>NW_026526843.1:14591376-15876376 GCF_024362965.1 Panthera pardus | reverse complement strand
TTCTTTTACCAGTATCTTAGAGTTTTCAGTGTCTAGTTCTTTCACCCCCTAAGTTACATTTATTCCTGGGAATTTTATTCTTTTTGATACAGTTATTGTTAAGCTAATTTGTTCACTAGAGAGTACATTATGATCACCATCAAGAGTAGTATACTCTGACTACAAGTAGTAATGTGTTAAGTCATTAAATTTCCCTTTGTCTTCATTTTTCTCGTAAATATGGGAGATATAAAAGTCTTTCCAAATTTTGGATTTCGAAGATAACTGAACAAAGGCATATCACCAAACTTTCTTTCCTCATACCTAAAAAAAGTGAACAAATTTTGGATACAATTCAGGAGAAAAAGACTGAACTAGACAGCACTAAATTAAAGTGAAACATTGAATTTTACCAACTTTGCAAAGTGGCAAATGGTGCAAGAGTAAAAGAGATTCCAAAATTTGATGTGTTGCTTCTTCTCCAACATGCTGAGAACCAGTACCTGGGGAATACAAAAATCTTTATTCTTTCCTCAGCAGATATTCATTGAACACCTACTATGTATCAGACACTACTATAGGCTAAAATTATAAAGCAGTGAATGAAATAAAATAAAGACTCCTTTAACTATTATGAAAATTTTAAATGCATCCTAGTTGTATGTATTCCTTTTTTACTTATAGGTGCCTTTATATACTTAGAAAGCGCTGAGGAATTAAAATATTGTTAATTTTGACTTGCTTCTAAAAAGAAAATGTTTTTAATATAAAATGATTTATCTTGTCACAAGCTTTGAATACATTGCTTTTCAAAATTGTGGGGCCGCAGATTTAACTTATTCACAATTTGGAAATTGACTTGTCAAATAAACTAATTACCAAAGGCAGTCTTCATTGTCAAACCAATCAGACTCTGTCAGAAAAAAAGTCTGACTTCGTTTTTTTCCATCTGAAATAAGTCTATTAATACAGCCTACGTGACTCCATATCACTTTCGAATTCCAAATCACAAAGCATTGCTTTCAGTTTGCCACACATCTGAAATATTTCACACCGTCCATATTTCTTAACAATGCTCTCTTTGGTTTGCTCTCACAGAACTCTATGGATCAATGAGCGCTTTAAAAATGGTTGGGACGTGGAGGAAAGAGTTGATTAAACAAAAATATTTTTCACTGCTACCTTCTTCTACAATATATCTGGATTTGGAACTTCTCAGTATAAATCCAAATACATTTTAAACCATTTCTTTGTTTAAAGGAATTTGCACTGATATTCCAAATTTCTTTTTGTTTGGCAGCTGAGAGGACATCGGTATAACCTAGGGCACTGAAGTGAGATGCCAGATGGGTGAGTTGGATGCCTTCCTTTTGTAAAGAAGGAGAACACAACTTTTTAAGTGGACCTGTGAAAGCCAAATCAGTATGAGGCCCGGACCAGAGGTGCATTCAGGCAGGTTAGTTTTCAAAAGAGGACGTAAGGAGGTGGAGGGTCTGAAAACTGGTGTCCTTAGAGGTAGCCATGCCTGTGGACCCCTTGGAGATTCTCTGTGTCCTGCAAGGGCATGTTCACCACATTAAAAATCACGAATTTAGCAGGCATTCGCTGAATGTGGCTGTATATAAATCTGTAGGTTAAGCACTGGCTGGTGGGAGGTTAGAGAGGCTTCTAAGCTGCGGTACTTGCCCTCAGCAACCCCAGACTGTATCCTCCGAGGGGAGTGAAATCAAGGCTGTAGGCTGTGGATTTAGGGCAGAATTCCGTGTATTCAAAATTTAAAAATTTTAAAAATCTTTATTTATTTTGGAGAGAGAGAGACAGAGTGCGAGCTGGGGAGGAACAGAGAGAGAGAGGGAGACCCAGGCTCCGAAGCAGGCTCCAGGCTCCGAGCTGTCAGCACAGAGCCCGACGCGGGGCTCGAACCCACAGACCACGAGATCATGACCTGAGCCGAAGTCGGACACTTAACTGACTGAGCCACTCAGGCGCCCCAAATATTCAAAATTTTAAAATATGACAGAGTTTTCTCTTTCACTGCGATATTCATCCCCTAATTCCTTTATACAATAAAAGGAGTACTTCACTCTGGAACAGAGTGCTGTGCCCTTGCTATTTGTAAGGTCCTGTGTTAGATCCTGGGTCCGCCAAAGGATAGAGGGCTTGGAACCGGCACATGATAAATACCACCCAAGTGGCACACTCAAAAATTGCTGTAGACTTTCTGAGTTTTGAAACCCAGGCCATCAAGGAAGCCTCTCCAGGGAGGAAGAAATTAAGCTGAGGAAGTATAACTTAGGTAAGCAGAGAGATGTTGGGAGAGCACTCTGGGAAGAAGGCTCTATATGCCTGTGGATTCAGTGCTCAGCGTGTCTAGAAACTCAAGAAGAGAAACAATGGCCTATAGATACCCAGGTGTAGGTTTGGATGTTGATTCTACTAAAAGCACACGATATAACAATTTGAGAACACTTATTTTCTCTTTAATGGACTTAAGGGACCCACAAAATGGGCCAGATTTTCTATCTTCATTCTCTAATGATGCCAAGGCCATATGTGGTCATTTTTTCCTTTGTCTCATTAGAAGGCATTGATTAGCATCCCTAGCATATATTTGCTGAGTCACTGAAAATATGAACCTGTGTACAAAGAGACACTAAAGGCAATGCAGAGAATCCCCAATTCTCTTACATTCATCTCTGACATTAACTAGGTTGTGGACATTTCTGGAAGGGATTGACTTTCCTGGTGATAAAATATTGGTAACACGGCAACAAATATTCCATCTCAGTGCCTAAAATAAGGAGATACTTCCCGCTCTGAAATGTGTGCTCCCCATAGGAACGTAGGGTTCACTAATAATATTTTCTGTTTTTTAGGTGTCTCTTAGTTTCCAGGCAGTATAATACATCCTTGGGTATGCACATACTTGTCTCTCACAGATAACAGTTTGGTAGCACAGCTATGAGTCAAAGATTGCTGCATAGGCAAGAACAGACACAGGTAACATCTGATATTTTCACTGGTTTCCCAGCAGAGCAGGGTTGTGTTTTTTTGTTGTTCAAGACAATAGCCTGGCCCCAATATGCTCAATGATGGGAGAGGAAGCAAAATAATTTGATTGATGGCCCTGTCTCTGGAGACAAATTGTGTTCACTGTCTTGAGTGGCCTTTTCTTTTGCCGTGTTGAACTTAGGTACTATGAAATGATGGGACGTTGTGTGATACATACCTTTTTCTTTTTCTACTCAGGTGTTTTCCTGAGAATGTAGAAGGCTGGAGGCATGCAGCTTGAGCAAGTATGCATTCAAGTGTATTTCCAGTTGTTAAAGGTAAAGAATTAGAGAGAATTTATCTTCAAAATAATAAGAAATAATACTTTGTCTACATCCTATCATGGATGATGTTTAGAATTAAGTACTCAGTGACAACCACAAGGAAAAGGATGCTTTGAGAAGATATTTTTTCTGATGTTCTGGATCCACAGTCTCTAGCCAGTACTGAGATAAAGTAGACAAGGGTGAAAAGACCCATTTTTGTTATATTACTGGCTTTATTGCCTGCTGCTGAAAATTCTGTATCAATCGAAAAGAACAAGTGGGATCCATACTGAATGCAATTGGATACTTCAAATATGGAAGACTTAACAATCTATTGCTATATATTATAGCAATCTATAGCTATAATCATTAGAGAGCTCTTGGATTAAATTTGCAGTCAGTTTACAATACAGTGCATCATGACCATGGACTCCCTTTTTGTTCACACTATGCGTCTAGTTATAGAGCCCACACAGTACTCCAAAAGGCCTACTGAAACAAGTCTCAACTCACAGGTCACCAGTCCATGTATAATAAGAGACATGGCCCACTTAATACTTCAAATACGTTTTGTGGAAAGGTGCATCCAAATTTATGAAGAAATATAAATTTTCAGCCTACAAACTCAAACTCATGGGAGAGTTTTGAGTATTTTCCATCTGTCAATGAAGACTTTCGGCCAGATAAGAAAAACAGATTGTATCACAAAAGGTGGTGTTCCAGGTAGGATACGATTTTCTGAAGCAGACTCTATATCAGGAGTTCAGTGGTGAAATTGCTTACTATATAACTGCAATGTTCTTAAATCATCACCAGTTTATGGAACTGATAAAAATAATGGCAAACAGCAAATTTCATGATCTTATGGTCTGTGCCAATGCTCGTTGGTTGAGTTGTGGAAGAGATTTACAAAGATTTAGTGTACCATGAATTGCGGTTCAAGATTTAAAAAATGTCTATTTATTTTGAGAGAGAGAGAGAGAGAGAGAGAGAGAAAGAGAGAGAGAGAGAGAATCCCAAGCAGGCATTGAGAGCCTGATGTGGGGCTCCAGATCATGACCCGAGCTGAAATCAAGATTCGGACACTTAACTGACTGAGCTGCCCAGGTTCCCCAAGATTTTTTTTTAAAATATAATTTCCAAATATGCAATAATCAAAGACAAAATTAATGCTGTGATTTATATTTTCTCACCAATGCTACATTGCATCTCAGTGAGATGGAACAGAAGCTTCAAGCAAAGGAAAAGCTTGTTACCCAACTAAAGAAGTATAAAAATGTATACAAAAATGGAAACTTTTCATAATAATATATACCAATAATAAGGACATTACACATTTTTCTATTATGAATCAACATATGGAAGGTATTAATTATAATTGACAGCACTATATACAGTGACATATAAACTACAAGACAAATGCAAAGACCATTTTGTACATATTGATGCATTTAGAGTTACATTCAGCTTATAAAATAACCCTTTGAATTAAATATTAATAATGCTAAATTGACGCAAGAGATAGTGACTGTAATTCGTGTGGACAAATGTAGTTTGAAACTAATGTGTTTTTGCTTCCAAGTCAAATCAATTTTTCTAAAAAGATGAGCCAGTTTTAACCATGTAGCTAGAGATATTAAAGGAAAATGCTTTTTTGGTAACTTTCAATTATCGGAAATATTCAAGTGTGTTTGGGATAACTTGAACATATGAATGTAATATTTCAATCATTAAATCTTATAAAATGTAAACATAGATTAAACATTCCTGAGGAAAATAGGCATCTGATTTGGGATATGCTGTTGGTGTAAAAGAGACACCAGACTTGGAAGGCTTAGTACCAAACAATGTAAAACGTGATATTGCTATTTTATATTGATTACATGTTGAAATGATATTTTAAATATATACGGTTAAATACAATGTATTATTGAAATTGATTTCCCTTTATTTGTTTTTCAATTAAGCTTTTTATTTTGAGGTCACTGTAGATTCATTGCAGCAGTAAGAAATAATACAGAGAGATCCCATGCACTCTTTATGTAATTTTCCACAATGGTAACATCTCCCTGTTTCAACTACTCAACATATTGACCCTCCTTTGAATCTATACCAGTTAGTTACTTCGTACTGTCTCTATATTGTTGCCTTTCTTGAAATGTCATATAATTAGAATAATAAAGTATGCAGCCTTTTCAGACTGGCTTCTTTCACTTAGCAACATACCTTTATGATCTACCCGTGTCCTCCTTGTTGGACGGCTCATTTCTTTTTATCATTGAATACTATCCCGTTGTATAGATGTACCATAATTTGTTTATCTGTTCACTTATTGAAGGACATCTCGGTTGCTTCCGATATTTGCAATTATAAATAAAGGTGCTATAAATATTCACATGCACGTGTTTGTGTAAATATAAGTTCTCAAATCTGGTTGGTAAATACCTAGGAGCACAACTACTGGATTGCATGGTAAACTAGGATCAGTTTTGTAAAAACCTGCAAAGTTGTTTTCCAGAATGCTTATATTATTTTGGATTCCTACCAAGAATGTGAGAGTTTGTGTTGTTCCACATCTTCACCAGAAATTATTATTGCCACTTTGTTTTTATGTTTTAGCCACCCTAAGAAATGTCTAGTAGTATATCATTGTTGATTACTTTGCAATTTTATAATGACATGATCTTGAATATCTTTTCATATGCTTATTTGCATATGTATATTGTCTTTGGTAAGGCTCTATTCAGGTCTTTCTCCCCTTAAAAAATTTCACTGAAGAATAATTGACATACAATATTGTATTAGTTTCAGGTGTACAACATCGTGATTCGATATTTATATACATTACAAAATGGCCACCACAATAAGTCTAGTCACCATCTATTACTATGTAAAGTTGTTTCAATATCATTGACTATATTCCTTATGTTGTACATTACATTCCTTTGTCATATTTACTTTATAACTGGAAGGTTGTACCTGTTAATCCATCCTCCTACTCACTCCCCTCTGGTAATCATCAGTTTGTTTTCTATATCTATGAGTCTGTTTCTGTTTTGTTTTGTTCATTTGTCTTTCAGATTCCACATAAGTGAAATAAGTGAAATCGTATGGTATTATCTTCCACTGACATATTTCACTTAACATAATCCCCTCTTGGTTCTATCCACGTTATCATAAATGGCAAGATTTCTTTTTTATGGCTGAGTAATATTCCTTGTTTATGTATAACATATCTTCTTTATCCATTCACCTATTGATGGAAATTTAGCTTGCTTCCGTATCTTGGCCATTGTAAATCATGTGGCAATTAACATAGGGTTTCTTATGTCTTTTCAAATTAATATTTTTGGTTTTATTCAGATAAATCCCAAGAAGTGGAATTTCTGGATCATATGGTAGTTCTATTCTTAATTTTTTGAGGAACTTCTTTATTGCCTTCCATGGTGGCTGTACCAGTTTACATTCTCATCAACAGTGCACAAGGGTTCCCTTTTCTCTACATCCTGGCCCACGCTTGTTATTACTTGTCTTTTGGATAATAGCCATTCTGACAGTTGTGAGGTAATATCTCATTGTGGTTTTGATTTGCATTTGCGTAATGATGAGTGATGCTGAGCATCTTTTCATATGTCTGTTAGCTATCTGTATGTCTTCTTTGGAAAAATGTCTATTCAGGTCTTCTGCCTACTTTTTAATCAGATTGTTCTTTTGATATTGAGTTGTATGAGTTCTTAATATATTTTGGATGTTAATCTTTTATCAGATATATGATTTGCAAACATCTCCTTCCATTCACTTTGTTGATGATTTCCTTCACTGTGCAAAACCTTTTTAGGTTGATGTAGTCCCATTTATTTCTTTCTCCTTTTGTTGTCCTTGTCTGAGGAGACAGATCCAAAAACTGTTACGAAGATGATGTCAAAGGGATTATTACCTATTTTTTCTTCTAGGAGTTTTATGGTTTCAGGGATTATACTTAAGTCTTTAACCCATTTTGAAGTTATCTTTGTGTATGGTGTGAGAAAGTGGTCCAGTTTCATTCTTTTGCATGTAGCTGTCCAGTTTTCCCAGCACCATTTATTGAAGAGACTATCTTTTCCCCATTGTATATTTTTGCCTCTTTAGTCATAAATTAATTGCCTATATAAGCATGAGTTTATTTCTGAGGTCTCTGTTCCATTGACTTATAGATCTGTTTTTGTGCCAGTACAATACTCTTTTGATTACTATAGCTTTGTAACATACTTTGAAATCTGCAAGCATGATGCATCTCTCTTGGTTATTCTTTCTTAAGATTGCTTGGACTATTTGGGGTCTTTTGAAGTTCCGTACAAATTTTAGAGTAATTTGTTCTAGTTCTGTGAAAAATGCCATTGGCACTTTGATAGGGAATGCATTGAATCTGTAGATTGCTTTGGGTAGTGTGGGTATCTTCTCCTTTTCCTTAATTTCATTTTCTTATTTTTGATTTTTACTATCTTTCTTTTGGATACAAGTCCTTTGTCAACTCTGTGTTTTGAAAATATTTTCTTCCAGTCTTTGGCATAAGCAGAAGTTTCTTTTTTATTTTAATAAAGCCCAACTATTAATTTCTCTTTCATTGGTTGTGCTGTTGGTGTTGTATCTTAAAAACCCCACTATTTTCTACTAGAAGTATTATAGTTTTGCATTTTACATTTAGGTCTATTACCTATGTGAAATTGTAAAGGTTCTTTTTAAAATTTTTTTTTAATTGTTTATTCATTTTTGACACAGAGAGAGAGAGACAGAGCATGAGGGGGGGGGAGGGTGCAGAGAGCAAGGGAGACAGAATGGGAAGCAGGCTCCAGGCGGGACTCAAACCCACAGACCGTGAGATCATGACCTGAGCCAAGGTCAGACGCTCAACTGACTGAGCCACCCAGGCGCCCCAAAGGTTCTTTTCTTTAATTTGGATATCCAATTGTTCCAGAATCATTTGTTTAAAAGGCTATCATTTCTCCATTGAGTTGCCTTTGATACTTTGTTGAATAGGATATTGATTTCAAAAAAGCATTTTGGCAGCGACCCAGTATGACTTCTCTGGGTTCTTAACATCATTCTCCTAAAGCTCATTCCTCAGGAGGTCAAAACCAGAGAACTTGCTTGGAATGTTCAGGCCTGGTTCATGGCTGTGATCCTTGTTTTGCTGGGACAATCCTAACAAAAGAAAATGAGACAAGTGAATTAAAACTAACATCAAATAGGGGGCACCTAGGTGGCTCAGTCGGTTAAGTGCCTGACTCCAGCTCAGATCATGATCTCACGGTTCCTGGGTTCAAGCCCCGCATTGGGCTCTGTGCTGACAGCTCAGAGCCTGGAGCCTGCTTTGAATTCTGTGTCTCCCTCTCTCTCTGTTCCTCCCCTGCTCTCACTCTGTCTCTCTCTCACTCTGTCAAAAATAAATAAAGATTAAAAAAAAATTAACATTGAATAGATCATTTTCCTTGCTTTTTTTTTTTTTTTCTTTTGTTAATGTTGCCCAGCAAATGGCTTTCCACCCATAGGAATGGCTGGGAAATTTAATTTAATCAACAGATTAAAGCGTTAAACATTGTTTGACCTGGGATGTCCTGGAAAGCTAAACTAAATTTTAGCTGGAAAAGGAAAAGGGCACTTCATCCTATTTCTATCTTCTTCTAGGTTCATTTTTTTTCTGTTTTCTAACTCTGTTTGGATCTTTTCCTATTTACACTTTTATTCTTTATCAAGGACTCTTCTATTAGTATAATTTACGAATAAATTCAGTGGTAGGTAATTAGCATTTCAGTAAAAATGCTCTTATGTGGTAATTGGTTAGTACAGCATTTTAGTATAAATAGATTCAATCAGAGCAGACTACTTATCATAAACATCTTTAAAATGTATTCTGAGTCTCATGGTTAATTTAGGTTCAGTGATGTTGAATACTTACACATGTGCATTCAGTCAGAAACAATGTCATTTTCCCCTGACACCATTTTCAATTTTCAAAATGAATATGATAGGGACGCCTGGGTGGCTCAGTTGGTTAAGCATCCCCCTTCAGCTTGGGTCATGATCTCGTGGTTTGTGGGTTCGAGCCCCGCATCGGACTCTGTGCTGACAGCTTGGAGCCTGGAGCCTGCTTCGGATTCTGTGTTTCCATCTCTCTCTGCTCTCTCTCTCTCTCTCTCTCTCTCTCTCAAGATAAACTTAAAAAATTTTTTGTTTAAATATGAATTTGGCCATTTCACTGATAAAGGAATATTCTCTGTAAGATTTCACCCTGGATCCCTTGCCCCTTTGGGTGGCATGGGAAGGTGGATCATCCACTACTGACTCCCTTTCCTTCTGATTTTGTATTTGGAATGAAACATCAAGTAGAATCACCATGTTTGTGAGCCTGCAGAGTCCATCTAGATAAAATAGCAGGTTCTCTGAGATCTTTGGACAGAGACGATGCAAATGACTTTAGCTCCTGGAGGCCGGATGAGAGCTGAGGGAGTAGTAGCAGCAGAGAGAATTTGCCTCTCTTCAAAGCTTGGAGGTGAAGACCAGTGTTTCAGGGCTTCCTAAGGAACCTCAGTCTATCAATCTCTTCAAAGGACTAAATTTGTATGTTTACCCATTTGCTGCATATAATACTAGATTGTTCTTCCTGATCCCTGATGCATCCAGTAAAACTAATTAGAGGTGGCGGCGGGGGGTGGGAGTGGGGGGGGGGGGGGTTGTGTCGGCACTGGATGAATTGCTCCAAGTACTTGAGGTTGACAGACAGCCCTGTGGCTACACAAAGAGGTAGCCAGCATCCAAAATCAGAGAGAGGAAATCTGAGGAGCATGAATGGAAGTATGGTTCAAGGACAGTGCCTGTGCTTATGATGGATTAGTGTAGGAGAAGCACCTAAAAAGCTTCTTTAACTATGTTCTCTTTGAAGTCTACTGTCCTGTCTTCAGTGTTTTATCTAACATTCTTTCCTGAGAGTTGTGATGAACATTGTATCAACTTATTGTCAATTATACATATTGAAAAGGCAATTATTCTAAATGATGTGCTCATTCGGAGGAACTGATCTTTGTTTTCAACTCCCATATTTTGGTTTGTATCCCCAAGAAACCTGGGAGCAGAAATGTTTCATCGCCACATCTTGGCAGGTTGCGAAGTGGTTTTCTATTCTTTTAATGGTGACCCACAAAACCCGTGCCTTTTACCACCACGTGGTTTGCCACTTCTCAAAAATACCCTCTAAGTGACTTTTATGCGTGCAAGGGGGAACAGAAAACTGTGATTAAGTAATGAGAAATATAATTCTCTTGTAGTAACATGAGGGAAGGAATTCAATGTAACTTTTAATACAGATGATCTTCGATTAAATAGAATTAATGAAAAAGACAGAAGTGAGCTCTTAAAGAAATACAAGCAGAATATATCAAAATTTTCTTTGGAAGATGATTTTGAATCTAAAATTGCAATATATAAAATGGAAAAGAAGATAATCACTGCTGAAAACTGAACTGAATTAGTAGGCCAAAAAATCAAGTTGCAGAAAATCTAAAATAGTGCAAAAATATACAAAAATAAAAATCATGGAAAGAAAAATAAACTTTCAAGATATATCCAGGAAAATGAAAATTCCTGGAGAATAAAATGGAAGAGAAATTGGAATGAAACAAATGATAGAAAAAATTTAGTTTTACTCGAAGACTTGACTCAGCAAATTAAAGGGGCTCATAAATGAAAAGGTTTGATTGAACCAGCAAATTGAAAGGGCTCCAGGGAGGACTGATGCAAGAAAAGATAGAGATACCCTAGAGAAATTTATGAATTCCAATAAGGAGACAGTATTTTAAAAAAATCCAAGGTGGTTTACTCTGAATCCTTTGTAATACCCAAAACAGGAAGTGAGAAGGACATTTTTTACAAGCCATTAGAAGGTGAAGATTGTGACCCATCCCCAACTACAGTTATCTGGAGACTAAAATAAAAAAAAAAAATTTTAGACGTGTGGATTCAGAGGACATAACACCCATACATCTTTATCTGAGTAAAAATGTTGAAGGCTGTCCTCCAATAAAATGAGTCAAAACAGAAATGAAAATAAGTAGGTCAAGAGGATGTCTTGTTAGAGTCATACTAGATCTCCTAGAACATTATCAAGTAATGAGAACAATGCAGCAAGTCTGCTGATCAACTAAAAACAAAAACAGACAAAGCAAAAGTAGTTGATTAAAAATTATGTACAAACATCCAGGGTTTTAGTCATAATAATTACATGGGTCTCAGTGAAAATTAAATACTTAAATATTTAATACTTTTCACAAAGTATTTTTACTTTTAATACTTTCACAAAGTCACAAAAATTTTAAGAACAGAGCTGCAAATCATTCATCTTTCTTAATACAATTCCAGGTTTTATTCCACTATAAAATATGTAGGATATAAAGAGCACATGATTGTATTAGTCAGGGTTCTCCAAAGAAACAACCAATAGGATATATAGAGATATATAAAAAGTTTTATTACAAGGAATTAGCTCATGTGATTATGAAAACTGAAAAGCCCAGAAAAGCTGGCCGTGTAGTTCTAGTTCAGTGGTGTAAGTCCTAGTCCGAACCTGAAGGCTAGAGAACCAGGAGCCACTGATGTTCAAGGGCGGGAGATGCTGGGTGCCCCAGGTCAAGCAGAGAGTACATTCAGCCTTCTAATACCTTTTTATTCTATTCAGGCTGTCAATGGTTTAAATGATGCCCACCCACACTGTTGCCAGTGGTCTTTCCTGAGTCTACTGATTCATATGGTAATCTCTTCTGGAAACACCTTCACAGGCATACACAGAAATAAAATGTTACCAGCCATCTGTATATGCCTTATCCCAGTAAAGTTGACACAGTGGCATTAGGCATCACAATGATCATATTAAATCAAGTAAGTTCATGATCCCTAATCTAATTCACCAGTATTTTGGAGGTCCTGATTCATAAAATGTACTATAGAGAATCAGAATTGTTTCACTATAAGTTTATTTAGAATTTGCTATGATTTTCCCAGAGCTTCAAGAGAGGCAGTGGCTAATGAAAGAATAATAAAATTACAGGGTCGTAGTATAAGCTACTTAAGAGAAAATCAGCTACTTAAGAGAAAATCATTTACTTGGAATGTCCTTTAGGGCACTGTTCACTTGTAAATAGATGTAGCCAGCAACTGATTTTTGTTTTTATCCTATTATGTGGGACAAATCAATGAAACTATCTTTGTCTTAGTTTCTTTATCTGTAAAATATGAATATTAATAATAGTACTTAATAGCCTACTAGGAGTAGAAAATTGTGTTAATACTTAGAAGAGTGTTTGTTATTTAGTTGTAATCAATATATATTAAATATTAATCAGGCATGAATTCAGCTATGATGTGACCTTATATCCAGATATACCATGTTAGCTATTGGTTTAAGATGGTTCATGTAAATTAAATGTCTATTCTGAAAAAAATTAGACTTGTTGCAAAACTTATCTTGGCCCTCCTTAAAATTCTTGTAAATTCATGAAATGTAAATGGACTTTAAAGATCTGTTTGGTAGAGAAAATATCTCCAACTAAATATTAAGCAATGAAAAAAATGTGTTCTTTTTATACAAGTCTTTCTTTGGTTATCAATATAATTTTTGCATAAACCTCTAAAACATGAAAATATAATGAAGATTCCCGTTGGCTTTTGAGCTACTGTGGAAAATTGGCATAGCCAATAATTACAGCTAATATCTTATTGATATCTATTTAATTCATAGAAAATCATCACTCCCATCTATATTTTCTTTCTTTAGAAACACATATCAATACAGAGAGGCCATTTTGTGGAAAATAAGAAAGCAAATACTAATTTTGTATGGCAGAGAGAGAAAAATAAAATTCGTTGGTCAAGCTGATTCACACAGATGTCGTGTTAGTATTTGGTCAGGTAAGAGATAAGGAAATTCTTTTTGATAACATGTTGATGGTGTGCAAGATTAACAAATGAGAAAAGGCTGCATATGCTTTGTGTAGGAGGCATGTAAAGTTATTATTAACGATACACCTATGCGTGAGAAATACAGATTCTGTTAACCAATTACTTGTGATGACATTAAGCCTTAGACATATGAATCACCTCATTTCTTACATGGTTCACACATATTCTGTAAACTAAAAATAAAGGAAGGATAAATTTATGATTTTCAGTATAATGTAAAGTTTTCTCCTACAAGTCGCAGACACCACTACTGATAACTTGTAAGTTGGCCTCACATTGCGGGCACACCCAGAAGAGAGTCCAGTGTGGTCTTTTATTGCTGAAGTGCTTGTCCTAGAAAAGTGCATGACTACCAACTATAATATTCTGACGCTCAACACACTTGGTCTGTAGCTCAGTTGTAAAGCACATTGGGTCAAATTCATGAAACTATAACAAGGACGTGCACTCCAGGGGGCTCTGCATTGTCTCGTCCTGCTTAAGAAACAGACCAGGGATGCCTCATGTTAACGGGATCCTGGCTTCTATTTCATTGGTGGAAAACAGGGAGAGAATGAGTAAGAGCTGATCGTGAAAATGCATCTTGGGAGAAGCCATACTCCTGCTTAACAAGGAGAGTTTCTCTGAAGAAACAAGGATTTTATTCACCAATTTTATCAGACCAATGATGTAATTTAGAAAAAAATGCGGAAAGCGAAAGAAAAGAAAAGGAGGAGCTATCGTCAATGGAGGACAAATATTATGCCAGGTTCTGTTCCGGCGTTTGTATTTATTTCATCCTCATAACTTCTATATAATTTAGATATTAATATTCCCATTTTACAAATGAAAGAGTTTAGGCTCAGTGAGGCAATGCCCAACTTGCCTTAATACATTTGACCTTAATACCAAGTTTGCGTTAATGCCAAATGTACCTTAATGCCTTTTAAGTAACTTGATGATAGAGACTGTGTAATATTTGTCTTTTTATTTCCAGAGTCATGCATGATATAAGGCATGCAGGACACACTTAACAGGTATTGCCAAATATATGAATAAAGGAATGAATGAATAATGCGGTAGAACATTTGAACGTACATTTGAATACATGTACATTTAATTCCAAGGGCCATGCTGTGTGGGAAAAGTTATGGAATGTTAATTGCACTGTGATCAAACATGATCAAGCAACATACTCTAAATGATTTGAATCATTAAAACTTTGTTGAGGCTTTCTGTATGACTCAGTATATAGTGAATTTTGGTAGATGTTCCACATGTGCTGGAAAAAGTCATGGATTCTGTTATCATTGAATGAAATGATCAGAGATATGTATGTGTGTGTCTGTGTGTGCGTGCACATCAATTAGGTTGTATTTATTTATATTTTGCTCGGATTTTGTATGACTTGCTGATTTCCTTTCAATTTGTACTATCAGCTATTGACAGGGATGTTTTCTGCTTTTCCATTCTGATTGTCTGAAATAGTCATTATTTCTGTATCATTTTTTGCAAAATGTTTTTGCTTGGTATAGATTTTTTTTAAAGCAGGCTGGACTTTTAAAGGTCGGCAAGATTGGCCGGGCTAGAGCCTAGAGGGCACAGCTGCAGGAGAGAAGCAGGCAAACAACCTTGGGGCAGATGGTGTGGAAACAGCCATCTGAAGAACACCTGGGGCATACAGTGGGGCGATGACTCACTCTTGTTGGAGTCTGTCCCTGAGAGGCAGTTCATGGAGATGCCTCTCCAGGAACATAGGAGCTACCCGCCACCATTTCCCTCCCTAACTGCTCAGCATAAACACAGAGCCACCTGCAGGAGGCATCCCAGCAGAGACACTGACTGCCTAACTTGCAGCGACCAGGCCCCACCCACCTGAGCTCTGATGGACTGCCTTCCCAGCCAAGGCTGCCTCAGTCCCAGTGTGGCAGGCCCCTCCCCCAGAAGACAAGCACAAACCCCTGCCTTCACCATGTTTCCCAGCCAGAGAGCTCTACAGGGCCTCATTTCTGGTGGAGGTGGTACCGTGTCTCATTTCACAAGCAGACCAGAGCACACGTAGCTAAGACTCAGCACATTCAGGCCCGGGACCAAACACTGCCCACAGCAGGCAAGAAGCTGGAGGGAAAGAGCAGCCAAAACACGATAGTGGAGCCTACACAGCACACACCAGAGACGTTCCCTGAAGTGCCAGGCCCTGGTCACTACATGGCCTCTTCTTCATAATGCCATTACTTTCAAGGTCAGGAGACATAACTGTCTTTTTTTTTGAGAGAGGGAGAAAGAGAGAGCACGTGTGCCCACAAGTGGGGGAGGGGCAGATAGAGAGGAGACAGAGAATGCCAAGCAGGGTCCATGCTGTCAGCGCAGAGCCTGATGCAGGGCTCCAACACAGGAACCGTGAAATCGTGACCTGAGTGAAAGTCAAGAGTTGGACTCAACCAACTGAGCCACCCAGGCACCCTGACATATAACTCGCTTTTCTGACACAGAGAAGAAGGCAGAGACTTAGACAAAACGTGCAAACGAATTTATCCCAAATGAAAGAACAAGACAAGGCAGTGTCCAGAGATCTAAGTGAGACAGATTTAAGTATGCCCGATGGGGGATTTAAAGCAACAATCACGAGGATACTCACTGGACATGAGAAAAGAAGGTATCAGTGAGACTCTTACCACAGAGATAAAAGAGTTAAGAAAGGATCAATCAGAGATGAAGAATGCAATAAGTAAGATTGGAAATGGGCTCAATGTAATGAACCTCAGGCTGGAAGAAGCAGAGGAATGAATTAGTGATGTAAAAGACAAAATAATGGAAACTAATGAAGCTGAACAAAATAGAGAAAGAAGAATTACGCAATAAGAGAATAGACTTAGGGAACTAGTCAGCGAGGGGATGGGTTAAATCGGTGATGGGGATTAAGGTTTGCATTTGTTGTGATGAGCACTGGGTGTTGTATGGAAGTTTTGAATCACTATATTGTATACTTGAAACTAATATTACAGGGGCGCCTGGGTGGCGCAGTCGGTTGAGCGTCCGACTTCAGCCAGGTCACGATCTCGCGGTCCGTGAGTTTGAGCCCCGCGTCAGGCTCTGGGCTGATGGCTCGGAGCCTGGAGCCTGTTTCCGATTCTGTGTCTCCCTCTCTCTCTGCCCCTCCCCCGTTCATGCTCTGTCTCTCTCTGTCCCAAAAATTAATAAAAAAAAAAAAGTTGAAAAAAAAAAAAAAAAATTAAAAAAAAAAAAAAGAAACTAATATTACACTGTATGTAAACTAACTGGAATTTAAATAAAAACTTAAAATAAATGCCATTCTACCATCCCAAAATTCATATGGTATATGAAGAAACCCTGAATAGCCAAAACAGTCTTGAAAAAGAAAAAAATTTGGAGGCATCACACTCCCTGATTTCAAAATATATTATAAAGCTACACTAATAAAAACGGTGTAGTAATGGCATATGACAGCTATAGACCAATGGAATAAAATAGAAAGTCCAGATATAAACCCTGCTTTTATGCTCAAATGATATTCAACAAGAGTGCCAAGTTCACACAATAAGGAAAGGAGAATCCGCTTACCAAATGGTGTTGGACAAACTGGATTTCCACGTGGAAAAGAATGAAGATGGAACTTTACCTTACAATATATACAAAAATTACACAAAATGGATTAAACACCTAAATGTAATGTCTAAAACTATAAAGCTCCTAGAAGAAAACATACAGAAAAAGCTTCATGACGCTGAATTTGGCAACGATTTCTTGGATATTACACCAAGAGCACAGGCAACAAAAGCAAGCAAAGACAAATGGACGACATCAAACTTGAAAATTTCTGCACATGAAAGTAAACAATCAACAAAGTGAAAAGGAAACCTAGTGAATGGAAGAAAATATTTGCAAATTATATATGTGATGAGGGGTTAATATCCATAATATATAAAGAAATCCTAAAACTCAGTAACAAAAAACAAGTTGATTAAAATAGGCAATTGAATAGACATTTCTCCAAAGATGACATACAGTCCACAAGTATATGAAAAGATGTTCAACATCACTAATTATTAGACAAACGCAAATCAAAACCACAACGATATATCACCTTACACTCATTAGAATTGTCGCTATAAAAATAATTAAAAGGAACCCAGAAAATAACAAGGATGTGGAAAAACTAGAACCCTTATGCACTGTTGGTGGGAATGGAAAATGGCAGAGTCACTATGGAAAACAGTATGGAGGTTCCTCAGAAAATTAAAAAGAGAAATACCATATAAATCCAACAATCCCACTTCTGGATGTATATCCAAAGAAATAGAAAGCAGGATTTCAAAGAAAAACTTGAAATATCATGTTCATTATACCATTATTCACAATAGCCGAGAGCTGACAGCAACTCAAATGTCCATCAATAGATAAATGGATAATGACAATGGGATATTGTTCATCTTTTAAAAATAGAAAATTCTGCTTCATGTTATAGCATAAATGAACCCTGAGGACATGATGTTCAGTGCAATAAGCCAGTCACAAAAAACAAATATTGTATAATTCTGCTTTTATGAGGTATCTAAAATAGTCTAACTCATAAAAAAAACAACAACAAAGTATGATGATGGTTTCCCAGGGGATGAGAGGAGGGGAAAATGGAGGGTTGTTGTTTAATGGGTATAGAATTCAGTTTTACAAGATGAAAAGTTCTGGAGATTTGTCATACAACAGTGTGAATATACCTAACACTACAGAACTGTACCCTTAAAAATGACCAAGAGGATAAATTTTATGTTCTTTTTACCACAGTTAATAGTTTTAAATTCCATTCCTTTGTATTATTGCTTATACAACATGGATTGCCGGTAGAAAAGGCATGATAGGGCTCTGAAATAACACAGGTCAGATATTGATGATGTTGCATAACCTCCAGAATCCAGAGGGTGTAGTTACCAAAATGACTAGTACAATTGGAGTAGGAAACAAGTGATCCGATCTGCTGAATATCATACAGTCATCCCCCCTTACCTGTGGGCAATATGTCCCAAGACTGCCAGTGGATGCCTTAAATCACAGATGGTACCAAACTCTATGTGGACTATTTTTTTTCTATACATATGTACCTATGATAAACCTTAATTTATCAATTAGGCACAATAACAACAATAGAATTATAACAATATACTGTAATAAAAGTTATGTGAATGTGGCCTCTCACAAAATATGTTTTTGTACTGTGCTCACCTTTCTTCTTGTGATGATGTGAGATGATAAAATGCCTACATGATGAGATGAAGTGAGGTGAATGAGATAGGCATAGTGACACAGTGTTAGGTTACTACTGAATTTCTGATGATGTGTCAGAAGGAGCGTCATCTTCTTCCAGACCACTGATAACTGTGGATAACTGAAACCTCAGAAGGTGAAACTGTGGATAAAAGGGGGACTACTGAATAGATGATTAAGAGAACACAGTGAGCTGAGAGATAAAATAGAAAGATAGCTAATAGATGGGTACTGCTCAGCTTCTACCAGTAGAAGTAATCAAAAAGTGTCAACCATAAAATCGAGGAAGGTCACCACAAGAAATAGACACATAGACACAAGTCCCTGTTTAATTGCTGGGCCCCTTTCATCCTGACAGTGTTCGTTTCATTTTCACAGAAAAGACACATCCTAGATATGGGTTTGCCTTTCCTGCTCACAGGTCCTCATCCAGCACAACTGTTCATGGTTTACTCAGTGGTTGACACACTGGCCAAAGAAGAAGATCCACTTTAGAACAAAGGATATGTGGCCCCATGACAGTAGATATATATTTTTTTGGTCATAACACATATCACACCACCCAGAAGCTGCTAGTCCGAAAGAATTTTGGAATGGCTAGATGGATGCACGCCTAAGCACCAGGTTGGACTAAGCACTGCATGTAATGTGGTATTTTTTTTCGACAGCATATGCATTTCATCATAAAGTACCTTTATGTAGCACTGTGTCTCCCATAGAAAGAACGTGTGGGTGTGTGAACCACGGGATAGCATCAATGAGAAAGATCCAGCAACAATCTCAAATGAAGATTCCCACCATGGAAGACAGCAGAGATCATAACAATGGCACCACTGGGAGTTGGAGACCCAAGCCCATAGTATCTTCTACGGATTTAGAGCCATCAAGGAAGACTCAACGCATTGGTTGGGTTCAAGGCACTGGTTAGAACAAGGCTTTCCTCACACACAGAGGAGATCCAGCAAGGTCAGCCTTGGTGGTGAGACTGGTCTCCTTTGGCCAGTGGGTCCTTCCTGATAGCCTATGCAGAGAAATGGGCTACATAACACCCCTTTTATTCTCTAAGCAAGGACCCTGTTCTATTCCTCCAATGGCCAGATATACTGGTGGGGCTGGAGAGTTGCTCTAGGAAGCACATGCTTAAGCAAAACAGGGAAGTTTACTGCATATCCAGAGTAGGGGAAAGGTTTTTTCTAATAAGGAAGAAGAATCTGGGACTAAGTGATGTCTCAGTGCCCATTTATACAGGGGAATGTTCTAGGCCTATAATACTAATCCACAGGGTAATTCCAGAGACAAGCAGCAGGTTGCATGATGGCTGCTTCCCCATGAGAAGCAGGAGTGAATACTCATCCTTTATCAGATATGTCATTTGCAAATAACTTCTCCTATTCTGTAGGTTGCCTTTCAGTTTTGTTGATTGTTTCCTTCACTCTGCAGAAGCTTTTTATCTTGATGAATCCCAACAGTTTATTTTTGCTTTTGTTTCCTTTGCCTCAGAAGGCATATCTAGTAAGAAGTTACTATGGCTGATGTCAAAGAGGTTACTGCCTGTGTTCTTCTCTAGGATTTTGATGGTTTCCTGTCTTACATTTAGGTCTTTAATCCATTTTTAATTTATTTTTGTGTATGGTGTAAGAAAGTGGTCAAGTTTCATTCTTCTGCACGTTTCGGTCCACTTTTCCCAATACCATCTGTTGAAGAGACTGTCTTTTCTTCCACTGGATATTCTTCTGACTTTGTCAAAGATTAGTTGGCCACACATTTGTGGGTCCAATTCTGGGTTTTCTATTCCATTCTATTGATTTCTGTGTCTGGTTTTCTGCCAGTACATTACTGTCTTGATGACTACAGCTTTGCAATATAACCTGAAGTCTAGAATTGTGATGCCTCCAGCTTTGCTTTTCTTTTTCAAGATTATGTTGGCCATTCGGGGTCTTTTGTGGATCCATCCAAATGGTATATGATTTCACTCATATGTGGAATTTAAGAAACAAAACAAATGAACATAGAGGGGGAAAAGAGAGGAAAACCAAGAAAGAGACAATTATAGGGAACAAACTGATAGTTACTAGAGGGGGAGGGAGTGGGGGCATGGGTTAAATAGGTGATGGGGATTAAGGAGGGCACTTGTGATGAGCACCGGGTGTTGTATATAAGTGACGAATCACTAAATTCGACACCTGAAAGTAATATTACACTGTATGTTAATTAACTGGAATTTAAATTAAAACTTGGAGGAAAAAAAGAAGCAAGAGCAGATCCATTTGGGGGGGGGGTGTTTTTTTTCTTGTCCTTGCAATTCTAGGCTCTTCAAACTTAGAGGCCCTGCTTCCTAAGGGGAACACAATTTCATCTGAGGATACAAGTATTCTATGGAACTACAAGATATGGATGCTGTCTGGGTATTTTAGAGTCCCTGTTTCCAGGTAACAGCAGGTGAGAAGTAGAGTTTACATTTTATCAGGAGTAATTGAGATGATCAGCCAAATGCAATTGAGCAGCTATTATGGAGTATCTTCAGAGAGAAATAGGCATGACACTTTGGAGCCACATGGTTTCTTCTTGGTATTTTCTCACCCAAATATGATTATAAAAGGATGAGTAAAGAATCCCTGGCCCAAGTAGGAGATGGTTTCTAAGGACTCAGGCCCCTTGGGAATGGGGGTCTGGGTTGGGTACTAGGTAAGCCAATGAGGCCAGCATAGACGGTAGCTGAGCATCAGGAGAATCTAGAATATATTTTGGAGGAGAGTCAATGAGTATCAGTTATGGATCCAAACACCAACTGCAGTGTACGAGGCCATAGTTTGTTCCATTAACCTTCCTTTTCTAAGTTTATTTTTAGTTAGAGAGGCCCACCAGAATCCTAGAGCAGCAAGTCCCCAAATACACATGGGAGAGTGAACCCGGGAGGTATATGGCATGGAATGTGTTAGATCTGGAGATCCACCACTCAGAATCTTCTTCAAGAAAGGACTAGTTACCCAGCTGTGAGGTGTATGGTTAGCTGATAATATCAAGCTGTCAGCACCTTCGGGGTCTGCCTCAGCAGCTACAGAAGCTTCCTTGCCTAAAGGTCATGTCCATGCTGGGGCGGGCCACATCTAGTCACTGAGCAAAGCTGAAGTATAAAAACCCAACTAATTCAGTCCAAGGCGGGTAACTCTACTGGGAAATGCTCACCCTACGACTCTGCTGTGTACCCCAAGGCTTTGTCCAAATTTCATCTCAATGGGGCGCCTGGGTGGCGCAGTCGGTTAAGCGTCCGACTTCAGCCAGGTCACGATCTCGCGGTCCATGAGTTCGAGCCCCGCGTCAGGCTCTGGGCTGATGGCTCGGAGCCTGGAGCCTGTTTCCGATTCTGTGTCTCCCTCTCTCTCTGCCCCTCCCCCGTTCATGCTCTGTCTCTCTCTGTCCCAAAAATAAATAAAATACGTTGAAAAAAAAAATTTAAAAAAAACAAATTTCATCTCAGTACCTGCTATCAGAAGACTCGTTAGAATGTTATATTTTATCATGTTAAGTGGTGACCTTAAGAGCAGCATTTCTCATGCAGGGCTGTGCAACATTCTAAGGTTCTGCAAGATGTCACTGGGGTTTGCAAAATATATTTTAATTAAATTTCTTTCTTTTTTAATATTTTATTTATTTTTGAGAGAGCACGAGCAGGAGAGGGGCAGAGAGAGAGGGGATCCAGGATCCACTTTGGACACAGGATCCAAAGTGGGCTCTGCACTGACCACAGTGAGCCCAATGCAGGGCTCAAAGTCACGAACCATGAGATCATGACCTGAGCCAAAGTTGGACACTCAACCGACTGAGCCACCCAGGCGCCCCTACAAGATATCTTGATGAAGGATGAGGAGGAAGAGAAAGAGGAGAGAGGTAAGGTGAAAGAGAAGGAGGCGGGAAAGAAGGGAACTTATTTTTGAAATTCCTAGGCCAAGTAATGCTAGTGCCTGCACTGATAGTGACGAACAGTCCCATTAGCAATTACATTAGAGGTCTTTCAGCCCCCGCCGGTGACGAGCAATAGGATGCTGTTCATTTGGTTGAGTCTATTCCCTACATTTGACGTAAGAGATCATAGATAATTGGTGAGCACTATATTTCGTGAATGGAGGACAGAAATTGATGATGACACTGTCTCCCTTCAGAAAACCTCTCCCAATCCCCTGGCACACCTGGCTCTCATTATCTACAATATATACACATATTTGTTCAGTCTTGGATTCAGAATTGGTAACCATGCTCCTGGGAAAACAGATTAAGTAATAGAGTATCTATAAATCTTTTTTGTCTATAGCCTTAGTGCATCCAATCAAAATCACGTTTCCCACGTTTTCTAAAGTAATTTAGTTTAGTTCTTTTCCTCCCCACGCCCTTCAGTGTGATTGTTTCTAATATTGCTGTATTTCTTTGTTCCAGTTTCTATTCCATTTTATTTCCTCCCACATTCCAATTTGTTTTAGCTTATTTTGGAGATAGGTGAAACATTACTATGGCTTTAGGAGACATGCCTATACAAAAATATACACTTAGAGAAATGTTCAGATAAATGTTATTTGTCCTCACCCCTGCTAACTCACTCTCATTCTCCCCTTCTTTCATACCTACTCCCAATGCTTAAACAGTTTCTTTAGTTTCTGATTTAACTTTTTTGTATTTATTTTGCACAAGTAAGTAGGTACATGCATATTTTTATATCTCTTTCTTTCTTACATGGAAAGTAGCCAACTGAAGACATTCTGTGCACTTTGCTTTTTAAAATTATGATGTGGGGGCGCCTGGGTGGCTCGGTCGGTTGAGCTTCCGACTTCAGCTCAGGTCATGATCTCACGGTCTGTGAGTTCGAGCCCTGCGTCGGGCTCTGTGCTGACAGCTCAGAGCCTGGAGCCTGCTTCAATTCAGATTCTGTGTCTCCCTCTCTCTCTGACCCTCCTCCATTCATGCTCTGTCTCTCTCTCTGTCTCAAAAATAAATAAACATTAAAATAAATTTAAAAAATAAAATTATTATGCAAAGGAAATCACTACTTTTTTTGACATCTATATTAGGATTACATTGAGTAGATGTATCATAGTTTATTCCACTTCACTACTAGGGAAAGGCCTTTAGATTATTTCCTCAACATGACAATTACAAATAGTGCTGCAATGAATAAATTTGTGGATATGTATTTTGTATTGTTGGAAGTGTGTCTGCAGGGTAGTTTCCTTAAAGTCATATTTCTAGGTCAAAGATAAGTTGCATGTTTAATTTTGTTAAGTATTACCAAATTTCCTTCTGGAAAGGTCATGCCACTCTGCGTTCCCATCAGCAATGTAGGAGAACGACTGTTTTCCCATAGCCTCATCAAGGTTTGTTGTAATACGTTTTAATTTTTACCGGTTTGATAAGTGAGAAATGGGATTACAGTGTTGTTTTAATTTGTATTCCTCTAATTTTCAGAATATGTGTGCAGTATATATATTCCATGGGCATATATGGCTGTAAATTATCTGTTCTTGCCTTTCCGCCATATGTCTATTAGGCTTGGTGACTTTGTCTCTTTTTTAATCCATATATATTTGAGATATTAATTCTTTGTGGTATATGTTGTGAATGCTTTTTCTAAGTTTGTATGCTGTCTTTTTACCTTCCAATGACATTTATTGTGACATTACATGTATGTATTTGTATGTATATAGGTATACATGTATGTATGCATATGGTCAAATTTTTAAATCTGTGGTTTAGGGTCATAGTTAGAAAACTTTTTCCAATGCTAAGATTCAAGAGGAATGCACTTGTGCCTTCTTTTCCAGTATTTTTATTGTGTTGTTATTGTTACTATTAGTATTATTTTTACTTTAAATAGTTAGTCTATTTGGAGTTTATTCTTATTTATGTGGGGGGATGTGAATCTAATTTTATCTTTCTCCAAATGGCTACTCAGTTGTTCCAACAACATTTATTTTCAAAAATTATTGTTTGTCCCAGTGATTTTAGATGCCTCCTTTCTTATATACCTAATTTTCATATATACTTGGTTATAATTCTGAACTTTCCACTCTATTCCATTGGTCTCTGTCTATTCATGCACCATTACCAACCTGCTTTAATTAAAGACATTATATTTTGCTTTAATATCTGATAGGGCTGGTCCCTTTTTATGTTTTTTTTCCCCCCCGAATGTTTTCTTGGCTAATCTGGCATGTGTGTTTCCCCATATTGACTTTAGTATCAATTTGTCTAACACTATAATGTAATTTGTGGGTATTTTTATGGGGATTATATTGAGTTTAGAAATTAAGTTATAAAATGCTCATCTTTTAATGCAGAGTTACCTTATTTAAGAACAAAAGATGCTTTTCCATTTGTTCCAGTCTATTTTTGAGTCTTTCAGGAGTGTTTTGAAATTTTTCTCATGTGAGTTGACAGATTATTTGTCAAATTCATTCCTGAAAATATTAATCTCTCCTTTACTCCTGTAAATAGGGTTTCCTCTATTATATCGTGTTTATTGTTCCTGTTTATTATACTTATTGATTTTATGTTAATATTATATCTCATTTTACTGAAATTTTTTTTCTTTACTGTTTGAGTTATTTTAATCATAGATTCTCTTGGCATTTCTCAGTATACTAATTTATCATCTACACATAGAGGTAGTTTTACTTCTTCATGTATTCTTATGTATATAATTGATTTTTTCTTGTTCAATTAAATTTGCTAATACTTCTAATACAACTTTAAACAGTAGTTGATAATGCCACATTAAGAAACTAATATAGCAGATCAGTTGGGATTTATTCTAGTAATGCGAAGTTGATTCAATATTAGACAAATCATTAAAAGCATATACTTTATTAATAAATCTAATGAAAAGATATATTATTATTTCCATTGATCCTGAAAAGGCTTGTCAAGTGACAAGCCCCCCAAATAAAATAAGATACTGGAAGTGGAAATCCTTGCCTTATTTCCCATTTTAGTGGAAATGATTCCAATGTTTCTCTATTCAATAAGATACTGGCTTTAGGGTATATTTATACTATATATTTTATTCCAACAACGTTTATTGTAAAAAATTAATCCTTGTCCCAGTATATTTATACTATATATGTATATTTATACTATATATTTTATATATCCTAAAGCCAGTATCTTATTTTATTTTGGGGGCTTGTCAAATGCCTTTTTAGGATCAATGGAAATAATAATTTATCTTTTCATTAGATTTGTTAATATAGTATATGCTTTTAACGGTTTGTCTAGTACTGAACCAACTTTGCATTACTAGAATAAATCCCAACTGATCTGCTATATTAGTTTCCTAATGTGGCAATGGATTCAGTTTGCTAATATATTATTTAACATTATTATTTTGATATTCATGAGTGATGTTGGTCTGTAGTTTTTATTACATCTGGTTTAGACAATGTTATACTTAGTTCAGAAAGGAACTTAGGAAAATTTATTTTTTCTTTTCAATGCACCACAATAATTTCTAGAGCATTAGATTATCTGGTCTTAAAGATTTTCTAGAATTCATCTGTGACTCTGTCTTTGCTTGGTGCTTTCTTGGGGGCTGGTTACTTAATAAATTCTTCTAATTTTTCAGCTGGAAATTGGTCTACTTGAGCTTTTTTTAAAAAAATAAAATAACTTCTGGTAATATATATTTCCCTAAGATATTGTCCATTTTATCTAGATTTTTAAGATGTATTTGCAAGGAGGTTTGCAAATTAGTCTCTTCTGAGTTTTTAAAATTGTCATGTGTTTCAAGTGTTATTTCTTTCTTGTCATATCTTATTTTGCAAATTTGTGCTTTCTCCATGTTTTATTGATCATTTTATCTAGTGATTTATGTTTTTGTTTTCAAAAAATACGCAAGGTTTTGATGTATTATTTAGACACAGTCTTTTATCCACCTCATTAGCTTTTTCTTTTATCTTTAATGTTTTTTTCTGTACGTTCTTCTGATTTACTTTTTTGTTCTTTATCTTGTTTTATGAGCCAGGGACTCATTCATTTACATTCTTTCATTTTTATCAGTAAAAAGTTTCAATGTGAGGAACAACCTGCAAGCTGTAAGTGTATGACACCCCACTTTCGACTTTAAACTCTGTTAGTTGCATTACATGATATAGATGTTATATTTAGTCCCTTCTCAGTCCAAGAGACTGAGAGACATATGTATGTGTACATATATATATATATATATATATATATATATATATGGCTATCAACAATAACCAAATTATGGAAGGAGCCCAAATGTCCATCGACTGTTGAACAGATAAAGAAGATGTGGTATTTATATACAATGGAATATTAGTCAGCCGTCAAAAAGAATGAATTCTTGCATTTGCAACAGTGTGGATGGAACTAGAGAGTATTATGCTAAGTGAAATAAGTCAGTCAAAGAAAAATACCATATGGTTTTACTCATATGTAGAATTTAAGAAACACAACAGATGAACATAGGGGAAGGGAAGGAAAAATAAGATGAAAACAGAGAGGGAGGCAAACCATAAGAGACTCCTAAATACAGAGAACAAACTGAGGGTTGCTGGAGGGGCGTTGGGTGGGGGGATGGGTTAAATGGGTTATGGGCATTAAAGAGGGTGCTTGTGGGGATGAGCACTGGGTGTCGTATGCAAGTGATGAATCACTGGGCTCTACTCCTGAAGCCAAGACTACACTGTATGTTAACTAACTTGAACTTAAATAAAATCTTGGAAGAAAAACAGAAAAATAAGTGAGATGCTGGGTCTGTGACTGACTCAAGTTAACATGCATAGTCTTTTCTTTGATCCCTTGACTTTTCTTTTGGATATTATCGTTACTCTAGTCTCTTATAGTAATTTTTTATCTGATCAATTGTATCAGTAAAACATTTGTCATGTTCAGCTGTATGTTTTACCCTACCGTACTCCACGTATGGTAGGTAGTCGGGTTGGGGTCCTGTTATTGTGTCAGAAAGAACTACTGTGGCCCTGTTTGGTTTGCAATTGATGTAATTAGGTGGTTTCAAATATCAAGTTGTAGCCCTTGAAATAACTCTTGGTAGTCTGAGCCCTCTATATTTCTAACCCCCTTTCATTTCCAATCCTTTCTCTTCTAGTGAGGATGTGTTTTTCATTTAGGCAACATGCTTACTCCCTCTCACACATCCCTTTCCTATTTTGTAATATATATGCTAGTGTTCTCTAATTTCCAACTCTGATGTAGGTTCCACCTATTTTATTTTGTCTGTTGTTTTCAAATAGTGGACTGTTAAATGCCTTCCAGTGGTTGCCATCTCAGAAGGCAGTTTTTTTGAAATATCATCTCTTTATCTTAATACTGTTTCTAATAAGGCAGGCTGGCATACTCATTTTAAAGGTGTGTAAGCTGCTTTAGAAAAGGTAAGCAATTCAACCAAGTTGACCTAGATATTAGAAGACGAAGCTGAGATTAGAATTCAAGTGTTCTCACTTCTAGTTTGGTGGTTTTTCCTGTATATATCACCATTCAGTTTGTTCCTCAAACAATTCTGTCAAGCAGATTGAAGAGAAGAACGGAATGGCTCAGCAGGATGCCAGCTACCCTTGGAGATAACATTTTGCGTAGCTGGGAAATGATATGAAATTATATTCTGATACCTCACACTCTTACAAGAAGATTAACCTCTACTAACAGAAGAGTTCAATAAAACCAGTTTAATTAGCATATGTAACCAAATCATAATTCTATAAATTATTTCTCTCCCTCTAAAATCATGTCTCCCAAGTGAGGATATCACCTGCGAAAGTTGGTATTTATGTTTTCACCCACTTGCATCAGAGACCTAATGGTTCGCTAATTTTTGTTGTACTCCTATAATATCCCAAAAAAGTGGATTTTAAAATCTAATTTGATAGCCACAGAGGATTTGATGACAAAACACTTTTTGGCAGACTAGAGTAGTCATCCAATTTAGCACATTCAGGGTCAGACATTTGGAAAACTCTGATAACAAAGCATTGTAGACTGTATCAGGGTAAAGAAAATCCAAACGAATTATGAAAACAAAAACAAAACAGAAGAGTTGGCTGTATACTCCAGCAGTATGACTTTCTTCCTATCTTGAAAATGGGTTTCTGTATTAAAAATTTCTGTTTTCTCTTCCTGATTCATCATATATTTTAGATTTGCGACTCATTTCCTGTATTACCCAATGGACTATAAATGCCACGGTTCGAGTGATGGTCCCATCAGGCGCTGACTCGTGTGGCCAAGGAGGCTCCAAGGGGAGGGCACTGGGGCCCTGCTAGCAGCAGTTTTAGGGCTCTGTGGGGAGCAGCAGAAGGTGGGGGGTGGAACAGGAAAGGCCCTGAGGAATTCAGCAAAATAAATACATAAACAGCAAACTTTAAACTGTATCATGGGGCTCTGGGTGGCTTAGTCAGTTAAGCCTCTGACTTCAGCTCAGGTCATGATCTCATTGTTCATGGGTTCCAGCCCTGCGTCGGGCTCTGTGCTGACAGCTCAGAGCCTGGAGCCTGCTTCGGATTCTGTGTCTCCCTCTCTCTCTCTGCCCCTCCCCTGGTCGTGCTCTGTCTGTCTGTCTCTCTTTCTTTCAAAAATGAATAAACATTAAAAAAATTACACTGTATCCATATTACAATTAACAATGCTATTAAAACATATTTATTGTTTTTTTTAAAAAAAAATTAATGTTTAGTTTTGAGACAGACAGAGACAGACAGAGCATGAGCAGGGAGGGGCAGAGAGAGAGGGAGACACAGAATCCCAAGCAGACTCCAGGCTCTGAGCTGTCAGCACAGAGCCCGACGTGGGGCTCGAACCCACAAATTGTGCAATCATGACATGAGCTGAAGTCGGAAGCTTAACTGCTTGAACCACCTATGGGCCCCAAAACATATTTATATTATTGATTTTAATTATTCAACTTGTAACTGTAATGTGCATGAATTTAATTTTTCCATAGACATTTATTAATAATTGAGTAATAAAAACTGTCTTTTAGCTCCTTTTGGGTATATGCAGAAAATAATTGTTTCCTATATCTGTTGGACCTCACAATAGCCTACTTTTCAATTTTACCTATTTTTATAACAATAGCATTTAGTCATATACCTCCTAAAAAATTATTCTGAATCTTTGATAAGGTATCTGTATATAAACAATTATTTTTAAGAAGTATTATTGCACACTGGTCCGTAACAGTGTCTCTCTTCTAAGAGTAAAAACAGAAGGAGTCACCTGGGTGGCTCGGTCAGTTACACGACCAGTTTCGGCTCAGGTCATGATCTCACCGTTCGTGAGTTTGAGCCTGGAGTTGGGCTCTGTGCTGACAGCTCAGAGACGGGAGCCTGCTTCGGATTCCATGTCTCCCTCTCTGTCTGCCCTTCCCCTGCTCACACTCTGTCTGTCTCTCTCTCTCTCTCTCTTAAAAATAAACATTAAAAAAATTAAAAATAAGAAAGGAGGGGCGCCTGAGTGAGTCAGTCGGTTAAGCTTCCAGCTGTTGATTTTGGCTCGGGTCGTGATCCCCCAGCCATGAGATCCAGGCCCAAGTCAGGCTCAGCACTTGGGGTGGAGCCTGCTTAAAACTCCCTCTCTCCCTCTCCCTCTGCCCCTCCCCCACTCAGGCTTTCTCTCTCAAGAAATAAATAAAAAATAAAAATAAAAGAGGCAAAAGAAACACTCAAAGCAAAGAACATTTCTCTGACAGCCACTTCACATATGAGATCATTTTTATCCTTAAAGCGTTGATGTTGAGTTTAGAATTCCAAGCATCATGATGTTTGTCGAAAACTTTCAGGGTGTTGCGAGGGAACAGCCATCTGCGTGTTGTCGTTCTGGTTCAGGGAAAAAGCAGCTAAGTTATTCTGTAGAAGTCATTCAGCCCTTCTGGTTTCAGTAACCCGACTGGAAAACAGTAAGATTAGTGTAAGACTAGATCAAAGACTATTATAATTACCAAGTGGTGGATGTCGGCAGCAGTGGTTGTGATGAGAAATAGTGGGAGTCTGGATACATTTTCAAAGTAGAGCCACCAGGATTTAGTTTAGATTTGTGCTATGAGTTCCTCACCCTGCTTAGCACAACAATGTTCATCTGTTAAATGGGGATAAAGTCCAGGAGAATTTCTCTGTCCTGAGGAGATCGCTGTGTTTAGCATAATGCCTGTGGCAAAGTGAGTGATCAACTAAGGATAACTATACGTTAAGGGGCCGTTAGAAGGAAGCCTGTGGCCCCCAGGGCGGTAGCTTTGCCAAATCCAGTTCAGTTCTCCAACCACGAAGAAGGCCAGGACTTATTTTGACTTTGCAGCTGTGATACAGGGAAAAGAAAATATCGGAAAATATTTTTCAGCCTCCTTGCCTTTTGCTCTGCTGGTGAGGATTATTTCCTGCTACAACAACACACACCCATTTAAAAAATGTTGGCATTTTGAGGTCAAGGTCATTTCTTTGCCTGGCTATGACTTACCGGTCTAGACTGAAGAGTGAAATTTCACAGATCTGACCCCTTCCTAAAGACGTTTTTACTTTATATACTAAATGGCAGAATTCCAGTAACAAGCTTTCTTCTCTGATTCCATTAAAAAAAAAAAATACTTGAAGACCTAATAGAGGTACTTTCTATGCATGATATGTACTTTTATATGCTTTCTTCTCCCCATGAATGCTAATAAAGTACTGTAGCTCCATGTAAACAGCCGCATCTTTCCCACTACTTCAGTCTCATTTATTTAGTGATATTGGAAAGTTGCATAATGGTCTGTCATATCACTCTTTCTTGCATGTATGTTCTTGTTTAAAAGTCCCAAAAGGCCCATAAAGGCTTTATTTTCTCAGTATGATGTTTTGCGGATATATAAAATTTAAAAAATTCGGTCCTTGGAAATCATCTCTGATTTCATTGCACCATTCTTACTGATGCCTTCCTTAAAAACCACTTCTAGGCAACTGGTTTGACATAATCAAATCCAGCTTAGATTGTCCATAGGAAATTAGCTGGGGTTTCTTAGTCAGCGGACTCTAATCTCCACCTAATTTTCTGCTACCCTCTAGTGACCACAGGCAACACCAGCCTGCCGGGAAAACAGATTAACCCTCCCTGTGCTGGAAGCAACTGTCCAAAATAGGCAGCGACTCTGCCTCCACTGGTTGTGTGTGAGTCCACGTACGGGTATGTGTGTGAGTTTGGGGTGGGAGAATGACAGTATTTTAAGGCGTAGGAGAAGTGATCTTATGATATCAGTCAGAAATAAATAACATAGCCCTCTCTTATGTTTGGATCTTGTTTAACTTCATAGGCAAAGCATGGTGTAAAAGAGAATCAAGATCCACATATGAGTGAAAACATATGGTGTCTGTCTTTCTCTGCCTGACTTATTTCACTTAGCATAATACTCTCCAGTTCCATCCACGTTGCTGCAAATGGCCAGATTTCACTCTTTCTCGTTGCCAAGTAGTAGACCGTGGGGGAGGGGAAGGGGGGAAAAAGTTAGAGACAGGGAAGGAGGCAAACCATAAGAGACTCTTAAATACTGAGAACAAACGGAGGGTTGATGGGGGGTGGGGGAGAGGGGAAAGTGGGCGATGGGCATGGAGGAGGGCATCTGTGGGGATGAGCACTGGGTGTTGTATGGAAACCGATCTGACAATAAATTATATATAAAAAAAGGAAAAGAAAAAGCGTATCTTCATTTGTGTTAAAAAAAAGGAACCAGTGTCTGATTAGAATAATGATTCCTAGAGTTTCACATAGAATAAATGCAGAAATGTAAGATGCAACTGTAAATGCTTGTAGATAGACAACATAAATCAGTCTGTAGTTAGGAAATTAAGTTTTGCTTAAAGTACAAAACTACAAAAGAATTGGCAAACTTTAATCCTGAATAGGCACACCCACTCAAAAAGTACCACTGGAATCAGGGTGATGAAGCAGTGAGTTCTAAGCTGTGACGAGAACACATTTCCAACCTGACTTCATCTTTGCCACACATTCAGTACCTGGTTCACATACAAATCTAGCAGATGCCCTGACTTCAGTGAGCCCCATGCTTCCCAGACTTGTTGTGACTTCCTACACAGACTTTCCCAGGAGGGGATCTTACAAACTTTCAGGGAAACTGAGAACTGATTCTTTGGCTTATCTAATGCGCTAAGTCTTTCATAGTGGCAATATTACCTTTCCTAACATGGCCGGATTTGTGTTTGCTACTCGTTCCTCAGGAGGAAGCAAGTTATTTTCTGGGAATACATACTTAAGAGGCAGAAATATAGAGAAAAGCAAGGGAATTATTCGTATCTCAAGAAACAAGATAGTGATAGTTTGGGGAGGAGAGTGGTGCAGGGGGATACTAAAATACTGGTAATGTTATCTGTATTAACTATGATTGTGACGTGAATCATGGTCCTTCCACTATGTCCACTTCTTAACCCCCACAATTCACAGCTTGGGATGTCTTAGCTTATATGGCAAAAGGGACTTGGCCGATGTGATTGTTAGGGATCTTGATACGGGGCTGAATCCTGGGTTATCTGGGTGGGACCAATGCAATTACAACAGTCCTTAGACAGGGGAGGGAAGAGTGTCTGTCAAGGAAATGTGACCATGGAAGCTAAGGTCAGCATGACCTTAGAAATGTGAAGCTGCTACACGTTTGAAGATGAAAGAAGAGGCCACAAGACAAGGAATGCAGTTGATCTCTAGAACCAAGAAAAGGCAAGGAATTGAATTCTCCCCTAGAGCCTCCAGAAAGAATGCAGATCTGTTGGCATTTTGATTGTAATTCTGTAAGGCATGCTTTCAGAGTTCTGACCTACAGAACCTTAAGATACTATATTTGTATTCCTTCTTAAATATTTTAAATTGCTGCCTTAGAGTTTGCAATATACATTTACAACTAATGTGTGTCTATTTTGAACCAATACAATGCCACTTTGTATTTATTCCAGGTACCTTATAACAGAGTATTCCTAATTCCGCTCACCGGTGCCTAATGCCTTTGTTCTTATTTCACTTATCTGTATGTTGTAATCACATGATACATTGTGGCTATTATTACTCTAGAAGGTTGTTTTTTTAAAAAAATTTTTTTTTAATGTTTGTTTATTTTTGAGAGAGAGAGAGAGAGAGAGAGAGGGACAGAGCACGAGCAGGGGAAGGGCAGAGAGACAGGGAGACAGAAGCAGGCTCTAGGCTCAGTGCTGTCAGCACAGAGCCCGACGTGGGGCTCGAATTCAAGATACATGAGATCATGACCTGAGCTGATGATGGTCGTGTAATGGACTGAACCACCCAGGCATCCCTTTAGGAAGTTGAGAATAAGAAAAAGGAGCATCTGTGGGTGGCTCAGTTGGTTATGCGTCCAACTTTTGATTTTGGCTCAGGTTTTGATCTCAAGGTCTCTCCCTCCTCCTCTGCCTCTCCCCCACTTTATCTATCCAAAAAAAAAAAATAAATAAGAAAAAAGATTATACTTTACCTTCATTTATTCCTTCTCTGATCCTATTTTTATCTTAATATAGATCTGAGTTTCTGACCTCCAGCTTAACTAATTCTGGGAGTCTTTGTTTAATAGTAGCAGTGTTGGCTTCAAAAGCAAGATGATTATTTGAGTCCACAGGAGATAACAGAGATGACCGGTAGAACTAATTATGTAGGTGATTATAAAAGATAATGTAATTGCATATTTCTTCTTACTTCATCTCTTAATTGACTTTCATAAGCAATTTATAAAAAACATGTAAATACATGTATGATGGAGGCTATAACATATAGAAATGCAATATATTTGACAACAGAATGGAGAGTCGTGGAGAGGAGTTGTAGTTCAGTAAGGAACTGACATCATATGGTAAGTTGAAATGAAATGATTAAAATACCATGTATTTTATAAGTAAAAACAATTTCGAGTTTTAAAATCTATTGAAATAATACATATAACACTAGTGTCACAGAAAAAGGGACAAGTAAACAGAATTATATTGAAGTAACTCTACATAGTTAGCTTTTTTGGTGGTCTCTGTTATTTCCTCTGGATTCAAATGATCGTCTTGCTTTCAAATGAGGCATTTGCTTTCAGCCTGAAAAAGTTCTCTCAATATTTCCTATGAAGTTGATCTTCTAGAAACACATTTTTCCAGTTTTTAAAAAATCTGTGAATGCCTTTATTTCACTCTCATTATTTTACTGAGACATAATTTTCAGACCAGATGTTCACTATTTTGAAGTATAGCTCAATGTCTTTTAAATTCATAAGGTTATACAAGCATCACCACTGTCTAATCTCACAATAATTTTCTCACCCAAAGAGAAACCTCAGACCCTTCAGTTGCTGAGCTCTAGGCAACCACTACTCTACTTTCCCTCTTTATAGATATTCTTACATGAACATTTTATATAAATGGAATAATACAGTATATGGACTTTCTTTGGTCTGGATTCTTTCATCTAGCATAATATTTTCAAGGTTCATCCATACTGTAGCATCTATCATTCTTCATTCTTTTTTATGGCTAAATATTATTCCATTGTATCCACATATCACATTTTGTTCATCCATTCGTCATCTGATAGACATTTGGATCATTTCCACTCTTTGGATATTGTTAGTAATGCTTTTACAAACATCCATGGAAAACCCTTTGTGTGCACTTGTGTTCCCAATTCTCCTGGGTATTAAAGGTAGGAGTAGAATTACTGGGTCTTATGGTAACTCTGTTTCACATTTTGAGGAGGTGCCATAGTATTTTCCACAGTGGTGGCTCCATTTTACTTTACTTTCCCACCATCAGTGTATTAGTACTCCATTTCTCCGTATCTTTGCCAACACTTATTGTTATCTATTCCTTTTGGAAAAAATGACAGCCACCCTAGTGAGTGTGGGATAATATCCTATTGTGATTTTTGGTGATGATGTTGAACATTTCATGTGCTTGTTAGCCATTTGTACATCTTCTTTTGAGCGATGTCTCTGTTCAGATATTTGCCTATGTGGGGGGCGCCTGGGTGGCTCAGTCGGTTGAGCGTCTGACTTCGGCTGAGGTCATGGTCTCAAGGTCCGTGAGTTCAAACCCCGCACCGGGCTGTGGGCTGACAGGCTCTGAGCCTGGAGCCTGCTTCAGATTCTGTGTCTCCCTCTCTCTCTGCCCCCTCCACCACTTGCTCTCTCTCTCTCTCTCAAATAAATATTTAAAAAAAAGATATTTGCCTATTTTTAAATTGGGTTCTTTGCCTTTTTATTGTTGAGTTTAAGGGTTCTTTATAAGTTCTACATATTAGAACCTTAGCATATATATATGATGTGTAATATTTTTTCATTCTTTAGGTTGTCTTTCATTGAAGAAAAGTTGACATACAATGTTATATTGGTTTCAGGTGTATGACATAACGATTCATCAATTTTATATGTTATGTTATGCTCACTACAAGTGTAGCTATCACCTGTCACCATACAACACTAGTATGCTTTTCAATTTCTTTTTTTTAAGTTTAATTCTTTATTTTGAGAGAGAAAGAGACAGCATGAGTGGGGGAGGGGCAGAGAGAGGGAGAGAGAGAATCCCAAACACGCTCCATGCTGTTAGTGTGGAGCCCGATGTGGGGCTCGAACTCATGAAGTCATGAGATTAGGACCTGAGCTAAACCCAGAGTTGGATGCTTAACTGACTGAGCCACCCAGGCCCCCCCTACACTTTTCAATTTCTTAATGGCGTCCTTTGATGGGCAAAATTTTTAAATTTTGATGACGTCTGATGTATCTATTTTTTTCCTTGTTTGTGTTTTTTGTGTCAGACCTAAGAAACAGTTGCCCAATTGAAAGCCCCGATGATTTACACTGTGTTTTATTCTAAGAATTTTATAGTATTACTTCTTATATTTAGATATTTTATCCATTTAGCGTTACATTTTGTATATGGTATGGTTTCATGTAACCCAAGATTATTCCAGAGCTGACCTTGGAAATCAGCATAGTGTTCAGGACATGGACTTTTGGATCACACCACATACTATGTGAGAGGTGTGTGTGGCTGTCCTGTTGTGAGGTTTTCTCAAACAAAATAGTCCTCTAGAGAGGTTTCAATAACCCCTCTATTTGGCATGTGTAGTTACTTTTTTTTTTAACGTTTATTTATTTATTTTTTTTTGAGACAGAGAGAGACAGAGCATGAACGGGGGAGGGTCAGAGAGAGGGAGACACAGAATCCGAAACAGGCTCCAGGCTACGAGCGGTCAGCACAGAGCCCGATGCGGGGCTCGAACTCACAGACCACGAGATCATGACCTGAGCCGAAGTCGGACGCTCAACCGACGGAGCCACCCAGGCGCCCCTGGCATGTGTAGTTATAATATCAAGTAAGAGAGTCCCAGTTCCAAAAAGGCATGAAATCGTTACATTACCACTAAAGAGGACGCATGAAAATGATCCACCTAGTTTAGAGCCTTGCACATAGAAGGCACAAAGTGCACCAATTATTACTTTTCTCTTATTTTCACAAAGATATAATCACTAAAGGTGGTTCAATAAGCATTCACAGTTTTCATGGAAAAAGAACCATTCTGGATAATATTTTGTTGAAATGGGTTGAGGAAGCATGCATTTTCAGTATTAAACAAAACAAACTTAATGTTCAAGATTTGCAACTACTAGGGGTGCCTGGGTAGCTCAGTCAGTTGAGTGTTCGACTCTTGATTTTGGCTCAGGTCACGATCCCAGGGTCGTAGGATTGAGCCCTGTGTTGGGCTCCATGTCGAGGGTGGAGCCTACTTAAGAATCTCTCTGTCCCTTGGGGCGTCTGGTGGCTCAGTCTGTTAAGCATCTGACTTCAGCTCAGGTCATGATGTCACAGTTCGTGAATTCAAGCCCCGCGTCGGGCTCTGTGCTGACCGCTCGGAGCCTGGAGCCTGCTTCTGTTTCTGGGTCTCCCTCTCTCTCTGCCCCTCCCCTGCTTGTGCTCTCTCTCTCTCTCTCTCTCTCAAAAATAAATAAACATTAAAAAAGATTTAAAAAAAAGAATCTCTCTCTCCTTCTGCCCCACTTGAGGTCTCACTCTCTTTCAAAAAAAAAAAAATTCCAACTATTAGATTTAATTGCAACAAACCAAGCACATTAAATATTATTATTCAAAATGCAGTAACAAACATCCTCAGAGATTATCTATTCTTAATATATAGATAACGTATTTTCATTTAGATAAGTTCTTATGTTTTCAACATTTAATATAAAGAAAATTCCTTTTGACAGTGTCTTGAAGATAAAAACGGGGATTTGTGTAATGTTCATTGTTTCAGATTCAATTTCCCAACAGCCATTCCTGAAGCATTACCTTCATTATACCCCACCCAGACAAATAATGTTTATTCCAAATGGATCACATCTATAATCTCTTCCCTCTACTATTCTATTATCTTCAGTTAAAATTAATCTGTTTCATCTATTCAACTCAATTGTAACTACAAAGATTTATGAGTACTTAAAAACATCTATCTCAATTGCTTTCAAATATAAAAATTCTAATTTCATTGTCTTTGAGACTGTTATTATTTGACTTGCATGGTGCTTAATGTAGGTTTTCTTCGGAAACATTGTTAGTCTTTCTTTTTAAATACTTTCATTTATTCCTATTTTAAAAGAATTTTACAATATAATTTGAAAATAAATTGCTGTCTTTCAGTGCTATCAGCAGGAATACTACTAAATGAATTTATTCCTTTGGATTACAATTAATTGCGCTAACTGGCGCTCCATGCTCTAGAGAAATATTTTCTTTTATTAGCCTCAATTGTTACGATACGAATCCCATGCCCAGTGTCACAGACAACTGGATTCACTGAGGATTCAGAAATGGTTTAGTAAGTACGTGGCACGTGGAGGCCCTTGTTTTCCTACCACAGTTAACTTTTAAGGCGTTCTAGGGCTCTAGAGCTTAGGCACAAAGCAGAAATAGCATCCCCAAAAGTTAACGCTGTTTTATGTCAGTGCCACTAAACAACTACTCAGCACCTTATCAGGACCAAGAACTACACTGGGTACCAGATACAGAGACATGGTCTTTGTGATGGGATTCTGAGCATTTAGTCAGAGAAAAAAATGTTAGAATAGATAGTTGTCAACATAAACTGCAACAGAGCTAAGTACAAGAGCTTTTGTGAGAAATGAAGGGTGCTAATAATCCAGATGAGATGGAAGGCCACATTTAGTTCCAAGTTCAGTTTTGAAGAATGATGAAATGTCAGCAGTCAAACAAGAAAGTGAGTTCTTGAGGATAGGAGGAGGCTTCCCAGAGCCCATGTTCCCAAAGCAACATTAGCCCAAATGTTGGAGGTGACATTTGGGTCGTTGGAGTCACAGGAGATCTATGGTGAAGCTCAGGGAAATTTCTAGATTTCCATCTCACGTGACCATAACAGTAATAACTGACATAGCCCATAGCGTTTGTATATTATGTAAACATATCTCCCAACTTGTATATCCGTCACGTAATTTGTGCTTCCTAACAGTCTTATTTTGGATAGCAGCAATTTTATTATTTTTCCCACATGACAAGTGAATAAATAAGGGCTATGGTGAGTTGTGACTCAGATGTAAGATGTCTGGACCTACGTCTTTTCCGCTACATTATTCTACCCCAATATTTGGTAATATTTTAAAAATACAATGTACAGATACCAAGCCTGATGTGAGGGGAAGAAGCAGATGTTCAGGAGACTGTAGAGAGAGTTGACATAGAGGCTTTTGTTGAAGTGAATAAATAAATGAGAAACTTGTTCTTGACAAGAGTGAATGAGCCCAGGCTACATTTAATAACTCACCCAGTCTTGGAAGAGATGTTTAATGAGATAGAATGTAGTTGGACACGTGTGTGTGCGTGTGTGGGGGGAGGGGTGCTAGAGACTGCATATTCGTGTCCTCTGACAATTAATATGTTTTAAAACCTAGTTTCCAATATGTTGGTATTTAAGATGGGACCTTTGGGAGGTAATTAGATCATGAGGGGAGAGTCCTTATGTTGGGATTAATGCCCTTATAAGAAGAGACAGGAGAAAGCGTGCTTCAGTCTCTTCTCTGCCATGTGAGAACAACAAGAAGACAGCCATTTGCAAACCAGAAAGAGGGCTGGCACCCAGAACTGAATCTATTGGCACACTGATCTTGGACTTCTCAGAACTATGAGAAATAAATGTTTGTTGTTTAAGCCAGCTAGTCTATGGTAACTTATAGCAGCCGAAGCAGACTAAGATGGCAATGGAGTGAGGTGTTGGGGGATATCAAGGGGGTAGAATCTTTATATTTGTTTCTACTGCACACATTTCCCTGGACACTAGCAGTGCCAGATTAGAGAAAATAATAAAGAAAAAAGGAAGAAGATGAGGACGATGAGGACGAGAAAAAGAAAAGGAGTTGAAGGAAAAACACAGATAAAGCTAAATACATAAGAAAGAATGTTGGTGTCAATGGCGGGGGGGGGGCACCTTCAATATGGTGAGTTAAATAGGCATGGGGAGGGGAAGAGAAAAATACCATTTAAAGGGCTGGACTTCTTGTCTAATTTGGAGGAAGACAGGCGTTGTACAAGCTTGAGATACTGATAATGGAAAATAAACATGTCTAAGTCTTAATAGGTAACCAATGCAAAAATAAACGTAGAATGTATGTCATTAAGCGAGCAGAAGAAAACAGACTCAATAGAATGGAAGATGAAATTGAAGGAAAGGAGGAACAGCATTTAGGAATGAAGTATCTGAGAGACACATTTAAGGTAAAAATGATACAGAGATTGAAAATAAAAAGCTGCCATATGACGAAAGAGTAAAATAGCAAAAAAAAAAATGAGAAAGAATAGCATAAGATGAGAGAACTAAGGTCAAAGTATTAATGTCATAAAAAATAAGAAGGAAATAAATGAATTTTAAAAATCCTAATATTTCAAAAGAAAGCCAAGGAAAACATTCTACTATTTGATGAATAAGATACGAAGCTGAAAACATCATAAAGGACAAAGAGGGATAGTATGTGCTTGTAAAGAAAATAATAAATCAAAAGATGTAACAATTGTGAAACTAAAATACAGACTCAAAATATAAAGCACATCAGACAGAATCATGGAAATGAAATACATCAGTAATTGCTTTTGCGGAGTTTAACATAGCCTTCTGGAAACGGATGGATCAAGAAGACAAAAATGAAGTAAATATGCAGAAAATACAGCAATATTAATACAAGTCTAATAAATACTACATATTTAATGCTATTAACATATTATAGAATATTTTATTCCATAATATATGTCCTTATACCCATCAATAACAGTATGCATATTCTTTCTAAGTGTAAACAGAACGTTCAAAAATATATACCAGGCCCAATGAGTTTCAAATAATCTCTCCTTTGTTTTTCATATCTAATTAATATCCCAATACAGTCAGAGAGTATATTTTGAAAGAGGTTCTTGATTATTTGAAAGTCATTTTAAGGCAGAGAGAGCCTCTCTCTTAGCACAGGCGTGAGGTGGGGAGCAGCAGGCATTTTGGAAAAGCCACATGGCCCCCGACTGGACTTTTTCCCTCGATCTCGTGTCCACCTCTGGTGGAAGTGCAAAAACCCCCTTTGCCCTGAGGGTACAAAGAAAGACCCATTCCACCCGGGGAAAGAAAACAGTAGAAAACCCTCTGTTCCTGGCAAAGAGTAGGATTCCACCCTGCTGGAAACCATTAGAAAATTCTATAAGCTGGGGAAGGTTCAGCATCCCTGAGAAGGCCCCAACTTCTGAGGCGAAATCAGGCCAGATATGTCAGTGAAGGAGTTTATCAAACATTTGAGAAAGCACAGATATGGAGATGGTCAATAAGACCATAATAGGATACTGAGCATCATTAGTCATTGTGGAAATACAAATTAAGATCGCGGTGAGAAACCAGGACACATTTATTAGAATGCCTACAATTTAAAAGACTGACCATGGCAAGTGTGATTTGGTTGAAATTTAAATGGTACAACCACTTTGGAACGGCATTTTTCAGTTTCTTAGGAAGTTAACATACACCTACCTTCGATTCTAGGTATTCCAGTGTTAGATAGATATTTATGCAAAACAAATGAAAGCATATTTCTACTATAAGGCTTGCACACAAAGCAGCAGTACTCGTAATAGCAAAAAAAAAAAAAAAAAAAAAAAAAAAAGAAAAATGGAAGGAACGTAAGTGCCCACCAATAGGTGAATGAATAAACACATTTTAGCATATTCATAAAGTGTAATACTACTACTCCGTAATCTAAATGAAGGAAATACTGATACGTGCAATAATCTGAATGCATCTCAAAATGATTATACTGATTGAAATAAATTAGCTATAAAAGAGTAGAGACATAAAATAGTACATAGTGCATGATTCCATTTATATAAACCTCTAGAAAATGTGTACTACAGTAACAGAAAGGAGATGAATCGTTGTTTGGGTATAAGGGGGTAGCAAGGAGTGGAACATGGAGATTTCAGCGGGGCAAAGGAAACTCTTGGGGGTGATGAAAATACCACGGACGCTTGGACAATATGGGTTTGAACTGTGTGGGTCCACTTATACTTGGATTTTTTTACAGTACAGTACTTTGAATATATTTGCTCTCCTTATGATTTTCTTAATAACATTTTCTTTTCTGTGGCTTACTTTAGGGTAAAGAATATAGTATATAATACAGATAACACACAAAATATGCATTAATCAACTGTTTATGTTATCAGCAAGGCTTCCAGTCGACAGTAAGCTATTCGTAGTTAAGTTTTGCACAGATTTTTGACTGCACAGGGGTCAGTGCCCCTAACACCCACTCTGTTCAAGGTCAACTGCATTCGCTCTTTTGACCATGGCAATGGTTTAATAGGTGCATACAGACATCAAGACTTACCATGCTGTGCAATTTAAATATGTGTGCTTTATTCTAAGTCCATTATACCTCAATAAAACTGTTTAAAATGAAAATCAACAACAGAAAACCCAAAACCCAGAAACTACAGCTAAATTATGAAGGATTTTAGGCAATAAAATATCCCCCTCCAGTGGCATAATAAGAGTATTTGACACTCAGAGACACAGTTTTTAACACATCTTCTTAAATAGGAAAAAAATGTAATATTCAGGAATTAAAGAAAATAATCAGAAAAATATAGTAAATATTACTTTGTTGAACATTTTATATATAAGTATGAGGGCAAAAATTAGAAATTAAAAAAAATTCTGTAAGTTGATTTCTTTTGAGAGAGACAGAGACAGTGTGAGTGGGGGAGGGGCAGAGAGAGAGAGGGAGAGAGAGAAAGGGAGAGAGAGAGAGAGAGAGAGAGAGAGACAGGGAATTCCAAGCAGGCTCCGCACTGCCAGCACAGAGCCTGATGCGAGGCCCAAACCCACAAACCATGTGATCATGACCTGAGCCAAAACCAGGAGTCGGTCACTTGACCAACTGAGCCACCCAGGTGCCCCCAAGATAAGAACTTTTTTAAGTAAAGCAAAGACTGCAAATAGTACAATATGGGTAACTACTAAGTCCTAAAACAAATGTGGTGTTTTCATTTCTGATTTTGGCTTACAGTTTAAAAAGAAATATTAGCAATTAAAGAATAATAAAATTTACTTTTAAAGATCTTGTTCGAACTCAGTAAAATAATTTACACCTTGCAGTTTGTACTTTGTTTCACTGATTTAGACACAAATAAAAACAAAGGGTCACCTAAAATGACAGAACTATAAAACCTGAGGGTTCTTTTATCTTTGTAACCAGGGTGCTTTTATTGTTTATTGATAAGCTACTGTATATGAGCCCGGTGTATGTGTATCACACATTTCCACAGGGATTGTGGATTGGAAGGTGTGCTTGAAGCAAGTTTCAACAGTCCCCAGTCATGAAGAATATCCTTTAGAAAAGAGCAGTGTGGTTGAGGCTTGTGTCTGGGGCCAGCTAACAGAAAGTTCTCCAAATTAAATACCTTGTATGATGACTAAAGATAAACAGAATAATGTACTAATTTGAATCTTACACACACACACAAACACACAATTTTATGTATATATGTAATTTTATGTATGTATGCTATATAGTAATTATATGTGTATATAATTACATGTAAATATATATAAAATTTTGTGTGTGTATATATATACATATATATACACACATAAAAGTTTAATGTTAAATACAGCAGTCATTTAGAATTCATACCAACAGAAGATTTTTAGGGGAAACGTTATTTACACACTGACATTATTTAGAAATAATATAGTATAATAAAAGTATATATAGTATATATTTAGCATATGTATACATATATAGTATATATATATATATATATAGTATAATAAAAGCAAGACTAGTTTTTACACTATTTTATTCTTGTTTTAAACATCCCTGCAGAAAATGCCCCTCTTTATTGCCTGAATGCCCCTCAGGTGAACACACCTCACCCTTGTGAGGCCACTGCACCACCCCAAGTTTCTTAGCAAGAAAGTGGTCTCATCAGTGTTGGGTTTGTGCCTCTCCAGCACCAATATTTCACTCTTTGGTGACTTTCGAAAGCGTGAGCTGTTTGGCTCCCCAGAGGGTCTTTAGACGCTTACAGCATACTGAGAGGTGCGAGCAACATCACCACGAGGTAGGTCACGTGGGTAATTTCTCAGTCTGCCTCCTTCTGGGGAGTGTTAGCGTCATGTTCCACACCTCAAACCCTCTTTCCATCTGGGTTCTGGCAGCCTGGGCTGCGACGTCACTCCCTACCCCAAACACACACGGACCCACCACAACCTTGCCTGTGTGTTAGTGCTTAGGAGGAGATGTGTCATTAGTGCCCAGTCCTCCCCCAGTCCTTGTCTCCAGTCTTTGGCTAATTGCGGGCCTGCTGACATGCTCCTCAACCCTGCAGGACTCCGTCTTCGTCCCTTCGTGCGCACCTTCTCATCCCCTTCCTTCTTTCCTTCTCACCATCAGAGAACTCATGAAAACACACGCATCCCCGGGAAGGAAGGTCTTTTCACAACTTGTTGATTTTATTTTATTCGTCACCATCTTTGTATTCTGTTGTAACATTTAGTCTCTACATGCTAGGCCATTTAAGGCTTCCGGAAATAACAGTAGATAGTTCTGAGGTATCCGGCCCTTGCTACATAATTACTAGCTCCATTTGAAGTGGTTCAGTTCTCCAGGGTCTCTTGATCCTGAGTTGATGGATTTTGATTCAGTTTTTCACTCAGCCTGTAGTAAGGGCCAAATAATGTTGCCCCTCATGAAATGTTAGCTTTTATTTTTTTTTAATGTTTGTGTGTTTATTTATTTATTTTGAGAGAGAGAGCATACTTGCGAGCAGGGGAGGGGCAGAGAGAGAGAGAAAGGGAGAGCAGAGAATCCCAAGCAGGCTCTACGCTCTCAGTGTGCAGCCTGATGCAGGGTTCTATCTCACAAACCATGAGACCGTAACCTGAGCCTAAATCAAGAGTTGCACGCTCACCTGACTGAGCCACCCAGGAGCCCCAGAATGTTGGCTTTCTTGAAGGAGTGGCAGTTGTTAGAGAAGAGCTATTTTTGCCTTCAAGATTATCTTCTGTGTCTGGTATGCAAAGAGTGATATCAGAAGGCCATCCGTGTGCCAGTTTCTTGTGTAGTGAAATGTACACTTTCTATATGTCCCAAGCATTCTACTTCTAGGTATTTACCAAAGAAAAATGAAGACACCTATAAACCAAAGACTTGCACGCGGATGTTCATAGCTTAATTTGTCAACAAAGACTGGAAAGAACCCAAATGTTCCTAATCTGAGGAATGAATAAACAGGTTTTGATACATTTATGCATTGGAATCTACTGAGCCATGAAAACGAATTAACTACTGTCACCCAAAAGTACATGGCATTAGCCAAGTCGAAGAACTCAGACCCACAGCAAGATAGGTCTCCAGGACATGGAGGTGGGAGGAGATGTGGCCATAGCCTATGACTATGTGCATTTGTGAAAACTCACAGTAGCGTGTACCAAAACGTGTGAATCTTGTTGTATGTAAAGTATACCTTAACAAAAAAAAAAAAAAAAACCCAGATAATTGATAACTACCTATACGTCTGGGTTCAGAAAAAAGACAATAGGATATAGCTCTTGGGTCAAAATGTGAGAGTTCTAACCAAAGCCTGCTTTTTTCCTCCTTCCTCACAATCTGGTTCCTCCACAGCTGCTCCTTTAACTTAATCTCTCCCTTTCCCCACCTAATTTGGTTTCCTGACCCTCAGACATCTGTGTGAGACATTTTACCCGTCATCCTAAAGATGAATGTTTTCTAGAACAATAATGCTGAAAGGACATACCAAAACACTGGACTAAGAGCAAGAAAATCTGTTCTATTTTTGACTATGTCACCATTTCATTGTGTGGCCTTGCCCAATCCCTTCTCAGAGCCCCTGTTTCTTTCTCTATAAAATGAGAGAATGGGACCAGATCTCTGAGGCTCCTTCAAGCTTCAGTGCTTCATGATTCTATCTAGAAATCAGGTTTAACATATTGAAAATTAAATAAGGAGCCTCATAATTTCTAAAGTCATGTTTTCATCCGGGAATCCTATTTGCCAATTCATTATTATGGATTATTCATGCATATAAATTTCTTCAGGCAAATTTATTTTTTCTTCAATTTGCATTAAGACCTTATACAGAACTTTGATCTTTGTAGAAATAACCCCCTTTAGCAGAAAATCTGTCCAAAGGCAGAGCCAATTAATTGATAATTTGATAAAAAGTTATGAAGTTCATCTGAAAATGGGAAGCTCATTTTCATCTTAATATTTGCTACTTTCCAGTTTTAATTTTCAGCTTAGCAAATGCTTATTAAGCCCACCGGATGCTTGTATCTATTTATTTATTGCAATTTTAATTTTTTTGTGTGTGCAGAGTGAAACTCATATTTAATTCATTAACAAGTTAATGAACAGCTACAATGTACAAAGCCAGTGATTTCCACTGTGGGAAGGGATGGACACATCAAAATCTACAACTTATTTTTTTTCCAAATTGCAGCAATGCCCTTTGACCGAAAGACTCTGGTATGTTCCACAGCAGTGTTTCATAAACTATTTCTTTTTGTTTTAATGTTTATTTATTTATTTTTGAGAGAGAGACAGAGTGTGGGTGGGGGAGAGGCAGAGAGAGAGAGGGAGACATAGAATCTGACACAGGCTCCAGGCTCTGAGCTGTCAGCACAGAACCCTATGCGGGGCTGAAACCCACGAACCGTGAGATCATGACCTGAGCCGAAGTCGGACGCTCGACTGACTGAGCCACCCAAGTGCCCATATTTTTTTAAGAGAGAGAGAGAGAACAAGCTAGGGAGAGGGGCAGAGGGAGAGAGAATCTTAAGCACGCTCCACGCTCATCAGGGAACCCAGTGCAGGGATTGATCCCATAGCCCTGGGATCATGACCTGAGCCCAAATCAAGAGTTGGATGCTCAACCGACTGAACCACTCAGGCACCCCCCCAACATATTTCACATCATGGTGCCAATAGAAAGATAACAGCGTCCCCTTTAATTCCCTGGGATAAATGGGCGGTGGCTTAGGGATGTTTAATCATCCCAGGAGACGCAACTGCCTCCCATTCCAATCAGCTAACTTGATTGATACCTTCAGACACCTGAGCACCATTTGTACCATGTGCCTCTGCCCTGCATTCCACCTTCACACACAGCCAGGAGACCACTGTTAGCTAAATATAACCTTCAGGCCTATGAAGATGGAAAAAGATAAATATGGGGCTATAGTTACAGGCAGGAGGATTACAAAGATGAGTAAAAGGCAGAACTTGCTCTCACTGAGGTTGCAGCCTGCCGAGAGCGAGGTTAAAGAAATCATCATGAGAGTATTGTAGGATAAATGCCACGATAGAAGCATGCATTTTAGAGACATGTGTAATTGCAACGCACAGAGTAGAGGATTCCAGGTCCTCTGAGAATCAGACACCAAGGCCTGTTTAGATATGCAGCAAAGTCACTGGGGAAAATAGGGGTAGGTGGGACAGCCTCAGATGATAAAGCAGGTGAGACTTATTGAAGGAGACGCGGAAGGGGACGAGACGAAAAGTGAGTGGAAAGTTTCATATGGCAGTACATTTCTAGGAAGGATTTGGCCCGGTTGACGGCGAATCCTCAAGTCAAAGTGATTTTCTGGAAGAATCGCACCTTCTCAGGAATGGGCCAGCATTAATACCCGGCTGTGCTGAGCTGAGCGTAAACCAGCATTAATACCCACCTGAGCTGAGTGTAAAGAGGAGACGCCAAGGTAAAAAATATAAGTTTTCTCATTGTATTTTACTTATAGAACTTTGTTTGGCTCCATAATCGGGAATATCGTTGCTTATTTCAGTACCTGACTGTAGTCATAGAATATAATGTTAGCCGTCGAATGTTTGTATGATTCCCTCTGCCATGTCTGAGGAAGTTCATTTCTATTCCTGGTATGCAGAGTGTTCTTTTGCTTTTTATCACAAAGGTTATTGGATTTCGTCATGTGCTTTTTTTCCGTATCATCTGAAATGATCATTTGTGTAATGTTTCCTTATGTTTCTTATTCTGTTAATACTTATCCTTCTTTCATTGTTTGGTACAATTCACCCTGTGAAGCCTTCTACTCCTGGGATTTATTTGCTGGGAGGTTTGTGATTACTGACTCAATCTCTGTACTTGATCTAAGTCTGTTCTGGTTTTTTACTAGGTTAAATAATTTTTTTGGTGTACAGTTGTTTATATTATTACTTTATAATCCATTTTATTTTAGTAAGATCTGTAGTAATCACCCCACTTCCCTTTCTGGTTTTAGTAATTTGAGTCTTCTTTTATTCTGAATAATTCTTGTTAAAGATTTGTCAATTTTGTTGATATTTTTCAAGGAACCAACTTTTGTTTTCATTAATCTTACTGTTTTTCCATTTTTCCATTTATCTCTGCTATAATCTTTATTTCCCTTTCTTCTGCTAGTTTTGAATTTAGTCTCTCTTTTTTTTAGCTCCCTATGTTATGATTTTAGGTAATTGATTTGATCTTTCTTGATCTTAATGTAGGCTTTCACAGCTATACATTTTTCTCTAAGCAGTGCTTTCACTGTATTCCACACATTTTGCTATGCTGTATTGATTTTGTTCTCTTCAAAGTATTTTCTAGTTTCCCTTGTGATCACTTCTTTGATCTGTTGGATATTTATGACTGGGTTGTTTCATTCCCACATATTTGTGAATTTTCCAGTTTCCAAATTTTCATTCCATTATGCCTGGAGAAGATGCTTTGTGTGATTTCAACCTTTAAAATTTATTTAGACCTGATTTGCGGTCTACCATGTGAACTTGAGAAAATTGTGTATTCCACTGTTAGATGGAGTCTTCTATAGGTATCTCTTAGGACTATTTGGTGTACAGTGTTGTTCAAACTCATATTCCTTTGCTGATAATCCATTTAGATTTTCTATCAAGAACTCCTACTGGAGAATGTCTATCTCTCCGTTCAGTTCTACAAGTTCTACCAGTTTTGCTACATATATTTTGGGGATCTGTAATAAGGTGTGTACGTGTTAATAGTTACTGTATCTTCTTGGTGGATTAACATGTTTATAAATATGTAATGTCCTTCATTATCTCATATAACAATTTCTGACCTAAAGCCTATTTTGTGTGATATTAGCATAGCCACTCCAGCTTTGTGTAGATAATTATTTGTATGGAATGTCTTCTAACATCCTTTTGTTTTCAATCTATTTGTGTCTTTGGATCTAAAGTGAGTCTCTTATAGACAGCATAGAGTTGGATCATGTTTTCCAATCGGTTGTGTGAATCTTTCCCCTTTAAATGGAGAGTTTAATCCTTTTGCATTCAAAGCAATTGCTGATAAGGAAGACTTTACTTCTGCCATTTTACTTTTTATTTTCTGTATGTCTATGTCCTTTTTCTTCTTCAATTTCTATTACTGTGTAATTTCTTGTATTAAATTGATATTTTCTTGTGTATCATTTTAATTAAGTTGTTACTTCTTTTACTACATTTTGAGTTGTTTATTTAGTGGTTACCTGGGGGATTACAAATAACATCTTAAATGTGTAACAACATATTAATACCAACTTACCTTCAATAGTATGCAAATATCTCCTCCTAGTATCCATTCTTCACCCCAGCATTATGCTGTTATTATCGTAGATTGCATCTTTATACATTGTATACCCACGAACCTAGATTTATAATTATTGCTTTATGTAAATTTAGCCTTTCAACCTAATAGTAAAAGAGGATTTACAAAGAAAAAATGTAACAGAACCCAAATCTGTCTGATGCACAACAAAGCCAATAACTGAGACATGAGGTATGCAGCAGGGAAAGGGTTTATTTGAGAGGCTACCAAAGGAAGAGATGGGAGGGCCAACTTCAAATCTGCCTCCCCGAGGGGGGAGAGAACAAGCTTTGTTTTCTTATGATCACAGGAGTTGAGATTACATACATAATGATGAAAAGGGCAGGGAAGCTTATGACTATTCATGAGGAAAGTTGGAACATTCGCATTGAGCAAACATGTATGTAACATACATCCCGTGTTCATTGTGAGGTGGAGACTTAAAAGAAGGAGGTGAAATTCAGCCCCTGACCTCAGGAAGCTTTCTTAGGGCAAGGAGAAGGGGCTACGGGTGTGCTCTGAGAGCCAGTATAAACCGGAAGGGGTCTTGGCCCGTTATTTCAGGTAAGGGAGGCCAGGCCTTGATGTTCATAGGCTAGACCCATATCAGTTGACGTGGAGTCCAAGCTTTTGCAGAGACAGCCAGTGGATTTGTCAGCGAGGTCCAAAAAGACACCGTAGCTGATTCGGGGGAAATGGTCCTCTGAAAAACAAGCTTTAAATTATCCACTAGTTTGAACCTCATTAACCCACGGTTTCAAAAATACTTTATCTCTTTAAAAACATACGTACCTATGAGTTACTTTTCCTTGTGTTCTTTATTTCTTTATGTAGGATTGACTTAGCATGACATGTCCTCTCATTTTAGGCTGGAGGACTGCCTTTAGCATTTGTTGTAGGCAGGTCTGGTAACAACAGACTGTGCATGTGTGTTTTGTTACCCTAGCAGGGTCTTCGTTTCTCTTTCAGTTTTGAAAGGTAGTTTTGCCAGCTACATAGCTAATGTGCTTAAAGAAAACCACTATGTAATCTCACTTCCTTCTGGGAAAGCGGAGGGCCTTCTCAGGACTTTCCTGAATACGTGCACGGCTCTGAGCATGTGGCCTTCTAGACTGCCAGGAATATCTTTGATATTTTCAAAGCCCTTGGCAACACCTCATTCCCCACCCTTTCCTCTCAAGGTATATTGTTACGGTATCGATTGCCCTGAAGATGATCTATTCCCTCAGTTCGAAGCAACTTAAGGTATTAGCCTGTAAACGTATGCCACAAATACGTCTTGGGAAGTTGCCTTAGCAGTAGGCCAGTTCCCAGTTAGGTGAAATAAAGACAAGCCTTTTGAGTAGATCTTCCAAGGAATCACCAGACATGTCAGAACAAATAACTAAATATAATTATTATGAATATGATCTATTCTGCTCCTTTCAGTACTGGGTACCTACCAATACCTGGAAAGTGCTTTGTTATCTTCACGGCTACTGCTGAAATAGAGTGCAGAGGAAAGAACTAGACTTAAAAGGCCACAAATTTCATTATCCTTACCAATAATTGCCCTTTTTTTTCCTTCTAGTTTTATTGAAGAATGGTTGGCAAAATTGTATATATTTAAGGTATATAATGTGATGTTTTATTATAGAATACATTGTGAAATAATTACAACGATCAAGTGAATTAACAAATCCATCATCTCGCATACTTACTTATTTGTGGCAAGAACACTTGAGATTTACTCTCTTAGCAAATTTCAAGTACGCAGTACATTATTATTAACTAGAGTCACCATGCTATGCATTAGGTCTCCAGGCGTACTCATGTTATAACTGAAAGTTTGTAGCCTGTTCCCCCACCCTCCATCCCCTAGAAGCCATCATTCTATTCTGCTTCTGTGAGTTCAATTTTTTTTTATATTCAAAATATAAGTTAAGTCATACAGTATTTGTCTTTCCACGTCTCTATTATTCCACTTAGCATAATATCTCCCAGGCTCACCCATGTTGTCATAAATAGCAGAACTTCCTTCTTTTTAAAGACTGAATAATAGGGGCGCCTGGGTGGCTCAGTCGGTTGAGTGTCTGACTTCAGCTCAGGTCACGATCTCACGGTCCGTGAGTTCGAGCCCCGCGTCAGGCTCTGGGCTGATGGCTTGGAGCCTGGAGCCTGCTTCCGATTCTGTGTCTCCCTCTCTCTCTGCCCCTCCCCCGTTCATGCTCTGTCTCTCTCTGTCTCAAAAATAAATAAAACGTTAAAAAAAAAGACTGAATAATATTTCACGGTATATGTGCACTACAACTGCTTTATCCTTTCATCCGTTGATGGACACTTAGGTTGCTTCCATATTTTGGCTTCAGTGAATGATACTGCTATGAACATGGGAGTACAGATATCTCTTTGAGCTACTGATTTCGTTTCTTTTGGATATATGCCCAGAAGTGGGAATGGTGGATCATATGGTAGTTCCTTTAATTTTCTTAAAGAATCTCCATACTGTGTTCCACCATGGCTGGAATAATTTACATCCCACCAAATGTGTACAAGGGTTCCTTTTTCTCCCCATCCTTGGCAACACTTGTTCTCTCTCTCTCTCTCTCTCTCTTTTGATAACAGCATTTCCTATTGATTAGTTCTGTTGAGTACATTTTCAAGTACTTGTTGGCCATTTGTATGTCTCCTTTAGGAAAATGGTCACATGCTTTCCCATTTTTGAATCAGGTTGTTTTTGTCTGCCATTGATCAGTATACATTCCTTATACATGTTGAATATCAACTGATTATTGATCATACAGTGTACAAACATTTTCTCCAATTCTATAGGTTGCCTTTCCATTTTGATGGTCATTTCCTTTGTTTTGTAGAAACACGTTAGTACAATGTAGTTCTACTGGTTTATTTTAGCTTTTGTTGCCTGGGCTTTTGTTGTCCTATCCAAAACATCACTGCCGAGACCAATGACAAGAAACTTTTCCCCTCTGCTCTTCCAGGACTTTTATGGTTTTAGGTCTTACGTTTAAGTATTTAATCTGTTTTCAGTTGATTTTTGTTTAATCTGTTTTCAGTTGATTTTTGTGTATGGCGTAAGATATAGTTCCAATCTCATTCTTTTGTATACGGACATACAGTTTTCCCAACACTGTTTTTAGAAGAGACTACCCTTTCTTCAGTATTTATTCTTGGTGACTTTGTTAAAGATCAGTTGAATATATTTCATGGGTTGATTTCTGAGCTCTCTATTCTGTTTCACTGATCTATGTGCCTGTTGCTATGCCAGCACTATACTGTTTCGATACTATAGTTTTACAATGAAGTTGGAAATCAGGAAGTATGATGCCTCCAGCTTTGTTCTTGTTTCAGGTTGCTTTGGCTCTTCAGTGTTTTTTGTAGTTCCATATGCATTTTAGAATTGATTTTTCTATTTTTATGAAAATGTCATTGGAATTTTGATATAGATTGCATTGAATCCGTCAATTGTTTTGGAAAGTACGGACATTTTAACAGATTGTACTAACTGGTTTTGGTGGAGAAGATCTTCAGGTAGGGGGTGAATTTGAGGGGCCCCTTGGTGGTACGTGCTGATTCTGGCTCTAGGGAGGGGTACAACATCATAGTTTCCACACAACTCTATCTGCTGAGGTCAACATCATGAAGATTGCAGGGGTTCTCTGCTACCAAGCGGTGGGTGTCCCCAGAGGCAGTTTGGGCTGTTGGGATCTTCAGTAGCAAAGGCTGCTAGGGCCCTCCTGTTCTCTTTTTCTCCTACAGGGGATGCTGTGGCCGAGGGTCGCTCTTTTGGCACCTTCTCCAGCTTGGGGTGCACTTTTGGTGACAGTGGCACCGGTGTCTGATGTGTGGGTGCCCTTGGAGGGGCCACGGAACCTCAGGATCTAAAGCATGGGCATGGAGGGACTGTGGCTCCAGAGTTCAAGGTGACAGGGGTGCCGGTGCCTGGGAGTCAGATCACTGCAGCATTGCTAATGGTGTGCAAAGATCAGGCACTTGTGGAGTGGCAGCAGAGCCAGGGTCAAGGTGTGGATATTCAGAGCGGTTGTCGAGCCAACATACACATGCACATATATTTTTAAAGGTCTACTCAAAATTGCAATGTTCTATGAACTTAGTTTTGGTAGGTTGCGTCTTTATAGGAATTCGTCCTTTTCACTTATGTTATCTTCTTTTTGTACAGAACTGTTTTTTGTATTCACTTATATATTTTATATATGTCATATGTTTAAAGAAAACCACTGGAATAAGTTGGGATATTTTTTTATCTCTTTCTCTCTCTCTATATATATATCTTTCTTTTTAATGATATGTTGTATAATATATATGTGTATATATATATATATACACACATATATATTCCATATATATACACATATATATATTCCATATATATATATATATATATGGAATAGATATATGCATAAATGTATATATTCACTCTATACCACCCTTCAGTGTTATCCTTTACAATCCTAATGTCTGTTCATCTCTAAAGATGTAGCACGAGCATCACCTCATCTTACAAATCCTCCTGTTACACAATTAGGCAGGTTTATTAACGATCACTTCTGCTCCCACAGCATACCTACCCTTGTGCATACATCTTATTTTGAAATAGCCTGTTTCATGTGACTAAGTTTCCCAATTGACTCTGACTTACTTTAAAACAAGGACTAATTTTCTTTTAATTGCAGTGCCTAGAAGAGTGGTCAGTACATAGTTTGCAATCAGTAACTACTGAATTGAACTGAACTTTAGGTAAACCAATGTGAAGGGAGCACAGATGCTGACAAATCGAACAAATCGTAGAAATCACTTTCCATTGTGAATAATGTCTGCCTGATTATGTGCAAATAATAATCACGAAACCATCAACAGTAACAATAGCTTCCTTTTATTGAGTTGCTAAAGTAAGCCAGGTGTGGAATATATGCTTTATGCATGCTCTGGTTTCATCTGCACAACAATTATGAGAAATGCCAGCATTTTTATCTTTTCAATTTGGGATCAAGGACATCTGAATGTGAGATTTAAGCAGCATGCATTTTACACTTACTAATACAACTTTCATTCATTTTTGCCTCATTTCTATTCATATTATGCTTTGGATAGACTCTCCAAGCATATGTCCTTCCAAATGCCTTCATAAATCTTCTAGAGTTGCTGTCCTTTACAAATTTAATGAGCTAGGGAGATTTTCCCCTTTAATTAGTAAAGAGAAAATGGGGAAGTTGTTTATATTTACATGTTTCAGAATTCTTTGGAGCTAACCGGTAGAAGATGCAATTTCCCGCACTTTAACATGTGCAATATTCTTGCTATAAATTCTAATCTGTTTTAGAAGGGGAAAAAGTCCCTGCCCTTTCACTAATAAATCAAAGACTTTTCTATGTTCAGTTCTTCACTAATTTACTAGTTATCTTAGGAATTGCTTTTCTTTTCTTGGCCTCACTTTGCTCAGCTTGGTAGTGAAGACATTGAACGAAATGATCTAAGGTCCCTTTGAGTTCTAATATTTGTGATTCTCTAACATGCAATGGGCATAGGTGTCGAATAAGTAAAAGTATGACTTTGTTTATCACCGAGTACCCCAGTTATTTATCTTCTAAATATCATATGAATCTACCTTGTCTTCCTTTTTCCACTACCATTTATGAACTCAGACTTGAATTGTGTCGGTATCTCTGCAAGTGTCTGCCTCCTGTCTCGTGGTCTTCCAAATTCTTTTGTACACATCAGTGAAATAGTACTGCTCTCATGATAAAAATTCCTCAGAAGAAACCTATATGATTCAGGAAAAATTCCATACTAATCATGGACTAAGAACTTCCACATCCTTTCTGCATTCATATCTCTCTCCATGCTTCTCATTTACTCCAAATTCCATCAGTGGAACGTTGTTTATGATTCCATGAAAGTATCGTAATTTTAGAGGCTAAAACTTTGTATACATGAATTTTAATTTCTGTAATGCCATTTCCACATTCTCTCCCTCTCTCTCCCTTTTTTCTCTCTCCCTCACCCACAACAATCTATTATGGCCATAAGTATGATGACAAACCACATATATCTGTTTGCTAGAAAGCCATCCCTATCAGTCAAGTAGGCAATTCCCAGAAAAGAAGGGCTGGGAAAATAACCCAACTATACTCAAGATTTCAAAATATGGCTGATCATTATAATGATATGAAAAATTACTTTAAAAATACTATTCCAAGTCTTTAGCTTTTAGGGTATTATTTTTCAAGGGGATAAATAATTAATGCCTTCTGCGCTGTCCAAATTCTGAATCAATTAAGAGGCAAGACAAAGAATCCACAGATACCAAAAGATCACCTTTGTTTTTAACAAAGCTATTATTAGATAATGTAGCTTATATCTGAAAAGAAGCAGACTTCTTAATACTGAATTCCAGAAAAGAAGCAGACTTCTTAATACTGAATTCTGGAAGTAGGCAGAGTTGTCTCCCCAGTCACTGATAGCAGTGGGCAGGGAAGATTTCCCCATGGGAAGAAGGATTGCCCCTTTAAGATCTACAACCTCAGGGGTGCCTGGGTGGCTCAGTAGGTTGGGCGTCTGACTTGGCTCAGGTCATGATCTCATGGTTCGTGGTTCGAGCCCTGCATCGGGCTCTGTGCTGACAGCTCAGAGCCTGGAGCCTGCTTCAGATTCTGTGTCTCCCCTCTGTCTCTGCCCCTCCCCATTCATGCTGAAACATAAATAAATGTTGAAAACATTTTCAAAAAATTCTATTTACAACATAAGAATAGCAGATGAGATTAAGTATTCCCCATAGAGAATTCAGTCCCCAGAGATACTGGAAAAGAAGGGACAGGGCCATCCATGCCCAGTGCCTCTACCTGGCTCTCTCATCAGTAACTAAGTAAGAGATACAGAAAGGCTGAGTACATTACACTATGATACATCCTTCTGCATGGAAAACATATTCAGGAGGGGAAATATGTACATCTGTCTCCCCCAAACCATCAAAAACTTACTAAATCACTGGCAACTTCCAGGAAAGTGTATTTCTAAAGCCTTAGAAACATACGGTGTTTCTGATACACAGGGAGGTTTGAGAAATACTATATTGCTTCATGGCATTAAATATGTACTGTGTCCGAAGAGACCTTGGGAAACGACTGAAGAGTCTCAAGGGAGTAACAAGAAAAAATTTTATTTTGTAAAGCAACAATGCATGTTTGTATAAAAAATACAAACCTTCGTCAACAATGCTCAAATGTTTTCATATCTTGGCACGTGAAGAAGATAAAAATTGGTATGAAATAGTGCTGTAAATAGGTGAGGCTACTTGTGAACACACCTAAGCCTGGATGGACCACTTTCAATAGTAAGCGGACTACATCATGCTACTTGGAACTTAAACTATATGATGCCGAGTACTGATAAACTGCAGTAGATGTAAACACTTGTAGCAGAGCTTCCCCTGACAATGTTCAGGTTACTTTATGGGCATAGGTCACTGATTCATTATATTCCAGCATTAATCCTATATAGACAAGACCATGCCCTCATGAAGATTACAGTTTAGTGATAAAGACTTTCAAATAAATAAGCATTGTTTTAATTGCTAAAATGAACAAGTGCATGGGGCATGAGTATGGCATGATAGAGGGCCCAATTGTATGAATATATGTTAATCAAGCAAAAATAAGGGGAAAGCGCGTGCCAGGCTCCAGTGAACGGCATTTGTGAGTATAAAGGAAGAAAGCACTGAAGCAGTTTGAAATTTTTTGGTTGAAAAAAGCTCTATGTGACTGAAGCGTACTGTACCTTTTGAAAGCGGGAAGAGTAACGTGAATGGGTGTGGGGAAGATAAGGGCCAGGCCAAGCAAAGCTTTATAGGCAAAGCTAAAGATTATAGACTTTGGCCAAAGCTCAATGGGAAGCCACTGGAGGATGTTAAGAAGACAAGTAGTATGGTACGATTTGCATTCATGGAAGGAGGTCTCTTTAGAGGACTGGATTAAATGGGGGCAAGAATGGTAGTGGCAGATTCACTTGAGAGGCAGTTGCTGTTGTCCGGGAGTGATTGTGGTGATGGGACTGCAATATTAGGGGGAGGCAATTAGGGGAGAAATAGTAAGATGGAATATTCTATGTGTATAACTTGCAGGACTTTGTAAGGCTTTGTTCGCTTGCACTCGTCATAATGAGACAGTCACATGGCCAACAGGAAACATGACAACACACATAATTAGTGTTCGTAGAGTTCCTTTGACGGCAAGGAATATGGAAGCTAAAAGAAATTCTTCCATGATGTCTGGGGTAACATGGCATTCTCTCAGACCGAGATTTGATTTATCAAGTCTCTGAAAGTTCCTCATGAATACCTGTAGCTATAAATAATACCACCTAGGTAAAGTGAGAGTTATGTAAGGTATAAGAATCTTCCTTCACCATTCTTTATTGGACTTTCTCTTGTTTTATGGTTGTAGAAATAACTACAGTAAAATAACTGTAAACATTTTGTAAATGTTTATTATGAGCTTGGATGATACAAAGATTCATTGTAAGGAGAATGTTACAGAAGGCTTGTCTGAGACTAATTGCAGCTTGGATGCAGGGATTGAGGAAGGATTCAGAAGAACTCAGTTTGGGTAATGTTAAGTTTGAAAATGGCTGTGAGACTTCCAAGTGCAGATGTCAATCAAGAAATTAAATATGCAAGTCTCTAGCTCACAAGAACTTTAGATACAAATTAAGGAGTATTCGACATTAGATGACATGAGATTAGTGAGGGAGAGTGTAGAAAAAGAGATAAAAAAGTCCAGTGCAACGTCTTGAAGAATTGCAACATTTAGTGGTGGGAAAGACAGAGTCAAGGCAGGAGGCCAAAAATAAAGAAAAACAAAGACAGTATATTGTCACCAAAGCAATGAAAGAACACGGGGTGCTTCAAGAACTGAGTGGTCATCTATGCGATACATCAAGTAACGTTGAGATTAGTGGTTCTACTGGATTTGGCAAAACAGAGATAATTGGAAATAGAAGTTTCAGTGGATTAGTGGGAGACCAAAACCAGAATGTACTTGGCTTTAAAATGAATAGCAGGTGAGGAAGTTAGAACACCACATACGAATATTTTTATTTTTTGAAAATCAGTACTATAATCAGAAGGAATGAGAAAGGAACAGAGATTCAGGAAACTGTGATCCTAAGAGATACTGGGGAGAGTTTGAAGTTAAGGAAGATAATCCAGTAGAGAGGTATGGAGAATTGAAGATACAGGAGAGAGAGTGGAGCAAAGTCCTTTAAAAGGTAAAGAGGGATGGGATGCAGACAACTTGTGGAGGAATTGGGGTGTGTGTGTGTGTGTGTGTGTGTGCGTGTGTGTGCGCGCGCGCATGTGTGCTTAAGACAGGGAGAGAGAGAGGTGAGAACTTTTAAGATTTATTCTTCTGGCAACTTTCAAGTATACACTACAGTATTGGAGGTTGTGGTTTCTTTTTAAGCTTTTATTTAAATTTCAGTTAGTTAGCATACAATGTAATGTCAGTTTCAGGTGTACAATTTAGTGATCCATCACTTTCATACAACACCTGATGCTCAACAGGACCAGTGCACTCCTTAATCCCCATCACCTGTTTCACCCATTCCCCCGCCCCCCACCTCCCCTCTGGTAACCATCGGCTTTCTCTGTAGTTAAGAGTCTGTTTCTTAATTTGCCTCTCTCTATTTTTTTCTTCCTTTGCTTGTTTTTTTTCTTAAATTCTACGTATAAGTGAAATCATATATTTGTCTTTCTCTGACAATACAGTACTATTAACAATGATCACCTTGCTGTACATAAAATCCCCAGAACTTAGTCATTTTATAACTGAAACTTTGTACCCTTTGACCACTTAATCCCACTTCTCAAATCCCACAGTCCATGGCAACCACCAATCTACTCTCTGAGTTTGGTATGTTTTAGACTCCACATAAAAGTGAGATCACATAGTGTTTCTCTGATTTATTTCACTCAGCGTAATGCCCTGAAGCTTCATCCATGTTGTCACAATTGCAGGATTTCCTTCCTTTTTATGGCTGAATAATATTGCATTGTATCTGTATACAGACAATATCTTCTTTATCCATTCATCTGCCAATAAACAAATCGTTTCCGTGTTTTGGCTATTGTGAATAATGTTGCAATGAACATGGGAGTGCAGATTATCTCTTTCAGATAGTGATCTTATTTCCTTCAGATTTATACCCAGAAGTGGGATTTCTGGATCATATAGTAGTTCTGTTCTCATTCGTTGAAAAACTTCCATACTGTTTTCTATACTAGCTGCAATCTACAATTCCACTAACAGTGCACAAGGGTTTCCTTTCCTCTACATCCTGAAGCACTTGTCTTGTTGAGAAGAGCCATTCTAACAGGTGCAAAGTGATAACTCATGGTGATTCTAATTTGCATTTCCCTGATTATTAGTGATGTTGAGCACTTGTTCACTTACCTGTTGCCCATTTTTTTTTATTTTTCAAAAAATTTTTTTACGTTTATTTTTGATAGAGAGATACATAGCACAAGTGGGAGAGGGGCAGAGAGAGAGGGAGACACAGAATCCCAAGCAGGCTCTAGGCTCTGAGCTGTCAGCACAGAGCCCAACGCGGGGCTCAAACTCACAAACCATGAGATCATGGTCTGAGCCAAAGTCAGATGCTTAACCGACTGAGCCACCCATGTGCCACACCTGTTGCCCATTTTTAAATCTTTTCTGGAAAAATGGCTATTCAAGTCCTTTGCCCATTTTTTATTGGATTATTATTATCATTGCTGTTGAGTTCCTTATATATATTAACCCCTTATCACTTAAGCGGTTTGCAAATATTTTCTTCCATTATGTAGGCTGCCTCTTCATTTCATCGATTGTTTCCTTTGCTGTGCAGATTTTTAGTTTGATGTAGTCCCACTTGTTGATTTTTGTTTGTTGCTCATGCTTTTGGTATTATATTCAAAAAGTTCTTGCCAACACTAATGTCAAGGAACATTTTCCCTATGCTTTTCCTAAGAGTTTTATTGCTTCAGGTCTTACATTTAAGTCTTTAATCCATTTTGAACTTTTTTTTTGTGAGTGGTATAAGGTAGAGGTCAAGTTTCATTCTTTCGCATGTGGATATACGGTTTTCACATTACCATTTATTGACAACACTGTCTTTTACCCCATTGAGTGTTCTTGGAACCCTAGTCAAAGATAGTTGACCATGTACGTGTAGGCTTATTTCTGTGCTGTTGATTCTGTTCTAGGAGTCTGTATCTGTTTTTATGCCAGTGTCATGCTGTTTTGATTACTATAGCTTTGTAGTATAATTTGAAATCAGAAAGTATGATGCCTCCAGCTTTGTTTTTCTTTCTCAGGATTGCTTTGGCTATTCAGGGTATTTTGTGGTTACATACAAGTTTTAAAATTGATCTTTCTATTCCTGTAAAAAAAATGCCATTTGAGTTTTGATAGGGATTGCATTGGAACTATGTCTGAAGAGTGCAATAATTATACCCAGCTTCTAAAGTAGATCACATCCATAACCTAATTTTTATCTCATTGGATTCACACACAACCCTAAGGGTAGTCCTTTTACCCCTGTGTTATAGAGTATCAGAATATCTAAATGACTTGTTCGAAGTCACAATACTTTGAACTCAAACTCACCTTTGATTCTCAACCCAATTGTCTTCCCCAGTATAAGTTTTAGGTTATGCTTTGTAAAACTTTAGAGACTTTGTGCAGCCATCTCAGTAGCTACCATGGAGAAGGGATATGGGAAAAACTAAACAGTTTTTATCTTTTATTTTGCACATTGGGCTTTTCATTTGGTTTGTGCAGATCCCCTTCAAGTTATTGAAACTACATTCTTATGAACACTGCCTCACACTCTATCGATAGAGTCATGAGAGAGGTTGCCATGTAGCCTCTGATTATATCCTTGTCCAGTTGATGGTACCAAGGGTTGGTATCACATTTGACCAAAAAAGGTTTCTTCATTAGTTCTCCACGAAACTGGACACAATTCATCCAGAGATGCAGTCATTTGACCTAAGATGTGCCAATCAGAGGTCTGCATCAGAGAATTTAGATTTGAAATTAAGAGAATTGAGTTTATCTTTTTCTATGCCCTGGGACTCCAAAATATACCAGGTAACCTAAGAAGCAAAGGGAGGTCATCCACATGGCAGAGAATTAAGCAGTCAGACTCAAGCAGGAAAAGAGGCTGGACATTCTGGTAGCATTTATAGCCTGGGTTACAGCTTGGCTAGGGTCTGACTGCTTTATTGTTCTTGGCTTCTGTGCAACAAACCCAAGGTTTCCTTACAAGTTATACTTTTTCCCTTGAGTTTCTTCATGGCAAATTTGTGACACAACTAGACTTTCTATACATTTTTCCTGGGATAAATAAACACACACACACACAGCTTTCCCTTACTATCTGAAAGTGGAATGTTCCTATGAAACTTTTCATAAGTTGAAGTGGTATAAAACGAGGAAGCAATTAATACAAATTTATATGAAAAAATTTTTGAGCATTCTCAGACTCCCTACCCTCCCCATTCCCTCTTCTTTTCCGATACCTTAGGACACACCTTGCCAACAGATACACAAAATAAATTGAGATAAAGCACAGATGCTTACAGACACAGTTCAGAGCTCTGGCATTTTGATGCTGAGATGCTGAGTACAGTTCCTGGGGAAGGAACTTGGTGGTACTAATGTAAGCCTTTCATTAAAGAGAAGAGGGTTGATGGGAGGTGGGAGGGAGGGGAGGGTGGTTGATGGGTATTGAGGAGGGCACCTCTTGGGATGAGCACTGGGTGTTGTATGGAAACCAATTTGACAATAAATTTCATATTAAAAAAAAAGACAGAAGTGGCATAAGCCAAACTTTTGAAAATAGGGGGATATGTGTGTTTAAAAATGTTTTAAAATCTCCAGACTTCACATAACTCCTTGAACAAAATAACCCAATGTGTCTAAAACTTTAATGTTTAAATTAATTATTTAAGCAGCTGGAAAAACATTCCGATTTCTAGCCCCCTCCCACTAGAGGGGGGACATAGGAAAATAAGTTTTAAGCAACTACATAATTCAGTGATGATCAATGGCTGCACTTCAAGAAACATTGTAATTCTTACTTTCTTGAATTATACGTGACCCATTCAATATTGTAAATAGCATTTTAATAGCATATTATTTTAACAACATTTTACCTACATTATTTTGTTTGATTATAACAACAAAATAGGTCAGCATTTCTCAAAGTATATTTCACAGAACATTAGTTGCCTATAGTGTTCCATAAAAAAGTCCCCATGGCCTAATATGTTTGGGAAGGGCTATACACTTATATTTCTTTCATGTATATTCACAATGGATAACTGAGTTTTAAGAGTACAAGAGGGGCGCCTGGGTGGCTCAGGCGGTTCAGTGTCTGACTTCGGCTCAGGTCATGATCTCGTGGTTCTTGGGTTCGAGCCCTGCATCAGGTTCTGTGCTGCCAGCTCAGAGCCTGGAGCCTGTTTCAGGTTCTGTGTCTCCCTCTCTCTCTGCCCCTCCCTCCCTCACTCTGTCTCTCTCTGTCTCAAAAATAAATAAACATTAAAAAAAATTAAGAGTATGAGAAATCCTAAGGCAAATGCTCCTATTTAACTGTGTTTAATTTAGCATCTCAAATTTTTTTGATCATTGAGCACACTTTGGAAAATTCTGGAAGAATATTTATACAAAGAGGATAAGAGAAAGCAAAAAGTAATTATTGACCATTATTCTTTGTGCCTCTGCATGTAATGGCTGAGAACATCCTATCTCATGGTCACTGGGAGCCCATTTCAAGAATTTAAAAAATGTTTTTAATGTTTATAATTTATTTTTGAGAGAGAGAGAGAGAGAGAGACGGACACAGCATGAGCAGGGGAGAGGTAGAGATACAGGGAGACACAGAGTCGGAAGCAGGCTCCAGGCTATGAACCGTGAGATCATGCCCTGAACTCAAGTCGGATGCTTTATCAACTGAGCCACCCAGGTGCCCCCATTGCAAGAAATTTATAGTTTATAATCTTGTGCCAAGAAGCAAGAAATTCCTGGTTCGGCCCTGGGAATGGAACAGAATTCAGAACCTACAAACTGACTTAACATGTAGATGGAGAGTTGAAATTGGGGCCATATTTTCATAACTCTAATTTTTATAAATTTTGTATTTAAACATTGCCAAAATTGGGATTTGGCATATATTCCATGGGCATGTCATTGACAATCATTTTTTTGTTTGTTTTTCTTTCTTAGTAGTGCTTCCCTGAAATAGAGTACTTGTACCCAAATCTTTGTATCATATTCTGCTTTCGGGGGGGGGGGGGCAGAATAGGGGAAAACCCAAGTTAAGAAATATCTAAAAGAGAAGATATAGCAAAACAGAAGATTTTGAAAACTTGTGGTGTGTGTGTGTGCATATATATATATATATATATATATATATAGTCATCTTATTGAACTGCTATCTATATAGCTTTGTATGTTTAAATATTTCACACATCTCTCAAAAATAAAAACGGGTATAATACTGCATAATCTTGAACCTAAAAATAGAGGTTGTGGAGTCAGACTGCCTTGGTTTAAATCAGATCTGCCACCCACTAGCTGTGTGACCCTGGGTAATTTCATTAACCTTTTGACTCTGTCACACATAATAATTGAGATAATAATAGATAATAAAACTTAGATAGCATTTACTATGTGTCAGACACTATTATAAGGCATATATGCTGTAACTAAATTACCTTTGAAAATTCTACTAGGTAGGTTCAATTATCAGCATAGTGGCTAATTTAAAATGAAGGACATTGAAGTTAACAGTTTAAGGGACATAGCTGGTAAGTAGTCCAGAAAATATTTAACCCATTCTGGTTCCATTCTGGTTCCATTCTGGTGTTCTTAACCACAACAGTATGCTGCCTCTCTAATAAGAGAATCTAGCTCAGAGATTTCATAAATTGACTAATTGAGATAATACTGGTAAGGCACTTAGAAGTGTTGATATACAATACTCGATAAATTTGCCATTATCTTTATTATTATTATTTATTGTTAATATTGCTTTTATTGTTATTTTGCCAATCATGTTGAAAAGAAACAAGTACTCCACAGCATTTATATTAGGGTTTTCAAAAAGTAGAATGAGCACTGGTGAGTCCGTTGAAAATGCTGGAAACAACGCATTCGTTGCTGGCTTTAAGTATAAAATACTCTTTTTTGGTCGTTTGAATCGGAATACAACAGTAGGGACACCTGGGTGGCTCAGTCAGGTAAGCATCCGAGTCTCGATTTTGGCTCCGGTCATGATCTCACGGTTGGTGACGTTGAGCCCCGCGTTGGGCCCTGCGCTGACGGTGTGGAGCCTGCTTGGGATTCTGTCTCCCTGCCCCTCTCCCCAGCTCACTCACTCACTCTCAAAAATAAATATTTTTTAAAAAGAATACCATAATAGAGCATTTATTTGTTGGATATCTTCATAAGAACATTCACGACCATTGTCTTGAAAATTCACCTCATGCTGCACCAGTGATTGTCTCACACATTCGCCATCAGGGAGTAATCTGAGAGTTAGGTGGTTTAACTGCACCTCAAAATACTAAACTGCACGACTGTAGGGATATTTTCGTAATATGTGCAATGTTTGAAGACGTCTTGACAGGAAGAGAAGCATAGTAATTTCTCACCATGGGAAACACTGTGGCTCTGATTCCTCTCCTCACACGTTTTGACCTGCCACATGTCTTCCCAGGCAATTCTTTCACTAATGTGAACAACCAAAGTAGCCACCCATGAAAACTTGTTTTTCCGTTCCACGTCACTTTATCTAGTTGACCCTGGAACAACAACATGGGTTTGAACTGCACGGGTCCATTTATACACAGCTTTTTCTCAGTGCGTACGTTGGAAAATTTGGCGGAGATCTGTAATGATTTGAAAAAACTCACAGAGGAATCATGTAGTATAGAAATACTCCCCCAAATAAGAAAAAATTAGGTATTATTGTAAGAATACTGTATATAATACATATACAAAATATGTGTTAATTGACTATTCTTGTTATTGGCAAGGCTTCTGGTCAATTATAGGCTGTTAGTGATTAAGTTTTTGGAGAGTCAAAAGTTACATGTGGATTTTCAACTGTACGTAGGGGGTCGATACCCCTAACTCTTGCATTGTTTAGGGGTCAACTGTACTATAAATATTTCTTACTAAGGACTTAGAAAATAAAATATTTCAATAACAGTGATGTTGATAATTTTATTGTATCTCCTTCCCTGAGCTATGCTGGATATAAAATTTATTGTTTATTTTGTGTGTTTAAGTGTACATTCTCCATCCTTTTATCAAGCTCAGAGCCTTCACTCACAACATGTATGAGTGCACATGTACATGTATGCATGTATATTTGTGTTAGAGTGACATACACCCTGGGTATTTTAGGGGCCAAGGGTAGGCCACCCCCAGATGGGCCACTTTGGCATGAACATTATTTTAAATTAAAAGCAATCCAAACCCAGCAGATTCAGAAAAAGCTCTTCATTTCCTCTTTAACTGCCTGCTTATACCAGGAAGAGAGCTATTAACAAAGATTCTTCTTTACATAAAAACTTGTCAGAATAATAGGGTACTTTGGCTTTCTGAACATTGCCTTTCACCTTCCTGCTAGTGGTCTTTCTCCCCTTTGTATCCACAGACCCCCATACCTCTCCTCAGCTCATATATGTTCCAGGTTGCCTCACTGCCTTTGGAATTTCCATGTCTTTGTGAATTCCCCATATGTACACTATTAACTTTGAGTTTTTCCTGTTTATCTGCCTCGTGTCAATTTGGTTCTTAGTCCAACTAGAAGGACCTTGAAGAGCAGAGAAAATTCTTCCTCCCCAACAGTATCTGTTAGCTAATCTGTTTTAGGTTGCTGCCATTTGCAAGGAATCTGGGATCATGAAAGAGCTCACTGTTTCAATTACAACTTTTTTTTTTTTGGTTTGGTTTTGGTTTTGGTTTTGATTTTTTTTTTCATTAGAATCTGATTAGACTAGATACAACAAGGATCATGGGCAGATTGCTCAATAAATATGCATCTTAAGGCCATCATTATTATCAAAGATGGTACAATACCACACCACCCATCACTCTGATTTTCTTTAGAGATACAACAGAAGAAATTCAATGACCTTTAGGACCAAGGGCTAATGCTTCACAAATTCCCCTTTCTTATAAATATATGGCCAATGTTTCAATTCATCTTTTAGTTTTATTTTCATTCTTGTTTTACATGGTTGATATTTAGTCTTTCCAGAATTAAAAATGTTTGAAAACAAAAAGATATGTGAGTGAGCCTCATTTCATGTTTAAGGTATTTATGTCAGTTGTTAATTACTGCTAATGTCTAAAACTAGACAGCTAGAAGAGAATTTGGATTTCTGATCAAAATGGTCTCAGCATGGGTACTCATCAGAATCACCTATAGGACTTAAAATGTATAGATTTTAGGGCTCTCTCCAGACCTACTAAATCAGAATCTCCTAGGAGAAAAGCTCAGGAATCTGTACTAAAACACAGTTCCATAGATGATTTTCCTGCTCACCTTGGTAAAGAATCACTGATCTTGCCGAATCCCTTTATTTCATAGTTGAGACGGCTGAGTCCTAGAGCAGTGAATCCCCTAGCCTAATGTGATATAGCACAGTAATGACAGAGATGAACTGACATTTAGATCTCTTAGCACTAGACCCTTCTCCTATATTCCACCTATCCAGATACACTAATTCCTATTTTAACCAAGAGCACTCTGCTTCTTTTTCAGTCCATATGTAAGCATATCATTAATATTGATTTTGATTTTCCAAACTTGAAAATTTGCACAACTGCTTCAGTAACACTTAAATGGTGATTGATTTGTAAATAATCTTCTAAGACATAAGTTTTTTTTAGTAGTCCTCATATTTATGGAGGATGTGAATTCTGATTTTTCACGTTCTAGAAATAAATTTTCCTAATCAGATTATGTTATTTATGAATTACTGCTTATTGAGGTAGCGCCATTTATTATACAAATTTTATTTTTCTTTCTCACAGCTCTACAGATTAAAGATATTTTTAACAAAGGCCTGCTAACCAAAGGAGGGATTCAGTGCCTTATTGGGACATACGAACAATGCAACAGCAATGGAAACCAGTATAGTTTATCTGTAGGAGGGGAAAAACAAATCACCCTTCAGATAGTCACTATGTAAAGTTTTAATAAGCTATGCAGTATGTACAGAAAATATGAAAGAAAATGAGGGCACAGAGCTTACCTCAATAAGTTCATAATCCTAGTGAACAGGGGCAAGATATACACAAATACAAATTATATAAAGCATACCTAACAATGTCACAAAGTGAGGACTTCACATTAAAGGGTATACACGTTTGGGGATAGCAGTGTTGTAGAGTGGAAAAGGATGTTAAGAAAACAAAATTCAACTGAGTAAATGTTGAAAATGTTATTGGCTTTATTCAATGATTCATGAATCAGGCAGCATCCCATCTGGCAAATAGAAAGGAAATTCCAGACTGACTGTTAAAGATTACATTCCTGGAAGAGGCTAAACCTTCACTTAGGTTAGGTGTTATGTCTCTGTTTGGTGATCCAGGCTTAGCACAAGTGACCCTATTTTGAGCCTGTTCCCTCTCTCTCACTCACTCTCTCTCTCTCTCTCTCTCTCGCTCTCTCTCCTCTTTTTTTTTTTTTTTTTTTTTACAGGACACAGACCTTTTAAGATGAACCATCTTGGTTTTATTCTAAAGAATTGTAGATGCACAACTTGGGTTCTAATTAATAATAGCTTATTTTAAGTCAATGGATTTTGTATTGTTTAAGAAAGCTTTTGCTATGTCAGGGTCTAATATTTCTTTGCTATGTTTTGTAATAAGGACTCTAAAGATTTGTTTTGAATATTTAAGTCTGTAATCCATCTAGAGTTGATTTTTTCATATATATGGTGTGAGAGACCTCCAATTTCTGGGGTGTCCACGTGAAAAATTATTTTGCCCAGCTCAATGTATTGAATAGTCCAAGGATATGACAAGTCAAATACTGTTAACATCCCGCTTCCACCATATTACCTAGCTCATCTTTATTCCTGAAACCTGAGAAAACAGGACATTCAAACTAATGGTCACCGTGGTGAAGAGCCTGAGAAGAAAATTATTTATCACAAATCATCTCATCCTAGAGTCATACTATGTGACAGTAATAATAATTAATATCTTTGTTTTTGGATACTTCACAAAATACATGTGGACATATTCAGTGAGGGAGAAAACAGTCAACATAGAAGTCAATATGTTTCAAGTCCCTTTTACAAGATATTTTATATTCCCAAATAGATCAATAATGAAAAGTAAGCTAAGTTTGGATCAAAATAATACAGGACAACTATTATGAAAATTGGGGGAAAAGCCTCAAATAAGAGTAAGTCACCCCATGGGAAATGCTGTGGATACGTTCAGTAGAATTCTGTAAAACATTCTTGATCCAGGATAGCAAATAGCTTTCATGTCTTCTGACATTGGTTAATTGATTTTTGAGCTCCTTATAATTATGAGAAGGATCCTGAGACCTTGACATTCACGCAAAGAAAGAGTGTCATTGTCAGTTATCAATGATTAGTTAGTAGGCCGCTACCCCCGCTATTATTGTTCTTATTATTACTATTACTATTATTATCAGAGAAGACTGACTCAAAGCAGACAAAAGACACTAGCTAAAGTGAGAGTAAAGAATGTGTGTATTCATTGAATAGTTAAATTTAAAGACCCAGGTGAACTTGTGACAGTCCATTTAAAAACAACGCACGAAGCCATATGGGGGTCATTTGGCATTGTAAGTTTGCCTGGTACGTGGGTGATACTGAAGGAATCTACTAGTACAGTTAGTACTGAGACTAGGAAATGGAGGTCTGGGATTTTGTGTCTAGCACATGATAGGCACTTAATAACTATGTTTTAACGAATTAATGAATACATCAGCAAAAGAATAAATGAAGGAAGAATACTCAAACATAAAAGTCACTTCAAGGAGTAATTAGAAAACTAGTGAGTCTCAAGTCAATTAGAAAACATGAATAGTATCTCCTCAGTAAATGCAAGCATGGTATTACTCTGTCGGTTGCATCACATTAACAGTAAGGCTGCCCACCTTGCGGGCTCTTAGTTTCCCAAAACAAATATCACTACTTTTAATAGACCTTTGGTTTCTTTCATCAGAATTTCGTAGTTGTCCTCATATAGATCTTGAATGGATTTTGTTAGATTTATAGCTAAGTACAGTTGACCCTTGAGTAATATGGCAGTTAGAAGCACCAACCCCCTGCACAATCAATAATCTGCACATAACTTTTGATGTCCCTAAAACTTAACTGCTGATAGCTGCTGTTGGCCAGAAACCTCATCAATAACATAAACAGCTGGCTAACACATATTTTATATATGTATTATATACTGTATTCTTATGATAAAGTAAGCTGGAGGAAAGAAAATGTTAATAAGAAAATCATAAAAGCAGATATACTTTAGTACTGTACTGCATTTATTGGGAAAAATCTGCATGTAAGTAGACCCATACAGTTTAAACCTGTGTTGTTCAAGGGTCAACTGTGTCTCATTTTTTGTGCTAATATACACGATCTTGTGTTTTGAATTTCAAATTCCAATTATTTATTGCCTGTATATAGAAAAGCGACAGACTTTTGTATGTTGGTCTTGTATCCTGCTCTCTTGCAATACTCGCTAATGTTTAAAATAGGCTGTGTTTGGGAGCAGTTTTAGGTTCAGAGAAAAATTGAGGGGAAAGTACAGGGATTCCACATATAAGTTCTGCCAAGACCCATGCATGGCCTCCCTCATTGTCAACATCTCCCACGAGAGCGTAACGTTTGCTTCAACTGATAAACCTGCATTGACAAGTCATTATCACCCCAAACCCATATGTTACATTAGGATTCACTCTTGGTGTCGTATATTCTATGGGTTTGAATAATGTATAGTGACCGGTATCCACCTTTATAAAATCATACATTATATAAAACAGAGTAGTTTCACTCTGTGAAACTAATAATCTTCTGTGCTCCACCTATTCATTTCTTCCCCCGCTCCCAACCCCTGTCAACTACTGATATTTTTTCCTGTCTCCATAGCTTTGCCTGTTCCAGAATGTCATGTAGTTGAAGTCATACGGTATGTAGCCTTTTCAAATCAGCTTCTTTTACTTCGTGATATGCATTTATGTTTCCTCCAGGTCCTTTCATGGCATGATAGCTCATTTATTCTTAGCACTGAATAATAGACTGTTCTCTAAATGTACCACCATTTGTCTATTCATCTACCAAAGGACATCTTGGTTGCTTCCAAGTTTGGGCAGTTATGAACAAGGCTACTATAAAACATCTGTGTGTAGGCTTCTGTGTGGACATAAATTTCCAACTCCTTTGGATAAATATCAAGGAGTGTAATTATTGGATCATATGATAAGATTGTTTTCGTTTTATGAAATCATCAAACTGTCTTACAAAATGGCTTTACCATTTTGCATTCCTACCAGCAATGAATGAGAATTTCTGCTGCTACACATTCTCATCAGCCTTTGATGTTGTCAGTGTTCTGGATTTTGGCAAGTCTAATAGATGTGTGGTGGTATCTCATTGTTTTAATCTGCACTTCTCTGGTGAGATGTCATGTGGAACTGCTTTTCATGAGCTTATCTGTCATCTGTACATCTTTTTTGGTGAGGGGTCTATGAGGTATTTGACCCATTTTTAAGTGAGCTTTTCTGATTGTTGAATTTTAGGAGTTATTTGTATGTTTTTTATAATAGTCCTTTATCAGATATGTCTTTTGCAAATCTTTTCTTCCTCTCTGTGGCTTGTCTTCTCATTTTCTTGATGTTATTTTTCAAAGAGTGAAAGTTTTTAATTTTAATGAAGTCTAGCTTTCCCTTTAAGTATGGTTTTAGCTGTATCATAAGTTTTGGTATATTTGTATTTTCGTACTTATTTGTATCAAACTATTTTTGCAGCGTTCATTGGGATTCCTTCTTTGTCCCATAGGTTATTTAAGAGTGTGTTGTTCAATTGACACTTGTTTGTGAATTTTCCTGATTTCTTTTGGTCCCATTTTGCATTAACCTGTGGCTACATAAAGTATCTTATATGATTTCAGTTCTTTTAAGTTTTAGGGTTTTTTAATAGCTGAACACATGGTCTACCCTGGAGAAAGTTCCATGTGTACTTTTTAATACATATTTTCAGTTGTTAGGTTGAGTTTTATTTAGGTGTGCTTTAGGTCCAGCTAGTATATATTATTTTTTAAAATTTCTTTTTTAAAATTTAAACTTCTCCCTTTGCTTCTGTCAACTTTTGCCTCAAATATTTTGGGACACTCACAAAAATCTAGTTTAGATTAATAGCAAATTAATTTCAATAGTATATGAAAACTTTCTGCCTTTATAGCTCTATTCCCATCTGTTTTGTAGTATTACGATTACACAAATTACATCTTTATGTCCTATGAGACATCAATATTGTATTATAATTATGATTTATGAATTTGTTCTTATAATCAGATTGAAAAAGTAAAGAGTTAAATCAAAAATATATTTATATTGTCTATTTATATTTACCTGTAGTTAAAAGTAACTATTATATCAATAAAAATATTGATGCTCTATTTATTGTATGCAAATTTTTATCTACTATCCTTTCATTTCATCTTGAAGAATCCCTTTAGTATTTCTTCTAAGGCATGTCTGCTAGTTACGTGTTCTTTTAATTTTTTTTTATATGGAAATGTCTTAACAGCTCCTTTATGAAGGATAGTTTTGCCAGGTATAGATTCTTGGATTATACTTTTTATTTAAGCATGTAGAATATACTATCCCACTTCCCTCTGCCTCTTATGGTTTCTGATGAGAAGTCATTTGTTTGTCTTATTGAGCATTTCTTTAATGGGATGAGTTGCTTCTGTCTTGCTGCCTTAGAGATTCACTCTTTTTCTTGGGCTTTCAACAGGTATCCAGGTTTGAATCTTTTTCAGTTTATTCTACTTGAAATTTGTTGATCTTTTAGATGTGTAGATTTATGTTTTTCATCAAGTTTGATAAGTTTTGTCTAAAATTTCTTCAAATATCCTTTATGTCCCCTTTTCATTTTTCTCTTGGAATTCTTGTTATGCGTATGTTGGTGTGCTAGGTGTTGTTACACAAGTTTCTGAAGTTCTGACACTGTTTCTTTTTTTAAAAATGTTTCTTATTTATTGGATATTATTTATTAGATTATTTATTTTGAGAGAAAGAGAGAGATAGTGGGGAAGGGGGAGAGAGAGAGGGACAGAGAGAATCCCACGAACCGTGAGTTCATGACCTGAGCCAAAATCAAGAGTTGGATGCTTAACTTATTGAGCCACCCAGGCACCCCCTGATAATGTTTCTTCGGCTCAAATCTGATTTTGAGTGCTTCTAGTGAATTTACCATTCCAGTTATACCATTTAGCTTCAGAATTTCTATTTGGTTCATTTAATACTTTATATCTATTTATTGACACTCTTATTTGATGAGATATTGTTGTTATACTTCCTTTTAGGTTTTTAGACACAGTTTACTTTGCTTGGTGAATGGTTGGGGCCAGGTTTCTACTGTCGTAGTGTGCTATTACAGTTGTGAAGGAAAGGAGTGTAGAATGATCCATGTGAAAGTGAATTAGAGTTTCATATATCAGCAAGAATTGTTTTTACTTTATGTAGATATACACAGTTCCATGTGGACATATTTATGGATGTGTGTATATACGGGGGTTCGTGTACACACATATTGTTTTGCTCTGTCATTTCTAATACCATTTTCCACTTACAAGGATCCTGAGATCTTGTAGAGATGGCTGATACTTGGACAGGTGCAGGAAATAAACAATATGAATCCAGTATGTAGTGCAAGAAAGTAAGAAAATACCTTCCCCTGACCGCTCCTCCAAAAAACCCTACATGATGGGAACAGGAATCAGTTGAAAGAGACCTCAACGGCTAACACTGGAATAATTTGAGCAACAAAACAAAGTAGTAGTGAGTTTGAACCCAAGGTATAATATGAATATCCATGATTCCATGCTAAGATAAATAAATAATTAAGTAAATTAATAAATGAGAAGAGACAGATCTTCCATTTGGAAGAGTTCCAAGTAATTTATGTAGATACTCTGTCCTCAGGAAGGGAGAACATAACTCCCTCCTCCTTGAGTGTGAGCTACACATATTGACTTCCTTCCAAAGAATACTGTATAAAAAATGAGAAAATAACTGTACTGACTAAATGTAATATGGTATCCTAAGTGAGATTCTGGTATAGGAAAAAAGCACATTAAATGAGAACTAGGAAAACCTGTATAAGACATGGATTTCAATTAATAATAATATATAAATGTGGGTTCATTCATTGTAACAAATATACTAATGTAAGATCTTAACAATAGATCAAACTTAGTGTGGTATTTATGCTATCTCTCAATACTATCCTTTCTCAATTTTTCTGTATACATAAAACTGTTCTAAAAATTGAAGGTCGTTTTAAAAATAACACATGGATGGCAGTTATATATCCATGGTGGCAGCATAAGCCCAATGTAGTTGCTCTCTTATGCTGATGGCAACCAAACACTCTGGACAAAAGGCAACAAAAAGTCTTCATGAGAACTCTGAGAAGCAAACAAAAGCAGGCAGATTTTTGAGGAGAGTCAACAGTTGGAGATGTGATCCTAAGACGTAGTTTCTCATTTGTTTTATTCCCGTATGACTTTGCCCTGAGGGCAGAACCCAGTTGTGAAGCAAAACAATGCTAGTGATGGTTCAGACAGCTAAAACATCATTAGAAACCCCATCTTTCCAGCCAAGGAGAAAAGGGAAAGGAGTCCTTTGGGACTGGAAAATGACACAGGCATCCCTGAGCAGACTAAGAAGGTATCCTCTAATTCTTTGTATGAATTTTCCCAAATCTCAAGATAATCCCTGATCTTTGAATGTCTAAGAAAGAAAGACTTAGACCAGCATAGCTGAGGCTTAGAGAACCTAAGTAAACTATAAAATGCCATCCAAGATCCAGACTAATGCCCGAGAGACAAATGTATGGGACAGACTTAACTATTAGAGCAAAGATTTTGAGAAAGGCTGAGATTTGAATGACTACCCAATGAGGGTGAGATGGAACTTGTAGTTTGAAGCTAATAGGGCTGATTATCATAGCACTAAAACCTATTCCAGAAGATTATAATGGTAAGCTGGTTCTACACAATAGAATATTCATAATGTAACCCTCAAATACTCCACAGTAATGGGTATAATTATCCACAATTGTGTGACCAATTCTCACAGGAAAAAGCAATCCATAAGTACCATACCCAAGATAACTCAGATGTTGGCATTATAAGAAAAACCATATAGTTGTATGATGTGATGGAGGTTTTAGCTAACACTATGGTAGTAATAATTTTGCAATATGTGTATCCAATCAACACATTGTACACCTCAAGTTTACACAATGTTTATATGCCCATTAAACTTCAAAATAAGATAAAAATGAAACTGGGGGAAAAGACTGTGTAGCAGCTATTATGATTATAAAACTTGAGGTCAAGGAAAATATACCTTAAATGAATGGAAAGAGATGTTCCCTGGAGACACAGAGAGAAAAAAAAACTTAAATGGAAGAAAATGGCAACCTCAGAGCTGGAAAAATATAATACTTGAAATAAAAATCCTCTGTATAGGCTCAAGGCATAAATGGAGAGGACTGTCAGAAGCAAAATTTGGAACATTGTTTGATGGCGTTCTTGATGAATGTAGATATATTACATATGACAGCTATAACAAAAAAGTAATGGAGTTGAGTGTAAAAAAAACCTTACATTATTAAAGGACTACCTTTTACTTGAAGTGGTACAATATTAACTCAAAGTAGACTGTGAAGAATTAGGTATGTATATTATAATCCCTAGGTTAATCACTGGGTAATGTATAATGTGATATACTCAAAACACCAGTAGATTAAGGGGCGCCTGGGTGGCTCAGTCGGTTAAGTGTCCGACTTCAGCCCAGGTCATGATCCCGGTGCTTCATGGGTTCAAGCCCCATGTCAGGCTCTGTGCTGACAGCTTGGAGCCTGCTTCAGATTCATTCTCTCTCTCTCTCTCTCTCTCTCTCTCTCTCTCTCTCTCTCTGTCCCTCACCTGCTTGCACTCTGTCTCTCTGTCTCCCCCAAAAATAAATATTTTAAAAAAACACCAGTAGATTAATTGAATTGAAATACGAAAAATTATTCAAATAATTCAAATAAAGGCAGGAAAGGAATAGAAGGGGAACATAAAACAGAAGATAAGAGGGGCGCCTGGGTGGCTCAGTCGGTTAAGCGGCCGACTTCGGCTCAGGTCATGATCTCGCGGTCCGTGAGTTCGAGCCCCGCGTCGGGCTCTGTGCTGACAGCTCAGAGCCTGGAGCCTGTTTCAGATTCTGTGTCTCCCTCTCTCTGACCCTCCCCCATTCATGCTCTGTCTCTCTCTGCCTCAAAAATAAAAAAACATTAAAAAAAATTTTTTTTTAAATAAAAAAAAACCCAGAAGATAAAAATGGAAAACAAATAATAAAAGTAGTCAACCTAGATCCAAGCATACCAATGATTACATTAAATGTTAATGACTTAAACAGGCCACTTAAAATGTAGTAATAGAATAAAATAGAAAAATGTTGTATGCTACTCACAAAAGGTAACTTAAAATATGAAGACATATATAAATGGATGAAAATATAAGCTGTGTTTGTTATTTGTTATTGCATAGCAAATCTCTCCAAAATTCAGCAGCTTAAAATTTAGCAGATTTCACAATCTCATAGTTTCCATGGGTCAAGAAATTCATTAGTAACTTAGCTGTTACTTCTCACTTAAGATCTCTCATAAAGTTGCAGTCAAGGTATCCAGGACACCAGTTATCTGAAAGCTTAACTGGGGCTGGAGAATCTGTTTCTCAAATGGCTCATTCAGATAAGTGTTGGCAGAAAGCCCTAGTTCTTTGTTGGCTATTGGCCAGAGTCTTCAATTCCTAGCTGCATGGATCTCCTTGAGTGTCCTAACAGCAGGGCAAATGGCTTTCCCCAGAGTGAGTAATCTAAGGGAAAGAAACATGGAAACATCAATACGTTTTATGTCCAAGTCTTAGAAGCCACACTCTATCACATTTCTCATATTCTCACTACAAGTGAGTGACTAAATCCAACTCTGTTTATTTTAAAAAATTTTTTAATGCTTATTTATTTTTGAGAGAGAAAGAGAAAGAGAGAGAGAGAGAGAAGACAAGTAGGGGAGGGACAGAGAGAGAGGGAGACACAGAATCTGAAGCAGGCTCCAGGCTCTGAGCTGGCAGCACAGAGACCAAACGTGGGGCTCGAAGTCATGAACCTCGAGATCACGACCTGAGCAGAAGTTGGACATGCAACCAACTGAGACACCCAGGGGCCCCTAAATCCAGCTCTGTTTAAACATAAAGAAAATTAAGCTCCACTCTTAAAGGGGTAATTATTCAAGAATATGTGGACATATATTTATTACATTGTGTACACACTAAACATAAAAAGGCTGAAGTGGCTTGTTTAATATGAAGCCAGAAGCTGGCTCCTTCTCTCTTGCTCTATAAGGGCCAAGACATCACCTGAAAAGCAAATTAGAGGCTATATCAAATAGACCTCCCTTAATTTCTAGTCGTCTACCTTCTGCTCTTACTTCTCAGTCTTTTCCTTGTTATCCATTCTCTTTTATGTGTTCCTTCTTTTCTACAGAAGTGAACAATTCCCTTGTAGCTAGGAAGCTTTGGACACATTTAGGAGCCTTGGGCTTCTACTGAATGTTAATTTTCTACTGGCCTCACATGAAAATAACTGAGTTTTGAAGGATTCTGGGAGTAAAACAGATGGCGTTTTCTTCTGGCTGTCAGGTTAGAATAACATAGTGACAGATTTTCATTGGGGGAGATACTTATTTCACCCTTAGGCAAACCTTTAAAATACTTTGGTTGATTAACAAAAGGGCACAGTACTAAGTCAACTTGTTCTCTAAAATTATAGGCTATTAGTGATGTGTGGATTGAAATCATCTTACCAAGAATGAAACATCTCAATCTCCCCTGGAGGATCTAAAATATGGTCACCTTGAGGGGCACCTGGGTAGCTCAGTCACTTAAACTTCTGACTTCGGCTCAGGTTATAATCTCGTGGTTTGTGAGTTCGAGCCCCGTATCAGGCTCTGTGCTCACAGCTCAGAGCCTGGAGTCTGCTTTAGATTCTGTGTCTCCCTCTCTCTGCCCCTCCACTGCTCACACCATCTCTCTCTCTCTCTCTCTCTCTCTCTCTCTCTCTCTCTCTCTCTCTCAAAACTAAATACACATTAAAAAATTTAAAAAATATATATATGGTCAGTTTGACACAAAAGAAACCTTGATTTCCGACCCAGGGGCAGAACATAAGATAAAGGATTTATGTTAATGTTATGGTTTTCTAGAAAACTTCTTTCCCGGGTCTATTTGTATCCCTTTGTGTACACTCTGCATTGTTTTGTGCCTATCAAGACACTGCCTCACTTAAATTCTACTTCATCTCCATCCTTTCCCGAAATTCTATCTTACCCTGGCTCTTCCTTAATATGACGAGAAACTTCTTGTTCCTCTTCCCTTCTGGTTTCCTTTGTTGTAGAAGGTTAATTCATAGAACTGTGTTGAATGACAGATTTGTCCCTGGTGACTTTTGTCAGGTGGCTGTTATCACCCCAAACTTCTGCAATTAACGTCACTTCAGTATCATGGGGATCGCCCCTTTTAAAATACTTGAAAACAGTCTACTGGAAACATTCACGTTTGTCCTAAAGACAGAGCTTTGTTTTGTGTTAACCAATAACTCTTTGTATACTTCATAACATTAAAACCCTGGGTTTTTAAAAACTGAGAATGAAAGACATTGTGTGAAAATTACGTTTCCTTTTTTCTTGATGAGGGAAGGTTGTGAGAGTAAGGCCTTGCTTTATACCTACACACACACACACTGAGCAAGAACAGAGACTCAAAGATGACTGGCAGATAGCACGAGAAACTTCGTTTGGATTCAACAGCCCCTATGTTAGTGGGGCTGTCGATAAGAGGTCAGAATGTAAACGATGAGGATATTCCCATATATCTAAGAATATGCATGAATCCATGTGACCTCAATAAATTTTAAATTCTTTTCTAAAAGAGCTCACATTCTTTCAAAAAGTCTTGGTCATGTTCTTACTCTGTTTACGTTCTGTGCAGGAATTAGTGATCTTGTGTTGTATAAAATGAGGGTCCTGTCTTTGATTTGATTATAGTATCCTAATGGAGCCAAAGATGGAAGTAAATATTTGTAGGGGACTAGGATGAGTGCTTTAGTAGACATCTCTGAAAAGTACAAATAGGCAGAAGAAAGAAAGAAATCGCTATGCTATTAGAGAACACAGAATATTTGAGGAATTTCTGTAAGATAATACGCAAAGGACAATAGACTGCTTAAAGCCTAAGTATGGAGGATAAACCTACTGATGAAGGCAAAATATTCAAAGAAAGTTCGATGCCAGCTTGAACAGAGACACAAAGTAGGCACCGGGGCAACGGGGTTATTTAATTAATTAAATAAATATACCCCGAACACCGAGCTCCATCAGTGCCCACCCTTTAATCCACGCAAACCACATATGCACGCACACACAAACACACAAGCAGTAGCAGCAGTTTTGATGTAGTGTCTAACTAGAGACATTCTAGTAAATTCTATAAATTCAAGAAATTAACTGTAAAAGAGTGAAGCACCTGCCTGGGGAATACTTCAGACCTCATACTTTGACTACAAACACAGAGGGAGAGGGAGATTGCCATGATGGTGCTGAGTATAAGGTAAATATGATTGTCATCTGTTATTGTTTTAGCCACCGGGTAGACAGGCTCCCCAGTTAAAATTCTTTTTTAATGTTTATTTATTTTCGACAGAGAGAGACAGAGACAGAGAGAGAGAGAGAGAGAGAGAGAGGCGGAGACAGAGCACGAGCCGGGGAGGAGCAGAGAGAGAGGGAGACACAGAATCTGAAACAGGCTCCAGGCTTCGCGAGCTGTCAGCCCAGAGCCCGACGTGGGGCTCGAACTCACAAACCGTGAGATCATGACCGGAGCCGATGCCGGACGCTCAACCGACTGAGCCACCCAGGCGCCCCAACAGGCTCCCCAGTTTAGAAATCCACCCCTTTGCAGCCTTAAAGTGCAGTCTCTAGGTCAGTACTCCCCATCTCACACAGAACCACCCATGAGACCCCAATTCAGGACCGACATTTATGGGGTAAAGAAACCTAAATGATGGTGATAACCTGTATTTCTTACTTGGTAACTACCTATACGGTCAAGGACCACCAAATATCTGGGGGGAAAATGTGAAAGAATAATCCGAACATTGATGATGAAGACAGTTGGCATTTACTGACGAGTTCGTTATGTACCACAAACTACCATGAGTACTTTTTCTGTTACACATAGCTAAGGGACAGAGAGACGATGAAACATGCTTCTTTTTATTCATTCGGTAAGTGAAAGAGTCAGTGTTCAAACCCAGACAGTACTGTTCCAGAGTAGTCACTTTCACTCGAAAAGAGAATAACAGACCCAGAGGAAATAGAGCTACTTCAGTTTTAAAATTTAGTCTTCTCAATAAGGAACTACCATGAGCAACTGGAAAATGAGAATTACTCCATCTGTAATGACATAATATAAAAATATGAAGAAATTCTCTTTCCTGTGATGCAAAAGAAAGGCTCTACCAGAGGTTACTCCCACAGTTTATATATTGGGGAAAATACAGAATACAGCTACTTGAGGGAATTAGTGGATAGAAGCAGAGGCCCTTCATTAACGTAAGCTTAATGGAAGAGAGGGGAGGAACTGTTCAAATTAAAGTTCTTTGTTTTTACAACTTCAGCCTGAGATTAAGTGTAATCTATATGGCACAGTGTTGGAAACCACAGTGCTGGTTGGAGAAACAAAATCTCTCTGGTGGAAAACCAGAACACTTAAATCTAGGGAACTGTGGCCAGTGAAGAGGCTATGGAAGTTATAGAAGGGGAAGGGCCGGAGAATGGGTTCTAACCTCTGTCTGCCAGATGTTTGATTAAGCCTAGAACCACACGTGCTTAGCATAGACTCAGAGGAGCTCAGCTAAAACTCTAAACCCTTATCTAAACGAGTATAAATAGATACTTCAATATTTCCTAGTCAATCTCAACAGAAAGAGGACTCATCTAAAAAAGCCCAACGGAATCCAGAATATTTACAATTTAACAATAATACCCACAACATAATCCAAAATTACTTCAGTTGAGAAAAAGAAACATTCACAAGAGAAAAGAAAATCGACAGTCTCCAACCTCACTATCAACTGGATATAGAACTGGCAGAGGAATATTTCAAAGAATATATTAATACCATCATTAATGAAATAAAACACGCCATGTAATGAATAAAATTCAAATCCAGGCAGTATTGTTCCAAAGCAGCCACTTTTGCTCAAAAAGTGAATAACAGACATATCCAGAGAAATAGCAAATGATAGAAATAGCAAAAGGAAATCAGAAACCATAAAACAGAACCAAATGGAAATTCTAGAAATGAAAACTATCACAAGTGAAATAAAATGACTGGCAGAGGGTGGCATAGCCAAATGGACACATTAGAGGAAGGAATAAGTGAATGTGAAGCTAGACCAATAGCAATGATCCAAGTTAAGAACAAAGAGATAAACAATTGAAATAATATGGGGCTTCAGAGAATGATCAGAAAATATCAAATTGTCCAATGTACACATAACTGGAAACTCAGAAAGAGAAGAAAGAACAGGGTAGAAAAAAATATTTGAAGAGCGGGACACGTAGGTGGCTCAGTAGGTTAAGTCTCTGAGTCTGAGCCCCGCGTTGGGCTCTGTGCTGACAGCTCAGAGCCTGGAGGCTGCTTCAGATTCTGTGTCTTCCCCTCTCTCTGCCCCTCCCCTGCTCTCTCTCTCTCTCTCTCTCTCTCTCTCTCTCTCAAAAATAAATAAACATTAAAAATTTAAAAAAAGAAACCCTGTTTAATGCAAGCCAGGATCATCTTATGTGTACCCCCGTGACTGCCTCTTACCCACTTTTGCTGTATCTCATGTTTTTATTTCTATACACTTGATCTTATCACTAGTATTTCTGTGTATACTGACCTTGTCCTTCTCACCTTTTATTGTCATTATCCCAAATGATAGCATACCGCTTCTTTTAAAACATTAGGCTTTCTAATAAGTCCTTGTACATTACATATAATATTGAGAAAAGATATTTACCTGTTTCCAAATAGAAACCATTGATGAGTAACAGTGCCAGGAATATAGAGATGGAAGTATGTTACTATGTGAGTTTTGTGGGCTGTGCAACATTTGGAAGGGGTTCCCTGTCCTTAGTTAATCTCTTGAACCTGAAGGCAACTTTCATGTGCTGCCAGTTTCCTGAATGCTAAACCCTAAGATAATAATCTGGCTGATCACACAGTTGAGCTGGATGAAATTTGTAATCTGACGTGCCTTTTCCACTTTCCTTGGGCGGTCAATTCACTTTCAGGTTCCAGTTTCTGCACTTGTAAAATGGCATTGTCACCACATCAGATTCTAGCTTGACTTCTATTATTGTCTTATTTTGACAAGGTTTCATTATTTCTCCTTCTAGCTTATGAAGTTATGATACATATCGTAGAGTTTGACATACAGTAGGTAGAGGTTTTCTGCAGAAGCTGGTGGGCAAATATCCAGAATATTACTCTCTTCTTAATGTAGCAGATCCACAAGCATATTGTGTGTGTGTGTGTGTGTGTGTGTATCTGTACAGTCTTCCATTTTTTGAGAAAGAAGGCTGAAGTCATATTTTTGAACATATCTCTACTGCCTTCTATCCATCCTTCTTTTGTTTGCTTAGAAACTTTAACGATATAAGAAAGTATAGAAAGGTTCTATTAAATATTGCATCACCGCTGATGAAGATGGGATTGGAAAGAGTTGATAGTTACTTTTGGGCAGGCTGGGTTTTCTACACCCACATAGCTGTTTCTCTCCACCCCGTCCTGGCGTAGGGGTATGGAGCAGGTGCCCACATGGCTCCCCACCCTTCATCAGATGTTCCCAATTCTGTGGAAATACATGTTCAGTGAGCTGAAGCATCTTGTAACTCAGTGGCCTTTCCTTCAGCCTATAAAATGGGTTTTGAATCATAACTTGAAAAACAGTCCGAAATGTAAAATCTATATTAGTACATCCCTTTACTGATAGGTACTCCATTCTTTGTCTCACATCTGGATGTTCCCTTACAGGAAATAACTCTTTCACTTTAAACAGTAAGACATTGCTTTAAAATGAAGGAGAGGCATCTAGACTTCAATTCGAGTTGTCACTGATTGCTATATTCCTGTGGACTCATTATTCTTTAATAAATGAGAACGAGAAGTTCACATCTGAAGGCAAATGGCTGAGAGGCGATGGTGGAATAGGTTGCTTACAAAATTTCTCTTTACCCTTGAATTAAGGGCGAAACTATTTGAAAATGGAAAGTTATGGTATTTAACTTTATAGGTGGTGGTGCTCTCCTAGAGGCTGCATAATTCCTATTCCCAAGTAAAAGGAGTATTCAAGATTGTAATAAAGATAGCAAAATATTTTCTTAACCACATTGCTTACTGAACACTTATTTCTAATTTTAGATTTTATTTTAATAGTTATTGGATCTTTATTAATCTACTTCATAAGCATGACACATTTCAGAAGTACATCATTATAAAAATGACCAGCACTAATGCATGTTATCTTAAAAATGGGGTGTTTATCTTTTCATTTGGAAATCTAGAAAAATATTATTCTCATTTTGCAATCGCTTTTAAATGACAAAATTTTATTGCTCAACGTCATTTTCCTCTTTAAAAATAGTTTTTTTTTATTATAATAAGATAAAAACAGAGAGGGAGGCAAACCATAAGAGACAAACTCGGCGGGGGGGGGGGGGGTTGCTGGAAGCGTATTGGGTAGGGGGGATCAGCTAAATGGGTGATGGGCATTGAGGAGGGCATTTGTCAGGATGAGCGCTGGGTGTCATATGTAAGTGAGGATTATACTCCTGAAAATTCTACTCCTGAAACCATTATTACACTATACGTTAACTAACTTGAACTTAAATAATACCTTGGAAGAAAAAAAAGGAAAGATTTTTTCTATTACAAATAAACATACTACCATCCAAGTTCAAAATGTCCGAGTAAGCAAAGTTAACTGTTGTATATGGAAAAAAAAAAACCAGAGTAATCAGTTCTAAGACCTTTTCAAATATACTTTAAAATTATTTTTAGAAAAAAAACTAGCATAAATACCTTATCAGCACATAATGTGATTTCTTACCCCATTATAATTTTTCTATATTGCATGGAGTCCTGATTCTGTCAGCTAAGGTTCAAGAACTTCAGGAAGAACTTCAGCAAGGAGGGAAGTATTGTTACATCATTGGTGTAAGTCTATCCAAGTCCATAATCGTGGATGGAGAAAGAAGAAACATGACCTGTTAAACGAATACTGCTAGTAAAGCCACACATCTCTTGGGTGTAGAAAGTTCTATTGATTTATGCCAAATATAGTCCATTACCTGATTTAAAGATAAGTGTTCCTTTAATGCCTTTCTTTCTTTTTTTTTAATATATGAAATTTATTGTCAAATTGGTTTCCATACAACACCCAATGCTCATCCCAACAGGTGCCCTCCTCAATGTCCATCACCCACCCTCCCCTCCCTCCCACCCCCCATCAGCCCTCAGTTCTCAGTTTTTAAGAGTCTCTTATTTAATGCCTTTCACATATATGAATTATTTTCCCTCAACTAAATTCATAGTCTTGTTGTCAGGGACTATGTTCCTGGTTAAAAACCTTTTAGAAAGACAAAAACTTTCATCATGCCTGATGCCAACACAACATAAACAGGGTATTTAACTTTAAAAACTTCTTTAGTTCATTGAAATGAGTATTTCTTCTTTTATACCCTTGAGCATTTCAGACATATTTGTTCCAGCTTCTTTCGGATAGTACAAATGTCTCTTTCCTGGCCTGTGGATTCTCCTGTGGGTTTGTCTCTGCTGAGCCTGATGGTGATTTTTTCCCCCTCATACGCACTGAATTTAAAAAACGTCTCAGTTGTTCTTCAGAGGGAGTTGTGTTCTGTTGGAGTCTTCCTTGCCCTAGCTATGGAAGCAACCTTATGAAGCAGTTTCCTATTTCGACCTTATGAGCCTCAATAGATTTCACTGCTTATGGACCAGTTTTAATGTGTAATTCATGGTCTCGGAGTACGCACACTTTGTGGATGCTGACTATTGGAATCCCATCGTCCGTGTATGGGAAAGTTTTCGGATTCTGACTTCTAATACATTACCCTCCCAGCTCAAGACGGTCAGGTGTTTTCCTTCTTCCCCTTAGGGCCAGCTGGCTGAGATTTTCTACTCTGATTTCACAGAGTAACCCCTACCTAGCTCAAGGCTTTCTGCATACGGTTTAATTCCAGGCCCCACACCCTGGGACCACAGCCTCAGGGCCAGCAGTCTCCCTTCGGTAGTGGCTGCAAATAAACGTTTTGGAATCACCACATTGGCTCTGATTTTTTTGTTTCCCTGGTGCCCAGATATTTCTTTTCTTTCAGATCCTACTGATTATTATTATTTAATATAATAATTAAGTCTGCCTTTCTCTGTCCTTTCAGATGTATAGTAGGAGTCGTTTTCTACATCAGCTCACTCCCTATATTGATTGGAATTCAAGTCTATTAATTCAGATGTTTACTGTAGCAACTTAAGGAATAGGAAAGGCAACTTAAGGAATAAAAAGAGTCGAGCTCTGGGACTTCCTTATGTTGATTTGCAAAGTCAAACTCAAGGCGAGCCAGTCTCATAAAGCAAAGATTATTATATTTGCCAAATCAGAGAGGTATTTAAGTAATAAACATTCTAATTTGCTTGCTAAATCCTGGGGAAAATGCTTTGATCCTGCAATTCAAAAAACTTTCAGAGGATTTTTTTTCACATAAATAATATTCTACCCTTTCTTTCCTTACAGAGAAAAAAACCTCATTCTCACTCCTTACTAAGATCCATAAAGCAGAATAATTATCCATATACTGAACACATAGCTACGTACCATGCAGTTGATTTTTTTTTGTCACTTGAGCAACTAAATAGGCTTAATTTCTTGCTTGCCATTGCTACTTGAATATTTAGTAAAAGCGAAGGACCCATACCATTGGAGAGAATGTGGAATAACCATGAGAGTATAAGAGAATATATTCTGTACAAAATTTCTCATAGCATATATAGCCAATGTATTTGTACACACACACACATACACATGTCGCATGTGGGTAGACACACACTTGCATAGGAATCCATTTTACATGAAGGTAACATGCGTAAACATTTTGCTGTTTTCACACCTACATATAGGTCTTCAGAGCACATGCACCTGTACATGCTCACACCTATCAGCACTGATATCAGCATGTGCCATCCATCCATCCATCCACACATAACAAAAATAATGACCATACAGTCTGTCTTAGCCTACTGGGGCTGCCATAACAATATACCACGCATAGTCTGTGGGGCTTAAGCAACAGAAACTTATTTACTCACGGTTATGAAGGCTGGAAAGATCTAAGATCCATTAAATTGTTTGCAATTGACATTATAATATGAACATTTTGATATATTGAAATTTTTTTTTCTTTGCCAGTTTTCGTATAAATTCTGGTCAGTTAATATATATGGTAAAATTGGTTTCAGCTGTAGAATTTAGGGATTTGTCACTTACATAGGACACCCAGTGCTCATCCCAGTGAGTGCTCTCCTTAGTATCCATCACCCGTTTAACCCACCCACCCACCCACCTCCCTCCAGCAGCCCTCAGTTTGTTCTCTATACTTAAAAGTCTGTTCTCTGGTTGGCCTCTCTTCCCCCCCATGTTTATCTATTTTGTTTCTTAAATTCCACATACGAGTGAAATCATTTGGTACTTGTCCTCCTGTGACTTATTTTGCTTAGCATAATACACTTTAGCTCCATCCATGTTGTTGCAAGTGACAAGATTTCATTCTTTTTGGTGGCTAATATGCCATTATATGTGTGTGTGTGTGTGTGTGTGTGTGTGTGTATGCGCACACACACCATAACTTCTTTATGCATTCATCAGTCAATGGACACATAGTTTGACAGTTGTTGATAATGTGATTTTTTTTAATTTTTATATTTTAGCTGTTTTCTACAATAAGTGCATGAATACTAGTAAAATGAATACTCATGTTCTTCCCACCCAGCTTTGATAAATATTGGCATTTGGCCATAATTGCCTAAATTCTTTATTTGGTTTCATTATTTGGGAATAAAATGTTACCGATTCAATTGGAGCTTGTTGTGTAACTCTCCCTGTAATTAACCCCCTTCCCCTCCAGAGAGAACCACAATCTGTAGCTTGGTGGTCATCATTCTCTACATTTTTAATATTTTTTTCTACGTAGCTATTTATATATTAAAACTTAATATCATTTTGCATGTTTGAAAATTTTATTTAAGTACTATTATACTATACATATTCAGATATCTTCCTCTTTACTCAGCATTAATTCTTTAGGGGTTTACTCAGTTTAATATGCATTAAACTTCCTTGGTTTTTAGCACTTTGTAGAATTTTGATGTAAAGTGATCCCCGTTAGTTCTCTACACCACAGTCCATTCTCATGTTGAGAAATAATTTAGTGTCTTCTATTTTATTGTAATCATAAAAGTGCTGAAAGTAATCTTAGGTATGTAACACATACTAGAATATATACATACGGTAGACAATATCCAGGATCCTTGTTCTGTGTGTGTGTGTGTTTTAATGTTCTTTATGGAGAAATACACAAAAAATACATGTATGTAGAGAGCTGTTTAACTGCAATAAACTGGCCTCATGCAGAAAAAAATACATAAATCACTGCAGTGTGCTGTAAAAGTTTTTTCCTGCATTCGAATGACTTTGTACCTTTGTTGAACGTTATTGATTACATATGTGTGGGTTTCTTTCTGGAATCTCTCTACAGTTCCACTGATGACATATTTACATACCTATCCCAGCATCACACTATCTTAATTATCGTATCTTTGTAATATTACCTACAAACCGGGGAGTGTAAGTACTCTAACTTCATTCTTCCTTTTCAAGATTGTTTATCTCCTTGGTCTTTTACCTTTACATATAAATTTTAAAACCAATTTATAAATGTCTTCAACACACTGTGCTACTATTTTGGTTGTGCTTTCATAGAATCGATAGATCAACTTAGGTACAACTGTCACCTGAACAATACCAACTCATTGTATGGTATGGAAAACAGTATGCAGTTTCCTCAAAATATTAAAAATAGAACTACCATATGATCTAGCAATCCCACATCTGGGTATATACCAAGGGAAATGAAAACAGGATCTTAAAGAGACAGGTGTACTCCTATGTGCATTGCAGCATTATTCATGATAGCCAAGACGTGGAAACAAAGTGTCCATCTACAATAGAATATTATTCAGCCATAAGAAAGAAGGAAATCCTGCCATTTGCCACAACATAGATGGACCTTGAAGGCTAAATGAAATAAGCTAGAGATGTCACTTATATGTGAAATCTAAAAAAGCCAAACTCATAGAAACAGAGAGTAGAATGGTGTTTGCTAGGGGTTTGAAGGTGAGGGAACTGGAAAGATACCAGTCAAAGGGTATACATTTTCAGTGATTAACCTGAATAACTTCTGAGAATATAATGTGTATCATGGTAACTATACTTAACACTATGTTATATGCTTGAAAGTTGCTACAAGAGTAAATCTTAGGGGCACCTGGGTGATTCAGTCGGTTGAGTGTCTGACTCTTGATATCAACTCAGGTCGTGATCTCATGGTTCATGAGTTCAAGCCCCGCATCAGGCTCTGTTCTGGCAGTGTGCAGCCTGCTTGGGATTCTCTCTCTCACTTTCTCTCTCTCTGACCTGCCCTTCGTCACGTGTGCCTGTGGGCAGGTGCACTCTCTCTCTCAAAATAAACAAACGTTAAAAAAGAGTAAATCTTAAATGCTCTCACCACATATAAACGTGAGGCGATGGAAGTGATAACCTATTGTGGCAATCATTTCACAATATACAAGTGTATTAAATCATCATATTGTACACCTTAAACTTATACAATGTTATGTTAATTGTATCTCAGTCTGGATGGGTGGAAAGAGATGAAGATTTGAAATTTTGAGGTAAATAAAGCATGAAAGGGAGGTAGAACAGACTGATGTAGACATAAAGGGTTGGTTTTAAGGCAACTCACATGAGAAACTTTGAGGGAACAACTGGATCAGAATCACTAATGTTAGAGGAGCACCTGGCTGGCTCAGTCGGTTTGAGCATCAGACCCTTGATTTGGGCTCAGGTCACGATCTCACAGTTTGTGAGTTCAAGCCCTGCATCGGGCTCTGTGCTGACAATGCACAGCCTGCTTGGGATTCTCTCTCTCTCTCTCTCTCTCTCTCTCTCTCTCTCTCTCTGCTCCTCCCCAACTCACTTTCCAAAAACAAGTAAATAAACTTGACAAAAAAAGTCACTAATGGTAGAAAATACTTTGATAAAAAAAAAACATTTTGATTAAAAAATGTTTTGTTAAAAGCAAGAAATATTTGTATTAGAAATTATAACACCCAAGGGAAAACAATAAAGGAGAAAATTGTTGGAGCTGGTACAGCTTTCTAAAAAACCACCAAAGAATTTTCTAGTTTTCACAAATCATGCAAAATAATGCAAATGTTCAATTAACCTTTATATAGCATACAACAGGTGAACAAGTGGATAACTACAAAGTTTTAGTACTAACTTTGCCATTGAATGAAATTTTAGATATTGATATTTCCATAAAAAGTTGTTTCCTGGGGTGCCTGGGTGGCTCAGTCAGTTAAGCATCCAACTCTTGATTTTGGCTCGGGTCATGATCTCATGGTTTGTGAGTTCGAGCCCCGTATGGGCTCTGGGCTGACAGTGCAGAACCTGGTTGGGATTCTCTCTCTCTCTCTCTCTCTCTCTCTCTCTCTCTCTCTCTCTCTCTCTGCCCCTCCCCTGCTTGCTCTGTCTCTCTCAAAAAATAAATAAGCTCAAAAATTTTTTAAAAAGTTGTTTCCTACACCATTACCTAATAAACCTGAAGTTGTTTTTCCTAATTAGAAATACAGGTGCAAATGTGGTCCCCTGTACTACGCTTCATACATTGATCAGTGTTGACAGAGAAGATCCTGGCTCACTGAGAATTGCTAATACAGATGAAACTCTTCTCCTTTGACTTTATACCATTAGGAAAGGAAAACAAATAATGTGCCTTTTGTCAGCCTTAAATTAATCCAGGTTCAGGTCATGACTCCCATCTTTGCTCCACAGCTTTTGGTGAAATCTTATAAAAATGTCAAGATAATTACTTTCAGCACTGTTCCCTAAGCCTGTTGATTTCAAAATATCCATTCTGAAATCATGATTCATGATGTACCGAGAAGACCTTAAAGGTAACCTTTTCTCTGATAGATTTCCCATCATCTCCTGAGCAGACATGTCTGTCATTTTATCACAATTTCTCCCTGTAGTCATTTTTAGACAAGTTAAATTTTGGCAGTGGATAAAATGTTGCATGTGATTTTACATTTTTCACAAGTGGCACTGAAGCTAATGGTGAGAAATCTGCCTTTAATGATTTGATGGTTTAGATAGTTGTTAAACCACTGGGTGAGCAACACATTTTCCCCGAAGCTGGTCATAGAAAATTTACCCCAATGTGTGTGTATGTAAAATTAAATCAGAACCTCTCTCTCTCTCTCTCTCTCTCTCTCTGTCTCTGTCTGTCTCTCCCTCTCTCCTCTATTTGTCTACCAATCATTCTCACTCTGGCTAAGGATTTATCAATTTTATTGGTCTTCTCTAAGATTCAGCTTTTGGTTTCATTGATTTCATCTGCTGATTTTCTGGTTTATATTTCATTGATTTTAGTTTGGTTTGTTACTGTTTCCTCTGGTTACCTTGGGTTCAATCTGCTCTTATTCTTTTCTTGTTTGTTTTTTTAAGGTAGAAGTTCTGGTCCTTGAGGCTTTTTTCTTTTCTTTTTTTTTTAATTTTTTTTTACATTTATTTATTTTTGATAGAGACAGAGCACAAGTGGGGGAGGGGCAGAGAGAGAAGGAAACACAGAATCCGAAGCAGGCTTCAGGCTCTGAGCTGTCAGCACAGAGTCCGACGCGGGGCTCGAACTCACAAACAGCGAGATCATGACTTGAGGTGAAGTCGGACGCTTAACCGACTGAGCCACCCAGGCGCCCCTTTTTTTCTTTTATAATATCATAATTTAGTGCTGTAAACTGCCCCTAACTGCTGCTTTAGTGGCATCCCACGCATTCACATAAGTTTTCATTTTTTCATTTCTTTTCTTTAATATGAAATTTATTGTCAAATTGGTTTCCATACAACACCCAGTGCTTTTCCCAACAGGTGCCCTCCTCAATGCCCGTCACCCACTTTCCCCTCCCTCCCACCCCCCATCAACCCTCAGTTTATTCTCAGATTTTAAGAGTCTCTTATGGTTTGCCTCCTTCCCCCTCTGGAACTTTTTTTCCCCTTCCCCACCCCCATGGTCTAAACACATGTGAATTTCAGTTTTGATTTCCTCTTTGACTTGTGGTTTTTAGATGTATGTTCTTTATTCTTCAATACTTGGTGATTTTTGCAGCTGTCTTTTGTTTTATGACTTCTAATTTAATTCTATTATGAGGATACAAAAAGAGAGTGTATGTTCTGTCTATGTATTTTTAGGGTGTTTCCATGTCTTGGCTGTTGTGAATAATGCTGCAATGAACATGGGGATGCAGACATATCTCCTCCCCTTCCTCCACAGAACAAGGACATTCTCCAAAATAACCATAACACCATTATCACACCCAAGACAATTGATGTTGGTGTAATTATATCATACAACTGACCGTATGTTGGAAAGTCTAGATGAAGGGTATGCAGGTATTCATTGTAAACTCTTCATAATTTCTTAGATTTAAAATGTTAGGATTACTTAAAAACGTTTCAAATTATGTATAAGTTTATATATTAAACAACCTACTTTCTGGAAGTAACCACTGTTAACAGTTTAGAAGGCACCTTTTAGACGCTCAAACACACTCAGAAATATAACGATTTTAGCTTCCTGAAAAAGGATCATGGTTTTATATTGTTTTGCCTCTTGATTTCACTTTCTTTGCTTAATATATCATGCAGTCATCTCTAGGTCTATAAATATGAATATATCTAATAATTTTCCACCTTCATAGTAGTGCATTGTATAACTGTACCATCACCGACACATTCAATACTCTATCGATGGATATTTAGATTCCTCTCATTATCCAAATGCCTAGTACTAATAGGTGTATGAGCTTTTGTTGTGAAAACCATGGTACCAGAAATATCCTGGTAAATAAATCTTTAGGTATATGTGTTTACTTTGTATAAATCCTCTGTGGGTAAATTGATGAGTCAAAGGATATGAGTATACCTCACTTTAATACTGCCAAATTTCCCTGTAAGATATGTTTCTCCAACTTATGTCGCATCAAGAGGAAATGTGATGGCCTGTATTCCTTCATCAGCACCAACTTGTAAGGTGAAAATGACCACTCTTATTATTTTAATTTTCTCCTTCAGTTTGTGCAATGTGACTGCTCCTAAATGGGGTCTTAGTCATTTGCTTATTGTTTTGCTGAACTTCTGATAGAGTCTTAATATCGGTGCCATGCCATTTAACTGCATTGTAAATTTCCTCTCCCGGTCTACGGTTTGTTTTTTTAACACAGTTTCTGGTATTTTCTTATGGAATAGGAGAGTTCTTTTAAAAATGAAATCAGTTGTACCCTTTGTTTTGTTATTCATCTGTACTTATTTTTAATTAAAATAATTATTTTAATTTTTTTAATTTTAATTCTAGTATAGCTAACATTGTTATATTAGTTTCAGGTGTACAATATAGTGACTCAACACTTCCATACGTCACCCTGTGCTCATCGTGAGAAATGCCCTCCTTAACCCCGATCATCTGTTTCACACTTCACCCCATCCGCCTCCCTTCTGGTAACCATCAGCTTCTTCTCTAAGGTCTGTTTCATGGTTTTCTCTCTTTTTTCCTTTGCTTATGTGTCTCTTAAGTTCCACACATGAGCGAAATCATATGGTATTTGTTTTTCTCTGACTTGATAGCATTTAGCATCACACTCTCTAGCTCCATCTATGTCATTGAAAATGGCAAGAGTTCATTCTTTTTGATGGCTGAGTCATATTTCATCATCTTTATGCCACATCTTCTTTATGCATTCATCTATTGATAGACATTTAGGTTGCTTCCATAATTTGGATATTGTAAATAATGCTGCTGTAAACATAGGGGTGCCATGCATCCCTTTGAATTAGTGTTTTCATAGTTTTTGGGTAAATACCTAGTAGTGTGGTTCCTGGATCGTAAAGTAGTTCTATTTTTAACTTTTTGAGGAACCTCCATACTTGTTTTCCACAGCGGCTGCACCAGTTCGCATTCCCACCAACAGTGCATGAGTGTCCCTTCTTCACATCTTCACTAACATTTGTTGTTTCTTGTGCTGATTTTAGTCATTCTGACAGGGGCGAGGTGATATTTCATTTTGGTTTTGATTTGCATTTTCCTGATGGTGAATGATATTAAGCATCTTTTCATGTGTTTGTTGGACATCTGGATGTCTTCTTTGGAGATATATCTGTTCGTGTCTCCTGTCTACTTTTTAATTTATTTGAGTTTTATAAATTTTTTATATATTTTGGGTATTAACCTTCTATCAGATGTGTCATTTGCAAGTATTTTCTCCCATTCCATAGATCACCTTTTAGTTTCATTGATTGTTTCCTTCACTGTGCAAGGTTTTTTATTTTGACGTAGTCCCACTAGGGTATTTTTGCTTTTGTTTCACTTGCCTCAGGAGACATATCTAGAAAAATGTTGCTAGAGTTGATGTCAGAGACATTATTGCCTGTGCTCTCTTCTAGGATTTTTATGGTTAAATGATTTGTACTTTTTATTTCTGTTCAACAAATGCTTCCCTGTTTTGCAGTCAGAAGTTATTTTCTGTATTTTTTCTATGGTTTTTAAAGTTTTTTTTTTCATCTTTACATAGTGGAACTGCCTGTGATGTATTTTTCTATATGGTGCCATGCAGTCATTCGTTTAAATTATTTTTCCATTTGGATAGCTCACTGTCTAGCACTGATTTGTAATGGCAACTATTTCAGATATCAAAAGTTTATATATACATCAATCTTTTTCAAGCCTCTCCATTCCATTCTATTGATCATTTGTCTATAACTGATCTGATGTTACGTTGACTTACATAGTATCATTCTCCAAAAATCTGAATAATTGGTACAACAACTCTGCCTGCCATCTTATTCTTTAACGAAGTGTGTTTGCTATCTTTGACTTATTAATTTTTTAATATTAGTTTGCCAAGTTCCACAAGAAAATCTATTTGGGAATTTTGATTGGAATTTCATTAAATATATAGTTAATAAGGTGAAGAATTAGAATTTTATGATGCTAAGTCTTTCTATTGATAAAATAGAATTTTACATCTACTCAGATCTTCCTTCATGTTTTGGAATAACATTTTATAATATTCTCCAGAAAAGATTTTTTATAATCTTATCTCATATACAAACAGATACCGTATAGTTTTTTGTATCTATTGGGAATATAATCATTCTATTATACTTTCTAATAGCTTTTGCTTTTTCATAGAAAAAATATTGATTTTTCTCTTTTTTGTATCTAGTGGCTTTGCTTAATTATGTTTCTAGTGTTAATTATTATAGTCTATATAATAGAATTTGGATTTGCTATATAGACAACCATAACATCTACAAATAAGAGCTGTGTTGTTTATCTTTTCTAATCCATTCGTTTTTATTTTAATGGCTTAATACATCATCTAGGACCTCCATTACATTATGAAACCAAAGAATAAATAACAAACTGCTTTGTCCTGTGTCGTACTTTAATGAGATTGCTTCTAAAGTCTTCTCCAAAATCTCCTTTACTCATTGGATGATAGTATTGCATTTCAGCCCACTCAATGTTCTTTTTCTTGTAGTACAAAATACAACTGTTTGGCTAGTAAGCTATCAAAGTAAAGAAAACCCATATGATTTAATGAGACAACAGATATTTTAAGGAACCTAATTTCTAAAGTGACTGAAATTGTCTATTTGCCCAGGAAGCCCCTTTATACTCTTCTTAAAAAATCTATATGTATAGCCTCATCATGTTCTTAATCTAACCTGATTTTTTTCCTACACCAAGCTAAATGTATTACTGGTTTGTTATTCATTTTATAATTTATGTTAAAATTATCAGAATTGCAAATGGTTTTTTTTTTACATTTTACTTATGATAAACACATGATATTTCAGTGATTAAATACATTTTCAAGTGTAACTGTCTAACACACTTATCATTTAGATTTTTTCCTATTGGAAAATATCCCTATCCTCCAAACAAATAATATACAATTGAATGTTTAGAACTCAACCATTTTCTAAGTAGGGGAAGGTATATTGTCAATAGTAGAGAGATCTGATGTCTAAATAAGAGAGACTGACCAAGTCACCTAAGAAGGTATCGACTTCTATCTACCCAAATTGTAGAAGAAACTTAAAAATAACCAGGTTTTGAAGGATATGTGCCACAGAGGCACCCAACTATTTCTACAATTTTTTTAAAAGGAGGCATAGGCCCAATAAAAAAAATTAAAAAAAGACCAGTGCTTTCCCACCACTTTGCAATGCCTCATCCACTTACTTATATAGGAGGAACCAGAAGTGTGGTATGGGTGGAGTTTATTGCTCTCTGGGCTATAGTAACAAAAAATATAAATATCGCAATATTTTTTGAAAGCTAAATAAGGTAAAGCACAGGTTCAATTTTGACTTAGTTGAAGTTCTCCCAGTCTAAGTTTTCTGCAAGCTACATTTACAATATTCTTAGAAAAGTTATTTGTTAACAGTTTCTCATTAAAGTTTTCAATAGTTTCCCTTTTCAAAGTAGAGAGAGACATTCCCTTCTCCGTGCTTCCATAACATCATGTTGATGTCTGATTAGAATAGAATCTGAATCCATAGTTCAATAACTTTATTTTTAAGGGATAAAAATTAAGTACCATTTTCTAACTTTTAAATGATAGGCAATCTTCAGATTTCTTTGGGCACAATATTTAATTGGGTTTTATAATAATCACTGGCCCAAGAGGAGGATATATCTGAGTGATTTAAGCATAAAGAATAATTTTATTAACCTCTTTATCTACAGGTAATGTTTGTGGTTTAACTCTGGTCGTCTGTCATTCAGAACACCGTTACTCTTACAACTTACAAGTGCACGTTGTTGATCTTGACCTTATCTGTGAGACTTAAATCTTTCCCTGCCCATATACCAAACTTGGATATCCCATCTTGACCTCAAACAGCATGTCAGTTGTAAAACTCTGTTATCATCCCTTCTTAGTTAACTTTTCTTTCCAATTCCACTTTTTAGAGAACCTAAAAAAAAAAAAAACAATACAATCCCTTCAGTCTACAGAATGAGAAACATAGCTCAAAATTAATAGGACTTGTTTAGGCTTACATATCTAGCCAGTGAAGTTTCCAGATAAGAGCCAACTGGTGTTTTTTTTTTTTTCTTTTTCTTTTTCTTTTTTTTTCTCTACCAATCTTATGTAAAGCATCTCTATTCGTCTTTGACTTCAACCCTGCATTCATCCCCATGGATTGAAACTTTTATAAAATCTTATGATTTATTAATTTAATATTTGTGAATCATCATATTTTCCCTATTACTACTAGCATCACCTAACCAAGGCCCCTCAATTCCTTATATCTGAAGAAATAAAATAGTTCCTTACCTGATTACGTTGCTAACAATTTATCTATGTATTCTCCTATCCCCCAAAATACAGAGATTTAAGGATTATTTTTATGGAATATCACTCATTATACTTCAGCTCTACTTTAAGAAACCCACAACAGCTGCAAATAAAATTAAACTTCCTCATTTTAGCATGTAAGATAGATTCTACTTTGCTAAGCTCGTTTTCCTCATTCCACTCAATTTTAGCTTCTGCTGTTCTCAAACCTAAACCCCTTAACCTTGGAGATGCCATCTGCTAATTTTCTGACTCCTGTCACATTTACTCTGGCTTTTGCCTCTTGGTACCTGCTATCTCCTTAATTGGAAATACTCTTTCCATCTTTGCAAAGATTATCATTTCAGGTTCTGCACATTTACATAAAGTATTTTACCCCGTCCTTATCAACCCATAAACTTTCTCTGAAATATTTTTGATATATGACTATATCCAACTTAGTAGTCATTGTTTTTTAATTTTTAATGTTTTATTTATTTTTGAGACAGAGACAGAGCATGAGCAGGGAAGGGGTAGACAGAGAGGGAGACATGGGATCCTCAGCAGGCTCCAGGCTCTGAGCCGTCAGCAGAGAGCCCCATGCGGGGCTCGAACTCACAAACCATTAAGATCCGATGTAAGTCAGACACTTAACTGACTGAGCCACCCAGGGACACCTGCAACTTAACTTATTTAAATGCTATCCAATATTGAACACTTTTCAGCTAGCCCGTGTCTTATCTACACTAAGTATATAAGATCAAATCTTTTACTTCATATGTCCTTTTTATCTGCCTGCACTAGTATGCTATTAAATAACAGTAAATGTTCAAGAAACACTGACTTCCTCAAAAACCATATTTTTTAATGCATCTTTTATTTAACTTGTGTATTTATTTCTTCATATACAAATATCAATTCGTATTTAGCCACATATAGTAATGAATACAGTATTTAGTTGTTAAAACCTTCACCTTTCTGTGCTGCATCAGATACTCTATTTAAAGTCCTATGCATAAAGAGTGTTTTTAAGACTCCTAGAATTTGTTATGTCAGATAGCATTTCAGGGAAAGAATAGTCTCGCTACACTGGGTTGCTTTTATACACTCTGTATTGACACATATTTAAAAAATCCTTCTTTCTTTATTTTCAAGTTCTTATTTACATTCTAGTTAGTTAACATACAATGTAATATTAGTTCCAGGTGTAGAATTTAGTGATTCATCCTTTACGTACAACACCCAGTGCTCATCACAGCAAGTGTACTCTTTAATCCCCATCATCTGTATAAACCATCCCTCTGCCCAACTCCCATCCACTAACCCTTAGTTTGTTCGCTACAGTTAAGAGTCTGTTTTCTGGTTTGCTCTCTTTCCCTATGTTCATCTGTTGTGTTTCTTAGATTCCACATGAGTGAAATCATATGGCATTTGTCTTTCTCTGACTTATTTTGCTTAGCATGATACTCTCTAGCTCCACCCATGTCATCGCAAATGGCAACATTTCATTCTTTTTCGTGGATTAATAGAATCATATGCCCTTGTATCTATAGTACCGCTTCTTTATCCACTCATCAGTCCATGGACACTTGGGCTCTTTCCATGACTTGGCTATTGTAGATAATGCTTCTTTAAACATCGGGGTGCAGGTATCTCTTTGAATCAGTATTTTTGTATCCTTCGTGTAAATACCTAATAATGCAATTACTGGATCATAGGGTAGTTCCATTTTTAACATTTTGAGTAAACTCTATACTGTTTTCCAGAGTGACTTCACCAGTTTGCATTCCCACCAACACTGTAAGAGGGTTCCCCTTTCTCTGCATTCTAGCCAACACCTACTGTGTCCTGTGTTGGTAATTTTAGCCATTCTGACGGGTGTGAGGTGATCTCATTGTAGTTTCTATTTGTATGTCCCTGATGATGAGTGATGTTGAGCATTTTGAAGTGAAATCTTACTGAAAACAGATTAGAGGAGGAGTTAGCCAGATATGATGAGTGATGTTAAGCATCTCTTCATGTGTCTTCTTTGCATAAATGTCTATGTTTTCTGTCATTTCTTTAACTGGATTATTTGTTTTTTGGGTGTTGTTTTATAAGTTCTTTATAGATTTTGGATACTAACCCTTTATCTGACATGTCGTTTGCAAATATCTTCTCACATTCCATAGGTTGCCTTTTAGTTTTGTTGATTGTTTCCTTTGCTGTACAGAAGCTTTTAATCTTGATGAAGTCCCAATAGTTTATTTTTGCTTTTGTTTCTCTGGCCTCAGGAGATGTATCTAGTAGGAAGTTGCTACAGCTAATGTCAAAAAGGTAGCTGCCTGTGTTATCCTCTATGATTTTTATGGTTTCGGGTCTCACATTTGGGTCTTTCACCCATTTTGAATTTATTTCTGTGTATAGTATAAGAAAGTGGTCCAGTTTCATTCTTTGGCATGTTGCTGTCCAGTTTTCCCAGCACCATTTGCTAAAGAGGCTGTCTTTTTTCCATCGGATGCTCTTTGCTGCCTTGTTGGTGGTTAGTTGACCATGTAGGTGTGGGTCCATTTCAGGGTTTCATGTTCTGTTCTATTGATCTGTGTGTCTGTTTTTTGTGCCAGCACCATACTGTCTTGATGACTGCAGCTTTATAATATAGCTTAAAGTCTGGAATTGTGATGCCTCCAGCTTTGCTTTTCTTTTTCAAGGTTGCTTTGGCTGTTCAGGGTCTTTTGTGGTTCCATAAAAATTTAGGATTGTTTGTTCCAGCTCTGTGAAAAATGCTGATGGTATTTTGATAGGGATTGCATTAAATGTGTAGATTGCTTTGGACAGTATAGACATTTCAACAATGTTCATTCTTCCAACCCATGAGCATGGAATGTTTCTCCATTTCTTTGTGTCGTCTTCAATTTCTTTCACAAGCTTTCTATAGTTTTCAGTGAACATATCTTTTACCTCTTTGGTTAGGTTTATTCCTAGGTATCTTATGGTTTTTGGTGCAATTGTAAATGCGATCAATTCTGTGACATCTCTTTCTGCCATTTCTTTATGGTGTATAGAAATGCAACAAATATCTGTATGTTGATTTTGTATCCTGCATTGTTATTCAATTTGTGTATCAGTTCTAGCAAATTTCAGTGGAGTATTTTAGGTTTTTTACATAGAGTATCATGTTGTCTGCAAATAATGAAATAGTGACTTTTTCCTTGCTGATTTGGATGCCTTCTATTTCTTTTGTTTCCTGACTGCTGAGGCTAGGATTTCCAGTACTGTGTTAAATAGTAATGGTGAGAGCGTACATCCCTGTCTTGTTCCTGACCTTGGAGGAAAAGCTCTCAGTTTTTCCCCACTGAGGATGATATTAGCTGTGGGGTTTTCATATATGGCCTTTATGATATTGAGGTCTGTTCTTTCTATCCCTACTTTGTTGAGAATTTTTATCATGAATAAGTACTGTACTTTGTCAAAAGCTTTTTCAGCGTCTACTGAGAGCATAATATGGTTCTTATCCTTTCTTTTATTAATGTGGCATATCATGTTGGTTGATTTGCAAATACTGAACCACACTTTCAGCCCAGAAATAAATCTCACTTGATTGTGGTGAATGATTCCTTTAACGTACTGTTGGATTCGATTTGCTAGTATTTTGTTGAGAACTTTTGCATCAGGTTCATCAGGGATTCTGGCCTGTAGTTCTCTTTTTTAGTGGAGACATGGTCTAGTTTTGGAATCGGGGCAATGCTGACCTCATAGAATGAGTTTGGAAGTTTTCCTTCCATTTCCATTTTTTGGAATAGTTTGAGAAGAATAGGTATTAACTCTTCTTTAAATGTTTGGTTGAATTCTCATGAGAGGCCATCTGGCCCTGAACTTTTGTTTCTTGGGACATTTTTGATTACTGATTTAATTTATTTGCTGGTTATCAGTGTGTTCGAGTTTTCTATCTCTTCTTTTTCGGACTTGGTTATTTATACATTTGTAGGAAATTTATCCATTTCTTCCAGATTGTCCAATTCATTGGCCTATAATTTTTCATAATGTTCTCTTATAATTGTATGTATGTGGTTTTGGTTGTTATTTCTCTTCCCTTATTTGTGATTTTATTTATTTGGGCCCTTTCCCTTTTCTTTTTGATAAGTCTGGCTAGGGGGTTATTAATTTTATTAATTTTTTCAAAGAACCAGCTCCTGGCTTCACTGATCTTTTCTACTACTTTTTTTTTTTTTTTTTAGTTTCTGTATCATTTATTTCTGCTCTAATCGGTAATATTTTCCTTCTTTTGCTGGCTTTAGGCTTTATTTGCTGTTCTCTGTCTAGCTCTTTTAGGTGTAAGGTTAGGTTGTTTATTTGAGATTTTTCTTGCCTCTTGATGTAGGCCTGTATCACTATATATATACTTCCCTCTGAGGGAAGGATGCTTTTTCTGCATCCTAAAGGTTTTGGACCATCATGTTTTCATTTTCATGTGTTTGGTGTATTTTTTTATTCCTTTTTTGATTTCCTGGTTTACTCATTTATTCTTTAATAGCATGTTGTTTAACCACCATATATTTGTGGTCTTTCCAGATTTTTTTTCTTCTGATGGGCTTCTAGGTTCATAGCGTGGTGGTCAGAAAATACGCATGGCGTGATCTCAATATTTTTCTATTTGGTGTGGGCTGATTTGTGACCTAGTGTGTGATCTATTCTGGAGAATGTCCCATGTGCACCTGAAAAGAATGTGTATACTGCTGCTTTCGGATGGAATGTTCTGAATATAGCTCTGAAGTCCCCTATTATTAATGTATTATTATCCATGCCTTCCTTTACATTTGTTATTGTTTTACATATTTAGGTACTTCCTTTTTTGGGGCATATTTACCGTCTTTCAATTCAAATACAGTTTGTCTGATATAAGTATTGCTACCTCAGCTTTCTTTTGATGTCCATTTGCATTATAATGTTTCTCCATTCCCATACTTTCAATCTGCAGGCATCCTTAGGTCTAAAATGAGTCTCTTGGAGGCAACATATAAACGGGTCTTGTGTTTTAATCCATTCTGACACCCTATGTCTTTTGATTGTAGCATTTAGTCCAGGTACATTCAGAGTAATTATTGATAGATAATGTATTTAGTGCCATTTTATGACTTGTTTCGTTATTGTTTCTGGAGATTTTCTCTGATCCTTTCTGGTCTTTGTCACTTTTGGTCTTTCCTGCCCACTCGAAGAATCCCCTTCAATGTTTCTTGCAGAATTGGTTTTGTGGACATGAACCCCTTTCATTTTTGCTTGTCTGGGAAACTCTTTCTCTCTCTTTCCATTCTGAATGATAGCCTTGCTGGAGAGAGTATTCTTGGCTGCAGATTTCTCCCATTCAGCACGTTGAATATATTATGCCACTCCCTTCTTGCCTGCCAAGTTCTGTTGAGAGATCTGCATCTAGATTTATTGGTCTTTTCTTTTAAGTCAGGGATTTCATTTGTCTTGCTGCTTTTAGGATTTTTTCTTTATCACTATATTTTACAAATGTAATTATAATCTCTCTTGGTGTTGGCCTGCTTTTGTTGATTTTGATGGGAGTTCTCTGTGCCTCCTGGATTTGGATGTCTATTTTCTACCCCACACTGGGGAAATTTTCAGCTATAATTTCCTCAAATAAACCTGCACCCCCCCTTTTCTCTCTGTTATTCTGAGATCCCTATGATACAAATGTTATTACATTTTAAGGAGTCACTGAGTAAGTCTGCTTTCGTGATCCAAGATTTTTCTGTCCATCTTTGATCAGCTTCCTTATTTTCCACAATTCTATCTTCTATCTCACTTAATCATTCCTTGGTTTCTTCCATCCTGTGGTCATTATATCCAGTCTGTTTCAAATCTCAGTTGTTGCATTTTTCATTTCTGAATTATTGTTTTTTGAGCTCTTTTATCTCTGGGTTAAGGGCCTCCCTGGTGTCTTTCTTGCTTTTCTCAAGCCCAGCAAGTACCCTGACAACTGTGGCTTTAAATTCTCCATCAGGCATATTACTTCTATGTGTTTCAATTAGATCCCTGGCCTTTTCTTGTTCTTTCTTTTGGGGTGAATTCCTCCGCCGTGGCGTTCTGTCTAGGTGTCTGTCTTCTTCTCTGTGTTAGAAAGGCCTATTATGTTTCTTGCTCCTGGCCATCATGGCTTCATGAAGAAGAGGTCATATGGTGTCCAAGGGCCTGGCACGTCAGAGAGCGTCTCTGGTGCGTGCTGCGTGCACACTGCTGCTGTGTATTGGCTGCTTTATCCCTCAGGTCCGTCCTCTGCAGAAGCTCTCCTTGCCTGCAGTGGGCAGTGTTTGGACCTTGGCCAGAGTGTGGTGAGTTTTAACTCGGTGTGGTCTGGTCTGCTTGTTAAATGCGACCTGATACTACTTTCACTAGAACCGAAGGCTTGCAGAAGTCTATGGTCAGTAGGCATGTGTACAGAGGTTTCTACTGGGCTTCTGGAAAAGTATCCCACTGCTCTGGTCCTTAGGCACGCGTGCCTGAGCAAAGCCATACCGGCAGAGCACGGTGGGGCGGGACTTGGTGTAAGCAGGTCGGGCAGCCAGTGTGAACTCGGTGCTGTTTACTGAAGATGATTTTGTGTTTATGCTGAGAGGCGGGAGAGGGAAATGGTGCCAGCCAGCACTTTAATCCCTGGAGAGGGGCCTCCGTGCTTTCTGCTCTCAGGGAAGCACTCCCAGAAGAGCCAACAATTTCCCCTCTTGCATCTCAGGCATTTTTCAGATCACTGTTTTCATGCTCTGTCCAGGTTGCTCGCCTGCCAGGAGCAGCCCGGTGCGCTTCGGGCTCTGTCCCAGCCCAGCCTGCTGAATTTTAAACCTCCAAACTTCAGTGACCTGGTGTGGCAGGCATCTGCACTGGTCTTCTGGGGGAGGGTCTCACCACGCTGGGACTGATGCAGGTTTGACCAAAAAGGGCGGTTGTGCCGCAGTACGGGGGCATGGGATTTGGAGCAAAGCAGGCTAAACAGCCAGTGTCCAGGTTAGCCTCCCTCAGCAGGTGTCTCTGTGCCTGTGCTGAGGGGTGAAGGTGGCGGGGATGGGGCCTGCTGGCTCCTTTGTCCCTGGAGAGGCATCTCTGGAATGCCACCTCTCACAAACGCCCTCCGAGAAGAGCTATCAGTGTCTCCCCGTGCGCCTTAGGCGATCTTCAGATCACACCATCTGCCCCAGAGTTGCTTCCAGAAGTAGGGCAGTGCCCTCAGGGCTCCATTGCAGCCAAGTCTGGGGACCTTCAGGGCCCCTCCCTGGGCCCCTCTCCAGGGATAAAAGTGCAGTCTTTAAGCTTTGTTGGTTGCAAGAACTCACGAAAATCAGCCCTTCTCATTTTCCCAGCCAATGGCTTTGCGGAAGTGCTCTCATTGTGCGTTCCCATGTGTGCCCCACTCTCTCTCTCTCTCGCCTTTCTCTGTGACCAGGGCCCGCTCCCCTCCACAGCACAAGCGAGCAATCCATTTCTCCCCCAAACCAAGACTCCGCACTTCCTACCTTCCTCCTCAAAGTGACCTTTTCCTTCCCTCTAGTTGTGCCATTTGTTCTGTCAGTCCTCAGGTCAATCGTATGGGTATTCGGAATGATTAGATATTTATCTAGCTATGTTTGAGGGATGAGGTAAGCCTAGCATCCTCCTACTACACTGCCATCTTAGCTCTCAATGCCAACCATATTTGTTTCTGATGCCGAGGCAGAATAAATGATACGGGCAGTGTGTTAAGATTTTTCTCTCTAAAACATGGCATACTCATGGGAAAAATTTTGGAACATACGAAAAATAAATAGAAATATGAGGCCAAAACTGCTTCATGAACAAACCTATAAGAATATATTTACTATTTTTTATGTCTAGTTTTCCAAATCATGGTAGGAATAAGATACTGAATTTCACTATTATCAGCAAATTAATTTGAAAGTAGTAACTTCATGAGAGAAGTAAACGTGTATTTAAATTACTCAGCACAGTTTCTGGCATCTAGAAGGTACTCAGGAAGATTGCTTCTTCTCTGTCATTATGGGAAGTAAAAAAGAACCATTAACAAACGTGGTATTTTTTTTTTCCTATGGGTACGCTCAATGCGTATTTTGTAGTGTACTGCTTTTCTGCTTCTGTTTAATACTGAATATATTATATATAAAGACTCATTATTTTCTGATTGTTTTCTCTTTCATGAAATGCTTGAGAAGCTCCTTGGTTTCTGATATTAGCACATTTTGCAAAATTTCAGTTGATGCTACTGTCCCTTTCAGGTGCCAGAGTCCTTTCATGATATTCAAACACTTCATTTTTATTTTATTGTCCTGAACTTATTCTAAAATTGTGCTTTGTGTAACTTTTGGAACGCTGGAATGTTTTGGAAATAAAGAATGTCTTTTTAGATTTCCACTGAGTCTTTATACAAAGTTTTCTCATTTATGGTAATCCTTTTTTTAGATTGCAGGGAAAGGATTTACAGTGCATTGTTTGAACAGAATAAATATAAGAGACTTGTCTTTTGCAAGTCAACTTAATCCATACGAAACTGACATTTTGATGCAACTCATAACAAATCTGTTGATGTATATATATCATTTTAGAGGTAAAGTATTGGCCACATTTCGTCAATTACCCTGAGGGTTTGAAAGAAAACAAATTATAAAATAGTTTCCACATTTTGCATTAAGATAGATTTTCTAAAACAGATTTCCTTCCACTTTTGTCTCAAAAATGTTAAATACATGTTCATTTAAGAAAATAAATGCTATTGATCAATGTATAAAGGTGTTTTTCAAACTTGTTTCACTCAATAACCTAATGGATCTCTGCAGCTGCATAAAAATATTTGAGGACCTATTAAGGGTCTAAAAATTTGATTTTCCCCAAAATACTGGCGCATCAACATATAAAGAAATCCTTAATGTATGAATCTGATTCAAAGTAATATTTGTTGCCGACATTGATTTTACATGCACTGAAACTCTGTAACCCAAAATAGACCATCAAAAGTGCCTCGTTGACACTCTAAATTTGCCTCATCCTACTGTTACTAAGAATTAGAAGCAGCACAAAAAAATGCTGACAAGTTTTTTTTTGCATATTTGGCTGTCTTGATTTCAAGAAAAATCTGCTGAAAAATCTCCCCAAACCAAGTGTTAGCTCTAAGCTTTAAATGTGTGAGAAATCTTATATTTAATAGAAAAATATATTGGATGCAGTCCTGCATCTAAATTACACACCACCATGAAAATTTCCCCAAATTCCAATTGATGTGTTTATATTGATTTCATTTTAATCAAGTTTAATTGTAGAAAGCCATAGAATTGACAGATATTTCAACCTAGGATTTCTGGATATTTTCCTCATTTCCCTTTCCTAGTAGCTTGCTTATGTCTCCAAACTTAGAATTATCAGTTTACAAACTGACCCCTTATACTCACAGGGCAGGGAGAGACAAAAGAAAAAGATCAATTCATATTGGTAGGTGGAAGTTTTAATAGACAAGGGAACTTCTCGCCGTCTTAAGGCTGTGTCCTTGGGTCAGCTTCTGGGGATGGGTAAGACAGGTGGAATACACATTTTGAGGATAGGGAGGGGCTCAGGGGCCTCCAATTGCTTTGTTTCAGTTCACCATGGGTCAACTGATTGTTATGTCCCTCAGTGACCTGCCCCCACATAAATGTACCAGGGAGGGCGACAACCCAGAAGAGACTCATAAATGTGGAGAACAAATAGAGGGTTACTGGAGGGATGGTGGGAGGGGGTAAGGGGCTAAATGGGTAAGGGTCATTAAGGAATCTATTCCCGAAATCATTGTTGCACTACGTGCTAACTAATTTGGATGTAAATTTAAAAAAATAATAAAATAAAATAAAAATAAAAGTTAAAAAAGGGAAAAAAACAGTAATCCTAAAACAAGTCACTCTATTAATTTCTTTTAACACCATTCTTTCACTTATGTGCAATATCTTATAAGTTTCTAGCTACTTTTTACCACCTCTTATTTTATTGAGATATGTTCTAAAATATTACCTAGGTAAAGGTGGCCATAGGTCATATTTTTACTTTGTGTTGACTAAATGTAAGCCTCTTCTTTCCTGAGTAAGGACAGGACCCGCATGTAGGAATTCAGAAAGCTAAACCGATTGTCCCTTGTTTGATTCACTGACTGATTTTTGACCATAGGAATCAAGTCAGGAACTTTTATTTTGGCAGATAGTACTCCATATGATCTCAGAAACTATTCAAATTATATCTGTATTTGAATATTTCCATTTATTGTGCTCTCGACAAAATGAAATTTTGGTAAATTGGGTTAATACAAGTCAACTGGTCCTCCCTCTCACACAGGCAGAAATGCTCCGTGAATGTACAAGTTACAGGTGGTAGGCAGTTAACGAAAATCATCCGTGTAGAAGTAATATTGCCCTATTCAAGATGTTTTTATAATGTATATTGTTTGTTTTAAAACATACTGTATTTTTAAGAGGGAAATAAAAGAATGACTCTTAAGAGCAGCCAGAAAGATCTACATGATAATTGACCCCCTTTTTAGAAAGTGAAAAAAAGCCTTCCTAGACAAGTAATAATATGAGGAAAATGTGTGCATCAGATATGAAAGAGTTAGCAGGAATAAAACAAATGACATCGGGGCTTCTCTTTCTGTAGGATATAAACAGTTGCAAGAAATCAACACTAATATTATAACAATGAGAGCAAGCAGGATGAACTACAAAATAAAGACTTCTTAACCCATAAGGGAGCTGAAGTTGCAAATATATCTAATAATCTACAATTCATTAGTAACTGGTGTAGCAGTTGAAGGAGGAGGAGTAGGATGCTATTGAGGGGTAGGAAGAAAACAGAATAATAAATATTTTAGGCCAAGTGTGGACTTCATGACAGTTTTAAATAAAAAAAAGTTATATTGAAACATACAAATGATCAAAACTGACACATGAAATAGAAATTTGAAATAGCCATATAGACATTTACAAATTATTTCAGTATTCCAACATTTAAGAAAGAAATAGGATCAATCTTCGGCAAAATATTTCAAAAATAAAGGGGTGCCCAGTTGGCTCAGCCCATTAAGAATTCAGCTCTTGATTTTTGGCTCAGGTCATGATATGGTTTGTGGGATTGAGCCCCACGTTGAACTCCGTGCTAATAGCAGGGGCCTACTTGGGATTCTCTCCCTCTCTCTGTCCCTACCCCCTCATGCTCACATGCTTGCTCTCTCTCAAAATAAATGAACTTAAAAAATTTTTTTCAAAAACAGAAGAAAAAGAGATCATTTCCTTATTCATTTTATGAGGATATTCTTATCCTGAAATCAAAATTAAAGTTATCACAAGAAATATACATTAAAAAAACAACGTAATATAGAGGAAGAACTCCTTAACAAAACCAAATCTCATACAGGAAAAGATAAAATGATATCATCACCAAGTATGGTTATCCGAGGGTTGCATGTTTGTATTAATATAGGAAAATCAATCAGTTCTTGTTCATGCAGCATTTTTTAAAATGATTGGAATATTAATTTAGAATCACTGGTAGATAAAGAATAGAAGCATATATATATATATATTGTGTGTGTGTGTGTGTGTGTGTGAGAGAGAGAGAGAGAGAGAGAGAGAGAGAGAAAGAGAGAATGCAAGAGGGAAGGAGGAGAGAGAGAGAAGGAGAGAGACAGGAGGGAGAGAGAGAATCCCAAGCAGGCTCCAAGATGCCAGCATGGAGCCTGATGAGGGGTTCAATATCATGAACCATGAGATCATGACCTGAGCCAAAATCAGAGTCAAATTCTCAAATGACTGAGCCACCCAGGCACCCCAATTATTGATTCTAGTTATCTACTTATGTATCTAACTGTCTGCATACAGATGCATACATACACGTTTTTTTTTCTTTTACAAAATTGGGAACATATGTTTATATCATTTTAATCTTTCATGTATCTTGTGTATCATTAAATAATTTTCAATAGTTTATGAAATAATGAATAGTATCTCTTCATATGAATATGAGATAATGTGGCTAATCAAACTCATATTTGGGGACTCTTGTCATCTGAAAGTTATTTTGATATAAAATAATGTGATAAATTTACCATATCTATTTTTTGTTGAATACACTTTAATTATTCCAAGAACTTAAATAAGTACAAGTATTTTTTTAAGATAACTGAATACATGTTTTTAAACCTTTTGATAAATATTTTAATAAAAATCTGGCTTACTTGGTCTTGTGTGTCCAAGTTTAAAATGCTTCCACTGATCAGGGCATCTGCTTGGCTCAGTTGGTTAAGCGTCCAACTTCAGCTCAGGTCATGAGCTCAGTTCAGTTCAGTTCATGAGTTCAAGCCCCGTGTTAGGCTCTGTGCTGACAGCTCAGAGCCTGGAGTCTGCTTTGGATTTTGCGTCTCCCTTTCTCTCTGCCCCACCCCTGCTTGCACTCTGTCTCTCAAAAATGAATAAACGTTAAAAAAAATTTAAATATATATATATATATAAAATGCTTCCACTGACCAAAACACTCGGCAAATCTCAAAAGAAAATTGATAAAAGGTACAGTTATATTCAACAACCAAATTCAAATATCTATAAAACAGAAATCAAACATAAAAACAAAGTGGTAAGGAGGTGAGGCTATGAACCTTGTGAGATCCGGTAAAGAGAACTGAGGCAGCTAGGAATTCAAACCCCAAGAGACAGCAGAGTCTAATAGTGCTGAGAACATGTGCTGGAACTAATATTATAAACCAGAAGTGCGGGCAGGGGTCAGCCACCCATGGAAGGATACCAAGAAAAAGCTGCCAACTCAGACCAGGTCTAAGGTTTATCTGGGGCTGCTAGAACTAGGAAGCATAGCCTTCAGTTAGGATCTTGGTTAAGCTTCCCAGTGGCTTAAAGACTGCATCTGTGCTAAAAAATAATAGTGTTTTCTTTTGTGCTTCTGTGCTCAGGGATCAAGTGAAGGCAGTATCAGGGGGATTTGTTAGGAAGATTTGAGCACATGAAAAGAAAAAAAAAGTCTTACTCAAAATGAATTGGCAAAGCAACTACAAACATGTGGGGAAAATTAACATCAAAAGGCCAATAAAGTGAAAAACATTAGGAGATGCATTCACTTCAGAAGAAATGGAACTTATAAATAAATCAAATATGATTTTTAACTTAAATATGACCAGAGTGTTCAAGGAGGTGAATGAAGGAATTTCATGCATAAAGAGAAGACACTTTGGGTTAAAGAGAGGCACTGATTGAAACAGGAAGAGGTGGAAATGAAAAAAAAAAAAGAAAATTCTAGAAACTAAGTGGACTTTCATCAAAAACTTAATACACAAGATAAGACAGCAGAAAAGAGTTCAAGTTAAAGGGAAAAAATAGAGTTTTTTACTAATTAAATAAAATTTAGGGGTGCCTGGGTGGCTCAGTCAGTTAAGCGTCCGACTCTTGGTTTCTGCTCAGGTCACGATCTCATGGCTTTGTGGGTTTGAGCACCGCATTGGGCTCTGTGCTGGCAGTGTGGAGCCTACTTGGGATTCTCTCTCCTCACTCTCTGCCCCTCCCCCACTTGCACTGTCTCTGTCTCTCTCAAAATAAATAAATAAGCTTAAAAATTGTTTAGAACAGTTATACATTTATAGAAAAATGGCAAATTTAATAGTTTTCTTACTTAGTACAGATAGTTCCCATATTCAGTTTCCACTATTTTTAACAACTAATATTTTGTGGTACCCTTGTTACTATTAATAAATGAACATTGATATGTTATTAACCACAGTCCATTCTTTATTTAAATAGATTTCCTTGGTGTTTACCTAATGTCCCTTTTCTGTTCCAAAATTCCATTCAGGATATTACAGGTAAATCAGTCACATTTCCTTAGGTTTGTCTTGTTTTGGCTGTGAAGGTTTCTCAGACTTTCCATGATTTTGAACGACCTTGACAATTTTGAGTTCAGATCAGATGTTTTGTGGAATGTCCTGCATTGGGATTTGTGGGTTTTTTAGGTTTAGAATGGAATAATGTTCTTTTGGGAGGAAGACCACAGAGGCAAAGTATCATTTTTATCACATATAACAAGGGTACATACTGGTAACCTGGTTTATCACTGTTAATATTAACTGACCAACTGTGTCAGGTAATGTTTTTCAGGTTTCTCCAATGGAAAGTTATGGTTATTTGCCCCCTCATTTCAATACTGTCCTCTTTTGAAAGGAGTCAAGATGATACAAAGATCTCTTAAAATTCAACAATAAGAAAACAATCTGGGGCACCTGGGTGGCCCAGTCGGTTAAGTGTCTGAATCTTAATTTTGGTTCAGGTCACGATCTCACAGTTAGTGAGTTCAAGCTTTACGCCAGCTCTATGCTGACAGCACAGAGCCTGCCTGGGATTCTCTGTCCCTCTGTCTCTCTCTGCCCCTCCCCCACTCTCTCTCCCTCTCAAAAATAAATTAATTAATTAAAAAAAGAAAGCAATCTTATTAAAAAATGGGCCAAAGACCTTAATAGATACCTCCCCAAAGAAGATATTCAGATGACATGTAAGCATATGAGAAGATCCTCCCACATCATTTGTCGTCAGAGACATGTAAATTAAAATAACAATAATATCACTATACACCTGTCACAATGATCAAAATCCAGAACATTGACATTACCAAAGGGTAGTGAGTATGTGGAACAACAGGAACTTTCATTCATTGCTGGTGGGAAAAAAAGTGGTACAGCTACTTTGGAAGACAGTTTGGTGATTTCTTAGTAAACATATGATCCAGCAATCATACTCCTTGGCATTTACCTGAAAAGTTGAAAACTTACGTCCGCATAAAGCCTGCACATGGATGTTTATGGCAGTTTTATTAATAATTGCTAAAGCTTGGAAGCAACCAAAACGTCCTTCAGTAGGTGAATGAATGAACTAGTACATCAAGACAGTGGAATATTATTATTCAGTGCCAAAAAGAAATGACCTGCCAACTCATTAAAAGACGTGGAAGAAGTTTAAATGCATATTACTAAGTGAAAGAAACCAGTGTGAACATTTTCTACACTGTATGATTCCAACATGACATTCTGGAAAGGCAAAAGTATAGAGCCAGGAAAAGGGCCAGAGATTTCCAAGGGCTGGGAAAGGGTGCAGGTTAAACAGGCAGAACACAGAGGATTTGGGGGTCATTGGCAGGGGATACATGGTACAATCCCTGTAACTTCACCTCAGTTTTGCTGTGAACATGAAACTGGTCTAAAAAAATAGTTATTTTTTTTAAGAAGCGTATTGTTAAGACAAAATAACTTGGTATTTAAGGGTATAGTTTTTGGAATCAAACAGACCTGATTTTAAGACTTGTCTGTCACTTTATTAGCTTTGTGACGTAGGTCAGTTTACTTCTGTGATTGCATATCTTCATGGTGACCTTTAAAATGCATTATATTACCAAGCTCATAGGGTGAAAATAAAGGATAACTGATGGGTCACCTGGGTGGCCCAGTTGGTTGAGCATCTGACTCCTGATTTCGGCTCAGGTCATGATCCCAGGGTCATAGGATCGGGCCCCATGTTAGGTTCTGCACTGAGAATGGAGCCTTCTTGGGATTCTCTCTCTCTCTCTCTCTCTCCCCCTCTCCCCCTCTCTCCCTCTCTCCCTCTCTCCCCCTCTGCCCCTCTCTCCTGCTCTTGCTCTCTGTCTAAAATAAAAATTTAAAAATGAAAAATAAATAAAAACAAAGGATAAATTATATAATTCATCTGAAATGGAATGATTAGCACATACAAGTATTTAATAATTCTTACTATTATAGAATATTGTGATAATTCTTAGGATTCTTCACAATTCTTCACAACCAGTTGTTTTGGTAAACCAGAATTCTGATGGGCCAAGATTATATTCTACAATTAAATACAGTTTTAAGTGATTCAGATACAACTAAGAGAACCAACTTACTTACCAAAGCCACCAAACAACTGCTGATAGATGGCAGTCATGCTAAATGTCAGAAAAAAGTCTTTCTTAAAATCTGATATTGGTTTCAAAATTGAGTACCGAGTAACTAATATCTCCATTAAATTAATTACGAATTGTTTTTAGTAGAAGGACTTGCACGTTTATAGGATATTTGAATTTGGCTACAAAGATACTAAAAATAATATTCAAGACTAAAAATTTTTACTAACAATAAATGGGAAATCCCAAAGTTGCAGGCTCTTGCATATTATCACTTCCATAAAAGTACACATTATTTGGAAAAGAATCAAATTTAGGAAATCCTGGATTTTCATGCTTCCTATTTTATCTGTCAAATGCACGTAATATCTTGCCTTGCCTCAAGTCCTTAGTGTTTGCTTAATAAGGGTAATAATCATTCAAAATATTTGCTAAATTTGGCAGATGACTCATCAGAAGAGAATGAACATTTGCTAATTTAAATAACACCAGGGGGCACCTTGGTGGCACAGTTGGTTGAGCGTAGGCCTTCAGCTCAGGTCATGATCTTGCAGTCTCAGTTCGTGAGTTCAAGCCCCACGTGGGGCTTTGTGCTGACAGCTCAGAGCCTGAAACCTGCTGTGGATTTTGTGTCTCCATCTTTCTCTGCCCCTCCCCTATTCACACTCTTTCTCAAAAATAACATTAAAATTTTTTTTTTTTTAAATTACAACAAAGTGTGTCAGTACTGATGTTAGGAACTTCTAAGCGAATCCTTTGGGAATGTTTCCTCAATATATATTGTCAAGCCCTCTGCATACATTTGGTTTTATATAGAGTATAGGATATTTGAAAAAGTTACACAAATTCAGTGGGGTATGTGCATTTCAATAGAATTTCAACATTAAATGTGTATCCTCTTTAAAACTTATGTATACTAATGAATTTTAAAAATTTTAAATAATTCTCATTTTTAATTTATGATTCTTTGTCAAGTTTAGCTTTTATAAAATATTTTCTATGCTAAAACTGGGCAAATTTTCTGCTTTATTTTTATATATTAGCATTTTTATACTTTTTAGCATTTTATAACTTTTAAAACTATGTGTTAAAGTTGTTTCATGTTGATGATCTTCTTATACTTTCATATACATTCCTTATCCCAAATTTTCATTATTATTCTGTGTGTATGTTATGAGATATTATAGTCATTCTATAGTATTCTGTTCCCCTTGTAAACCTCATATAATCTTAGTTTCGTAAGTAAAATGTAATGATCACCAACAATTCATAAGCTGGTATTTTTCTATTATTTTGACTCTCTGAATTTTTCTAGTTTATTCCTCAAGAAGCGTTCCAGGGAAATTCCCAAAGTTGAGGCTTTATCTCATTATGCAAGACATCCAGGAAATTATTAAAGAATATCAGGGCCCTCTTATAAAGATTTAAGAGTATAGTTAAATAAATCCCCACTGTACAAATATAGTACAATTTAAGCAGCATTAAACAATAAGTTTGACTTATAGAGAAACATAAGTATGCTTTAAGTCTGTGAGTTAAAAATGATATGCAACACTTCCATTATTGATCACCTTTGGAAGATGCTAGGTGTTTTCAGTTGGATTGGTGTATTTTTTTCTATCCTATTTTCAAACAACTTATACCGTCATATTTAAAGTGTGTTTCTTTTAAATAAATTTGTAGGTGGGTCATTTAAAAAAGTTCATTGTGCCAATCTTTGCCATTTTAATTAGTATATCCAGATCCTTTGTATTTACTGTTACCATTAGTATATTAGTACTTAAACTTGCCATTTTTATTTATGTTGTGTTTGATCCCTCGGTTTTGTTTTCATCTGTTTCACATTTCACTCTTTCCTATGGGTCACTTGAACATATTTTATAGTTCCATTTTGACTTATCTGTTAAGTTTTTTAAAGTTTATTTATTTGTATAGAATAGTGATTTCTGCAGATATTGCATTATACATAAGCAACTTACAGTCTAGTGTGAACATTTTATAAGTCTGAGTAAAGTGTAGAGAACTTACCTTTATTAAGTTCCCATAATCTTCTGCATTTAGAGCATAATTTTCTTAAATATGTCTCTCTACACATATTGAGAACTGCACCAGTATTTTAAGTGTTTCTTCAATCTCTAAATGAATTCATAAAGCTGAAGAGGAGAAGAAAAATATATTGTGCACATTCATATTATTAATATTTACATTGTTCTTTCTTTTGTCCTGGTAATCCAAGATCTCTTCTATTTTGTTTCCTTCTTTGTGTGAAGAACTTCAACTTCCTTTATCCATTTAGCCACTATTTCTCTTCTCCTTCTGTGACATCAGTGACATAGATGTTACCTCTTTTGTTATTGTCCTATGTGGGTATCTGAGGCATTGTTCATCATTTTTTTTTTCATTTTATTTTCTCCTCAGTGTTCAGATTTATAAATTCTATTGACTTAGTTTTAAGTTCACTGATTATTTTTGCTGCCATCTCTCTTGTTGAGCCCTCCTACTGTTTTTTGACTATTGTATATTTCATGTTTCTAATATTTACTTTTTTAAAGTTTATTTATTTATTTTGAGAGAGCGAGAGAGAGAGCACATGAACAAGGAAGTGGCAGAAATGAGAGATAGAGGGAGAGAATCCCCGTCAGGCTCCATGCTGTTAGCGCAGAGTCTGACGTGGGACTCGAACTCAAGAACCGTGAGATCATAACCGACTGAGCCACCCAGGTTCCCCTTTACTTGTTTCCTTTTAATAACTTCTTTGTATTTCATAAAATTTTCTGTTTTCATTTGTTGCAAAAGAATTTGTAATTAATTTCTTAAGCATTTTTATCATGGCGGAGTTAAAATTCTTGTCAGCTAATTCCAGTATCTGATTCATTTTGGTGTTGGCATCTGTTGATTGTGTTTTCTCATTCAAGTTGTGATTTTCCTGGTTTATGGGATGATGACAGATTTTTGTTTATGTCCTGGACATTTTGGGTATGATGTTAGGAAACTCTGGATCCTATTTAAATCTTCTATTTTAGCCGGCAGTCACCCAGTTTAGGTTTGGCACATGGGTCCTGGCCTACTTTTGTGCGCTGTGGGTGGTGCAAATGACATTTAGATTTTAGAGCCTTGCAGTGCTATTCTGGTGTACTTCATTTTTATGCTACATGGAGGCCACTCCAAAAACCTGGGTGGTATTCCAAACTTTATTTCTGTTCTGAAACATTTGTACATGTATATTCCAGTAAGTCTTATGTGTGAATGGGTCAGTGGTCTGCCTAGTGTTTTCTTACAATTTTAAAGAATTCCTTTTTCTAGCTTTCTCCTCTCTGAGATGTTGTCCCACTTGTAGTTGGGCAGGTGAGGGATACTGTCCACCAGTGTCTCATATGGTGGTGGGCAGTGACAAAATGCAGGCCCCATTGCTCAGTTTTTGCTGTCATCACTGTCAGTGAGGAAAAATGTTTCCCTGGGCTGACTTCTTGCATTGACTGGGGATCAAGGTCTAGTTTCTCTACTCAGTCAACACAGACACTGGGGTGGGAAATGAAAACCCCTTCCTGGACCATCTGATAACATTGGGTCCCTGACAACATGCTACTAGCAGGGGAAGAAAGTGCCTTCCTGAGCTACTGCTGCTGTCGGATTAGGGTCAGGAGATGACAGTCCCCATTAGGTATCCATTAGTACCAAAAGTAAGGTAGGAAAACTTCTCACTGGACCGCCTGCTGCCACCAAGTTGGGGGGACACAGGAGACCAGACTCCATCCGTGGTCTTTCTGATGCTGGAAAGAGAACATTTGTTCATAGGGTTTGGCTGGGGTAATGTGGGCATTTAAAAAAAAGGTTATCAGAGATGCCTGAGTGGCTCAGCTGGTTAAGCATTGGACTCTTGATTTCAGCTCAGGTCGTGATTTCACAGTAGTGAGATCAAGCCCCAAGTTGGGCTCTGTGCTAAGCAGGGAGCCTTCTTAAAATTCTCTCTCCCTCTCCCTCTGCCCCTTCCCTGCTTGCACTCTTACTCTCTCAAAACAACAACAAAAGGTTTCCTGTTGAGTTGTATTTTCCTAGTCCCTTGGCTCTCATTTGTAACCTGTATTTGGACATATACCTTAGCCACAGAGTTTGTCTACATGTTTACTCAGGGCAGGATTTGGATATGATTCACCAGATTTTAGAGACCTAACAAATAATTGTTTAGTAAATGTGAACGTTCCAGTGGTTACCACTCCGAGGCCCAACTCCACAAAACTGGCAGTTGATTCTACATTGCAATTAATTCTGTTTCTGAGTCCTGACATTGTCTTTGCACATAGGCTGTGTAGCCTTTCCAAATTTGCAAAGCACACTACCAAATCACAAAGACAGGAATGTCTGTATCATCACCATGCCTTGGCCCAAGTCTTTTATCCCCTTTTCAGGCTTCCCTGATGCCAAAACCAATGTAGCGACTCACTCTTTGAACCTACACACCATCCCTATGCTAATGATGTGGTAACAAATGTTCATTGAATTAAGATGCCTTTAGTCTCTAGAAGCCACACATGCAGAGAGAAAGACAAGGTACAAGCCTAAAGTAGGTTACTTCCTATTTGGAGGAAATCTTGGAACCCAAGACTATACTATTAGTGATATGACTTATTGGAGGTCTATGGCACCATGGGTAGAGCCTCATGGATGAAACGGGAGAAGCAGCTGGGTAGAAGAAGATATAGTCTTCAGCAGAGCTTGGGGAAGCCTGAAAGAGTTGTGAGGTTTAATAATGAAAATGCATGGCTTCCAGGGAAGATGATGGAATAGGAGGACCCTAAACTCACCTTGTCCCATGGGTACAACTAGGTAACACTAATATCAGTGTAAACCCAGGAAATGACTCAAATACTGGCAGAACAAACTCTCCACAGCTAATTGTAGAGAAGAGGCTACATCGAAGAGGGTAGGTAGGGTGGTGATGAGGTCAGGAGCTAAATGGAACTGTGGGACTCTGTGTAGGAGGGAGAGACATGGTGGGTGCAGAGAGGGGAGAGAAACAGACTCTCACACCAGGGATCCCATGCAGGGAAGAATAATTCCTATAATATTTGGCTGTGAAACCAAAGGAACTGAATTTTGTAAGTTCTCACAATCAGCAGGACTTAGCAACTGGAATGTTATAAATAACAGGGTTTGGCTTTGGGAGACCTGGCAGGGCTAGAGGATACTAAGTCACTGCCCTTAAGGAGAGCACGACATAGAGCCCCACAGACATACAGCCCTACAGACATACAGCATAGAAGCAGCAATTTGAAAACTGCCTGGGGTATAGAGGATGGAGATTTGCTTACTAATCTCAGAACATGTTCTGGAGGGGTAGGGGTTGTTGGGAGACTTCTCCAGAAGCAAAGGAGCTGACAAAGCCATTTCCCTCCTCCACCAGCCAGCCTAAACACAAAGACACCTGTGCAAACCAGTGCATCACCAACACTCTACCCAGCTTGCTAATAGCACGTCTGCCCCTGTGCACTTGTGCAGATCCATACCCTCCAACATGGCTTGCGTCAGTCCCAGTAGCTGCAGGTCTCTCCCCCTAGTAGACCAGTGCAAACGTTGCTAACACCACCTGCCCCACCTCCAACGTCTACGATCCTGCCTCCTCCAATATGTTCTTGGCTGGAGCCCATCCAAAGTGGTGCCACAAACCTTGCAGTGTGCAAGCAGCCCTGTCAGGAGCCAGCATCACTCCAAAATAAGCCCTGCCCCTGGGAGAGGGAAATATTACCACACACACACCGGTCTGACTGCAGCTGTAGTAGTGGTCTGGGGGCAGACATCTGGTCTGACTGCAGGCCCCACCCAGCAATGAAAGCTTCTCAGGAGACAAAACAGGGAAATTGCCTTGCTGTTTGGTGCTATTGCATCGCTGGCAAAAGCCTGGTCCAACTCAACTGAAGACTGGCCCGCTAACAACACAGGGACCAGGCCCTGCGCACAATACACAAAGGGAGACACTACAGACCACTGGAATGAAGGCAAGAGTGGCTTAGCTACAATGGCTGGGAATATTCAATACACATAGGAGACACCCCTAAAACACCATGTACTGGTGAACAAGGGACTATGCACTGCTGGGCACTACAGGACCTCTTCTTCATAAGGCCACTACTTTCAAGAGCAGGAGATGTAGCCGACCTTCAGAACACATAGAAACAGATGCAGAGAGATAGACAAAATGAGAAGACAGAGGAACATGTCCCAAAAGAAAGAACAGGACAAAATCACAGAAAGAGACAAGACAGAGATAAGAAATATGCCTGATAGAGAATTTAAAGTAATGGTCATAAAGATACTCACTTGACTTGAGAAAAGAGTGAAAGACATCACTGAGACCCTTAAAAAAGAGACAGAAAGCATAATAAAGAACGAATCAGAGATGAAAAACTCAACAACTGAAGTGGAAAATACACTACAGGAAACATATAGTAGACTGTAGGAAGCAGAAGAATAGATTAGCAACCTAAAGGAAAGCAATCAACCCAAACAGAGAGAGAGAAAAAAATTAAAAAGAATAGGTTAAGGGAATTCAACAATACCATCAACCATAATAACATTTGCATTTATAGGGATATCAGAAGGAGAAGTGAGAGCAAAAGCAGCAGAAAATTTATTTGAAGAAATTATAGCTGAAAACTTCCTAAATCTGGGGAAGGAAATAGAAATCCAGATCCAGGAAGCACAGAGAGCCCCCAAGAAAATCAGTCCAAGGAGGTCACCACCAAGACACATGGTAATTAAAATGGCAAAAAAGTAATGATAGAGAATTTTAAAAGCAGCAAGAGAAAAGAAAACAGTTGCATACAAGAGAAAGCCCATAAGGCTTTCAGCTGATTTTTCAAAGAAACTTTGCAAGCCAGAAGAGTGTGGCATGATATATTCAAAGTGCTGAAAGGAAAAAAATCTGTAGCCAAGAATACTCTATCCAGCAAGGCTATCATTAAGAGTGGGAGAGATACAGAGTTTCTCAGGCAAACAAAAGTTAAAGGAGTTCCTGACCACTAAACCTGCCCTATGAGAAATGCTAAAGGACTCCTTGAGTCAAAAGGAAAGACCATAAGTAGAAGCAAAAAAAGTAGGAAGCACAAAATTAGTATATCAATTAAGTATATTTAAGCACAGTAAATTAAGTGTATCAATAAAAGTCAATCGAGGGAGTCACAAAATTAAAGGATGTATTGTATGATACCATATACCTAAACCGTAGGGGGCAGGGAGTAAGAATGGATTCAAACTTAAGCAACCATCAACTTAAAATAGACTGCTATATGCAGAAAATAGACTGCTATATACAGAATATATTACATATAATGTTAATTATAACCATAAATCAAAAACCAGTAATAGATGTGTAAAAAATAAAGAGAAACGAATCCAAGTATATCGCTAAATTAAGCCAGCAAATTGTGAGAGAAGAAAGCAAGATGGGAACAGAGAAAAACTACAAAAACAACTATAAAAAAGTAACAAAATTGCAATAGGCACATACCTATCAATAATTACTTTGATGTCAATGGACTAAACACTCCAATCAAAAGACATAGGATGACAGAATGGATAAAAAAGCAAGATTCATTTATGTCCTCCCTATAGGAGACTCATTTCAGATGTAAAGTCATATGCAAATTGAAACTTAAGGGACAGAGAAGCATTTACCATGCAATTGGGAGTGAAAGAAAGAGAAGCGATACTGATATCAGACAAAATAGACTATATTATTTTTTTTAATGTTTATTTTTGACAGAGAGAGAGAGACAGAGCATGAGCAGGGGAGGGGCAGAGAGAGAGGGAGACACAGAATCCAAAGCAGGCTCCAGGCTCTGAGCCATCAGCACAGAGCCCAAGGAGGGGCTCGAACCCACAGACCACGAGATCATGACCTGAGCCAAAGACGGATACTCAACCGACTGAGCCACCCAGGCGCCCCCAGACAAAATAGACTTTAAAACAAAGACTGTGATTGTGATTGGGATTGCATTGAATGTGTAGATAGCTTTGGGTAGTATTGACATTTTAACAATATTTATTGGTCCAATCCATGAGCATGGAATGTTTTTCCAATTCTTTATATCTTCTTCAGTTTCCTTCATAAGCTTTCTATAGTTTTCAGCATACATATCTTTTACATCTTTGGTTAGGTTTATTCCTAGGTATTTTATGCTTCTTGGTGCAATTGTGAATGGGATCCGTTTCTTTATTTGTCTTTCTGTTGCTTCATTATTAGTGTATAAGAATGCAACTGATTTCTGTACATTGATTTTGTATCCTGCGACTTTGCTGAATTCATGTATCAGTTCTAGCAGACTTTTGGTGGAGTCTATCAGATTTTCCATGTATAATATCATGTCATCTGCAAAAAGTGAAAGCTTAACTTCATCTTTGCCAATTTTGATGTCTTTGATTTCCTTTTGTTGTCTCATTGCTGATGCTAGAACTTCCAACACTATGGTAAGCAACAGCGGTGAGAGTGGGCATCCCTGTTGTGTTCCTGATCTCAGGGAAAAAGCTCTCACTTTTTCTCCATTGAGGATGATGTTAGCTGTGGGCTTTTCATAAATCGCTTTTGTGATGTTTAAGTATGTTCCTTCTATCCCGACTTTCTCGAGGGTTTTTATTAAGAAAGGATGCTGAATTTTGTCAAATGCCTTTTCTGCATCAATTGACAGGATCATATGGTTCTTATCTTTTCTTTTATTAATGTGATGTATCCCGTTGATTGATTTGCCAATGTTGAACAAGCCCTGCATCCCAGGAATGAATCCCACTTGATCATGGTGAATAAATTGCACCAGCATTCTTCTTGAAGCTACAACAAGCAATCCTAAAATTTGTATAGAACCACAAAAGGCCCCGAATAGCCAAAGTAATTTTGAAGAAGACCAAAGCGGGAGGCATCACAATCCCAGACTTTAGCCTCTACTACAAAGCTGCAATCATCAAGACAGCATGGTATTGGCATAAAAACAGACACATAGACCAATGGAATAGAATAGAAACCCCAGAACTAGACCCACAAACGTATGGCCAACTAATTTTTGACAAAGCAGAAAAGAATATCCAATGGGAAAAAGACAGTCTCTTTAACAAATGGTGCTGGGAGAACTGGACAGCAACATGCAGAAGAGTGAAACTGGACCAATTTCTTACACCATTCACAAAAACAAACTCAAAATGGATAAAGAACCTGAATGTGAGACAGGAAACCATCAAAACCCTAGAGGAGAAAGCAGGAAAAAACCTCTCTGACCTCAGCCGCAGCAATTTCTTACTCGACACATCCCCAAAGGCAAGGGAATTAAACACAAAAATGAACTACTGGGACCTCATGAAGATAAAAAGCTTCTGCACTGCAAAGGAAACAATCCACAAAACTAAAAGGCAACCAACAGAATGGGAAAAGATATTTGCAAATGACATATCAGACAAAGGGCTAGTATCCAAAATCTATAAAGAGCTCACCAAACCCCACACCTGAAAAACTAATAATCCAGTGAAGAAATGGGCAGAAAACATGAATAGACACTTCTCTAAAGAAGACATCCAGATGGCCAACAGGCACATGAAAAGATGCTCAACATCGCTCCTCATCAGGGAAATACAAATCAAAACCACACCCAGATATCACCTCATGCCAGTCAGAGTGGCTAAAATGAACAAATCAGGAGACTCTAGATGCTGGCGAGGATGTGGAGAAACAGGAACCCTCTTGCACTGTTGGTGGGAATGCAAACTGTTGCAGCCAACTCTGGAAAACAGTGTGGAGGTTCCTCAAAAAATTAAAAGTAGATCTACCCTATGACCCAGCAATAGCACTGCTAGGAATTTACCCAAGGGATCCAGGAGTGCTGATGCAGAGGGGCACTTGTACCCCAATGTTTGTAGCAGCACTCTAAACAATAGCCAAATTATGGAAAGAGCCTAAATGTCCATCAACTGACGAATGGATAAAGAAATTGTGGTTTCTATACACAATGAAATACTATGTGGCAATGAGAAAGAATGAAATATGGCCCTTTGTAGCAACATGGATGGAACTGGAGAGTGTTATGCTAAGTGAAATAAGTCATAGAGAGAAAGACAGATACCATATGTTTTCACTCTTATGTGGATCCTGAGAAACTTAACAGAAGTCCATGGGGGAGGGGAAGAAAAAAAAAGAGGTTAGAGAGGGAGAGAGCCAAAGCATAAGAGACTCGTAAAAACTGAGAACAAACGAAGTGTTGATGGGGGGTGGGAGGTAGGGGAGGGTGGTTGATGGGTATTGAGGAGGGCACCTGTTGGGACGAGCACTGGGTGTTATATGGAAGCCAATGTGACCATAAATTTCATATTAAAAAACAAGACACATAGAACAATGATTCTTAAATAAAAAGATTCATAAATTTGAAACACAAAAAATAAAAAATAAATAAAAAATCAAACAAAGACTGTGAGAGTCAAAGACACTACATAGCTATAAAGTCATAAAGAGAACAATCCAACAAGAATGTATAAAAATTGTATCTATGAAAGCAACATGGGAACAACCAGTTATGTAAAGTGGCTAATAACAAACATGAAGCAATTGATAGCAATACAACAATAGTAGGAGATGTTAACACCCCACATACATCAATTGATAGCTCCTCCAAACAGAAAATCAACAAGGAAACAATGGCTTTGAAAGACAAATTGTACCAGATGGATCTAACAGGTATATTCAGAACATTCCATCCTAAACAAGTGGAATATACATCTTTTTCAGGTGCACATGGAAAATTCTCCAGGATAGATCACCTACTAGGCCACTAATCAAGTCTCAACAAATTTAAAAAGATTGAAGACCACACATCTTTTCTGACCACAATACTATGAAACTAACAATCAGGCACAAGAAAAATCTGGAAAGAACACAAGTACATGGTGGTTAAATAACATGCTAGTAAACAATGGATGGGTCAACCAGGAAATCAAAAAGGAAATTTAAAAAATGCATGGAAATAAATGAAAATTAAAACAAAATGGTCCAAAATTTTTGAGGTGCAGCAAAAGCAGTCCTAATAGAGAAATTTATAGAAATACAGGCCTAATTCAAGAAGCAAGAAAAATAAAAAATAAACAACCTAACCTTACACCTAAAGGAGCTAGAAAAAGAAGAATAAAACCCAAAACCAGTAGAAGGAATGAAACAATAGAGAATAATTAAATGATTAATACAGAAGAATTAAATGAAATAAAAACTAAAACTACAGTAGAACAGATCAATGAAACCAGGAGCTGGTTCTGTATAAAGATCAGTAAAATTGGGGGTGCCTGGGTGGCTCAGTCGGTTGAGCATCCGACTTCAGTTCAGGTCATGATCTTGTGGTTTGTGAGTTCAAGCCCTACATTGGGCTTTGTGCTGACAGCTCAGAGTCTGGAGCCTGCTTCAGATTCTTTGTCTCCCTCTCTCTCTGCCCCTCCCCTGCTCATACTCTCTCTCTCTCTCTCTCTCAAAAGTAAGTTTACATTTAAATTTTTTAAAAAAATTAAAAAAAAATGGGCACCTGGGTGGCTCAGTCAGCCTAGCGTCCGACTTCAGTTCAGGTCATGATCTCGTGGTTCATGAGTTTGAGCCCTGCATTGGGCTCTGTGCTGACAGCTCAGAGCCTGGAGCCTGCTTAGGATTCTATGTCTCCCTCTCTGCCCCTCCCCTGCTCATGCTCTGTCTCTCCCTCTCTCTCAAAAATAAAGAAACATAAAAAAATTAAAAAATTAAAATCAATAAAATTGATAAGCTTTTAACAAAACTCATCAGAGAGGGAGAGAGAGAGGACTCAAATAAACAAAATCAGAAATTAAAGAGCAGAAATAACAAAACCACAGAAATACAAATAATTACAAGAGATTATGAAAAATTATATGTCAAAAATTGGACAACCTATAATAAATGGATAAATTCCTAGAAATATATAATCTCCCAAACTGAACCAAGAAGAAATAGAAAGTCTAAACAGACTGATTAGCAGCAATGAAATTGAGTCAGTAATCAAAAAACTCCCAGCAAACAAAAGTCTAGGACCAGATGCCTTCACAGGTGAATTCTACAAAACATTTAAAGAAGAGTTAATAGTCTATTTTACTCAAAGTATTACAAAGAATACAAGAAGAAGGAAAACTTCCAAATTTTTTCTATGAGGCCAGCATTACCCTGATACCAAAATCAGGTAAAGACACTACCAAAGCAAACAAACAAACAAACAAACAAACAAAAAAATAGAACTATAGGCCAATATCTTTTATGACCATAGGTAAAAAATCCTCAACAAAATAGTAGCACACCAAATCCAACACCACATTAATAAAAACATTCACTGGGCCTGCTGGGTAGCTCAGTTGGTTGAGCATCTGACTCTTACTTTGGCTAAGATCATGATCCCAGGGTTGTGGGCTTGAGCCCCACATTGGGTTCCATGCTGAGCATGGAGCCTGCTTAAGATTCTCTCCCTCTTTCCCTCTGCCCCTCTCCCCTGCTGGCACTCTCTCTCTCTCTCTCTCTCTCTCTCAAATAAATAAATAATCATTCCCCACAATCAAGTGGGTTGCAAGGGATTGATTTTCAAATCAATCAATGTCAATACATTATACCAAGTGTGTTGCAGGGGATTGATTTGCAAATCAGTCAATATTGATACATTATACCAAGAAGAGAAAGGATTTAAAAAAGTGATCATTTCAATAGATGGAGAAAAAGCATTTAACAGACTATGACCCTTTCTTGATAAAGACCGTCAACAAAGTATGATTAGAGGGAACATACTTCAACATATTAAAGGCCATATATGAAAACCCACAGCTAACATCATACTCAATGGTGAAAAACTGAGGGTTTTTCCCCTAAGGTCAGGAACAAGACAAAGATGTTCACGCTCACCTCTTTTACTCAACATAGTACTATAAGTCCTAGCCACGGCAATCAATCAACAAAAAGAAATAAAGGCATCCAAATCAGCAAGGAAGAAGTCAAACTTTCATTATTCACAGATGACATTATACTACATATAGAAAACCTGAAAGACTCCAGCAAAAAACTACCAGAACTGATAAATGAACTCAGTAAGTTGGCAGGATACAAAATGAGTATACAGAAATCTATTGCATTTCTATAGACCAATAATGAAGTAGCAGAAAGAAATTAAAACAGTCTGATTTACAATTGCACCAAAAAAAGAATAAAATATCTAGGAATAAGCTTAACCAAGGAAATGAAAGACCTGTACTATGAAAACTATAAAACACTGATGAAAGTAATTGAAGATGACACGAACACAAGGAATGACATTCCATGCTCATAGATTGGAAGAACAAATATTGTGTTTTTTTAAAAAAAATTTAATGTTTATTAATATGAGAAAGATGGAGAGAGAGCGCAAGTGCAGGGGAGAGGCAGAGAGAGAGAAACAGAGACAGAATCTGAAGCAGGCTCCAGGCAGCAAGCTCTCAGCACAGAGCCCAACATGGGGCTCAAACCCACAGGCCATGAGATCATGACCTGAGCCAAAGTCGGACGCTTAACCTACTGAGCTACCCAGGTGTCCCAGAAGAACAAATATTGTTAAAATATTCATATTACTCAAAGCAACTTACAGATTTCACACAATCCCTATCAAAATGCTAATAGAATTTTTCACAGAACTAGAACAAACAATCCTAAAATTTTATGGAACCACAAAAGAGCCTGAATAGCCAAAGAATTCTTGAGAAAGAAGAACAAAATTAGAGATACCACAAGATTTCAAGATATACTACAAATGACTGTGGTCATCAAAATAGTATGGTAGTATCACAAAAATAGAAACACAGATCAGTGGAACAGATTTGCCAAGAAATAAACTCATGATTATATGGTCAATTAATCTTCAAGAAAGGAGTCAAGAATATTCAATGGGAAACAGTCTCTTCAACAAATGGTGTTGGGGAAACTGAACAGCTACATGGAAAATAACGGAACTGGACTACTTTCATATATAATAATAAACTGAACATGGATTAAAGAGCTAAATGTGACGTTTGAAACTGTAAAATTCCTAGAAGAGAGCATGGGTAGTAATTTCTCTGATACCAGCTACAGCAAGGGAAACAAAAGCAAAAATAAACTATCAAGACTACATCAAAATAAAAAGCTTCTTGAGCTCTGAGTGATGTATGGAATTGTTGAATCACTATATTGCACACCTGAAAGTAATTTAACACTGTATGTTAACTATACTGGAATTAAAAAAAAAAGTTTAAGAGAAATAATACAATAAAAAGCTTCTGCACAACAAAGGAAACCATCAGCAAAACAAAAAAACAACCTACTAAATGGGAGAGGATATTTGCAAATGACACATATGATAATGGGCTAGTATCCAAATAATATCCAAAATGTATGATGAACTTGCACAGGTGCTCTCCTCTCTGCCTGCACCAATGCTGCATCCTTGACTAGGAGTTTTTCATCACGCCACATCTCTAGGCCCAAGTCTCTTACAGTTTTCTGGAACAGGGCTCCTCATATGCCTCTCTCCTCGAGGTAAATAACCTAGGAGCGGAATTGCTGAGTTGAATGGTTGGTAACCTGGAAGGGTCTTATCCTGGCTTTACCTGGGATCATTCAAGCTGCAATTATCTGAAGGTTTCTCTATGACTAGGGGGTCCAAGTTGTCCTTCAGTCAGATGTGTGGCAGTTGGTACTGGATGTTGACTGAGACTACTCAGTTCTCTTCCATGTGACCACCCATCATCTGCCCCTCTCAAATTTTTTCACACTTACTTTAAACTGCAAAGACTCGGGGCACCTGGGTGGCTCAGTCGGTTGGGCATCCGACTTCAGCTCAGGTCATGATCTCACAGCTCATGAGTTCGAGCCCCGCGTCGGGCTCTGTGCCGACAACTCAGAGCCTGGAGCCCGCTTCAGATTCCGTGTCTCCCTCTCTCTCTGCCCCTCCCCTGCTCATGCTCTGTCTCTCTCTGTCTCAGAAATAAATAAAAAACATCAACAAAATAAAAATAAAAATAAACTGCAAAGACTGAATATAGTATTCTGCTAGGGTCAGACCACTGCCAAGAAGGGGAAGGTTGCTGCATGCCTCCGGCAAGCTATACCACCATTAATACATCTTGCTTATAATAATAAAGCCAGTACTGTGAAAGAAGATAGGGAAAGAGTAGGAGGACCCTAGGATTACTTTTCCCTATGAACACAACTAGATAACTATCAAATTATCCTAAATACCACAGAAATAGACATGAAGACTGATGGAACAAACTCCACAACTAAAGGGAGAGAAGAGGCCACATCAAGAAGGAGCAGGAGACATAACTGGCTTTTCTAGCACACAGAAGAAGGTAGGGACTTAAAATGCAAAGACAGAGGAATTTTTCCCAGATAAAAGAACAAGATAAAACCATGAGCAGAGATCTAAATGAAACAGATATAAATAACATGCCTGCTGGAGAATCTAAAGCAACAATCATAAGGTTACTTACTGGGCTTGAGAAAAGAAGACATCAATGAGACCCTTACCACAGAGATAGAAGAGTTTAAAAAAAGAATCAGAGATGACATTGCAATAAACAAGATTAGAAACATATTTGATGCAATAAACAGCAGGCTGGAAGAAGTAGAGGAACAAATTAGTGACCTAGAAGATAAAGTAATAGAAAGTAATGAACCTGAAGAAAAGAAGAGAGAAGACATATGTACCACAAGAATAGACTCAAGGAACTCGCTGTCTCCTCCAAGTGTAATAGCATTTGAATTAAAGGAGTCCCAGAAGAAGAAGAGAAAATGGTACCGAAAATTTATTTGAAGAAATAATAGCTGAAAAGTTACATAATCTGGGGAAGGAAACAGACATCCAGATACAGGAGGCACAGAGAAGTCCCATCGAAATCAGAAAAGCAGAACATATTATAATTAAATTTGTGAAATATAGTGTTAAGGAAAAAAATCTTGAAAGCAGCAAAAGAAACCCTTAATTTATAAGGGAAAATACTTGTTGATTTCTCAATAGAAACTTTGTAAGACAGAAGGGAGTGACATGATATACTCAAAGTGCTGAATGGGAAAAATCTGCAACCAAGAATAACTCTTATCCAGCAAGGCTATCATTCAGAATAGAGGAGAGATAAAGAGTTTATCAGAAAAAAAGAAAAAAACTTAAGAATTTTGTGACCACTAAACTAATTCCTGAAAGAAATACTAAAGAGAAGTCTTTGAGTGGACATGAGATACCAAAAGTGACAAAAGCAAGAGAGGATCAGAGAAAACCTGAAGAAACAATGATAAAACAAATAATAAAATGGCAATAATAACATATATATATGTATGTATGTGTGTATATATATATACATATATATATATATATATATATATATATATATATATATATCAGTAAGTAATTTGAATGCAAATGGACTAAATGCTCCAATCAAAAGACATAGGGTATCAGAATGGATTTTAAAAAATCCATCAATATGCTGCCTACAGGAGACTCATTTGAGACAGAAAGACACCTCCAGATTGAAAGTGAGGGGATAGAGAAACATTTATCATGCAAATGGATGTCAAAAGAAAGCCAGAGTAACAATACTTATATCAGACAAACTGGACTTTAAAACAATGTAACAAGAGAAAAAGAAGGGTACTATGAAATCATAAAGTGGACACTCCCACAAGAAGATGTAACAGTTGTAGGATCTCCGGGGTTTCTCAGTTGGTTAAGCGTCCAACTCTTATTTTGGCTCAGGTCACGATGTCATGGTTCGTGATTCTCTCTCTTTCTCTGATCCTCCCTCATGCTCATTTTTTTCTCTCTCTCTCTCTCTCAAAAATAAATGAATAAACTTAAAATTTAAAAAGATATAACAATTGTAAATATTTATACACGCAACATAGAAGCACCCAAATATATAAAATAATAACCAACATAAAAGAACTAATAGATAATAATACAATAATAGTAAGGGACTTAATCACCTCACTTACATCAATGGACAGATCATCTAAACAGAAAATCAACAAGGAAACCATGGCTATGAGTGACACACTGGATTAGACAGATTTAAAAGATAAATTCAGGACATCCCATCCTAAAACGGCAAAATACACATTCTTTTTGAGTGTACAAAACCGTCCCTAACAAATACAGAAATATTGAAGTCCTACTGTGCACCTTTTCAGACCACAACTCTATGAAACTAGAAGTCAATCACAAGAAAAAAAAAAGATGGAAAGACCACAAATACAGAGAGGTTAAATGACGTGCTACTAAACAATGATGGGTCAAGCAGGAAATCAAAGAAGAAATTTTAAAAATACATGGAAACAAATGAAAATGAACACATGATGGTCCAAAACCTTTGGGATTCAGCAAAAGTGGTCCTAAGAGAGAAGCATATATAGCAATACACGCCTACCTCAAAGAAGCAAAAAAAATCTCAAATATACAACCTAACCTTATACCTGGACTAGCTAGAAACAGAACAACAAAGCCTAAAGCCAGCAGAAGGAAGAAAATAATAAAGTTAGAAATAAATGATAGAGAAGCTAAATAAAAAATAGAACAGATCAATGAAACCAGGAGATGGTTATTTCAAAAAAATGAATAAAATTGATAAACCTCTAGCCAGATTAGTAAAAAGAAAAGAGAAAGGATCCAAATAACAAAAATCACAGATGAGAGAGGAGAAATATCAACTAACACCACATAAATACAAACAATTATAAGAGAATATTATGAAAAACTATATGCCAAAAATTGCACAACGTTGAAGAAATGGATAAATTCCTAGAAACATATAAATAACCAAAACTGAAACAGGAAGAAATAGAAAACACGAACAGATGGATAACCATCAATGAAATTGAATTAGTAATCAAAAAGCTTCCAACAAACCAAAGTACAGGACCAGATGACTTCCAGGTGAATTGCATCCAACATTTGAAGAAGAGTTAATACCCATTCTTCTCAAACAATTCCAAAGAATAGAAGAGGGATGAAAACTTGCAAATTCATTCTATGAGACCAGAATTACCCTCATACCAAAATCAGATAAAGGCACCATTAAAAAAGAGAACTATAGGCCAATATCCCTGATGAACATAGATGCAAAAATTCTCAATGAAATACTAGTAAACCAAATGTAACAATACATTAAAAGAATAATTTACCACGATCAACTGGGATTTATTCCTGGGTTGCAAGGTGGCTCAATATTTGCAAATCAACCAAAGTGGTACATCACATTAATTAAAGGAAGGATAAGACCCATATAACCATTTCAAAAATGCAGAAAAAGCATCTGACAGAGTACAATATCCATCATGATAAAACCCCTCAACAAAGTAGATTTAGGGGGAACATACCTCAACATACTAAAGGCCATATATGAAAAGCCCACAGTGAATATCATCCGCAATGGAGAACAACTGAGAGGTGTTCCTCTGTGGTCAGGAACAAGACAGGGATGTCCTCTCTTACAACTTTTATTTAACACAGTACTGGAAGTCCTACCCACAGCAATTAGAAAAAAAAAAAAAAGAAATAAAAGGCATTGAAATCATCAAGAAAGAAGTAAATTTTTTACTATTTGTAGGTGACATTATATGTTATATAGACAGCCCAAAGACTCCACAAAAATATTGCTAGAACTGATAAATGAATTCAGTACAATTGCAGGATACAAAATCAATGCACAGAAATTTGCTGCATTTCTATATACCAATAATGAAACATCAGAAAGAGGATTTAAGAAAACAATACCATTTACAATTGCACTAAAAATAATAAGATAACTAGGAATAAGCCTAACCAAAGAGGTGAAAACCTGTTCTCTGAAAACTATAAGACACTGACAAAATAATTGAAGACGGCATAAAGAAATGGAAAAGCATTCCATGCTCATGGATTGGAAGAACAACTATTGTTGAAATGTCTATACTACCCAAAGCAACTACACATATAATGCAATTCCTATCATAATACCAACAGCATTTTTCACATAGCTAGAACAAACCTAAAATTTGTATGGATCCATAAAAGACCCTGAACAGCCAAAGCAACTGTGGGGAAAAAAGTAAAGCTGGAAGCATTTCATTCCAAGTCCAGACTTCAAGTTGTATTACAAAACAGTAGTAATAAAAACAAGTAATGTACTGGCACAAAAATATACACATAGATCAATAGAACAGAATAGAAAACCCAGAAATGCACCCACGACTATATGGTCAATCAATCTTCAGCAGGAAAGAATACCCAATTTGAAAAAGAAGGTCTCTTCGACAAATGGTATCGGGACAACTGGACGGCAATATGCAAAAGAATGAAACTGGACTTCTCTCTTATACTATACACGAAAATAAATTGAAAATGGATCAAATACTTAAATGTGAGACTTGAAACCATAAAAATCCTAGAAAAGAACATAGGTAGTGACTTCTGTGATATCAGCTGTGGCAACTTCTTTCTAGGTATGTCTCCTGAGACAAGGGAAGCAAAAGCAAAAATAAATTATTGGGACTACACACACACACACACACACAAAACTTCTGCATACTGGAGGAAACAACAAAACAAAAAGACAACCTATGGAATGGGAGGAGATAGATGCAAATGACATATCTGATAAAGGGTGAGTATCAAAAATATAGAAAGAAATTATCAAACCCAATACCTAAAAAGCAAATAATCCAATTAAACATGGACAGAAGACATGAATAGATATTTTTCCTAGTAAGACATACAGGTGGCCAACAGACACATGAAAAGATGTTTAACATCACTCATCACCAGAGAAATACAAATCAAAACTACAATGAGCCGTCACCGCACGTCTCTCAGAATGGCTAAAATTAACAACACAAGAAACAAAAGGTTTTGGCAAGGAGGTGGAGAAAAGGGAACCCCATTGCACTGTTAGTGTGAATGCAAACTGGCGCAGCCACTGTGGAAAATATTTTGGTGGTTGCTAAAAATGTTAAAAATAGAACTACCCTGTGATCTAGCAGTTGAAGTATTAGGTATTTACCCAAAGAATACAAAAATACTAATTCAAAGGACACATGCACCCAGATGTTTATAGCAGCATTATCTACAATAGCCAAATTATAGAAATGGTCCAAATGTCCATTGACTGATGAATAAAGAAGAAATGGAATATGTATAAATGGAATATTTCTCAGCCATAACAAGAATGAAACCTTGATATTTGCAAGGATATAGATGGAGCTAGAGATAAGAGAACACTTATCTTGATGAGCCCTGGGTGTTGTATAGAAGGGTTGAATCACTATATTGTACACTTGAAACTAATATACTGTATACTACACCAAAATTAAAATTTTATTAAAAAGACTGAACAAGGCAGGTCCAAGACCAGCAAACAGTAACATAGGAACAGAGGTCTGAAGGAGAGAGGCTCACAAGGCCAATTGCAGACCCTGAGATAGCTAGGGTGTATGTCCAAGACTTTCCTCCACTGGGTTAGAACTTCTTTGGGGTTGGGGGCCGTATCTTCCCTGGCTGTATGTCATTTCAGGACTCCAGTGTCGTTCTTCACTCAAAGCACGTGCTTAATAAATGTTTTATGAATTAATGTACCATGTGAGATAATAATTCATAAAGTTCATCTACAGCCACAAACGAAAAAACCCACTGAGATATTCTCCACCGCTGGTGTAAATACTGGGCGAGAAAGCAAACTCCAAGAAGTCTCACTAAGCCAAAAGATTGTGTGCACAGGTGAGCATCTCAGGCTGGTATAAACTGCTAGTTGACTAGGAACACAGATAGGTTTGTGGTGAAACCCACTACCCCTTTTGTCATGGCTCAAATGCTGATTGAGAGGCTTGTTACCTAGGGAGCTAGATGGACAGGACCTGAATACAAAGTATCCCCTAAGAAGCTGGAAGCTTGTTGTTAGCTATTCATAAAAATGACTTCCATGAATGTTCCGACTATGAGGTAAGTTCCAGGGAGGGAGAATGATAATAGTGCCAGAGGTAAAATAAAATGAGAAAGGTGCCTGCTGGTTGAGGACACATGTTTAGAAGAACTTTGCACACAAGGCTCACGCACCTCTGGTTAATCCCTAGGAATCCTCAACAGTCTCCAGTTGTAAATTCCTGCATACAGTCACCTCACACGACTTGCAATGTGTGTATATCTTTCTCATCTCTCCTGTACTAGTGAAGCCCGCGTCCAGCCACTACACTTCCTGTACTAATTTCTCGTGGCTGCTGTAATAAAGTACCACAGCCTTTGTGGATTGAAACAACAAAATTATTTTCTCATAATTCTGGAGGCCAGAGGTCTGAATTCCAGGTGCTGGCAGAGATGTATTACCTCTGATGTTTCTATTGGAAGTATCTCTTCCTTGCCCCTTCTAGAGTATGCTGGCTGCTAGCCTGCCTTGGCATTTCTCGCCTTGTTGCCACATTGCTCTCTGCACACATTCCCTTGTGTGTCTCAGTCAAAACTCCCCTTCCTCTCTCTTATAGGAATACATACAATTGCATGTGGTAGGGCTACGTGGCTAATCCGGGATAAGTTCTTCCTCTCAGGATCCTTAACTTATTTACATATTTTGGCACATAAAGTAATACTCTTGCTATATAAAATAATGCCCACAGGTTTTGGGGATTAGAACATGGACGTATGTTTTAGGCGGGGGAGCAGCGTTCAGTCTACTACGCATTCTGAGATGAACACTGCTCACTAGTTATGAAACAAAGAGTAGGATGCTCAGTGCAGTAAATTTATTCAGTGGAATCTTGACATTAGCTTGGAAGGATTTTCGGTAAGATAATCCAAAATAGTAGGTAATTGTGAAGAGCAAGAGACAATAGAATGAACCATGGAATAGGGTTGGCCGTAGTGGCTTGGAGGAGACACCTCTCCCTATAGTGTGACCCACCAGAATAGAATCTAGACAGATGAGAAGAGCTGGTGGATCAATTGAGGAAGGTTCTTTAGGCCCCCTTCCTTCAGCCAGAGGATGTTGGCCTGCCTTACACGCCCCCCCCCACCACACACACACACACACAACCAGTGAAGGAGTCAGGATCGTGCTTTTGATGTCTAAGCCATCCCAAGGCTACCCTTGGCTCAGATAGGGACTTACTGATCAAACACAGCCTAAGACATGGATCATCACTGACCAAAAAAAAAAAAAAAATGGTGCATATATAAGAGTGTCAGGAGCCCTGGGGTGACCACTGAGACGTTTTAAGATGAATAAGGTGAGAGGAAACTATAAGTACCTACCACAGTTACAGAACAACCAACCCCAAGGACCAAAAGGAGGAAGAAGATGAAGATCCCTGTCAACCCATGTCTAGAGATGGTGACAAGGCCAATTGACCTCATCCATACTCTTCTTCTTCTTCCCCATGGGTTCTGTCCACCATCACCACCACCAAGGTTCCTGCCTGCCTATGTCTGGCTCAAATACATTTATCATCTTGCACCCCTCCTCATGAAGGATGTCTTTTCATCCAGTCCCCACCCTCTTCGAATCTGTGTTCTTCTGCATTTATCCCATTACCTATCTAGATGAAGACAACAAGAAGGTAAAAAGGGCCCTTCAGAGGAGTTCAAGGGGAAAAAATCCTCTCCAAAAACTACCATCCTTTCAAAAAAGCCTAAAGGAACAAGAAGGCCAACACTATGCAGCCATTATCACAGGCTGAATCAAAAAGTGAATGAAAACAATCTGCTGCATATCTTGAGAAATTGTCTGCTGAGAAATGGCCATCCCTGTAGAAGCAGAGAACACGGATTATGATTAGAATGTAATCGGCAGGTTGTAAGTTCTCTGACGGTGGGAGGGTAGAGTAGGAAGGGAAGAGACAAGTGTGTGACAAAAGAGGTAAGTTGGATCCTGGGAGGCTGGGGTACAGCTGAGCAGAACCAGAGTTAGCCAGACACTGGGGAAAAGAATCGGATGAGGACTGTGCTGAAGACAAATTTCCTCCTTAACATTATCCTGCTGACAAGAAGGAGGAATAAAAAAACACTTGGAATTTCTGCATGCGTTTGGGGTGGCGTGTGATGTTAGGGTCAAAAAATTGTTGTGATATAAATTTTAAATTTGTGTACCTGCTTCACCTATTCCCCACCCCTATCCCCTCAGGCAACCGCTAGTTCTCGGTATTTGATGGTGTTTCTCTTTTGTTGTTGTTGTTGGTTTGTTATTTAGATTCCACATATGAATGAAATCATCTGTTATTTGTCTTTGATTTATTTCACTTAGCATAATAGCCTCTAGGTCTGTCTATTCATGTTGTCATGAATGGCAAGATGTCATTCTTTTTTTATGGTGGAGTAGTATTCCATAGTGTGTGTGTGTCAAATCTTCCTTATCCATTCTCTATTGGTGGACACTTGGGCTGCTTCCATATCTTGGCTATTGTAAATAAGACTGCAATAAACATAGGGGTGCACATGTCTTTTTGAATTAGTGTTTTCATTTTTCTGGGGCAAATACCCAGAAAAAGAATTACTTTTTGGTACTTCTACTTGTAGTTTTTTGAGGAAGCTCCCTATTGATTTCCATAGTAGCCAAACAATATACATTCCCACTGACAGTGGACAAGGGTCTCATTTTCTCCACGTCCTGGCCAACACTTGTTTTTCTTGTCTTATAATACTAGCCATTTGACTAATGTGAGGTAATATTTCATTGTGGTTTTGATTTGCATTTCCCTGATGATTATGATGTTGATCATCTTTCATGTGTCTATTGGCCATCTGTATGTCTTCTTTGGAAAAATGTCTCAGGTCCCCCAACCATTTTTTAAATCAGATTATTTGTGTTTTTATTGTTGAGTGGTATGAGTTCTTTATATATTTTGGATATTGAGTGCTTATTTGATATATCATTTGCAAATATCCTCTGACATTCAGAAGATTGCTTTTCACTTTGTTGATGGTTTGCTTTGCTGTGAAAAAGTGTTTTAGTTTGATGTGGTCCCAATTGTTTATTTTTGCTTTTGTTTCTCTTACCTGGGGAGACATATCCCAAAAAATATTGCTCAGATTGATTTCCAAGCGATTACTACCTATGGTTTCATTTAGGAGTTTTAAGGTTTCAGGTCTTATATGTAGGTTTTTAATCCATTTTGTGTCTGTCTTTGTGTATGATGTAAAGAAAGTCATCTAGTCTGATTCTTTTGCATGTAGATGTCCAATTTTCCCAGCACCATCTATTGAAGAGACTGTCTTTTCCCCATTGTATTTTCTTGCCTCCTTTGTTGTAGATTAATTGACCATGTAAGTGTGAGTTTATTTCTGGGTCTCAAATCTAGACCATTGATCTATGTGTCTATTTTTGTGCCAGTACCATACTGTTTTGATTACTATAGCTTTGTAGTATATCTTGAAACCTGAGATTGTGATATCTCCAGCTTTGTTTTTCTTTCTCAAGATTGCTTTGGTTATTCAGGGTCTTTTCTGGTTCCATACAAATTTTAGGATTTTTTTTTTTGTTCTACTTCTTTGAAATATACTATTGGTGTTTTGATTGGGATTTCATAGAATATGGACATTGCTTTGGGTATTATGGACACTTTAACAATATCCTTCCATTCTACGAACATGGTATATCTTTCTATTTATTTGTGTCATCTTCAATTTCTTCCTCAATGTCTTATACTTTTCATAGTATTGGTCTTCCACCTCTTTTGTTGTGTTTATTCCTAGGTATTTTATTCTTTTTGATGCAAGTGTAAATGGGATTGTTTTCTAACTTTCCCTTTTTTCATTATTAGTGTCTAAATAAGGAAAAGATTTCTGTGTATTGATGTTGTATTCCACAACTTTGCTGAATTAATTTATTAGTCCTAATAGTTTTTTGGTGAAGTCTTTAGGGTTTTCTACATCTAGTATCATGTTGTCTATAAAGAAGGATTTTTTCTTCTTTCTTACCGGTTTCGATGACTTTTATTTCTTTTTTATGTTTGATTACTATGGCTAGGATTTCCAGTACTATGTTGAATAATAGTGGTGAGAGCAGGCATCCTTTTCTTGTTCCTGATATTGATGGAAAAGCTTTCAGCTTTTCACCATTGAGTATGATGTTAATTGTGGGCTTGTTATATATGGCCTTTATTATGTTGAAGTTTATGTTCTCTTGACACAGGCTTTGGTGAGAGTTTGTATCATGAATGGATGTTGAATTTTGTCAAATGTTTTTTCTGCATTTTTTGAAATAATCATGTAATTTTTTATCCTTTATTTTGCTAATCTGGTGTTTCATGTTCATTGATTTGCATATATTGAATCATTCTTTCATCCTTTGAGTAAATCCTACTTCTTTGTGATAAATGATCCTTTTAATGTATTTTTTAATTCAGCTGGATAATATTTTGCTGAATATTTTTATATCTATGTGCATCAGGGATATTGCTGTTTTGGGGGGGGGTTTTGTTTTAGTTTTTGTAGTTTCTTTTGTAGTTTGTCTGGTTTGGGTATCAGAATAATGCTGGCCTCATAAAATGAATTTGGAAGGAATTTTCCTCCTCTAATTTTTGGAATAGTTTGAGAAAAACAGGAATTAACTCTTATTTAAATGTTTGGTAGAGGAGTGCCTGGGTGGCTCAGTTAAGCATCCAGCTTCGGCTCAGGTCCTGATCTCATGGTTTGTGAGTTTGATGACAGCTTAGAGCCTGGAGCCTGCTTCGGATTCTGCGTCTCCCTCTCTCTCTGCCCCTTCCATGCTAGTGCACACTCTCTCTCTCTTTCTCTCTCTCAAAAATAAATAAACATAATAAAATAAAATAAAAGTTTGGTAGAATTTGTCTGTGATGCCATCTGTTCTGGACTTTTGTTTGTTGGGAATTTTTTAATTACTGACTTAATTTCATTACTAGTAATTGGTGTGTTCAGATTTTCTACTTCTTCCTAATTTAGTCTTGAAAGATTTTATGTTTCTAAGAATTTATCCATTTCTTCTAGGTTGTTTTATGATTTTCTTAAAAACACCTCTCCCTTCTCAATGTTATTTCTCCTTTGCCATTATTATTCCTTGTATTTGCTCTTTCTACCTTCTTTCTTGAAAAGAGGAGGTTGTGGTTTGTTCTTTTTTTCTAGGTGTTTCTCTTGCATAAATCATATAACTGGGTGTTAATTTGTGGGCAAAATTGAAAAAATATTTTTGTTTTTAGGGAGGAGCTGAACGTATTCATATTTATTGATCCAACTGATATATTTGGTCTACAATTTTCCAAATATTTATAATTAAATGTATTTGAACTATTCTTTTTAAAATTTTGGTGGTGGTTATGATTTGCTCTCTTATACATCAATTATTCATTTATTTAGGAAGCTTTGTATTTTGTTATAGAAATATGATATTGTGATTTATAATAAATATGTATTTGGTTTTTATCCAGGGTTCCTGGAACATAGTTCTTAAGACACTGTAATTCCTATGTAAGTGACAGAGAGGCATCTTTTGTTATAATATTTAGTTCTGTTTCCTGTTCCTAAAATACCTGCAGATTAATAAAGGTGAAATAGTTGTTTTTTGTTATGCTTAACAAGCCCCTCTCAGCTACGCTTGCATTTATATTAATGAGGTGACATTTGAAAAAACTTTTGGAGGGTGAGGGCTGGTTGCCAGGAGATCTAACCACGTGATTTGATACTTGGAGCTTTCAGCTCCACCCATTATCCCCTAGGGAGGAGAAGGGGAGGGTGAGGGGGCTGGAGGTTGAATTAGTCACAGATGGTAAATGATTTAATTACTCAGACCTATGCAATAAAGCCTATAAAATCCAGAAAAGATGGAACTGGGAGAGCTTCTGGGTTAACACAGGGAAGTGCTCCTTTTCACGTACCTTGCCCTATTTATGTCATCTCTCTGACTTTTCCTGAGTTATATCATTTTACAACAAACTGGTAATACAGTAAATACAATAATGTCCTGAGCTCTGTGAGGCACTGTGGCAAATTAATCAAATCTAATGATGAGGTCACGGAAACCTCAGATTATCTCTGGTCAGTCGGAAGCACAGACTAACCAAAAGTGCATCAAGTTTTGAATGAATGAGTAACTTCTGCCATATTCATGTGATAAAATACCACTGAGCAATATGAAAGAAAAATACTTTTACACATAATAGCGCAGATAGATCTCACAAACTTAATGTTGAGAGAAAGGTACCGGATACAAAGGAGCACACAGTGTCTGGTTCCATTTTATGGAAGCAAAACTAATCTATTATGATAGAATTCAGAATAGTCATTATTTTAGGGAGGTGTTGCCTGGGAGGAACATGAAAGAGCATTCATGTTGGAAATAGTCTACATTGTGAAACAAATGGCAGATTTATACATAATTACAATTAAGGATTATGTGTATTGGTATAGGTATGGTTAATAGAAGAAAATATAAAGACAAAGAAGACCTTTCAGGATGCGCTCTTTCCCAACCGGTCCCCCATTTTATATTAACTAGTTATATTTTGCCATAATATTGGTGACCCTCACAAATATTCTGGTTCTCCCTTTCCTTATGTTCTGACCACCCCTAAGGGGCACGCCGACCCATGAGACTGAATTCATGTATCTGCCCCGCGCCTAGCACAGCCCCTGTCCCAGAAAACTGGGTGCTCCATCAATTGTTAAATGCCCTGAGCATTCCAGCTTGGCTTTAATCTCCCAGCCCCGCCCCCATAGTTCCCTCAGCTCCCCAGGTTTGTGATGCAAACTCCACAGAAGGTAGAGAAGCCTGAGGTCGAAGACTGAGAGCCAAAAGGGAGGACATGGTCCCAGGTGAGCAGTCAATCCCCACATGTAGGACAAGAAGGGTGGGGAAGAAGGAGACAGTGGGCACGTGGGGAAGGTAGGGGTAACTGGACACACCCTCTCAAGGGTTGAGGTGGCCGTGGCAACCCCTACTTGTGGACTGTCCGGCCCTACGTGGGTCAGCCCCTGCAGGTGTAGGCTGCAATGAAGAGGCTCCTACAGCAAGCCTCCTGGAGGTCCTGGCAAGTGTCTCCTCAGCACTTCTTCCCTGTCTCTGACATATTAGCTAGATATCTTGTTCTACGATCCAGGGAAGGGGATGGGCACGTGGAAGGAAAAAAGTACAAAAAGTCTCTTCATAAAGGGACTGCTGAGAAACAGCAGCATCTGGAAAACTCCGCATCGGTGGGAAGGGAGGGGCTCCTTGGCTTCCAGACCCTCAGAACTATGCTACCTAAGGCAACACTTAAATTCCTTATGGATGTTAAGAGGGTTCAGGTGAATTCCCTGAGAAAACTATCCAGTGTAGACTCATGTCTCTCATTAACCATTTATGGTTAATTAGTTGGGCTGATTTGCCTGTGAGACTCTAATTAGAGGCTGGAACGCCCCCTGAATCATTTTGCCCTCTGTCTCCTGGTTCCTGTGCATATTCACAGATTATTCTCTGGATCCAGGGGTGAGGGGAATATCTCTTAGAGAGGGCCTGGGAGGTGGGGGGCACAGAGGGCTGCGGTGGGTGAGACTGAGGGTCCACATTCCCTCAAAAAAGCCAGTGTGGTAAAGGGCAGCAGGTGAAAGGGATACTCACTCAGGCAGGGAGAGAGGGAGGGACGAGGCTGGGAGGGAGGGAGGGTGAAGGCCAGGTGCTTATGGCCACTCCCACACTGATCATTCTGGGGGCTGGGGCAGGGCCAGTTCCGCTGGGCTCTTTTCCCTCCAGGGGCCAAGTAGGAGCCAGCTTCCTGAACTCTCTATCCCAGGACACTCTCTGCCCTCTGCCTTCCCTACTTCCTGGTTCCTAAGAGAAGCTTGGTTGCTATTCTATGGTTCCAAGTTCAGGCAAGTGATTCTGGGACAGGGCATAGCTTGGAGTGTCCTGTCTTTTGAGCATGCTTAATACCGATTGAATGAAGACATAGGCAAAGAAGGCATATTTAAGCGAGCATGTGACCCTACTGTGAAGGGCACTGGGCAAGGACGTTGCTGCTCTTCCGACAAGAAATGTTAGTTAAAGTGCAGGGCAGTATTGGTTCAAGAGTAGAATTCCGTGGTTTTTCACTGACATACAACACCCAGCGCTTCTCCCCACAAGTGCCCTCCTGAATGCCCATCACCCATTTACCCCATCCACCACCCCACCTCCCCTCCGGCAACCCTCAGTTTGTGCTCTGTATTTAAGAGTCTCTTATGGTTTGTCTCCTCTCTATTTTTATCTTTATTTTTCCTTCCCTTCCCCTAGGATCATCTGTCTCATTTCTTAAATTCCACACATGAATGAAATCATGTATTCATCTTTGTCTGACTGAATTATTTCACTTAGCATAATACATTCTAGTTCCATCCACGTTGTTGCAAATGGCAAGATTTCGTTCTTTTTTTTATGGCCGAGTAATACTCCATTGTATGTGTATACCACATCTTCTTTTTTAAAAAAATTTTTTAATGTTTACTTTTGAGAGAGCGAGAGAGTGCAAGCAAAGAAAGGGCAAGGAGAGAGGGAGAGGTAGAATCTGAAGCAGGCTCCAGGCTCTGAGCTGTCAGTACAAAGCCTGACGTGGGGCTTGAACTCACGAACTGTGAGACAATGACCTGAGTCAAAGTCAGGTGCTCAGCTGACTGAGCCATCCAGGTGCCCCTATATCACCTCTTCTTTGTCCATTCATAAAGTCGATGGACTTTTCGGTAATTTCTTCTTAAGACATTTAGGGTGGATGTGTGACCTTGTCATAATAGTAGGACTAGCTTCCCTTTCCACATTCCCGGGTATTTCATGGTCCTCACAAGTAACATGGACAGAGTATCCCTCCACCACAATCACTGGTTTGCAATAGCATTCACAATAGCATTCGTGTAATTTTCTGCCATTAGAAATGCTCCATTTCTCCATGAGAGTTGTGACTTACGAATTCTTAAGATTGTGTGTGGGGAGTGGAGGAGATAAACCCTGAGCATTTTTGAAGGCCTTCAAGACTAGTTTCCCTCAGAGGCTATACAAGTACTTGGGAGGTGCAGATAATCCCTATGGGCTTTATTTACACTTTTGTTGTGTATGTGGAAGGTCTTCCTTAGGGGGATGCCTGGATCATGCGTCGGTATGTTTACATGTTCCACAAGCCCCACACAGGTTGTTTCATATTTATGAGGAACATCAGATCAGGGCCTAGGTTCCAGCTGTGGCTGAGATGTGACAGACATCCATGTCCCCTATAGGTGTCTTTACTCCTTCGTGACGATCAGATCCTTGCCTCTGACTTGCGGGAACTGTGGCCATAATGCAGACGGACAGCTGATGGACAGCAGGACCTGCATTCAAGGCACTTTCCCTTCAAGGCACAAATAGGGGAAGAAGAGGACCATACACAAACAGGCAAAATGAAAGGAGGGCATGAGAAAGATGGAGGTAAGAGCCCCCTCCCTCCCCACTCATGAGGGCACATGGGAGTGAGGACCCCTGGGCTTCAGTCTCTGGATTCTCAGCCAGGCCAAGTGGAGCCACTGTCCTCGATTGCCTCGTCCCACATGACCAAAGCTTGTCTGTTTTCTCCCTCCCAGGACACAGCGGACACGGGGCTTGCTCTTCAGTAGAATGTTCCCTCCTTCTCAGTGGTAAACATGGCGTGTCTTGTAGAAAAGGGTGTTTGAGTTGTGGTGAGAAATGGATATCCGAGGGCAGCTGTGGGAGGGACCCACTCCATTCTACACGGACATGACAAGGGCAGCACTGGAAGAATGACAACAGGTAAAACGAGAGATTGGGCCTCAACATGGACAAGGTGGAAGAACAGCTGGGAAGAGCAAAGGACTTCTCAGGAGGAAGGGGGTGGTTGGTGGTGGGCTCTGATTGGCCAGTTTTCCTCTGATGCTTATTTCATCTTCTGGTTCCCAAAGCCATCCTGCAACCCTCCAGGGAGAATGACAGGGCATTTCCATGGTCGTGGCAGTGATCCTTGATCCCCTCCCCCTTCAGTTGATTTGCTGAGGCAGCTGATGAGAGGAGTGAGGGTGGGTCGAGAATGAGGCACAGGAAACTTGCCACCCTCTGTGTTCTTGTGCCCTTCCCCGGAGAGGAAGTCCAGGGGTGAGAGTGGCTCTGTGTGGGTTGAGGTGGGGGGGTGAAGAGCAGGTATGGTAGCCCTGGTGTCCTGTGTTCTCCTGATTCCCTTGCCTAGCCAGGCAGCAGCTTTCTGTGATTTCTCAGTCCTCACTGTCTTTATTTCCTCTCTTGCCATTCCCTGAAGTCTCTGTTCTCAAACATACCCCTCTGATGCAGGATGCCAAGAGAGGACATCTCAAAGTTGCCAAGTAGTTGCTGTGGGGTTCTAGCCAGCCGGCTCAAGCTCCTGTCCTCAAACCATCCCAACGCCAAACCTTGTCAACACAAGGAAACCTGCTATGGTGGTCAATTTCGTGAGTGCTAGTTGCTTTGGTCCTTATCACCAATGATTGACCACCAATGGAAGACAAGGAGGGGTTGGACTAGATGATTCACAGCACAAATAACTTCCTCCCTTGGCCAAAATGGTGACACGTGAACTAATAACTCAGTATTTGCAAGCAGTCAACTGGAAAGAATGTCAGAAATCTAGCAATATTTGGTCACCTAGGCTCCCTCCAACTCTAAGCAGAAAGTACAATTAATGAAGCAAAGTATACAACCTATGCCAGGCACTGTGAAGTCATTAAAGGTGCTCCATTCCAGGCACAACGACATCTTAATGATATCTGTTGATCAGAGAGCCATTACCTTCTAATACTGTAACCTGTGTGGTTGCACTTTACAAACAATGACAAAGGCATACAAGGCAAGTGGATATTGAAATATTGCCTAGTAAGGAGTTTGGTGGACAGTTACAATAGTGATGGCCAATGAATCCCGTGTCTCTGTGAACACACCTTTTGTAATGGGTCTTTTTCTTCTCCCTTCAAGGGTTGGATTTATATCCCCTGATCCTGGGCTGGCTTTTAACTTGTTTCTTTTCTCTTTAAGTTTATTTATTTATTTTAAGGAGAGAGAGAGTGCATGCCAGGGAGGGGAAGAGAGAGAGGAAGAGAGAGAATCACAATCAGGCTCTGTACTGTCAGCACAGAGCCTGATGTGGGGCTCAATCCCATGAACCATGAGACCATGACCTGAGTGGAAATCCAGAGTCGAACGCTTAACCAACTGAGCCACCCAAGGTGTCCCAAGTACAGGTGTCCCAAGTAACTTGTTTCTACCAACAGGATGTTTCAGATGTGACATTGCTTACCTTCCAAGGCTAAGCCTTAAGATACTTTGTGATTTCTGCGTTTGCCCTTTAGGAACCTTGAGCTGTCCGTGCTCTGAAGAATTTGGGAATGAGTGACCCAATGGAGGGAGAGGTTCAGCCAGTCTAATGTCCTGCCATTCCAGCTGGGACCTGGTCCATTTGAGAGGGCATCTTAGACCACCCCAGCTCAGCTGTCTGCATTTGCATGAGTGACCTCAGGTGAGCTCAGTGGAAGAAATTCCCAATCAACCTAAGAGATCATGGGAAATAATCAATGATTGTATTTTTAGGCACTTACATTCAGGATGGCTTGTTATGTAGCCAAAGCTTGAGTGTCGACTTTGGTAACCTTTAGCCTAATGAGATCAGACTACTTATTCGGTTCATGGCTTTAAGCGGTTTATTTAACTTCTGTGAGCTTCACTCTTCATCTATAAATGTGTGATATAAGTAAGTACTGTCTTCTTAGGGTTTTTAGTTGATTAAATGAGGTCATACATGTATTCTTAACCAACTCTGTGTTGTCACCATGGAGCAAAGCCTAGTGGGGAAAAAGTAGTAGAAATGATTATGTATAATTTCAGAATTTTACTACATCTGACTTAAAGTTTTTTTGAAAAAGCCTAGGGAAGGCTTTGAAACATTTAAATACACAACGGACCAAGAGTCCAAACATCTCTCACAAATAATCGGCAAGGATATGATGGAATCAAACGCTGAAATCAAACAATGTTTCCAAAATATTTACTGATGACATAATGTTTTTTACAAAATACTTACATTATGTGGGAAAAGTTTCTAAGAAAATGGCTTAAAGTTTGATGCCAACCTACAACCCTTATATAAACGTAGCTAGAAATAGGAAATAATGCACTTCTTAATTTTAAAATAAAGACTTTATCTGCATTATAGTGTTATTGGTATTTATATGCCTCATACTTTTTAGGTGTTTTCCAAATTGTTGCATAATGACTAGAAATTGCCCTCATGGTCAGAAGAAATATAAATTAATAAAAATGTTTTTCCTTGTCAGAATTTTGAAGGAAGAATAACTTGTCAGGATGCAACATTTGTTTTTGGCAATCATTTTCCCGCTTTTGAGATCCCTGAACCTGTTCAGTTACAGTCCTTGCCTTTCCTTTTTCCTTATTCTTAACCCTCATAAATGCTCACATATTAGAGATGATGAAGATAATATATTTACTTTAACCATGTGACAGAGTTGGAGTTTAGCAAGGAACTTCCAGACGAACACATAGTCACTAAGTATTAGCTGAAATTGTGAGGATTTTAGGACCTGTGATATGTTTTGACTAGAGTCAAATGCTTTGGGGCCATATACGATGTTGGCACCCTTGTCTTTGAATACCATATACTTTCCCCATTCTCAACTATTGTATCGTATCAGTTTAACTGTTGATGCATAATCAGACTGCCCAAACTCAGTGTCTACGTAACTATTATTTGTTACCTCTCCAGTTTGTGGTTTGTCAAGAAATCACTTGATATATGCTGGACCTGGCTAAGGTGAACCTGCTCCAACTTTGTCTCGTTATTGCTCTGGACGCCAAGAGGTGAGCCTCGATGGCTCACCTGGTACTTGCGTACATGGGTACGTGGGTACTTTCCCATGGTACTTGCAGATGCGAGAGTTGTAGAAATACGCGCGAAGCCTAAGTTTGGAACTGGCACGTCATCAGTTCCCCTTTATTCTGTTTACCAAGGAAAGTCACATGGCCAAGGTCAGTGTCAAGGAATGGGCGAGGAGACTCACTCAGTATGAAAGGACGTTGTAAAGTTTCATACATGGCAGAGGGCATGGACACAGCAGGGGGTAAAGTATTGGGGATGTGAGTGGTCTCTCTTTATTGTATTAGGAAATAGATTTATTCACTTGGGAAAACTTGCTTTCTTAGGTTTGTGCAATACATTATATTCAGAGTAATTAAAACTATGTTTTAGTAAAGAAAATTATCTTTACCGTTTGCACGTTTAAATATCACTACTACTGCATTTATAATTTTAAACATCTATGTGCTAAGTAGGCCATCCATTATTTCGATTAACACAATAACCTTTTGAAGCATTTACTGCTACTCCATTGAAGAAAAAAGAGACATGGGTGCAAAAAGGTTCTATAATTTCGCCACAAATAGTACATCTGTCAAGTGGCTGATGCAGCATTCTAAATAATGTCTGGCCACAACAGGATGAACAGCCATTAAACCAGTGTCTCCTAATTTACTCTCCTTTGGTAAATATTAGACTTATATTTTCTTAAATCCCATGTTGGACTAAATATATAAAAGAAAATAGGTATCTTTGTTTCCTATTTGAACCTCATTGCTGACTCTATCCTCACTGCATATGTTACCGGTATTTTCATGCTGAGAACGACATTATTTGTTGAGGAAAGAATTACAAACCACTGCAAAGCCATTGAGCACTTCTCATGTGTCCCTGTGGTCTCATTCTTATTTAGATGTGTGTAGGGAACATAGAAGCATAGTTGTCCCTACCCCCATTATTTCAGGTACATGTGGGAAAATTATGGGCTCTGTGCATGTGAATCCCACATGCAATTTTGAAAAATTGTTCCCTTGTCCATATTCTACCAGAACTCAAATGAGATGCCCAAGGTACATGTGCATAGTGTTTAACATCTGGTCATTTTCTTGTGCTGTCTTCTGTTTCAATAAAATCCTTGGAATATTTCCAGTTGCAGTCACAGCAATTCCCAGAATCCTTGTAAAAATTTACTTATAAGAATATGATGTAAAGATTAAACTGGAAAGTGATATGTAAGCAAAACATTATCGCAGTAGTGGCTGGCAGGAAGCATTTGTGGCATCTCAGACTAGCCCATTGTTCTCATCACCGCATAGCCATTTATTTAATTTCTCTTATCCTGTGAGGAGGAAGAGTTGTACTCTAGCCCAGGCATTGGTGCTTATACTGTGCAAGTCACTATTCTAGGCATTGGGACAACACATGAATGCGATCCTTCAAGTCACTATTCTAGGCATTGGGACAACACATGAATGCGATCCTTGACCTTGAGGAACTCAAAAGAGGAGAGAGTCATTTATGGAAGCTGTTCAAGGACAACTATGAATGGAGCTCTAATGGAGGTATAATGAGTTATATGGAAGCATAAAGAAGGAAGATATGACAAAATGTCACAAGCTAGCTTTTGAGGTCTGCGTAGGATTTTGATATGATAGAGAAAATAAGCATGGGTGAAAGAACAGACAAATTGGATTACGTTATGTTATGCAGAAGTGTGGAGACAAAGTAAATTGTGTAGGCCAAGGAGTGTGGGTTAACGCAAGGGATATAGAGTGACGGAAGGGATGCAAGAGGAGAGGTGACGAAATAGGTAAGCTCAAGAATGGAGGGATTAAATCCCTTGCTAATGAATGTGAACTTTATCTTTTGCATCAATTGCCTCCACATACTTTATTAAGCAGCTTGACTGAGGTATAATTGATGTACCAAAAAATCTACGCATATCAAATGTGTGTAATTTGATGAGTCTGGACATACACATACACCTGAGATACTATCACCACAGTCATGCCTTGTTTTCCTACTTGTTTTCCTACTTGGCTTAACATATAATCTACCACCTTCAAAATCTTAAATGCAGTATTACCATATTGTTAACCATAGGCACTATGTTGCACTGCAGATCTCTAGAATTTATTCATCTTGCACAAATAAAAATTGTTCAATGAGTACAGTATTCTCCAAGTATTCTTTTACTTTGCTGGCTTCCATTTAGCAGTTGAAACAATTGAGGACACACCCAATACCATTATATGTATGTTGATAACTTATATGCATGAATTACAAATGAAGTGTATATCTCATTAAATATATATGGAAATAAACTTTGAAAATGGAGAGATGTTAATCAAAGAGCACACCCTTCAGTAGGAAGATGAATGTTTTTCGGGTATCTAATGCCTAACGTGGTGACTATATTTAATAATATTGTATAACATACTTGAAATTTACCAAGACAGTAAATCTTAAGTGTTGTCACCACATTAAAAATAAGTGGTAGCAATTTATTTATATGATGAATGTGTTAATTAGCTTGATTGTAGTAATCATTTCACTGTGTGTGTGTGTGTATGTATTAAATCATCATTCTGAACACCTCAAATATCTAGTATTGTTTGTCATTTACATTTCAGTAAAGCTGAAAAACAAAGAAATGGACTTTATGAGCTGAAGAAAAATACACCATTCAGAAAATTATTAATAGACTAAACTGTTTTAATGAATTATTGATGTGATTAAATAGGCTTAATTATTACTATCTTTTAAAGTTTTTTAATTCTAGTTAGTTAACACTGTTATATTAGTTTCAGGTGTACAATATAGCAATTCAAGACTTGGTGATGAAAACGTTCCAAGCATTCATCTTTTTTTTTAATTTAATTTTTTTAAATTTCCATCCAAATTAGTTAGGATATAGTGCAACAATGATTTCAGGAGTAGATTCCTTAATGCCCTTACCCATTTAGCCCATCCCCCCTCCCACAACCCCTCCAGTAACCCTCTGTTCTCCATATTTAAGAGTCTGTTATGTTTTGCCCCTTCCCTGTTTTTATATTATTTTTGTTTCCCTTCCCTTATGTTCATCTGTTTTGTCTCTTAAAGTCCTCATCTGAGTGAAGTCGTATGATATTTGTGTTTCTCTGACTAATTTCACTTAGCATAATCTCCTCCAGTTCCATCTACATAGTTGCAAATGGTAAGATTTCATTCTTTTTGATTGCCGAGTAATACTCCATTGTATAAATATATATACCACATCTTCTTTATCCAAGCATTCATCTTTGAAATGCTCTTTCAGTAGTACAAGTTCGTATCACAGGCCTTCACTTTTTAGTCATAGCTAAAATATTAATGTGTCACCTTTACTTTGGAGGTTCAGATAAGCCTAAGGAAAAAGAAGCATCAGTTTGGCAGTTTGTTTTTAATTTGCTTGAGTCATGACTGTTATCTATGATCTGTGGCTTATTTCCATCAATATCTTTAAGCTACTTGTCCATTTTGTGACAATTATTAGATAAAATAATTTGAAAATATAAATAACTGTGCATAAGTAAAACGCAACGTGTAACATTGTGCTCAAAGCAAACCAAAGGGTAAAGTTTGCGGAATTCCCACTTTTCCCTAAGGATACCTTGAACTTCCATAAAGAGACAAAATGAAGATGTCTGTATGTCCATGTAGACTGGCTTCAATGAATATATTAAATATAAATAGTGCTTCTTTTTTTCATAAGATTAATACATATATATTTTCTAATATTTTCTTGCATACAGCATGTGTATCAATGGAGAACGTACCATTGGATACAACAGTGCCTAAAATCTCACACTTGGAAATGCTTGATGAAGGTAGGATAACAAAACGCACATTCCAAGATTTACCAAGGCAGTGATATCTTCCAGTTCTCTCATTTTCAAAGTCCCCTAACATGCTCCAAAGAAGGTGCTGCAGTATTATAGAAATGAAAGAAAAAATTGTGAATACCAATTTAAATCATAAGTCCAGTTTTTCCACATTGATTAGTAAATGGACTCGGTATCCTTTAAATTGGAAAATAATGTGTTAAAGAAGAAAGTTCTTTAAGCCAAGTAGGGTTAATTGACCCAGCTGTAAGCAAAGAGTTAATACATTGAAAGTAGGAGAAAACACAAATGTGAAGCCAGTGACAGTAACTAGTAACTAGGATATGAAAAATGGTTTTAGTCCCATGAATATCATGATTTCAGTTAACCCACATTTTTTAGACACGTGTCTTTCAGAGAAAGGTAAGTGACTGTGATTGTATGCGAATCAGAACGCGGAAATTGTGAGGAACCATTGTAGACCGTACAGATTTTCAAAATGACTCAAGCTGAAATTTCGTGATGTGAAAAACAAGGCTCTGAGGAGTGAGAGATAAGCTTTTGGTGGTGTTTGACCAGGCAATGTAGTGATAATTGGATTCTGCCAATGGATAGAAAATAATTCCTTTTTCCTGCCCTCAAGGTGTTCACAGTTTAATGCGGCTTACGGATTAATACAGATTATTACGAATATTGCATGGTGAGTAGCACTCGCCTCTGGTGGGGAAGTACTTTCAGATCAGTCTTGACAGGAAATGATGCGGATCTTCAATGATAATAGAAACTTACAGCAGAAATGGGAGGGAGCAGTGTCCTGGTTATAGAAAGGGGGTGCAATGAAAGACATGGTTGTGTTTAAACCATTGGAAGAACATGGCATGTTCAGCAAATGGTGATAAATCTGACTTGGTTGAACATTTGTGTATTTGTGTAAAAAGAGCATGGATAGATGCAACTAGCAAGATCGGGAATAGACTGTAGATAGCCTTTTAGGTCAAACTAAGGAAGTAAGACTCTACAATTACTCTGCCGTATTTTACAGTATCCTAGGAACGGGTCTTGACTTGTAACAGGTACCTAGTGTACATTACGACCAATAGCGGTGCTTATCAAATGACAAACATTAGCATTAGGACTATGCTTAACGTCGTGTTTAGCCCTTGGGTCTGGATTCTGCTTCCTTTATTCATAAGCATTAACTAAATGGTCTATGAGAATAAACAGATCTGGAAACACAGAAGTTCGGTTCCACCAGCCTCTTCAATCATTATTCTTAGATTCTGTCACCACTAGGATTTTCTGAATGGACATTCTCTTATTTGCACTTCACTGAATCTCATCTGACCTTGATGCCTTCTATGCGGCAGAGTACAGCAAACAGGCATTGGTATCAGACAGACATTGGCATTCGTTTCCTTTCACTTCCTAGCAGGGGCGAAGGACTTAAATTTTGAGTCCTATGTTCCTTACCTGCAAAATTTATATAATAATGCCTACGTCCTAGCGGTGTTGTAGCTTTTCGCAGCTAAATGAATGTTAATTTTCAAGGCCATCGCTCAGTTTTATGGACAATGCACTGTGGCCTGCTTGGCGGCTGCCTCTCAGATGGTGCAGTCGTCCTGTGCCCTAGCTCGGTACTCATTCCACCTCTCTCAGCAAATCAACTCTGTACCGAAGTTCCGTATTATCTTTAGCAAGTATTGGTTTTTTTCCCAGCTCTCAACAGTTTCCCTTTGTTTGAAATCTTGTCTTTCCAAGGAGTGAGCTACAGGTAAATCTACACAATGTGTGTAGATGTCTGTATGGGCACGACTGATCAGACCAAGTGTAAGTAGTGAGGCAAAGAGAGTCCTGTGAATTTTTCATTTAATCTAAAATTTACTCTCGAGTACATGGATCAGTGATGTCAAAATTTGGGCGTAGCCTGTGACGTATTTTGTCTAGTATCATCAAAAGCAGAAATGACATGCTTGTAGCTGCAATTATATATCTACTCTATTTTATATATATTACGTATTTTTTGTATTTTTATTTTATATTTATAAATGTATGTATATATTTCTATAATTAAAATATTTATAAAGATTTAATATTTATATTTTCTTTAATATTTATAAATATATAAATATTTATATTTTTTATAATTTATATACATATATATGAAGCAGGCATAGAGATATGAATCGAAAGAAGATTTGGGACTAACACTCCTCTAAAATAGCATTATTTTTCATACAAGTGCTCACTGCTCCTCCAACTGCAAACGCTGATTGCTTTGTGTACATCAAAGTCAATGATTATAATTGAATAGTCATAGACTCAGTTAGAAAACCTTCTTCTAGCCAGGGGCACTTACGACCTATTTTATTCTTGTTTTAATTAGTTCAATCATTTTCTTTGACTAGTAGGAGTAGTATTCTTTTAGGAAGAAATTCTAGTATAGCCACATTTCTGAGACTTCGTGTTCTCAAAAATTTTTTTCTTAATGTGACCGTTTTCACTTGGAATTCTGGCTTTAACAGTGTTATGGCAAGGCTAATAATATTGGAATCCACAATTTCTTTCCTTAAATGACACTTTAAGAGAGATACTGGCAATATTTTATCTCAAATATTTGGCTTCCAGCACAGAAGCACTTGGACCAAAAACGTGGTATTATGAAAAGGCTACTCCCTCAACGTCATCCTTCTCTTTTATTCCAACACACAAAAATGTTTAAAGCAAGACAACAATATTTTGAAGTATAGAATAAATGTTAAACTGTGTATTCACTGCTTGTTTTTGAAAAGAAACAGATAACACATTATAATTATGTCATCCCAGGCCTATAAGACTGCTGTCATAGATCCCACTTGATTTTTCTGGTTTTGGATCTTTATCATCTGTCAACTTGATTCTGGCAATTTTGTACCCTACTGTGTGGACTTCAATTGCCCACAGATCTACAAAATTGCAATGTCATTAAGCAGCAAGTGAAGCCATTTCTTTGTGATGGCCAACAGAGGGGAGAGGAAAACTAAACATGAGCTACGGCATCTGCAGGGAGGAAGGGGCTGTATATTATACATATACAGGGAGACCCCCTTCCCACCCTTGATGAATTTAATTTGAAGATCACAACTCTTCTTCCTTTCTGGAACACGACAACACATTTCCAAGTATCTTATGGAACAACTTGACTCCTTTATATTTTATGTCAGTTTAAATTCTCAAAGACAAGTTCATTTTATTTTAATAAAATTTTAATACTTTCTAAAACAGATTTTTAGTGGGATAAATCATAAACAGTTGTTGCTTAATTTAAGTAACACCTTTCTTAATTGAAAATAGGAGATACAGGAGTATTTGTATTTGTTTCCTCAAGCAGTTAAATAGGGATGGAAGGAAGGAGTAAGGGAACAGGAAGAAGAGTATGATAGAATCTGTTATTATATGATCAGCATGTTAGGAAATAACTATGGTGTGGAGAATGATGTCTAGGCATGTCACAGGACGTAAGTCACAAAAGTGGATGGGTTACGAAGTGTGGCCCAGATAGAGAACAGTGAGGAATCAGAATGTCATGGGGTGTCTTAATCTATTTGGGTTACTATAATAAAATACCACATACTGGGTAGCTATTGGTTTCTCACAGCTCTGGGAGACCAGAAGTCCAAGATCAGGGTGCCAGCATGGTCAGATGAGGGCCTTCTCGATCCTAGACTTCTTGTGTCTTCACGTGGCAGAGGGGCTAGGGATCTCTCTGAAGCCTCTTTTATAAGGTACTAATGCCATTCATGAGGGTTCCACCTTCATGACTTGAGCACCTCCCAAAAGTTCCACCTACTAATACCATCACCTTTTGGAGGTTAGAATTTCAACATAGGATTTTTAGGGGGAACATAGAAATTCAAACCATAGTATGGGGTATATTGCAGAATAGCAAGTAAGTCTACTTAGTTTGTGTTTAAGGCATAAAAAGAGAGCTGGTGGTCTAAAGGAGGAGTTACCTGGCAGCACACAAGAATTGATTAGAGAAAACACTGATTATATATGATGTGTCTAACATGCTGCATGCCAGATCCAAAATCATAGACTCTTATGTGCAGGAAACTAGCTTATGGATGCTCATGGAATATTGGTATAGTCAGGGAATTTTTTAATGTTTATTTATTTTGAGAGAGAGAGAGAGGGAGAGAATGAATGAGCAGGGTAGGGGCAGAGAGAGAGGGAGAGAGAGAATCCCAAGCAGGCTCTGCACTGTCAGCACAGAGCCCAATAAGAAGCTCGATCCCATGAGATCATGACCCGAGCTGAAACCAAGGGTCAGATGCTTAACTGACTGAGCCACCCAGGCGCCCCAGGGTATTTTTTAATATTCCCATTGCAATTTTCCACTTATACAAGTTTCTAGGAGAGATCATGAATCAACATTGTGTTCTTCCTTAGATTTAAATATGCCTAAGCGCAACTAGAAGACTGGTGAGGCAAGCCCACAAGGTCTACTTGCAGGATAGGCTGAATCACCTGCTGGAAAAGAGAACTCAGTTTGAGTGAAGGGGATACCAGGCCCACAAGGTTTTACTTCTTTATTCCTTAGTCATCAAAGGGGCATAGTTCTCTGTTTCTCATTTTCTTGACCCAGTTTTACATGTTTTATACGGTCAACCAGCTACTGAGAGAGGAGAGCTTCAATTAAAAGCCAAAAATATGTGTAATTTAAATCTCTTACTGTGTTACAGTGCAAAGCGTAACTCAAGGTGGAGAGAAAAGGCTTTATTGATAAGGTGGCTGCAAACCATGAGACAGAGGAAGGAATAGGAATCAGTTTGTTCTCTGTTATTGTGATAGGCCAAATTATTAAAGCATAGAAAGCAAAATAATGCTGATTTTTTTTAATTTGAGTTAGATTTTTTTTAATGGAATTATAGTTGACATACAGTATTAGTTCCAGGTGTTTGACATAGTGGTTTGACAATTATATACATTGCTTAATGCTCACCGTGATAAGCATAGCTACAACCTGTCACCATGCAAACTTATTGCAATATTACTGACTACACTCCCGTGCTGTACTTTACATGTCTGTGACTTATTTACTTCACAACTAGAAATTTGTACCTCTTAATTCCTTTCATCTATTTGCCCATCCCTCCACTTACCTCCCCTCTGGAAACCACCAGTTTGTTCTCTGTACTCAAGGGTCTGTTTATTTTTGTGTTTCTTTGTTCATCTGTTGTGTTTTTCAGATTCTACATATGAGTGGAATCATATGGTATTTGTCTTTCTCTGACTTATTTCAATTAGTATAACACCTGCTAGGTCCTCCATATTGTTGCAAATGGCGAGGTCTCATTCTTTTTTAAGGCTGAGTAATATTCCATTGTGTGTGTGTGTGTGTGTGTGTGTGTGTGTGTGTGTGTATACACACACACACACGCCACCTGTTCTTTATTCATTTATCAGTGGACTTTGGGTTGCTTTTATATGTTGGGTATTATAAATAATGCTGTAATAAACATAGGGCTACATATTTCTTTTTGAATCAATGTTTTTGTTTTCTTTACAAATACCTAAAAGTAGAATTGCTGATTATATGGTAGTTTATTTTTAGAATTTTTTGTGGAACGTCTATACTGTTTTTCATATTGGCTGTATTAATTTGCATGTCCACCAACAGTGCACAAGAGTTCTTTCTCTCCACATCCTCACCAACACTTGTTATTTCTGGTCTTTTGATATTAGCCATTGTGACTGGTCTGAGATAATATTTCATTGTGGTTTCGATTCGCATTTCCCTGTTAATCAGTAGTGTTGAGCACCTTTTCATGTGTCTGTTGGCTATTTGGCGACCTGTATGTCTTCTTTGGAAAGTTGCCTATTCGGGTCCTCTGCCCATTTTGTAATGGGATTTTGTGGTATTGAGTTGTACGGGTTCTTTATATATTTGGGATATTAACCGCTCATGAGATATATGTTTGCAAATATATTCTCCCATTCAGTAGATTGCCTTTCATTCTGTCGGTGGTTTCCTTTGCTGTGCAAAAACTTTTTAGTTTGATGCAGTCCCAATTGTTTATTTTTCCCCCTTGCTTGAAGAGACAGATCCAAAACAATTATTGCTAAGACTGATACCTAAGAGTTACTGCCTAAGTTTTCTTTTAGGAGTTTTGTGGTTATATGACTCACATTTAGATCTTTGATCCATTTGAGTTTACTTTTATATATGATATAAGAAAGTGGTCTAGTTTCATTCTTTTGCATGTAGCTATCCAGTTTTCCCAGCACCATTTATAGAAGAGACTGTATTTTACTTGTTGTATATTCTTGCCTCCTTTGTTGTCTATTGACTGCATGTCAGTTTATTTCTGGGCTCCATATTCTGTTCCCTTGATCTGTGTTTGTTCTTGTGCCACCACCATACTGTTTTGATTACTATAGTTTTGTGGTATAGTTTGAAATCGAAGCCTGTGATACCTGAATTTTTTCTCTTTTTCAAGATTGCTTTGGCTGTTTGGGGTCTTTTGTGGTTCCATGTCAATTTTAGCATTATTCTAGTTCTGTGAAAAGTGCCCTTGGTATTTAGATTGTATTGAATCTATAGATTCATTTGGATAATGTAGACATTTTAACAATATCCATTCTTTCATTTATTTGTGTCATCTTCAAGTTTTTTCAATAGTTTTCAAAGTACAGGTCTTTCACCTCCTTGGTTAAATTTATTCCCAAGTATTTTATTATTTTGACACAGTTGCAAATGGGATTTTCTCAGTTTCTCTGATAGTTATTAACTTATAGAAACACAACATATCTTTCTATATTAATTTTGTATCCTACAACTTTACTGAATTAATAGCTCTAATAGTTTTCTTGTGGAGTTTTTCTGTATATACTATAATAATATGTATTCTGTAGAAAGTATAACAGGTTTTTCTGTATATAGTATAATGTCATCTGCAAATGGAGAAGTTTTCCTTCCTTCCTTACCAGTTTGGATGCCTTTTGTTTTTTTGTCCGATTACTGTGGCTAGGACTTCCAGTACCATGTTAAGTAAAAGTGGTGCAAATGGGCATCCTTGTCTTGTGGCTGATTGTAGGGGAAAAGCTCTGTTTTTTACCAGGCATAGAGTGTTAGCTGTGGGTTTGTCACACATGGCCTTTATCACGTTGAGGTATGTTTCCTCTATGCACACTTTGTTGAGAGTTTTTATGTAAGTAGATGTGCAATTTTGTCAAATTCTTTTTCTGCATCTAATGAGATGTTCATATAATTCTTACCCTTCATTTTGTAAATGGGGTGTATGACATTGACTTGTGAATCCTGAACCATCCTTGCATCCTTGGAATACACCCCCCTTGATCATGGTGTGTGATCATTTTAATGTATTGAATTCAGTTTGCTAGTATTTCAGTGAGGATTTTTGCATGCATATTTTCATCAGAGATATTGGTCTATAATTTTCTGGGTTGTTTTTTGTAGTATCTATTTGATTTTGGTATCAGGGTAATGCTGGCCTTATAGAATGCATTTAAAAGTGTTCTTCTTCGATCTTTTTTTAATACTTTTGGTATAGTTCAGCCGTGAAGCTATCTGGTCCTGGAATTTTGTTTATTGGAAGAATTTTGATTACTGATAACATTTATTACTATTAATTGGTCTGTTCAGATTTTTCAATTTCTTCCTGTTAGTCTTAAAAGACTGTACATTTCTAAAAATTGATCCATTTTTTTCTAAGTTGTTTAATTTGTTGGCAGAGTTTTCATAGTAGTCTCACTATCCTTTGTGTTTCTGTAGTGTCGGTTGTAACTTCTGTTTATTTCTGATTTTATATTTTAGGTCCTTTCTCCTTTTATTTGATGAGTCTAACTAAAGGTTTGTCCACTTTTTAAAAATCTTTTCTGAGAAGCAGCTCTTAGTTTCATTGATCATTTCTGTTTTTTAGTCTCTATTTCATTTATTTCCACTGTGACCTTTATAATTTCTTTGCTTCTATTAACTCTCAATTTATTTGTTCTTATTTTTCTAGTTTCTTTTTAGATTTTCTATTTGATATTTTTCTTGTTTCTTGAGGTAGGCTTGTATCACTATAAATGTCCCTCTTAAAACCACTTTTGCTGCCTCCCATGGATTTTGGAATGTTTTATTTCCATTTTCATTTGTCTCCATGTATTTTATTTTCTCATTTTATCTCTCATTCAGCATGTTGTTTAGCCTCCATATGTTTGCGTGTTTTCCAGGTTTTTTTCTTCTAATGTAGTTGCATTTCCATTGTGGTCAGAAAAGATTCTTGATGTGGTTTCAGTCTTTTTGAAGTTGCTGAGATTTGTTTTGTGGCCTAACAAGTGCTCTATCATGGAGAACAGTGTGTGTGCACTTGAAAAGAATCTGCATTCTGCTGTTTTTGGATGGAATGTTCTCTATATATCTATTAAGTCCATCTGCTCTAATGTATCATTTAAGGCCACTATTTCCTTATTGATTTTCCATCTGGATGATCTATCCATTGATGTAATGGGGTGTTAAAGTCCCATATTATTTATTAGGGGACTAACATTATTAAAAGTATTACTATTAGCTTATACCTTTATGTCTGTTAATAATTGCTTTATATATTTAGGTGCTATGTTGGATGAATAGGTGTTTCCAATTGTTATATCCTCTTGTCAGATTGATCCTTTTATCATTATGTCATGCCCTTCTTTGTCTTTTGTCACAGTCTTCATTTTAAAATCTGTTTTGTCTAACTATTGCTGCCCCAGATTTCTTTTCATTTCCATTTGTATAGAATATCTTTTTCCATCCCTTCACTTTCAGTCTATATGTGTCTTTAGGTCTGACGTGAGTCTCTTGTAGGCAGCATATAGATGGGTCTTGTTTTTTAATTAAGTTACCCTGTGTCTTTGGAGCATTTAGACCACTTATATTAAAAGTATTCATAGGCACATACTCATTGCCATTTTGTTGTTTTCTGGTTGTTTTTGTAGTTCTTCTCTGTTCCTTTATTCTTCTCTTGCTCTCTTCCCTTGTGATTTGATCACTTTCTTTAGTGTTATGGTTGGATTCCTTTCTCTTTTTGTGTATCTAAGTTTGTGGTTACCATTAGGTCAAATGTAACACCTATGTATAGCAGTCTATTCTAAGTTGATGGTCTCTTAAATTCAAACACATTCTAAAAGCACTGCATGTTTAGCCTAGCTTAAACACACATTTTGTTTTTTGACATGTTTCACATCTTTTTATTTTGTGTATCCCAAGATGATTATCATATAGTTGATTTTGCTACTTTTGTCTTTAATCTTCATAAGTGGTTGATGTACTACCTTTACTATATGTTCGCTTTTACCAGTGAGATTTTTTTCCTTTACAATTTTCTTACTTCTAGCTACAGCCTTTTCTTTTCTGCTTGAAGAAGTCCCTGTAACCTTTTTTGTCAAGTCATTTTAATAGTGATGAACTCCTTTAACTTTTATTCGGGGAACTTTTGTTTTAATCTCTCCTTCCATTCTGAACGATATCTTGCTAGGTAGATATCCTGGTTGTAGGGTTTGTTTTTCCCCCTTTCAGTACTTTGCAGACTACAAGGGAATAGCCAGTATACAAAGTTTCAGCTGAAAAATCAGCTAATAATCTTATGGGTGTTCCCTTCTAGAAAGCTAGTTGCTTCTTGCTGCATGTAAGATTCTCTCATTAGCTTTAATTTTTGACATTTAAATTATGTATTATGGTGTAGACCTCCTTGGGTTCATCTTGTTTAGGGCTGTGTCTGCTTCATGGACCTGGATATCTGTTTCTTTTTCCAGTTTAGGGAGGTTTTCAGCTATTATTTATTCAAATAAGTTCTCTGCCCCTTTATGTCTCTTCTCCTTCTGGGACCCCTATAATGCAAATGTTAGTATTCTTGATGTTGTCACTAAGGTCCATTATCATTTTTTAAAATGCTTATTTTACCGTTCACCTTGGGTGATTTCAATTACCCTGCCTCTAGATGAATGATTTTTTGAATATATTGTTAGATTCTGTTTACTAATATCTTGAGGATTTTTCATCTGTGTTCATTAGAGATATCAGCCTGTAGTTCTCTTTTTTGGTAGTTTCTTTATCTGGTTTTGGTATCAGGGTAATGCTAGCCTAAGAGAATGAATTTGGAAGCTTTTCTTCTTTTTCTATTTTTTAAAAATGGTTTGAGAAGAAGTATTAACTCATCTTTAAATGTTTGATAGAATTCCTCTTATTTAATTTCATTGCTGGTAATCAGTCTGTTCACATTTTCTATTTCTTCATCATTCAATTTTGGGAAGGTTATATGTTTCTAGGAATTTAATCATTTCTTGTATGTTGTCCAATTTTTTGTCATATTATTTTTCATAAATTCTCATAATCCTTTGTATTTCTGTAGTATTGGTTGTTATTTCTCTTCTTTTCTGATTTTGAGTCTTTTGAGGAGGGGGATAAGTCTGGTTAAAGGCTTATCAATTTTGTTGATCTTTTTAAAGAATAAGCTCCTGGTTTGTATGACCTGTTCTATTGTATTTTCAGCTTCTATTTTCTTTATTTCCACTCAAATCTTTATTATTTCCTTCCTTCTGCTGGTCCTCTTTGTTGGTATGTTACTAGCTCCTTTAGCTATAAGGTTAGGTTATTTATTTGAGATTTTTCTTATTTCTTGAGGTAGGTCTGTATTTCTATAAACTTCCTTCTTAGAACAGCTTTTGCTGCAGCCCAAAGGTTTTGGAACATTGTATTTTCATTTTCATTTCTCTCCATGTACATTTGGATTTTTTTCTCTGATTTCCTGGCTGACTCATTTATTGTTTAGTAGGATGTTATTTAACCTCTGTGTATTTGTGTTCTTTCTGCATATTTCCATGTGGTTATTTTCTTGTTTCATAGCACTGTGTTCAGAAAAGACGCATGGTATGACTTCAACCTTTAATTTGTTGAGACTTGTATTGTGGCTTAATATGTGATCTATTCTGGAGAATTTTCCTTGTGCACTTGAAAAGAATGTATATACCACTGTTTTATGATGGAATATTCTGAATGTATCTGTTAGATCCATCTGGTACAGGGTGATAGTCAAAGCCACTGTTTCCTTGTTGCTTTCTGTTTGGATTATCTATCCATTGATGTAAATGGGGTGTTAAAATCCCCTACTATTGTATTACTACCAATTACTTCATTTATGTTTCTTATTAGCTTCTTTATGTATTTGGGTGCTTCCATTTTGGGTGCATAAATTATTACTGTTGTCTTATTTTTTGTTGGATTGTTGCCTTTATGATTATGTAGTATCCTTCTTTGTCCCTTGTTACAGTTTTGTTTTAAAGTCTATTTTGTCAGATATAAGTATTGCTACTTTGAAATTTTTTCAGTTTCTTTTGCATAATAAATGCTTTTCCATCCCTTCATTTTGAATCTGCATGTGTCTTTAGGTTTGAAATAAGTCTTGTATACGCAGCAAAGACATGGGTCTTGCTTTTTTATCCATTCTGTCACTCTGTGTCCTTTGATATTTTAGTCTGTTTGCATTCAAAGTAATTATTTTTTTATGTAATTAAAAAAATTTTAATGTTTTTTTTGAGACAGAGAGAGAGAGAGACAGAGAAAGAGTGTGAGTGGGGGAGGGGCAGAGAGAGAGAGAGAGAAAGAGAGAGAGAGAGAACCCGAAGCAGACCTCAGGCTCTAAGCTGCCAGCACAGAGCCTGACGTGGGGCTTGAACTCATGGACTGTGGGATCATGATCTGAGCCGAAGTTGGATGCTTAACTGATGGAACCACCCAGGTGCCCCTCAAAGTAATTATTGATAGGTATGTATTTATTACCATTTTGTTACTTGTTTTATGGTTGTTTTATAGTTCTTCTCCGTTCCTCCCTTGCTCTCTTCTCTCACCATTTGCTGGCTTTATTTAGTGATATACATACCTGGATTCCTTTCTGTTTATTTTTTATCTGTTACTAGTTTTTGATTTGTGGTTACCATTAGGTTTCTATATAACATCTACATATAGCAGTCTATATTAATCTGATGGTTGCTTAAGTTTGAACCCATTCTGAAAGCATATTTTACTCCTCTCCCCCATGCTTTAGGTATATGGTGTCATACTTTACAGTCTTTTGTGAATCCCTCGACTGATTTCTATAGATACTTATTTTTACTGCTTTTGTGCTTCCTAGCTTTCTTACTCCTAATTATGTTCTTTCCTTTCCACTCAGAGTCCCCTTAAACATTTCTTGTAAGGCAGGTGTAGTGGTCATGAATTCCTTAACTTTTGTGTGTCCGGGAAATTCTTTATCTCTACTTCTATTCTGAATGATAATCTTGCTGGGTATTCTTGTTTGCATTTTTTTTCTTTCTGCATTTTCAATATACTGTGCTGCTCCCTTCTGGCCTGCAGACTTATGCTGAAATCTGCTGATATCCTTATGGGGTTTCCCTTGTATGTAACTGTTTTCTTTTTTCTAGATGCTTTAAAAAAATATTTGTCATTACTTTTTGCCAATTTGAGTATGTGTCTTGGTGTAGACCTTCTTGGATTCATATTGTTAGTGGCTCTGTGCTTCCTGGACCTAGATGTCTCTATCCTTCCCCAGATGACAGAAGTTTTGAAGTATAATTTTTCAAATACATTTTCTGCTGCCTTCTGTCTTTTTGCCTTCTGGGATTCCTATAATGTGAATGTTCTTAGGCTTGATGATGTGGCTTACTTCTCTTAGTCTCATTTTTAGTGTTTTTTCTTTTTTCCCTTCAGTTTGGTCGCTTTCTATTACCCTGTCTTCCTGACTGCTGGTCCATTTTTCTGCATCTTCTAATCTGCTCTTGATTCTCTCTAGTGTATTTTTTACTTCAATTAGTGAATTCTTTTTCTTTTCCTTCTTTTTTTTTAACATTTATTTATTTTTGAGAGACAGAAACAGAGCACAAGTGGGGGAGGGGCAGAGAGAGAGGAGACACAGAATCCAAAGCAGGCTCAAACCCACAAACCATGAGATCATGACCTGAGCTGAAGTCAGATGCTTACCTGAGCCACCCAGGTGCCTCCAGTTCATGAATTCTTTATCTTTGTTTTCTTTTTAATATTTTTATTACTTTGTTGAAGTTCTCAGTGGGTTCATCTGCTCTTTTATCCACTCCAGTGAGTATCTTTATGATGATTGCTTTGAATGCTGTCAGGCATATTGCTTATCACAGTTTCATTTAGTTCTTTTGCTATGATTTTGTCTTGTTCTTTCATTTGGGACATATTCTTCTTATTTTGTCTAACTCTGTGTTTTTACATGGAGGTCAGTTATATTTCCTGGTCATGAAAGTAGTAGTCTTGTGTAGAAGGGGTTCTGTGGTATCGTTTATTGCCATTCCCCCCCGGTCACCAGCACCAGGCTCTCTAGGGGCATCTCCAGTGTGGGCTCTGTGCACCCCGCTGTGCCTTGTTTACCTTTGGTCCAACTGTCTGCAATTACTTTGTCTGCTGTGAGCACACTGGGCAGGGTTTGGTCCCTATGCTATTGAGAGGTCTCTCCAAGGCTACTGCAGGCTCATACGTGGGTTGGGGCGGCAGTCATACTAAATGTCTGCACTTAGCCTCCCTGCACAGCCAACAGAGGCTCTGTTGCAGGAGCTGTGGGTATGCTGGTGTGTGGGGTTATTTCCTCCTCTCTTCAGGGCACGTATTGCTTTGGAGAGATCCTGTCCCTGCCTGGGCTGCTTGCGGGGTGTGGTGGGACAGGAGCTCCTTTGGAGAAATGCCTTCCCTGTCCAGGCACACTGGTTGGATGGGTCCACAGGGGAACGTGGGCAGGGCATGTGGTGCTAGCAAGTTAGGTAGAGAGTGTTAGTACTGGCTCCTGCAAGTGCCCTGCTATCTAGGCTGGGGAGGGGAAGAAAAATTGTGCCTGCCATGGCTCTTGTTTCTGGAGAAATCTGGAAATCTCTGCCCCCACCCAGTGCACATTTTGAGACCAGTCAATAAATCTTCCATGTATATCCCAGGTGTTTTTCAAACTGTTGCTTCTGTGTTGCATCTTTGGCCAAGTTACTTATTATGCTGGCTTTTAAGGATGGGGGATCAGTTTCCTATTGCTCTCTGACTCTCCCAGAGATAAGCCTCACTGGTTTTCAAGGCCAGATGTTACCAGGAATTGTCTTCCCAGTGTGAGTGCCCCATGCCTGTGGTACCACGTGTGGGGTCTGGTCCTCTTGCTTCTCCATGCTTATGGTGCCCCTCCCATTTGTGGGTTTGGTTCCCAAACTAGTCCTTTTTGGTGAGACTTTCTCTATAAAATTAACTGTGAAAGATCTGTTTTGCCAGTCTTCATATTGTTTTCGGAGTTAGTTGCATAGATGTAGCTCTTGGATCAGTAGGTCTATGGAATGAAGTGAGCTCGGGATCCTTCTACTCTGCCATTTCCCCTGAACCTCAGATTGACAGTTTCTTTTAATATTTTGAATATGCCATTCCATTCTCTCATGGCCTGAAAAGTTTCTCTTGAGAGATCTACTCATAGTCTTAAGAGTGTCCCCTTAGATGTAACTTGTCTCATTTCTCTTGCTGCGCTTAAAATTCTTTGTCTTTGACTTTTGACAATTATTATATTACATTGGGGTTTCATCTATTTTTGGGCCTCATGCATCTACATGTCCATTTCTTTCTCCAAGTTTGGGGAGTTTTCAGCCATTATTGCTTTAAATATACTTTCTGTTCCTCTTTTTTTCTTCTCCTTCTTGAATTCCCAAAATGCAAATATTGTTTCTTTTTGTGAGTCCCACAATTCTATAGATTTTATTCACTCCTTTTCATTCTTTTTGCTTCTCTGGCTCAGTAATTTCCAATGTCCTATCCACCAGTTCATGGATTGATTCTTCTGCATGATCCAGTCCACTTTTGAAACCCACTATTGAATTCTTCAGTATCGTTATTGTATTTTTCAACTCTAAGATTTCCGGGGTGGTTTTTTTTTGATGGTTTCTATTCCCTTGTCAAACTTCTCATTTTGTTCATGCATTGCTTTCCTAATTTCCTGTAGTTGTCTGTTTTCTTGTAGTTCACTCAGAATTATTCTGAATTTTTTGACAGTTCATAGATCTCCATTTCATTAGAGCCATTTGTTGAGCTTTATTAGTTTCCTTTGGTAGTATAGTATTTATCTCAATTTTTATGATCCTTGATTCCTCGTATTTGTATCTGAATATTTGAGTAATGAGGCTCCACTTCCAGACTTTACAGGTTTGCTTTTACAGGGACAGTTCCTCACCAGTCGGCTCAGTTTTCTGGGTATCTGCTAACGTGGGCATAACTTGTTTTATTGTGCTCCCCACATACTTACCAATTGAAGGTTTGTGGCAACCCTGTATTGAGGAAGTATATTGACAGTATTTTTTCCAGCAGCATTTCCTTACCTTGTATCTCTGGGTCACATTTTGCTGATTCTTATGAAAATGAAACAGTTTGAAATATTGTATTTGTTATGGTGATCAGTGACTACCACTCACTGATAGCGCAGATGGTTAGCATTTTCAGTAGTATTTTGAAATTAAGGCGTTACCTTAAGACGTGATACTATTGCACACGTAATAGATTTTTATGCAGTAGGAAACACACAAAAAATCCATTTGACTCACTTTATTGCAATATTCACTTTATTGTGGTGGTCTGGAACTGAACCTGCATTATCTCCGAGGCATGCTTGTAAGGGTTCTAGGCAGGTGAGGCCTGCCAGTATTGTCTGTTTTAGGGCGCAGCAACTGTTTAAGCTCAGAGGATGGGAGTATGTGCCACGGGATGAGAACTATTGGAGAGGACTGTAGCTTGGTTCCCTATGCACTTGAGGCTATAGGATGGGCTCCACGGTTGTAGGAGTTTTCTGGCGAGGCTTCCTGAATGGTCGAGACTTGGTGCTATATTCAGAAGAAGATGATGCCACGAATTAGCTTCCCTGCCCTGACGGGGCAGCCTACCAGGGCCCTGCATGGCTTGTTGTTTGGGAGTCCAAATCAGGCCTGAATGCGTATATTAAATTTCCTAGTCGGGACAGGCCACCTATTTACTCCGCAGATGGGGGAAATCGCGGGCCACTCTCTCTGTTCAGATGCTACTGTACCTAAGGTTGTTGAATACACTTTACAGCTTCCTTTGAGCTCTGGTTGGGTTTGCCGGTTAAACAGGCTCAAGCCTACATTCAGCCACGAGTGAGGCTACAGATTCGACTTCTGACCCAGGCGCAGCGGGAGAAGCCGCTCTAAGACCCATGAGGATGTTTTCTTAACTCAGGCTGACCCATGCCCCGGGTTCCCCGGAAGATAGGGCCACTGCCTTTGCTCACCGTTGATTCTGTCTGCCCTTCTCCACCGGGCTGTACAGCTTTCAGTTTTCCACTAGCCCTTCAGGTCAGATGGGACAGGAAGCCACTCTCCGCAGCTGGTTGGGCTGTGACTCAGCACCTTGTCTGGGCCTGGGTCTACCAGGCTGCAGTGCTAGCAAAACTCTTCATTTGAAGATCTGCACCCTGCCAAGTTCCCTGGCTGGAGTGTACCCCTCACCTGGTTGTGCCGAAAAGCAAAGCTGCTGGTTGGGTTGGGATTGCTCTTTCGTCCCCACAGGTAAGAATTTGGTCTGTCAAGGTCCATGGGTTGGTTGTTGCGGGCCACTCCCCCTTTATTATCATGGGACTCCCAGGGGCTGGGCTTCCCACATCCCTTGTGGTGTGAGGTCTAGGAACAGGAGCCACGGGGGAGACCTCTCCCAGGTGCTGTCCTGAGGGAGAGACAATGTGCTCAGTGTGTAGCCCCTTCTCTTGCCCTGCTAATGCAGTCTGTCTAGGTATCTGTGGTACAAGGGGATGCTTTAGCCTTACTGCCACGTTCTAGGAGTCTCTCACGGAGTCTTGTTCTTGAATAGATACTCGTTGTCCTTTTTTTTGTAGGGAGAGTAAAGTCAGGAATCACCTACGTCGCCGTCTCGATGTCATTCCTCCTGTATGATATTTTAATTGCGGGCTGATGGAAAAAAAGAGACACAGATTAAATATTCATTTGAACGAGGCGAGAGCCAAATTATTGTGTCACATAGTCTAAATGAAAGTTTCTCACTGCTTTGGAAAAAAAGTAGCAAAAAATCCAATCACCACAAGACATAAAGTGATCTAGGCCTGCTGAATACTCAGAAAAGGCTAGACGTTAGGATTAGTCATTACTGTGTTCACCCTTTCATATGAAACTAATATTGTGAATTTGAATTTTATCGGCTATATAAATGTTTTTAATTTGTAAGTATGTTTCAGTTTTATAGGTGTATAGTGTATTTTTAGCTTTATGATTGTGCCTATTGAACTAGCCATTCAAATAAAAATAAGTCAACACCTGGGGAGATGTTTACCTTTTAGTGAGATTGTTCAAGTGAAGCGAAAGCAAAGATGCCCCTCTTCTGGGAAATGCACGGTTTGGAGTATTTCAGAGCCACGTAAGGCAGGGATGGTGAACTAGTTAAATTTCGTGCCACCTACTTCTTCAGCTATAGTGAAGAAAAAACTTTAAGACGTGAGTGAACGGCACCAACTATTTTTTATAAGAGGGAAGAATTCCTATTAGAACAATTTTTAACGTTTTGTAAAATTCTTCCTTGCATCAATTTCAGCTATAACAATGTAACAAATATCTATGAGAACCCGGTTCTATATGCTGTCAAGTTTGGGAGGTAGAAACATTATTGTTTGGTATGTTACAAAAATGAGGCTCAGAGGGATTAAGTTGTTCAAGATCACATAGAAAGAGGAATGGTGACACTTAATTATAAGTCTTCTGATGTTTTCCATGACCACACCAGCTTCTTCTGATCACGTACTTCCTTCGATCCAAAAATTTAATTAGAATAGACAAACTGCTATACGTTAAAAGACCCTGGACAAAGTTCAAAGTATATCATCTCTCCTTTAATCAGATACCCCTGACCTACCACAGGACTTGAGCTTTGAGTCTTTCTAGTTACTCAAATAGCTTCACATTTATCTTGCTTTTTATGATTAACAGTACATATTTCTAATACCCCAAGGGGATTTAAAATATACCCCTTCTGACTTTAAGCGGGCAGAATAACCTGAGAGAAGTTTAGCTGTCACAAAGAAAATTGCAACATGGAACATGAGGGCTATTGAGAATTCAAGTCAAAATTATCTATTCAAATCAGCCTTCTTTTAACAGCTCTGCTTTCTTTTTTTTTTTTTTTTTTTTTTTTTTTCCTAGGGGCCTCTTAAAAAGAGGGCTTATTTGAGTAGTAAAATACTGGACTTTTTCAAAATAATAACGAAAGTTTGTAAAGGTGGTCAAACAAGGTTTATAATGCACTCGCCCTCTTGATTTTACTCATTGATTGACAAGTTTAATTGGAAATTGCAATCAAAGCTTTGCCTAAACGTTTAAAGTTGTCAACTTTTATAAAATAAGTGGTCACAATTGAATAAGACAGAAGGAAAGGCAAATACTTTCTTGAGGAGACACGGCTAAAAAGAATTAAAAAACCAGAAAATACTCAAGTTGTTATTCTGTGTTTGAAAACCTAATCAAAAGTTCGTTCCTCTTATTACATATTAATTGACACCCTTGGTCTTAGGCCTATTTTAGTTTAGTGCATGAAAATCCTAAAGCAAAAGATCCCAAACTCAGTATTTTCAGCAAAGATTTTTGATGTCATTTACTTCTATCACTTGCATTGTAAAGATGTGAATGTCTTATACCATGAAGGATGCATTGTTAGCCTTCCTAATATGAAATATATGAAGCATGTTATAAAGATTTTCTGAAGCAAATAGAATTGAAACGAACAGAGGCTTTTGTAATTCATATTTCCCTACATTTAAAAAGAAAACATATTGAATGAATCTTCAATACTCCCATTTCTATTTAACAATACTCTCTTCCCATACGGACTGCACTTAATTAAAATAATGTTTTAAAATGGAAAACAAAGACAGGTATCCATTTTTGCCCAAATTAAACACTTTCTAAAATATCTCTGACATCAGTCACTGATGTTATATATCATGTAGGGAAAAGAACACACCGGGCTGTTACTAATTTCAATCGTTTTAGTGAACTCATAAATTAAAAGTAAGCCATGGAACTTGAGATGCAATACTTTATAAATCACTTTGTGGAACCCTCTGGAAAGCTGAATACAACTGCGCTGTGTCATAAGATAATTAGCTGCATTTTACACTTTTTATATCAAGTGGGGAGTTAGCAGCCTCCCTACCATTTCACCTCCCCTCCAGTAGAGGTGGAGAAATTACATTCTTGCAGGAAAGTGTGACAATGTTTAAGTGGCACAACCTTTTGGAAGGCAATTTAAAAATATTTTTTGCAATGGTGGGGAAAATGTATATATGACCACTCAAAGATATAACTTGCTCTGAACTCTGAAGCCCTCTTAATGGTGGCAGGGTCTGGTGACATCTATGAAACTTGCCAATTCAAAGTAAATTAACATCCCCCAAAGTTTAAAAACTCTTTAGGGTGACCTCAGGTTCTTTGTAGTTAAATGGCCAAACTTTTCAGGTTCATTTCACTTCCTCTTCTTCCCATTTCCATAGATGACACCCAGACATAGGGAGATTTTATATGTCATTATGGAAGCAGCAGGGGAAGGCTATCTGGGTCAAGAGAGATCTTTCTCTCTGAATACCTACTGACCTCTGGTTGGCATAGAGTTTCTCTCCTGGTTCTTCATTTGCTGTTGAAGGACAATCAGCCAAATTCTCCTTGCTTACTGAGCTTTCCATCTTGGTTTCTGGCAGTTGTGATTTATGCTCTGATACTTGTTGGTACCCTCTACCTAGACTTCAGAGCACCATACTGACTTAAGTCTTACATACACTTCCACTGTCTCCACAGGGTCTCTTGGGGTCCTCTGGATCTCTCTTCTGTCTGGTGAAAATTGTGGGAAAATGGAGAGGAACATCTCAGACTCCCTTATGAAATGCATAAAATCAGCATTCCTTCTCTATTACAGCCACCCTCGCTTTGTATTGAAAAGTTGTGAAGCTATTTTTCCCCCCAGGGAAAAGATAAAAAGCATCATACGCTTTTCGCTTCCCCCCTTTAAAATTATTAACACTACTTTGTCCTTGCCTATTCACCTGCCTCTTCCACTTAAACATAGGGCCACGGTTTAAGGGGTGGGGGGACTGAGTATTATTTCAGTGATGCAGACACCATCTTCGGCATAGTCTCATCCTTTTGACTCCTTTCATGTTCCTTCCAGCATTGTAAAACATTTTTCCCCATTCTTGTGTAACAGGAACTTACCTTAAATTATATTCTGTCTTCTCTACACTGTAGATTATAGCAAATCTCTGTACTCAGATCCCAGATTTGTTCTTCATATGGAGAGGAAAGTTTTCAAGATTTGAAACTCTTTCTCTCAAAAACACGGTTACAACTATATTATCTCCGTGTGCATCCTAGAAACTCAAAATTTTAACCTCTACCTGAGCAATGGCTTCTTTTTCAAGGCAGCGTCCAGTATCCACCAGAAGCAACGAATTCCATCAACTCAGGAGGTGAGGAAACTTGAATGTACAAGACTTTCAGAAAATGAACAATGTGAGAGGTAATATTTTTAAAATATTAAAATCACATTGATAATATTTAAAAATATGTATACACACATGCAAAAAGTAAATTTATAAGGATGTTGATTGCAGCATTGTTTTTGATAACTAAATAATGGAATCGATTAAAATAGCCATAAATTTGTGAGTAACATATCCATAGAATGCAATAATATCTGGCAATTAGAAAGAATGAGTAGATGGGATAGGTAAAAGTATACCAAAGAATGTAAATTTAAAAGCAATTTTCATAAAATGTGATTAATATGCAGCAAACTGTTTTCCTCTGAGGATAGTATTATCAGGGATTTTCAGTTTCCCTATTACATATTTTTATAATGTTGGCATTTTAGCGGTAACATTACATCTCAAATCCATAGGCAATATCACAGGAAGAGTATGATAGGCATGTCATTACTAGTATGTCTTTCGGAATGAATTAGATACAAGATTAGAAGGTAGAATTATTAAAATGGTAAAAAATAAATTAAGTACTTATGAATGATATGTTTTCTTATGCTAAGTAGAATGAAGAGATAAGCTATTAAAACTAAAAAAGTTCAATAAAATGGCTATAAAATAATATGAAAATTAATAGTTACACTGTATAACAGCCCTATAGAATTCCAAAATAAGCCACCCAGACTACCAATAGAATATATAAACTAGAGATGAATAAAATTAAGAGCAAATGTGAACGTCTTAGAAAAGAAAGTATTTTGAAGAGAACTATGAATACATGAAGATCAAGCCATAAAACATTCTATTTTATTAGATGAAAATTTGTTAGACTGAAAAGATGTCCATTAACAAATTGATGTACATTTGGGTTTTTCCCAATTAAAGATTCAATGTACTTCTAACAATATCAGACTGATGTATATGAACATGTGAAAAATAAATCAACCTCAAGTCTATCAGTAATTCTTCACTATGGTAAACAAAGGCCTTAGTGATTTGCCTCCATCTAATTTAATTCACCTCTCCTTTCCTCAGGCACAAACATGTTCATTACCAAATAATGCAATTTAGCTAAACCTGTGTAGTACCTACTATACATTGGGAGCATAAACAATAAAATTTAGTTTTGTTGATAGTTCTATAGTAAGTGCTTTACATGCATTATTTTATTTGATCTGCATGATAATCCTATAAAGGATACCATTTTTATTTTTGAGATTAGGAAACAGATTTTATTTTTTATTTATTAATTTTTTTTTACATTTATTTATTTTTGAGAGAGAGACAGAGAACAAGTGGGGGAGGGGCAGAGGGAGAATGAGACACAGAATCTGAAGCAGACTCCAGGTTCTGAGCTGTCAGCACAGAACCTGATGCGGGGCTTGAACTCACAAACTGTGAGATCATGACCTGAGCCAAAGTCGGACACTTAACCGACTGAGCCACCCAGGCGCCCCAGGAAACAGATTTTAAAAGATGCCTAAATTCATTCTGCTAGTAAGAAGAGAAGCTAAGATTCAGAGCCTTTGGTTATATTCCTTTCTTTAAATACAAAATTAAATATGGCCTTCAGTGTTTATATATTTCAGAAAATTGTGGTACAACCATATGATTGAATATTATGTAGCCTTGAAGATCTTTATGAAAACATTTATAGTGTGTGAAAATGCTTATAATGTTGATTAAAGTAAGTGGAATAACTATTATGGGAAGCTATTGCAAAAGAAAACACATTTTCCACAATTTCCACTTATGACCATGCATTTAAAAAACAATATTTGCAATCAACATGAATTACAGGGAAAAAATCTCCAAATTAGCAATTTTATATAAGAAATGTCTGTAAAACCTGAAGTAGGATTTTTAAAGAATATATAGGATGCCAGAATTTCCACCTCTATCCATTCAGTGTTAATTGACATAGGAATTGCTATTCTGCCATAGCCACTAAAAAGCCAGACAAAAATATATGAAACAGTGGTTTTAAGACCTTGCACAACAGTACAGGACTGTGATCTTTGAGAAAAGGAAATCAAACAAAACGGGCCCTACAATTGGCCCAGCCTGTTTCCTAAATGCATGTTCAAGGTCGCAGTGCAGAAGAAGGAAACCAAGCAAAGTCCTGTGGTTCTGCTGAGTTGGGGAGATAGTGGTCAGAGTTTGAGGAAACCATGGTGGCTAGAATTTATAGGTAGGGTATTGGAGAGGAATGAGATGCACAGAGAGAAACCTCTACAGCTCTGCAGAAGAGACCCCATTCTCTTTTTTATGGTTAAGCACTAAACTGTACGTGTGTTGGGTAAAAATTCATGAGGCTAGAGAAAGTAACACCAGAAAAGAGTAGGCTGAGTAATTGACTATGTAGTGTGGTTATTACCATTACATTAACTGCCCATCAGGTTTCTCCTCTGTTCCTAGGATTTTTTTTTTAATTTGTAAACGGAGGATGAAAATAATTGTATTTCTCTCAAAAGACTGGCAAAGTTTATTGAACACTATTTTTCTTATCACGTTATCTGGTTGAATGCAAATTCCATGAAGGCAAGAACGAGGTGTTGTTGATCTCTGTATCCACTGTGCCTAGAACTGTGCTAGGCATATAGCAGGGATCAGTAAATGTTTATTGAATTTTAATAAACTAGGATATTAATAATAAAACACTAATGTCTAGCATTGGGCTCAATGAAAGCTCTATAATTAGACAAGGCAAACAGCATCAAATATTTCTGTAATAGCCACACAATTTTTCAGAGTTTGGGACCATCTTAGTACTCTAGGTAAAGATGATTATGTTGTCACGACTAAAAATATTCTATAATACGTATATGTGGTTTATCTTCTATATATTTATATTCACGCAGATATATATGAAAGAGGCTTTCCCTTGCCATCCTCTGCTTTCATATACCAAAATTAAAGGTCTGGGGAGGCCATATCCCCAAGACCAAAGAAAAGACAAAAGGGGATTGCAGTTCATCAAGGATAGATTTCTTTGAAGGTGCTTCTCTATAAGCATTTTCAAGTGTGAAATACACAGAGTAATTTTTTTTGTTTTTTAGTAAACGTACCATAAAATTCTGTAAAGAGAACTTTCACTACTTTTTAGGCCTCACATTTTTTTTTAATCACAGTGATCTATCTAGTTATTACCAAAGCTGCCTATACTTTACATCAATCATATCTATCTTTTCTGTGTCTCTGCTGCGGTACCGGGCAGGAGTGCAGGAGGGGCTTCCACACGGCATGCGGAAGTTGCCACAAATAGCAAGATTGCGGGATGGTACCTGGTAGGTCACTCCTGATATTTAATAATCAAGCACTGCCAATTGGGTTCTCAGGCAAAAAAAAAAAAAAAAAAAAAAAAGCCTCACAGTTTTAGTTTTGTAAATGCAGAAATCGGGTGGAAATTAATGAGATTTTGCTGCATTAATAATCAATACCAGTTGTAACAGCTCAATCAGAATCTGTGTTAGCCATCAAGATGAACACAATAAGCGACGTGTCTTATCTCTCTAATTAGAATTTTTGATGTGAGAGCCATCAATCAAACAGGCACATGGTATCTCGCTCTAGACATACTGCCTTTCACCTCTCTCTGAGTCCTGGCCTTCCTCCTCCCCTGTTCCTATAAACTCTCAGTTCTTCCTTCCCATCAAAGAGAGTCCGGGAATATTCACCAACCACTGTCCTGGCCCTAGTTCTTTTGCCTTTAGAAACATGAGTATTCAAAATTGGCAAACTGAAAAAAAAAACAAACACCCAAAAACTCTCATTATAATTTTTTCAAAAACTAAATACCTCATTGACATATTCATCACTTATATTGGCATTTCCACTTAGTAAAGGAACCTAATAGATCAATGAGGCACTAATTTTACGCTATGACAAATTTTTATGGTATTTCATAACATGGAGTTCTGCCTATGTAGCCATGACCATACGTAAATAATGAGCTATTCTCTTTGACATAAAGGCTGGCATAATTTTTTTGAGGTATGACTGACATATCAGTTTCAGGTACACAACAGCGATTTGCCCTTTTGTACACTGCAAAATAGTCACCACGGTAAGTCTAGTTACCATATGTCACCATATAAGGTTAACACAATATTGTTGACTATATTCCCTATGCTGAACGTTACATCCCCATGACTTGTTTATCTTATTATAGGAAGATTATACCTCTTGATCTGCTTCACCCATTTTGCTCCCTTCCAACACCACTTGGCAGCCACTGATCTGTCCTCTGTATCTACGAGAATGTGTTTTGTTTTTGTAAGATTCCCTATATAAGTGAAATCATGTAGTACTTGTCTTGGACTTATTTCACTTAGTATAATACCCTCAAGGTCCACCCACGTTGTAGCAAGTGGCAAGATTTTATTTTTTATGGCTGAGTAGTATTCCATTATATATATATTATATATGTGTACATATATATGTATATTATATGTTCTCTTATTTACATACATATATATATATAACATCACATCTTTATCCATTCATATATTGATGGACCCTTAGGTTGTTTCCATATCTTGGCTATTATAAATAATGCTGCAATGAACCTAAGGGTGCATGTATCTTTCTGAATTATTGTTTTTATTTTCTTCAGATACTCCAGTAGTGAATTCCTGGATCATGTGATATTTCTATTTTTCCATAGTGGCTGTGCCAATTTAAATTCACACCGACAGTGTTTCTCCACATTCTCATCAACACTTATTATGTCTTATCTTTTGACAATAGCTTTTCTGAGAGGTGTGAGCTGTCATCTCATTGTGACTTTGATTTGCATTTCCCTGATGACCATCTCTTCATGTACATGTTGGCCATCTGTACGTCTTTTTTGGAAAACTGTCTATCCAAGTCCTCTGCTCATTTGTATTTATTTATTTTATTTATTTATTTAAATTCAAGTTAGTTAACATACAGTGTAGTCTTGGCTTCAGGAGTAGAACTCAGTGATTCATATATTATATATGATACCTAGCGCTCATCTCAAAACGTGCCCTCCTTAATGCCTGTCACCCATCTAGCCCATCCCCCTACCTACCTCTCCTCCAGCAATCCTCAGTTTATTCTATGTATTTAAGAGTCTCTTATGGTTTGCCTCCCTCTCTGTTTTTATCTTATTTTTCCTTCCCTTCCCCTATGTTCATCTGTTATGTTTCTCAAATTCCACATGAGTGAAATCATATGATATCCTTCTCTGATTTATTTTGCCTAGCATATACCCTCTTGTTCCATCCACGTTGTTGCAAATGGCAAGATTTCGTTCTTTTTGTATCGCTGAGCAATAATCCATTGTGTGTAACACACACACACACACGAATGCACATATATACCACATCTTATTCATTCATCACTTGATGGACATTTGGGCTGTTTCCATAGTTTGCCCATTGTTGATAACACTGCTATAAACACTGGGGTGCATGTACCCCTTCGAATCAGTATTTTTGTATCCTTTAGATAAATACCTAGTAGTGCAATTGCTGGGTAGTAAGGTAGTTCCATTTTTCATTTTTTGAGGAAACCCCATATTGTTTTCCAGAGTGGCTGCACCAGTTTGCATTCCCATCAACTGTTGGTGGGAATGCCCATTTCTAAATCATACTTTTTTGTTACTGAGTTATATGAGTTCGTTATATATTTTGGATACTAACCTCTTAATAGATACATGATTTGCAAATGTATTTTCCCATTTAGTAGGTTGTCTTTTCAGTTTTTTGACGGTTTTCTTTGCTGTGCAGAAGCTTTTTAGTTTCATGTAGTTCCATTTATTTTTGCTTTTCTTTCCTTTGCCTTTGGAGGCAGATCCCAAACAAACAAAAAAACAAAAGACATTGCTAAGATTATTGCTAAGGAGCTTTGTTCCCATATTTTCTTCTAGGAGTTTAAGTCTTTAATCCATTGAGTTAATTTTTATATATGGTGCAAAATAGTGGTCTGGTTTATTGAAAAGATAGTTCTTTCCCCTTTGTATATTTTTTGTCAAAAATTAATTGACCATTGTGGGTCTATTTCTGGGCTCTCTATTCTTCCATTGATCTGTGTGTCTGTTTTGTGCCAATACTATACTGTTTTGATTACTATAGCTTTGTAGTATAGTTTGAAATCAGAGTGTGATACCTTTGGCCTTGTTCTTCTTTCATAAGATTGTTTTGGCTATTTAGGGTCTTTTGTAGTTCCATATAAATTTTAGAATTGTTTGAGTTCTGTAAAAATGCTATTTGAATTTTGATAGGAATCACATTGAATGTAGATTGCTTTGGGTAGTAGGGGACATTTTAGCAATATTCTCCCAATTCATGAGCATGAAAAATTTTCCCTTTGTGTCATCTTCAGTTTCTTTCAATGTCTTAAGTTTTCAGTGTACAGGTTGTTTATTCCTAGGTATTTTATCATTTTCTTGGTTTCCCATTTGATAGTTCATTATTAGTGCATAGAAATGCAACAGATTTTTGTATTCTGGCACTCACCTCAGTATAGTTGTAAACAATACACTTGTACATTTTCTACTGCTATTACAAAAAAACAAAGTTTAGCTTCCTCGATGATGCCCCTCTTCATCATTTATCACTTCTATCCTTGACATTTTTCCCCAAGATAGTTAAATGTAAATTTCTAATTAAACTGTTTGTAGACTGCTTTTTCTCCGTTGTTTCCTGCTGTTTACTCCACACAGGAGAGGTGACTTATTTGACAGCTAAATTTAGAAAAATAAAGGAACATTTTCTTCTCACATTTGACTTTCTTCCTCTTTGGAATGAGTTGGCCATGGTAAGTTCTGTTTGCCAGTGCTCCTTCGGGGTGTACTTTGCTTTTCTATGAGGGAGAGGTCTGCCTTATCCAATGTTACTGTGAGTGTGTTGGCAAGCTCACCTGGGATTATTTCTTAATTTGTTTAGATTCCATGTAGGAAAAAGAAGGGGTATTTATTAGACCCCCTCAAAGATATCAGTAATATCAACTATCACCATCCCATAAAATTGATTCACTGCAGAACCAGGTAGAGTCTGGTGATTATATGACCTTTTATTTTCCTAGAGTCTTCCTTTGGGGGGCCTTATAGTCTTTTGTTCCAATTTTGACCGGTTACACTCTAGACCTATTGTGCAGTTGTCATCTTGGAACTTTCTTTTGGGTCTGTCCATTGTGATCTCATTGTTTCTCCCTCATTCTTGGGGTGTCCTTACTTTGGTAAAACACATTTTTTTAATTAAAAAAAAAATTAATGTTAATTTTTGAGAGAGAGAAAGAATGGGTGAGGCAGAGGAGGTGCACAGAGAGAGGGACAGAGGATCCAAAACAGGCTCTACACTGACAGTAGAGAGCCTGATGTGGGGCTCGAACTCAAACTGTGATATCATGACATGAGCCAAAGTAAGATGCTTAACCAACTGAGCCACCCAGGTGCCCCAGTAGAACACATTTTTATGTAACCTCCACATTTTTAATTTACCTACCTAAAAGGTAAATTTTTTTAGACTTCAACATTTATTTATTGTATCTTTCTTTAACCAGAATGGAGTGAGGATGGACTTTTACATGGGAAATTATTTTCCCTAACCATTTTGAAACTGTTATTCTAAATGTTTTTCAAATTTGTATTTACATTCTAGTTAGTTAACATATAGTGTAATGTCAGTATTGGGTGATGGGCATTAAGGAGGGCACTTGTTGGAATGAACACTGGGTGTTTCATGTAAGTGATGAATCAATCACTGGGTTGTATTCTTGAGACCAATACTACACTGCAGTGTAACTTGAATGTAAGTTAATAAACTAAAAAAATAAGAATTCTGTGATTTATCACTTACATATTACACCCAGTGCTTGACACAAGTGCCCTCCTTAATACCATCACCAATTCAGCCCATCCCCCTCCCACCTCTGCTCCATCAACCCTCAGTTTATTCTCTATACTTAAGAGTTTCTTGTGACTTGATTCCCTCCATTTTTCCCTTCCTCTATGTTCACCTGTTTTGTTTCTTAAATTCTACATATGAGTGAAATCATATGGTATTTGTCTTTCTCTGACTTATTTCACTTAGCACAATACACTCTAGCACTATCTGCATCATCGCAAATAACAAGATTTCATTCTTTTTTATGGCTGAGTCATATATATCACTTCTGTATCCCTTCATCAGTTGGTGGGCATTTGGCCTCTTTCCATAGCTTGGCTACTGTTGATAATGCTGCTATAAACATCGAGGTGCATGTACCCCTTTGAATCAGTATTTTGTATCCTTTGGGTAGTGCAACTGCTAGTCGTAAGGTAGTTCTATTTTTAATATTCTGAGGAACCTGCATACTGTTTTCCAGAGTGGCTGCACCAGTTTGCATTCCCACCAGCAGTGCAAAAGAGATCCTCTTTCTCCTCATCCTTGCCAACATCTGTTGTTGTCTGAGTTGTTAGCGTTAGCCATTCTGACAGGTGTGAGGTGGTATCTCATTGTGGTTTTGATTTGTATTTCCCTGATGATGAGTATGTTTTCATGTGTCTGTTGGCCATCTGGATGTCTTTTTTGGAAAAATGTCCATGTCTTCTGCCCATTTCTTAACTGGGTTTATTTGGTTTTTGGAGTGTTGAGTTTGAGACTTTTTTAATACAGATTTTGGATACTAACGCTTTATCAGATATTTGCAAATGGCATATCTCTTCCCATTCCATAGGTTGTCTTTTAGTTTTGTTGATTATTTCCTTCACTGTTCAGAAGCTTTTTATTTTGATAAAGTCCTAATTATTTTTGCTTTTGTTTCCCTTGCCTCTGGTGATGTGTCTGGTAAGAAGTTGCTGCCTGTGTTCTCTAGGATTTTGATGGTTTCCTGTCTCACATTGAGGTCTTTTAGCCATTTTGAATTTATTTTTGTGTATGGTGTAAGAAAGTGTTCTAGTTTTCCCAGCACCATTTGTTGAAGAGACTGTCTTTTTACCATGGATATTATTTTCTGCTTTTTGAGGATTAGTTGACCAGATCATTGTGGGTCCATTTCTGGATTTGGTATTCTGTTCTGTTGATCTGTGTGTCTGTTTTTGTGTCAGTACCATACTGTCTTGATGACTACAGCTTTGTAATATAGCTTGAAGTCCAGAATTGTGATGCCTGTAGCTTTGCCTTCCTTTTTCAAGATTGCTTTGGCTATTGGGGTCTTTTGTGGTTTCATACAGGTTTTAGGATTTTTTGTTCTCTGTGAATAATGCTGGTGGTATTTTGATAGGGATTGCATTAAATGTGTAGATTGCTTTGGGTAGTATAGACATTGCAACAATATTTGTTCTTCTTATCCATGAGCATGGAATGTTTTTTCATTTCTTTGCATCATCTTCAATTTCTTTCATTAGTGCCTTATAGTTTCTCAGGGTACAGATCTTTTACCCTCTTTGGTTAGGTTTATTCCTAGGTCCCCTGTGGTTTTTGGTGTAATTGTAAATGGGATAGAATCTTGATTTCTCTTTCTGCTGCTTCATTACTGGTGTATGAAAATGCAGCAGATTTCTGTAGGTTGATTTTATATCCTGCACCCTTGCTGAATTCATGTATCAGTTCCAGCAATTATTTGGTGGAGTCTTTCGGGTTTTCTATTTATAGTATCATGGCATCTGCAAATAGTGGAAGTTTGACTTCTTCCTTGCTAATTTGGATGCCTCTTATTTCTTTTGTTTCCTGATTGTTGAGGCTAGGACTTCCAGTACTATGTTAAATATCAGGGGTGACAGTGGACATCTCTGTCTTGTTCCTGACCATAGAGGAAAAGCTCTCAGTTTTTCCCTCATTGAGGAAGATATTAGCTGTGGGGTTTTCATATATGGCCTTTCGAACGTTGAGGTATGTTCTCTCTACCCCTACTTTGTTGACAGTTTTTATCAAGAATGGACGCTATACTTTGTCAAATGCTCTTCCTGCATCTATTGACAGGATTATACTGTTCTTATCTTTCCTTTATTAATGTGGTATAACATGTTTATTGATTTGCGAATACTGAACCACCCTTGCAGCCCAGGAATAAATCCCACTTGATTGTGGTGAATGATTCTTTTAATGGACTGTTGGGTTTGATTTGCTAGTATCTTGTTGAGAATTTTTGTATCCATGTTCATCAGGGGTATTGGCATGTAATTCTCCTTTTTAGTAGGGCCTTTTTCTGGTTTGGGAATCAAGGCAATGCTGGCCTTGTAGAAGGAGTTTGGAAATTTTTCTTCCATTTATATTTTTGGAACAGTTTGGGAAGAATAGATACTAACTCTTCTTTAAATAGCTGGTAGAATTCCCTTGGGAAGCCAGCTGGCCCTGGACTTGTGTTTGCTGGGAGATTTTTGATTACTGATTCAATTTTTTGCTGGTTATGGATCTGTTCAAATTTTCTATTTCTTCCTATTTCAGTTTTGGTAGTTTATAGGTTTCTAGGAATCTATCCATTTCTTCCATATTGCCCAATTTGTTGGCATATAACTTTTCATGATATTCTCTTATTGTTTGTATTTATAGGGTGTTGGTTATTTCACCTCTCTCATTTGTGATTTTATTTATTTGGGTCATTTCTCTTTCCTTTTTCAGAAGTCTAGCAAGGGGCTTATCAATTTTATTAATTATTTCAAAGAACTAGTTCTTATTTTCATTGATCTGTTCTACTGTTTGTTTCTATAACACTCATTTCTACTCTTTATTTCCCTTCTTCTGCTGGCTCTAGGCTTAATTTGTTTTTCTTTTTCTAGCTCCTCTAAGTTTAAGATTGGGTTGTGTATTTGAGACTTTCCTTGCTTCTTTAGGTATGCCTGGATTGCTATATACTTCCCTCTTATGACTGCTTTTATTGCATTCCAAAGGTTTTGGACTGTCATGTTTCCAGGTATTTTTTAAATTTCTTCTTTATTTTCCTGGTTAATCCATTTAACCTCAATGTCTTTGTGGTGTTTCCACATTTTTTCTTGTGGCTCATTTCAAGATTCATAGCCTTGTGGTCTGAAAATATGAATGGTATGATCTTGATCTTTTTGTACTTGTTGAGAGCTGATTTGTAACCCAGTATGTGATCTATTCTGGAGACTGTTCCCTGTGCACTTGAAAAGAATGTGTATTCTGCTTTAGGATGAAATGTTCTGAAAGATCTGTTAAGTCCATCTGGTCCAGTGTATCATTCAGTCATTGTTTCCTTGTTGATTTTTCTCCTTCGATAATTGGTCCATTGCTGTAAATGGGATGTTAGAGTCCTGTTATTATTGTATTATTATCAATGAGTTTATGTTTATTTTATTTTAGAGGGAGAGAGAGAGAATCTTAAGCAGATTCCACACTCAGCATGGAGCCCAATACAGGACTTGATCCCACAACCCTGGGATCATGACCTGAGCTGAAATCAAGAGTCAGGCACTTAACCGACTGAGTCACCCAAGTGCCCCTCTTTAGTTTGTTCTTAACTGATGTATATATTCGTGGGCTTTGAAATTGGCATAAATATGTACAATTTTGGGATAGATCCCTTAATTATGATATAATGCCGATCTTCATGTCTTGTTACAGTCTTTGGTTTAAAATCTAGTTTGTCTGATATAAGTATGGTTACTCTGGCTTTCTTTTGACATCCATTAGCATGATTGATGGTTCTCCATCCCCTCACTTTCAATGTTGAGATGGTTTTAGGTCTAAAATGAATCTCTTATATGCAGCATGTAGATGAGTGTTGCATTTTTATCCATCTGACACTATATATCTTTTGATTGGAGCATTTACTCCATTTACATTCAGAGTGATTATTGATAGGTATGAATTCAGTGACATTGCATTACCTGTAAAATCGTTTCTGGAGATTTTCTCTATTCCTTTCTAGTCTTTGTTGTGTTTCATTTTTCCCAAAGAGTCCTCTTTAATATTTCTTGCCAGGCTGTTTTAGTGGTCACAAACTCCTTTAGCTTTTGTCTGTCTGGGAAACTTTTTTTTTAATTTTTTTAATGTTTATTTATTATTGAGAGACAGGGGGAGGGGCAGAGAGAGAGGGAGACACAGAATCCAAAGCAGGCTCCAGGCTCTGAGCTGTCAGCACAGAGCCCGATGTGGGGCTCGAACTGACGAACCACGAGATCCTGACCTGAGCCGAAGTCAGATGCTTAGCCGACTGAGCCACCCAGGCGCCCCTGTCTGGGAAACTCTTAATCTCTCTTTCTATTCTGAATGACAGCCTTGCTGGATAAAGGATTCTTGGCTGCATATTTTTCCCATTCAGCATGTTGAATATATCAGGCCACTTCCTTCTGGCCTGCCAGGTTTCTGTGGAGACATCTGACGCTAACTTGACTTGTCTTCCCTTGTAAGTTAGGGATTTCTTTTCCTTTGCTGCTTTCAGGATTCTTTCCTTATCTCTATATTTTGCAAACTTTACTACACTATGTCTTGGTGTTGGCTGGCTTTTGTTGATTTTGATGGGAGTTCTCTGTGCCTCCTGGATCTGGAGGTCTGTTCCTTTCCCACATTAGGGAAGTTTTCAACTATAATTTGCCCAAATAAACCTTCTGCCCCCTTTTCACTTTCTTGTTCTGGGACTCTTTTGAATGTTATTACACTTTGTAGAGTTGCTGAGTTCTCGAAGTCTGCCTTTCAAAACACCAAATTTTAGGGACCTGGCATGGTGCAGACCCATGCTGTGGCTGGTACGACCGCACAGGGGCTTAGATTTCATCATAAAGCTAAAAAAAAGCCAGGATCCAGGTTAGCTACCCTCAGCAGGCATCTCTGCTTGTGTGCAAATGAATAGGGCAGCTCTATGGCACCTGTCAGCTATTTTGTCCCCTGAGAGGCATCGCTGCCTCTCCTAAACGCACTCCACGAAGGAGCACACTGTCCACTCCTGGGCCTCTCCTTCTCCACAGGAGCACTGCTAAGCCCACCAGGTTCAACCCCGGTGATGGCACAGACTTCTAAAACATCAGACTTTCAGATCTACTGCTTATAAAAACTGGCAATAATCACCCTCTCTTACTTTCCCAGTCAACAGTTTCAGAGAAATGTTTTCCTTGTGCATTTCCCTGCATGCTACTTTATCTCTCTCTCCATGATCAGGGCTCCGTCTTGTCCACAGCCCTCGTGATTCTTTTCTCCCCCAGATCATATCACCACACTACCTACCTTCCATGATGCGGCCTCTTTTCTCTCTCGAGTTGTGCAGTTTGTTCTGTTAGTCCTCAGATCGATTCCATGGATGTTCAGCATGATTTGACAATTATCTAGCTGTGTTTGAGAGACAAGGCAAGCATAAGATCATCCTCCTACTCCGCCGTCATTGTCCGTTTTCAATTCTATTGCTGTTGAGAAATCCAACACCGTTCAGATTCCCCATCCTTCAATGTTACCTGTTTTTTGTTAACCTGTAAACTACAACAGGTGGTGTTGCCTAAAGGGGTCCCTGGGAGACTCAGTCGGTTGAGCATCTGACTTCAACTCAGGTCATGATCTCACAGTTCATGAGTTCGAGCCCTTCATTGGGCTCTGTGCTGACAGCTCAGAGCCTGGAGCCTGCTTTGGATTCTGTGTCTTCCTCTCTCTGTGCCTCTCTCTCTCAAAAATAAACATCTTTAAAATATTTGTAAAAATTGTAGCCTTCATTGCCACTGTCAACTATCTTGTGAACATTAAGGAAATCAGAGTTAGGGAGACCAAAAGGAAGAAGAGAGGGGCAGACAGAACTGGGTTCCTTGACCTCAACTGAGCTTCTGGTCATACTCCTAATAAAATATAGTATAGGAGTAGGGTAGGTTCCAGTAAGAGAATTAATTTGATTACTTAAGCAAGTTTGAATGAGAATTTCCTTTCTTTTCTCCAGGCCAAAGCATTCTGACTGCTACAAGGAAGCTTTTCTCTTTATCACTAGTATCCTGAAAGTTCTTGATGATGTCTCATAATTTCATATTCCTTCTTTTTGCTAGCCATTTGGTGGCCCTTTCAACCTAAAAACTCATTCTTTGATAGTAGGAGATACATTGTTGTATCACAATTGCCTTCCTTTTTTTTTTTGCTTTCTCATTCTGGACTGTAGACATAAACAGAGAGACAGGTCACAAGAACCTTCTATAATAATTCCTAAGTGACTTGTAGAAGATTTATGGATCAACTGCAGATGGATTTTTATCCCCCTTGAAATTTATGCAAAATACTGTATTTATGTACATATTCTCCATTCTTCCTGAGAAAGAATCTAAAGCTACTTTTTATTCTTTTATCATCCTCAGAGGATCCGGTCCTTGGGTGTGACAGGACCATTAGCTTGCAAGAGAGCACAGTTACAGACTGATGACTGGTTGAGGGGGAGGGAGCAAGAAATATAAATAGTTCCTGGTAGTGGCTCCTGACACTTTGTATGACATGAATGGCTGTTGGATTTGCTTCATCTAATGAAAGAAAAGGAGGTTAAAGGTTAACCAGCATATCTGATGTTAGTCCAGTGAAGGGACAGCTTTGTGGCTATCCATTGAATATAATTCACAAAATGAATAAGACTTGATATCTTACTTTGAAAATGTGGAAGAATCCTCAATAATGAAACTAAACTCATTTTGTGTGCCAAAGTCTCATCTATGGTTTTATTGTACTGCGTGATGTGTCTTATGATAAATAATATTCTATGTATGACTATGTATTTACTTGAGATTTCAATGAAAAAAAGAAAATGAAACTGTTTTAATGGAAACTCTTTGCAATTAGTTTCCAAAATAGCCTCTTAAATTGCTCAGCTTCAAGAATATTTTTGGCAAAATGATGTATTATAGTAAGTACAATAATAGTTCGAAAAAACAATCCTTACAATCTTTCACTTTAACATTTAAAATTGCTATTAAGTTAATGTTGGCATCATTTCAAACAAGCCATCTTTAAATAGTTTGCTTTATATATTTTCTCTTATAAATTTGTTGCATCAGAATGCCATGCTTTTGGGCCTGCAGCTGGTTTCATGTTAGAACTGTGCTAATAAGAGCCCCCCCCCCAAGACATTCCCAGAACCAAAGAATTATAATTTTCAGAGGAAAAGTAACTTATTCCATCAATTATCCTCTTCCCTGTGTCTTCAATCTCTTTCTCCCTATCCTTTCCTCAGCTTAGAAACATAGAGCTCAGTTGGTTGAAGAAAATCCTTCTAATATCCACCTCCTTTTCCATTCCCTGTGTATCCCCTTCGTTGACAAATGAAGGCAAATGGTACGAAAAGTATTCTCCTGGATGTTGGTCATGAATAAGTGGGGAGAGGAAGATGGCGGGAGGTGCAGGATTGTAACCTGGGTTGAAGCTTTGAGACCTAAGAGCAAGGGTGGGTGGAAAAAGTCATATTGTTACTTGTTAAGAGAACGAGGCTGTAATGTTATCTAGACCCATCTTCAAATTTCAACTTTGTCAAATTCCTACTAAGACACTGGAGAAGTAATTTAGCCTACATCGGCCTTCATTTCCTTATGTGAAAATGCGTGAATAATGGTACCTACCACATGATTAGAGCCAGAACTCAGTTTGATAATCTAAGAGCTTAATCAATGTTAGTTGCGATTACTGCTATCATCAGAGGCTGATACTACTAATGCAGAGCTAAGTACAACTTGGAAGGCCAATATCCTGGGGCAAAACAGACGTTGAGGGTCCGTTAATTTGAACAATGAGGAAAAGAAGCCAATAGGAAGAATGCAGCAGCGACTGGAAACTACAAGATAGAGCAAAGTGCATTTGGCCGACAAAGAGGTTGAGGAAGCTGAAGATGTGTGGAACGTGGAGACAGGATGAACAAGTATATGCAAACTAGCTGCGTAAAGTATCACCATTTATATTCTCTTCCCACAACGAGGGCAGTTCAGGGATTAACATTTGCTGGTAAAATTTTCTGTTTGGGAGTGAATAGGAAATGATGGCTTCCCATGACCCCTTGTTTAATCTGTACACTTAGTAATGCACTGGCTAATGAAATGGCCGTGGTGTTTTCCTGGGGCAAGCATCACTTACATGATGTGTCTAACTGCCAGCAAAGTCAGAGTGCAGGATGCAGCATTTGGTGTCAAGAAGTAGTGTTGATTGGTCATGAATATCAACAGTGGTAGGAGGAGTGGGAAAGAGTAATTGTTAAGCATTAGATGGAGAAGAACAAAACGCTGTTACTCATTGTACACTAAGTACACTACACATTCTGGAAGGTGTAGAAATGTAGTTAATCTTCACTGTAATCTATTTGTACATGTGTTTGTGATGGAGGCACGGTTTGGAGGGCTTTAAAAAACACTACAAAAACCAGGTGAATCATACATTGCCCGGTGACAGATTCAACACTATAAAGCTTATGATTTGCCCTGATTATGGTTATTTCACAATGTATAGCCGTTTTCCAATGGTACACTTGAAATATGTACAATTAAAAGAAATTTATTCTCTGGAGCATAGTTAGAAACAATGATGCAATCCTGGCCTGCGCTGAGTGGAGTTTAACCACCAAGTCTGTTTAAGGAAAGAATAAATGAGGACCCCATCTCTACCACCGTCATCACATAAAGCTACACCACCCAAAGAAGCAACAGCAGAGGCTTAATACTGGGTGTGTTTGGGGTTAAGGGGGAGGAACAGGTCTTTCTAAATTAATCTAGCCCATCACTAAACACATAATAATAACCCTCAGAGTGAGGGACCAGTATTTAGAATTGCAACATTGTCTAAAATATCCAGTTTCCAACAAAAGTTATAAAGGCATGCGAGGAAACAGTAAAGTGTGATCCAGACACTGAAATAAAAGGAGGCAACAAAAACCGTCTGTGGGAGTAACAAGATGTCAGATTAAACAAAAAAATTTCAATGCAGCCATTATAAATATTTTCACAGAACTAAAGATAAACATAAGAAGTAAAAGGAAGTAGATGAGATGTCAAATCAAGAATATCAATACTTAGAAAATGTAAAAATACAACCAGTGGAAATTTTGGAGTTGAAAGTGATAATAACTGAAATAAAAATTTATTAGAGGGCTCAGCAATACATTTGAACTGGCAGAAAAAAGAATTAAACAGGAAGATAGATCAATAGAGATTCTTTAAGCCAAAGGATAGGGAGAAAAAAAAGAATGAAGAGAAATGAACAGACCCTTAGAGAAATGTGAGACATCATTAAACATACCAACATACATATAATGGGAGTACCAGAAGGATCGTGTAAAAGGAAAAGAATTAATGGCTGGAGAGGTTCCAAATTTAGTGAAAAACAATAATGTACACACTCAGGAAACTTAAACTATAGGTAGTATAAACACAAAGAGACCCACAGATAGACACATTGTAGTAAAAACACAGAACATCAAAAGCAAGGAATACATCTTAAAAGCAGCCAGAGATAAATGAATGATCTACAAAGAAACCCTGAAAAGATTAACACCAGCAGAAACAACTTAGGTCAGCAGGCAGTGAGATAACGTATTTAAAGTGCTCTAAGAAAAAACTCTGCCAACCAAGAATCCTATATCCGACAAAAATATTGATCAAAAGTGAAAAAAAAAATAAAGAAAAACATGTTGGATCAGACTTGCCTTACAAATAATTCTAAAGCAATTTCTTAGAAATTAATTTGAGGGGCACCTGGGCGGCTCAGTCAGTTGGGCATCTGACTTCAGCTACCTGCATCGGTCTCTGTGCTCACAGCTCAGAACCTGGAGCCTGCTTTGGATTCTGTGTTTCCCTCTCTCTCTGCCCTTCCCCTTCTCACTCTCGCTCTCTCAAAAATAAACATTAAAAAAAATTAAAAATTTTAGTTTGAAAAAAAATGATCCGAGGCAGGAATTTAAAGCCACATGAAAAAAGTACACTGGTAAAGACAATGATGTGATTACAATAGACAATATAAATGCACATTTTCCTTCTCTTAATTGATTTTAAAAGCAATTATATAAAATAATATGCACGCAGTGTGTCTTTGGGCCTGTCACATGTAGAAATGCAATATATGTGTAATGTTTACCACTATAAAGGAAGTAGATGGGAATAAAGGAAGTAGATGGGAATAACGCTGTAATGGGCTAAGGAAATAACAACAGATAGTAAAGCAAAAAGTGCAGTAATGTTATGTTGTTGAGGATGTGGAGGAATTAGAGCCCTCACACACTACAGGTGAGAATGTAAAATGGTACAGAAATTTTGGAAAGCAGTCTGGCAATGCTTGAAATGGTTAAACATAGAATTACCAAATGACCCAACAATGCTACACCTAGGTATACACCCAAGTAAAATGAAAATATATGCCTAAAAAAGACTTGTACACAAGTATTTATAGCAGAATTATTCATAATAGCTAAAGCTGGAAACAACCCAAATGTCTATCCTCTACTTATGATAAGTAGATGGATAAGCAAAAAGTGGTCTATCCATACAATACAGTATTATTTGACTATAAAAAGGAATGAATAATATATGCTACAACTTTGATGACCCTTGAAAACATAAGGCTAAGTGAAAGAAGCCAGTCACAAAAGACCAAATGTTATATGATTAAATTCTTACGAAAATCCACAATAGAAAAATGTATAAAGACTGATAACTAGTGGTTGATTAGGGCCAAAGGGTGATACACTTGATCTCCATTATGTCTATGAACAAGAAACCTACATCAACCAGAAAGGTTACATAATTCTTTAATATCTGTTAGATATGGTAAAGGCATAATAATTTTTACAATGTTTAGAGATTCTAATGTTTATTTATTTTTGAGAGACAGAGAGAGACAGAGTGTGAGCGGGGGAGGGGCAGAGAGAGAGGGAGACACAGAATCAGAAGAGGCTCCAGGCTCTGAGCTGTCAGCACAGAGCCCGATGTGGAGCTGGAACCCACAAGCTGTGAGATCAGGACCTGAGCCGAAGTTGGACACTCAACCAACTGAGCCACCCAGGCACCCCCAATGTTTAGGGATTCTAAAGTTTTTATCCTGGTCCTAGTTAACTATTTAGAAGGGCCTTAAAATCCAAGTCATTGCCTGTGATTATTATGTGTCAACTTGGCTGAGCTATGATGCCCAGATAATTGGTTAGCCATTATTCTGGATGTTTCTGTGAAAGTGTTTTTTGGATGAGATTCACATTTAAATCAGTAGACTTTGAATAAAAAAGAATGCCTTCCATAATATGGGTGAACCTTATCCAATCAGTTGAATAGGATAAAAGAGAAAGACTGAGGTCTCCGAGGGAAGAGGGAATTCTGTCAGCAGAGTGCCTTTGAACTTGAGCTGTGACTCTTCCTGGGTGTCCAGCCTGCTGATCTACCCTGCAGATTTTAGACTTTCTTGTTTCATTTTCTCTGGAAAACCTTGACTAATACCCTGCCCCAACGTCAGAAATTAGCAGATCTAGGAACTGCCTGCCTTGCTGTTTTGACTATTTCTCATTTTACTCTCCAAATCTCCCTCACTGACAAACTTTTGAATCTGATTTCTTTAAAGGACATTAGTGTATGTCTATGTTGTCACCAAATCACTGCTCTCAGCAAATTTCCTCATTCCCAGTTTTGCCTCATTTTAAAAAAAATATTATTTTTAATTCCCTTTATTTTTGTTCTTCACTTCTTTTCTTCCTTTCTTTATATCCTTTCTTCCTTTTTTCCTTATTTCCTTCCTTTCCTTTTAGTTTTGCTTCATTAAGATTGGAATTTTGTTTGGCCTTTTCTCCTTTGTTTTGTCTCCAAGACTGGGCCTTGGCCCATGCCCCAACCCAGTACATGGAGACTTTTGACAATAGTTTGATCTCTTTGGTGTTAAACCTCCCCAAACAATTGGAAATTCCACTGCCAACTCACTGTATAAATATTTATCTGAGTGTGTCAGACTTTCACATGTATCTCCTAGGGCTTAGTTGTTCCTTTATTCAGAGTTCCTTTATTGCTGACTCAGTTTTCCAAGTTAGAACTTAGCTCATAGTCTGTAAGTGACTTCTATTCGTAAGAAATTTGAATGTCCAACTTTCCTAATAGATCATTTCCATCGGTATCAACAAAGCAGTCACTTCAAGAAGCTCCAAATTTTGTTCTCTTTGTAAGAAAAAGATTTTGATCTCATACAGGAAGATGGTTTAGATAGGCCTGAAGTGAGGCAGTGGTAGGATCAGGAATAGAGCTCTAAATCCCCGACTCAATTTTGCCTGATCCCACAAAATCAGTGTGTCTTTTCTCCAAAGCTTACGAGCAGCTAATAAATCTTCTGGAGATATTAAATAGCTTTCATTAAGCAGCATTTTGAAAACAGTAAACATAGGAGAAACACAGATTGAATTTCTTTTATGATGCTTATCAGTTTCAAATCTAAATGATAAGTTTCTCTTTAAGTATATTTGCTTTGAGCTAAGGAGAAGATGTTAGTATGACCTGAGATGTTTAATAAGCCCCAAATATTAACTCGTTTGAAAATAGCTCATACTATTGAAACAAAGCTGAATCATGGAGTACAGGAACTTTCCAAGTCACTGCAGATTTCTGCGCATAGTACCTCCCTCCTTATCTTTCAGCTCTTTTGCCCGTGGTTTTGATCTTTTGACAAACCCCAAACCCATTACAAAGGAAGTGTCAGCATTCTTTGCAATGGACTACTTTTATTTCCTGAATATGCCATTCTCTCTTAACTCTAGCTCTTTATACATTTCTTCTACTTCTTGAAATATTTATCCCCTCCCTGGCTAACTTCTAACTTCTAGCCATCTTACTTCTAAAAAGCCTCTGCTGTGACTGCAGGCTGGGTTAGGTGACCTGTCTTTGTGCTCCCAGAATACCCTGTTTGTCATATCAGCACTTCCCACATTGAACAGTAATTTCTTGTTTATTAGTTTGTTTTCTCCTTTAGACCGAGAGTGTCTTGAGCATAAGAATAGTGTCTATTTTATTCACCAATTCTATGCCTCATTTATCTTGGTATCCCCAAGACCTAGTAAATAGTTGTGTATGTATTTGTGTCCTTACCACACTGAATTGCTCTGTATCTTATTGCACTAGTAAACATCAACTAGATAGTAGCTAGAGGATGGGGGGATGGACAGATCAACATAAAGGAAACAGGTCCTGATCTGGGCATTTGGCATAGAAATGGAGGAATTGTGATACAGGGTAGAGTTCTGATCCAGGAACTCAATACTTTGGATAGGTTTCAGGTACAAATTCAATGCAAGTATGGGAGGCCAAGGAAATGGAAACAAGCAAAAAGTCTGTGAGCCAGGGTCTAGTCCTAGGTGTTAGACAGACTTTATATTGTCATTTTCCACAAGCCTTTGCTTAGTATTCATCTTCTATATGAAATTCCATTGAAAATCTTTAATCCTAGCAAAAGCTTATACATGCCTTTAAGGAGAGGCAGTTTGGACGTTTCCTTCTTCTTCCCTGATTTCATTCAAATGAACCAATCTTTCTCTTGCCCTCCCGAAGTATTGTATCCTCCTGGATTAGGATGTTTAGCTCATTCTGACTGGTAGGGACTGAACATGCGGAAGAAAAATCATCACGGTCTCTGACCTCAAGACACACAGTCAAGAGAGTCCCAACGAGTGTATGTGCTTGCCTTCTCACTGGCCTGTAAGCTATTTGAGGATGAGAACTGCTTTGGTTCATCTTTGTTGTTGGCCCCTGAGCTAGAGAGGTGCCGAGGATACAGAGGGCTGTTTTGCCAACATGGATCTGACTCATAAAGATACCTGTTGTATTAGGTTTCTTATTCACATGTGAGTTAGGAAGCATATGGAAATAATATCATACTCAGCTCTTCAGCAAATATTTATTGACTATATGTACCAAAGACTCAGGTGCCAGGGATACAGTAACAAACAAAACAAAGTAACTGTCTTCATGAAGCTGACATTCTAAACTGGAGAGACAGACAATAAAGGACTAAAATAAATCATGTAACTCAGATATTAATAGGTGTCATGAAGTAAAATAAGTAGGACAAGGAGATAGTGATTGAGGGTTGGGAATATGGGGGGAACGGTGACTATAATATATGGTACTCAGGGTATGCCTCTCTGCAGAGGTGAATAGAATAATTCATGAAGAATAATTCATGCTGGAGGCATATTCCAGGCAGAAGGAACTGAAAGTTCCCCTAAGGCAGTAACATACTTGGTGTGTTTTGGGAGAAGTTAGAAGGATAGCATGACTGGAACAGAGCAACAGGGTAAGAAGGGGGTCGAGGGAGACAAAGGTCAGATCATGCAAGGTCTTGTAGGCCAGAGTAGAGTTTGAATTTTATTTTAAGGGAGATGAGGAGCCATTGACAAGTTTTTGGCAAGGGAATGACATGAGCTTATTTATATTTTAGAAATTTTACTCCAGAGGCACCTGGGTGTCTCAGTTTGTTAGGTCTCTGACTCTTGGTTTCGGCTCAGGTCATGATCTCACCATTCATGAGTTCGAGCCCATTGGGCTCCATGCTGATAGCATGGAGCCTGCTTGGGATCCTCTCTCTCCTTCTTTGTCTGCCCCTCCTCTGCTCGCTCACTCACACACACACACACACACCCTCTCAAAATAAATAAATTTTTTACTCCAGTTTCTGTGAGGAGAATGAACTCTAGGGGTATAAGAGTGAAAGCAGGGCACCATTCGGGGCACCATCAGGTCATTTTAACAGTAAACTATGAATGTGATGTTGTTGGCTCAGATTTGCAGTATTTTTGAAACTAGAGGCAACATTATGTGCTGTTAGATTAGATGCAAGGAGGGAGAGAAAGAGAAGAGTCAAGGATGCTACCAGTTTGGGGGGCCTGAGAAAAGGAGTTCCTACTTTACTAGGAGAGAAACATGTTTGAGAAGAATCAAGAGTTTGCTTATAGACATTCCAAATTTGAGTTGTCTGGTAGACATCCACAGGAAAATGTCTACTAGTTGATTAGAAATGTGAATTAGGAGTTCAGGGCGGAAGTTGGAGCTGGGACCCAAGAACATATACATGACATTTAAGATAATGGGACCTCAGGAGATCAACTGGACAGTAGTCACAGAAAAGAAAAATAAGGGTACAAGGATCAATCCCCAAGGCCCTTCATGGATTCAATGCAAATTATTACAAAGTAGAGAATATATCAACTATTATCATAATACTTATTACACTTTATTTTATGCAAGATGACAAAGAACTAATTTATTCACTCAATAAATATTTATCATGTGCCTACTGTGTGCCAAGCACTGTTTTAGATACTTAGGATGCAGCAGTGAAAAAAGAAACATCAAATTTTCTGCCTTTATGGAATTTTCCTTCCAGTGTGGGAAGAAGATAATAAGCAAACTATAGTATATTATGTCACAACAATAGCTAGAATTAAATTAAAACAGGTCTTTGTACCACTCTTTCTTCTATTGGATGTTCTTGCCCCAGAAATCCATTCTAGGACCCTCAAAGACTTCCATATTTGCTTTAAGGTCATCTTCTCAGTGCAAGTCTCCCTGATATTTCTGTTTAAAATGCCAAAGTAGGTTTAAATTTTTTTTTAACGTTTTATTTATTTTTGAGACAGAGAGAGACAGAGCATGAACGGGGGAGGGGCAGAGAGAGAGGGAGACACAGAATCGGAAGCAGGCTCCAGGCTCTGAGCCATCAGCCCAGAGCCTGACGCGGGGCTCGAACTCACGGACGGCGAGATCGTGACCTGAGCCGAAGTCGGACGCCCAACCGACTGAGCCACCCAGGCGCCCCTCACAAGTATGTTTAAAGCAACACAATGTTGCATTTTAGAAAAGAATAGTTCAAGTAGTCCTTGGAGGTTAGATGGAAATTGGAGAAATTTCCACCCATGGAGCCAAGTGAGGAGGTGGCGACAACGCAGCAGTGGATATAGAGGGAAGGGATGATGTTTAAAAGACATTTCTATGGTACAGTGGCTTTATGAGTTGAGTCCAAATTCATGTTAGGTTTAAAAAAATAAATGCAATTATGGGGCCCCTGTGTAGCTCAGTCGGTTTAGCGTCCAACTTTGGCTCAGGTCATGCTCTCACGGTTCGTGGGTTCAAGCCCCACTTCGGGCTCTGTGCTGACAGCTCGGAGCCTGTTTCGGATTCTGTGTCTCCCTCTCTCTGCCCCTGCCCTGCTCACACTCTGTTGTGCTCTCAAAAATAAATACACATTTTAAAAACTTTTTAAGAGTATTTCTTTCTGAAAAGATCACTATAAATAAATAAATCAAAGATAAAACTATCTGTAGACGAGAAACATTACAAACACATATAATACTAAGCAGTCTTGAAATCCTGGCCCTGTTGACATACAGGTCCTCAAACAGATCAAGGAAGCTGGGAGTTAAGTGCCTATAGGGTAATAGGAAGGAAAATATTGAATATGCTACGGGAAATCTCAGTCAATTTAACTGAATGAGATCGGGGTCCCGGCAGAATGAACTTCCTGTGAAAGGAGGCTAAGGTAGGCTGAAACCGCTGCCACAGTCTTCAGTTGTATATAAAGCTTGTACACATGTCATCACAGGAACCACAGAAATCCTCAGGGTCTAAGAAAGGGCCTGAATGTTCCATTGTCTTAGTGATGGTATCTGCCAATTTCCCATTATCTCTGTGGGAGGGAAGAGCCATGAGCCTTGGGTTTTCAGAGCATAGGTGGAGGCAACCACAAAGCTGCTAGATAGGGATGGTTAAACACAGGGACGTAAAAGAAAAGCCACTGACGATGCATCTTGAAAACTAGAATTCCAAAGGACACAAACAATACTGAGAAAAACTGCCGACACGCATAAATGTCTAGCAAATTTACTGTCAATAGGGTGCAAATGGAAGAATCTCAAAACTGCCACAAAAAACCTTATGTTTAGGACATCCAAAGAGATCAAGGAAGGGATGGAAACCATTTTTAAAAGGCAAGAAATCGTGAACAGTAAGGACAAATAAAATAATAGATAATTATCAAAAAACCTTCAGCAGTCATTTTAATTAATAAAAAATCAGCGGGACACAATCAAAAGGAGATGGAGTTAAAAGGAGTATAATAACACAAAAGAAAAATCTCCTATATGGTCTCAATAGCAGATTTCAGAGGGAAGAAGAACGAAATCAAATTCACTGCTACCAGACCTGCCTTACACAAAATACGAAAGGACACTGATGATGATTTGGATCCTTAAAAAGAAAGGAGGAGCATCACAAATGATAAATATGTGGGGAAATATGTGGAGTAGTCCAAGATTACCCCCAACATCCTGTCCTGAGTACCCATGAAGAGAATACAGGGGGAAGAGCAACTTTGGGTAGATCAGAGAGATGTTGACTTTAGTTTGGGCCTGCTGAATTTGATGTCTGAGATTCCTACAGGACGTGTCAGCAGAGATGTTCAGGAAGCCAATACTGAATGCAACAGAGGCAGCCAAAGAAGCCACGAAAATAGTGAACAATGCCAAGAAATCCAGAGACGAAAAATAGACGAGAAACTTAATCTTGCAAAACTCATGGACAATCCACCCAGCACATGTTGCATGAAAATGTAGAAATCATAGCCTGACCGGAAATGGTTTGGAATCCTCAGTCTGAAAAGGCAAACAGAAATCTATGCAGCAATAACTGGCTTAGATAGGGGGAAAAAGGAGAAGTCTTTCCCACTGGAATCCACATATATCAGAACCAGGGACATTCTGAAAGAAGGCCATCTTTGTAGATGAAAAAAAAAAAAAAAACCAAAACACACAGTACTACCTTGCACTGGAGGCTTTGGTTATCAAGATATTTTATAGACTAAAAATTTTGAAAGGCTCAGCAAAGGTGTAGATCCATTCACTGATAGAAGATGCAAAATAGCTGAATAAGGAGACTCAAACTCAGTTCCTAACCTTATGAGGGCAACTTGCATTTTCTTCACATGCCTAATCTTTTTGCTGTCAGAATAGTCAGATGGACAATTGAGCAGGCCTAATACTGCATGCCTTATACTTTATGACTTCCTGAAGTTGGAAATTGGATGCAAGATCTGAATACAGATGGAATCTGGCATTCATTCCAAACTCGTAAGTCAAGCATAAATTATTAAAATGGATTTACGGAGGAGATGTGATCAGTGTTGTTCATCACCTGAGTTTGTGAGTGGCTTTTTATGACACCCTTCAGTTATGCATTTAATGAGTATTCAATACTTTTTAGTTGAGTATATTTTTGCACAGAGATATATACCGTATTATATCACACTGTCTGATTCGAGAACAAAACTAATCAAATACAAATCAAAATACAACAGTTAGAATGGTCAGGTTGGAAGACACCTTAGAGATGACCTGCCTCAGTTTTCTGGGAAAGTTCCAGCTTCAGTTCCTCCCATGGGCATTCAACTCAGTTGGAAATCCTTCAGTGACAGAGAAAAAAAGCCCTCATCAGCTGAACACTGTGCTAGTTGCTTCATAGACACTATGTCCTATAACTTTCACAGTACAACCCTAGCAGTTAGACCATTTTATAGACAAGGAATCTGAGGCTCCGACATTTTAAGTGACTTGTCTAAAGTCACAGATTTAGTAAATGATGAAATCCATGCATAACACGTGCTCTTTCCCTAACTTCAAATTGCACACCCTGTCCATTGATCATGGAATTCTTACCATCACCTGATAAGATAGTCCCTTCCACAGTTCTATTACCCCCCCCAAATTTTTTCTCAGTTGTGCCTGAAAACCAATTGATTTTCAAATCATTCTTCCACATGGAAGTGCCTCCTATTTGTAAAGACCATCGTCATGTTATCTGTGCGTCTTCTCTATGCTGAACATCCCCAGTTACCCTTATAGTCCTCAATCGACAGTGCACAGGCCTCTCACCCTGTGATGGTCTCTGCACACCCTCTAGTTTGCCAATGGCTGATTTCACATAATAAAGTAGTGACTTAGCTAGCCTTGGCCCTCACAAGAGCAACTTTGTTCCAGGGGTCTACCTGCTGTGCGGGACTTAACATCACCTTGTAGGAATAAACTCTTTGAAAGAATGACAGGATAGACAGGGCCATAGAAGCTTCACTTAAAATGTTTCATGGCTACATTTCAAAAGACTGAGGATTACGAAAATGTAACTTTACTTTGTGATACAGTGCCGAGTCTTTGGGCTCAGAGCCAAAACATCATACACATATCCTGTATCAGAGAGAATGTGTCATCCAGGGGTTTTAGAAGTGACTTTTCAGGTTTCCCAAGTCCATGAAATGGTCACATTCTTAATAATAACAATAAAAAGCCCAGCATCCAAAGCATAGAGCAGAACCCTTTTATCTTCCCTGTCACTGTACCACTAGTATCTAAGAGAGTATTATGGCATATCTTGACAGAACTTGAACCATAAAAAATACAAATTGGACTCTTCCTGGCTAATTTGTCAGTGAAGGGGGCCTGTAGGAGAGGGAATAAAAACATGTAATGGTGGATACTTAAGCCTAAACTCTAAGAAATACTAGTGACCTATATGTAAAGAAAATCTATCAAAATTAGAACATGTGAAATATATTAATATGATAGGATTGAATTTTAGTGTTCCTTCAGGAAGAATTCTTAAGTAAGTTAAGGTGATTTTTCCTGAAGGATGAAGCACAGGCAAATTTAACTCAATGTCACACACAGAAATACAGATTTGGCCCAAAGGCATAACAGTTTCCTTCACTGTCAAGTGTTACTAATCTTGAATGTCCAACATTTCAGTGGATTTTCCATGGGCCCTTTGTCATCCGGTACAAATTCTACAGGACTGGTCCTTCAGCATTATATTCAAATGTACTCTTTGAAATAATAAAGATTCTCTCTTTCTGCTGACTCTTTACCTATACATATATACATATGGGCACACACACACACACACACACAACCCTTGGACATTTAAAATCTGTTTCATAGTCTCCTAATTATCATTACAAAACCCTTGCCAAATACTTAGAAACCCTTCTGATGGGTATAATCTATGCAAAGTTAGAAAAGTACTTTGCAATCTTTGGCCTTCACATACCTAAGATGTCCCTGAAGAAGCTGCAGGTTTATTGATTACTTTGAATGGATTTTACAACATTCTGTAAAGAATATTTTTGTAGAAATGTGCAAACCGACTATAAAATCCAGATGAAAATTTGAGGGACCTAACAGCCTAAACATTTCAAAAGGAGGACTAAATTGGAGTACTATTCTGCCTGATTTGAAGAATCAGTATTAAACCACAGTCATCAAGAGGGTGTACTCTTGGTGTAAGGATGACTAAATAGTTAAAAGGAACAGAATGAAAAGTTTAGAAATAAACCTACACACGTATGCTCAATTGATTGTAAACCAAGCTCCCATTTTCAATAAATGGTACTGGAATACTATGAGATCCACATGAAAAAAATGAACCTTGATCCTTACCTCACAATATGCACAAAACTCAACGAGAAATGGATTATATGTCCAAGGGTAAGATTAAAAAAATACAAAATTCTACCTTGGAATGGACAGCAATTTACTTAATATGAAATAAAGGCAAAATATTTATATCTAATAATATACACATATACAGAATATATAACTAACAATTCATTAATAAGTAGACACCCAGATAAAAATAAGTAACTATTTAAGCAGATATTTTATAAAAAGTATATAAATGGCCACTAAGCATATGAAAAGATAGTCATTTGTTCCTAGGGAAATGTATTAAAAACCATGATGGGATATCATTCGATACCCACTAGAATGGCTAAAATTAAAAACACTGAAAATTGCTAGATATCAGAGTGATGAGAATTCTCAAACATGATTGATGAGAGCATAACACGGTATAATCGCTTTTAAAAAGTCTGGCATTTTCTCCAAAGATTATCCATACTTCCTTGTGAATCAGCAATTTCACTCGTATTTATCCAAAAGACATGAAACTTATATCCATATAGAGCTTTGTAAATAACTGTTCTTGTCAGGGTTATTCATAATAGCTGATAAATGGAGAGAACTCAGGAACAATCAATTACATAAGGAGGGGGACACCTGGGTGGCTCAGTCAGTTAAGCATGAGACTCTTGATCTCAGCTCCAGTCATGATCTCAGGGTGGTGAGATCGAGCCCCTGTGTCAGGCTCCACGCCCAGTGCAGAGCCTGCTTAAGACTCTCTCTCCCTCTCTCTATGCCACTCCCCCCTCAAATAAAAAGAAAATGAGGTGAGTAGGAAAACGACCTGCAATGTGTGTAAACAATGGAAAACAGTGGTAGACAAAAAACCTACTGATACAACAATATGAATCAATCTCAAAAATGTTATGTGAAGTGCAGAAAGCCAGTCCAAGAATATGACATACAGCACAACTCCATGAAATTCTAAAAGCAAAAGTAATCTCTAGCAAATCTCTGGTTGCCTGGCCCAGGGGTCAGGAGATGGAATTGACAACAAAGGCTCAGTAGGGAACTTTTTAGGCTGATGGAGATGTTCTAAATCTTGATCCTGGGGGTTGGTAATTATGCAGGTGTGCTTGACAAATCTCATCATAGTATGCACTCAAAATGTGTCCACTGTATTTTATTTAAATTATACCTCAAGGAAATTGATAAAGACCAAAACATTTGTACACTGTTGTCTATTTAAATCATGAGTTGAAATTGCTTTGTTACAGGCAATTTAAAATAAAAGAGTACCTTCTTCTGCCTATGATTTCTTAGGCATTCTATTTTCTAACTTGACATTTTCTCAATTTACCTGAAATTATATATATATATATATATGTATATATATATATGAGAAAAATGATATAAACATATATATTCATGTTTATACCATATATATTATATGGTATAATGTTTATATATACATATGTTATATACATATATATATATACATGTTTATACATATGTATGTTATATATGCATACGTATGTTAATATATACATATTATATATATAATACACACATATTTATATATATAGTATTAGGGAAATGTAGAATGTGAGATATACACTAATCCCAGTCTGAAGGTTAATGAGAGGTACTCTTAGCTAATAGTATTTACACAATAATCCTACTTCTAGCTCTACTGAAGCAGACGTTTCACTGTTTGGGAAGTCAAAGGAGTGACAAATAGTATTGATTTACTTGCTTCAAAATTATGCAATGCTTTACAGCTTAGAATTCTTCAAAGTCTGTCTCCTCAAAGACCCTCACAACAGCCTTGGTAGGAATTCTAATTTTCCCACTTTATTCATAAGAAAACCAACAATCAGAGAGGTGAAGTTCCCAAGGTCTCATAAAGTGGCAGGTTCAGGACTAAATGCCAGAGCTTCTGACTGCATTCAAGTACTTTTTCCTCCGTAAACCCTGCCCCCTTTCTCTGGCCAATCTTCCTTACTTTTGACCAAAAGGAAACCCAATGATAGGAACGCAATGGAAACTGCTTATGTATGTATTTATATCTATGTCTATATCATCTATGTTTGTATCTATGCATTCCCAAAGTTAAGAGGCACAGGGTAGCCATAGGAACAAAACTGGATAGAAAAATCTAAATAGAGTACATGAAATGCTAAAAGATATATAGCCATTCAAATATAGTTGATTAAAACTGCAAATACCAGAGAATCTATAGCAGGGAGGCATGTGGAAACAAGCCATGTGAAACCATAGGAAGAAGGAAATGGGCTTTTTGACTGGCACTGGGCATTAAATTGAAGTTTGGGCCAAACTAAGCAGGTTACTATGAAGCAGGGGGTCCTAGTTCAAGTCAGCATAGGAGTTGCACTTATACTCGTGCTAACACAGGATAGTGCTTAAAAGTCTCCATTGTGGAATCAGACGGACTCGGTTCAGACCAAACAGATTTCAGCTATAATTGTTTTTCAACAGCTGTGAGACCCTGGTCAAATCGCTTCACCTCTCGGAGCCTAATATTAATTTTTAATAAATAATTATCCTCTAGGCATCCCGCTCCCAGTTATATTACAACACCTTGCATATATTAGGTGTTAAGTAATATTTGTGGAATTTCAATTAAAAAATCTTCCTGTCAATATCAAAAGATTATCATTAGAAGAAGGACAGGTAGGGGATCTGCCATCCACAAATTGCCATTCCACCCCCCCCCCCCAAATTCCCACTGTTTGGCGCTTCTGGGTAAGGCATCTCTCATGGACTACTGTCAAAATGCATGCCCACCCACCGCACAGTGCTTTCCTTAGTCAAAGAAGATCCAAACACATCCAAAACAGATGCAAAGCACTGTGCCAGACAATCGACTTTCCTCCATTTCTCTCATCCTACCATGCCTCAAAAGACCAACAACTGTTTGAATGCCATACTTGACCTTTTCAACATAATGGTGTCTTAAATAAATTAAGAAGTATGCAATATTCAAGACATACAAAAAAGAATGAAGAGTAAACAGCATGGAGAAGCTGACCCAGTTACTGCAACAAGTCAATAGCACGAGAAGATAAATGGCAGGGAGGAACGCCGGGACGAAGAGGGACTAGAGATCTAACAACTAAATGTCATGTGTGGACCTAATGTGGGTCCTGATTTGAACAAGTTAACTGCCCATAGTAATTTGGGAGACAATTAGGGAAAGTACCTTAATAGTCTTTTGGTATACACGATATTAAGGTTAATAGTAGTGATGGCAATGTAATGTTTTTTAAAAGCTCACATTTTTAGATATGGTTGCTGCAGAATGCAGAAATAAAACGGCAAGCTTGGAATTGGCTTTAAATTACATTTCAGGAAAGAAGAACAAAGATGATGCGAATGCGGCAACGTTTTGATAACTGTTGCTACGCAAGGTGAGTATACAGGAATTCGTTTTACCAGCACCTCTACTTATGTTCACGTTTGAAAAGAACTTCTAATAGCACATTTGGTGATAGAAAGTACCTATGTGGCCAAACTCCGTTTATGAACTCAAAGCCAATTGAGAAAATTCCCTGCACCAATTGTCTCCAACCCCTACACAAATGACCACTATCCTGATTTTGGTGTTTATTATTGTCTTGTTACTCTTTATACATGTGCCACCTATTCATTTATTCCTAAGCCATATATCACATTGTTGAAGACATTTTTAAACTTCATAAAAACGGTATCCAATTGTATGTGTCTTCTACTTGCTTTTTTTAGGGAAATATGACGCATGTCTGATTCATCCATACAGCTCCAAAATAGAGTCTTCTAAAAATACATTCCATTTTTTCTTTCTCTGAACTGACCAAAGTTTATATCAGCATTGTATGCCTACTGGAGTTCCTGCCATCTTACCTTTATTGGTAAGGAGTTGTGGAACTTTATTGAGCCACAATGCTCTCTGAAGGACGAGTTCTGTGCAAGCTAATTGTGTCATTCATTAAAGGTTAGCAGAATTTTGTCTCCTCCAAAATCCATTTGTCTCTTAAAATTTTTTCTAGAAAATATTAGTTGAAACAACTGTTAACAACTGTATCTTTAGTACCTCAGCAAATAAGTAAAATAAAGCATAGTGACTGAATACTTTTGTCGTTGTTATCGTAAGACTTGACATCTGTTGGCTAAATCTAAAGACCTTGTTGTATATCTGTCTCACCTCACTGTGAACATAATGATGACAAACGGTGAATACCTATAATATGGGAATGCGATATGCTCATAATAACTTATCTTGGATGTTCTTTGAAAAAGGCTCCAAAATATGCATTGCTGTGAGCTGTCTCATTCAAAAATCTCTGCCCCCCCTTCCTGGAAGGGAACTAATTACTATGTGTTGGTCTTCCAGAAGAGTGGGAGATTATTATAAAGTAATGCCTACAGGCGCCTGGGTGTCTCTGTCAGTTGAGTGTCCAACTCTTGATTTTGGCTCAGGACATGATCCCAGGGTCGTGGGATCAAACCCACATCAGGCCCCACTCTGAACAAAGAGCCTACTTAATATTCATTCTCTCTCTCTCTCTCTCCCCCTCCCCCTCCCACCCTTCTCCCCCCTCCCCTGCTTTCGTGCTCTCTCTTAAAGTAAAAATAAAATAAAATTAAATTAAATTAAATTAAATTAAAATAAAATAAAAGCCTTAGGTCTATTCCCAAATAGTTTTGGTCACGTAGTCAGTGTTCAACAAATACTTACAATTTTTTAAAAATTGGTTGGAAATGCAGTAAGGACAAAGTCTGTTGAACACATCAGTTGGCTATCATTGTAAGTGCTTTCTCAAGGAGAAAATATAAAGAAATAAAAGATATCTGAATGTTTCTCCATATCTAGTAGCTTAATGCATAAGTGACTTCAGGATAGTAAAGGGATGCAGAGGAGCAAACCTCTCATCTTTGCTCGCGCTCTGAGGCTCGGTGAGAAATCAGCACTGGAAATTTGTCTCTCTTTGATATACAGAAGGGGATGGGAGTTTCTTCCCCTCTTTTAATTTTGTTACTTTCTAAATGTTTATTTTTGAGAGAGAGCACAAGCAGGGGAGGGGCAGAGAGAGGGGTCAGAGGATTCCCACCAAGCAGGCTGTGCTGACAGCAGCTAGCCCAATGCAGGGCTTGAACTCATGAACTGAACCGGGAGATCATGACCTGAGCCCAAGTCGGATGCTCGATTGACTGAGCCACCTAGGCGCTCCTCTGCTTAAGATTTTAATGTGGCTTTGTGACTAAAAGGTTTTTCCTCATAATTCCCTAAAAATACTCAGAAATGGGAACATATTTTCATATAAATATTATGAGATTAATTACTTGGGAGAATTCTCCCTAATCAGCATGCATAGTAGGACTGCAGAGAATGTTGTAGATCCTGTGATACTGATATAATATCCAAGAACTGGGGAAAAGACTTAGGAGGAACTGCTAGACGTTCTTTATGAAAAGAAGCAATCCACAGTAGTCTTTTCTTCCAGTAAACAGGACTTAAAGTATTTAACAGTAATATGTCTTCTAGCATGGATCTAGGCAAAATCTTTGGTGTCTTCAAAGGACAGCATTGGGCAACAAGATCCCTAGCCGTTCTAGCTCTTTCATTCTGCAAGGTGAGGACACACAGACATATTTATAATGGATTTACAGCACCAGAGACAATTACAAATGTGATTATGAACAACTTATTGCTATAATTTTTTTAAACTGTGTTTGTACATGTGAAAGTGTGTGTGTGTGTGTGTGTGTGTGTGACAAAGCAAATTCTTGAGGAAAACATCATTATTTACATCCTGAAACAAATTCTGTATATCTGATGGTAATGAAAGTCCCAAGAATAAGGCGATTGGTGAAGATCCGTGTAAGTAGGTGCCTTCATCTGGCTGCTGGATCTCATTTTAAATCACTGCAAAATAAAGAGCTTTTCCCTGAGGCCAAAGTTAACTTTCATTGAGAAGTTGGTGAAAATTTCCCTCCAAGACAGCCCACGTCTTTGTACTTCAAGGACTGATGTAGAATCCAGTTTGGACTAGAAGCGGCATGTAGGACACTCAACTTGCCATCAGAAGACGTGGCCATTAGCCTCAGCTCTGCTATTTCCAAGCTGTGTGACCTTTGAATAGGAGTTCAAGGCCTTTAAAAACTCATTGGGTCTAACCCATTTGTTTTATAGTGGTTAAAAATGAAAATAATGGTTGCAATCTAACAACACATAATTGAGAGAAGGAAAAAAGTTTTAAATCACTAACTACCCAAATGATATTGGGATCACTTTAATTAACGCTATTCTAATTGCCAATTCTCTACTACTGCCTCTAGCCAAGCTCCTGGAAGAAGTGTCTATAAATCATGTCTCCACTTCATTACCTCCCATTTCTCCTTAACTCACTCCAGCTTCTCTTCTGTTCCCACCACTCCATCAATACGGATTTCTCTAAGTTTTACCAACGACTTCCTTGTTCCACAGTCAGGTAGATCCTTTCCAGATCTTTTGTGAGTTGACCTCCCAAGAGCTTTGGCTGAAGTTTTTAACTCCCTCCTTGTTGAAGCTCTTACTTCTCTTAGCTTCTGGTACTCTGGTTTTCCTCTTAGCTTTCTGGCTTTTCCTTTTTGGGTTCTTTGATGGTTTTATCTGATTGTTGAAGTTTAATATTAATTTTAGATGAATAATCTGATGGTTGGGGCACCTGGGTGTCTCAGTCAGTTAAGCATCTGACTTCATGAGGTCATGATCTCGCCGTTTGTGGGTTCAAGCCCCACATCGGGCTCTGTGCTGACAGCTCAGTCTGGAGCCTGCTTCAGATTCTGCGTCTCCCTCTCTCTCTCTGCCCCTCCCCCACTTACTCTCTCTCTCAAAAATAAAACATTAAAATTTTTTTTTCAATTAAAAAAAAATCTAATGGTTAATATTGTGTTCTCTCATGTCTTGGCCTTGAGGCCCTTTTTAAACCAAAACTTCAATTACTCACCTATATGTTGAGGACTTACATGAATATTTTCAGTCTAGACCTCTTCTCTGACCTCCACAGATGTGACAGTTTGCTACGAATCTCCATTTTGCTACCTCGCAAGCACATAAGTGTACCTTCCTACTCATTGCCTTTATAACATTTGTCACCATTTTAGTTATGTATTTGTGTTACTGTTGGGCCAGTGTAAGTCTGGTCCATTATACAGACACCATCTGAGCAAGAAACATCTCTGTTTTGTTCAGCGCCATGTACATAGTAAATGTTAGGTACGTATCCAAATATCAACTCACTGCATTTCAGGTAGGTAGTCCTTTTCTGGCCCTCAAATGCTCTTCCTCACTTTCTTCAGGGGCTTTTACTTGCTCTGGTCTCTGAGATGTTTTTTGTTCCTATTTGCACATGTCCAGCTTCTGTTAGCCCTTCAGGTCTCAGCTCCAGTGTCATTTCCTCAGGAAGCCTTTCCCTGATGGTCTGACCTGAAGTCGTCTTCTACTCTTACCCTGATCATGCAGCATGGCAGGATCTTCTGAACGGAGTTCCTTATTTATTTATCTCACTGATAGACTGCCAGGCTCCTGAGAGTAGAGAGCTGGTCTGTACTGTTCACCAGGGCAACGCTTATGCTTCACACATAGCAGTAACTCAAAGAAACTTACAAAATGAATGTTTCAAAAAGAATAAAAAAGTTCTCAGCAAGTTATAAAAGTATTATATGAAAGAGTGAGAGATTATGTACTATTGGGGATATCGGAAGACTTTTTGGAGGTAGAAACATCTGAATTGCAACTTCCATGATCATGAGAACTATAGCAGTTAGAGCACAAATGTGGGAGTATAGAATTCCAGGTTATGGGAAGAGCTGGAGCTCGGGCCCAAATCGAAAGAATTGAGGCTTTTTCCTCCACCCACACATGGCAAATAGGTCAATGACTAGAAGAAAAACAAAGCTGAAAAGATACATTGGTATTATATCCTATGAGGTTTCGCATTAGAGTATATGCACTAACGAGCATTAAAAAAAGAAGACAAAAACTGCAACCTGATCAAATCTGTTTTTAAGCAGGCCAATCAAAAAGAAATGTAAAGAATGATGGCATAAAGGAGTGGAAGTAGAAAGGGGGTTAGTGCAACCTGCCAGGAGAAGATGTCTGGATTTGAGTAACAGCTTTGAAGAAAGAAAAGAGGCACAGATCAAGAGACCCAGAAGAATTTGTTTGCTAACTACGAGTGTATGTAGAGTGGAGGATGAAAGGTTTATAGTCTCCTTTGATAGGAACATTATTTATGTTGCTAAGGAGCTTCGCCATCGGACAAACTTAAGATGGTTGTGAAGATGAATTACAGTAGAAAGACAAATTTTGATGATTTCTGGATACGTGAATAAAAAGCAGAGCTGACAGTTAAGTGCTTGAGTCTGGAATTCAGGGGAATGAGTAGTACTACAAATAAATATTGGGGAATCATCACCTCTATGCTACTCAAAACACAACAGTGGATAAAACTGTCCAAGGATGAGAGGAGAAGAAAGAATACAGCTAATAACTGAATATCGGTGGAGGTTTAGGTAAAGAGGAACTAGAAAAAGCTCCGTGAGACAATATACTAGCAAAGAAAGAAAAGAGAAAAATTCAGCTGAAATGTATGGCTTGTGCTTCAATGAAGGTCTCTTACTATTCTTAGATTATAAAAGTCACGTCATATGGTGCAGACAGCTTTAAGTGATCAAATTAGTCCTATTTAATTGTCAGAGCTGATGAATTTTTAATGTCAGATGTAAAGGTTGTTAATTCTGCCAAAAATTCAGTAGAACATTAGATGTTTCCACTGGAACTTTGATGAAATATCACTTTTGATGTTTTGTGTGCTAATCCCTATTTAATGCAGCCATTTGAAAGAGAGCCATACATAGAAATCTAGAAAACTTCCTTATAATACGCAATATGTAAAATGATCAGAGTGGTTGGTGGCTTTTGAGTCTTTATAATGAGACTTTTTTTCTTGTACATTTTGCACCGGTCCTCAAATTCTACAAGTGAATGTGTGTTGTGTGTGTGTGTGTGTGTGTTTCCCTGAATTTCAGCTTAGGAAAAATCAAGGATACTCAATACAGTTTTTTAAGGCTGACACTGCAGATAAATTGCCTATTTGGGTTATAGTGATATTCAATCCTAGGGGAGCAGAGGACATAGATTCAGATGCATTCTGTTGTGATGATATCTTTAGTTGTGAATTCTTCCATTTGGAATCCATAATTACAATGTCCCCATACTTGAGGTTATTCTCAGCATTCAACCCCCTGATAAATCTGTCTACACAAAACGGCAGCTGGTCCACTGGCAATTGAACTGCTTTTGGTGACATAATTTCATGGTATTTTTTAGATTCTCTGAAAGAGAGCAGCTGCCCAGAGCTTCAGAAGCATTGTGCATGGGGGACTTTGCTCACACTTCTCTAGGGACGAGGAGGCTGTATAGGGTGACTACTGGCGAGAATCGTCAGGTAAATAACTGTCTCGTGGAGAATGTTCTTTTGCTTGTTTTGGTCCCTATGCTTAGAATTACAAGCATGGTTAGAAAGGGGGAAAAAAACTTGGTAATGAGGTGATAAGTTAAGATCAAGAAAGAAAAATCAAGTTTCTCCAAAGGCTTTTTAAATTTAATCCTCAAATGAGACTATGTTAGAAAAAGAAACAATAAAACAGATGGAAGAATCCAGGTGGTCTGAAGGCAGAAGCTAATACTCCAAATAGAATTAATTCTCTTAGCATACTTTTAGGTTAGGTTTTATGAAAATCTATTTGTTTTGCACAGAGGAGAAACAATTTGCATCTGACCTTGTAGCAGAAAAAGACACTGCTGATTTTAGGGCAGGAGGAATTAAACGTGAACCATAGACTTATTACTCTAACCCGTGCTATTTTGAACATCTTGTAAGTGATTCAGGCCACAGTTTGTCTGACCCAAGGGGATAACTTGCTTTCAAACTCCCCTGGCAAATCCTGCCTTATTGGGAGTAGCTAAACAAAGGATGGATGGATGGATGGATGGATACATTCTCCACAAACAGTCCTTTATGGGACATATTTTTGTACTGAACTTGCCCTAAATCACCACATCACACAACTGTAGGAAGTTGAAGTGATTGAAACAAATACAAAGAGAGATCTTTTGTGATGATGAACTAGTCTTGTATTTTAATTGTGATGGTAATGACACAAATCTACACATGTGATAAAATGGCACAGAAGTATACATAGATCTTATGTCATCATCCACTTCCCACTTATGGTTTCCCCATGTACCCATTGGAGCATATACATGGCATCTCTATACTATCATAGCAACTTCCTGCAAATCCACAATTATTTAAAAACAAAGTCTAAAATGTGGAGACAATACATGGAAAGAATATCTAAAACTCTTCCTGCCTCATTTCAAATGACGGGCTCTTTCTTATCCATTTGAGCTCCTCTTGTCACATCCATAGAGAGCACTGGACTATTGCCCCTACCTAAAGTAGCTTCCTTTGATATATCTGATAAAGTGTTAGTATCCAAAATGTACAAAGAACTGCCACGGGGGGAGCTAATATGGTGGAGTGGGAGAAGGACCCCAGGCTTGCCTCATCCCTCGAACACAGCTAAGTATCAAGTCATTCTGAATAGCCAAGAAATCGATCTGAGGACTGACAGAATGAATTGCACGACCAGCGAGAGAGAGAAGGCCACACCGTGGAGGGTAAGAGGGGCGGGTCCGTGGTTTGAGGGAAAAACATATCATGGGTGCTGCAGAGGGGAGGGAGCCCTGGTTGTGGAGGAAGGGCGAGAGAGGGGAGGGAGGGAGGAGCACACGGGGGACCACGCAAGGAAAACACTTCCCCAAGGCCCTCGAATGGGAAAAAGAGACGGACTGATTTTTGTGTTGTTGCAACCAGTGGGGCTCAAAGAGTGGAGTGTCAGAGGTCTGCGGCATGGCTGGTGGAGGGCTCTGAGGGTGCTGCACTGCTCCTGTAGGGAAGGCAGGCAGACAGCACAATATGAGGATCGCCTGACAGTAGGAGAGATGGTCCCCCCTTATTGGAGCTTATCTGAGAGAGGTGGCATTGCCGCTCCAGAGACAAAGGAGTGAGCAGGCGCCATCCCCCCACCATGAGAGGCACAGGGACACCTGCTAACGGTGCCTAAACCAGAAACCGGCTCGTCGGTGTGCTTTCTCCAAACCCCACGCTCCTGCACTCGGGTGTAACTGCCCTCCTGGGTCAAACCTGCGTCAGTCGCAGCATGTCAAGACTGTCCCCAAGAAAACCAGTGCGGGTCCTGCCACACCAGGTCCCCAAGTTTGGAGTTTCATTTTTTAGCGTTTTGGCAATTTTTTAATTTAAATTGTATTTAGTTAACATTCAGCGCAATATGGTTTTAGGAGTAGAATTCAGCGACTCATCACTTACCACACCCAGGGCTCATCACAACAAGTGCCCTCCTTAGTACCCATCACCCATTTAGCCCATCTCCCACCCGCCTCCCTCGATCCACCCACAGTTGGTTCTCTCAGTCACCATGGCTGGGATAGAGCCCAAAGTGCACTGCACTGCTCCAGGCATGGATACAACCCGGACACAGACGGTACGAAAACAGCAATCTGAAAAACACTCAGGACACACAGGGGAAATTAATCTGTCTTCTGGGAGGGATTCTCTGACAGCAGAGAGTATGAATTCCTTCTCCAGAGACCAAGGAGCTGTCTGGTGCCATTTCCCTCCGTGACCCCTCAGCATAAACTAACTTTAGTCGATAGCACAGCTCCAACACTGACTGCCTAAACAGCTTCCATCCAGCCCCATCCCCCAAAAACTGCTGGTGCGGCTTTTCTCGGTCAAGCGTGCCTGAGAACCGGCCCAGTGGCCGCCTCCCCCAGAAGACCAGCACTAACCCCCGCATGCCCACGTCTACGGTCATGTATAAAGTTCTGTAAAGCTTCAGCTCACGTGGAAATAGAACCAGGTCTCTTTTAACGAGCAGATCAGAGCACACCGAGTTAAATCTCACCACGCTCTGGCCAAGGTCCAAACACTCCCCGCTGCAGGCCAGGAGAGCCTCTGCAGACTACTGGCCTGAAGGATAGAACAGCCAAAACACAGGAGCACAGTACACAGCAGAGACACTCCCTGAGGCGCCAGGCCCTGGACAGGAAATGACCTCTTCTTCATAACGCCATTACTCTCAGGAGCAGGAAACATAACAGGCTTTCCTAACGCAGTGAAGACAACAGAGGCCTAGACAAAATGACACGATGAAGAAATTCATCCCAAGAGAAAGGACAAGAAAAGGTAACAGCCAGGAGTCTAATCAAAACATATTCAAGTAATCTGCCTGATCCAGAATTGAAAGCAACAATCCTAAGGATACTAGTTAGATTTGAGAAAAGCACAGAAGACGTGAGGGAGGCCCGTAGTGCAGAGACAAAAGAGCTGGAAAACAATCAGGCCGAAGTGAAAAATGCAATAACTGAGATACAAAACCGACTGGTGTAATGACCAGACAGATGGGATAAGCAGAGGAATGACTAAGTGGCATAGAAGATCGAATTGTGGAAAAATAAGGAAGCTGACCAAAAGAACGAAAAAGCCTGGATCACAAAAGTAGACTTAGGGAACTCAGTGACTCCCAACAAACGTAATAGCGTTTGTACCATAGGAGTTGAAGAAGAAGGGGAGAGAGAAAAGGGGACTGAAGACTTATTTGAAGAAATAGCTGAAAACTTCCCTCATCGGGGAAAGGAAACTGACATCCAAATCCAGGAGGCACAAAGAAACCCCATCAAAATCAACCAAAGCAGGCCAACACCAAAACACCACATCCTGTGGTGAAATTTGCAAACTACAGTGATAAGGAAAATTTCTAAAAGCAAAAAGACAAAAGAAGTCCCTAACTTACAATGAAGACAAATAAGTTAAGCAGTGGGTCTCTCCACAAAACCTTGGCAAGCCAGAAGGGAGTGGCATAATATATTCAAGTGCTGAATGGAAAAAAATCTGTAGCCAAGAATACTCTATCCAGAAAAGCTATCATTCACAATAGGAGGAGAGATAAAGCATTTCCCAGACCAAAAAAAAAAAAAAAAAAAAAAAAAAAAAAAAAAAAAAAGGAGTTCATGACCACTAAACTAGCCTTGAAATAAATATAAAGGGAACTCTTTGAGTGGGCAGGAAACACTGAAAGTGACCAAGTCTAGAAAAAGGAACAGAGAAATCTCCAGAAACAATGATGAATCAAGTAATAAAATCACATAAATTCATATATATCAATAATTACTCTGAATGTAAATGGACTAAATGCTACAATCAAAAGGCATAGGGTGTCAGAATGGATAAATAAAACAAGACCCATCTATATGCAGCCCACAAGAGATTCATTTTAGACCTAAGGACACCTGCAGTTTCAAAGTGAGGGGTTGGAGAAACATTGACCATATAAATGGATGCCAAAAGAAAGCCAGAGTTGCCATACTTATATCAGACAAACTAGATTTTAAACCAAAGATTGTAAGAAGGAATGAAGAAGGGTACTATATCACAATAAATGGGACTATCCAACAAGAAGATCAACCAATTGTAAATATTTATGCCCCCCACATGAAAGAAACCAAATATGTAAAACTATTAATAACAAACATAAAGGAACTCATAGATAATAATACAATAATAGTAGGGGACTCGAATACACCACTTACATGACTAGACAGATCATCTAAGCAGAAAATCAAAAAGGAAACAATGGCTTTAAATGACACACAGGACTAGATGGACTTAAAAGACATTCAGAACATGTCATCCTAAAGCAACAGAATACACATTCAAGTGCACATGGGACATTCTCTAGAATAATCACATACTAGGTCACAAATCAGGCCATAACAAGTACAAAAAGAGTGAGATCATATCATGCATATTTTTAGACCATAACACTGTGAAACTTGAAGTCAACCACAAGAAAACATGTGGAAAGACCACAAATACATGGAGGTTAAAGAACATCCTACTAAAGAATGAATGGGTCAACAAGGAAATTAAAGAAGAAATAAAAATACATTGAAACAAGTGAAAATGAAAACATGACCATCCAAAAAGTTTTGGGATGCAGCAAAAGTGATCACAAGAGGGAAGTGTATAGCAATACAGAACTACCTCAAGAATCAAGAAAAGGCGCAAATGCACAACCTAACCTTACATCTAAAGGACCTAGAAACAAATGAAGCCTAAAGTCAGCAGAAGAAGGGAAGCAATAAAAAACACACACACACAGTAGAACAGATAAATGAAAGCAAGAACTTATTCTTTGAATAAAACTGATAAACCCCTAGCCAGACTTATCAAAAAGAAAAAAGGACAAATGAGAGAAGAGAAATCATAACCAACACCACATAAATAGAAACAATTATAAGAGATTATGAAAACAAGATGCACAAATTGGGCAATCTGGAAGAAATGAATAAAATAGCAAAAACATATAAACTACCAAAACTGAAACAGGAAGAAATAGAAAATTTGAATAGACCCATAACTAGCAAAAAAATTGAATCACTAATCAAAAATCTCCCAACAAACAAAAGTCCAGGGCCAGACAGCTTCCAGAGGAATTCAGTCAAACACTTAAAGAAGAGTTAATACCTGTTCTCAAACTGTTCCAAAAATAGAAATGGAAGGAAAACTTCCAAACTCATTCTAAGAGGCCAGCGTTACCTTGATTCCAAAGACTCCAGTAAAAAAGAGAAGTACAGGCCAATATTCCTGACGAACATGGATACAAAAATTCTCAACAAAATACTAGCAAATCAAATCCAACAATACATTTTAAAAAATCATTCACCATGATCAAGTGGGATTTATTCCTGGAATGCAAGTGTGGTTCAGTATTTGCTAAACAATCAACATTAATAAAAAGAAAGGGTAAGAACCATATGGTCCTCTCAATAGATTCAGGGAAAGAATTTTACAAATTACAGAATCCATTCTTGACAAATCTTGACAAAGTAGGGGTAGAGGGAACATACCTCAACATCATAAAGGCCATATACCAAAACCCCACAATTAATATCATCCTCAATGGGGAAAAACTGAGAGCTTTTCCTCTATGGTCAGGAACAAGACAGAAATGTCCACTATCACCACTGATATTCAATATAGTACTGGAAGTCTTAACCTCAGCAATCACACAACAGAAAGAAATAAAAGCCATCCAAGTTGGCAAAGAAGTCAGACTTTCACTATTCACAGACAACATGATACTCCCTGTAGAAAACCGCACAGACTCCATCCAACATTGCTAGAACTGATACACAAGTTCAGTAACATCACAGGATACAAAATCAACATACAGACACTTGTTACATTTCTCTACAACAATAATGAAGCATCAGAAAGAGAAATTAAGGAATCAGTCCCATTTACAATTGCACTGAAAATCATAAGATACCTAGGAATAAACCTAACCAAAGAGGTAAAAGATCCGTACTCTGAAAACTATAAAACAGTGATGAAGGAACTTGAAGATGATGCAAAGAAATAGAAAAACATTCCATGCTCATGGATTGGAAGAACAAATATTGCTAAAATGTCTATACTACCCAAAGTGATCTACACTTGAATGAAATCTCTATCAAAATACCACCAGCACTGGGGCACGTGGGTAGCTCAGTTGGTTAAGCATCAGACTGTGGCTCAGGTCATGATCTCACAGTTCGTGAGTCTGAGCCCCACGTTGGGCTTTCTGCTATCAGCACAGAGCCTGCTTCAGGTCCTCTTTCCCCCTCTATATGCCCCTCCCTTGCTCTCTCTCTCTCTCTCTCTCTCTCTCAAAAATAAACAGACATTTTAAAAATATTTAAATATCACCAGCATTTTTCAAGAACAAACAATCCTAAAATTTGTATGGAATCACAAAAGACCTTGAATAGTCAAAGCAATCTTGAAAAAGAAAAGCAAAGCTGTGGGCATCACAATCCCATATTTCAAGGTATAATACAAAGCTGTAGTCATCAAGATAGTATGGTACTGGCACAAAAAAAAGACACACAGATCTTTGGAACAGAGTAGAAAACCCAGAAATGGAACCACAACTATGTGGTCACCTCATCTTCAACCAAGCAGGAAAGAATACCAATGGAAAAAGGCATTCTCTTCAACAAATGGTGTTGAAAAACTGAACAGCAACATGCCAAAGAATGAAATTGGACCACTTTCTTACACCATACACAAAAATAAATTCAAAATCAATGAAGGACCTAAATGGGAGACAATCAAAATTGTAGAGGAAAACACAGGCAGTAACCTCTTTGACATTGGCTGTAGCAACTTACTAATCACATCACTGGAGGCATGGGAAACAAAAGCAAAAATGAACGATTGGGACTTCATCAAGATAAAAACTTCTGCACAGTGAAGGAAACAATCATCAAAACTAAAAGGCAACCTATGGAATTGGAGAAGATATTTGCAAATGACATATCTGATAAGGGATTACTGTCCAAAATATATAAGGAATGTATAAAACTCAATACCCAAAAATGAAATAATCCAGTTAAAAAATGGGCAAAGGACCTGAATACACATTTTTCCAAAGACAACATACAGATAGCTAACAGGCTCATGAAAAGATGCTCAACATCATTTATCATCAGGGAAATACAAATCATAACTTCAATGAGACATCACCTCACACCTGTCAGAATGCCTAAAATTAACAATGCAGGAAACAACAGATGTTGGCAAGGATGTGGAGAAAGGGGAACCCTCTTATACTGTTGGTGGGAATGCAGCTCCTCTGAAAAACAGTATAGAGCTTCCTCAAAAACTTAAAAATAGAACTGCCCTATGTTCTAGCAATTGCACTGCTAGTTAATTACCCAAAGGATACAAAAATACTGATTTGAAGGGATACATGCATCCTGATGTTTCTAGCCATAGTATCAACAAGAGCCAAGTTATGGAAAGAGTACATATGTCCATCAAAGGGTGAATGGTATATATGAATGGTGTGTGTGTATGTATGTACAACATGAAATATTACTCAGTCATCAAAAAGAGTGAAATCTTGCCATTTGCAATAATGTGGATGGAGCTAGAGGGTATTATGCAAAGCAAAAAAAGTCAGGGAGAGACAAAATATCACATGATTTCACTCATAAGGGCAATTTCGGAAATGTAATAGATGAACACGGGGGAAAAAAGAGAAGCAAACCATGAGACAGACCCTTAACAATAGAGAACAAACAGGTTGCTGGATGGGAGGTGGGTGGGGGGATGGGTTAAATTCGTAATGGGTATTAAGGAGGGCACTTGTGATGAGCACTGGGTGTTATACAGAAGTGACGAATCACTAAATTCTACACCTTAAACTACTAATATTACATTGTATGTTTTCTAACTGATATTTAAATAAAAACTTGGAAGGAAAAAAATTTTGCTACAACTCAACACTCAAAAACAGAAAGAATCCAATTAAAAAAATGGGTAGAAGATATGAACAGACATTTCTCCAAAGGTGACCTTCAGATGGCCAATGGACACATGAAAAGATGCTCAACATCACTCATCATGGGAAATGCAAATGAACACTCCAATGAGATATCACTTCACACCTGTCAGGATGGCTAAAATCAAAAACACAAGAAACAACAAGTGTTGCCAAGAATGTGGAGAAAAAGGAATATTCATGCACCTTTGATGGGAATGCTAATTGGTGCCACTATAGAAAACAGTAGGGAGTTTCATCAAAAAGTTAAAAAATGGAACTACCTTATTACAATCCAGTAATTGCACTACTGGGTATCTACCAAAAAAATATAAAAGCACTAATTCAAATGGATACATGCATCCCAATGTTTATAGCAGCATTATTTACAATAGCCAAATTATGGAAACAACCCAAGTGTCCATAGACTAATGAATGGATAAATAAGATGTGAGACTGAGACACACACACACACACACTGAAGTACTATTCAGCCATGAAAAATGACGAAATCTTGCCCCTTGCACTGACATGGATAGAGCTAGATAGTATAATGCTAAGTGAAATAAATAAGAGAAAGACAAAAAAAAAAAGAAAAATGAGAGAGAGAGAAACCAAGAAACAGACTCTTCACTATAGAGAATAAATGGATAATTACCAGAGGGAAGGAGGGTGAGGGGATGGGTGAAATAGGTGATGGGGATTAAGGAGTACATTTGTGATGAGTACTAGGTGATGTACAGAACTGTTGAATCACTGTAGTATACACCTGAAACTAATACAACCCCGTATGCTAACCATACTGGAATTAAAATAATAACTTCATTAAAAAATAAAGTAGCTTCCTTTCATCCTTTATCCTACCAGTATTTTTCATCTCAGCCCCCCTGCACCTCACCTTCATAGCACTTGCCAGCGCATTTGTAACTATATGTTCATTGGTTTCATTATTTGATAAATGTCTCCTCATTCTCCACTTAACAAGTATATGTTGAGAACATAGATACGACGCCTGAATTTCAATATTGAGAATATATCAGAAAACAAGTCAGAAAGGATCCCCAGCGGACAGACAAGGTCCCTTCTCTCACAAAGCTCACATTCTAGTATGAAAGGATGACAACAAACAAGTAAACACATAAATAAAGAAAATATCAAATAGGAAAACATTATGGTAATATAAGAAAAGATGGTAATATAATAGAGAATTATCAAAGGACTCCTTAGCCTTGAGTTATTAAACTGGGTAAACTTTTCCACGAGGTAATGTTTGCACAGAGACCTGAACTATGGGGGAGTCAGTCACGCAAAAGTCTGAGAGGTGTGGGGTGTGGTAAAGGGATTTCTTTCCAGGCAGAGGAAAAAGCAAGTACAACTTTCTTAGACTGGGAAAGATCTCGGTGTTTTCGATGATTAACAAGGAAGCCAGAGTATATGGAATAGACTGAGTGAGAAGGGAACCTAGGAGATCAGGCAAGAGAGTCAGGAAGGAGCCAGATGACATGGGTCTTGCAACGTCACGTTAAGAGGGGTATTGGAGAGTCATTGGAGAGCTGTGAGCTTTTGGGTTTGTCTGTTTTTGTACACCATGGACGCAAACTCATATCTGAGATATGATAAGCACTATTTTTGATAATATAATTAATATACTATGCCTCTTGAGAAATACAGAATCATATTCCCTTTGCCCAACAGTCTCTTTTAAACCTTCTGCAATCCCTCTTTTGTGTTCAGAAATTGAGAGTACAACTTCTAGGGCTTCTTCTTCAACACTTTTGGTGGCCACAGAGAACTTTCTCTACTTACCGGCCATAGGTAGACTTTTGAGATGTTTGAAAAATGAATTCCAGATAGGCCTAGGGGATATACCTCCAATGGTTTTGCTAAGATCTAGTCTTTCTGGAATGAAGACCTTGAGAGCTATTCAACCTGGGAATGCCACACCCAACAACTCTACTCTCCGTGGTATAGCACACACACTAACTTCTACAGGCATCGAGTTTATCAGCATTTGTTTACTGAACTCCTATTGTGTTCCAGCATTGCTTAGAAACTTAAAAGACAGGGGTGCCTGGGTGGCTCAGTTGGTGAAGCGTCCCACTCTTGGTTTTGGCTCAGATCATGATCTCATGATTCAGAAATTCAAGCCCGGCATCAGGCTCTGCACTGAAAGCACAAAGCCTGCTTGGGATTCCCAATCACTCTCTCTCTCTCTCTCTCAAAATAAATAAACTTCAAAGAATTTGTTAAAAAACTTAAAAGACAGTGAACAAGCGTACAAATAAGGTATTGTTTTGATGCAGATAATGTTTCATTGGGAAGAACCAGTCAATATAAAGTAAAATTAAAATAAACAGAAGCCCAAACATAAAATTTCTCATAGCAATAGTTTTTCCATAAAAATAAAAGTAGTTGGTGTGATAGTTGTAGGAGGAAGAGGGGACTATTTTAAATAAAGAGGGGTATGAGTTCAGGGATGGCCTCTCTGAGGGACTGACATTGAAGCTGAGACTACCTGAAATAAGGTATCCAGTTCTCCCCCAAATCACCAGTTCTGGTTAAAATGGAAGAGAAACTGCAAAGAGAGCACAAGCCAGGGAGCATCTGTGTCTGTGTTTTAAGTTCTCATCTAAGTCTCCTTTAGAATGTTCAAAGCAAGTATTGAGACGCCACTTGATTAACAAGATTGTAAGACTATTTCCGTCATTGATGTGCAGAGATGAGAAGCCTCACAGAGTCCCCTTGGTCACATTCCTAGAGCAGTTCGCTTCAGGGTGCCCTCAGTCATCTGTACCCTCCTTTCAACATGACCATTTGCTTGAGGGGATTGAGATGCAATGATGGCAACTTGGACAAAGCTCCTATTCAAAAATCCCTTAAGTACCAGGGAGGAGAATGTACAACACAGCTCCAAGGTGGCACCGTTGAATAATGTATTTGCAAAAAGACAAAAAAAAGGAAAAAAGAAAAATCTGGCATAAACCTATGTAATTTTTGGACATTCTGAATGTTCTTGTTTATCCTGCTTTGTTTTTACACCAGGGTTTGATCGCGATTGAAAGATGTTAGCTGAAACTATTCTTTCAATCACAAAGTCACTCCATAAAAGATAGCCGTTGTAAGTAATATTATTAAAATTAATACTGATTCTTGACTAAGGCTTCTTGATCACTGTCCATGGATGGCTTCTGATGTGTGGCAGTTGTTTGAGAATCTGCAAGAATTGGATGGCATAGGTGTATGACCAAACTCTAATAAGCTACAGTGAGGGCATATTTGTAAACACTGGAATAATGGAATTGAGATGACCAACTGCGGATCCTGACTCTAAAGGCACTTGTGATTTTCCCCAAGTCTCACTGGAAGACCAATCAAATTGGAATCACTCACTGGGCACATCTCATTTCTTGGATACTGTAATGAATTAAATAGTCAACTTATTGTTCACTTACATGAACTTAAGGTAAAAATACTCAGAGTAGGGGCGCCTGGGTGGCGCAGTCGGTTAAGCGTCCGACTTCAGCCAGGTCACGATCTCGCGGTCCGTGAGTTCGAGCCCCGCGTCAGGCTCTGGGCTGATGGCTCGGAGCCTGGAGCCTGTTTCCGATTCTGTGTCTCCCTCTCTCTCTGCCCCTCCCCCGTTCATGCTCTGTCTCTCTCTGTCCCAAAAATAAATAAAAAATGTTAAAAAAAAAAAAATACTCAGAGTAAAAATACATTCTTAGCATTGTGGATAACTGACACAACCCATTCCTGGACCAGAAAGAACAGCATGGGCCTCTCCCTTCTGAGATTCCATCTTGGAAAAATGTTTTGGAGAATTTGCTGTCACTCCTCAAAGGGTAAATTATAGTACTGCTTTAAATGCCTCAGTCACTGGGCTCTAACTATGGGAATCTTCAAAAGGAACTTATGGGGCTGTATGTCTGAAAAGTGGGAGCAAATAATTATATAATTGCCTTTGGGGTATGTTCTGTTCTTATCTCTATCTCATAGGAAACTGCGGTTCAAAAATTGAAGGTGACTTTGCTAAAGGTCACAGTTAGTCAGTGCCTTAACTGGAGTGGGACAAATATTTGTCTACTCTAACATTATATCTCAGGGAAAAGGTTAAGCATAAGGTTTTCAGTGGCTTGATTTGCGTCTATTCTGCAGATTCTTATTAAGGACTGTGGATGGCATATTTAAAATTGCATTTGTCCAAGAAGTATTTGGAGGACATGTAATTGGAAGTTGATGGAGTCTGGGACCTGTGAAAGATGCCGAGTTAAAAAAAAAAAGTGTTTTCCCACTGCATCCTAGTTGAAAAGGAGTCAGGTTGAGGTCCAAGGGGGTATCAGACATACAACCCACCTAAAATTTCTCCCAGTTACTTCAGAGCTTGTTACAAAATCTAAGGCCCTGTCTATCTAAAGAAAAATCTGAATCTGCACATAACCCTGCCATTGCCCTGACCCCTGGCCTGGGAACATCCCCCTCCCCCAAATGGAGATATTCAGAACCAGAAAGACAATAATAGAGGGAGAAAAGTAGATATTAACAGATAAATGGGGAAAGTAGATAGGCAAATGAAAGGTGGATCTTCTTTATATAAATCTAAAGTTGTGCTTGGTCAAAGTCATTGATGAGGGCTTCATGATATACTGTACCTGAAGGTGAATCAGTAACAGTTCATCTGAGAGGTTTCTGCCCTCCAAAAGCTCACACTCTAATGGGACAGATGGACAACTCAGCAGGCAGTTTAAGTAAAGAGTGGTATATAATGTAGGACGTACAGGGGGTTATAGAGGCTCATAGGAAGAAAAACAAACTTTTTGTAGGTCCTGCAAGGGTTATTGGAAGAAGAGATATTTCAACTGGGGGCTGAAAGATGAGTAGAAGTCAGTCAGTCTAGCAGTGTAGATGGCTGGGTGTGTGCATGGGGGTGGAGAGTGATTGCTGTATTGTTTTGGGGTTTGTTTTTTGTTTTTTGTTTTTGGCTCCTGGTGACATAGCAGGAAAAGTGAAAACAAACACACCTGCTTCCCACAGCCCTGGAAGAACAGGGCCCTTATTGGTTTATCCATAAGTGAGCTCACTGTGTCTCTATCATATCTTCAGTCACACCTTTGGAGGAAAGTAAGGAGACTGTGCGTGTCAAGCCCTTTAACAGGGGTTATGATCAATGTTTTCGGAATAGGAGAGGATAGAGGCTAATCCTTTAAAAGAAAAGTAAATGGCTTTAATCTTGTGGGGGAGATGGTGACTTTTCTTAGAGACACTGGATAGAACCTGAGACTGGGGTTTATATAAATGCAAGGGGGCTGAGGTTTCACTCCAGTACAGCACCCCTGAAAGGTGATGAAACATTTAGGTGGCATACAGATTCATGAGTGGAGAGGGGGACACATAAGGTGTAGTCAAGAATGAGCGCTGAGCCCCTTGGCACCGATAGCTAGGGTGCAGATCCTTTTGCCCATTTCTCAGCATAGAAATATTGGTGCTTTCCATGTTGAATGGGCCACATGGATTTAGATAACGAGCGTCTCTAGGATGACCACCATAACTAAGAACAGAGCCCCTTTCATGGTTTTTCAGCACAAAGTAAGTCTGGGATTATTTAAAACCCAGTGTAGTCAGGAAGGGACTCAAATGATGACTAAGATTAAATTTCCCAGGGGTGCCTGGGTGCCTCATTTGGTTAAGCTTACGACTTTGGCTCAGGTCATGATCTCACAGCTCGTGAGTCCGAGCCCCGCGTTGGGCTCTGTGCTGACAGCTTAGACCCTGGAGCCTGCCTCCAGTTCTGTGTCTCCCTTTCTCTCTGCCCCTCTCCCGCTCACATTGTCTCTCTCTCTCAAAAACTAAACAATTTTTTTAATTTCCCAGTAGCCAGGATAGATGTTTAAATGAAATTTAATTTGAATTAGAGAAATTAAATAAATGAAATTTATTGTTGCTCCTAAATGTTGGTATAACTCACATAAATCTTTATATATAAGATCCAAAAGCAGGGAGGTCATGGTATATGTTGTAAACTGAAAGTAATTCAGAATCTTATGGGTATAATGCCATCTCAGCTAAAATGTGGCAAGATTATTTGGTAGCAAATTGAGAGGGGAAGGAAGAGGAAAGTGATCTAAGTAGGCAGAAACATCATGTGCAAAATTAGAGAATATGGCATGCATGTTTGAGTAGCTTAAAGAAATGTGGGATGCCTAACATTCCAGGAGCATTTGAACAACCATATCTGAAATCAGAAGAGAGAACTGGGTTGGAGATTTTGTATTTTTCAGCATTTAAATGGTAATAGAAACCATGAGAATATTTGGAAAGAGGAAGAGGACCTATGACAAAAGTGTCAATATTTATTTTATTTTTTTAAAAATGTACTTATTTTGAGGGATGCCTGGGTGGCTCAACTGGTTAAGTATCTGACTTCAGCTCAGGTCAAGATCTCACAGCTTGTGAGTCTGAGCCCCGCGTCAGGCTCTGTGCTGATGGCTCAGAGCTGGAGCCTGCTTTGGATTCTGTGTCTCCCTCTCTCTGCCCCTCCCCCACTCATGTGCACTCTCTCACTCTCAAAAATAAACGTTAAAAATTTTTTTTAAATTACTTATTTTGAGAGAGACAGAGACAGCACAAGTGGGAGAGGGGCAGAGAGAGGGGGAGAGAGAGAAAATCCTAAGCAGGTTGTACACAGTCAGCACGGAGCCCCATATGGAGCTCGAATTCACGAAACCATACCATCATGACCTGAGCCAAAACCTAGAGTTGGACACTTAACCGACTGAGCTACCCAGGTGTCCCAAAAGTATTAGTATTCAAAGATGGACAGAGAAGGGAAACCTGCACAGGAGACAGAGAGGCACTAGAAGAATAGGAAACAAACAGGAGAATGTAGAACAGTGTGTTTCTTGGCTCCTATAAAGGGCTCATATAAGGCAAGGAATGAAGCATGTCTGTTAGATTTAGCATTTAGAATGATGGTGGTGACCTAGGCAAGGACAATTTTAGTGGGATAGTTAAGGCACAAGCCAAATTACAGTGGGTTTGGGAGTGGATACGATCTGAGGACACAGAGAAGAAAATGTAGGTCATTCGTAAGAGTTTTGACTGGAGAGCAAAGAAAAACTCTAACGACTTGAGAGCGATGTGGGTTCCGACATGGCGGGGCTTGAATTTTAGTCTAGTTGGAACGGAATTCACATACACGATGATGTGAAAGTCACGAGTATGTGACAGCACCTAGAGAATAACAAAGTTCCGGTCTCAATTCTGATTTTCTAGTCTATTTCAATAAAATGATTTCTGAGCTCTCAATTAGAGGAGACTACCAGAAGAAACTGAAGAAGCTATTAACACAAAAACGGAAGAATACTGGGAACTCTGGAAAACGTCGAGCAGCCGTAACATGTCAGCAGCGGTGGTGATTGATGGGAGAAAAGCCAGACAAGAAGAGGAAGTCATATGGTAGCTATCATATAGCAGCAGAGGTCTCATTTAAAAGCACCCACGAACTACTCCACTGGTACTTTCAGAGGTAATTGAGGGCAGGATATTTGTAGAGGTCTGGAACTGGAATTCATAGATTAAAAAAAAAAAAAAAACTAGGAAAGTAGAATATAGCGTTCTCTGATTATTTTGATTCCATTCGAGTATAAACCCAGAAACGCGTGGGTCAAACATACAAACAACCACAACACACAGCAGAATCAAACACGCGTTAGCAAGAGATGCAAAGTAATGACAAGAATAACAAGGAAATGCCGGGTGTCATTCCAAAGAAATGAACAGAGAAAGCCTTCTGGAGGATGCGGCATTCGGAGAGAAAGCGGAGAGATAGGATTCTTTCTTGTGATCTCATAGTTTAGCTATAAAAGCTTTGCACATAATTGGCACCAAGTGAATTGTTGTTACAGGAAGCCATTTTGGAGCAGATTGAGTCAACCCAGGAGAAGGATATGAATGGGAGAAACGGGGTTAATTTGGGAATGCTTCCTGACAAGGGCTTCGTGCACTGAAAGGATGTTCTGTCCTAGGAAGACACTAGGAGGAATTACTCCACAGAACAGAAAGCAATGAAGTGATTGTAACTGGAATGTGGGAAGGAAGAGTTGGGCTGTAGCTTAGAAGGGGTCCCCGAATGGAACGTGAATGTAACTCGGAAAACTGCTACTTGACCTTAACATTTTAGAACCTAAACTGCCCTCATTTTCAAACCTTATCCCGGTTTTCCTTCATCTTTAAACCATCTCAAAATCACAAACTCGTTTCTATTTGCGTACGCGTTCCCTGGATAAAGCCTTGATTCACAGCACAGAATAAGAATCAGACCAAGTAATATTTAGAATGTAAGGTTTTATATTCTCAAAGAGACTTACAATTTTAATTTAGAAAGCGTTCCTATGAGATGCTGGTTTTTTCACCTGCTTTTACATTTAAATTGGAGTTAATCTATTTTTTCCCCCATTCAGGGATAAACCCTTTAAGAGAATTTATATGCATTTGAAAATGCGCACAGAGGATTATTACAGGCCTGAATATTTAAAATTTTAAAATAACTTTACTAAATATTAATTTATGAATTCCAATTTTGAAGGAAATTTTTTACAGTTCATTAGCTATTTATAGCAACTGATCATATGCAAGATAAAGGCCAGCTTAAAGTTGCTTTGTTTTTCTGAAAGGTAGCCAAACATTTGAGACAAATTTCACTTGAGACCAATTTTCTTCGACTTTTGAAGTCCCTCTTGTATGTATTTGAAATTCTAAACTCAAATTTTTCCAAGACTATTTTAACTTTGTTCTATTTACTTTTGCTCTCCTAATGATTTGCCATTATTCTAGGTTCATAAAACCATCTTTTCAGGGCGCCTGGGTGGCTCAGTCAGTTAAGCATGTGACTTCGGCTCAGGTCATGATCTGACAGTTTGTGAGTTTGAGCCCCGCATGGGGCTCTGTGCTGACAGCTCAGGGCCTGGAGCCTGCTTCCGATTCTGTGTCTCTCTTTCTCTCTGCCTCTATGCCACTTGCTCTCTATCTCTCAAAAATAAACATTAAAAAAATTTTAATAAAAAACCCATCTTTTCTATAAAGAAGGTTGGGCTATAATCTTTTGAGCTTAACTCTACGTGGAAAGATTAGTGATTGCATACCTAAAGAATAATTGGCTGGTAATTACCAGCTGCTTGGCCATTTAAAATTTCCACATTTACAGTAAGCTTTTTTCTTAACTGAAATTTTTCCCGAAAATCTATTTCCAAGCCACTTTTCCAATGAGAAATGTTTACCACTGACACTTTGTCACTGAAATATTTTATGTTGAGATGGGGAAATGGTACGAGCAGCGTTATGGTTTTTAGAATCCTGCAGCTGAGTAAGAAGCCATTCTCAGCCACATAATAGGTTTCTGACAACGTTCTGTTAGCAGTAAAAGATATGAGGACCACGAACGTTGATGGAAGATACAGGTAATTAAGTCACATGTGCCACAAATAAGACTGGCAAAAAGGCAATGACTTTGTCGACCGAAGTGCACAGAGAGGTTTATGGCAACAGAGGATACTGTTGCCAACCTTTCAGGTGAGTTTTTCTGCTTGCAGGGCCGACTGAGAGTGTCCCTCGACGGGCTGTACCAGCCCCACCACAACTGGGGGTCAAGGAGCCCTCACTGAATTTCAAGTTCTGCTTAAATTGTAGCTCTAATGGAATGACAATCTTTTCAAGCATTCACCAAAAGCCTTGGTCTGTTTCCTTCCTGTATATTTGAAATTGGATGTATTTTCTCTGCTCTTAATTTCAGTCATACCCGCCTTGCCCATTAAGTGGGGGGAAAAGTACCTTGCCTTACCAGGGATTTAAGGAAGATGCATTTGTAGATAACGTCCAAGCGGGACGATGAAAGGATTTCTCCTAAACCCTTTTTCATTTCTTGGTTCCTGACTTTCCCAGACTGAGCATAGGTACGGGATGGCTCCTGACATATTTAAAATGTGCCAAAGCCCCTAATCCTTGTTTACTTCCTCCTGAACCTCCTAGGAGGGCAGAAGAAAATACGAACCTCTGGCCAAACATAGAAAGTCGCTTTCTCAGAAAACGGTGGTCAATTAAGGGAGCCTTTAGATGGTATTAACCACATGATATTTCCCCCCTTGGCCTAGTTTTAAGCATTACAATGGGGACTTTGAGCTTTGCTTAGTTGTGTGTTGTCACTTCTATTTAGTCCCCTCATGAATCTTTCACCAAAAATGAACTCATTTCAAGATGAAGTGGCGAATTGATGCGGTTATATAATCCAGCAAAGACATCTAATTTGAGAGTCTGTCAATTAGAATGTGGCGGGGCCTCTGGCCTTCACAGTCAAGATACCAGTCTACTGTGGTACGTGTTTGTTTTGTTTTTTTGTCCTCAGATGCCTCTCGCCGGAGAATATTCTATTTTTGACTCCCCTCGTATCAGAGGTCAACATGTGGCGCTCTGCAGCTTTCATAGAGGAAGATGAAAGGCAAAATGAGAATTTAGTTCTGGAGTCTCAAGCATGTGGCCCCAGGCATCCTGGAGTGGACAGCAGGCAGATGGCTGCAGCGGTGTGGAAACGCATCCGTGGCCGTGGTGCCAACTGGAGCCTTTCCAGAGGCATGCCGGGTCGCAGAGGCGGCGCTCCTCAGGTTAAGCGTGAGTTTCCTGTGGGAGTGCAGTTGCTGCCCCGGTTGTTCCAAATAAACCCGAAGTTGGAAAGAGCAGGCCCATCAAAACGGGCATTTCCAAAAACCAATGTTTAAGATGCACCGCATCAACCGATTTCAGGTCTGCTATTTACGTGCAATCTGTGGTTGGTTTTCTAACAGGATTGACCCTATGATGATGCATGTTGCAGATGAACACGAGCGAGAAAGGGCCTCTTCTGTGGCAAAAACGAGGGCAGCCTACGTGCCTGTGTTGTAAGGGTCCGGGGTGGTGAAATCTACTGGGCAGGTGGGACGAGGCATATTGTTCTCCCTATCAGTCCTTCTCTCAGAGAAAGGGGACCTGGTGCGAGCGGAAAGACTAATCATCGTCAGAAGATTGTCAACGCATAGGAGAAAAGTCTCCGCTATTATCGCAGGGAGTCTGGGAACAACGGTTTATTGCTACGTTTCAATCTTATCTTTCCTTTCCTACCCTTACTGACACGGGCAAGATTTTCCCCACAGGAGGAACTACTGAAAATAAGGAGTAAACAGTAACTTCTAAAAATGAGTCATATATATTAAATATTGATTGTTTAAAACAAAACTATAAATAATGTAAATTTTATAGCATGTGTGGAAATAAAATATAAAACAAAAGCACAAAAGATAGGAAGAAAGGTAAATAGAATTACACGGTTTTAATTTGTTGTCTTGTTCTTGAAGTGATTTATTTTTTGAAGACAAGCTACGATAACTTAAAAATACACATTGAAAGTTTTAGAACCAATTAAACCACAGGAAGAGGAACACCTAAAAAAGTTCTCAGAGCAGATAAAACAGAATACTAAAAAATAATTGATTTATCCAAAAGAAGGTAGGAAGAAAGGGACAAAAAAGAACTCTATAAATATAAAACAAATACCAACAACTGGCATTTAAATCAAAGCACTTCAGTAATTTTGTTAAATATAAATGGACTTAGTCCAATAAAATTGCAGGTGTCAGACTTAATAAAGAAATAGCCAATCATATAATATAAGAATAGGCTTTATATTTAAATATACTGGCAGGTTGAAAGAGGAGACAGTTATACCATGCAAATGCTTATATGTAAGAAGGCAAATGCTAAAAACAAAGAATTCAAGATAATTTCCAGATATAAAAAGATATATTTCACAGCAATAAAAAAGATCAGTTCACGAAAAGACACTTAACAATACTAAATCACTGTGCAACTAAGAAGGCAATTTCAAAATACATGGTGCAAAAAAAAAAAAATGACAGAACTAAAGAAAGACATTAAAAACCCTATAATCATAGAGATTTTAGAACCTAGCTCTCAGTAACATGTGGAAAAATAGACAATAAAAGCAGCAAGTACATATAAGATTATAACAACACTATATACAAAGCGATTTTAGATCATACACTCAACAAAAGCACAATACATATTCTTCTCATACGGACGCGAAACGGTCAACAAGACTGGTGTATAGTCCCATATCCTGGGATTTAATACACATTCCAATAAATGCCAAAGCATCTACATTCTGTAGAGTATAGCCTCTGGCCAAAATGTGAAGGTTTGAAGTTACACAGTGTGCTTTTTAACCACAACAGAGTCGAAGTAGAAATCAGTTACGATAAGCTATCCAGACAATCCAATGTATTTGGAAATTAAATAGCATACTTCTAAACAGACATGGATCAACGGATTCACAAAGAAATGAGAAAACAGTTTGCCGTGAATGCTAACGAAACAGTGCTTATCAGACTTTAAAGTACAATCAAAGCAATATTGAGAGGGTGATTATAACTTTAAATGAGTACATTGGAAAACAGACAGACAATTCATTATTAAGAGACCTAACGTGAGAGGACAGAACCCTTTGAGCCGCACGCAAGAGGAGTTCACATCCACTTGATTTCTTGCTCGTGAGAAATAGAGGCTGGGCAGAGGCTGAGAAATCCCCCTTTATGGTACAGGCCAGGGAGAAGACGATCGCACTTTATGAAGCTCCATAGGAATCAGCCTTCTCTATCGCCCATATGGAATAAAAGTATTAATTCACTGTGGGAATAACAATAAACTTCATCACTCTGAGGCACCGATGAAAACCAATTACAGCTGGGAGAAAGAAACAGAAAAAATCTCTCCATAACTAGGCAAAGGGAAGAAACACAGCTTTGTCCCAGAACAATTACTGCTGGAGGAACAGGATCAATAAGAAGGCCCCACAATGATAAGGGGATGTGATAAAAAATTATATGGCAACAAATTGGGCAAACTGGAAGAAACAGATAAATTTCTGGGAACATAGAAACTACCAAAACTAAAACAGGAAGAAACAGAAAATTTGAACAGACCCATAACTAGCAAAAAAAAAAATTGAATCACTAGTCAAAAATCTCCCAACAAACAAAAGTCCAGGGCCAGATGGCTTCCCAGGGGAGTTCTACCAAACATTTAAAAACGAGTTAACACCTATTCTTCTCCAACTGTTCCAAAAAAAAACAGAAATGGAAGGAAACCTTTCAAATTCATTCTACAAGGCCAGCATTACCTTGATTCCAAAACCAAAGAAAGACCCCACTAAAAAGGAGAATTATAGACGAACATCTCTGATGAACATGGATGCAAAAATTCTCGACAAGCTACTCGCAAATCAAATCCAACGGTACATTAAAACAATTATTCACCGCAATCAAATGGGATTTATTCCTGGACTGCAAGGGTGGTTCAATATTTGCAAATCAATCAACACGATACACCACATTAACGAAATAAGGGATGAGAACCAAATGAATCTCTCAACCGATGCAGAAAAAACAGTCTACAAAGTACAGCATCCATTCTTGACAAAAACCCTCAACAAATTAGGGATAGAGGGAACATACCTCAACATCCTAGAGGCCATACTAACATCATCCTCAATGGGGAAAAGCTGAGAACTTTTCCTCGATGGTAGGAACAAGACAGGGATGCCTGTCCTCATCGTTATTATTTAACACAGTACAGGACGTCCTACAGCAATCAGATAACAGAAAGAAATAAAAGGCATCCAAACTGCAAGGAAGAAGTCAAACTTTTACTATCCACAAATGATGTAATACTGTATGTAACAAAAAAAAAAAAAAAAAAAAAAAAGGCCCCACGATGAGACCAAGGAGGGAGACACAGAGCCTGCTGCATCTGAGCCAGAACAACTGAGGACACTCGTCACCTTCTGTCAGGCTAGTGAGCTTTGAGTAACAAGCAACAACAATCTTCTGCTGAGAGAGGGGGTAACAGAGACTTACTCTGAGATATTGGCAAGAGAGAAGACCTACCACTGGAGGAGGAGCAGACATTAGAGAAAGCCATCTGGAAAACCAGACTGTACCCTAAACACAAAGTAACACTAGAGGAACTTGAAGACGGTGGTTCACTGAAGGTCATCATTACAACAACAAACCCCTACCCAGCTCAACTACTTAGTAGATAGATAATCTCAGTCTCTCACACTGAAGACAAGGCATGCTTGTTTTCTGGGCATACATACTATAAATCTTAGTTCCTACTGTCCTAAACGAAATGCACAGCATTTAACCAGAAATTAGGAGACACACAAAGAAGTAAAAACATTATGAATCAATCAAGCAATTAACAGAACCAGACTGATAGAATTCAGTAGTTGGATCTATCATACTGGGAAGTTAAAAAAAAAACAACAACAACTTTGATTATCAAATCACTGGTTGAAAAGGCAAACTATGTGCACAATCAGATGGAAAATTTCAACGGAAATACAGAAATTCTAAGAAATGATCAAATGGAAAAGGAGAGTAAAAAACACAATAAGATCAATGAACAGTTCCTGTGTCAGACTCATTATTAGAATTAATGAAGCCAAGAAAAGAATCAGTGAACTCGAAGATAGGTCAGTAGAAACCACCAAAGAGTGAACACAAAGAGGAAGAAAAAAAGAGTACGCATGGGTGGGGGGTGGGCAAGTATCCACAACTGTGGGACTGTATCAAATGCCCTGAAATATGCATCATTGGAATCACCAACGTAGAAAAGAAAGAGTGTATGGGGTAGAAGAAATATATGAACGGGAAATGGCTGAGAATTTTACACACACACACACACACACACACACACACACACACACACCCAAACCATGTAAACAAGAAGCTCAGAGAACACCATACAAAATAAATACCCAGATCAACCACACCAAGACGCATCAAACTGTGGGGAAAAAAAGAGAAAATCTTTAAGGCATCTGTTAAGCACAAAACAAATATTACCAAATTTAAAAGAACTGAGTGATACAAAGTTTCTCTGACCAAAAAGAATTAAACTAAAAGGAATTACAGGATGATACATGAAAAATACTCAAGTACTTGAATAACCTAGGGGTCAAAAGGGAAATTACTATAAAAAGCAGAAAGTATTTTTATTTGACTGCAAATCGAAACACAACATATCAAACTATGTGGATGTAGCTAAAAGAAGGTATTTTTGTTGTTGTTGTTTATTTGGGTCGTTTTATTTTGTTTTAGAGAGAGATAATGTGTGTGAGCAGGGGAGGGGCAGAGGGAGAGACAGAATCCCAAGCAGGCTCTAGGCTCAGCGCAGAGCCCAATGCGGGGCTCAGTCCCACAACCCTGGGGATCATCACCTGAGCTGAAATCAAGATCGTGTGCTCAAACAACTGAGTCACCCAGGGCCCCTAAAAGAAGGTCTTAAGTGTAATTTAAGGTGTAAAGACTTATACTAGAAAATAAGAAAGGTCTCAAATAATAACCAAAGCTATCACACTAAAAAACTAGAAAAATACATGAAACTTAAAGTCAAAGAAAGCAGACAGATGGATATAAAAAAGAACAGAGATAACAAATGGAAAATAAAATAGGAGAGAAAGCCAATGACTAAAAACTGATTCTTTGACACAGTCAATAAAGCTAATACATCTCTAGTCAGATTAAAACATAACGGTAGAAGGCACAAATAACAAAAATTAGGAATGACACTACAGGCTATTCAGACTATGAATATAATAAAATTTCCTCATTTTTATATGTTATCTATGAAAAATCTACAATTAACATTAAGTTTACCATTATAAACTGTAATCGTAATTTCAACTGTGAAAAATTAAACCCTTTTCCCCTAAAATCAAGAACCCAGCGAAGAGGTTTGTTTTCACCATTTTTATGCAACATTACACTAGGCTTCTATCCAGTGCAATAAGGCAAGACACGCATTAAAAGACTTAAAGATCAGGAAAAGAGAAGTAAAATTCTTGTCGTTCCTAGATTTGTTATGAAATAAACTTTATGGAGTCTTAAAAAATGCTTTTAAATGAAAATTTAAAAAAATTTTTAAACACTAGTACTCAGCTAGTTTAGCAAAGCAGCATCCTGCAAAATTAACATAAAATTTCTATTTTAGATCTATGTACTAGCAAGAATCAATTGGAAAATAAAACCGAAATTACTGCCATTTTTAATAGCACAAAACACAGCAAATATTTAAGCAAGAGTCTAATGAGATGTGTGATACAAGTACACTGGAAACTACAAACATCGCTAAAAGAAATCAAAGAGTAGTGAAATACATGTGGAAAACGTCTATGGACTGAAAGTGTCAGTATTATTAGAATATCATGCTCCTCAAGTGTGCCTATATTAGATGAAATCCTTATCAACCTTTCAGGATGAATTTTTAAAAAATAATTATCTGGGGCGCCTGGGTGGCTCGGTCGGTTAAGCGTCCGACTTCGGCTCAGGTCATGATCTCACGGTCCGTGGGTTCGAGCCCCGTGTCGGGCTCTGTGCTGACAGCTCAGAGCCTGGAGCCTGTTTCAGATTCTGTGTCTCCCTCTCTCTGTGACCCTCCCCCGTTCATGCTCTGTCTCTCTCTGTCTCAAAAATAAATAAACGTTAAAAAAAAAATTAAAAAAAAATAAAAAATAATTATCTGATCATGAAAAAGATCTAACACATCCAAAACAATCTTAAAAAAGAAATTAAATATGGAGGATTCAAACTACCAGACTTCAAAGCTTAATCTAAATTTATAGTGATTAAGACAGTGTGGTATCGGTATTAGGATAAATAATAGATCAATGGAACATAATAGGTAGCCCAGAAATAGACTCACACTTATCCAGCCAAGTGATTTTATACCAAGATGCCAAATCAGTTCGATGGGGCGAAAGGTATGCCTGTTTAAAAAAAAAAAAAAAAAACGCTGGGAAATTGTAATGTTCATATAGGGAGAACAGAAATATCAGTCTATATACAAAATTTATTTGAGATGGATCATAGACCAGAATGTTAATCCCAGGAGTACAAATCTCCAGAAGAAAATATTTCAGAATGTTTTGTAATTTGGGGGTAGGCAAAGATATCTCAGAGAGGAACACACACACATATGAATCAGAAAAAGAAGTAGTGGGGCTGGGGCGCCTGGGTGGCTCAGTCGGTTGAGGGTCCGACTTCAGCTCAGATCATGATCTCGCAGTCCGTGAGTTTGAGCCCCGCGCTGGGCTCTGTGCTGACAGCTCGGAGACTGGAGCCTGCTTCCGATTCTGTGTCTCCCTCTCTCTGACCCTCCCCTGCTTGTGCACTCGCTCTCCCTCTCTCTCTCTCTCTCGAAAATAAACATTAAAAAAAGAAGTATTAACTGGACTTCATAAAAATTAAAAGTCGTTTTATTCAAGGCACCATTCAGAAAATGAATAGTGAGAAGTACAAAAGATCTCTCAGCATTCCTGCACTAAGGGACTTGACCACCACTACCATGGCTTCTGGCAGCCTAAGGGTGCTTCCCTGAGTGACCTCCTTCCCCAAGTTCCTGCCTGTGAAGAACCCAAGGCTTATCAAAAGAATTTCCTGTTTGTTCCAGCCAAGGCCCCTGACGCATCTCCCTTTTCTCAAAGCATTTACTACAAAGAGCTGACAATTACAAATCCTTCTTCTGTTCCTTTCAGATATGTATGTATCTGCGCTGTGTTTCTCGAGGACTTGAAAGCCATCCCTTGCAATATGATCCCCATGAAGGAGAGGGACTGTTTCCACGTCTCTGTGGCAGGATAGAATCCCTAACTCCTCTAATCACCAGCCGGCCTGATCACATTTACACTGATCAACTCTTTGTAATTTTTCACTTGAGTCCTTGCTCACTCCCCCTCCCTACTGAAGAAAACGTGTTTTGACCATTTCATGTCTGGCTTGGTTGATCTTTGACAGAGTCCTGGACTGGGAGAAGACATTTGTGCACATCTATCTGACCAAACGTTTCATATCTTGATCTATAAAAAACTGCAAAACACTAGCTTCTTGAAAAACAATAAATACATGTTTGTGTATGTGATGTGTATGTATATATGTATATGCATGCAGTCAAAAAACATGTAATGAGGTGCTTAATATTGTAAACTCACTAGGGAAATGCAAAATAAGATCCAAATGAGGCAAAATTTCACATTCAATACATTGGCTAGAGTATAAAAAGTTTGACTACGTCAAATTTTGGCAAGGATGTGTATTCCCAGTGGCAGTGTAAAACTGTACAACCGCTTTAGAAAACAGTTTGGCAGTTTCTTATAAAGTGAAAATGTACATTTACCCTATGACCCACCAATTCTATTCCTAGGTGCTTACTGAAAAGACATGAAAACAGATGTCTACAAACTGACTTGTGCAAGGCTGTTCATTCTTAGCAAATTTGTTTATAATATCCCCAAACTGGAAGCCAACCCAAATGCCCATCAACAGGAACATGGATAAACAAATTGAAATATACTTGCGTAATGGAATACTTCTCAGCCAGAGAAAACAATGAAACAGAAATAAATGCAACAACACGGATGCATGGAAAAAACATGACTTTGAGTGAAAGAAGCCAGATACAAAATGTGCATATTGCATGATCCAATTTATATAAATTACAACAACAGTCAAAATTAATCTTTGGTGAAATAAGTTACTAAGTGGTTGCCTCTGTAAGGATGATGTGGAAATTGGCATAGCAGAGGCATGACAAAACTTCCTGGGGTGATGGAAATATTTGATATCTTCATTGTGATGGTAGTTACAGGGGTTCAAACACTTGTCAAGTCATTGAACTGAACACATGTTTGTGCATTTTATTGATTGCAAACTCTACCCTAATTGAAATCAAGCTTAAACAAGCAATCAGGAAGCAGTTCAAAAAGTGAGTGGCTATGTGTAATGACTTTCTTTCATACTGGATTTTTGGCAAATATCCTAGGAATGGAAGTAGAGAACACAGTAAAAATAAAGTATTAATAACCTGATTTATTTTAGAAAATATTTTCATTGCTCAAGAGGTCTAAATATAGCCTAAAAATGGATTCATTTCATTCTTTTTTTATTAACGTAGGATTGTTAACAGCTGAGACGACTAAGTCCTTACGATGCTCAGTTGTTGAAATGGGAGACTAAAATATGCTTACTTAATGAATAAGTCGAGGTCTCAATCAAATTAACTAATAGTATTAACTAACACGCTGAGTACTTACGATGAGCTGGGTGCTGTGCTAGGTGATTGACATATGTCAAATAATGCATTCTTTTCAAGTAGCCACTGGCTCCCTACTCACGAAGAAACTATAATACGGCGAGGGTCAGGAAACTTGCCAAAGGCCATGAATCTGGTACAGCATATAGCTACCATTTGGGGCTACCGCATCAAATTTGTACAAATTTGTTTATAATATCCCCAAACTGGAGGCGGGTACCAAATACGACCGCTTTGGTACGACCGCTACCACTACGTGGCACAGAAATATAATGCCTCAAATACTAAATAATACAAAGGTAAATCAGTGTTATCCATCACATCCCTAGTAACGTTTTATTTGTATGTTCATTCATTTTAACACATGTACGGAACAGCAGCTACCCTGTGTCAGATAAAGTGGTGGGATTTGGGGCAATTCAAGATGTTGCCTCCTCCATGATATTTAAGGGTCTAAATACTTGCCATATTGCAGCATTTGCAAAGCACTGTGGGAGCACAGAGGATGGAAGTTGTGTCTGATTCAACCTAGAAGTTGATATTTGCTCTGGGCTATAACGAATGAGTTCACTGGGCTGGAGAGATTAAAAAAAATTAAAAAAAAAAATGGTGCTCCGGGTAGAAAGAAAGGCAGCATGTGCACACGTGAAAACACGGAGAAAGGGGTATTGGGATGCACTTGTTTTTATTTTAAAGAGAACATGAGATAATATAATAAGATTAAAGGCTGGAAAGATAACCAGGGACTAGATCACAGGGAGTCTTAAGTACCTAATGTATTTGGAGATTTTATCTTGCACCCCCAAAGGTTTACAGATTTTTTTCTTAAGCTTTTTTTCCAAGGGAAAACTTATGCAGGACTCAAAACATAAAATAAATCACAGAGGCAACTCTGGCTGAAGTGGGGACAAGGGTACCTGTAGTGCCATTTTATCAGGCACTTTAATATTTCCCCCCACCCAACCCCATCAATTTTAATGGGGCTAGAATAAAACATTTGATCTTCTATGCCTAGGGTACTCACTCCTTAGGAGCCACAATGAATGTCATCTCCTCTGTATAATTATAGGTCTTCCAATAAGAATATTTGAAAAACAGTACTGTAGGCAATGGAGAGTTACTGAAGAGTTTTAAACAGGTCGGGGGTTCAATGATCACATTTTTGGTTTAGAAAAAGACCCTATAGCCAAGAAGGACCAAGACAGTGACATAATACACTGACGGTGGTAGAAATGGACAGAAGATAGGTAATATATGCTACTAAAGCCTGCAACCTGATTGCAGGGATAAAGAGAGGGAAGAATAAGTTTCTTGGGTGATGTGGTACCATTACCAGAGACTATTATGCTCAATGCAAAAAAAAGGGGGGGGGCTTCATAGAGCTGAAAATCATGGGTCTGCAGAAGTAATCCATCACAGGGGGATGTTAATTTCAAGACAGGAATATGAAGAGGTATCCAAAACTGATACTCAGAATTCACTACTAAAATCTCCTAAGTACCCTATTAACCTAACCCAGAGAGTAGGAGAGCAGATCCTTTTGGAAAATAAAGAATATCAGGAGAGTGGAACCAGGAATTCTAAAGCAAGATGGTTTACGTTATAATTATTTGTTTGTCCAGGGATATAGTACTTGCTGTGGTTCTAAAGGGAACAAAAGGTGCTTTCCACTCTCTTCAGAGAATTCACCAACTGAAAAGAGGAAGAGGAGGAGGACACCGTTTAGGTCAAGAAACATTTACAGATTCCTATTTAGATGGCAAACACCAAATACTCTTATGCTCCTGACAGACAAATCAGTGGGTTTTTTTTTTGGGGGGGGGGGTTCCACCTTGAACCTGTCCTGGCTTCAGAATCCTTCTCAATTCAGCTACTGGCAATTCCAGTTGGTACAGGAGATAAACCTGTTCAGCATTTCTGGTCTGGAAGATACATATTGGACATCCAGATGGGACAGTCAGTAAGCACTTAGATACATGAGTCTGATTTTCATGAGGGTCAACAAAAGTAGAAATACATACTTGCAAGTAATCAGTGTGGAAACGGCAAGTAGACTGTGGAGGGGAACGAGATCACCCAGGGAGAGTCTGACTTAGATGTCTAAGGACACTGTTCATTCTTTGGGGGGGAAAGGGCGTGTCTTCTAACTCGTTATGTTGTCCCTTGCACAGAATTTAGCCTCAGGGGATATTCATTTATTTCTGTCATCTCCTAAACTTTTTCCCAATATGGACTACAATTACTTTAATGCAAATACCTAGGGTAGTGATTCTCAAAGCATGTTCCTTGTAGGAAAAGGAACAGCAATCCCTGGGAATTTGTTAAAAACTCAAATGCTTAGGCTTGACCCCAGAACTGCTTAATCAAAAACCATGGTGGTATAACAGCAACCTGTGTTTCAGTAAGCCCTCCCAGTGATTCCGATACACAACCCAGTCTGAAAACATATGCCTCTAGACGATACAGTTAAGCCTGTTCGATCTCTCAGGACTAACCTGTGGTCTACCATGTCTCATTATACTTAACTCGTATACTCTTTACTGTGCCAAGATATGGATATACCATTCATATCTAGAGGTTAATCATCATCTTGATTTTCAACACCCTTAATCTTTTATCTAACCCAGATGTAACAAAGAGCTTTTATTCTGCAGGCTGACTCTGATTAATTGATAGTGGTTGATTGGCAATGTTAGGAAAGACTCTGGGGGAATATGTAGGGTCTGTGTGAAAGAATGCTGTGATCTGTTAGTTAGGTCCACCATGGGTGCTGTTGGGCTAATGCCAGGCACTCCCCTATCCTTCCAGGGTGTTATACTGATCTGTCAATTTCCAAGGAGACCATGCTTCTCAATGCAATATAAAAACCAAAAAATATGTATGCTCAACTCTTTAGCTGACATCTCCCTCCAATCCCCAATTATAAATCAGTTCACACAGAGCCCACTTGGCCTGAAATACAAGAACATGAAAAAATAGAGTGGGTGGGGGATATAAACCACCAGACTAATTTGCCATGGCATTAAAATGCAGGGAAAAAGTTCTACATTATTTCTTTTGGTGAGTTCTACCTGAAATCAACTTAGAGTTTATCCAGCATTATGATAAAATCTCATTAGTGCCCGGCTTTATGTCAGCAAATTACCCTAAGGACATATTTTACTTAACATGAATTCTAGAAAAGCGTTGTAAATGTGGGAAAATATCAAAGGCATTTTTAAATTATTTATGACATGCACTCATTCAACAAATATTTAATGAGTACTACTTAGTATTGTATTAAGGCTTAAGAATCAGAAATGGATCATACATAGTTCATGCTTGCAACAAATCTAGAAGAAAGGAGGAGTCATGATAGCTTGCTGTGGTAAGGCCTGTGGTAGTGGTGAGACCAGGAGGCAAATAAAGGAGATAAGTATGTGAAGATAGGATGGGAAGGACAGAAATAGAAAGCCTTCGGGAAAAGGCGGAATGAGAACTGAGCTCCAAAGGACAAACATGAGTTAAACGGATGAGCGGAGAAACTACCACGTGGGAAAATTTAGAGGTGATAAATAGCATAATGCTATTCATTAATTACATGTGCTTACGCGTGACTGGACAAAAGTGTGGGGGGGGGGGGTAGGGAAGGAGGAAGTCGGTAAGATGGAACTTAGGCTGCAGAAATGAGTAGGGGCAAACACCAGCCAAGGGGAAGTTCCTTTGAGGACTAACCAGCTCTGAGTTCATTTTGATTTCTGCTTTGCCATCATTTCTCTGTGCTACTGTTCAGAGCCATCCTGGAACAGTTCACTCCACATCAATTTCATCCATTTGGAAACTAGTCTGGTAAAAATAGGTTGAAAGAAATTATGCTGTCCTCAGAAATTGCGAGGAAAAAGGTTGCTGGCATGTGTACACGGCCATTTCTTTCTGGAAAGACTTGCTGCTGGATATGGCCGTTGTTGGCTTTCTCCTGCTGTGCATGGGAGATGTGCCTGCCTTCCAGAATTCTGATAGGTGTTATTAATGATTTTTGGTGGATGTGGAGGGACTATTGCAGAGCCCTGCATGCTCGGATTTAGAAAAGATTGGATTCAGTTGATAGTATCAGAGAACTTTAAAACAGTGGATGAAACAAATGGGATTTGTTATTTTTCTTTTGCCAGAGTCTGCAATTAGGTAGTATGGGGTTTACATAGTAGCTCTGTGAAGTCCTGAATATCCTAGGCTTCTTTCTTTTCTGTTCTGCTTCCCATAGTCTGTGCCTTCCACCCATGGGTCATCTCATGATCTCATTATGGCCACTGCCATACCACTACAATACCACTGCAATACCACTACAAGAGGTAGCCATCTTGTTACCCTTTCAGGATGAGAGAAGAGTGGAGAACAGCAAAAACCTGTGTGCCAGCAGACTCTGATCTCTTGGACAGTTTTGTTCAGAAACTCTGCCCCGTGACTTTTACTTATATCTCATTGGCCAGAACGATCACATGACAATCTCTAGTTGGAAAGGAGAGTGGGAAATATAATCTCTTAGTTGGTCGTGCTGTTATCCAAAATAAAATCGTGGCACAGTGAGCAACGAGGAGATAATGCCGATTGGATAGACAATTAAGAATCTGCCACATCGGGGGGCGCCTGGTTGGTGCAGTCGGTTAAGCGTCCAACTTCAGCCAGGTCACGATCTCGCGGTCCGTGAGTTCGAGCCCCGCGTCAGGCTCTGGGCTGATGGCTCGGAGCCTGGAGCCTGTTTCTGATTCTGTGTCTCCCTCTCTCTCTGCCCCTCCCCCGTTCATGCTCTGTCTCTCTCTGTCCCAAAAATAAATAAAAAACGTTGAAAAAAAAAATTAAAAAAAAAAAAAAAAAGAATCTGCCACATCGGAAGTCTCGCCTGAAGCTGGTACCCAGCTCTCGTAACTCTCAATGCTAGTTTCACTCTTCCTTTTCTCCTGTCAACACACAAGTGCTTTGTCAGAATCCTCCAATGCTGCAGTTCCTACTTTGGGTCTAGTATGTTGTCAGCACTGTGTTTCCAAGCCATTTTCCTCTCCTTTGCACGCTTCTCCTTTTTTTTTTTATCCTCTCTTCTATTCACCACTTGTACAAAGGCATGTGGGTGCTGCACACATATGTGCATGTATGTGTTTCCAACCGCTCTGAGCTCATGCAGGAACATGGCATTATTTCCTGAGGCGGGACTACATGCTTTATATTTCTGGTTTACAATCTCCATTCATGAAAGAGCTCAATTGCTTTCCAACCCCTCCTCTCCTCTGCCTTTGGAAAATTATCCTTGAAGAAAAACTCAGTGGGTTGCCCCATTTGTCAGCAAATGAAAGAAAAAGAAAAAAATGTAGAAAAGAAGCCCATGCCTTTCATAATTAGAACTTAGGCTTACATCTGTGTCCTGGAAATTGAGACTTTAAAAACAATTCCTTAAGGGCTAATTAGAGGAAAGTTCGTTGTGCGTTCTGGCAAGAGTTTCTTTGTGAGAAGATATTGAGGGAAGATGGAAGGATGACTTCACTCCCAGCGCTGTTCTGAGTTCAGGAAAAAAAACTTCAGCTCCTGGCATACCAAATATTTTATCGAGCATAAACTTCCAAATTTAACCCATTCCCTGGATGCTGTTTTCCTTTCATCAGTTGGAGACAGATTAAAAATGAAATGTAATAAGATGACATTAGAGAACACAATCACACAATTAATGAGGAGAATCGTCCAGAATAAATACAGATCATACTGCCTTTGGAAGGGGCACCAATTTCTCCACAGATGTTTAGCTCATTGGGTCTGAGGAAGGGTACATGGGGGTAAGCATTTCCAAAACCAAACAGGTAGATGGGAATTACTTCATGAATTGGAGAAAATGTCTGGCAAAAGAGGGTTTCACCCCAAGGTACTGCTTTGGCCCATTTTCTGTTTTGTTCATCCACAGACCTTTTCCTTTAGCTCATCCCTGCCTCGTATCCTCCTCCGACCTCTCTCACCCTACCCATGAGGAGAGTTATAAAGCTGGTCGTACATGCACTGTTTGGGGTCCTCCTAATCAGTTCCCTTGCCTTAAACGGCTCTTTATGAACGTAATATAACATTTTCTTTAAAAAGAGTCTTTAAAAGATTCTTAGATAACACCAATTCCTGAGTTTCCAATGAGAAAATGAAGAATGTGTTTCAGATACTCTAAGGTACCACCCAAGTGCCCAAGTGCAATGAATTGTCATTATGACCCAAAAGGTGAATTGTCCTGTATATACTTAGCACACATAGACAGAAGCCACACGCACATATACGTAGTATCCTTATGAACGCATACACGTATATTCACGCACAACCCTTTAGCGTGCATGTGAATATTTCTAGGTATTTGGAGTTCTAGAATTGTCTCTGCTAGATTTAAATAGTTCATGCAGTTTTCATTGTGATAGATGATACAAACTGCTCACCCAGAAAGGATGCATAAATATACCCTCTTCCCAGCACTTTCATGGGGTTACTTGTTCCCCCATATTTTCATTAACAGAGCTTATTAGCAAACATGTTTTTGCCAACCTCAAAGATGAAAAATGGCATTTCATTTTAATTTGCATTTTTGCATTAGTGAGGTTGAATATTGTTATATGCTTAATAACAAGCTGCATCTCCTATAAATGGACCGTTCATGTTCTTTTGTGCATTTTGTCACCGGGTTGTGTTGTTTTTCTTTATTTTTAGTGAGAAGGACTTTAGAAGACAAAAAAGTCTTAGGAAGACATTCCAGGCTTAGGAGATGATACAGAGCAACGTCAAAGTGGCACGAAAGTGGATGGCAAGCCTAAGAACTGTCAAGTCGACCAACATGTCTGGAGTGTAGGGTAGGTGAAGGCCATGGGAAATGATGCTGAGAAAATTGCTCCGCGTCGAGCCAAATTGAACAGGGTAACACCATGCATGATTATGGGAAAAGTATTTCTTGATGCCAAGATTAGTCTCTGTGCATAAGCAACATTGTGGATTCACAGTCAGGCTGCGGACCACTGTTTGCTAACTGCATGGTGAGAAATGTTAGGTGTCTTCTCAGGTGGAAGACTGAAGTCTGAATCGAGAACCAAGAGCCTTGCAGCGAGCAGCTGGGAAACACTAGCTACGAAACACCATCTGAAGCAGCACAAATGCTCTTGGCCAGACCCCAGTTTGGGGAGTTGGTAAATGTGGATCTGCTCCGGATTTGACTCTAACTGACCGGGCGACCTTGACCTAAGCATTTTCAATCCCTGAGCAGTTGCCTCGTGTTCAAAATGAGGTCCATCAAAAGACTTTTACATTCTTTGTAACTTCAAAATCCTGATACTTACACATGTTCACACCATTAGATAGTTCCACTTCGTGATATGCCATGATGTTTGTTCAGTCCAGAACGTGAAAGAAGGCTGAGGGTACTGTGATTATGCCTCAGTGCTCCTTGGGACCTCATTCAGTGCCTGCTAATTAACCGTGGGAGCACACTCATTTCCCAGGTACATTTTCAGGGATACAAATGAAGTGGAAAAATCTGACATTTTCAGCGTCCTTCTGCCTTCTATTTTTAAAGATATGAACACCATTTTCACCTCTTCAGAAAACTCTCCAGGCCTCCTGCATAATCTCTTTGATTTTTCTTGATCAACGTGTTTATGACAAATGAGCGCTTTGGTTCCAAAACACGTGTCGTGTGCAATCTTCTTACAAGTATATTAGTGAGGAACTTAGCCTACCTCAGGCCCATTCTTCTCTATGTTATAAGACCTTGGTACAATTTCATTATTCTCTAATAGAATGTTTCTTCCATCACTAAATGTTACAGGCGACAAGACAAAATTTCTGATTGCTTTCATATGTAGCTGCTAATAAAAATTGTTTCTGGATAGCTCTATACTCATGGATAAATTCATTTCATTTTAAATAAAAAGAAATTAAGCAAAAAGCAACAACTGATAAAATGAGGGCTTCCAATATTTCCACAATCATACCTGTGATCTTTTATTAGAGAAATCTTATAGTCTCCAGTATGGCTATAACCATATATCATTTATTAAAATACATAAACCCTTTCCTTTCAAAGGCTTTGTTGCCATCAATTTTAATTGCTAGATGAAAAATTTTATAACAAAGCTAAGTAGTAAAAATTTCCTTGCTAATATTTTCAATTGAGCATTAACATTTTTTAGTTATTAAAATCAATGCAAAGCTCTCATAATTAAAGTGCTCTCTTTCTTTTAACATATGAAATTTAATGTCAAACTGGTTTCCATACAACACCCAGTGCTCATCCCAAAAGGTGCCCTCCTCAATACCCATCACCCACCCTCCCCTCGCTCCCACCCCCCATCAACCTTCAGTTTGTTCTCAGTTTTTAAGAGTCTCTTATGCTTTGGCTCTCTCCCACTCTAATCTCTTTTTTTTTTTTCCTTCCCCTCCCCCATGGGTTTCTGTTAAGTTTCTCAGGATCCACATAAGAGTGAAAACATATGGTATCTGTCTTTCTCTGTATGGTTTATTTCACTTAGCATCTTAAAGTGCTCTTTTTATTTAGGGAAACCTTTGTTCCTCTTTGGAAAGGTTTCATAGACCATAGATCTATAAATTCGGGCTAATGCCATTTTTTGATACGTGCTTATGAAAGTTGACAGAATCTGTTTAGAGAATTTTATTTCCCAAACCCTAAACCCAAATTAATGCTAGAAATAGAAGTAAAAATAAATAAAAACCTTTTTCACAAATGAATGAACTAAAAGGCTTTCCCTCATAAAGCATTTCAATTTAACAAAGTCATGATATTTATATGCTAAAGAAGATATTGCCATTCTATTTAGATTCTAAATGTTACAAAAACAAATCGCTTTTGTTTTGTATAAGGCACTTGAAAGGCAAAAGAAAGCAATTCCTTATTCACTGACATTATCCAAACCGAAGCAAAATTTAGTTTTCTTTGTCAAATTGACAACATCTTGACTTTCTATTTAGTCAAAACTGGTATATCATAAAGTCAACGGAAAAGTTATTTGGAAGACACTGAGATACTCCCCCTTGCCAATGAATTGTCATACTCAAGGTTACAAAGACAAATGATTAAAGGCGTGGAAACCCTGGGAGGGGCAAGCACATGGTAGGGTCCACAGAACAGGAAAAGGCTAGCCAGCTTCCCCAAACTCCTCTGGGTGGAGAGCCAATCAGAGCCAAAGGTTTTGGAGACTGGGGAGAGGTATATGCTGTTTTCCAGAAGAGGGAAGTTTCACCAAATGTATGAACACCGCAGTTCTGGTTAAACAGGTAGACCCAAGGATTTTCCTTTTGCAAATATTTGGCACTATCCCGGGAAAAAATTGACAGAGGATGACTCTTCACACACAAAAAAAAATCTGGCTATTATGTCTAGAGTGATATTTTCCAGGTACAAGCTATGAGATTGAAATGGGCCTGTAATTCAGAAATGCTACAAATTTCACAGATACCTATCTCATTGAAAGCTTCCAGAAGAAAATCAAGTAAGGTTACTGGTATCTACCCTATTTGGATTGCTTTCTGTTATCAACCTTGCTAATTTACAGGCAATCTATTTCAATTGTCCAAAGTCTATTCACAGTTCAAACTTAAGCACTTTTTAACCTCAATCATTAGAAATGAAAGTGGGAAACATATTTACAGGTTCTTACAAGAACAACAACAACAATAACAAAAAACATAAGAAGAAAAGAGAAGAAAAAAGTTAGAAGGGAAAGGCAAATGGAACCAACTTTCTTATCCCCCTAATTCCTACTCTGATCTCAAAACAGAAGATTTTCATAGGCTGGGGAAACCTCCTCAGGGTTCATGTAGTAGGAAATGGGTATTACATTGTTGACCTCCCCTAGGCCAACATGTCACTGCCAGGCCCCCATTTGTAGTTTGCTTGTTTTTGCAGGAGAATTCAAGATGGGGTCAAACTGAAACTCAAAGTATCACCTAGAGAACTAAAACATGTACTACCATGTACATCTCCTCTTGATTACGGCCGTCTAAAGATGCCTTCTTCATTGTTCCTTCCCATAAGGTAAAGCTATCTTCTCACAGGTACTTCTCAAAGGTTCAATTACAGCAGGGATAGGAAACTCATATTTCACTAACTAGTTTACTTTGCTTGGGAAAAAACAAGGCATGGCGATATCAGATGTCAAGCATTTATCTTTCCTGTTAGTGCTTACCTAAGCAAAATGATATTCGATCCATTTTATATAAACAAGTATCATTCTCCAAGTTTGGAACATTAGACAACCTGTATTTCTCTTTTTTAAATGGGAGAGAACAGGGGTGCCTGGGTGGCTCAGTCGGTTAAGCACCTGACTCTTGATTTTGGCTCAGGTCATGATCTCACAGTTCTTGAGCTTGAGCCTCACATCGGGCTCCACACTGAAGGTGCAGAGCCTACTTGGGATAGTTTCTCTCTCCCTCTCTCTCTCTCTCTCTCTCTCTCTCTCCCCCTACCCTGCTCATACCCTCTCTCTCTCTCTCAAAAAATAAAAAATAAACTTTAAGACAAAAAGGAAGAGAACAATACTCTGAATAAGAAAATCCCTAATTCACAGGCTGGTACCTGCTTCATCCTTTCTTGTTCTAATTAAGATTATATAAACACTGTTTTAAGACATTTCGATATTCCCTATGTAGCCATCATGATTCAGACTTGACGTTTCATAGTACAGTCTGAAATAGTGAAAATGACTGTAATAGATTCCAGATACAGGATCCTGTAAGGAACAGCGCTTGAAAGAAATAATTCTTTTTAGTGAACACAAGTGGAGTTTTACATGTACCAGGAATTTGGGGACAGGCACAAAAGGTTGATGAATGGCTGAGGCTGTTCCAAGAAGCACACCATGAATAAAATGGTTTCTTATTTTACCAATGAGGATCAGTGTCCTATTCTACTCTTCCTTCTAAATTGCGAGTTCCTTGTAGACATTATAGTATGCTTTTTACATCTTCATGTTTTTTTAATCACCCCGATTGCTAAGAAGTGTCTGGGCTCATAATGGATGCCTAATAAATATGTAGTGGTTTTCCCAACAGGCTATAAACTCAATGGTGGCAGGGACAAACCCTATTAGGCCTGTACATCACTATATATCCAGTGCAGGCCCAATGTCTGATATATTGTAGGGGTTCAAAGTATTTATTAAACAAATCAGTGGGTTAGTGAATGAATGATCCCACCATGCTCCAGTGATAACTGAATATGCAAATTTTGAAGAAAACTGCATTTATTCAGCCCTTTCTATTCAGACACATTTGAGGAAGAAGCCCACAAGTGGGAACCTCCATACGGTTTAATAGATCTGGGAAACTTGAATTTGAAATTTGAAATAGAATCCGTTCATGGGAAAATTTATTCAACAGTTATGTACAGACAGCAACACCAGCAACTAATTCTGATTCTCAAATATTGCCCTTCCCCAATTCCCAGCATATTATAACAGGGAAATACTTTAAAGGTCAGAAGGCACACCTTGACAACGGGGTTGTTTTCCCTTAACAGTCCTAGGGTAGAAAGACTGAGACAAGCAGCCTCAAGCGATCCCAGAAAAGACTCCCCAAATCTTACTGGAAAGACGTTTATTCTATTACTCCATTGGCTGGTGTCATTTGGCAGCTGTTTATGAAAAACAGTGTTAAATGCAGGGATGTGTTCCAAAGTTACAACCAGAAGACCAAACTCACCAGCTCACTACTAATCCATTTGTGCCAGACCTTATAATACTAATTGAAGTGACAATAGAAAGCTACGTCTCCATGGAAGTCTCTACTACTCAATATATCCATAGAGGTTGACCTTTATAACCAGACCTCGATTGTGATTAATTCATTAAAAAACTCATTCTCTAGATAATGAACGCTTCTATTATATTTTTCAGCCATGGCTGTAGACATGAAAAATACAAAGTTGAGGGGCGCCTGGGTAGCTCAGTCGGTTGAACGTCTGACTCTTGGTTTAGGCTCAGGTTATCTCACAATTCGTAAGATAGAGCCCCGTATTGCCCATGCTGTGAGCGTGGAGCCTGCTTGGGATTCTCTCTCTAAATGAATAAATAACCATAAAAAACACAAAGTTGAGTAATACATGTCCCCTGCCTTCAAAGATATTGCAACAAAAGAAAAGACTTATGGTCCAATTTTGTGCATGATGCCGAAAGCACAGGGGAAGCAGGGCTTCATTGTCGTGGGTGGTAGAGAAGGTTTTGCAGAAGAAATCAAATGTAAGCAGCATCTCAAAAGATGGAACAAATATTCAGTAGGCAAGCAAAAGCAAGGCCTGGTGGGTAGAGGGAACAATATGTTTTCAGAGTGTGTACAGCTGGTATTTTAGAGAAAAGAGAGAACCACATGTTGTTAGAGAGTTAGACATTTAAGTCTAACAGTACAACTGTATTGGATGGTGAGCGGCTAAAGAAGCTTGGATAGTTAATAAGACCTTTGTGTTTTATTTTAAAATTGTTTGACTCTTCCTGGTAACTGAAAGGAATCCGTTGAAACTATACAAAAAGACCATCTGTGTATCTTCTTTGACAAAATGTATAGTCTGCCCCATGTTTTAGATAATTTCTGGAGAGTTTCTTTGGGGTTGGGTTGTTTCAGTTTTTTATATATTTTGTATATTAACCCTGTCTCAGCTATGACATTTGCAAATACCTTCTTCCATTCAGTAGGCTGCCTTTTCATTTTGTTGATAGTTTATTTTGCTGTGCAAAAGCTTTTGATTTTGGTGTAGTCCAAAAAGCTTATTTTTGCTTTTGTTTCACTTGCCTAGGAGACATGCAGATGGCCAACAGAGACATGAAAAGATGCTCATTACTAACCATCAGGGAAATGCAGATCAAAACCACAATGAGATATCACCTTACACCTGGCTAGAATCGTAAAGACAAGAAATAAAAAATGTTGGCAAGAACGTAAAGAAAAGGAATCCTGGTGAACTGTTGGTGGGAATGTAAATTGGTACAGCCATTGTGGAAAAAAGTACAGAGGTTCCTCAAAAGATAAAAATAGAAATACCATATGATCCAGTAATTCTACTACTATTTACACAAGGAAAATGAAAACACTGGTTTGAAAAGATATATGCACTCCTATGTTTATCGCAACATTATTTACAATAGACAAGATATGGAAGCAATCCAAGTATCCATCTAAAGATGAATGGATAAAGAAGATGTGGGGTGTGTGAATGCGTGTGTACGTGTGTGCGCACGCACACAAGAGTATTATTAAGCCATAAAAAAGGATGAGATCTTGCCATTTGCAACAACACGGATGGACCTAAAGGCTATTGTGCCAAGTGAAATAATGAAAACAGAAAAAGACAAATATCATATGATTTTACTATATGTGAAACCTAAAATAAATAAATAAAAAGAATCAGAACTATAAATACAGAGAATTGATGGCTGCTGGAGGGGAGAGAGTGGGGGATGGGCAAAGAGGGTGAAGGGGAAAGGGAGATACAGGCCTCCAGTTGTGGAATGAATAAGTCATGGGGATGAAAGTTACAGCACGGCGCATATAGTCAATGATACTGTAGTAACATTGTATGGTGACAGACGGTAGCTACAATCGTGAACATAGCATAACATGGAGAAGTTGAATCGCTACGCTGGAGGCTTGAGACTAATGTAACCTTGTGTCAACTATACTGAAATAAGAAATTTTAAACTATATAAAAAGAGGACGGTAGCTTGAACTGGAGCACTAGCAGAGGGAAAGGCAACGAGGGGCTGATTTTGAAGTGTATTTCTCATGTGGAATCAACACATTTTTGTATGGAGGTGGCAGACTAGATTTAATAGAGGAGGAAGACTTGAAGCCGGGTGTGTAATTATGAACCTGTAGGGTTGGACAGATCGTTGTATTAAAGTCCGGAAACAAAAGGCAACCGAAACAAACAAGAGGACATTGGTAAAATCACTTCCCTATTTAAGTTCAGTGTACTTAACAGTAGGTGGTTAAGAGTTAAAACAGTCATCTTCAAAATTATGCCCAAATCTAAAGGTCGATGAGAAATAATTTGATTTTATTTTTAAAATGCTTGGAGTGAATTTACAGTTTTCATATTTCCTTAAATGTTATCGCCAGGGCTGCAGATTGGTTTCTGCTACTGTCAACTATAGCAATCATTGGAAAGGAATGGGAGAGACATACTCTCATTAGTGAAACATCTATTCCAGAGAACAATTAAATGAAGTATTCACTGAGTGACAGATCTTAGAATTTTTAGCATGAATTGTGCGTATATGCTTTCAGGTTTGCTCTACCATAATTAAGCGATGCTAAAACGTTTGCCAAAGTCTCAGAAGTCAAAAGCAGAATTCCCTTTTCTTGTGATTTACAAGAAGGGGTGTTAATATCTGTATTAAAATCTCACATTTTGGCTGAGGTCCAAGAGCATATCGAAGAAAAATTAAAGTGAGGTTTTTTATGAATAATGAAATTTGTAATAAAGATTACACTCTGCCTTGAATGAAGACTGCATCTCACCCCTACTTTCATTTTAGTTCCACAAAGTTCACTAAGATGTGTTTTGAGGAATAAAAACCTCTTGATGACATCTCATCTTTGCTAGAAGAAAAACATATGAATGCTTTCAATTAAAGATAAGAAAATGTTGCCCAAAACAATAAAAGCCCCCCACTCGAATTTTGCTTTACCTTAGGTGAGGCCGAATGCAGTCAATTCTCAGAATTCTTCCATCTGTGACTCCCTATAGAGCAAGTTCTTGGATATCAGACTGTGGTCTCAGATTTGCAAGGTAAAAGATAGATTAGGCATGCCTGGGAGTTGACATTTCCTTGATAGTTTCTACAGTTTCAGATCTAGTTGGCCTTGAGTACTTCCTGATTCTCCTATTCCTATTTTAATGCCACTTCTATCAAATCTTTCCTTATTCCTCCAAACTTTACTCATATTCTAATAGTGTCCTTGTCTGTAATACCGCAAGGCATCGGTCTTTCAATTGCTAGAGATCTTGACACTTGTGTTATAGTTAGGGGCATGTGTGTGTAAAATATACATTATACAGATTCTATATATAAACTCACACTTGCCATTGAGATCCTTGAGATGTCTAATTCATCAGAGTGCCCCTCGAAACTTCAAGCTAAAATAGACTCTAGGATCCTGGTCAATTCTAGGGCCACAGCAAGACCTACGCCTTTGAAAATTTATAAGCTGGAGGTGGGCATGTTTCAAAATCACTACTTTATCTTCTTAAACTTGCTCACTTCGTTTGTAAAAGTACTGTAGTTTTTGACAAGAATGTCTCTCCTGCCAAATTATCATCTTATCGAGGCATAACTGTGTGAGATTGAAATGCTTCATGAAAAACCCATGAACACTGGAACCATTTATGCCTGGGTCAGATTGTGCACTGGTCTCTTACTCTGTGGCCTTGTGTGCTAGGTATGTAGCTCCCTCCATATCCTTCCTCTATCGTCCTCCGTCCTATTCTCTGCCTGGCAGGCTGATTGTTATGAAATACATAAACAGACTCAATTGGTTGGGGGATGGGTTAGTCAATGGAAAACCCCAAGGAAAAGATATGAGGGACGGGGAGAGAGATCTTATTACATGGGCATTGCCAGACTGGTTGTATCCCTAGACATACTGGCCCTGCTGCTCTCAAGGAGTCCAGCCTTACATAATTCTATCCCCGCCCCTTCCAGGTCCTTTCACGCTAGAAGTGGTGACAGTTTTGCCACCACTAATTGAGGTTCCTGCAGTATCCTTCGAGTTTCTTTTCTATTCCACCCACACCTTTATAATCATAGTTTCTTTCTAAACACCTACCCTGCTCCACAAATTATTCTAATTTGAACAGAGTCTCTGTTTCTTATGGAGACCTTAAGTGATAAATATTAGAGAAGTTATTAGGGATAACAGTGACTGCTACTGAAAGTTCTTGGGAGAAATAAATAAGAAAGGGCATATCAATAGTCTGCCTGCCACAAATCCTGTTGCATAATCTGCATTCAGCAGACAGTGATCATTTTTATTATTTTTCATGTCTATATATAAGCACAGACTCTGGCATGAACAAGATACTCATTAAATGTTGGTTATATGAATAAATACAATTGCAAAAAAAGGCCAATTGAGACCTCATTTGTAAATTGACCCACTATCATTCTATTTTAATTTTCCTACACTCTTCCTTGTGGTTTTCTCTCACATTCTCCTTTGGCTGTGTCTCCAGGACCTGACCTATATTTTAAACTCTTTCAGATTAGAAACTGTAATTTTAGTTCCTATTTTAAAATAATTCCTATTCGTTCTATAGGACTGCTTCCTACCTAGTGGGCACACATGTTTTATGAACTTGAGGGATAGACAACCCGTTCTGGCACGTAATTTTATGTGTTTCTGCTGCTATCTCAAATTTAACTCATTAAGAGCCATTGACAGCTTGAAATATCATTTTGATTCCTAAATACCAGCATCATTCAATCAGCAGTGACTTACTGGAGAGAACAAGCACACCGGTAGCAAAAACACGGTCATTACTCCTTTGTAGGTCATAATGTATTTTGCCACGTCATCTCATTCCAACAGAACACAATTTCCTTTGATGTTGTACATGTGTGCTTATTGTCCTGTTAAGTCGTACTGTACAGTCAGGCTCATTTGACTTTATTTTTCTCTTGATTTCAGAAAATGCCAGCAATCTCAAATCATTCCAAAATAGGCCGTTAGGACCAAGTTGCCATCATACCTGCCTCACTTGGAATTGTTGGAAGTGACGAGCCTATTGCCAGAAGGGAGACTAAAGGGTTTTTTAATCATTTTATAAACCTAATAAATTGGAGGCAAAACTCCTTACTTGAATATCTGAAGAACTGAGTCTATATAAAATAAATGTTTTTAGCCTTCGCAATTTCATTAAAGGCTAAATGACAATCTGGGAGCAATAAAAAACTATTTTCTTTCATTGCATATATATTTTGATTTAATTCCTTAAAGAATTCAGATGTATCTCACTTCCAAATTAAATGTCCTTTATGTATTTGAATCCCTGCCATGAAGACTACTCTGGGTTTCCTAAATGTCTGAAGTCCCTAGGTACTTTACTCCAGAGGCATAAGATAATGGAGATTGAAGATCATGTGTAGATTGAATATACACATCTAATTTCACTTCCTCTGAAAACTCCACTCGGATCCACAAGGACAGAGGGAACGTGAGTGAATCAAACAGCAACAACATTTTAGGAGTTGGAAAGCAAATGAACCAGTGATAATTGGCTTAGAACTAACAAAGCTGTATCTCAAACAGGCCGTAGGAAAAGTGAGAACCCACCAGATTCACATTACAGAATCCTTACAGATTCAGGAAATATTAGCACTAGGTACTTACTGGGCATGAAAGGCACGGTCGAGGGTATGTGTACTAAAAAACAGGGATGTTAAATGACCATGAACCATGTGCATATCAAATGCTGACAATTCCTGGCTCCCCTTCCTTAATTCTCACTGAATGGTTCTCCCAAATCGCTGGCAGCCAGCCAGACCTTCACCATCCAGAAAGGAGTTAAGAAAATTCTTCTCAATGATATTTGATTAAAGAAGAATGATATACAGCTCTAAACACGTGGCATTCTTTAATAACAAACATAGCATTCACATAATGGCACAATAAAATTCAATGTCAACCAATGATATTCACACACTCCCAACTTCAAAACATTATTTTATTCCTTTATCCTTAATTATGAGCAGATAATCAAGGGTTATCAGACATCTGACAGAACGTTCAAGCAAAGAAAATGAAGAATACCACAGAACCAAAGTAAAACAAATATATACTGGAAACACACAGAGAATACGGTGGGGAAAGAAAACTTCAAAAACACTCTTAGCATTACCATAATCACAGACAAAAGACTAGGTACTACCCATCATATTTCCACGGCTAGGGAACATTAGGATTTGTAGAGGCTGAAAGGCTTGCCAATATCCCATAGAAAGTGATTTAGAAAATTGTATTTTTCTTTTTATGTTTTTACATAAAAATATGTCATAGCTTAAGCCTTGAAATGCAGTAGTGGTTTATAATGCAACATTTAATAATCTCCCATCACACAGCTTTCTTTTCACACCCCATTTTAATAGATACCCCAGTATCTACTTTACAGGTTTTATTCAAATAAATTTGTTATGTGCAAAGAAAGGCAGGTTGGGGGCGGGGTAGACAGAGGCAGAGAGGGAAGGAGGAAAGAAGGCAGGGGAGAGAGAGGGGAAGATTCCACTACAATGCCTGGTATGGGGTAGTTTATTTTCCTATAAACATTGGAACACATTATGTATATGCTTATGCCACTGGTTTCCTCCCTCATCACTCCATGGACATCTACACCAACATGTATCCATCACTGGACAGATATGTAGATCTGTATACAGTGTACTTTAATTATTTTTACTTTTTATTTTAGAGAGAGAGCATGAGCAGGGTAGAGGGGCAGAGAGGGAGGGAGGGAGGGAGGGAAAAGAGACAGAGAGACAGAGACAGAGAGAGAGAGAGAGAGAGAGAGAGAGACAGAAAGAGAGAGAATGAATCTCAAGCAGGCTCCACACTCAGCATGGAGCCCTACGTGGAGCTTGACTCCACAACCCTGGGGATCACGACCTGAGCTGAAATCAAGAGTCTTATGCTCAACTGACTGAGCCACTCAGGCACCCATATAGACAATGTATTTTAAAATTAACCTCTGGAAACCACAAGCAACGTCTTGTAGGGAGAGGTGTTTTTGTTTTTTGTTTTTGTTTTTTGGCGAAATGGAATCTTGATTTTTCAATGTACGATTCAAATTTATCTGACAGCATTTTGTGTATTCATTTTTCCATTGTGCACTTCATTAAAACTCTAGCTGATGCCATACTTTTAAAATGTATGTATATGACAGATCCATCATATACTTTGGCTCCTGCCGTTGCCAAACCCCTTAGCTGGGGGACTTGTATTGGCTTAGACATAAGAAAGCTTTTTTGCCTTCTTTATGCAAACCTAGGAGATTTTGTTAAGACTTCGTGTAGCAACTAACTAAAAAAATTGCCCAGGTAGGCAAATATCAGTTGCATTGACTGAATATTTGACTTCTAAAAAGTGAAAATAAAATTAAATACTCAATATTTTAGAAAAGAAAGATGACCACTGTGACCACGGGTAAGGGTAGGAGGGTAATAATCATCCTCTCATATAATGAGGTATTATGATGTGTAAGTTATAAGCAGGAGCTCTAGAATCTGGGAGACCGCATCTAAAATTCAGCTCTGTCACTTACATAGTAGTGTAAACCTTGGAAAATTCCTGAACTTCTCTGAGTTCTGATTCAGTGTTCTGATCTTTAAAATATCGGGTCAGTAAACATTTTCTGTAAAAACTCAGATAGGAAATAATTAAGGCTTTCCAGGTTATATAGGTCTCTGTTGCTTTAGCACAAAAGCAACCAAAGGTAATATGTAAATGAATGGGTATGGCCAGATTCCACTAAAATTATGTTTGTAAAAATGAACAACTGTGGCCTATATTTGACATCACATGGACAGTGGTTTGCTGGCCCCTAAATCACAGCGGTATATTATATATGTATGTATGTATATATGTAGGTGTGTATATGTAACATATAATATGTAAAACATATATAATAGATAAATAATATATAACACACAGATACATGCACACACTTTAATAATTGTCATCAAGAAAGAAGAATTCTAGCAAGAATTTAAATACCAACATCTAAAACACATATAAAGGACTTAAAAGATTACTATAAAGCTAAGAAGTTTGGAAAATACAGCCAAATGGATGATTTCTTCACAATTACACAATAGCAATTTTCACATACTAAATTGCAAAAAAGGGAAGGAAAACCAGAACAAGTGACCAAAAGAAATATAGAATTATTAAATGTACTCTATAAATCTCACTCGGTCCTTACTACAAAATATAATAAAGGAGAGTTCATCTAATGATTATTTACAATAGATGGGCAAAACTCTGACAGTATAGCCCAGCAACACAACCTGAAAATGATTTAATTGTGTTACAAACAATAACAAAGTAAAATGTGGACGTACAACATTATTGACTGTAAAGGAAAATGTTTTCATTGATTTTTTTTAAAAAAAATATGCTATTTAAAGTTATTGTTGTCAGGTTTAGGTTTATATTTAGTAAGACAAGTTTTTCATATCCTAAAATTGCTTTCCCAGGGAGAGAGTACATATTTTTACCACCAGTAATAAGAAATATTAATCATTCCATCATGTCATTTCTGACAGTCACATATTGACTCTATTTCTTGGCACTATCTGCAAAGAGGGTATTTCACTTATTAATATTTCACTATTAGAAGCTCTGCTGGGATCTGAAAAGTTAGTTCAGGTTCCAGAAAGACCTAATTGTAAATATTGGGTTAGGTAAAATCAACATTTCTAAATATCCCTTCTTTGTAGCAACCCCATTTCATACTGCTTTTCAGAACACATTATTTTTACTAGGCTACTTTATCTTAAAATGTCTGGGGGAGAAACTCACACCACAGTTTTCTGTATGCAAATATTTACTTAGTGCCTACTACGGCTTTAGTTTTGAATGATGATTGAAAAAACTTATCAAACAAAACAGCATAATTTAACACAAATTATTGGTAGGAAATATTAGGAAATTTTTTTAAGCAGAAAACACAGAAATATAGCAAGATATTTGTATTTTATCTTGAAAGAGTGACGGTAATTCCTCTGCACGAACCTTTCTGTGCTTTATTTGGCTTCCCATGAATTTGCATTTAGAATCCTTTTTACTGCTTTATAATATAGATGGAATTGACACTGATACATAAGTCTTATTCATTGTGAAAATAAGTAACTGATCTTTCTAAAAATAAAACACAAAAACAGCTTAAATCAACTCTCAATTTCGTAGCCCAAAGTCACAGCTGGGACCAGAAACCTAGCTAGCCTCAAGAGTGCTAGGATCCTACCCTGAGTCCCCACCTTCATTTTAAGAAATGTTCTTATTTTGAGAAATCAGAATAGTAGTGCCTGAAGGAAAAGCACACTAATAATACGAGAGATGTTTGATGTTATTTGAGAGAATGGTATACTATTACATAGTGCTCCACAGTGATGCCTTCGTTGGAAAGGTTTTATTTTATTTTACTAACTTTCATCTTGCTTATTGCCTCTAATTATATTAATGGTCAACTATATTCTGTGACCTGCAGGAATACACAGATGAATGAAACCTAAACCCTGCCCTCAAAAACCCCAGGGGTGGAGAACGTCCCCCCACCCCCTTAAAGAGCTAGACACTAAATAATTTTGGCTTTGTGTGCCATATGGTCTTTATCCCAACTACTCAACTCTGTCCATATAGCATGAAATTAGCCATAGAAAATAGATACATGAATGTGTATATGGTTTTTTGTTTTGTTTTTGCCTAATCAGGCAACCAAACTGAGTTTGGCCCACAAGCCATCATTTACTGACTACTGACTGATCTAGCATCAGAACAGAGAGGTTATATATATATATATATATATATATATATATATATATATATATGTGAATTTTTTGTCAATGTTTGTCCATTTGGACAAATGGCTAGGATGTTGTGTTTAACTGGATTCCGAGGCTGCAGCAGGAAAATATTATATGATCAATTAGCTATGCTTTCATATATGCATTGGGGTGGTTGCAGAAAAGTCATTTACCTACATAGTTTTTAATATGAAAGACACTAAAAATAAAACATTAAAACATGTGGAAAATGCCATAACAGACATATGTACATAAGGAAAAAAGGACTTAAAAGATATTGGAAATACCAGAAAGGATTGCTAAAAGTTTCACAAGAAAGGACAACAAGCCTCAGTGTCTCCAAATCAAGACTTGCTCCCAATGATATTTTTTAAATGTTTATTTATTTTTGTGAGAGAGAGTGAGAGGGAGCAAGTGGCCGGGGGGAGCAGAGAGAGAGGGAGAGAGGGAGAATCGCAAGCAGGCTCCATGCTGTCAGCACAGAGCCCAGTGCAGGGCTCGGTCCCATGAGCCGTTGAGACCATGACCTGAGCCAAATCAAGAGGCGGTTGCTTAACCGACTGAGCCACCCAGGCACCCCGAATTTTTATCTAGCCAAATTTTATGTAGCCAATTTTTATCTGTATTTGTCTTTTTCTTTATGGCTTGCAATATAGCTTTTAAAATATCATGTTGTTGGGGCACCTGGGTGGCTCAGTCAGTTAAGCGTAAGGTCAAGTCATGACCTCATGGTCATGAGACTGAGCCCTGTGTCGGGATCTGTGCTGACAGTACGAAGCCTGCTTGGGATTCTCTCTCTCTCCCCCTCTCTCTCTGCCCCTTCCCCCTCAAAATAAATAAATAACCATTAAAAAATTAAACATCTCTAAATGTCAAATAATGATGAACACATTTCTCAAAAGACAAATGAGAAACTGGGCACTATATTAGACAGATACATTTGACAGACAAAAGGCAGTTTTACATAATATAGTATGAACTTTATACAGTTTAAGAGTAATTTCTTTATACAAATAGGGAAATTGAGGACAAAAATGCCAAAGGAAAGGACATGATAAGCACTTAAAAAAAACTCCAATGGTTTATTGGCATGTATAAATACGTATTACGGTTAATTAAATAAATGTTTAAACAAAATGAGAAGATAGTTCTCAATAATTACAGATGACTATGTGAAAGCTGACATTTAGTGCTTCAGAGTAATGGTAGTCTCACTGCCTATAAGTTGCCTCTACACTTTTCCACGCATCTATGTGGTCATTCACTTACTCATTCAAGCACCTACTGAGCTCCTGTTATGTGTCCACTGCTTGAATGGAGAACAAATCCTATACCTTCTGTTCACTAAAAGCTCACATGTTAACAATGAAGGTAAAGATGTGAAAGATCAAAAGGCACTGATTTAAAATTTCCCAGCTAAGGGGCGCCTGGGTGGCTCAGTCGGTTAAGCGTCCGACTTCAGCTCAGGTCACGATCTCACGGTCCGTGAGTTCGAGCCCCGCGTCGGGCTCTGGGCTGATGGCCCAGAGCCTGGAGCCTGCTTCCGATTCTGTGTCTCCCTCTCTCTCTGCTCCTCCCCCGTTCATGCTCTGTCTCTCTCTGTCTCAAAAATAAATAAACGTTAAAAAAATTTTTTTAATAAAATTTCCCAGCTAGGGGAAGTCTCAAACGTTTCATTTCTTCTCCTCAAAAGTACAAATGTAGGGGGACTTTTCTGACACCTACTAGGGTCCAGGGACCTACATCCTTTTGTAATGCTCATAGATGTTTTGGGGCTTTGCATAGAAAGCTCTGCCTAGGGCCATCACATGGAGATATGGCTAACTCAGGCATCTGTCCCACTAGGTAATCAGTGGGTAAGGTGCTAACAAAGTGAGGCCCTCATCAGAAGTATGGTGGGTGAAAATGAAGGGATGGAAATAGTTATGCCAGGCAACTAGAAACCAAGAGAGAAGGGGCCAAAAAAAAAAAAAAAAAAAAAAAGGAGAGAAGGAGGATCTCAATAATAGAATCAGTAACACACATTATTTTCAAGCAATAACACACATTATTTCAAACAAGGAATAATCTCAACAATTGACAGCATGCAAGTTCACAAAGAAAGCTTTGGGGCGCCTGGGTGGCTCAGTCAGGTAAGCCTCCACCTCTTGATTTCAGCTCAGGTCCTGATCTCATGGTTCATGAGTTCGGGACCTGTGTCGGGCTTTGCACAGACAGTGCGGAGCCTGCTTGGTATTCTATCTCTCTCTCCCTCTCTCTCTGCTCCTCCTAGCTCTCACTCTCTCTCTCCCTCAAAATAAGTAAACTTTAAAAAAAAAGAAAGCCTTAAAAACTTTAATGAGTCATTATCGTATAGACTATGTCCTTTGAATACAATAAAGTAGAAATAAATTTTTTAAGAATAGCTTAAAAATTTAACATGCTTAGAAACTAAGATCATAGTAGATAATGATTGGATTAAAGAGGAAATAATTCAAAAATTATGAGATATTCCTAACATTACTTAACACTAGAAGATTTGCTAAAATATTTTTATCAGAAATCAAAAAAAAAAAATACTGAGGACTGATAAGCTATGTGTCCAGCTCAACAAGCTGGAAGAAAAGGTAACAGAGTAAATGCAAAAGAAACCAGAAGGAAGGAAATAGACATAAAGACGAAACGTAGACCAAAAGAACCATTACAACATCAAGAAACGATTACCTAAAAAGACTGATAAATCACAAGTGAGACATGAAGAAAAAAAACTAACACTCAAAATATGAACAAGGAAAACTACCACAGCAATTGAAAAAGTAATGAAACACCCGATTTCCCCTCTTGTTGGGATGAGCACCGGGTGTTGTATGGAAGCAGTGAACCACAGGAATCTACTCCCAAGACCAAGAACACACTGTCCACACTGTATGTTACCCAACTTGACAACAAATTATATTGAAAATAAATAAACAAATAAAATAAAGAGTGATGAAACGGTATTTTGTACAAGTAAGTGCTTGCCCATAAACCAGAAGCTCAAGAAGAAATGAACATATTGTCGGGGGAAACAGTATAAATGGCTAAATTTTGCCGAAAAAACCCCTAAGGCCAAGAAGTTGAGAGACTCTTCTTTGTTCTGGTGTACTAGTTAACACCTTTAACCTGTCTTGCCACCACCTCACTCGCTTCTCCCCAGGAAGAGGCAGGGATTTAGTTAGTAAATTTGTAAGTGGCAGGGCATCCTTCACTCTGTCCCCTCCCATCCACTTTTCACAGGACAACCAGCTGAAAGGTGAAGTTTGGTCTGATATGCAGTCAAGGGTCTGGCGAATTCAAAGGTGAGCCATTAGCAAATCCATTTGGCTAGAGACCTAAAGTCACAACTTGCAGTCACCTTTATCTGGATCTCTCTCAATGGGTTCTTAATTCTAAAAGGGAAGAAATGGGTACTATTAATTAGCCCTCTTACAAATTCAAATGCACATCACTATTAAAGAAATAAAAATGATTATCAGACTCCCCTCACCTACTGCCCCACATACAGTAAAACCCTAGATTTAGATGGCTTTATACATTTTACAAAATGTTCAAGGAACAGACAATTCCCTCTCATACAAGTTGCGACAGAAAATTGAAAATGAGAGAAACCTTACCAAACTGTACCATTTTGTAAGACTAGTAGAACTTTGGATTCAAAACTAAGAACAGACCATGAAATAAAATGTAAAGGGGGATTTCCTTATAAACATAGATACAAAATTATATAAGGATAAGAATGTATCATAGTCAAATAGGGTTTGCCTTGGGAATGTAAGACAGATTTAAGGTAGGAAAATTTATCTACGTGATTCTCCACCCTAATAAAATAAGGAAAACATTTCATTCAAACAATCATCTCAATAGGTACAGAAAAAACATCTGATACAGACAATTTTTATTTTTTTTTAAGTGTTTTATTAGTTTCAAGTGTACAGTATAATGATTCAACACTTCCATGGGGCGCCTGGGTGGCTCAGTCAGTTAAGCGCCCAACTCGATTTTGGCTCAGGTCAGGATCTCAGAGTCATGAGATGGAGCTGAGAATCGGGCTTCACACTGAGCGTTGGGCCTGCTTGGGATTCTCTCTTGCTCTCTCTCCCCCTCCCCCACTCATGCTCTCGCTTCCTCTCGCTCCAAATAAATAAACATTAAAACTGAGGGTTGATGTGGGGGGGGGGTTGGCGATGGGCATTGAGGAGGGCACCTGTTGGGATGAGCACTGGGTCTTGTATGGAAACCAATTTGACAATACATTTCATATTTAAAAAAAATAAAAAAATAAAAAATAAATTAAAAAAGATAACAAGCTATAGACCAACCACTTGCAGAAAAGAAATCACAACTCATAAAAGATATAAACAATAAAGGAAAACATGTTCATACTTTTAAATGATCAAATGCAAATAAAGCCATCGTTTAAAAACAAAACAAAACAAAAACACTTCCATACAACACCCAGTGCTCATCACAAGTGCCCTCCTCAATCCCAATTACCTATTTTACCCATCCCCCCACTCACCTCCCCTCTGGTAACCATGAGTTTGTTCTCTATAGTTAAGACTGTTTCTTGGAGACGCCTGGGTGGCTCACTGGGTTAAGCTTCCAACTTCAGCTCAGGTCATGATCTCACAGATTGTGAGTTCAAGCCCCGCATCTGGCTCTCTGCTGTCAGTGCAGAGTCCACTTTGGATCCTCTGTCTCCCTCTCTGCCCCTCCCTCCGCTGTCTCAAAAATAAACATTTAAAAAAGTCTGCTTCTTGGTGTCTCTCTTTCTCTCTTCCCCTTTGCTCATTTGTTTTGTTTAAGTTTCACATGAGTGAAATCATATGGTATTTGTCTTTCTCTGACTTATTTCACTCAGCATTATACTCTGCAGCTCCATCCATGTCATTGCAAAAGGCAAGATTTTGTTTTTTATGGCTGAATAATACTCTATTGTGTATATATACCACATCTTCTTTATCCATTCATCTATCGATGGACACTTGAGCTGCTTCCATAATTTGGCTATTTTAAATAATGCTGCTATAAACTTAGGGTGCATGCACCACTTTGAATTAGTTTTTTTGAGTTCTTTGCGTAAATACTCAGTAGTGTGGTTGCTGGATCATAGGGTAATTATATTTTTAACATTTTGAGGAACGTCCGTACAGTTTTCCACAGTGGTACTCAAGTTTGCACTCCTACCAACAGTGCATGAGTGTTCCTTTTTCCACATCCTCACCCAAACCGGTTGTTTCTTGTGTTGTTTTTTTTTTTTTTTTTTAGTTATTCTGACAGGTATGAAGTGATATCTCACTGTAGTCTTGATTTGCATTTCCCTGATGGTAAGTGATGATGAACATCTCAGACACATGATTTTTTAAAAAGCTTTTCCCAAAAACTGAGAATAGTTAGAAACTTCCTTAACATGATTAAGTCTCCAGGGCAAAAAAATAAAAGAAAAGAAACAACCTCCAAATCAATGTAACACCTTAGGCACATGAACTTCAGGATATCTCATATTGCTTCTACACTCAACCTAGTACTAGAGGTCATGATCGATGAAACAATAACCCTAAAAATAAGAGGCATATGATAAAGATATCACCACCACATATCAGATGGTACAGGAAAACCATGTTGAGAAAAAAACAAAACTGGATAAACAGTAAGGATTTATGTTCAAAGTATATCAAAGACAAGGTTCACTAACAAGGAATTAAAATCCAAAATTACAAAGTAATGATGAAATCAACAGGCAAAAGACAAGAAATCCAATAATGAGAAATATTAATAACCAAAAACCAATTTTTAAAATAGAAAATGTGAACATCTGCATCACTAGTAATCACAGAAGTAAAAGGAGGTTGTGTTTTTTTTTTTACTAGATTTCTTTAGAAGTTAAAAGTTGGATGATACTAAGTATAACTTATCATTTGCTATGTAAAAAAGTTACCCTGAAATGTAATGCTTAAAACAATATGATCTATTATCCCAGATTTTCCATGGGTCAACAACCTGGGTGTAGCTTAACTGAGTCCTTCATCCTGGGTCTCTCATAAGGCTACGTCATCTCAAGTCTCAATTGGAAAGGACCCTCCTCCCAGTTCACTAATGTGGTTGTTGGTAGGATTCAGGTCCTTGTGATTTTTTGCACTGAGGGCTTAGTTCCTCAGGAGATGCTCCTTGAGATGTGAGCCTCTTCAATGATTATCTCATGATATGCTTTCATCAGAATGAGAAAACGAGAAGGCAAGAGAGATTGCCATCAAAAAAAGAGTTCTAATAAGAGGAAACCCCATCATGTTAATAATATCCCATTTCTCTTGCTGGATTCTATGGATTCTATTCATTAGAAGTATGTCACTAGATGTATCTTACACTCAAGGGGAATGGATTACACAAAAGTGTGAACATCAGAAGGCTGGGATCACTGGGAGTCATATCAGAAGTTCCCTTCCATACCAATTATTAGTGAGTGTAGGGAAACAGGTAATAATATCGTTCTATTGGGAACGTAGATTGGTATGTTTCAGAAAGCAATCTAGTAACATTTAGCAAAATTATTGCTTATACACTGAATGTTCGTGTCCCTCTAAAATTCATATGTTGAAGCTAATATCAAATGTGATAGTATTTGGAGGTGGGGCTCTTGGGAAGTTATTGGGGTTAGAATAGGTCACGAGAATGGAACCTAATAATGTATTTAATGCCATTATTTAAAAAGAGGGACAGAAGATAGCTCTTTCTTAGCGACCAAGGAGGCCATGTAAGAACATAAGAAGAGGGTCTTCATCCAGAACCTGACCATGCTGCCATCTTCATCTTGGACTTCCAGCCTCCAGAACTGGAAGAATTAAGTGTTTGTTGTTTAAGCCACTCAAATGGACTAAGAATCGTATGTATCTAGGACCCAGAAATTCTATCCTTGAGTATATACTCCAGAGAATTATATGCAGAATTCCATAAGGGGACATGATTGAGGATGTTCATCACAGCATTGTTTGTGGCAGTGGAGGGGAGAGCCAAAACAAGTGTTCCTTAAAGGGGGAAATGATGGACAAGCAAAACTTGGTGCATGCATGCTAATGGAGTATGGTGAAGCAATGAACTAAAGAGACGTATAGCCATATAATTTGAAGTTAAGAGCATCGTGTTGAGTGTATAAGGTAAGAAACAACAAGGTCTACAGCACAATACTATGCATTCAAACACACACATTTAACAAGGTCATATATTTCACAAGAGTATAAACATATGCAAGGATATAATTCAAACACATCAGAGTAGACGCCTAATGGTGGGAAGGAAATGAGTGCTGAACTCTAGGAAGAATGGAAGGAAAACCGATAAAATATAAAGTAAAATATAAGCAAAATACAAGAGACAGAACCTTGGAAAACTCAATGATGATAACATTGCCAGAGTCTAAACATAGAATAAAAGATAAAAGCAACCCGTCATGGGTGGAGAGTTAATTCTAATCCCTGCCTGTAAGTTGCCGAGCTGGCAGAAAATAATTTAATCAAAATCAGCAGTCTTTACTGCCAAATGCCATAGATATGGAGCTTAAGCATGGGAGCTGTGTTTTTGTTAGTTTGTAAGATGATTCATATCCCCACTGATATTTAAATTCAGCCATACTGCTCTTGGAGGGATTTTAGGTAAAATAACCAAACACTAATTAATAGCTAAGGGTGGGACACAACAAAAGAAACCACTGAGTGGGGTGACCTTGGAGAATAACCTGGAGGAAAGATTCTTTGTCTACTATTTGCACCACCAAAATTAAACATGGGGATATGAGGAGCAGTGACAGTTCAGCTTGGGAAAACTCTTTAAAAGATGTTAAAGAAAAGCCCCCTTTCTCTAACCAAAACATTTTTGCCTCCTCATCATTTCCCTCCCAACCAGAGGTGTCAGGAATGGCACTTTGAAAGGTAGAAACCACATTTTGGCCTCCCTAGCAACTTCTCCAACACAGAGTAGTGTCATAAGTAGTACTTTGTGACATCTGAGCCATGCCTTGGCCACCATTGGCTGGGGGAGAGCCTTGCTGACCAATCAAAACTCAAGGGTGTGGCCCCTCATTATCCTGGGAAGAGGTATGCACAGTAGGAAGGTTAGGACGCCTGGGGTAGACCACTAGGAAGCTTCAATATGGGTAAGGTAACCAGGAAACTACCACAACCTGATACAGATACAGATATGGACCAACCAACCTCAAGTTCCAATGAGAAGATGACGGCTCCCTATCAACCCAGGTCCAGAGATGGTAGCAAGGTAAGATGACCCTGGCCAAGCTCCTCTTTTCTTCATTGATTCCCCTCCCCCAAGAATCTTACCCTTTCTCACCTGGCACAAACTCCTTCCCCATCTCTGATACCTTCTCATGAAGCCCCCTTTTCCATCAATATCCCATCTTTTCCCCCTAAGTTAATGCCCTTTTCACCTCTCTCCATTGTTGTTACAGGTCCTGAAGACAACCATAAAGGTCAAAAGACCAATTAAAAGGAGTTTGAATAAAAAAGTCTTGAACAAAACCACCAACTGTGTAAAAAGGCCTAAGAAAGCTAGAGGAACAATACTATTCGGTCACTATCACAGACTGAATGAGAGATTGAATCAACGTGAGCAAGATCAAGACCAAGGCCAAGGCCAAGACCAAGACCAAGACCAAGAGAATGTGGAGAAGGCCACCACATCAAGTGATGATCTGGCCAGCCAGTAGCTCCAGAGCAAGGCCAGAGACTTCAGTGATACCTGCTAAGTCTCCAGAGGTCTGGTGGTTGAGAAATGGACAATTGTGTATACTGTGAATTTTACACAACAGGGTACACTGATGGTACCTGAAATAAAATCAACCTGCTGTGGAAATTTGTGTGTTTCTGTGAGTTTTCTCACGGTAGGAGCAGGGAAGGAAGGGAAGAGGCAGTTGTGGGAAAGGGAAGAAACATGGGGTACTGCGGCATCGGGGGAAAGACTGGGTCAGGACTGAACACTGAAGATAATTCCTTCCTTAACACTTGACCTAATGGGCAAGCTGAAAAAGGGCTTCGTGTTTCTGTCTTTGGGAGGTAGGGGGAAGGAGTGGGGGAATGGCGGCAAAGCACAGATTGCCCAGGTCTATAAGGGGTGAGGTGTGTGGGTGGCAGTACCATCCCACAAAATGAACAAGGAAACAATTTCCAGGCCATCTACCTCATAGAGGTGTTTGTGACATTTTACCCAATAATGTCAACAACTAGAAGTCCTCTGAAGGGCCAAAAATCTCACCCTAATAAAAGTTACTGAAAACACACAAAGGGCAAAAAAATGGTGATTGGAAGCCACAAACTCAACACTGATTAGCCCACGTTAAGAAACTTAGGGTACAGGAGAGGCCTCCCAAGGCCAAGAGCAGTGTGCAGCGCAGGCAATACAGGGGAGCACTGTCTACAGAGAATCTTAAAACAACATATTTGGAGTGGAGACCATCATTTATCTTTATTCTTTCCAAAGTTTTATTTTTTTTCTGAAGAGAATATCACTGCAAATGATTTTATTGAAGTGTAATTGACAAATAATAATTGCACATGCTTAGAGTGACAGCTTGAAGAGTTTGGTCACACGTATACACTGCTAAACCATCCCCATAAATTTAAGAGTGAACGTATCCATCACCCCCGTGAGTTTCCTCTTGTCCTTGGTAATTTCTCCCTCCTGCCCCTCCCTGTACCCCCATCCTTAGACAACTACTGGTCTGCTTGCTATCTTTTTGGATTGTATGGATTCCATTAGTATAAAATGCTACAAAATGTAAACCACACTCATTTGTATCCAGCTTCTTTCACTTCAGCGTTATGATGAGAACCATCAATGTTCTTGTGTACATCAATATTACATTTTTAGGTTACGATTGTTTCCTTAAACATTTAGGAGCATTTAAAGGATAATCCAAAGTTGCTTTAGTTTCATGTTTTTTTCATTTTGAGATCAATGTAAATTTACATGCAGTTGTAAGAAACAGAAAGATGCCTTATACCCTTAACTTTGTTGCCCAACGGTAATGTCTCGCATATCTATACTATGATATCAAAATCAGGGAAGTGAAGCTGCTATGATCTATTTACCTTATTCCAATTTCACCAGTTATACACGCATAGTTTGTGTGTATGTCTCATTTTGTGCAGTTTTATTACCTGTGTCTACCACTATAGTCAAGATACAGAAACATTCCATCAGAAGGATCCCTCTTGCTATTAATTTACAGCTACGGCCACCTCCCTCCCTCACCCCTGGAAGCCAGTAATTTGCTCTTCAACTCCATAATCTTGCCATTACAAGTATGTTACATAAATGAAATCATTCAATATATAACTTTTTGTGATCGGCTTTTACATTCAGCACAAATCCCGAGATCCATTCAAGTCACTGTATATATCAATGTTTTTTTGTGTGGTTTTTTTTTATTGCTGAGTAATATTGTAAGTGTGGAATGCACCAGAGTTCGTTACACCACTCATTTATTGAAGGACATTTCGATTCTGATGTCTGGACTCATTACAAATAAGTTGACACAATAATTTCTGCATAGATTTGTCTGTGAACTTAAAGTTTTCATTTTTCAGGGATAAATGTCCAAGAGCAACTGCTGGGTCATGTGGTAATGGCAAGCTTAGTTTTGTAACCGATACTTTTTTTTTTTTTCTTTTTTCCAGAGTGGCTGTACCATTTTATATTCCCACCAGCAATTTCTGAATGACACAGTTTCTCTACATTCTCACCAGCATGTGGTGTTACCATTAAACAAAAAAATTTTAAGTCATTCTGGTGCCTGTGTGGTGAGACCTCATTGAAGTTTTCATTTGCATTTCACTAATGGTTAATGTTGAACATCTTTTTATGTGTTCATTTGCCATCTGCGTATCTTCTTTGATGAAATTTCTATTCATGTCTGTAGCCCATTTCCTTCTTTTTTTGACACTTGCATGATCAAGCTTTAATGAATTTGAACACAAGTCACACATTTCCAAGTATACATAAATATATCTCCATTTTACAATTGCTTTTGGCTTCTTTTACTTAAATCTTTTTGGACAGTGATAAGAAAATGCTTGAACTCTTTCTCATTTAAGCAACAAGAACGTCCTTATTAGGAGTTTATGCCTTTTTTTTTTCATAGAGTTGATCACCTGAGTTTCTAGGACTTCTTACAGTAAATATTTTGTTTATATTTCCTTTCTATCCACCTAACACTAGCCTGTGGTTGCCTCCTAGATCCTGGGAAGTTCTCTATGGTTAAATGCTGCTTTTAATTTCTGTATCCACACAGAGCCTCTTTGTTGGTCTCTCCAAGATAGTATTTTCTTCCTCTAGTGTATTATTACAGTTCCTTTTGGCTTTTGTTTTTTCCCAATGAAATAAATGTGGATGTACAATGCATCCCTAGTTATAAAATGCTGGATTGAGATTCCTCTCCTTGACATTTATGATAATCTATTAGGGACTTGTGTGTGAATTTTCACGCCTATTACAAAGGCACTGGTCTGCTTTATGACAGAGAGCCTAATAGTTCTCCATTATATCAATCCACCCAGCTTTGAATCTGCAAATATCCTTTTGGGTACTGCAACACAATCCAGTCCTTGCAGAAGACAATACAACATGTGAGTTTTAACATTACCTTCAGCCTAGATTGCTATAGGTGGGTGACACTGAACTCCTGACCCTCCCAGTCATAGATCCACTTGATATTTTCAAACTTAAAATCATTTAAGACTAGAGAAAACTCTACACCCATTCTGTACTGAGGTTTCTGGGGATTTTTCACCTATGTTCGGCAGCTTATCAATAATCACAGGCTTCTCCATTCCTTCGCCAATCAGAGAGGAGAAAACCATCATACAACAGACTTAACGACAAAGGAATCTCTGGTCAATCACTGCACACTGACATAACCAGAAAGGTTCTTGCCATCTCCCTCATCCAAGCTCTGGCCTACTAGCTGTCCTTGAGCAGACAAAAAAGTCCATATGATTTCTGAAACGATATGTGCCATCATACTCCGAGCCACAGAATTCATGACTATAATATCTCAGTCAGAATAAGGGGGAAAAGAGCAGTGAGTCTTCTCAAACAGCTGAACCTAGCACTGAAGCTGGGTTCTACAGAAGCCCAAGCCAGTATATGAACGCCTCAAGGGAACACCTGAGGGAAAATGTGGGTATAATGGATTTTTTAGCAGTAGTTTTGACTTCTTCAAGTTAAAATCCCCTGAATCCTTGGAAAGTGAGAGCAAAGGTTAAGAGAAATTAATTGTCTAAAGGCACTTAAGTCCCTTGTCTGTTTATCCACATCAGTGAGAGTTGAATGTCTGCTTTCTCATTGTCAAGTCTCAGTGCCTCAGTTTCTCTTCAATAATATTGTTTGTGTTTTCTTGACGGGCAAAGCCCTAGCATCCCTAGCCTAGATAGGCTAGCCTTAGGGCTACATGACTTTGGCCATTAGCACTGAAATCAAATGCACAGTTGGCTTTTCCAGCTCCTGAAGAATTTTCTCTAATGTTTGAGTTCTTGTTGTTGTTGGCTGGATCCTATTTAAGTCATTGTATGTCCCTTTCCAGTTCTTGCATTCTTTTTCTTAGGAGTTCCTCAGTTTAGTTTCTCACTATGTCATTTTCAGCAACTATATGGCAACCCCAGGAATAAAGGAGTCATACAGGTCCATCGTACCTGCTTATCCTAAGCCACACCTGTAGCTCCTTTTTCTGATTTTTTTATTCTGTTGAATTCCAAGAGCTCTTTATATATTTTAGACATGTCTTTCATCAGTTATGTGGTTTACATTTTTTCCCAGTCTGTAGCCTGTCTTTCATTATCCAGAGAGCACAAGTTGTCAATTTTGATGAGGTCCAATGTATCAATTTTTTTCTTTTCATGGATCATGCTTTTGGTGTCAGGTCTAAGAACTTTTCACCTGGCCTTCAGTGCGGAATGACACCTCCAAAATGTTATAATTTTACATTTGTATCTGTAATTCATTTTACATTTGTTTTGTATAAGGTATGAGATTTAGGCCGAGGTTCAGTTGTTTTACTATGGATGTCTAACTGCTCCAGGACCATTTGTTAAAAAGGCTATTCCTCCTCCATTGATATACTTTTACACCTTTATCAAAAAATAGATGGGTATATTGGTTTGGGTCTATTTCTGGGCTCTGTATTCTATTGTATTGATCTATGCGTCCATCCCTCAGCAAACACTATACTGTGTTCATTATAGTGGCTATACGGTAAGCCTTAATACCAAGTAGGGTGATTCTTTTCACTTTATTCTTCTACTCTGGTTTTGTTATTAGGGTAATACTGGATTCATGAAATGAGATATAAAATGCCCCATCCTCTTGGATTTTGTGGTAGAGATTGTAAATTGGCTTTTTATTTTTTATTTAAATTTTAGTTAACCCACAGAGCAATATTGGTTTCAGGAGAATTTAGTGACTCGTCACTCACATACAACATCCAGCGCTGATCACAACAAGTACCCTCCTTAGTACCCATCACTCATCTAGCCCATCCCTCACCTACTTCCCTCTATCAACTCATAGTTAATTCTCTAGCATTAAGAATCTTCTGTGGTTTGTTTCCCTCTCTTCTCTTCCCCCCATTTCCCACATGTTCATCTGTTTTGGTTCTTAAATTCCACATATGAGTGGAATCATATGGTACTTGACTTTCTGACGGACTCATTTCACTTAGCATAATACATCCTAGCTCCATCCACATCGTTGCAAATGGCAAGATTTCATCTTTTTTATGTCAGAGGACTATTCCATTGTATATATACACCACATCTTCTTTATCCATTCATCAGTCGATAGACATTTGGGCTCTCTGCATAGTTTGGCTATTGCTGATAATGCTATAAACATTGGGTGCATCTACACTTTTGAATCTACAGTTTTGCATCCTTTGGGCAAATACCTAATAGTGCAATTGCTGGATCATAGGGTAGTTCTATTTTTGGTTTTGTGAGGAACCTCCATACTGTTCTCGAGAATGGCTGCACCGGTTTGCATTCCCACCAACAGTGCAAAAGGATTTCCCTTTCTCTACATCCTTGCCAACATCAGTTGTTTCTTGTGTCATTAATTTTAGACATTCTGACAGGTGTGAGGTAGTATCTCAATGTGATTTTGATTTGTATTTACCTGATGATGACGGATATTGAGCATCTTTTCACGTGCCTGTTAGCCATCTGGATGTCGTCTTTGGAAAAGCGTCTATTCATGCCTTCTGTCCATTTCTTAACTGGGTTATGTTTTCTGGGTGTTGAGTTTGATAAGTTATTTATAGATTTTGGATACTAACACTTTATCAGATAAATCATTTGCAAATATCTTCTATTCCATAGACTTTTAGTTTTGTTGGTTATTACCTTCACTGTGCTTAAGTTTGTTTTTTTGATTTTTGTCTTGATGAAGTCCCAATGGTTCATGTTTGCTTTTGTTTCCCTTGCCTTCAATTACATGTCTAATAAAAAGTTTCTCTGGTCAAGGTCAAAGAGCTTGCAGCCTGTGTTATCCTCTAGGATTTTGATGGTTTCCTGTCTCACACTTAGGTCTTTCACCCATTGTGAATTTATTTTTGTGTACAGGGTAAGAAAGGTATTTTGTTTCATTCTCCTGCATGCCACCATCTGGTTTTCCTAACAACATTTATTGAAGAGACTGTCTTTTCTCCATTGGATATTCTTTCCTGCTTTGTTGAAGATTAGTTGGCCATATAGTTGTGGGTCCATTTCTGGGTTTTCTATTCTGCTCCATTGATCTATGTGTCTGTTTTTGTGCTGGTACCATACTGTCTTGAAGACTACGGCTTTGTAATAGAGCTTGAAATCTGGAATCGGGATTCCTCCAGTTTTTCTTTTTCAGGATTGCTTTGACTACTCAGGGTCTTTTGTGGCTGCATACAAATTTTAGGACTGAATGTTCTAGCTAGGAAATAAAATTAATAATAGTGAATTTTTTATTACCAATCATCACAGTCTTGTCATTTGCCTCTGGAAAAAGTAGGTTCTTCATCTGGAGACTAAAACCAAGTCGTGTTGAAACATGGTTTCCTTGTATTTCTCTCAGGGAATGGCCATGTGATCAGCTGGCTGATGCTCCGGGAGTAGTGAATAAGAGGGCAGGCAGGTGAGAAAGTAGGGAGCCTAAAGGTCAGGTGCTGGGAAGTCGTTGCAGTCCTTAGCAATGTGACTGCCTTTGGAATAGAAACTTGGACTTGGCAAGGTTGGCAAGTTGTTGCTTTCTCACTTAGTCTTATGTACTTCCTGTGTCCTCCCTTAATTCTGAATAAACCCTACTTTTCAAAATGCCATCCTGACTCGGCTAGATTAAGAGAACCAAAGGAATAGGGGTAGGACAGGGGGCATAACCACACTTCTGAAATTGGTAGGATAGTTTTTTTTAAGATTTTATTTTTAAGTAATCTCTACACCCTGCATGGGGTAGGGCTCAACCCCACGGTCAAGAGTCATGCACTCCACCACCTGAGCCAGCCAGGCACCCCTACATATGATGGCAGTTTTAAAGAATTCTAAGGGTTTTGGTGAAATTCAAGGGGCTGTGAAGGATTCTGTTTCCTTTTAATTAGACAATTATTTGGCAGTCATTTTTGTTGTTTCCATCGCCCAGAAGAGTGCTTGCCACAAGGTAAGGGCTGAGTTCCTGTTTGCCGAAGGACTGAGGCCATTTTGCCCGGGCAGACCAGGCGACACTTCCGTCTCGCCCAGTTAATGGTTCTGCAGTGGAGACAACCTTATGGCAGAAATGAGACAAAGATGTTCCCATGTTTCTGTTGCCGTTGAGCAAGGTTACCCTACTCAGTCCATTAAATATGCCTGCTCTCAGCGCGCACTGGTCTTTTGTCTTCGGGGATATTTTCCAGGCACGTGGGTGTGACTACAGAATCATCAGTAATTGCGTACAACTTTATTTACCAAATATATTCTGTCAGAGAAGGCTCTGGCTGTAGCAACTAGTGACCAGCACCATCCTCCTGGCATGTTCCAGGCAGTAATGACTATAGCACTAAGAGCTGGGTTACTAGTGCACCTTACCCTGCCTCCATCTTTGGACCTGGGTTGATAGGGAGTCTTCGTCTTCTCTTTGGAACTTGAGGTACTTTGATAGGAATTGCATTAAATGTGTAGATTGCTTCGGGTAGTGTAGCCATTTTCACAATGTTGTTCTTCCAACCCTTGAACGTGGAATACTTTTCCATTTCTTTGTATCATCTTCAATTTCTTAAGTGTTCTATGGTTTTTAGAGTATAGATGCTTTACCTCTCTAGCTAGGTTCATTCCTTGATATCTTATTATTTTTGGTGCAATTGCAAATGGGATGGATTCCTTGATTTCTTTTTCTGCTGCTTTGTTATTTGTGTATAGAAAGGCAACAGATTTCTGCACATTGATTTTTATAGCCTGTGACTTTACTGAATTCATGTATCAGTTCTAGCAATTTTTTTTTTGGTGGAGCCTTTTGGGTTTTCTACATAAAGTATCCTGTCATCTGCAAATAGAAGTTTGACTTCTTCATTGCTGCTGGTGATACACCACATTTTAATAAAAGAAAGGATAAGAACTATATGATCCTCTCAGTGGATGCAGAAAAAGCATTTGACAAAATATAGGTATCCATTCTTGATAAAAACCCTCAACAAAGTAGGATAGATGGGACATACCTCAACATTGTAAAGGCCATATATGAAAGACCCACAGCTATAATATCATCCTCAATGGAGAAAAACTGAGAGCCTTTCCCCTAAGGTCAGGAACAAGACAGGGATGTGTACTCTCACCGTTACTATTTAACATAGTACTGGAAGTCAAAGCCTCAGTAATTAGACAACAAGAAATAAAATGCATTCAAATCAGTAAATTGGCTGTTTAAACATTTGGTAGAATTTTCCAGTGAAATCACATGGGCCTGGATATTTTTCCTTCAGGACTTTCTTAAACTACATATTCAATTTCTTTATCAATTATAAGATTAATTACATTGCCTATATAACTTTGGGGGGTTGTTGTAATTTGTGGTTTCTCAAGGAATTGATCCATTTCTTCTATGTTTTCAAATTTATGAGCATTCAGTCATTAACAGTATTCCCTTATTATCCACTTAGAAATTACAGAATTTGCAGTGATATTCCTATTTAATCACTGATATTGATCCTTGTCTTCTCTAATTTTATCTGTGCCAGTCTTGCGAGAGGCTTACCAATTTTATTAATTTAAGAAATAGCTTTTCCCCCATTGATTTTCTTTATTGTATTCTTTTAATTTCATTGATTTCTGCTCTTATCATTATTATTTACTTCCTTCTGCTCACTTTGGGTTTTTCCCTTTTCCTATATCTTTTAGGTAAACACTTGGGTGTGTAATTTGAGATCTTTCCTTATTTCTAATGTTAGCATTTAATGCTAGAATTTTCTCTCTCAGGGGTGCCTGGGAGGCTCAGTTGGCTAAGCGTCTGATTCTAGATCTAGGCTCAGGTCATGATTTCACAGTTCCTAAGTTCAAGTCCCCTGTCGGCTCTGCTCTGACAGCACAGAGCCTGCTTTTGATTCTGTCTCTCCCTGTCTGCCCCTTCCCCCCGTGCATGCTCTCTCTCTCTCTCTCTCTCTCTTAAAACAAATAAATAAATAAGCTTCAAAAAATAGATTTTGTATTCAAAAATAATTCCCTCTCAGTGCGACTTTAGCTACATTCCATAGGTTTTGATTTGTCTTGTTTTCATTTTCATTTGGTTCAATTTTTAAAAATTTCCTTTGAGTCTTATTTGACCCAGGGATTATTTAGAAGTGTGCTGTTTAATTTCTAAGTGTTTTCTTTCAAGTTTACAGATTTCTAAATGTTTTTTAAATGTTTATTTATTTTTGAGAGAGAGAGAGCGAGCAAGCATGAGCAGGAGAGGGGCAGCGAGAGAGAGGAAGACATAGAATCCGAAGCAGGCTCCAGTCTCTGAGCTGTCAGCACAGAGCCCGATGTGGGGCTTGAACCCACAAACTGTGAGCTCATGACCTGAGCTAAAGTTGGATGCTTAACCAACTGAGCCACCCAGGTGCCCCCAGATTTACAGATTTCTAGTTTGATTTCACAATACTCAAAGGACACATTCTATAGGATATATTTTCATTCTGTTGATGTTTGTTTTATGGCCCAGCATATAGTCTATCTTGGTATATGTCCTGTAGGCACATGAAACAAGTGTGTACTGTGCTATTGTTGAGTGGAGTATATTTACACAAATAAGATCCTGTTGGTCATTGTTTTGTTTAGTCATCCTATTCTTGCTGATTTTGTCTGGTAGTTCTATCAGTTGCTGAGTGTCGGGCATGTGAAGTCCAACGTTAACTGTGGCTTGGTCTGTCTCCTTTCAACTATCAGATTTTGCTTTGTGTATTTGGAAGTTCTGTTGTTTGGTTGATATCTATTTAGAGTAGGTACATCTTTGTACTTTTATACTTTTATAATCATGTAATGTCTCTCTTTGCCTTTCATAATTTTCTTTGCTCTGATGTTGACTTTATCTGATAATTCAGTCATTCCTGCTCTTTATATCTGTGGTAAAATACACCTGCCATGAAATTTGCCGTCTTAACAATTTTAAGTGCACCTTTCGGTAATATTAAGCCCATTTATGTAAGCAATCCCAAAACTGTCTGTGTTGCAAAACTGAAACTCTATACCCATTGAACAATAACTCCTCAATGCCCCTCCCACGGTGCCTGACAACCACCATTCTCCTTTCTGTCTCTATGAGTTTAACAACTCTAGGTACCTCGTGTAAATGGAATCGTACAGTGTTTGTCTTTTCCTGGCTGGCTTATTTCACTTAGCATAATGCCCTCAAGATTCATAATGCTATAGAACATGTCACAATTTCCTATCATTTTAAGGGCTGAATGATACCCGTGCATGTATGTACCACGTTTTATGTATCCATTCATCCATCAACGGACACTTGGGTTACTCCCACCATTTGCCTACTGTGAACAATGCTCCTATAAACATGGGTGTACAAATAGGTCTTCAACCCTGTTTATAATTCTTTCGTGTATTTATCCAAAAGAATTGCTGGATAACTCAGTAATGCTATCTTTAATTTTTAAAAGTTTTAATTCCTGTATAGTTAACAGTGTTATATTTGTCTCAGGGGTACAATATAGCGATTCAACAATTCGATACATGATTCAGTGCCTTCATCTTAATCCCCTTCATCTATTTCACCCATCCCCCCCCCACCTCCCCTCTGGCAACCACCAGTGTGTCCTCTATAGTTAAGAATCTGTTTTTTGTTTTGTTTCTTAAATTCCTCATGAATGAAATCATATGGCATTTGTCTTTTTCTGACTCACTTATTTCATTTAGCATTATACCCTCTGGATCCATTTATGTTGTTGCAAATGGCAGGATCTTCTCCTTTTTTAAGCCCGAGTAGTATTCCATTGTGTACATATACCACACTTTCTTCATCCATTCATCTATCAACGGACACTCGGGTGGCTTCCATATCTTTGCTATTGTGAATAATGCTGCAATGGACATAGGGGTGCATATATATTTTGAAATCAGTGTTTTCATTTTTTTTTTTATAAACACCCAGATGTGGAACTGCTAGATCATATGGTAGTCCTATTTTTAGTTTTTTGAGGAACCTCCATACCGTTTCCCACAGTGACTGTACCAATTTACATGGCCACCAATAGTGCACGAGGGTTCCTTTTTCTCCACATTACGCCGTACTGAGATTGAGCACTTGGGGTTGCCGAAGAGTTTTACTCAATGATTATGCTCTGTTCTCAGCTTTTTATTGTCCCTGTATATCTGCTCCATACAGAGAGTCTGTCTCTCCATGATTTTGCCAGTTGGAAATGCTGTTGATTGTCATTCATCAATAAGTTAGCAGTATGGTGAGAGTTTTCTGGATTCTAGTCCAACCTGAGTCTTGGGTGGGCCCCATGAGGTTGGTCATCAGAGGCATGTTCTTCAGTGCTTCTGGCCATATTCTCCATGATAGGCAGACTATCTTGTTATGTGTCTTCTGTAGGAGATAGATTCCAACTCATCTCCAAGAGGTAGATGTTTCCCACATATTTGTATCACCTGCAATTAGGCATTTTAATTTTTGGCAGGAAATCATGCCTAGTAACCCTGGGAGTAGGCAAGGTAGCAGGCCTGAATGCACATATAATTGTGTGCTATTACTGGAAACATCAGTCATTATATGTCACATTTGGTTTGAAATTGCTGCTTTGGATACTGGTGAATGCACTAGTAATCCAGCTCTTAGTGCTATAGTCATTGCTGCCTGGAACATGGCAGGAGGATGGTGCTGGTCACTAGTTGCTACAGCCAGAGGCTTCTCTGACAGAATATATTTGGTAAATAAAGTTGTACACAATTACTGATGATTCTGTAGTCACACCCACGTGCCTGGAAAATATCCCCAAAGACAAAAGACCAGTGCGCGCTGAGAGCAGGCATATTTAATGGACTGAGTAGGGTAACCTTGCTCAACGGCAACAGAAACATGGGAACATCTTTGTCTCATTTCTGCCATAAGGTTGTCTCCACTGCAGAACCATTAACTGGGCGAGACGGAAGTGTCGCCTGGTCTGCCCGGGGAAAATGGCCTCAGTCCTTCGGCAAACAGGAACTCAGCCCTTACCTTGTGGCAAGCACTCTTCTGGGCGATGGAAACAACAAAAATGACTGCCAAATAATTGTCTAATTAAAAGGAAACAGAATCCTTCACAGCCCCTTGAATTTCACCAAAACCCTTAGAATTCTTTAAAACTGCCATCATATGTAGGGGTGCCTGGCCGGCTCAGGTGGTGGAGTGCATGACTCTTGACCGTGGGGTTGAGCCCCACCCCACGCAGGGTATAGAGAGTACTTAAAAATAAAATCTTAAAAAAAAAAACTATCCTACCAATTTCAGAAGTGTGGTAATGCCCCTGTCCTACCCCTATTCCTTTGGTTCTCTTAATCTAGCCGAGTCAGGATGGCATTTTGAAAAGTAGGGTTTATTCAGAATTAAGGGAGGACACAGGAAGTACATAAGACTGAGAAAGCAACAACTTGCCAACCTTGCCAAGTCCAAGTTTCTATTCCAAAGGCAGTCACATTGCTAAGGACTGCAACGACTTCCCAGCACCTGACCTTTAGGCTCCCTACTTTCTCACCTGCCTGCCCTCTTATTCACTACTCCCGGAGCATCAGCCAGCTGATCACATGGCCATTCCCTGAGAGAAATACAAGGAAACCATGTTTCAACACGACTTGGTTTTAGTCTCCAGATGAAGAACCTACTTTTTCCAGAGGCAAATGACAAGACTGTGATGATTGGTAACAAAAAAAAAAAATTCACCATTATTAGTTTTATTTCCTTTCAAATTTCTGACAGTATATCTTGTGTTTTTACTGATTCATAGGTAGGTTTTACCAAGTTGTCTATTTTTATTCTTTCGATGTGCCAGTGTTTGGATTTGTTTTCATCTCCATTTTTAATGCAATAGTTCGTGTTGCTAACTTTAATAATTCATTTCTCATGGTTCCTTTTGTTTGTATTTTTAACTTTCTGAATTGCCTCCTCAGTTCATTCATTTTCACTCATTCTTCTTTACTGATGAAACTTCTTTGGACTATGGACTTTCTCATATGTACAGTTTGTCTGCATTTAATAGTACTACTAATATTTATTAAGCGCTTAGTATGTGCCATTTTTGCAAATATCTTGCATACATTTGTTTAATCCTCCCAATAAACTTATTGAGTAGGATACATTGCAGAGGTGTTACGTTTTCTCCTATTTACCTAAAATGACACAAGTAGTAGATGGCAGAGCCAGAATTAGAATTCAGGCAATCTGCGTGCAGATCCGGTCCTGAACCCATCATAATTTTGAAAATATTCGATAGCATTTCCTGTGTTTGCCTCTGCCGATGGAAAATTCTGACTGGGACTTGGTGCCTAATTATGTCATTCTGGCACAAATCAAGATAAGTAGCAATATGCAAACACCCTTGAGTCCTCAGAAACTATCAACATTGGTTATTTGGAAACTAAAAGACTTTCTTTTAAAGTGTGATCACAAGTAACTGTTTTGTGGAAATCTTACATTGAATACAAAATAGTGAATTGTTAAACTAGTTTTAAAACTTTCATTTCTCTTCACTTCTCACTTCGTACTACAAACCCCCAAACCTTTCCTGAATACCCCCAATACATACACTATGTCTTTAGGTAGCTTTAGCCAGCTTCTAGAAACACTTCTGTTCCATAGGCTCTCCCAAATATTTTAAGTGAATATATAAGTGAATTTTCAAAAGCAACGTGTCAGTGATTAGAAGTGGGAAGATATTTTCAGTCTTAAAATGATTTGGACATTTTTCCTGGTGAAATTAACTTCCTAGCAAATCTCCCTCTTAGATAATGAGGAGACTCATGATCCAGATTTACATAGGTCCTATACCTTTCAAAAAGTAACCACTTTCCAAAGAAGCTAAATGAAGATTTTTGTGACCAATGACATCTAAAACATTTCTCTTCTGCAAGTGGAAAAAGATCTACAGTGGAATATACAAATTTGTAATCAGTTCACATGCAATTCGGTTGAATACTCGTAACTCAGCAAACAGGAACACTTATCTTTACTTGTGCACGCCAAGATATGGGGAGGTTCGACACTGGTATAATTCGTTCTTTTCACTTAATCCTTATTCTTGTGGGGAGCTTGTATTTGTACACTGCACAGAAATTGTGACTATTTAGCACTTTTTTAGGATGCCACAGTTGAGACCAACTTGTTCTACCATTATTACTACCCAAAAATTATACCTTCTGCACATGTCATAAAAATAAATGATCTTAAAACTGCACATGATATTGCCTAAAAAATCGCATTTACAAGACTGGGATGTTTTATCTAATTCTCTGAATGGGGAAAACTGGAGACTAACACTCCAACCACTAAAATATGTTATGAAATTTCTTTCCTATCACTTCCTTTGTTTTGTATCGGGAAATCCCTCTGGTACCGTCCAGAAAAATATCTGCCACCCTTGTCTTTACTGTTATAATTTCACTATTTGTCTTATTCTAAGCCAATATTGAACAGAAATTGAAAGTGAGTGTACTCAAAATTCGTCTTTCTACTCATCTTCTTTTTTTAATATCAGAGAGTGGACAGAACTAAAACATCAATCAGTGCTAAGTCAATAACACTTGGAAGGAAATGTTCTGGTTCTTGTTTCCCTAATCATCCTTCTTCCAATTACTTCCTGAACAAAATCCGACTTTGAGGACCATGATGTGACCTTCATTTTGACTCTATCTTGGGTCAAATCATTCAGTATGTCAGCTCCTACTACTTCAAGAAATCAGTTTTTAAAGGGGCAGTCTAAGCGATTGCCCCTAACCAAGGGCATGGAGACTGTCTCAGCTCAGCCCAGTGGACTTGCTTCTCACAGCCCCACATGGTAAATGATGTATTTGGCCCCGGTCAGCTGCTGCAAATCACTGTTACCCAAACCTGTATGTGTGGTCTGATTCTTTCTGGCATGTAGATGGGCAGACCTCATACTGACGGGCATACCTCACATTTTCAACTGATGGAAGTTTCCTATTCCTCTTAGAGTATTACATTTGAATTTTTGTACTGCATTCTCCGAGGGAATATTATTCAGAACTTATTCTGAGCACTTCTGTGGTACGTTACTCCATAAATATTCTGTCAGCCAAACAAGGTTCCCTATTTTCAATACAACATCCATTATTCACACTCAAAAAGGCACTGAAGATAAGGCTCAGCATTCTGTATGAATCCTGGCTTCTACTGAGTGCTGGCCTTAAACAATTCTTCTGTACTTTGTGTACATAAGCCTAGCCTTCAACATCCTACCAAGATAGTAAAATATGCACACAATACTTTAAAAAAACATGATTTTTAACCATGATAGGGATAATTTACTTAGAACAGGGTATTTCTATAGTCTTACATAGCAACCACCAAATTATGTGTTGAAATCGAAGGCAAAATAGTAACTTCACATTGGAAGAATTTAGCAAACACCAACTTAACTCAGTGATTACAGTGAGTATCACCAACAAAGGGAGAAGCAGACATCACGCATCTCCTGAAAGGATACAATGAGAAGAACGCTGCATCGTTTTGGTGTTATTTCTGCTAAAAATGTATTTAACTTGAATCTATCATACGGAAATACAGATCACCCCATATCAAGAGACACCCTATGAGCATCGATAGAGCATTCATCCACGATGAATCACTGGGTGCTACTCCTGAAGCCAAGATACACTATATGCTAACTAACTTGAATTTAAATAAAATAAATCAATAAACAAACCGAATCATATGCAACTAAAAAAAAAGACATCCTGTTAGATAAGTGGCCTTTAAGTCTTCAACACTTTCAACGTCATCACATACAAAGAAAGTATCAGGACGTGTTGCGGATCGAAGGAGATTACAGAAACACGACAAACAAAATAAGCTATCTCAGGCGGATTCTGAGTGAGGAAATCTAATTATGAAGGTTCCTATTCGGATATGGTCAAATTTGAACTTGGACTTTGAAAAGAAGTATCAGGAAACTTCTTTTGCAAAGGATCAAATAGTAGGTATTTTTTGACTTGTGGGTCCTATGGTCTCTACCGCAGCTACTTGGCTCTGTTGTAGTGGCTCAAAAACTGAGACAAAATGCAGTTGTGTTCTAGTAAAACTTTATTCACAACAACAAGCAGCAATGGTCCATATTTGACCTGAGGGCTATAGTTTTCAGATCCCTAAATTAGAGAATAGTATTGTATAAGCATGAAATCTCCTGGTTTTGGTAATTTTACTGTGGTTTATTGTTCTAGGATATACCTCCTAAGGTATTTAGGGTAAAGATTCATAATATGTGTGATTTAACTCTGAAATGGGTGAGGGAGTAGGAGAAGTATATTTGACACACACACACACACACACACACACACACACACACACACACAAACACGTATGTACCTCTATATGTATATGGGTTATGGAGAGAGAATAAAGAGACATGGAGAAAATGTAATAAAATATTGATGAATCTGGTAAAGAAAAGAAATTCCTAGGACTATACTTGAAAGCTTGCAGAAATGTGAAATTTTATCAACATAGAAAAAAGATGTAAATTTAAAAAATAAACATGTACACCAGATAGATGTTTATTCTGTCGTTGGTTTTCTAAACCTACACAGTCAATGTATCATTTTAAGCTGCTCTTCTCTCTCGTTCACAATAGCTATACTTAAATATTTTAAAACTCTCATTTTTAAAATGTCTTCACTCAACAAGCACTCTATCTTTAGCTCTTTATTTTTTTTTGACTTTGAGAAATGTTCTGAAACATAGCATTGAGATGGCACAGAATGAAATTTGAGGAATCAGAGGATCTGAATTTGAGCTCCAACTAGATTTCTTATTAGCTTCATTTATAGATAAGTCACTTAGCTTCTCATTTTACTCATTTGTAACTATGTCATAGTGTTCTGAGCACTGAGATAATGAATATGACGCTGTAAAATCCCTAAATTGCTATGCATAAGAGCGATTTGCCCTCATTTGTAGTGACTAGATTTTCTAAGCGAAAGAGCAAATGCAAAATATACCATTGCATTTATAAATGTTTTCAAAAGACCAGATGGACTTGCTTTTATGAAACAGAAGTTTGATACAAGATGTCAAACTAGCCTGGGCTCCATCTCCCAAACCCAACCGAAGAAGAAACAAAGGAAAAGTCAAGATATTGACAGAACGCATTCCCATATTCCATACCTGAAATAGATGCGTGAGAAATCCTTCCAGAGGCATAAAATGTGTTTGGGTCCCAGCATGGGGGGAGGGGTGACTCATTGAAACTGTAATTTCTTCTACATTGTGCTGGAGAGCCCCAAGGCAGAGATGTGATCGAGACGGGCCACGTCAAGCATGGAAATGGAAAGTACCTCCCAGTCACTCTTACAAACCTAGATTTCTACCCACTGTCCCTGCACAAGTCTCAGAGCGCTTGGGACCTTTACAAGACAGAACCCACGCAAAAAAAGGAAACCAGAATACATGTGGGAAAAGCAATGAAGTAAATAACAGCACAACTAAAAGAGTGTTCAAGCCTAGACACATGGATCTGTACCTGCCATAATAATGTGGGGCAATCAAAAGACAGAGTCTCCAATATTAAATAAACAAAAATCTCAACAATATCCTGCTTTTAAAAGATGTACTTAAGCCTCCAGGGGACAGGAGTATGTGTGTGCCTCGTATTTGTGCTGTCATCTATTATGATTTTTAAATATCTTTAGACCTTTAGCATCTCCAATACCTATCGCTGTGATTGGTGCCCTGTGTATATTCTTTAAATGTTTGCTTGCTAAGGAGACAGTGCTGCCCGTGGGCTTGGACATAAAGCAGAGCTGTGTTCATATGACAGCATGGCCACTTAGTAAGCAGGGGAATGAGCTGTAGAATGTGTAAGTTATTTAAAAGTTTCAGGCTTACATCCTTATCCAAAACACAGGGATAATGCCACCTTTCCAGTACTGTAAGTAGCCATTACTAAATGAGAAAACATAGGCGTTGTAATTCTGTCCTGCAACAAACGTTTTTTGAGTACGTTCTAATTGTCAAGCCACGTGTCTTTTATGGATATTTAGTAGGAAACACTACCAACGGTTTCGTTTCTCATGGAGCTCAAAGTCTAGAAGGGGATATATGCATTCCAACTATTAAGTCCTTAGGAGTTACTTTAATGCCTGGTATATGAACCAACTTGATTTCCTTTACGAGTTGGTAGCCCATAAGTGGAAAGTACCAGTGAGCTTCATATAAACTTGGCAAGCCTCCCTACCAGTATCTCCAGAAAATGCCTAACACTCCATTCTTCCCCCGCTAGCTCTCCTCTCACCTACTCTGTGTTTATCGAGTCACCTTATCCTGCTAATGACCCTCTCCACAGCCCTTTTGGATTCATGCTTCTGGTCAACTGTTTCATTCTTAATCTCAGCTTCAATCCTTAATGTCGCTATTCAGATCACCCTTCTCCCATTCCCAGGAGGATAGAGACTGTCCTGTCCCCAAACTACACTCAAACCAATCTTTAGGACCCTTCAAGGTTACAGGGCCTGTAATTTTACGGAAAATACTGACACGAGACAAAAACGTAAGATTCCATTGCTCTTAATCTGATATTGCTCAATGGGTTTTTGTGTCCTCTCCAATCCTTCGTCCCTATTAATCACAATAAACCTGCACTATGAGCCAAGGTCTCAAATTTGAGAGAAAGTACAGAGGATCTCGTGGATTCCCTCCTGCAGATACTCCAGGCCCTGGCCCCACGTTTTTCTGTCATTACAGTATTTGTACCTCCACTGAAATCTGACGTGATAGCACACTCAGCATTTCTAGTGCATCTATTGAAGAAGCAGCCACTTGAAGACTGTTATTTAAGGGGCACCTGAGTGGCTCAGTCGGTTGTCAGACTTCGCCTCAGGTCATGATCTTGTGGTTGGTGAGTTCGAGCCCCGCATCTGGCTCTCTGCTGTCAGCAGGGAGCATGGTTCAGATCCTCCCTCCTGCTCACTCTCTACCCTTCCCCCCCCAGTCTCTCCCTCTCAAAAATAAACTTTTTAAAAAAAGAAAATTGTAATCTAAAAAAAAAAAACACTGAAGTTGAGGATAAGGATTCCCCTATATGCCGTTCTTAGAATTTATGTCAAGAAAACAGTTTTGGAAGCTCAAATTCTTTCTTTTCATCAGAAAATGACACAATATTATCCAGTGGATTCTGCTTCTTGTTTAGGCTGTGAAAGTCAGAGTTCAGTTTCCATACTTCATTCATCCCAGGCTCTAACCTAATTCTTTCTCCCCTCTTTTTAATTAGAAATACATACACATAGGAGAACCTACGTGTGCTTTTTTTTTTTTTTTGCATTTCAACAGCATTTAAAATTATTTTCATATTGCGTCTTATCTTAAATCCTTTTAGAATTAGGCACTATGTAATTTGTAAGTAATTTAAATGTCTTAAGCATCATCTGGAAGAGGAGTCATTGTTATACTGAGCCCTCAAGCTAATATGCCCAACCACTCACCAAATCCATCAAATCATGAGCGACAGACCCAGCTTACTCCATAGTCTAAATTGACATTTATTCCCACAAAGAAGTGAGTGGTAAAAAGCACTAAGCTCTTTATAAATCTCAGCATGCAACAAATATACAGGTTCGTCAGCCCATTCTTAAGTACTGACCTTGAAAATACTTCGGGGCCAACTTAGCTCTATATGATGTCAATATGACTATCGAAATGGTGGAAATAAAATTGATAGAAGCAGCAGTTTATTTCAAATGAACCCGCAGTGACTGCCTAAGTCTTGGTTCACACCTGAAATGACTTAGCCTGAGCATTGATAAGGCCTGGCCTAAAACCAGACCCGAAAACTCGAGTCAGGAATGAATGCAAATGCTGCTAAGTTCAGCCTCCAGCCCCCGTTGCTACGTTTGTGGAGATGAGAGGTACTGGGAATTTTAAACAATTGCTAACAGCTCAATTTTGTTTCTCAAAAAGTAATACATAGAGGCCCAATATCTACAACGGGTAAAAGCAAAACTGCCTGAGTTGAAGTACAGAGAAGAGGCCCTGAGGCCTGGCTCTTCCAGGTCCCTTTGGCCACCTCTGTTCTGATGGCTCACTGTTCTCGGTGTATTTGGTACTTCTGAGGAAAAAGAGAATCAATAACAGGTTAACCCATATCTCAGTTAAATAATGCTGCAATAAATATATAAGTGCATTGTTTGCATTTTATTTCAGTAAATACCCAGTAATGGAATTATCGGACCATACTGTAGTTCTATTTTTCATTTCCTGAGGAATGTCCACACTGCTTTCCACAGTGGCTGCACCTCTCTACATTCCCACCAACAGTGCACAAAGGTTCCTTTTTCTCCACATCCTCGCCAACACTTGTCTTTTTTACTTGAGCCATTGTGACAGGTGAAAGGGGATGTCTCATTGTGGTTTTGATTTGCATTTCCCTGATGATGAGCGATGATGAGCATCTTTTCGTGTGTCTGTTGGCCATCTGGATGTCTTCTTCGGAAAAATGTCTATTCATGTCCTCCCATTTTTTTCATTGTTTTTTTTGGGGGGGGGCACTGAGGTCTAGAAATTCTTTATATACCTCAGATATTAACCTTTTGTCACATATATATCATTTGCAAATATGTCCTACCACTCAGTAGGTTGCCGTTTTCTTTTGTTGATCATTTCCTTCACTGTGTAAAAGCTTTCTATTTTAATGTAGTCCCAATAATTTACTTTTGCTTTCTGTTTCCTTTGCCTTAGGAGACATATACTGCTATGGCCAGTGTCAGAGAAATTACTGCCTGTGTTCTCTTCTAGAATTTTTTTTTTTATGGTTTCAGGTCTCACATTTAGGTCCTCAATCCAATCGCTTCTCGGCCTTTTGGCTAAGATCAAGTGTAGGTCCTCAATCCATTTTGAGTTTCTTTTTGTATATACTTTTAGAAAGAGGTCCAGTTTTAACCTTTTGCATGTAGCTGTCTGGTTTTTCTAGCACCATTTATTAAAGAGAAATGTTGCCAGGGCACCTGAGGGGTGCAATCTGTTAAAGCACCCAACTTCGGCTAAGGTCTTGATCTCATGGTTGTTGAGTTCGAGCCCCACATCAGGCTCACTACTGTCAGTGCAGAGCCTGCTTTAGATCCTGTCCCCCTCTCTGTATACTCCTCCCCACACGTGCTCTCTTTCAAAAATAAATAAATAAACAAACAAACAAATAAATAAATCATTTAAAAGATATATAAAGAGACTGTTCCCTATGTTTTTTGCATCATACAGTAGCCAAGATATGGAAGCAACCCAAGTGCTCACTGATAGATGAATGGACAAGGAAGATGTGTGTGTGTGTAGTATATATGTTTCAGTTTATATACATATATATACTAAATATATTTACATATATATTTATATATTATATTTATATGTACATATATTTCTATATACATATGTATATATTATATATATTTATATAAATATATTTCATTTATATATATAGTATACATGTATAAACAAAATATTACACAGCCATGAAAAAACAATGAGATCATGCTATTTGAGGCAACCTGGATGGATCTTCAGGGTATTAAGCTAAGTGAAGTAAGTTAGACTAAAAAAGAAAAATAGCATATAACTTCCCTCATATGTGGAATCTGAAACAAACAAACAAACAAACGAATAAACAAAAAGCAGAATCAGACCTATAAATACCGAGAACAAACTGGTGGTTGCCAGAAGGGAGAGGATGAGCAAATGGGTAAAATGGGTGAAGGGGAGGGGGAGACACAGGCTTCTACTTGTGGAATAAGTCATAGACGTGGAAGGTACAGGATAAGGAATACAGTCAATGATATTGTAATAGTGCTGTGGGCTGACAGATAGTAGCTACACTTGCGGTGAGCACAGCATAATGTACGGACAAGTCGAGTCACTGCTACACACCTGAAACTAATATAACACTGTACCAAATGTGCTCAAAAATTTTTTTGAATCTTTAAAAATTAAACACTCAGTGCCATTTCACTTGCCGTTGCATATTTAAAAATGTAAATGGATTTCTTATATTAGGAAACATCCTGTTCTGAAACGCACGTAAACATAATACATTATAAGAGGAAAAAAGGCTTAGCACAGCACATAGGCACTCATGTGTTCATGTAGAAATTAATAAGAGGGGCGCGTGGGTGCCTCAGTCGGTTGAGCGTCCGACTTCCGCTCAGGTCAGGATCTCGCGGTTGGCGAGTTGGAGCCTCACATCAGGCTGTGTGCTGACAGCTCAGGGCCTGCTTCAGATTCTGTCTCCCTCCCTCTATCTCTCTCTCTCTCTCTCCAACCCCCACTTGGTCTCTGTCTCAAAAATAAATAAAATTAAAAATTTTTTTTAAAGAAATTGATAAGAAATATAAAAGTGAAAAATATTTATTTGACCTCTCTGAATCTCTAAAATAAGTTAGACTGCCTCCTAGGATTAAACCAAGTAGTGTTTATATTGAAGCACAAAAGCTGCTTAACTTTAAGGGGGAAATAACAACAAACATTTTGTGAACTTTATCATTAAATTGTATATGTAATCCAGGTAACATCTCAGTTCATGAACGTTTTTGTTATAACATTAAAATCACTAAATATGAGCTGAAAATTATTTCCTACCTTTATTGCGGTATAATCAACAAATAAAAATTATGTTTAAGGTATACGTGGTGATTAGATATACCTGTACGTTGTAAAATGATTACCACAGTTAATTAACACATCCACCACCATTTTTGGGGAGACAGGGGAAGAGCCCCCCCTAGGAGTTTTATACTTTTTGACCATTTGCCACTGTATCCCTGTGGTAATCCTAGGATATTGAGGACATAAATGGTGAAAGTTTCCATTTGCTAATCATATTTGTTCCCAGATCCATTACAAGTAGGTTTCAACAATGGAAATAGATTTTTCACTAGGCCATCCAATAATACCATCTATCCTTCTATGACAGCTTTCTGACATAAATCAGATTTAATCCTCAATAAAGACAGATCTTCCTTACTTTGTGTGACTCTAAGTAGTTGATAAAATGTGGGAGTTGAGCCTGTAGCCTTATCCCTTAATATTAATACACAACATAATAAAAGATTTGAATCTTTCTCCTGCTGTGCTAAGAAAACATGATGGCTATTTTTCTGAGATTGCTGTTTATACTATGGGTTTGTTTGGGTCATTCAATGCATCTTATAATAACCCTCAAGAATAGGATTGCGGTGAGGGGCGCCTGGGTGGCGCAGTCGGTTAAGCGTCCGACTTCAGCCAGGTCACGATCTCACGGTCCGTGAGTTCGAGCCCCGCGTCAGGCTCTGAGCCCCGCGTCAGGCGCTGGGCTGATGGCTCGGAGCCTGGAGCCTGTTTCCGATTCTGTGTCTCCCTCTCTCTCTCTGCCCCTCCCCCGTTCATGCTCTGTCTCTCTCTGTCCCAAAAATAAATAAAAAACGTTGGAAAAAAAAATTTAAAAAAAAGAATAGGATTGCGGTGGGATATCTGGGTGGCTCAGTTGATTGAATGCCTGACGAGGTTTCAGCTCAGGTCGTGATCTCATGGTTTCTGGAATCGAGGCCCGTGTTGGGTTCCATGCTGTGAGTGAGGAATCCTGCTTGAGATTGATTCTCTCCCTCCCTCTCTCTCTCTCTCTCTCTCTGTCCCCCACTCTCACTCTCTGTCTCTCTCTCAAAATTAATAAGTAAATATTAAAAAAGGAATAGGATTATAGTTAGCCTATACTTTAGTCCAAGTTTTCCAGGATGGTAGGAGATATACCCAATGCAGTCCCTTACTACAGAAGTATCTGAGTAAAATTGGAAACATTGGAAACAGATACCAAATATCCCTGGAGAATTTTCACATGGAATCTAGAACACAACACTCTGAATCACTAACAACGTAACCACTGGTGTCCACCTCACCCATGCCCTGGGCCCTCAGTTTTTCTAACCACTTCTAATCCCCTCAGCATACATGGACAATTATATCATCTAGAACATGACTCTGACAAATTATTGGCTCTTTACGCTAATAGAGACTATTCATCATCCTTGACTATTGGACAGCCCCTTGTGTGAGGTGGGTCGTAACCACTGAATTGCACAATTTGAAGAACACTGAGCGACAGTGAATTCTAATCACATAAAACAAAGACGAGGACCCAAACAGAATTCCAGATAGTGCAAAGAAGACGCAGAGCATCACAAGGCGTTCTGCTAATGATATTCAGCTTGTTGGGAAGATGGGTACTGTTACTCAGCGTTCCTGCTACTTGGTCCCAATGGAACAGAGCCATAAGCACTCACTGGCAGCCCCCACTGGAGCATGCTTTATGCCGTCCTAGCTGCCTTTTGTGTTCATCACACTTCAGGAAACAAATACAAACACGTGAACTACTTTCGGATAGCCTCCCACTTTGCCATTTGGAATCTAGGTTTCAATCACCTCCCTCTACCCGTCTGCATCACCTGACATCTAGCGCCACGAAGGAGACCAGATGCAATACCCAACCGAGAAAAAGACCCCAGTAAAATTCGAGGCATTTGCTTTGGGGATGCCTGGGCTTGTGGGCAATAGCAGGCGCCAGCCTCTGTGTCTACCGTTTTTTCAACTCCTCCAGCAACTCCAAGAGGAGCTTTGGTGTAAGAGGAAACACCAGGAACCGATCGAGGCTTGCGTCCCTTCCACTTTATTTGGCATACGACGCACACTGGACAACATGCAAAAATCCTTTCTGCCTTAATCCCACCGTGCGTCAAATGACTGAAATTATGTACCTTCTGGTTGTGACCATAAAAATCAACAACCCAGAGAGGAAAGGTTTTATTTGACAACTGCCTTACTAGAAGATCTATGAAAAACATTAAGAGTAAGTACTTTTTTATACTCATAAAAAGGCAGTGAAGAAAACTGCAAAATCACTTTTTATTTCTTGCCAAGGGCAAGGAAGTAGAAGCATAAAGAGCAAACCAACCACAAACAGCATGGGTATCACTACACATCCTTCATGTTTATGCATCATGTAATGAAAAAGGCTTTCCAGAAATACAAACTGTAAATACATCTCCGAGAAAAATGGAAATGAGAAAAAAAGCTGAGGTGTTTGTTTTGTATAGGGATCTCACTTTTGCCCCCTTGCCTTTATCTTCTCTTCCTTCCCATCAAAGGGGAGAAACACCATAGAAGGAGTGACAGTAAATCTTTGAAAGATTCCGGTTAATCTAATAAGACGGTATTTCTTAATAACAGTGTTGAAGCAAAGATAATGAGCTGGGCAGCATGATACCCGAAGTTCAGGTATAGGTTAAACTTTTCCAACGCAAAAGAAACACAGTGACACAGAGCTGAAAATGTCCCAGCTACTAGGCCACTGTGATTGGCATGGCAAAAAAAATATCAAAAATAAAAAGCAATCTCAAACACACTTTTCCACAGGTAATTTCTAAAACATGAAGGATTCTGTCTACTTTGATAAGTACTACAAGCCTTTGAAAAAAAAATCAGTTAAATTATGGCTTAATGAGTTAAGTACTATATTGAGACAAAAATAACCTAATTCTGCTTCTTTAGAGATTAATGATAACTAGTATCAAAACATTTCTGGGGGAGGGAGAAACATGCCTTTCAAAAAATCCAAATAAGCCACGTTTCCTTGGCCCAAACTGCCACTGAACAGGATAGACGATCAAAAATGGGTTCTGGCACTTGACATGCTATTCTTCAAATTTACGGTGAATATTTAAACATCAGATGATAAATTTTTAGCCTAGTTTTGAAAAAAGTAATTTCTGCATTTATAAAATACGGCTTGATTTCTAAGTGTTAGAAATAAATGGTCCCTTATCACCCTGTTTTTTCCACTCTTATTTAAATTTCAAATAAATGTAAATAATAGTCTCCAAGATAATTAGCTCCAGGGTGGACGGGTGGCAAAGTAGGAACACATTCAAGTGAAAATGAGAAGACGCTCTAGAGTTGTCTGTATTGGATACTGGTGACTCTCCTCTCCGTGCTCCATTTTGCTGCACGTAGAAATAGCTCTGTGTTCCTGTTCAGCAGTAAAATGTCAGTTATCTTTCTAATGAGACTATCAAAAATCCAAACGTATTCATTGGAAAAAAATACATATAGCTTTTTAAAATTGTTTTAATGTTTATTTTTGAGAGAGAACGAGACAGACTGCCAGCAGGGGAGGGGCAGAGAGAGAGGGAGACACAGGATCCGAAGCAGGGTCCAGGCTCTGAGCCGTCAGCACAGAGCCTGATGTGGGGCTTGAACCCAGACTGTGAGATCATGACCTGAGCTGAAGTCGGATGCTCAACGGACTGAGTCACCCAGGCGCTCAAATACATATAAGCTTTCTGTGGCTAAGTCCTATTAACCACTTGCTATGTGTAGTCATTGACCTAACCCATGTACTCACTTATTTCTCGTATAATTCTCACAACTATGAGCTCTGTGCCTTTTTCCCATTTTATAAATAATAAAATTGAGCAAAGAATGAGTAAGAAATTTGTACTGTATGCAAATAAAATGGGGGGTGGGGAATGAACCCCGGGCTGTGTACTGTGAAAGGCTGAAAAACGTCAATCTTTCAGACAGACTAGATTATGGCATTAATAACAGATACAGACCTAAAGATCAACGCTGTTAAAAAGGACAGTGGTTATAGAGATATAAACCAAGTAATTCCAGTCCAATTTACATCATTGCTTAGCCAATCAGGAGCCCCCACGCACATACCAACACCCTTGGATCCTTTATGTGAGAAGGTTAGATATAAATAACTAATTGTGAATGAAAGAGAAAAGAGAATAGGAAAATATTAGGGCAAGGAGGCAGATTGGTAGAATAATTGTCAAGTGACAAAACCGCGATTTAGTGAGGAGTTTGATATCCCTTATTCAAGGAAAATAAATCCATGCACTGGGGGAGCACAGTGCCCCAAGCAGCAAAACACTGTTCTAGAAAGATTTGGGGCAAGAACGGGTTTTATGCGATGCCAGAAGAGGCACTGTGGAAATAGTATATGATTGGCTAAAGACCAGGGATTTCCTTATAAGGCCAACAGGTCCTGTTTTCTAGGTTAAGGCGAGCTACCGAAAGCCGAGTTGGAGGACAGTGATTGGTGCACGTTACTACTCCTTGACAGGTGTTTCTTGGAAGTGCAGGCCGACTTAGGTATAGATTTGGGATGTGGGCCAGGCTACTGGGGCAGCCCCTATTTTGTGGGCCCCCATATACGAAGTAACTTTTATCAATATACACGGATCATGTGGCCCAGCGCAAGGGTTAGAGCTGGGCTACAACATATCCCTAACAATACTGTGACCAAAACAGTGTAGGAATTAATCTAACAAAGCACTATTGGCACTTTTGGCAAGACAATTCTGTTTTTCAAGTTTATGCTGGGCATTTGCGGGACACGTAGCCACTGTCTTCTAAATCACAAGCAGTTAACTGCAGCGGTCCCCGGTCTTTGCGACAACCACGGTGCCTCCCCGTATTTCCCAACTGTCCTCCTTGAGGACCTCTCAACTATGGGATTTACATCTTTTACCACCTTCTACTTATCAAACAGTAGTGCAACTTGTAGGTGCAAACTTGTTCCAAGAGCTCTTAGGGTATTATGAAGGAAAATTAAATTAGCTAAATGACAATAAAACCCTAGGATCTGTGGAAACAAGACCACTGCCCAAAGCACGTACACAGTACTGGGTGCCATGGCCCACGTATCTCTGGGCTCTATAGTACCTGTAATACCAAGAACTGCCCGAGGTCTCAGTTTCTCCCCCATCATCTCTCTACCGTCAAGCCATTTTCAACTCTTACTTTGTACGACATACCGTGGCATATTTAGCCTTTATTTGGTGCAAAGGGATCACTTAGATATGAAGCCCATACCTCCTCTTTCCTCAGTAGTTCAAGGCTAAGTAGCGATACCTGGTGCCAACACGACTATAAAACTAAATGCAGGCACTGATATCATGGGGCAACACGCCGTTAAAAGATGGTTAACCCGGAAATCCAGAAGGGTGCAAAGCACAAAATAGCCACAGATTTGCTCTCTTCGTTTATGGAGTTTTTCTAAGTGATTGTCCATTCTGTCATTTGTCCCGTGGATGTGCAGCCGGAGTTATAAATGAGTTCCTTGCAGAGGCAGATTTTTCAATTTAAAGAAAAATGAATATTAAAAACCCAAATGGACTCTTCTGATAGGGCACATTAAGTACTGCAGTGTCATGATCACCAAACGCATAATATATATGTTAAGCATCCTGTGTCTCTGCATATACACTTGACCCTTCAGCAACACGGCTTTGAACCGTGCAAATGCACTCATGTGTTGTTCTTCTATATAGTACAGTACTATAAATGTATTCTGTCTTATGATTTTAACATTTTTTCTATAGCTTACATTATTGTAAGAATGCAGTATATGATACAGATAATGTCCAAAATATGTATTAGTTGACTATTCTTGGTAAGGCTTCCAGTCAACAGTAGGGTGTCAGTAGTTAAGTTTGGGGGGGAGTCCAAAGTTTTACATGGATCTTTGATTATGTAGGGGGTCAGCACTCCTAACCCCTGTGTTGTTCAAGGGTCAACTATATACTTAAATTCTTGCTGACAGCAAAGCACACAAAATTGGGCTTATATAAAGTGGCATATTCTCCTTGCATACAGGCAGACCTTATCCCTGCCTTATTCCTATCTAAAGGATCTCAGTTGGCAGCAACATTCTGGACTCTGGAAGAGCTTAGGAACTAAACAGACTCAGCATATTTTATACTACATCATTTGAGACTAAGTTTTGTGCTTTATTTCCATAGATTAGTGAGCACTTCCCAAGGTATATACCTCAGAATCCTAGTTTTTTTTTTCATATGAATTGGTATTTGCAATATTGTGATTTATGAGAAATATACTTTGGTCGTCTGAATGACCAAATATCTATTTCTTATATGTTTTTGGTCTTTTTCCATGGCTCCCAGCTCACAGGTCCTCAAACTCTTGGAATTTCCTGAATAGTAAGGACAATGGGAGCATCCTCTTATAATATTTGGTATCTTACCCTCAGTTCCTGAAATTGTATCAGGGCCATGAAGGTCTTGCTATGCATAACAAGCTCCTGTCCACCATGACTGGGTTTAGGTTAACGAGGGGACTTTTGGAAAGCTTCTAATATGGGGGCTGGTTGCCAGGAGAATCAATCATGAATACACAGGGTGGGAATCGTCCCACCTCCTGATTTCCAGGAGGGGGAAGGGGCTGGTGGTTGACTCAATCATCAATGGCAGGTGATGTAATCAGCCATGCCTATGTAATGAAGCCTCAATAAAAACCCAAAGGGGCAGGGTTCTTGAGAGCTTCCGGGTTGGGTTGGGTTGGTGAACATGTCGAGGAAATAGGAGACTGATACTCTTTCCTACAGAGGGCCTTGCCCTGTGCATTTCTTCCATCTGGCTGCTCCTGAGTTAGATGCTTTTATAATCGACCAGCGTTCTAATAAATAAAAGCCCTCTGAGTTTTGTGACGTGATCTAGCAAATTAATCAAACCCAAGGAAGGAGCCTATTACAGGAACCTCTGATTTGTAGCTGGTTGGTCAAAAGCACAAATGATAACCTGGCCTTTTGACTAGTGTCCTAAGGTGTGAGGCCGTCTTGCAGAGCTGAGCCCTTCACCTGTGGGATAAGATGCTGTCTCTGTGCAGATCGTGTCAGCATTAAGTCAAATTGTCGGATACCCAGTTGTGTCACATTGCTTGTTGAACACGTGGGGAAACCTCTCCACAGTAAAATTAGTGACCGGAACCCCCCTTTTAGCGTTCTCATGAAAAACAAAGTTCTGTCAATGGAACTAAGCTGTGTTAAGGAAAGCAATTAAGCCTTTCATTACAGGACTGTGGCGCTTTTCGTGTGCTAACATATATTGCACATCCCCAAGAGGAAGAGGCAGATCTATCCTATTTATCATGAAAACTTTCAAACGTGATTCTAAACCAATGTTACTGTAGCTTGCAAAAGCCCAAGGAGTCTAACAAAGCGAGGAATGGTCTTGGAGATATTTTTGGCTTTACCCACTTGGTTAGCTTATGATCTGTGGCAAGCAGCTTAACTTCAAGCCTCATTTTCTACTTCTGAAAACACGAGCATAACTGGAATCATCTAATGGAATTGTTAAGCAGATTAAATATGGTTCACAAAGAGCTAGGAACCAGTGCTAACTAGTACTTTTTGGAGCTCCTACTATTTCTCATAGGCAATTTGATTACCTGCTTTTGTCATTACCGCAGTAGTAACTCATCTACTCCTAGCTGTAATTGCGGAAAGTTAACAATGATCATGCGAGAGGATGGTTCCATCGTGTAATGGTTAGCACTCTGGACTCTGATCATGCGAGAGGCCAATGAAAGTATTCATTTATTCACTCACTCGTTCAATATTTATTGAAAATCTATGCCTTAGTTACAGCTAAATTTGAAAATAGAGATAAGTGTGACACAATGTCCCTTTCCTTGATACACTCACAACTTCTTGTGGCGAACAGCAACGGAAACAAATCAGAATACAGTGTCGGAGCACAAAATTCTATGACTTGCAACGTGTTTGTTCCTCCTTCCCTGTGAGATACGCAAGCCGGGAGGAAGAAGAGGCAGATGTGGCTTCTTGGAGGACACGGATAGCAGACCTTCCGTTTCAGAGGTGATTCACAATGTTGGGGGTAAGAAAAGTGGGATAAAGAAGGCATTCTAGGTTCAGGAAATAGCAGATAGGCTTGAAACAGCATTGTGTGCCCTGGATATTTTTGTTTGTTATTTCTATAGCACAATATAAAGAGGACAATGGTAGATGGCCCTGCAGAAAGCACCGTCCTTGTGTAATAAATGCATGCGGTCTCTTTAAAATGTTACCTTGCTGTGCATCTCATTTTATAATTTCATTCGCAGTCGGTGAGTCTAATTCATACAATAACTGTAAGTTAGCATCAGGAAAGCTAACTTGCTGAGTACTTACTGTGTGTCAGGGAGCATCCTAAGAATTCTACATCTGATAACTCATTTGACTTTCACACCTCTGAGGCAGATACTGGTAACACCACTTTACACGTAGGAAAATAAAGCCAGGAAGCTGCTAAATGGCTCGTGCAAGATCGTGAAGCTAGTCCGTGACGGAGTCAAGATGGGCTCTAGAGCCTACGTGTTTCTTTTCACAGCATTCTGTCTCCTGCTCCCTTGTATTATTCTTCACTCTGCCGGTTCTCCCATCTTTTGCCTGTTTTTATGTAGCAAGTGTTCCAACTTGTAATTATCCTTCTGTTTCCTTGTTGGCTTTTATAGTTGCCCCCCACCCCCGACACACACTAATATGTAAGGTCCTTGCCCAGAGTACACTATTGAACTCCAAGTCTTAGCATAGTACTTAATATATTTAATAAACACAGTAAAGGAATTTCCATTTTTTAAAAAATTGTGCAGCAGAAAAGTTGTGCTTCTTGCCTCGAAGTGTATAATTCAGGAGTTCTACAGGCATCATTTGAATGCATTTTACTTACAGTGTCTGTTCTACTGTAACAGATATCTGCTCCATAGATTTTTAGGAAAATATTTTTATTAAATAAAATGCTGACTGTTCATATGATCGATACTCTGCAAACTCTAATCCTGTCCCGAATTCAAACTGGTATCACAGGTGGCTGCCTGAATCATTCTTGCTATCTCTTTGTTACTAAACAAGTCTCCATTCCCTTAGCTACACAATTTTCTGTTCCATAATGTACATTCCTTTAAAAGCAGGGAGTTGAACCTACCAGTTCTTCCACCAAATCCTACAGATATACTCTGACCAACATGGTCTTTTAAAGGACTGGATTTCGGGGCACCTGGGTGGCTCAGTCAGTTGAGCGGCCGACTTCGGCTCAGGTCATGATCTCACAGTTTGTGGGTTCGAGCCCCGCGTCGGGCTCTTTGCTGACAGCTCAGAGCCTGGAGCCTGCTTCGGATTCTGTGTCTCCCTCTCTCTCTGCCCCTCCCCCGCTCATGCTCGCTCTCTCTCTCTCTCTCTCTCTCTCTCTGTCTCTATCAAAAATAAATAAACATTAAAAAATCGTTTTTTAAAGATGGAATTTCAAGGTCTTCAAATTGGGCATGTATACCCCAGTCCAACAGAGGTTAGGCCCTTCCCGACTACCTTGTACCCAACTCCTTGACGCATTTATTTTCCAGACAACTCCACAGAAATGCTGGGAGCAAAGCAAGATGAACTAGTTCTGCGTCTCTCATTGTGGATGGCAATGCAAGTTGCACCGCTGTTTGGGAAACCAGTCTAGCGTCATCTTTTAAATAAAAATACACCTAGACTCTTTGAGCCCGTAATCCTCAGTAATTTGGTGAATCGGTCATTTTCGAAGTCGGCTTCCAGCAAATAGATTTGATTAATTGGCCTCCTTCCAGCATTTAGTAAATGTTAGGTATTGTTTTCATTTGAATTTTTAATTGCTGGTTGTGGGCAATGCTGTGGTACACTGCCTAGATACCTCTTCTGGACCAGGGCACTTATTTTCCCAGCTGCCAGGAGTGTCGGCTGCTGACGGCTCACAGCTGCAATCTTCTCTGAGAATTGCCCTTGGCCTAAAAGTAGCTTCCCTCAAGGTTACGTATCTTGCCCAAGGGAAGCCGGCATCTAGTGACTGACTGGTACAGGATTATGAAGGCCCAGGCCCCTAGCCTCAATTCTGGACAACCGTGAAGGGCCATCCCAGTTCCAGAGCCTCTGGTGGGATCAGATGAGGAATCTGTTGCAACGACATCTACATCGCTGTTCACCTTCTCCTTCTGTTCAGTCCACCCCCCACCATCCCCTTCCTCCCTCGCAGGTGTTGTTTCCCACTGCACTCCCCATTCAGCCTCCTAACTGCAAATTTCCCTCTTAAGAGTCTGTTTCTCAGAAACCCAATCTAACACACTATTGATGTTGAATAACATTTTTAAAGAAAAACAAGTCTTTAAATGTTTTGCAAATTGCTCAAGTAATGTATCCTTTTCTCTGGTGAAAAATATAATCTGCTATTCACCCTATCCCACAGAAAGAAGTGTTTTCGTTCCTAGACAAATACACAAAACAGTTTACTGTAGCTTTGCTCATGGGATCACAAAGCGGGGAATGACCCTCCACTCTCCCAATAAGGGAAATAACTCAATGCGTTAACACGCACTAACACCATAGACTCTTATGCAGTATTTTTTAAAATAGTGAATGGGAGCAATGCTAGGTGACTTGGTGGGATGTTGTTGTGGTTTTGCAGAGTAAGGAGAGCAAAGATGCCAAGAAACGTGCAGTATCTGATTCCACGTTTAAAGCACGGAATCATTAAAAACAAACTCTATACCTGAGGGTTAAGTGTGTGTACAAGCGTATGTGTGCGAACACTTACGTGAATGTGGAGAAAAGTGGAGCATTAATGTGGGTTTTGGAGTGGGAATATACAGATGCAGTACGTTGTTTCGTGTATTGCAAAAAAGCACATTCCATCTGCAATTTGAGAAATAACGGACAAAGACAAATTTTAACTAAAATGAAGTTTAGCTTGAAGAGAGGAAGACGGTAGCAGAGTAGGAAGATCCTGGGGTCATCTCATCTCAGGAACACAACTGGATAACTATCAAATCACCCTAAATATCCCAGTAATGGGCCTGAAGACTGACAGAACAAACTCTACAGCTAAAGAGAGAGAAGAGGCCACATCAAAGAAGGTAAGAAGTGTGGAGATGTGGTTTAGCGGAGAAATCGATCATGGGTGCTGTGGAGGGAAGGGGGTTGTGGAGAGGGCCAGAGGGCGAAGCACACAGGGTAACTCACAAGAACATTTCGCAAAAGCCATTGGCCTGAAAAATGAGTGGCACTGAATTTCAGGAGTTCTTGCAACAAGTTGGGCTTAAAGCTTGGGGTTTTAAAGGTCAGCAGGCTTGGCTGAGAGAGAGCCTATGGGACACTGTGCTGCTCCTGTAGAGAAGGCAGGCAAAGAACCCAGGGGCAGACACTGTGGAAACAGCCATCTGAAGAGCACGTGGTTTGGCAGAGAAATTGATCATGGGTACTGTGGATGGGACAGGGTTATGCCCAACTCAGGGGAACAGAGTTGGGAGATTGTTTGGTCTTCTCAGAGCGTGTCCCTGAGAGGCAGCATTCACAGAGATGCTTCTCTGAGAACAAAGGAGCTGGCTGGTGCCATTTCTCCCCTCACCCCACTAGTCACATACACACAGAACCATCTGCAGGAAGCAGCGGAGCACAGAGCTTGGGTGCCTAACTTGCTCACAGGAAGCCCCACCCTCCCTGTGCTCTGATGATACTGCCTTTCTCAGTCACACAGACCTCAGACCTCAGCAGGGTAGGCCTCTCTCACAGAAGAACAGCACAAACTCCTGCACACACCACATCTCCTGACACAGTTCTGCAGGGCCTCAGTTCTGGTGGAGGTGGTGACAGGTCCTCTTTTACAACCAGACCAGACAATACCTACTAAAACTTTCCAGTTCGGGCCAGCAACCAAATGGTGACCACAGCAGAAAAGGAGAGCTTGTGCAGATGACTAGCTTGAAGGATAGAAGAGCCAGATCACAACAGCAGAGCGCACAAGGTACACACTTGAGACACTCCCTGAAGTGCCAGTCCCTGGGCACTACATGACCTCTTCTTCATAAGGCCATTAGTTTCAGGAGCAGGAGACATAATTGGGTTTTTTAACACAGAGAAGGCAGCAGAGACTTAGACTAAATGGGAAGATGGAGGAATTTATCCCAAAGGAAAGAACATAAGGCCATGGCCAGAGAGCCAATCAAAATAGATATAAGTAACGTGCCTGATGGAGAATTTAAAGCAACAATCATAAGGATACTCACTGGGCTTGAGAAGAGTATAGAAGACGTAAATGGGACCCTTACCACAGAGATAAAAGAGTTTAGAAAGAAACGATCAGAGGTGAAGAATGCAATAAATGAGATTGGAAACAGGCTTGATGCAATGATCAGCAAGCTGGAAGAAGCACAGGGATGGGTTAGTGACCTAGAAGATAAAATAATGGAAAATAATGAAGCTGAACAAAAGAGAGAAAGAAAAATTATGGAACATGAGAATAGACTTCGGGAACTCAGTGACTCCATCAAACATAATAACATTCATATTATAGGAGTCCCAGAAGAAGGGAGAGAAGAGGAGGCAGAAAATTTATTTCAAGAAATAACAGCAGAAAAAAAATCACTAATCTGGGGGAAGGAAACAGACACCCAGAATCAGGAGGCACAGAGAATTCCCATCAAAATCAACAAAAACAGTCTGATACCAAGACATATTACAATTAAATTTGCAAAATATAGTGATAGAGAAAAAATGCTAAAAGCAGCAAGACGAAAGAAGTCCTTAATTTACAAGGGAAGTCCCATAAGGCTAACGGGAGATTTCTCAAAGGAAACTTGGCAAGCCAGAAGGGAGTGGCATGATATATTCAAAGTGCTGAATGGGAAAAATCTGCAGCCAAGAATACTCTATTACCCAGCAAGCCTATCATTCAGAATAGAAGAGATAAAGAGTTACACAGGCAAACTGAAGGAGTTTGTGACCATTAAACCAGCCCTGTGAGCAATATTAAAGGGGACTCTGAGTGCAAAGGAGAGAGCAAACGTGAAAAAGATAAGAAAGAATCAGAGGAAATCTGCAGAAACAACAAAAAACGAGCAATAAAATGGCAATAAATACATATCTATCAATAATTACTTTGAATGTAAAAGGACTAAAAGCTCCAATCAAAAGATATAGGGTGTCAGAAGGGATAAAAAAAAAAGACCCATCTATATGCTGCCCATAAGAGACACATTTTACACCTAAAGACACTTGCAGATTGAAAGTGAGGGGGTGGAGTATTTATCACACAAACGGATGTGAAAAGAAAGCTGGAGTAGCAAGACTTATATCAGACAAAATGGACTTTAAAACAAAGACTGTAATAAGAGACAAAGAAGGGAACTATATAGTAATAAAGGGGACAATCCAACAAGAAGACAGAAAAATTATAAATGTTTACATACCAAACATGAGAGCACCCAAATATGTAAAACAATAACAAACATAAAGGAACTAATAGATAATAATACATTATTAGTTGGGGACTTTAACACCCCACTTACCTCAATGTACAAATCACGTAAAAAGAAAATCAACAAGGAAACAATGGTTTTTGTATGAGAAACTGGACCAGATGGACTTAACAAATATATTCAGAACATTCCATCCTAAACAGCAAGATACACATTCTTTTCAAGTGGACACAAAACATTCTCCACAATAGGTCACATATTAGGTCACAAATCAGACCTCAACAGATACATAAAGATTGAAAGCATACCATGCACCTTTTCTGACCACAATGCTATGAAACTGTAAGTAACCCACGAGAAAAAATTTGGAAAGACCAGAAATACATGGAGGTTAAATAACATGTTACTAGAGAATGAATGGGTCAACCAGAAAAATCAAAGAATAAAAAAAATACATGGAAACAAATGAAAACAAAAACACAGTCATCCAAAACCTTTGGGATGCAGCCAAAGCAGTCCTACATACAAGTCTATGTCAATATAGGCTTACCTCCAGAAGCTAGAAAAATCTCAAATAAACAACCCAATCACACCTAAAGGAACTAGACAAATAACAAGAAATGAAACCTAAAGCCAGCAGAAGGAATGAAATAATGATTAGAGCAGAAATAAAGGATATAGAAACTACAAAAAAAAAAAGAAAAAAAAACATAGATCAACGAAACCAGAAGCTGGTTCTTTGAAAAAATTAATAAAATTGATAACCCCCTAGCTAGACTTACCAAAAATAAAAGAGGACCGAAGTAAATAAAAATCACAAAGGAGAGAGGAGAAATAACAACTAACACCACAGAAATGCAAACAATTTGAAGAGAATATTATGAAAAACTATAGGTCAACAAATTGCACAATGTGGAAGAAATGGATAAATTCTTAGAACTACCAAAATGGAAACAGGAAGAAATAGAAAACTTGAACTGACCGATAGCCAGCAGAGATATTGCATCAGTAATCAAAAAACTCCCAACAAAAGTCCAGGGCCAGATGGCTTCATAGGCAAATTCTATCACACATTTAAATAAGATTTAATACTTACTCTTCTCAAACTATTCCAAAAAAAAAAAAAAAAAAAAAGAACAGGAAGGAAAGCTTCTTAATTCGTTCTATGAGTCCAGCGTTACCCTGATACCAAAACCAGAATAAGACACCACTAAAAAACAAAACAAAACAAAACTATAGGCCAATATACCTGATGAACGTGAATACAAAAATTCTCAGTAAAATACTAGCAAACTGAATCCAACAATACCTTAAAAATATGATTTGCCACAATCAAGTGGGGTTTATACCAGGGTTGCCAGATGGCTCAGTATTCACAAATCAATCGTGATACAGCACGCTAATAAAAGGATAGAAACCACATGATCATTACAATAGATGCAGAATAAGCATTTGACAAAGCACTACATCTTTTCAAGAAAAAAACCTTCAACAAAGTAGAGGTGGAGGGGACATACCTCAACATAATAAAGGCCATATATAAAAAGCCTACAGCTAATATCCTCAGTGGGGAAAAACAGCGCTTTTTCCTTTACAGTCAGTAATAAGACAAGGGTGTCCACTCTCACCACTGTTATTTAACACAGTCCTAGAAGTCCTAGCCACAGCAATCAGACAACAAAATGAAATGAAAGGCATCCAAATCGGTAAGGAAGAAGTCGAACTCTCACTACTTGCAGATGATACGATACTCTATATAGAAAACCCAAAAGACTCCACCAAAAAACTGCTAGAGTAAATGAATTCAGTAAAGTCACAGGATCCAAAATCAACGTGCAGAAATCTGTTGCGTTTTTATACACCAATAATGAAGCCTCAGAAAGAAAAATTAAGGAATCAATCCCATTTACAACTGCACCAAAAAACATACGATACCTAGCGATGAACCTAACCTCTACTCTGAAAACTCAAATACTGATGAAAGAAATTGAAGACGACACAAAGAAAGGGAAGGACATCTCCTGTTCGAGAATTGGAACAAAGACCTGGGGCGCGTGGGTGGCTCAGCTGCGTGTCTGACTTTTTATTTAGGCTCAGGTCATGATCCCAGGGTCACGAGCCAGAGCTCCACATCAGGCTCCTCCTGCATGGAGCAAGCTTAAGATTCTCTGTCTCTGGGGCACCTGGGTGGCTCAGGCATCTGACTTTGGCTCAGGTCGTGATCTTGTGGTTCGTGAGCTCGAACCCCACATCAGGCTCTGGGCTGACAGCTCGGAGCCTGGAGCCTGCTTCAGATTCTGTGTCTCCCTCTCTCTCTCCCCCTCGCCCGCTCACTCACTCTCGCTCATTCTCTCTCTCTCAAACATTAAAAAAAAAAACATTCTCTGTCTCTGGCTGCTCCTCCCCTACTTGCTCTCTAAAAATAAAAATTAAAAACAATTTTAAATGTCTATAGTACCCAAACAAAGCAATCTACACATTTAATGCAATCCCTATCAAAATACCCCCAGCATTTTTCACAGAGATAGCACAATCCTAAAATTTGTATAGAACCATAAAAGACTCCGAGTAGCCAAAGCAACCTTGAAAGAGGGAAGCAAAGCTGGAGGTATCACAATTCTGGTCTTCAACTTATATTATAAAGCTGCAATGATCAAGACAGTATGGTACAAAATAGCACAAAAATAGACACACGGATCAATAGAATAGAAGACCCATAAATGAACCCACAGTTATATGCTCAGTTAATCTTTGACAAAGCAGGAAAGAATATCCAATCAGAAAAAGTTTCTTCAACAAATGGTGTTGGGAAAGCTGGACAGCGACATGCAGAAGAATGAAATTGGCCCATTTTCTTGCACCATACACAAAAATAAATTCAAAATGGATGAAAGATCTAAATGTGACAAAAGAAATCACAAAAATCCTAAAGGAGAATACAGGCAGCAACCTCTTTCTCATTGGCCGTAGCAACTTCTTACTAGATAGGTCTCTTGAGGCAAGGGAAACAAAAGCAAAAGTAAACTATTGGGACCTCATCAAAATAAAAAGCTTCTGCCCAGCAAAGTAAACAATCAACAAAACTTAAAGGAAACCTATGGAATGGGAGAAGATATTTGCAAATGGCATATCCGATAAAGGGTTAGTATCCAAAATACATGAATAACATACAACTCAATGCCCCCCCAAAAAACATATAATCCAATTTAAAAATGGGCAGAAGACATGAACAGACATTCTCCAAAGACATCCAGATGGCCAACAGACACGTGGAAAGATGTTCAATGTCGCTCATCGTCAGGGAAATATACATCAAAACTACTATATCACCTCACACCTGTCATAATGACTAAAATCAAGGGCATAAGAAATAACAGGTGTTGGCAAGACTGTGGAGAAAGGAGAACCCTCTAGCACTGTTGGTGGGGATGCCAACTGGTGCAGCCACTGTGAAGACAGTGTGGAGGATCCTCAAGAAGTCAAAAATAGAACTACCCTATGATCCGGCAATTACTACTAGGTATTTACCCCGTGGCAACAAAAATACTAATTCAAAGGGATACATTCACCCCAATGATTTTAGCATTATCTACAGTAGCCAAATTATGGAAAGAGCTCAAGTGTCCACTGATGATGAATAAACAAAGAAGATATGCGGGGGATGTGCGTACATTCCATTACATATATGGTGTTTGGTTTCATTCTTCATTATATATATATGTATATATATACATATATACACATATATATACATACACACACATATATGTGTGTATGTATATATATGTGTATATATGTATATATATACATATATATAAAATATATAATGGACTATTACTAAGCCATAAAAAGAATGAAATCTTGCCATTTGCAACAACATGGATGGAGCTAGAGAGTATAATTTTGAGGGAAATAAGTCAGAGAAGGACAAATACTCTATGATTTCACTCATGTGTAGAATAAAGAAACAAATGAGCAAGGGAAGAAGAGAGAGGGGTGAGGGGGAGGAAGGGAGGGAGGGAGGGAGAAGCCATGAGACAGACTCTTAACTCTAGAGAACGCACCGGTGGCTACCAGAGGAGAGGTGGGTGGAGAATGGATAAAACAGGTGACGGGGAATAAAAAGTACACGTGTTGTGGGCGCCTGGGTGGCTCAGTCTGTTGAGCATCCGGCTTCGGCTCAGGTCATGATCTCACAGCTCATGGGTTCCAGCCCTGCGTCATACTCTGTGCTGACAGCTCAGAGCCTGGAGACTGCTTAGGATTCTGTGTCTCCCTCTCTCTCTCTGCCCCTCCCTTCCTCACTCATTCTCTCTCTGTCTCTCTCTCAAAAAATAAACATTTAAAAAAGTACATTTGTTGTGATGAGCAGCTGGTGTCCTGTGAAAGCAAGTTGAATCACTATATTGTACACCTGAAATTAACATTACACTGTATGTTAACTGGAACTTAAATAAAAACATAATGAAGTTTAAGCGTCCACATTACTAAATGCATGTTTAAGCTAAAATAATTTATAGTCATTGAGCCCGGGGAGCAGGCTTGCTTGCTAGAAAGCAATTCATTGAAATCCAACCTACTACAAGATGAACCTGCCTAATAAGTTCTATTTTTTTCTGCCTCTGCCTCTTGCTGTTGTTTCTCTCAAGTAGCAGGGCAAATGCAGTGCCCTCTTCACTGTGCTACCTACTGTATCTTCCGCTGCCAGACTCCGCTTCTGCCTCTGTCCTCATTTCCCTAAAAAACGAAGTCTTTTTGTAGACTTCAGCCCTCTTCCTCCCGGCAAACGTATGCCTGGAGTGAACCATCCGAAGCCAGATTTCACTCTCTGGTCTTTGAGTTGACAGAGAATGGCACACTTAGTAAGTTGATTACCAAGGAATTTACAGGAATCTACCCAACTGCATTAGGTACCGCCGGCACTCTATTTGGCTCTTTACTTGTGTGGTCTCATTTAATCCTGATAAGCAGCCTTAGGAATTAGGTCTACTATTTGCCCCAATTTATAAAGGAGGAAACTGGAACTTAGAGTGTTTAACTTGTGCAAGGACACAAAGTTAATAGCAGAGCTAGGATTCAAATTCAGATCCCAGTGGCATTAAGATTGGAGTTCCTTGCCAGAAAAATAAGACACTGACCCCCTTCAAGTTAGCAAATATAAGAATAATATAACCATTGGTATTCTCCTATGTGCTAGAGAAAAATGGAGGATAAGTTTCTAACATTTTTTTTTAAATCTTCAAGATATGCATTGAGTAGGCAGGGACTTCTTCTCCTAGGTAGGATTCTACCTTCAGAACATTAGTGGTGAATTAAAATGAATATTTCTTATCAAGTACTGCTTCAAATAGAAAAAAAAGAGAGAGGGGCTCCTGGGTGGCTCAGTCAGTTAAGCATCCGACTCTTGGTTTCAGCTCAAGTGATGATTTCATAATTAGTGGGATCGAGTCCCGCATCAGGCTCTGCAAGGACAGCGTGGAGCTTGCTTGGGATTCTCTCTCCCCCTCTCTCTGCCTCTCTCTCCCTCTCGAAATAATAAACTGTAAAAAAAAAAAAAAAAAAAGAAAAGAAAAGAAAAGACCACCTACATGGCCAATAGGAGCATCCAAGAATCTTTTTGGCAGCACAAAAACAAGGAAAATTGTATACAGAGAACTTGATTTTGGAGGATGCAATTTATATACAAAAAATATACAGATCTTAAGTTTAATAGCATTTCATTTATATCTACTCAAATTACCAACGCCCAAGACAAGATAAAGAACATCTCAACTCCCCCTCATATTCTGTGGCATCCCTTTCAGTTTGATCCCATATCTACCGGCAACCATTCCCTGGTTTCTTACGCTTCACATAACTGGAATCAGATAGTATGCGTACTGGTGTGCTTGAATTCTCTTGCCCAAAGTGACATTTCTGGAGTTTTTCAGCATTATTCCAGGTATCGCTAGTTCACTCCTTTGTATTGCCAAGTATCATTCCTTTGTCTGCATTTATCATAGTTTGTCTATCCATTTTGCTGATGACCAATTTTTTTTTACTATTATGAATAATGCTGTTATGCATGTTTGTCTACAAGTCTTTATGGAGACACAGATTTTCATTTCCTTTTGGTAAATACTTAGGAGAGGAACTCCTGGGTCAAAGGCAGAAGCATGTTAACATTATAAAACTTGCCAAACCTTTTTCCAAAACAGTTAAACCATTTTATACTAGCATCACTAGCTTCTGAAAGTTCCAGTGGCTTAGCATTCTCTGAGACTGGTATTTTCAGTCTTTCCAATTTTAGATACTCAAGTAGAGGTGAAATTGCATTTCAGAGTAGTGTAAAAGTTCCAGTTCACTGGTGACTAATGTTCAGTATCACCTCATGTGCTCACCGGTTATCCATATATCTTTTGTCAAGCATCTGTTCAAGTTTTGCCTTGTGTTTAAACTAGGTTTGTCTTAATACTGAATTCTAAGAGTTATTTATATATTCTTTATATAATTTCTAAACTATTAAAAAATATAAGAAAGATCACCATACATAATTCCAAGTTGACTAGGGTTTTATATAAAGCATATGCTTAGAATAAAAAATAGTAGTTACCTCCCATCCTGACCCACCACTGACAGCTTTTATCAACTCTTTGCTTTTTCTTATATCATTTCCTCCATTTATCTAAATAATATGCACGTACCTGCAATTTTATCCACTCCCCCCCCATTATAAACACTATTTTTGTCCTATTAGAAAAATGAAAGATTTTGCTTTCTTTCATCATGATCACACATGAAAAATTTCCCTGTGATATTAATATATCTTGTTTTTATTAAATCAATTCAGCATTTACATCAATTAGAAATACGTAAGTATTGATCATGGCATACTCACTTTAGGTGCAATGATTGTTTTATTTATTTATATTTTTTTAGAGTTTACAACTGCCTTATTTTTGTACGAGATAATTTTCAAGAGAACTATCCCTATACCCCCTTCTCATTTCTAACTATACTACAAAAGTCCTTCTCAATAAGGGTAAATACATCAAGTAATCCATTAATTCGACTTTTTCTGGAGGGGAGCCATCCCTCCTACAGGGTACCAGCCACCTGCTCTACTCTGAGCTACTTTTTCTCTACGCCTGATGTACAGCCTCTACTTTCAGAGGAGCACACTTTCCAGAAAGTTCCTGACAGAGTCCATAAAAGGGAATTTTTTGAAAGGTGTACTTTTGAAAATGGATTAATTCTACCCTCGCCTCTGTATCAGAGTTTGGCTAAATATCCATTTCTAGGTTAGAAATACTTCCCCTTGGACTATTAGGGCAGTTTTCAGTTGACTTCTGTATCATAGTCTTATCGTAGAAAACATTCTAATGCCACTGTGACTACACACAGCTGGTACAAGGGTCTTAGAAAGCTATTTTTTTATTATCCACTAGAGATAACCTCTAAAGCCAAACAAACGTATACTCTGATCCAGCAGTATCAGTCCTAGACATGTGCCCTATGAAATATGTCCGTGTGCTAACTGAAAGATATATGTACATGAATGTTCAGGGCCATATTTTTCCTAATATCCAAAAACTGCCAATTACCCAAATGCCTTTTATCAAATGGGTAAATGGTGCCATATTTATACGATGGAATACCATACAGCAATAAGAGTGAACAATCTATGGCTACACGCAATGACATGGGTGAATCTCGATGTACAGCAAAAGATGCTGGACATAAAAGCATACATGCCATATGATTCTATTTTCTAAATTGCAACAGCTGGAAAATTAATATTAGCTAGAAATCAGGATAGCGTTAGCCTCAGCAGAAGATAGTACTGGGGGGTGCTATATTTATGATAGGATTAATGTTCTGTTTATTGATCTGGGTCATGGTTATGAGAATGTGTTCAATATTTTTTTAATTTTTTTAATGTTTATTTTTGACAGACAGAGAGAGAGAGAGAGAGATAGAGAGAGAGAGAGAATGAGCGGGGGAGGGGCAGAGAGAGAGAGGGAGACACAGAATCTGAAACAGGCTCCAGGCTCTGAGCTGTCAGCACAGAGCCCGACATGGGGCTTGAACTCACAAACCACGAGATCATGACCTGAGCCGAAGTCGGATGCTCAACTGACTGAGCCATGCAGGCACCCCACAATGTGTTCAATTTTTAAAGCCAAGCTATTCATTTATGGCATGTATACTTTCCTTACACGTAATTTCTATGTCATTAAAAACTCCCAAAAAAGTTTACAGGCTTTGACTTAGTTTTTTATTTAAAAAAATTTTTTAACGTTTCTTTATTATTGAGAGACAGAGACAGAGCATGAGCATGGGAGGGGCAGAGAGAGGGGGAGACACAGAATCTGAGGCAGGCTCCAGGCTCCGAGCTGTCGGCACAGAGCCTGATGCGGGGCTCGAACTCACAAACCACGAGATCATGACCTGAGCCGAAGTCAGATGCTTAACTGACTGAGCCACCCAGGCGCCCCTTAGCTTTTTTATCTTAAATTTTATATTTTGAAATAATTTTCCATTCACAGGTGAGTTTCATAGAGAGTATGGAGTTCCTGTGCCCTCTTCACCCAGGTCCTCTTACAATTAACATCTTACGTCATTCTGTTACATTTTTCAAAACAAAAATATTAACATTGGTGCACCACTATTAACGAAACTACAGACTTTATTCACGTTTCTCCAGTTTTTCCACTATGTCCTTTTACCATTCCAGGATCCAGTTTAAGACACCACATTGCATTTGACTAATTTTTAATACATCTGATAATTTTTAAACAGTGTATTTTCAGAAACAAACATGTAGAAATCACATCAATGCCCAACATTACCAGGATTGGTAAATTCTATCTATTGGAATAACATCCAGCAATTATAATTGAGGAATATCTAATAATATATAAAATGTGATAAATACCATGATCCCAACGATACTATTACATTATTATTACATACATTACTATATAACTTCTAAATATTCTAGTATAAATTATACAACATGTATAACATATAAATTATAATATAAATTTATATAATTTATATATATAAATATATTACTATATTCCTATATACTTATAAACACAAAACTTTTCTTCTACAAATGTATTCAAATGACATCAGTGGTTATACTTGGGTTGTATGATTATGTGGTATTTTCATATTCTCTTTTTTTTTTTTAATTTTTTTTAACGTTTATTTATTTTTGAGACAGAGAGAGACAGAGCATGAACGGGGGAGGGTCAGAGAGAGAGGGAGACACAGAATCTGAAACAGGCTCCGGGCTCCGAGCCGTCAGCACAGAGCCCGACGCGGGGCTCGAACTCACGGACCGCGAGATCGTGACCTGAGCTGAAGTCGGCCGCTTAACCGACCGAGCCACCCAGGCGCCCCTTCATATTCTCTTTAAACTTCCCTGGGGGGCAAGCCCTCACAACGTTTATTTATTATTGCTCACCAAATTACAGCTCACCAAAGACCATTAAGCTTTAACATTCTAAAGCGGGAGTTATCCACCTTTTTCTATAAAGGAGGGCCCGCTACTAATTATTTTAGATATTGCAGGCCATGCGGTCTCTTTCACAACAACTGCTCAACTGTGCCATTGTAGCGTGAAAGCGGCCATAGATAATGGCATAAACACCCATGAAATTAATGGGTGTGGCTTGTTCCAATAAAACTATTTACAAACCAGGCAGCAGGTCACATTTGGCCTACAAGCTGCAGTTTTCTCAGCCCTGTTCTAATGCATCTGTCCTATTCATCAAGAATGCTACTAACTATTCACTGCCCTTGGAGAACTAAGAGAACGGTTATTCCAATCATTTTCTGTTGGGCTTAATTCGTTCATTGAAGTTGTTGAAAAAGATTGCCGTATTTTCTAAACTCTCAGAAACAATCAGCTACTTTGTATGTAATCAGCATTTTAAATAGCCTGCACTTTTTAATGAAATCAATATACTACGGAGGAGGGACAAGAAGAGGACGAGAAAGGTATTGATGCCAAGGTTGTGCAAAAAAGGATATTCGGAAGCAAGGAAGAACACTGGTTACGGAAAAGCGTGGATGGATTCCAGAGTTATTAAAGTTTGACAAATAGAAATTGGTGACTCATTGGCCGTGAGGGGAGTGGAATGACTTCATTGATTCTGCTTTGTGTACTGGGTGGATGTTGCTAGTATTTACTCTAAATGACAAACACAGACACACAAAAATGGGTGATGAGCACGAGTTGGGGGATTTCTCTAAGTGCTTGTCTTAGAGACTCTGTCGTGCTATTTTCCAGGTGCTCTCTGATAACAACCCATTACTTGGGTCTTGAGTTGATCGATGGCTGTGAGACGGTACCCCATATCAGATGAGGGCCTTAAGGACTTCTGAACAAGCATGGGATCAGGTTAATTAACTAACATATCTACCTTTGGGAAATATAAAGCAGAGAGTCATTTTGGTGTTTAGCATGATGGGATCAAAGCCTCCCACCCGTTTTCATCTCTTCGTAATAATCCCCCTTATAAAATCTAGGATTCCAGCTGTCAGGTGAAAAGTCAGGTGAGAGATGAATTACTTACTAGTTGGAAAGTCCTAGATCTATATTAATGATATCTCACATTTATAGATCTTAAAGATCTTATGATTAAGCTAGGAGAGATATATACCACAAGCATACAGAAACTCATTATCTAACCTCAAGATATATGGGAGATTTTTAAAAATGGAAAAAGATACGTCGATAAGAAAACCAACAGAAACAAGTACAACAATTACAGCCACACAAAACGCACCAAAATAAATCAGCTTTGTCTTTGACATTCATTCTCTTTCAAAGGCATCCCGGATCCAATCAATTGTCGCAGATCCATCACCACGCCTTTACCATCTGCCCCTCAGCTCCATTCCCGGAGCCCTTGCAACTGTTCAGCCTCGCATTTCTTTTCTCAATTATTTCACCCGCTCCCCGGGCCTCTAGGCTCTCCCCACGCTTAATCCACCTTCTATACCGCTGCCAGAATTCATGTTTAAGCTTCACTGATGATGTAACTCCTTAACTAGAAAAGCTCATCTCCCGCTGCTGCGGCCAAATTACATCACTTGCACTTCCCAGAACTCTCCTCTCATTCAATTTCTGGCCACCCTCCATTTCTTAATGCTATTCGCGCTTACCGATTGATCTCCTTCTCCCTTGGCCATCATACGGGCCTGTCAAAATCCTGCCCGTTCAAGACCGGTCTCAGAATTCTCTAACTTTATCTTTTGGGGGGGGAGCCTTTGTAACTGTGTTTACCACTGAAACAGGAAAGTGGGCAGAGACAGCGTAGGGACTACACATTCCCTTGACTGGAAGCGGACTTCTGGTACCTTAGGAAAGCTTGAGGTGGCATACAGAGCCACGCCAGTCAAATCGGCACGGAACAACGATGCGATCCTTATGAAAGCGAATCTCTCCGCATCCTCTCCTTGGATGACAGTTGTCCTATTTGTTAGACTGCAAACTCCATGAGAACTCAGACTGTACTTTAAGCCTCTGGGTATCCCTTGAGGAACTTAAGGCAGTATCTTCTTGTCCATACTACATTGAATCGACGTAGTTGTAAATTCGTACCCGGACCGTTAACCACATGTGATTCCCCTAGTGCAGACACTGGCATAACTGCCTCTCCTGTGTCATCGAATTTCATACACATTGTTTGCTAACTGTCCCGTCCTATTTCTAACTAGCATTCCGGAGCCCCACCAGCATGGCCCCAGAAGGACGGAGGTCAAGATTGCACATGGCAAAGAGGACGTATTGGGTAAATTTCCACCTAAATCTTCACAATTAGCTGGCAAAATGAGACACCTGTACACAAAACAAACATAGGCAGGAAATAACAGATAGGAGAGAAATGTTTTAATTAACTAGAAATGCAGTGTAGAGAAATAGACTATGCCACTATAGCACAGTCACTATATTTTTCTATACCTTTGGCTGAAACTACAATTGGATACACTTTGAATCAAGTTACCTTTAATATTACGTGGCTATTGTTTTCCTCTCCAAATGGATTCTTTAAATACCTACAATGCCTGGCTAGCTACCTGAAGACAAATAACAGATTATTTTGGCCCGATACTAGCCAGAGACAGAAAGAGACAGAAAGAGACAGAAAGAGACAGAAAGAGACAGAAAGAGACAGAAAGAGACAGAAAGAGACAGAAAGAGACACAGTTTCCAAATGAGCTTTCTGCAGAGTGTGAACATTCTATCTAGGCTTTAGGACCATTATGTACTGAGAAATGAAGGGCTCCTAATTTAAAAGGACTTCAAAGGGACTTTTCTGTAAAAATGTATCATCTTCTTTTTATCTTAGATTCTGATGCTCCTGTTACAAATCTAATACCAGGTCCTCTCCCTTATAGGAATAGAAACCAACACATGGCAAACCACAGAGTCTCCAAACACACCTTCTAAATGTTCTTCTAATCACACTGCAGGTCAAAATGAAAGCTATCCCAAATATATTTTTGGAAAATTTTTGAGTATAGTTCGTAATTATGCCAGTCAAACCTATTAACTTGTTTAAAAAAAAAAAAAAGACAGACAGACAGACAGACTTGCAACTACTCAGGTTCCTGACGGTGTAAGTTGGGACCAAAAAATTTTACCATTGCAAGCTTAGAAACATGAATGGCCAGCTGGCAGAGTGTAAGAATGTCATGTTTTTTGCCAGAGTTTTGAACATATTTGAGTATTTCCACAATGTTCAAGGAATACACAAAGGGAAGATCCTTTAAAGTTTCTTTAATAGGAGTATACACATCCTTCTTTCTCACGTCTCAATAGGAAATTAGTCTATTACAGGTGTGTTCACTTTTTACCTTTTCAAAATACTTTCCCCTATCAATCTATATGATCCATACAAAGAGTTAAAGATGAGCCTCTCTTGTTATCCTCGTGTTCAGAGAGAGAACTTAGGTTCAGAGAGATGAAGTGAATTGCTAAAAGTCATGGCAAGAAGGGAACTAAATCGCCTTCTAAGACTACACTCTTGTTAAAAATTCAAAGGACGTACTCTGAGAAGACAAATATATTTGATCATATATGGGATCAGAAGATAAACCAAGCGTATCTGTAAGTGAGGAAGTCTGTTAATTCCACATCTATTAGACATCCCCCAGTGGTATCTCATATACCTCTAAGACTCAGTATCATTACTAGGATTAATGTTGTTATTACTTGTACGGCCAAACATTTGCAGGCTTAAAGGCTGTTGTCCTTTAGGCACATTGACTGGTAGGACTACTCAGCTTGCCCACCAACCGATAATGCTCAGCTCCTCTTTCTCCCTTACCCACCACAGTCGATCATTCTCCAAGCCCTGTCAATCCCGTCTCTTCAAAAGCACTCCCCTATTCTCTTGCCTTCATCTGGACACTCCATGACCTTGTTCAATTCATTACCTTTCACCTGGAATAGTAAAACAGACCCTTAACTTCTCTTCTTAGGCTGTAGGTTTACCGTCTCCTAACTTCCCTTCCAACTGCTGCCAGAATGATCTTTCTGATCATTCAACCACCTTTGAGCACTTCCAGGACAAAGTACAAATTCCTTAGTGCGAGCAAAACCAGACCCTTCCGTCTTGATCCAACTTAACTTTTCACCTTTCCCTCTGTAGATTTCTACATCTTTTCTGTACTGTGCAAGGATAGGAATAGAGGATTTCTAAGATTTCCTTCCAACTCTGACATTCTGTGATGGGCTCAAAAAAAAAAAAAGGCTCAAGAGATATGACAAAAAAACCCATTTCTGAACTTTCAGAAATATCTATATGTCAAGGTAGAGTAGTGAGCTTTAAATACAAATCAGAGAAGTAGTTGCAGTCAGGAGAGAAGGCATGCTATCCACCCAAGTGGAGCGAACCAATCCAAAGAGAATTTCATTTATCCTCTAAGCTGCAAGCCCCAAATCTACATTAATATGATTTCTTACCGAAGAGCACTGCATATTCAGGGCCATTAGGCTGGGTTCTCCAAGGGACTGAATTGAGAGGTGAATCCATTACTTGCATTAAAAATTAATTAGCTGTGGGGGCAACCATGGAAGAGACAGAAGGCCCCCAATTCTCCCCTCCCATCCTTCCTTCACGTAGCGGCTCGAAGAACCCCTTTTTCCGATGCCATATCCCTCCCGATCACCTGCAGTGGCTCTGAATTGGATGCATTTTAATAGTGACTTAATGAGATCTATTTCACGGCTAATGTGATTGGCCAGGCAAAAACCAATTATTACTTTAGATTAATCAGCTTTTCAGTAGATTCTGTGACCACACGTAGACACAGTAGGCTAGTGTAACTGATCAAAGTGGAACCCTATTTAAATTATAGACGGATTCTCTTCTTCCTTGGCTTCTATAGGTCTTTCCTTTCAAAGGCAGCCTTGGGCCCTTAGCCCCTCAGGCACCCTGCCAGGCTGAAGTAGGCATTGTTACCAAGCTCCGAGAACTCTGGGAATTTCTGCATTTTATGCTCCAAGAAATCCAGCAACATTTTCCCAAGCTTATGTATCATTCAGAGACAGAACAAAGAGGAATGGACTACAATTCAAGTTTGTGGAAAAAAAAAAAGATCATTCAAAATAGCCAAACCTTTTTTGCATGGGAAACCATAGGCTGTGTTTGCATGAAGCCAGCAGAGGAAATGTGGATATTTTGGAATAAGTAGGTTACTGAGGAAATCATCAAACACTGAAAAAAAAAAAACCTTTAACTTACTGGATTTGGAGAGTGGACATTAGCTGCATTTACTCTTCTGCTCTACAGAGAGGCAAAGCTGAAAGTTCCAGATTTGAGCTTTCCCCCTTTTACTAACAGCAGCCATTTAGGCAACTTTGACAAGTGGTAAACGTTAAATGCTATTAGTTTTACTTAAAATGCTTTTCATGGCGGCACCCGGGTGGCTCAGTTGGTTGTGTCTGACTTCAGCTCAGGTCATGATCTCACAGTTCGTGACTTCGAGCCCCATGTCAGGCTCTGTGCTGACAGCTCAGAGCCTGGAGCCTGCTTCACATTCTGTGTCTCCCTCTCTCTCTGCCCCTCCCCTGCTCGCTTGCTCTCTAACAATAAATAAACATTTAAAATAATAAATAAAATGCTTTTCATGATAAGGACAAACTGAGGGCTGCTGGAGGGGAGGTGAGCTGGGGGTGGGCTACATGGGTGATGGGTATTCAGGAGGGCAGTTGTGGTGAGCACCAGGTGTTCTCTGTAAGTGATGAATCACTAAACCCTACTCCCAAAACCAATGTTACACTATATGTTAACTAGCTAGAATTTAAATGAAAACTTAAACATAAAGAAAATGCTTTCTCAAAGATCATTTGGGACTAAACATTTTTAAGACAACTTGATATCAAGAACATGTTTTACTTGGCCAGGACAAAGCAACTGAAGTCATGAAAGGCCTTCTATAAAACTGCCTAGAAACTCATTGTTCTCGGAATTTTAGTGTTTAAACTCACCCTGAGTTAAAAAGCATTATTTTTGTTCCAGGCAAAGCCTGATCAAGACTCACATACCGCATTGTAAGCATGCGCAGCAAACAAGGGCAAAGTATTAAAAATCCCTAGTAGATCAGGAATAGCAGTAGGAACTTGCACTTGCCATCACATGAAAATCACTTTTGTTTTCATAGCACATTTTCTGACATGGACGTGGCTGATAAAAAGGGAGGCTTTTAGATGCCATGCTCAAACTTCAAGGATTTGGTCCTCATCTTTCAGGCAAAAAAACCAAACAAAACCAAACCAAAGCAAACCCAGTTTTCGTAGTTTCAATAGGTTGAAGAGCCCTTCATAGGTCAGCCTTTCTTTTCCTCCAGATTTTCAGTTACTTATGGCTAATGCTCCAGATTTCAATGTGATTAGTGTTCGACCGATGTGCATTTTAATTTTGTCCATTAAAGTAAATGGAAAAAGTTTAAAACCCTGTTAGATTCTTTCCCAAATTAGTGAGGATTGGACAGACAATAAATGAAAAACTTGAGATCTAAAATAATGGAAAAATACTTTCATAAGAGATCATTCTAATCTGAATTCAGTAGACTAGGTAAATCCCTATCTGATGATCATTTCTAACACATAGATGAACAACAGTTTAGGAATTACCTTTTAAAATATATTCATTGATATATAATTCACACTATAAAACTCACCCTTTCAAAGTACACAATTCGGTGTTTACTATATTAACAAAGTTGTGCAGCCATTACCCAAATCTAAGTTTAGAATATTTCATCAACCTAAAAGGAAACCTTGTACCCTTTAGCAGTCACTTGACTATTACCTTTCAAAGTATTCAAAATAAGGACTCAGTGTTTAACTATGTACTTTCTTCATGTAGGTCATTCAAATAAATAGCTGAGTCAATTGATTTAGTAATTTTTTAAAAAATACTCTGACCATCTTAGAGAAAACCTAATACTAGCTAATACTACCTGTGAACTTTTGTCAAATGTTTAATGAATAAGCAAAATGGAGGGGGGCACTCAATTATATTTGAAGATGCCTGAAAAAAAGTTCTTGAGAACATGGCATCTTCGATTATAATTAAGAATCAATTGCAAGATACTAAGTAAGGCCTAGATGTTCCTCTATCTCCACCTGGGTGTTCATCTGACCAAAAAACTGGGGGAAAAAAATCAATATTATTCTCTATATAGGCATGGTTTTAAAAACCGGAATAGAAAAGAAAGACAGCCACTGAATTGTGTCCCCTAAAATTCATATGCTGAAGCCCTACCCCCCCCCCATATGACTATATTTGGAGATAGGGCCTTTAGAGAGATAGTTAAGGTTGAATGAGGTCCCAAGAGAGGGGTGGTAATCCACTACAACTGTTGTTTAAACCACCACTTTGTGACATTTTCACATGACAGTCCTGGGAAACTGACAGAGCTATAAGAACCAAAGTATTCGCGTTCTGGGATGCTGTCTTGAACATGGACCCAATGTGGTTCTTAGTCTTACAGAGGCTCCAAACCTAGAATAGCGGCAACTGTTGAAGGACATGTAAAATGTGTCAAATAACATATAATGCAATTCTTTTTCTAGGTAATGCAGCAGAGGAGACACCAAGGATAAATGGGAACGTACTAAAAAAAAAAAAAATGAACTTTCCAGTTACAGGAATGATGGAGAGTTATTTTCCTCACATCATAATTATTATTGATTTAACAGATATTTGTTGAAAGCCTACTATGTGTTTATGTGCTGTGCTAGTTGCCAGAGACATGGAAATGAACACAGCCAATCCAGCAACTAGCATTATAGAACGTTAAAGGAGGCAAATAGAAAATAAGCAAATAAACACATAAACAACAACTAAAATTTGGGCTGAGGCCGTATAAAGTGAGGGTGCTAATAGGAATATGATGTCAAGGACTTTTATTTTTAATGTTTATTTTTGAGAGAGAAAGAACGTGAGTGGGGGAGGGGCATAGAGCGAGGGGGACAGAGGATCCAAAATGGACAGCAGCAAGCCCGATGCAGGGCTCAAACTCACAAACTGAGTTCATGACCTGAGCTGAAATCAGGCACTCAAACGACCGAGCCACCCAGGTGCCTAAGGACTATTTTAAATGTAGGGTTTGATGAACACTACTTTGGAAGAACTTCAGGTGAAGGATGAATATAATTTAGCCTTGTAACAAACGGAAGGAAGAGTTTTCCAGATGCAATAAAGGTGCCAGAGTGATACACAGTTTGAGCGTGCTCTAGATGTGCACTTGAACATGGTTATAGCCCCAAGGAGAATGAAAATTGACTACGTATATAGTCTCAAGTGGTAGGATACCTGTTGGGAGGGGCATCTCTCCGCTAATACAGAGTAGCATGAATTGGTACCACTGGGAGGTTATGACTCATCAGGCATAAAATCCAGGGGGACATCTCTTGAGTAGTCTAGACAGCTTGCCATTGGAGGTATGAACATTTCAAAAAGACATGTCAAAAGTTAGTTTAAAGAGATACTGGCTAAATATAGGATCTATAAATAGATAATGCTAATAATAGATTTTAACCTACGGAATCTATGAGTCCACACCAATATTAAAAATATATATGGAGAACAAACAGGGTTGCTGGAGGGTTTGTGGGAGGAGGGATGGGTTAAATGGGTCAGGGACATTAAGGAATCTACTCCTTAAATCATTGTTTCACTATAGGCTAACTAATTTGGAGGTAAATTTAAAAAAATAAAAAATTAAATTAAAAAAAAATAAATCAAAAAATTAACAAAGGTCAACAAAATAAAAAAAATCTAAATAAATAAACAAATATATATAGAGAGAGGGCCAAAAAAAAAAAAAAATAGAGAGACCAAAAAGAAGCTCTTCCTTACAGTACAATGTCAGCAACTAGAAAATGTAGAAGAAATAATGGGATTACAAAATCAACATCTGGTAACAATCATAGTAATAACTCAGGCATAAAACATCAATAGATGTCAAAATTATTGGGTAAAAGTTTAAGAACAGGATTTTATACAGTCTGAAAATATCTACCCATAAAACACTTAAAAGTAACTCTGCAGTGGAAAGTTGCCACCACCAGAAATAAGACAAATGATATTATTTGCCACCTTACTCGAAATCAGAAGAAATAAGTCTATGACAGACCCTGGCCAAAATGCCTAACATAGATCTAAGGACCATGGAACATGGAGGAAATCCAACTTGAGGGACATATTACAAAATGAGTAGCCTGTCCTCTTTATAAGTATCAAGGTGATTGTCTTCAAGGAAAGACTGAACAATAAGCTGTCCCAGATTAAAAGAAACTAAAAAGACATAACTGGGTGCAACTCATGACCTTGGAAGACTTCTGCTATAAAGGCTATCATTGGGACAGATGGTAAAAGGTGAATGAGATCTCTGGGCAACTAATCTACAAGAACTCTTTGCACTAGCCTTAAAACTTTTCTGCAAATTTCGTACTTTTCAGGAGAGAAAGTAAAAAAGAAAAAAAAAAAAAAAACGTAATAATGTGTTTCTGGCTGCGTCATCAGAAGATAGTTCCGAACTGTGCTGAAATAATTTTGTAAAGAGCCGACGTATGGGCACCTGGGTGGCTCAGTTAGTTAAGTTTTCTACTCTTGGTTTCAGCTCTGGCCATGATCTCACAGTTCATGAGATCCAGCCCCACCTTGCTCTGCACTAATATTGTGGAGTCTGCTTGGGATTCTTGCTCTCTCCCTCCCTGCCTCTCTCTCTCCCGCTCTCTCTGCCCTTCCCCCCACTCATGTGTGCTCTCTCTCTCAAAATAAATAAACTTAAAAAAATAAAGAGCTAACGTGAATACAGGAAAGAGTTGGAGTTTCACAATTTGTAAGCCAATGGCTTACAGAGCCCTGTAAGCCAAGAAAAGCCATGTTAAATGTATTCTGAGGTCACTAAGAAACCATTGGCAAGGTTGCAAGCTAGGGTATAATAGAGACTACCTTAGGTATTGTATAAGGAATATAGTATGGGGAAGTTGAGAGAATGAAATCAAGGAGACCAGATAGGAGGCTTTGAAATTGTCCTGGGGAGAGACGATTTTGGCCCTCACTAAAACACAGTGCAGACCGAGAACCTGGCTTGAGGTTCCAGGTAGGTGGTAATGTCATTTTATAACATGGGGGGGGGGGGGTGGAGTGATATCTGGGAAATTAAAAATCGTTGAGATTTGTTCAATGTATTATGCAAGCAGCGTGCAGAGGGCATTGTTTCGTTTTAATTTACTGTAATGGTTTGTGTCGATTGGGAAACAATAATGGAGTACATCCTACAGAGCATCAGAGTACATAATCATAACATCCTTTGTGAGCACCGAAATCTGCTACCAGTCCATTAAAAATCCCTGATTGGAATTCTCTGGGTCATAATATGGTACTATATTTGACTTCCTGGAGAGCTATAGAACTGGGCAAAACACATAGAGCAACTGCTTTCAGGCACCGGGCCAAAGCCAGCAGAGATGACAGTATTTAAGAGAAGGAAACAGGAAGTGAGGTCTCTGCTCACCCAAGCCCCACAGCTGATGAACACCCCCCAACCACAGCACACGGAAGCCGAGCCGAAGCAAAGCATGAAAATCCCACTGGAGAGAAGGAGCTGCACAGAGGGTGGGGCCTGGGAGTCTGTGCGTGTTTGTGCCCTCACAGATGCGCAGGGCAAGACTTACCGAGGCTGAGTAGAATTTAGTTGCTCTTGGGTTAAGAGTGGAACAGAGACTTTAAAAGCTCACATAGCGCTGGATATTTCCATTCCGAAAGGCCAGAACTTCGTATCTCTAACACTATACACATTCAGCTGACATGTTAGAAAGTACATGATTTAGGATTAAGGAACATACTCTGGAGCAAGGACTGCTCCACAAGCATCCTAAATGCTTAAAAATAAACTCTAACAGGATCGGGAAGGGATTACAACAAATTAACTTCCCACTAGCCAAAAAAAAAAAAAGAGAGAGAGAGAGAGAAAACACTAAAAGGAAGATAACATAATTCAAGTTTATTTCAGTGTATTATTTACAATGTCCAGCACATAAGAAAAATTACAAGATGTGAAAAAGTAGAAAAATGTGACTCATAACCAAGGAAACAGCAATCAATATTATCACCAAGATGATACAGATGTTGGAATTTACAAAGATTTTAAAGTAACTCTTATGTGGATCCTGAGAAACTTAACAGAAGACCATGGGGGAGGGGAAGGAAAAAAAAAAGAGAGGGAGAGAGGCAAACCATAAGAGACTCTGAAAAACTGAGAACAATCTGAGGGTTGATGGGGGGTGGGAGGGAGGGGAGGGTGGGTGATGGGCATGGAGGAGGGCACCTGTTGGGATGAGCACTGGGTGTTGTATGGAAACCAGTTTGACAATAAATTTCATATTAAAAAATTAAGTAACTCTGATAAATATATCCAAAACCATAATACAGAACATGATATCCATGCGTGAATAGTTAGGGAATGCTTATCAGAAAAATGGAAACAACTAAAACTAAACATAAATCCTAAAACTGTAAAGTTCAATATCAGAAATACTAAAAAGATCATTGAAGGAGTTTTAAAAGTGCATTACTGATGGCAGTCAGTAGCTGGAAGAAAAACCATAGAATTGGTCAAATCTGGGGGTGCCTGGGTGGCTCGGTCAGTTGAGTGTCCTACTCTTGATCTCACCTCAGGTCATGATCTCATAGTTCATGAGTTCAAGACCTATGCCCATCGCACGAAGCCTGTATGGGATTCTCTCTCTGTGCCCCTTCTCCACTTGTATGCACACTAACTTTAAAAAAAAATTATCAAATCTGAAGGAAACCAACAGCAAAGAAAAAAACCTACACAAAATATTAAGCAGTATAACACATGCATCATTGCAGAATCAGAAGAGAAAGTAAGGTAAAAAAAAAATTTTTGGAAAAGAAAATCGTTGAGAAATTTCTCAGTTTGGTAAAATACATTTACTTGCAAATCAAGAAGTTCAGTGAAATTTAAGCAAGATTAACACAAAGAAACCCCAACAGGCACATTGTATCAAACTGATGAAAGCCAAAGTTAAAGACAAAAACTTGGCGACAACCAGAGGGTGAAAAGAGGACATATTCAGGAGAACAAAAATATAAATGATGGCTCTCATTCATTCGTAACAAGGGTTATAGGAAGAAAAGGAAAGGACATATTTAAGTGCTAAAAGTAAAAAGTATTAATCCACAATTGTACACATGGTAAAAAAAAATACCATTCAAAAATGTTTGAGACTAAAGACATTTGGATAAGCAATAAGTGAAAATTTGCCACCTAGACCTGAACTAAAAAGTACTTAAATAAGTCTTTCAAACCGCTACTGGATGGAAAGAAGACTTCAACACAAAGGTACAATACATGTTCACATACTGGGAAGCTCAAAAACATGAGGCCAAGTCTTCCCAAAATGATCTACAGATTCAACATCCCCACCCCACGCCCCCAAAAAAATACCCAGAATATTTATAGAAATTAACAAGTTGGTTCTAAAATTGACAAGAGAGGGGCCCCTGGGTGGCTCAATCAGTGAAGCGTCTGACTTCAGCTCAGGTCATCATTTCATGGTCCATGAGTTCGAGCCCTGTGTCGGGCTCCGTGCTGGCAGCTCAGAGCCTGGAGCCTGCTTGGGATTCTCCATCTCCTTCTCTCTCTGCCCCTCCCCCGCTCATGCTCTGTCTCTCTCTTCTCAAAAATAAACAAACACTAAAAAAATTAAAAATAAATAAAATTGATAGGAGAAAGAAGTGCATCTAAAATAACCAAAGTGGCTTGAAAACTAATGGACTTGGAAGTCTTCCACCACTTGAAAACTTAATAGCACGTTGCAGGAATACGGATAACGTGGTAATGGTATAGGGGGCGGGGGGTGTGGGGAGGAAATCATTGAAACAGAATAGAGATTTCAGAACCAAAATCAACTATGTATATCCAAGTGTTTGTATGAAGTGGCCAAGGTTATTTAATGGACAAAGGGCAGACTTTTCCATAAATACTGCGGGATCCACTGGCTGAATAGAAAAAAAACAAAAACAAAAACACGAACCTCAAACCCTCCCTTGCCCCATATACACAAACTAACACAAAATGCACTGCAGACCACAATGAATGGGTTTGTTAACAATGGAGAGGTAGCACACAGCCAATAAACTGGTCGTTTGTTCTCAAGACGTCCACCAAGCTGAGGAACGTGTCGAATGATCTGGCCTATAATTTTTTTCAGACCTAAGAAAATGTAACAGAAAATGTTCAGGAAAGGCCTTCATAAAGATGAAATGGGATACTCTGTAGATAATTTATACCAACCTAGTAACTATGGTTTCTCTGGTAAGATTTTAAACAATGTTCCAGCCTTCTAATAAGATGGCATTGGAGACTCCTGGATTCTCAAAGAAACAAGAATAGACATAACAGTATATGTAAATCTTCATGGATATTTTTCTACTCCCCGGGGAACGTCTAAATATCATCATCCTTTTTGCAGATGACATGATATTATACATGGAAAATCCGATAGACTCCACCAGAAGTCTGCTAGAACTGATACATGAATTCAGCAAAGTTGCAGGATACAAAATCAATGTACAGAAATCAGTTGCATTCTTATACACTAACAATGAAGCAACAGAAAGACAAATAAAGAAACTGATCCCACTCACAATTGCACCAAGAAGCATAAAATACCTAGGAATAAATCTAACCAAAGATGTACAAGATCTGTACGCTGAAAACTATAGAAAGCTTATGAAGGAAATTGAAGAAGACATAAAGAAATGGAAAAACATTCCATGCTCATGGATTGGAAGAATAAATATTGTCAAAATGTCAATACTACTCAAAGCTATCTACACATTCAATGCAATCCCAATCAAAATTGCACGAGCATTCTTCTCAAAACTAGAACAAGCAATCCTAAAATTCATATGGAACCACAAAAGGCCCCAAATAGCCAAAGTAATTTTGAAGAAGAAGACCAAAGCAGGAGGCATCACAATCCCAGACTTTAGCCTCTACTACAAAGCTGTCATCATCAAGACAGCATGGTATTGGCACAAAAACAGACACATAGACCAATGGAATAGAATAGGAACCCCAGAACTAGACCCACAAACGTATGGCCAACTAATTTTTGACAAAGCAGGAAAGACTATCCAATGGAAAAAAGACAGTCTCTTTAACAAATGGTGCTGGGAGAACTGGACAGCAACATGCAGAAGATTGAAACTAGACCACTTTCTCACACCATTCACAAAAATAAACTCAAAATGGATAAAGGACCTGAATGTGAGACAGGAAACCATCAAAACCCTAGAGGAGAAAGCAGGAAAAGACCTCTCTGACCTCAGCCGTAGCAATCTCTTACTCGACACATCCCCAAAGGCAAGGGAATTAAAAGCAAAAATGAATTACTGGGACCTTATGAAGATAAAAAGCTTCTGCACAGCAAAGGAAACAACCAACAAAACTAAAAGGCAACCAACGGAATGGGAAAAGATATTTGCAAATGACGTATCGGACAAAGGGCTAGTATCCAAAATCTATAAAGAGCTCACCAAACTCCACACCCGAAAAACAAATAATCCAGTGAAGAAATGGGCAGAAAACATGAATAGACACTTCTCTAAAGAAGACATCCAGATGGCACATGAAAAGATGCTCAACATCGCTCCTCATCAGGGAAATACAAATCAAAACCCCACTCAGATATCACCTCACGCCAGTCAGAGTGGCCAAAATGAACAAATCAGGAGACTATAGATGCTGGCGAGGATGTGGAGAAACGGGAACCCTCTTGCACTGTTGGTGGGAATGCAAACTGGTGCAGCCACTCTGGAAAACAGTGTGGAGGTTCCTCAAAAAATTAAAAATAGACCTACCCTATGACCCAGCAATAGCACTGCTAGGAATTTACCCAAGGAATACAGGAGTACTGATGCATAGGGGCACTTGTACCCAAATGTTTATAGCAGCACTCTCAACAATAGCCAAATTGTGGAAAAAGCCTAAATGTCCATCAACTGATGAATGGATAAAGAAATTGTGGTTTATATACACAATGGAGTACAATGTGGCAATGAGAAAGAATGAAATATGGCCTTTTGTAGCAACATGGATGGAACTGGAGAGTGTGATGCTAAGTGAAATAAGCCATACAGAGAAAGACAGATACCGTATGGTTTCACTCTTATGTGGATCCTGAAAAACTAACAGAAACCCATGCGGGAGGGGAAGAAAAAAAAAAAAGAGGTTAGAGTGGGAGAGAGCCAAAGCATAAGAGACTCTTAAAAACTGAGAACAAACTGAGGGTTGATGGGGGGTGGGAGGGAGGGGAGGGTGGGTGATGGGTATTGAGGAGGGCACCTGTTGGGATGAGCACTGGGTGTTGTATGGAAACCAATTTGACAATAAACTTCATATATTGAAAAAAAATTAAAAAATTAAAAAATAAATAAATAAATAAATATCATCATCTTAAAAAAAATTGCTATAGCTTCACAGCCTAATAATAAATAATCATAATGCCTTTAAAATCAGAAATGAAATTCTGTTATTTCCACAGTACCATGTCGGGAGTCAGACACTGATAGCCAAGACCAAATGCTGCGGAAGGCATAAGGTTCCCATTTCACCTGCACGGTGAGCTCTGGCTTTGACCATGATGCCCCTGTGCACTTTTATAATAGAGGCTCTAATGGAGGGAGCCGTTCCCATTGTTTACATTTATTTATATAAATAATGTGCAGGTCCCTTTCTTTTCCTTAGCCCAAGAATTCTGCAATGTGTCTCTTAGGTAGAAGTCTCTTTTCGCTATTCACTGGGAGGAAATGGTCTATAAACACTGATCACTGTGGTAAACACCACTTTTGAGATGGCTTCCTGACTCTCAGATCAATTTCTCCAATGGTTTGATCTGTAGATTTTATAGCGGCCTACACTCTGAGCCAGGCTTTAGACATTTTTTTTAAGGAAACAGTCTTCAAGTAGTTACAGAACCGAACTAGTGATCCAAGGAGTCTCTGCACCAAAATGGAGAAATTTTGTCTCATTTGTCAAAGTGGGACTGGGTCGTCTTTAAATGCTGTATTAATTGCCGATTCTGTGCTTTTGCATGTATGTGAAATAGCTTTAAGAACCAGCATTTTCATTTTGCCCTCAACGTCACCGAAGATGCCAGGATTTGTATTTTGTATTTGATTCTAGTGTGAAGGAACTCAAAGTGAAAGACTCTTTGTGAGCTAAAACAAAAACAGTACTTTGAGGACCATTTTCTCTGTAGGAGATTATAGTCTATTATATATCTTATGCCCAGCACAAAGAGAACTGAGAATTGAATAGAAAGATTGTTTTCTCATTTTATTCGTCAGAGTGGAGATTTGCAGTCCATTTCTAGCCCTGTCTCCAGTTCAGACACAGGCGAGAACTTTGTATAGAAATACTCTGACGTTCCATATGCTTAGTCAGTAGACAGACTGCCAGTAGCTCTTCTTCTTCTCTCTTGGTCCCAAGAAGACAGGTACCAGTCGCCCTGCACCACACTTCCGATTAAAGAGGGGCTCCATTGGCAGCACTGAACGTTTTGTGTTCATTTGGTTTCTCTCTTAACCACGCCCATTTCAGTGAAACGTAAGCAAATAAAGTCAACCAGCGATTTGCAGATGATCAACATGCTAAAGCTTGGCTGAATTTGCCACGTTTCAACTGGTTTTACAGGCATTGTGTACATAAAGGATAATTTCAGGTGAATACTAGATCAACAGTAAGACACAGATTAACTAGAACTTCAGTCACAAAATACTGAAGTAACTGGTGAGTTTGCATTTGCAAGGAGGAGATTTAACACTGATGAGACTCTAATTAAAGTCTCAGTTCAAGGGAGCGTTATGATTATGAAAAGCCTTCAAGGATACACCTCTCCTAGTAATCCGTTATTAAAAACACATTTCGCCTGAAAACACTAATCAGGAGCTAATTTTCCATCACTTTCAATAGAAAACAATATAATGTCTTTTATATAAACCCCAAACTTCTAACCAGCTTCCTTTCAAGTCATTAAAAAATGGCAAAACATAGAAGTAACTGTTATCATGTGGCATGTAAAATGCTTAAAATAGGCCTTCCCGACCAATTAAAATGTTTTTGAACAGCCACTGTGTATGCTGTGACACGGCCGCTCTTTGAGCAAACAATTTTTGTGACTCATATCCCCTTTGTTGACAGTGTAATTTTACAGACTTCTGTAAGTCACTCTGACATTCTAGAAACTGTGTCTGGAACGGAAGTCAGAAAGTTGTGAAAAATACTGTTTTGAGTGTTTGTGACCTAAATTTAAAGTTCCTGTAAAAATTGTGGCCGGAAAATAAAACATTCAACTGAGAAATAAATCCATTCTATGAAGTTTGGATATCAAAAGGAAAGCAAGGGGGCACCCGGGTGGCTCAGTCAGTTAAGCCTCTGACTTCGGCTCAGGTCATGATCTCAGTGCTCATGAATTTGAGCCCCTCGTCGGGCTCTGCGCTGCCAGCTGGGAGCCTGGAGCCTACTTCGTGTTCTGGGTCTCCCACTCTCTCTGCCCCTGCTCCAGTCATGCTCGCTCTCTCTCTCTCTCTCCCTCTCAAAAATAAACATTAAAAAAAATTTTTTAGAGCCAAGCAATGTTCTATGGAACACCTTAAGAGGAAAACATTCCGTAACGGATGCCTATAGAACAAAAACTGGTCCTATATGTCCTACACCCAAGAGGAAGCTAGCTAGAGAAGAAAAATGCCAGCTAAGATCACCATAGAAATGGAGAAGCAAAAAAAGTAGGTTGATTAAAAATTTCGAAGAAGACATTGTAAGAAAACTTTTCTGATTTCAACAGCATATACGTATACAAAAATACCCTCTTGAGTTCCCTACTCCTGTTACACTTCTTCTGTGCCTACTTTACACATGCTAAACTTTGGATTGGGGCAAATATTTACCCTGTTTATAATGCATATGAAGTATAATGAGAAAGATATGACGCAGTACATTTATAGTTCCCAATTTACTCTGGTTTAGGTTCAGCCGCAAGTGACCCAAACAAGTCAAAATGGCGTAAGCAAATTTATCTCTGTTCTATATAAATGAAGTGTGGAGGTAATCAGCCACTCTGCCAATCTAAACCTATAAATCCGACCTCATGATTCGAGATGGCCACTTCAGTTCTAGCCATTATGTCCCCACATTGCAGCCAGCAGGGAAAAGGTGGGGCAATTAAGAGTGTGCCTTCTCCATTTAAGGACATGCCCAGAAAGTTGCTCCTAATAATTCTTACATTCTGTTGGCAAGAACTTAGTAACGTGCCAATTCCTGAGTCCGAAGTCATCTAAGAAATGTAATGTTCTTTCCGGATAATTATGTGCCCAAATAAAAGTCAGAGGGCTCCTTCCACTAAAGAAGGTAGTGAGAAAATACATTTAAGGACAACTAGCATTTTCTCTGTAATATCAGTATACATTCATGGTCACCCTAGAGGTCAGCAAACTATAGGGCAGGGGCCAAATTCAACCTTCCATCTGTCTTTGTATGTGAAGTTTTACTCCCACAGCCATGCCTATTCTCTATGAGTTTGCCTAACTACTATAGGTGATATTTTAATTATCAGGGAAGGGGCGCCTGGGTGGCTCAGTTGGTTGAGCGTCCGACTTCAGCTCAGGTCATGATCTCTCACTCTGTGAGTTCAAGCCCCGCGTCGGGCTCTGTGCTGACAGTTCAGAGCCTGGAGCCTGTTTCAGATTCTGTGTCTTCCTCTCTCTCTCTGCCCCTCCCCCACTCATGCTCTATCTCTCTCTCTATCAAAAATAAATAAACATTAAAAACAATTATCAGGGAAAATGAGAGATTTTGAAAGGTCAGAAACAGACATACCTTATTTTAACTTTCCGGAGGACAAATGTGATTCCTACCAAATTCAGCCCTAGCAACCTTAAACACTATCAGGATTCTGGAAGGAGGGGCACCTGGGTGACTCAGGTAGTTGAGCATCGGACTCATAATTTCAGCTCAGGTCATCATCTAGTGGTCGAGATCAAGCCCCACCTCACCCTGCACTGGACATGGAGGCTGCTTGAGGTTCTCTCTCTCTCCCTCTCCTCCTTCCCTGCATGCACGCACATGCTCCCTATCTCTCAAAAAAAAATAAAAAAAATAAAAAAAAAAATAAAAAAACTCTTCTTGGGGAACCTGGTGGCTCAGTCAGCTAAGTGTCTGACTCTTGATTTTGGCTTATGTCATGATCTCATGGTTTGGGAGTTCAAGCCATGCATTGGGCTCCACATTGACAGCACAGAGCCTGCTTGGGATTCTCTCTCTCTGCCCCTCCTCCACTCACGTGCTCCCTTGCGTGCACGCTCTCTCTCTCGATAAATAAACTTAAAGGTTCTGGAATGATTAAAGAGATGGTATACAAGCACCAAAGTGAAAAAAGCATCTCATTTTGGACATTAGATTTAATAAATATCCTACTCTAACTTTAAGCATGGTCTGTAAATTAAAATTATAACAATCAATACCATCAATAAATATTAATACAACCTGAAACCATGAAACTCCTAGAAGAAAATGTATGAATAAAGCTACTTGATGTGATTCTTGGTGATAACTTTTTGGATACCTAAAGCGCAAGAAACAAGAAACAAACAAGTGGAACCAAATCAAATGAAAGAAGTTCTCCACAGCAAAAGAAACCATCAACGAAGTGAAAAGAAAACGTACACAATGGCAAAAGATATTTGCAAACCATATGTCTGATGAGGAATTAAGACCCAAATACATATAAATAACTCCTACAACTCAATAGCAAAAAATTAGCCCATTAAAAAATGGGCAAAGGACCTGAATAGGCATTTCTCCAAAGACAACATGTACGTGGTCAGTAAGTACATGAAAAAGCGTTCAACATCACTAATCAGGGAAATGCAAATTAAAACCAAAATGAGGTATCACCTCACACCTGTTAGAATGGCTATCATCACAAAGACAAGAGATAATAAATTCTGGCAAGGATGTGGAGAAAGGGAGCCCTTGTACACTGTGGGTGGGTTGTAAACTGACATAGCCACTATGGAGAACAGTCTAGAGGATGCTCAAAAAATTAAACCGAGAACGACCACATGATCCAACAATTCCACTCCTGGGAATATATCCAGAGGAAACAAAAACACTAACTCAAAAAGAGACCTTCACCCCCATGTTCATAGCAGCATTATTTATAATAGCCAAGACATGGAAACAACCTAAGTGTCCATCAATGGATGAATGTATAAAAAAAAAAAGTTGTGGTATATATACACAATGGATTATTATTCAGCCATTAAAAAAACGAGAAATCCTACCATTTGTGATAGCATGCATGGACTTCGAAGGCATTATGCTAAGTTACGGAAAGACAAAGACTATATATGTGGGATACATATGTGGAATCGAAACAAAACCAACTCCTAGAAAGGACTTTGTGGACTCAAATACAAAAGAGAACAAACTCATGGAAAAAGAGATCAAGATCAGACTTGTAGTTACCAGAAGCAGAAGGTCTTAATTTATTCAGAAGTCCTATTAATAATATTTTCATTTTCAGGAGGCTTTTGACATATGCATATAATACTTATATAGTATCAAGATAACATATTGATTTAAAATAAGTTCAATATATTGACAACTTTAAATTCTTTGATAAAGTTATTTAACCATACTCTAGTGTAAAGTAGTACTTGTTGTCCTCAATGAAAATTGAGAAAATTCTAGAAGAAATTCATGGTCATGTAGATTCATACGAGTAAAATATGGTTATAACGAAAATACATAAAAATAAAGCTGTTATTTTATGAATTTCTAATTGACTATTTACTAGTCATTCATTATTAAATTGGAATATCAAGACAAAAGTTCTATCCTAGGTTAACCGATGAATCATAGTCGTACTTGATTTTTTTTTTTTTTTTTTGGAGTTTCAACTTTTTATTTAAATTCCAGTTAGTTAACATAGAATGTAATATTAGTCTCAGGAGAATTTAGGGATTCATCACTTACATACAACACCCAGTACTCGTCACAGCAAGTATACTCGATTTTGATGAATTACCAAACTACAAATGCTAGCAGCCGTATTTAGTTCTGTAATATTTGCAACTCTCAGTAGCATAGCTTGAATCACTGGTGTTTGTGACCATATCAAACATGTCCCAAATAGCGCAGCCAGAAAGTTACCGTAATGACTACCTTTGCAATGCAAGTTTGGGTAAAAACAAAGCTTTTTTCTTGACCCAGATTTCTTGAAACCTCAATTTTATTGATCTTGTTACAACTCTAGTTAAACACATTGCGCTCTGTGAGTACATGACTCATGAACAAAGAGAATTAAATGAATAGCTTGAGACATTATGTCCCGTTCATTTTGTGTAACTGCAGAACTGCAAGTTGGCTTTACTGGTCTTTGGGTGGTAATATCTCCTTTTTTAATCAACAAAATGGTGATTCCCAGTGAAATGAATGCACCTAAGGAGTCTACATTGAAGAGAAGTATGCAATTGGTGTGTTTACTACTATTGAAATACAGCTATAGAAAGAGTAACAACCATTTATAGATCACTTCCTATGGGCCACGAACTGCCTCAGACCTCCTGCAGAATCCCATTGATTCTTCAAGTCTATAATGTAGGTCCTATTGGAATTATAATTGTTTGAATTTTACAGATGGGGAAATAGAGGCTCATAGTTCTCATTCATAGTAAGTGATAGAACTCGAGCTGAAACCTCTATTTATCTGATCTCAAGGCTCATACTATTACTATGCTACAAAAAAAAAAAAATCGCACAGTGATACAGGAAAAAAAAAATATGCTGAGTCCAAAGATAACATTGCAAATAGAAACCTATTTTATTCCAATAATGAATTTTGCTGAAAGAGAAGCAGGTCATACTTTTTAAACTTCCCACAATGTCTATTTCCCTATACAGTTGTATCTGTTGCCAGCTTGCATTTCTTCCAAAACAGGAGGCCCATTCATGTCCCCAAGTCTTTCTACGTGGTGTCCCTTTTATCTGGAATACTCTTTCTAAAGTTTTTCCAGATGATAAATTCCTACTCATCTCTCAAGGTGCCGTCAATAATGCCCCAATCTCCAGCTGCTTGCAGAATTGAAAAAAATAATCAACAGAGGTGACCTCCGTCAACTCTTAGAGCTATTTAGTACCTTCAAAAATCTTTACTTACTTACCGCTTCCTCACCTTCTACACTATACTCCATCTTTGCTTGCTTAGTGAAGACCTGACTTGCTACAATGCTTCCCCTCTCTGTCCACATCAATTTTTCCTCTTCACCGGAGCAGTCTCATCAGCACGCAAAAATTATTTATTCTAAAATAACTCAGGGGCACCTGGGTGGCTTGGTTGAGCGACCAACTTTTGATTTGGGCTCAGGCCATGACCTCACGGTTCTCGCGAGATGGAACCCGCTGTTGGGCTCTGTGCCAACAGTGTGGTGCCTGCTTGGGATTCTCTCTTCCTCGCCCTCTGCCCCTCCCCTGCTCACACAGGCTCTCTCTTGGTCTCTCAAAACAAACACTTAAAAAGAACTCTCGACTCACTCACCAGCTACCCCTTCACTTCCCTGCTCCCTTGTGTAACAATACACGTGAAAAGACTGGCCTATAATGGCTATTTCTTTATTCTCACTTGCGAATGTTCCTGCTTCCCTGTTCAGTCCACTCCAGGCCCACCTGTCACTTGCTGTCTAGCGTCCCAAGCACATTCTCAACACAGAGCCTGCCCGTTTGCTGTTTTTTTCTAACTAGAGTGCCCTCCCCCCGATACAGGCTTTCTCACTTCCTTTTAGACTCAGCCCAAACCAGCATCCCCGCTCCCAAGCCCCAAGCATCCTCTAACCTCCTTACTCTGCTTAAATGTTCTAGTAACTACCGCCATTTTATTCACCATATGTTTATTCATCTATGTGGTTGTGCCAAACCACTAGAATTTAAGTGATCTGAAGGCAGGGACTTGTTTTGGCCACTGCTATATCCCCCGTGTTGAATCAACTGATTGGTTAACTAACTTCTTGAACGGCTTCTTCACATTTTAGGCACAAAGAACATTTCATTCCTTGAAGTGATCATCTTGGTTTCCTTCACAGCTCTCTCATACTTGGCAAGAGAATTTGTTTTCTTGAATAAACAGAAAAATATAGAAATACGAATCCTGAAACAATGGGGGAACCCTGTGCTCAACTGCATCGACTGCAATACAAAACTTTCCTCCCAGCCAATCCAAACATAAAAGGAAATTAATATTAAGGATTTCCTATGACGCGGGCATTGAATTGACATCACGCAGGCAAACTAAGACATAAAACAATCCTGCTATTAGTTACAATCCTGCTCTTATTTACAAATGAAAAAGCTGAGGTTCGGGGTGGGTACAGCAACTCACACAAGGTTACAAAGATGAGAAGTGCAGAGTTAGGATTGGAACACAGTGCTCTTGGCATCTAGGGAGTGAATACGTAAGCACTGAGAGCAGTGGTTCTTTAGCTGCTCCAGATTTACCACTGCCTTCTAAATATGAAAATATTAGTGTGGGTGCACCTGGGAGGCTCAGTAGGTTAAGCATCCTACTCTTGATCTCACAATTTGTGAGCCTGCTTGAGATTCTCCTCTCCCCCTATCTGCCCCTCCCCTGCATGCTCATGCTCACCCTCACACTCCCTGGCTCGTGCACGCGCTCGCTCTCTCTCTCTCTCCCTCCCTCCCTCCCTCAAAATAAATAAACTTAAGGGGCCTCTGGGTGGTTCAGTCAGTTGAGCTTCCAACTTTGGCTCAGGTCATGATCTCGCAGTTCGTGGGTTCGAGCCTCTCATCGGGCTCTGTGCTGACAGCTCAGAGCCTGGAGCCTGCTTCAGATTCTGTCTCCCTCTCTCTCTGCCCCTCCCCTGCTCCTGCTCACTTGGTCGCGCACGCGCGCACTCTCTCTCTCAAAAACAAAGACATTTTTAAAAATTAAAAATAAACAAAATCAGTGTGATTTATAGAATCAGGGATAAGTGGGCCCTCCTTATGCTGTTCTAATTTTATGACAAAAACTTACGTAAGACTAATTTGAAAAACAAAATCTTTATTTTAATGAGTTAAGGTCGTCTAATTACCAATTCATCTTAAAATAATTGCGTATTACACTTTGGTAGCACTTTAGAGGCTAAGTTATTCTTGGCATTTATTGCTCCTAAAAATCTTGTGATACACATAGGAAAGACCCCCTTTTCAACTGGGAAAACTGGCTTAACGTGCCAGGATACGTCTACTACAAATCTAGTGTTTTTTCATTCATTTTAAATGGACACATCATAAACCCAGAACAAAGTTGGAGAGGCATTCAATGTAATGCTGGAACCCCTGGGCTAAGTATAGGGGGCAGGGTGTCAAAAGCGCATAGGATATAATAAAAATAAATAAAAATCGGATTTATCGTGGACGTATTTAAGTTTCCTTGATCCAACAACGTCAACACCAAGACTTGTTAGAAGTATTTGGTGGGGAAAAAAAATGGAAAGACAGATACAAAACAGAAAATAGAGTGGAAGGCTTAATCATCTTACACAATAGTGGAGATGGAAAGCAAAGTTGGCATCTGTCAGACTCCCTGATTGCATTCTAACAGTAACCAAAATGCAGAAATTAAATGCTCTGATTTGTTACTCTAAAGGTTAAGAATTTCCTCATGATTTATATGTAATCGTTGAGAAATTTACGTCTAAAATCATATGTATACCTGCCATTTCCAATTCCTTCTCAGAAAAGCACTTTGAAGTTAGATTCAAATCTACATTACATTGGCCCTTGCCCCAATTGCAGGCAAGAAAGGACTTTTTAAAATCCTGGCATTTTCTATGAAGCACTTTTGTGTTACATTTTAAACTATGCATGTTCTCCTCCTTCACAGATGACTATTAATTAACTGTAGTCGGAAGCACTGAGGTAGCTGGCCAAATGCTGAAGCGCTAACACTGTAAGAGATGAAAGGCTGGTTCGGGCTCCTTTAGTCCTTAGCATTAGCTGGAAAGCCTAGATGATAACAACTTGAACGGTCATTCATTCATTCATCTATTCATTCAAGCCCTTAATGAACATTACCTACACAAAAGACACTTTGATATGTGGCCAAATAGCCTGCTGTAAATAAAATGGACTTTAAGATGTACCATTAATGCAATCAAAAATTCAATTAGATCTCCTCCAAGATTTAAGTATTAACATTGAAAGGAAGCTGGCCTACTTCATTCTATTCCACGAGGAAAGAGGTAAAGGAAGGCTGTGGGATGAGAGTTGCCTGTTAACTGGGAAGGATATGGCGAGTGAAATTGATCCAACACTTGGTTCCAATCCTGGCTCCGTTGCCTGCCTCTGAAAAAAGACGTCATATTTGACCAAATTAACTTTGTGATGAAGAACAAAAGTGGGAAAAGTGGAATGAAAGAACTCTCCAAGACACTGTATAAATCTCTATTAGTAATGCCTTTGATAGTAATGCATTAAAATCCCAATAAATGATATATGCTAATATTCTGATATCAAGCCAGAATTTTTAAAAAGGATAACGAGTAGGTCTTTTTTCTTTATCCCTCTTTAATGAATCATTTCTCCATCCAGTGTCAAATATCCTGGGTGCCATGGAGCCAATGTGAAGGCTTTATGTTTCGTACTAGGTCCGGACCCTCTATGTTCTTCCATATAAAATAGATAATGACTGTCTTGCCGATTTGGTGGGGTTTACTGAATGTTATGTACAATGTGAAAAATGTACCTTCAAATATAAAACCGACTTTTTTTTATAATTAATAATGATACAGTAATAGAATTCAACAAGTTTATGTCCATGGGTCTCCGTTTTGATTTTAAGAGGCAGCAAAAGGTCACATTTAACTACAAACTCAATCCAGCGTGCCTGGGCTCAAATCTCACCTCCCCCACTTATTCTCTCTGCCTCAATTTTTCTCATCTGTATGTAACAGGAGGAAAAACAGCCCCTGCGGACTAAGGTTACCATAAAGACTCGGAGTTCGCGTGGGCAAAGTGCTTAGAATAGTGCCAGGCCATAGTGAGTCCTGTAGAACTTTTTGCTATTCTAGTTTTATTAACGTTCAAAATCACAGATTGGAACTACATCTGTGTATACATATAATATTCTTATTATTCTATGAAATAAGTCTTATTTCGCATTATCAAGGAGAAAGTAATTATAATTATTATTTGCTACCAACTGACTGTAAAAACTCATCATTTCCGTAGTTCCAAGTACAGGCCTGGAGAAATTGGCAGCATCGTTGAAGTCTTAAGGCTCAGACAGGACAGTAGGGCTCACTCGTGAAATATATACCACTGATTACACCTTGCATGTTCTCGTGCAAGGTATTCTCTGGTGGCCACATTTGCCATTTAATGAAGTGGCCATCTGTTTCCATCCTCAAGTACTCGGTCAGGTTTGAGAAATCGAATTAGCTGCCCTCTGGAGATTTTGAAAATGTTTGCAGAGTGTGTGCCCTCTCTTGCAGACAGTATTTCTAAAACCCTCATGTAAAATCGTACTACACCTATAAGCCCAGAATGTGTTTCTTTATTGTAACGCCCTGAATGAAATCTAGGATTTAGTTTGTACTGTGATTAAAAGGCTGTGGATGTCTCTAAAAGAGAGTTAAGAGTCAGAACAACTAAACTCAATTCCTTAGTCTCCAAAGTTCCAGAATTCACATATACCAAGTTAGAGAATGGCACTACTTAAAACTAAGGAGAATTCCAACATCCAAAATTAAAAAAATATCCCAACCGTCTACAAGAGACAGTACATGTACTTTTTAATGTTTTTCAGACAAACCAGGACTTCACTTTGAGCGGATTCTTGATCTGAAGAATGGGAATCAAAGTGTAACTTGACTAATGGCTACAAACTATAAAATCCTGTTACACCTTATCAATAGGATAGTCGCGAATGGGCACCACCTGTGATAGGTCTTAGCTGGGACCCAAGAAAACTGGTCTCTCCTCTTTCCAAGTTCTACAACAATGTCAGATATCCTAAGATCATAGGTGAGGCTACAGTCATCAACTTGCTTCTCCATAAACTTAGTTCTCTTGCTTCTGGTCCAGAGAACCTTTTATGGAAAACATGTTACAACAGTGGTGGCATCTGCAAGGACTTCATGCACTGTGTGTTGACTCAAATCATTCAACTTTCATATAAAGTTGACAGGCAGGCCCCCGATTCTCATCTGAAACATTTACAGAAGCACATAAAAGATACTTAAATTTGCATTCGAAATCCAAATCAAGAATATCAAGGCCCTGACGTATCCCAGAAAAAAAGAATGCCCAGATAAAACAGGCATGGGGGACTAGTACATAATTTCAGGGCAACAGAAAGGGTAGGAAAAGATTCTCAGTCCTGTTCTGTCGAGCACAGATTCCACCGGCTAGGAAACTTTGCACACAAAGTAGGCGACCCCCGGTCTCTAATATCACAACTGCTTTCTGAGGAAGTAAAAGGCTTTTCTCCTGGCCTCCATCATGGCCATTAACATTTTCCATTTTTTTTTATGTGTTGGGAATGCAGTGAGGTAGAGAGCAAAACCTACAGGACAGGTCTCCCAGCATTCTCAAGTTAAAAGCTTGTCCTGCAAATATGTAACCACTAGACAGACCCTGGAAGAGGAGCAAGATAAACATTATAGAAGGTTGCAACGTACCCAGATATTAATATCCCTTTGTAGAATCAGATAGCCGGGCCCTAGAAGTTAATATCCCTTTGTAGAATCAGATAATCAGGCGCTAGAGGGAAATAAGATCTCTCCTCCTCCGTCCAGCAGTACCACACTATTGAAGTACCCCAGACTTCAGAAATAATGGTAAGTGGCTACATACATAAGCAAAACCCCAACATAATATCAAAGAAAAGGACCTAAGAGCACCCACGTAGAACCTGAGGGTAATCAGCAAAATTATCTACATTGTTTAGTGGAAAACCACAGATGTGAGTGAAACTCATTATTTCAAAGTAAATAAAACTCGTTACTTCAAAGTTAATGAAACAGAAACAACAATATGGAGCCTTTGAAAAGATTTCATGGTCAAGGGAGAAGGAAAGCACAGGTATGCTTGAGAAATACTCAGCGTTAATTAATAAGGAAATTTCAGAAGTCACCTGCTTTGCACACTCACTTAAAATGAAGAGAAAAGAAACTTAGATAAGCAAATGGTAAAATGAAATAAGACCATAAGAAACTAAGGTACAAAGGTCGCTTATTTCAACGTCCAGAGCGTCGAAGGGAAATGGAGATCAGAATTTTATAAGTAAGCCACATAGAAATGCTGGAATAAGAATTTTCATCCAAAGCCAAAAAAGAGCAAAAATTATGCTGGGGAGTGTCAAATCAGTGATGTAACATTCAAGTCTGAGGAACTAACATTATTAATAAAGTATCCAATTCCAAAATGCTGGGGTTTTGTTCTAGTCAACTCTCCACCCGATGTGGGGCTAGAACTCACAATCCCGCAATTAAGAGTCCCACGCTCTACTGTCCAAGCCAGCCAGGTGCCTCCAAAATACCGTGATAAGAGTTGGAAGTAGTATAGCATTTTGGAAGGCAATATGGCAACCCTGTAGGGGAATAAAGGCCTTGAAATGTGATCAAATATTTGTTTATAAGGGCATCTTATTATTTATATATTATGGTATTTAGAATATTTCTAGCCTTATTTAGTCTCAATGTCTAAAGTTACATGAACGCTCAAGTAAACTGTGCTAGAACCACGTGATGGGACGCCACGCGAGTCAACAAACCGGAGAATGTTGTACATTTTCGATCAATTCTCCCCCAAATCCTCAACTCCAATGAACTGAAATCAATGAAACAAAAAAAATGAGAAAACACCTACGCTAAAACTGGGAAGTTACCTCAAAGAACATCTGTCAAATAAAATGCATAATTGACCATACTGGGGAAAAAACAAAACAAAACAAAACAAAACAAAAGTATTCCTGCTTCAGAGTCTGCCACCTTACTTCAGACAAAAAGATGAAGAACTTTTGAAGAATGGATGGCCAGAGACCCAGTTGGGTGTGGACCACCATATTTTGGAGCCTGATCATCCATTAGAGATTGGCAGTAATCATAGGGCCTCAAAAGTGACTACCCAGTCTCACTCAGTCATTTTGATTTTTAATATCAACTCCCGACTCAGTTTTAAGGGAGAAGGTAGATGGGAAGAAAATGGAAAATGCTGTTTGGGAGTTTTACAGCTGTGACCTAAAAGTAGAATTTTTAGACCTAAAGAAATGCTTTTTATGTTACAAGGCCACAAGCTGAGAGCAAGGTTTTATCCCAACCTCCCATCCAGAAGATTAGCTCTCACAGGGGCGCCTGGGTGGCTCAGCTGGTTAAGCATCCAACTCTTGGTTTCGGCTCAGATCACGGTCTCACGTTTCAGGAGTTCAAGCCCTGCGTCGGGCTCTGCGCTGACAGTGCGGAGCCTGCTTGGGATTCTCCCTCTCCCTCTCCCCTGTTAACTTTCTCTGTCTCACAAAATAAATAAATAAACTTCAAAATACTTTTTTTTTTTAAAAAAAGACTAAATCTCACAGAAAAGAAAGAAACACTGAATAACAAAAGGACAGGACAGGCCTTCAACACCATAGACAGAGCTGATCCCTGGTGCACAGTTTCATCATACATCCTTTTTCATTTTTAGAATAGTTTTAGGTTTACTGAGAAGTTGCAAATATAGTACAGCAAGTTCCTATGTAACTCCATTGCCCCTACCGCTAACAATTGACATTATCATAGGACGTTTGTCACAATGAATGAACCTGTATTAATATGTTATCACTAAGTCCACATTTTATTAGGATTTCCTTAGTTGTTTTTTTTTTTTAACGTTTATTTTATTTTTGAGACAGAGAGAGACAGAGCATGAACGGGGGAGGGTCAGAAAGAGGGAGAGGGAGACACAGAATCCGAAACAGGCTCCAGGCTCTGAGCTGTCAGCACAGTGCCCGACGCGGGGCTTGAACTCACGGACCGCGAGATCATGACCCGAGCCGAAGTCGGCCGCTTAACCGACCGAGCCACCCAGGCGCCCCAGGATTTCCTTAGTTTTTACTTAAGGTCCTTTCCCTGTTCCAGGATACCATATCACATTTAATCATCAGGTCCCCTTGGACTCGTCTTGGTTATGACAACTTTCCAAGCTTTGATTTTGATGACCTGGAGAGTTTTGAGTAATACTGTTCAGGTATTTTGTAGTAGGTCCCTCAGTTGGAGTTTATCTCAAGTATTTCTCACAATCAGACTGAAGTTATGGATTTGGGGAGGAAGATCACAGAAATAAGGCGCCTATCAGATCAAAGGTACATCCGGACAATAGAACCTATCACTGTTGATGTTGACTGCGGTTGCCTGGCTCAGGTAGCATTGGTCAGGTCTCCCCACTGCAAAGTTACCTTCCACCCTCCCTTTTCAGACTTGATCCTTTGGAAGGAAGTCACTATGCACAGCCCACAATTAACGGTGGGAAGTTATGCAGGGAGTATCTCTGTAAAAGGATATTCTTCGGCATAGATTTGTTCATTCCCATTTATCCAGTCATTGATTTATATTCGTATGGACCCGTGGACGTTTATAATTTGGTTTCTAGTCCAATACTACTTTATTTTTGCTGAAATTGTTCTGGCTTTGGACATTGGGAGGCGTTTTCATTCATTCCTATACCCCTTGGATGTACCCCCACGATTGTATTTGTTTTGATCTGTTTACTTCCTGACACCACAAGACGCCCCAGGCTCATGTTGGATATCCCCTGTCACAGTACTAGAAGCAACCATTTTCCAAAGAACTATGGGAAACTTTTTAGACACACTTAGTTTCCAATAGTCCTGGTTTTGTATGTACATCATCCTATCATTGGCAAATAACAATTTAATTTCTCCCTTTCTGTTTATTTGTATTTATTTTAGAACTTCTGTCTAATCACATCAGCAGGTTCTTCCAGAAATATACATACATATTTGCACATACTTATCCGTGTTTAGAAAAAGCAAAACCTGAGGCTAGAACATCCAGAAACAAACCTAGTCTGTGATTTAAAAAAAAAATAATAGTAAGTGGAAAAAAGATACGCTATTTACTAACAGCGTTACAATGATTAGGTAACAATGGGTCAGAAATCTACCTCGTGATTGTAATCGGAATGAATCTCCTATGCAAAATAGAAAAAATCAGGACGATAGGAGAACAAAAGTACAAAACACCTTAAATGTAAAACACGTTACATTCGCTGGTAGGAATAACGTGTCTGCCAACAATCGTGTGCAAGGTTTGGTGTGGATCGAGGTATTCAGTTCTATTCTGTATGCACCCAGGAGTAGAATCTTTTGGTCATACGTTAACTCTATGTCTAGCTTTTTATAGAACCATTAAACTGTATCCTAAAGTGCTTGTACTATCTTACATTCCCACCAGCAAGGTATGACGGTTCCAATTCTCCATATCCTCACCAACAATTGCTATCGTCTGCTTTTTATCACAGCCATTGCAGTTCATGTGAAACGGTACCTCATCGTGGTTTTGATTTGCGTTTCCCCAAAAGCTAATGAGGTTGAGGGTCTTTGGTTCTATAGCCTAGTTAGCCATCTGCCCAGCTCTTTGAAACGCTCATGTCCCAAATGAACTTCGTGTGTCATGTGGCCTTAATTTTAAACCAGTGCATCCCAAATATACTCTGAATATTTGATGAAATAGATTCTAGTCATTTGAATGTGCTTTGATAGCAGAAAAAAAAAACTATTTCATACAGAAGATAAGGACACAAAAGTAGCCGACCAAAATATTGACCAATTACCTTTTGGGTGGAAAAAAATCACAGGTAATTTGGATTTGTGTGTGTGTGTGTGTGTGTGTGTGTGCGCGCCTTGTTCTGTACTAGGAAGTATCTAATTCTAGTTGTTTTGGTCAAATTAAAAGATGAATAGAATTTGAAAGGTCAAATATTACCATAAGGGTCAAAAAAAAAACAAAAAACAAAACAGTGGTCTACTCTATGATGCACCAAACTCATTTACTCTCTCCAGAGGTAGCCACTTTGAAATTTTAAAGGTTTTCAGGGTTATCTCTAAGCATGTCTTGGGGCACTTGGGTGAGTCAGTCGGTTAAGCATCCAACTTTGAGTCAGGTCATGATCTCGCAGTTTGTGAGTTCGAGCCTCGTGTCAGGTTCTGTGCTGACAGATTGGAGCCTGGAGCCTGTTTCAGATTCTGTGACTCCCTCTCTCTCTCTCTTTCTGCCCCTCCCTCACTCACGCTCTGTCTCTCAAAAATAAACATCATTAAATAAACATGTTTTAGTATTTCCTAAATTTTCAACTGTATATACTATAAAATTCCAACTAGGAAGAGGAGGAAACCTAGCTTTTTCAGCCATCTCCCAAAGATAGTTGCCCCCCCCAATTTTTAGATATATAACTTGTCAGCTTTTAATATCTGTATAGTTGTCATAATATAATCAGAGATGAGCTATGGGTTATACCATAATTACATTTACATTCCCTGCAACATTTTGTTTTAAAGGAATTAATTATCATGTGCATATCTATTTATAACTGATCCCAAAATCTGTCAGTTTAATTCCTTCGTTACAGTCAAACACGTAAGATAACCTGTCAGCTCCAGTTTTTTCCCCTTCAGTGACCCCTTGTGCCCTCAGAGATCTCATACCAATCTGGACTGCATCTAATTGAAGCAAACCTGTCATCACAGCATTTCTCTACAACTTCATCCAGAGAAATCCTTTCCTTAGCCTTCCTATGTTGGATCTCTGGTTCTCTGGATACCAAGCCTTCCCCATTAGTAGTCTAATCCCTTGTTTTAGTGTGGCACATTCTTCAGTAGCTTCCTGAGAAAGGATGTTTGAACATTAGATTTGGGATCTTGAATGCCTAAAAATATCTGCACCCTGCCATTATATTTGATGAATAGTTTGGCTGTGTATGGAACTATGGTTTGGAAAAAAGTGTCCATTTTTTCTTCATTGCCTTTAGATTCAAATTTTAAGAATTCGGATGTCACATAGCTCTTGGGGTATCTGGGTGGCTCAGTTGGTTAAGCATCTGACTCTTGATTTTGGTTCTCTCTCAGTTTGTGAGACTGAGCCCTGCATTGGCACAGAGCCTGCTTGGGATAGTCTCGCCGCCCCCCCCCCCACCCCCCAACCCCCCGCCCTGCCATTGTTCTGTCCCTCTGCCAATTACGCACACACTTGTGCGCTCATTCTTAAAAAAAAATGCTGATGTCATTCTAATTCCTACTCCTTTGTATATAATCTGACCTATTTTAAGTATGTTAGCTCTAAAAGCTTATGGGATCCTCTCCTCTCTATCTCTAGCATTTCCTCCCCTTAGTTGATATCAGACTTCTTGAATTGATTCTATGAGTTTCTTAATTTATCTTTGAATTTATGGAATTTTCCATTTTTGCTGGTCTTTAGGACAGATTTCTCACCTTTATACCTTAACCCTGCAGTTACCAACTTAATTTGGCTTTCAAAAAATTTTTGAATAGCTCTTACTCTGTGAATTATTTTTATTTTTTTTTGTAAGGTTTATTTTTGAGAAAGAAAGGGGGAGAGTGTGTGTGTGAGTGGGTTAGGGGCAGAGAGAGAGGGAGACACAGAATGTGAAGCAGGCTCCAGGCTCTGAGCTGTCAGCACAGAGCTCAACATGGAGGTTGAACTTGTGAAGCACGAGATCGTGACCTGAGCTGAAGTTGGACGCTCAACCAACTGAGCCACCCAGATGCCCCTGTTTTTTTTTTTTTTTTTTAAATAGTATGAGGTCTGTTTCATCACTAGTTTCTTCATATGTTATTATCTCCTCTGAGTATCATTTTAATTTTAATCTTGTCTTTTAGGTTAAATGCTTTCCTCAATGTCTACCGACACTTGACTGGCAGTTTATATTTAAGGGCGAAATATTTAAATGTGGATTAGATGTTCTATGTGCGGGTGGGGATGGGGTAGGGGAAGAGACTGCTTTACCTCTCACCTGGAGTACAGAAGCCTGGCTGCCAGTGTTCTGATCTCCAAGTGGGAGACGGGACTAGGATCTTGTGGTTAAATATGCTATTGTCCATTACCTCGTGTTCTGTCCGACACCTCACCCGGAACGGTACCTTGTTTCCACGAGTCCAGAATTTCTTTGGGCTCAACCTCCTCAGTCTCTCTAGAGGTCCCAACTACGATCTTCTGCTGCTGGATTTGGGAGGTCATCTGGGTCATCTGGTGGCCCTTAATATAGACTTTTGACCAGTAGTATCGCAGCACACCTCACGTGTACTTCTGCTCCCAGAAGTACCCGGCGCCTTCCATTTTCTGAGCCTTTCCAAGATACAAATGTGCTGTGCAAGCCAGCTTTGCACACAGTGAAGACGAGCGACATCCGTGAGAATTGGCATAGTTATCAAGGAAATCCTAATCCCATTTGTCCCGGGTTTCTAGCTCCCAAACAGGAGGCTGGGACATGTTCGTGTGGCTGGGGAAACTGACCAACCTAAGAAGATACTTTGTTCATAGTCCTTGCCACAGCGGGTCTTCGCCTGTCTGCATTGTGCTAATTAAGTTACCACTTGTCCATCTTGCAAGATTTTTTTTAACCATTTTTGGAATCATTTTCTTACCCATATTTTGTTTATTTGTGTATTTGTAGATGCTTGTTCCTTCACTCTAACTTTATTGGCTACGAATAGGAGTTAAAAGCGGATGTTCAATTGGCCATGTTTAACTATGCTTCTATTAAATCAGAAACATCAGACTCTAGATAACACTGAAAATCCAAGTTTGAATCCTTAGTGTTGTAGCGTCTGGTTAATTCCACTCTTGATAGTGGCTCAGTTAGAACTTAGCCTGCCTGCACAGATTATGACTTCTTTTAGCTCTGTGCCAGAGAAGAGCCATGCTAAGCGTGCCTGGGTGCTGCAAATACCTTTGAGGATCCAACTAAACTCACTCATTATAAAAAATCTATTCACGTTATCCTATGACAGATCTTGAGAACTTGATCTTGCACGACTAAAACTGTCCACTGAACAAGTCCCAGCTTCCCCCACAGCAAGCCCTATTCTACTTTGTTTCTAGAAGTCCAACTGCTTTATACACCTCATCTAAGTAGATTCATACCGGTTTTGTACTTTCGTAATGGGCTTATTCCACTTAAGGTAATGTTCTGAAGGTGCATCTATGGTGGGGCATGTAATAAGACTTTTTTAATGTTTATTTTTGAGAGAGACAGAGCATGAGTGGGGGGAGGGGCAGAGAGAGAGTGGAAGAATAGAGGATCTGAAGCAGGTTCCAAGAGGACAGCAGAGCGCCTGATGTGGGGCTCGAACTCACAAACTGGGGGTTCATGACCGGAGCTGAAGTTGGACGCTTAACTGACTGAGCCACTCAGGCACCCCCCCTAAGACTTTCTATGGCTGAGGGAGATCCTTACGTTTGCGTAGACCTCATTTTCTTTATTCATTCATCCCTCAAACGGACCTTTAGTTTTTCACATCGTGGCTATTGTGAATAGTACTGCAATGAACATAGGAAGGTAATGTTTTTTATTTTGATTTTTTCTGGATAAAAAGCGGGACTGCTGGATCATAGGATAGCTGTTTTTAATTTGAAGAGCCTCCATATTCTTTTCCATGGTGACTGCACCATTTTGCAATGCCACCAACAGGGCTCCAATTTCCCCACATCCTCACCAACATTTGCTTTTTTTCCCCCCAATAGTGGCCATCCTAATGTGTGTGAGGTGATACGGTAATTTTGATTTATATTTCCTTGATGATTAGTCATCTTGAAGATGTTGAACCTAATTAGATTTTGTCAGCTGAATGATTTCCTATTTTCATGTGCTTGTGAGCCATTTGTAGATCTTTTGAGAAATAGCTATTCAAGCCCTTGGCCCATTGTTTAAATGAGGTTACCTGATTTGCTATTGAGTTGTGGGAGTTCTTTATATATTCTGGACGTTAAGCCCTTACCAGATATATGCCTTTCGAGTATTTTCTCTCATTCTGTAAGTTGCCTTTTCACTCTAGGTTTTTTCCTATGCTGAACAGTTTTAAGTTTGACATAGTCCCACTAGTCTATTTTTGCTTTTGTCACATGTACAGTCGGGGTCCTATCCAAGTTTTACTGCACATTTCTGACCTAATATTTCACCAAAGTTTTGTTTTTACCAAATGGAAAATGAGGATACGTACGTGATAAATTGATATACCCAGTGTACTTTTCATCTCTATTGAGCAATTACAGAAGATTCGTTTTAGAGTTTGTATGCAGTATAGTTTCACAAGTCCCTGGCCATAAACCCAGGTCTGTCTGGCCTACTGCATCAATAACAACATGTGTTCTACAATTCAGTGATTTTAGTGATCAACAGGGTTTTACTGAGATCAAGGGGTCAAGGACTAATTAAAATTGAAGCTTAAAAAATGAATATCAGAAGGAAGTCAAAATCACACTCAGACAGGATCGGTCTTTCAGCAGACCCAAGAAACCAAAGAACTGCTAAAACTAACAAAAATGTTTGAGGTGACTGGCTCTTTCACCAATACGCAGAAATTAATAGCTTTTCCATAGATAAGATAATCAGCCTTAAAACTAAAGAAATTTCCAACCGCCACAAAATGTGAAACAGAAATAAACTCATTACGGGGCGCCTGGGTGGTAGAGTCAGTTAAGCGCCCGACTTCGGCTCAGGTCACGATCTCGCAATTCAGGAGTTCCAGCCCGGCGTCTGGAGCCTACTTCGGATTCTGGGTCTCCCTCTCTCTCTGCCCATCCCCACACGCCCCCCCCCCCCCCCGGTCTCAAAAATAAATAAAAAACTTAAGAAATTAAAAAATAAACTCATTACGAAACACATTGCTACTATATGAGAAAAAGCTATAAAACTCAGGTAAGGGACATAAAAGGAGGCCTGAGTAAATAGAGAAGCATTTTGCTTTTGGATAGGAATGGACAACATAGTTATCGTGTCAAGTCTTCCAAATTAAACTATAAATTTTACGGAATAGCACTTGAAATTTAAACAATTTGAGAACTTGACAAAGTGAGAGTAAAATTGATGTGGAAAATAAACGTTAGAGGTCATCCAGGAAAATTCTGAGAAAGGGGAGGGATGAGGCCTATCAGCCCTATTAGCCAATAGGACTTATTACAAAGCTGCAGTAACTAAGGCCCAGGAACAGACGGACAGATGGCTGTGACTGAAGACAATACAGAAAAAAGGCTTTCCTCTAAGTGTAGAATGAATAAAAATAGAAACAGTTTTTACCTGAAATGAAACCTCTTAGAGGCTCAAGAAAGACTGCATTAAAATATCTAAATTCTTGCTTGGCTAATAGCCCTCTTAATTAAGGCAATCCTGAATATTAAATAAACCGGCAATCCCCCCACAAATTACTTATAATCCCTCCTCTCCCGTCAAATTTTTCTTTGGGCTTACATCTAGTTTCACCCCCATGCTAGATATAGATTATAGATGCCAAATATACTGTAGGGACTTCACATAGTTACAAGACACTGTAAAAAGATAACATTTCATGAATGTTTTCCTATTTTCTATATAAAACCTTGAAGTGACTAATTTGACAGTTCTCTATCATTCTGCATGAATGGGTCAGGATTTTAAAACTGAATATTGTGGGGCACCTGGGTGGCTCAGTCAGTGAAGCGTCCGACTTCAGCTCAGGCCCTGATCTCACGGTTTGTGGGATCGAGCCCCGCGTGGGGCTCTGTGCTGACAGCTCAGAGCTTGGAGCCTGCTTCAGATTCTGTCTCGCTCTCGCTCTCCCTGCTCTTCCCTCGCATGCGCACACATTCTCTCTCTTTCTCTCTCAAAAAAATAAATATACATTAGAAAATTTTAAATAAAAATAAAAGATAAAACTGAATATTGTTACCTATTAATTTCTATTCAGGTTTTGTCGTATAAATGTCAGAGCCATTTAGCCCATGGTCTCAATTATTCTTTTGTAGTCAATTGTGGGAGATACATTTCTGGAACAAATGTTTTAATAAATATAAACTGCTTTTTGAAAGCATTAGATGAATGTACATTGCAATAAATAATTGATTGCTTAACTGTGTTTACATAATATATTTTTCCCAGTTTCAGAGTAAAAAGATAACTTGATTTTAATCTGTACTCTACAAATTGATAGTGTTACTGCAGTGATACTGAAATTTTCTGCTATACATATATACATGTACCTCAGTTTAATTATCTAAATATCATTTCCTTACCCACACATCTCTCTCTAATATCAGAGGTTAACTTAAATACAAATACCATTTACTATTAAACCAAAAACTCCACTCCTATTAAGTCTGATAGGAAACTTTTCTATTAACCCACGATGAACCCAATAAGAAAATTTTTAACTCCTCAAATAAGTTTCTATAAAATATTAGAAAACACAGATTTGCAATAAACAGGCATTTTTTTTGGATCAAATGTAAAAAGAAAACTAAAAAGACCTCTCAGTCATGAGAGCATAGGAGGAAAATAGGAAGAAAAAAAGTAGCTTGGATAAAGGGTTCTCGGGAGTAGCTGTGATAGTTTGTCCTCCTAACAAGGAGACATCGAGGAAAGAGTGGCAAGAGAATGAGTGGTTTTCTGAAAAGATGAATTACTAACAATCACTCAGAGATAAATAGAAAACCATATGAAAGCTATAATCATTTTAAAATTTCATTAGTATTCAAAAATCTATCCACAAAGCACCATTTCTAATGAACAAAGGACAGGGAAATAATTTGCATAGGGTAGAGTTTAAGAGTAGAGATTGTAGGGGCACCTGGGTGGCTCAGTCGATTAAGTTTCCGCCTCTTAATTTGGGATTCCGGCCATGATCTCACAGTTCAGGAGTTCGAGCCCCTCATCGGTCTCCTCTGTGCTGCTAGCTTGGGATTCTCTGTCTGTCTCTGTCTCTCTGTCTCTGTGTCTGTCTCTGCCCTGCCCCTGTTCACAATTTCTGTCAAAAATAAAACGTTTTTTAAAAATTATTCATCAGATGAAGTTTAGATCAGTGGAAAACCACACTGATCTCACTCTGGTTACTGAAAGCTTAGAACAAATTCCCTGTAAGACAGCTGAGGGAATTTGTTTTTTTTTGTTTTGTTTTTTTTTTTTTTAGCTCTCACTGTAGAATAGGATAATCAAGTCTAACCTGGCTTCCTATTTGGGGGGGGGGGGGGGGGTGGGCGGGGTGTGAAACTAAACTTCGTCCATGCTCAGGGAAAGTAGGCTCAAAGCCTAGGGGAGAAAGGTACAATTGTAGGCACAGGATATAGGATATAGAAATCAAGCCATCTGCAAATTGGCATATAAACATGCCAAGAAAGAAAGGCAATCCTAAACATAATTACAATAACATAAGAAATAACTTTACTTTTTATGACTCAATTACAAATTTAAAACATTGGAGATTTCTATTTGCCTCTAGTCTTAGCCAAGATGAAGTATCCCCATTCCTTCCAATCCAGCAACAGAAACAGATTTAAGGGGGGAAAAAAAAAGCCTATTCCTCCAAGCCAAAAGACTTGAAAAAGAATGAGTTAAAAACAGAATATTTGAAAATATCCATCTGGCTCCAGCCAAACATCAGGGGCAAAAACGTAGCCCTTCTCTAGTGTCAGCTGGCCTGAGCAGGAAGCCGATAGGAAGTGGACATTCCCCCCAACCCCACAGACACAGCCAGCAGTGTTCTGGTTCCCCCGGTTGAACAGCGTCAGGAAACCAAATACAGATTGGATCTTCCAGCCTGTGCTAAGCAAAAGCAGGTGATGCCCAGGCATGTTGGTATAGGCGGGGCCCTGCGGGGCACTGATCTTTCAACCCCCCACCAGGAGACATGGGTAGTATTCCAACAGTCAGCAAGATTCAGTGAGCGGAGCCTTGGCTCGCACCTGGCAACGGTGAGATGTAGGGAGCCTACAGAAGTCAGAGCAAATCCACATTCTTCTTCAGGTGCCAGCAGGTTCCAGAAGATAGCTGAATCTCCATCCTCGATTTGGAGAGACAAGACTGAACAAGGTGGTAGGAGCAGAAGGGACACCGTGATTTCCCTCACCGCTGGAGAGAAGCTAACATCCATACCCAACTGACAGCAACAGAGACTAAGCAATATGGTCTAAGCGGGAATAAGGCAGTACAAGTCTGCATTACTGTACTCCTTCTCCATACCCTTGCGCCAGGGGTAGGGAACGGAGTTGGTACCCTCTGTGAAGGGATCGGCAAAGCCAAGGGGTGAGCTGAACTTCTACTCTGCCAATAGGTAACGAAGCCGTAGGAGTCAGGACTCCATTTTTGCCAGAGAGGTGTTAGTGAGGCCCCGAGGGAAGTTGAAACCACGTACCCACCAGGGCCTTGCACTACACCCGAACAGGGGCGCTCTCTACTAAGAGCAAATATTCAACAGGATCCACAATCTCCTAGTAGAACATCTTTCTTAGTCTTTTCAGACTGCTGTAATACAATACCATAGATCAGGTGGCGTATAGGTAGAGATTTCGCACAATTCTGGAGGCCGGGAAACCCAAGAGCATAGTGCCAGCATACCTGCTGTCTGGTGAGGGTCTGCTTACCTCGTTCATAGAGGACAGTGTTTTGGTGTTTCTCACCCGGAGGAAGGAGCAAGGGATCTCTCCGGGGCCTCTTTTATGAGGACGGAGCCCTCATTTATAAGGGGGAACCTAATCACCTCCTAAAAGCTCCCACCTCCAAATACCATCATACGGGGGGATAAGGTTTCAACATATGAAACTGGGGAGAAAGGCAAACAGTGTATAACATCATCCCAAAGAACCAGGATACAGTTAAGAAAAAAAGGCACTCATCATACCAAAAACCAGGGGAAAAGAAAACACAAATGAGAAAAGCCAATCAATAAATGCCAAAGTCATACAGAGTGTGTCCTCTAACCACAATGGAATTGAACCGAAGTCAACAAACAGAGAAATAGCTCTAAGGATTTGAAAAGTAAATAACATACTTCCAGAGAATCCCTGGGTCAAAGAGGAATTCTCAAAGAATATAGAAATAATATGTGGAACTCAATGATAACGAAAATACAATATATCAGTTTACACAAGAGGCAGTTAAGCAGTGAACGCAGGTAGATTTAGGCTATACATTTACTATAATTGTAATTCATTTCACTAAATCTTTACTTTAGAAACTTAGATTAGCAATAGAATTTCCTGCCTCAAGAAGTTAGAAAAATAAGAGCAAACTAAACCCTAACCCTAAGGACAGGTTAGTAAAAGTGAACACCAAAAGCCAATAAGGTCAGGTTTTTTTTTAAAATATCAGTAACATTGACAAGCCCATAAAAAGACCAACCAAAAAAAGAAGAAAACACAAAATTCCAACATCAAGAATGGAAAAAGCAGATCATTACAGATCCTGCAGCCATAATAAGGATAATATAAAGGGATTATGTATTATGCTAAGGGAATGCTATAAACAACTCCGTGCACACAAATTGCATACAGAAGAAATGGACTAACCCCTTGCACACCATGAACTGAAATTCACCCAAAATGAAATAGACGACTGCAACAGTCTTATGGCCGTTAAAGAAATCGAATTTGTATTTAAAAAGCGCCTGCAGGGCGCCTGGGTGGCTCAGTCGGTTAAACGTCTGACTTCGGCTCAGGTCACGATCTCGCAGTCTGTGAGTTCGAGCCCCACCTCGGGTTCTGTGCTGACAGCTCAGAGCCTGGTGCCTGCTTCCGATTCTGTGTCTCCCTCTCTCTCTGCCCCTCCCCCGTTCATGCTCTGTCTCTCTCTGTCTCAAAAATAAATAAAACGTTAAAACAAAATTAAAAAAAAAAAAGCGCCTGCAAAGGAAGTTTCGAGGCCCAGATGGTTTGCAGGAGACTTCCACCACATATTTAAAGAGGAATTACTCCAAATTTATACAATTTCTCCCAGAAAATTAAAGAGAAAGAATCGCTTTCCAACCTGCTCTATGAGGTTAGTGTTAACTTTGATAACAAACCAGACAAACACAGAGGAAAAAAAAAAAAAAAAAACTATAGGCCAGTATCTCTAACCGACATAGTTGCAAATTCCTCAATAAAATATTTGAAAATTGAATCTAGCAAAAAAGAATAACCACCATGAGCAATTTGGTTTTACTCTAGGTACGGAAGAAAAACCACATGACCACATCAAGTGACGTAGAATACACATTTGACAAAAGCCAAGGCTTATCATGATTTTTTAAAAACTCAGCCAATTAGGAATAAGGACTTTCCTCCTCACACACAGCCCACTACACCTCAGAACCAGCAAAGAAACACCAAATCCTTCTCCCGCTTGCAATCTCTCTCACTTACCTTTCTGTTGTACCTCTCCCGCCCGTTCCCTCTTCTTCTGATGCATTTATTTCTCTGGCTTTTTCGCGCCTGCCTCTTCTGCTTTTAAGGTATCATGTGATTGCATTGAGCCCACCTGGAGAATCGAAACCCCCTTTGCCAAATTTAAGGTCACCTGATTACTAACCTCATTACATCTGCCAAATCTCTTCAGAGCAGGACCCAGCTTAGCGCTTGATCGAATAACCAGGTGACAGGACTCTTGGAGAGAGACTTAGATAGACCCCTACCACCGGTGGAAAATTCAGACAACTCTCTGTATGGACAGGGAGAGGAAGTCCTAATGGATAAATTCCGCGTCAGTTTCTTCCTCTTCTCTTCTATTCCTCCAGTGACTAAATCTTCACTTAATGGACGATATGTACGCAGACCGGGCAAGGTGCAAGGGATAGAGCTGCCTAAGAAACCGTCCTGCCCTCGTGGGTAACCTTGTGGCAAGTGCCACGACGTAAAACTGTGTGGCCAATATCAGGAAGGAAAAAGATCGCGTTCAGGAAGAAGCGTGTGTTGGGAGCAGTGCTGTGATAGCTCAAGAGAGGGGCACCCGGACCGGACTGATGAAGGCCAAAGTTTGCCATCGACAGCCCTGCAAAGCTGGGGGAGGTGATAATGCCCGCAACGACTTCAGGCCTAAAGTCACTTCTGAGAAATGCTGAGCAGCTATAGCAGTCTTAAGGCAGGGTGGCAAGAATTGTTGAGAATAAGTTTCTTTCTTCTTTCTACTTTTGAAGCATAAGGGGAAATTGAGGGTCAGGTCCCATTGCGTTTTATAAACAAAGCAAATCGTTTCCCCGTGAGCTCTGGGCACGTTTATCAAGTGCCCCTCATCTGTGGGAACTACAGCAATGCCCAGTTGTACGCAGTTCACACTATTGGAATCCTGTTGTGTTTTTTCCCCTAAAATGAAATCTGCCCCAATGATCACTTATCACTTCCCTTTTCGTTTCTAACTTCCCTGAGGAGGAACAGCTAGGGGTGAAGACACATACCACTGCGGGGTCAGGTGGAAGGTTCCTGAAGGAAACAATGGGAGTGACTATGAGGATACTGACTGAGCTGCATGAAAATGAGCTTTTGATGAGAAAATGGTTCCCGAAAACGAGATTCAGGCCAGCATCGAACACCTGGGTGCCGACTTAGGAAACCGACTAACCGGCAACGCTTTAAGGGTTGCTGGAGAGGTTCTTTTCGATAAAAGGTCATGATTACTTTCAAAGCACCTTAAGTCTCATTCACACGTAAGTAGTGCAAAAGGAGACAAGATTAGAACGGAGATGGTCTTAATACTCAGTTCACGTTTTGTCTCTTCCAGGAAGTGTTCCCTGACCCTGCTCCCTCTCTGCTCTTAAGGTTGAGTTAGGTACCTGTTCTTTCGTCTTTCCATAAGACCCCAGGCTCCCGTCTATAGTAGCACGTGTCTCTTAAAGGTTGGATACCCCTGGAAGCTTCGGGGTATGCTACTCATTCTGTGGCAAGTAAACCGACCTTGCTAAGTGCTTGGCTTGGACTGAGGACTTAGTAAATAGCCGCTTGCAGTTATAAGTGGACACAAAAACAGACCCTAAGTTTCTCGACAGTGAAGAAATAAAGGAGCCATAGTGAATTATAAAATTTGAAGACACTGTTCTGTGTATCCTTACTTGATCTTTCAGAGCCAGACACAGAGGGAATCACCTCCCCTTTTTTTTGACACACTCTCTTCTCAAGTTCTTGACAATGTACTGTCTTGCTTTTCCCCCTACCTGATTGGTGACTCTTGTTCGGTCTTTGTTACTTTCCCCCTCCTTATAAAGGTTAGAATTCCTCTCAGCTGCATCTTGGGCCACATTCCCCAATCTGTGCTTCTTTCCATAAGTGATCTCATTTATTCCCATAGTTTTCAGCATCAATTATGTCCAAAAATCTCAAAGGTATAAATATAGTCCACATCTCTCCTCTGAATTTCAGAGTCAACGATCCCATTGTCTACCTGTATCTCCAATTGAATATCTAATGTTTATTTCAAAAGAACCGTCCAACATTCAACATGGGACACCAGTTTGTGGTGTTCATCCAACCAAATCTTCCCCCCCCCCACCCCAATCTTCTCAATCAGAGCAGCCACGAGAATGCTCCTCACAGACCTCTAAACACAGGGACTGTAATGTAACCTGAGGACCACGTGTCCAGATACTGAACCCTGAAATCCACCCACACATTTGTGGAGAGTCTACACTTCCCACAGACTGCTCCCAACCAACGACTGAGAGCAGCGGATACGAAGGCATGTGTATTTGTGGGGATATATATAACCGACTTTGGCTCAAGGACTCCCCGGTGACCTTGCCGAACCCTCCCCAGACTAGATTGTGTGATATACTTTCACTCACACTTCCTTCTGTCCTCTACTCCAGGGCAAACCTACACTTGGATATGATAACTCTCTCAACCTTTCCTGGCATCCTCCTCATTTCCTCTCATAAGTGTTTGCTCTAATAAAATCCATGCACGTTTAGTACTGCCTTGGAGTCTGCCTTTTAGAGGACTCAGATTAATAACAGCGGTACCAAAACTAGGGTGGTCTGAGAAAACAGGTAATAAGATGGGGGTTTGGTACTGGCTCACCCATGCCCAGCAGATGAAAAGGTGGGGCCTGTTTGGGAGCTAAGGCATGGGTGGTCCATAGCACAAGTTGATAACTCAGTTGCCAAAGATTTCTCGGGGGATGATCTGGGAAACTATCCCATTGCAGAAGACTTTTGTGTTGGGTACGATGAAGTAGGCATTTGAAGGACATGGGGAGTACAAGGCCTACAGAGCAGCAGTTGGCTAGTTAATGCTAAGTTGTATCCATATACTGTAGAAGGCTAATGAGAGACCGAAAGATGTTAACAAGCGGTTAGTAAGATGTTAACAAGATGTTAACAAGCAGTCAGTGTAAGTTGCTGACAGTCACTGGTATATAAGCAGTCTTATCACCTATAGGACAAGAGTAGACATAACTGAGTAGCAGGTTGCAGGCCCAGGTGTCAGAATACCAGAGATCCAGAAATGTTTCAGTGTTTGGCCAAGAAAGGTGGGTTATGCAAAGATCAGAGACCCCTGATACATGGGACTGAGACACCCCCTGAGGAAGCTGGCTCTACAACAGCTTGACCCTGAGAACTTCTAGGCTGGCTCATCCTAGAGCCAGGGAAGGCAGGGAGCTACCTAGGGAAGGTAGCTCATCCTTCCCTAAAAAGAGCGAGCACTGCCCCCACGGTGCAAGATTCACAGGGCAACTGCTATCCCCTCAGGATCTGCCCCCACCTCCTCTCTTGGCTCCTGGTCCCATAACTGGACTTAAACCCTGACATAACCTGACTGATATTTTGCTAAGTCTATATAAGAAAGAGAAGGTATCATACATGTAAAGAATTATAATAATTAGCTGGTAAGTACTGGCAGGCTCAGGGATGTATCCTAGGATTGGATTTTGAAGGTACTTGATCAAGGAGGCCAGAATGCAAGACTGGATCAGTAATAATTTATCAACTGAGAATAATTACTAGGACATGGGACACCCTAGCAAGGGCCCAGAGGATGGAACAAATTCACTGTTGGCGTGGCTCTTGGAAGTCAGAAAAATTGATGGTCAATACTTAATGGAAATGCTTGATTAACTCTGGAAAACAGTAGCAGAAGGAAAAAGAGACTGTTAAAACCGACTGTGTGAATCTGGAAGGCCAGAGGCTTAGGATCCAGGGAAGGATCAAGAAGACATACCATCAGGACAAAAAGAAGGCAAAAAGGACAAAAGAAGACAAAGCCATCAGGAATGTGCTGGTGAGAGGGGCCCCAGCATCACTAAGGAATTCAGTGGGTTTTTTTCTTCTGCAGGCCAGGACCGATGATAAGAAAGGCAGTCATGGAGCTAAGTTGTTAATATCCATGAAGATGACGGGGCCCCAAAATAACAGAGACCAAGTTACAGCAGAGGGTGGTTGACACAATAAAAAGTCATGTCTTGGGGTGCCTGGGTGGCTCAGTCGGTGAAGCGTCCGACTTCAGCTCAGGTCATGCTGTCACACTCCGTGAGTTCGAGCCCCACGTCAGGCTCTGTCCTGACAGCTCGGAGCCTGGAACCTGCTTCGGATTCCGTGTCTCCCTCTCTCTCTGCACCTCCCCTCCTCGTGCTCTGTCTCTCTCTGGCTCAAAAATAAATAAAAACACTTCAAAAAAATTTTTAAAAAGTCATGTCTCTTGCTCAGTTCTTAGACATGAATGAGTTTTCAGATCTGGAATCCATGACTGATGAGATGGCCAGGTCTCTAGGAAGAAGACCCCTTAAACACCATGTCAAGTATATTTCATGATGGTTCCCAAAGTCCTTCCCCTAAAGGACTGTGGGTCATTGACTTAGGTGACTATACAGTGAGGAAAGGGGAATAATAAGACATGTCTAGGACTGTTAATCATAGTTGACATTGATACAAGAGACTCACAGTGTCTTCACAATCCCCTCTCCCACTGGAGTGGTTAACTTAGAAGCCAGGCGCTAAATGGAGTATTGGCTAACATGCGGCTAATACTGGGCCCACTGGTCTACAAACACACCCAGGGTCATTTCTCCAGGCTCCACTTGAACAATTGAAATTGATATAGTTGAAAGTTGGAATGAACCTCACATTGGGCCTTTTGTCTGTGAAGTAAGAGGTATCATATTCAGGAAGACCAAATGAAAACCCCTGAAACCACCTGAAAATGACACTAAATCAAAATAATATCATCACGAGGGAGGGTATGGTGGAGGTCAGTGTCGCCATTAAATATCTAAAGGATGCCGGAGTGGTAGTCCTTACGTCTCTAATTTTCCAATTTGGCCCCTGCAGAAAATGGATGAATCCCGAAGAACGACTATATACCACCACCGTGTATATAGTGACAGTCCCGATTGCAAATACTTTGCTGTGCACGGCGTGATTGGTAGGGCCTAGGAATAAGCCATCTGAAGCATCGCACGTCACCAGTGATTTCGTGGATGCATTCTTTTCCGTTCTAATTAGCAAAGAGTGTAAGAAATCGTTCTTTCACGTGGGATCAATAGTATTCATTTATAACGTGTCGTGGCTATATTAGCTTTCTTTCCCTCTGTCATAATGTAGTCTGGAAATCTCCGGACCACCTGGACAACCCACAGAACTTCACACTGATCCATTGCATTGATAACATTGTGCTGGCTTGACAGGGCAGGCAAATAGCGACAGCCAGAGTGGAGGTCTTGTTATGACACATTCCAGAAGGTAGAAGATAAAGCCTATTAAGTTATTGGGACCTGCAACTTCAGTGAAATTTTTAGGTTTCCAGTAGTCAGGGGCATGCCGGGATATTCCCTTTAAAGCAAAAGACGCGTTGCTAGATCTATCATGAATCCCTCATCACAAAAAAGGAAGCATAGCATCTGGTAGCCATCTTTGGATTCTGGAGGCTTAGACTTCCATAGCTGGAAATATTGCTTCACATATACCTGCTGCCATAGAAATCCGCCAGCTTTTTAGGGCTCAAGCAGGAAAAGGCAATGGGAGCAGGTTCAAGCCACAATTCCATCATCCTTGTCACGTGGGCCATAGAAGTCAATAAACCCTACAGTGTTGGAAAAGAATCCAGTTTGGAGCATATGCTCCAGTGGAATACTCACAGTGTAAGTCCTGGGGATTCTGTCACAAGGCTATGTCATTCATAGCAGACATTTTATGACTTCTAAGAAACAGCTTCTTAAGTATTACTGTGCTGTAGTCGAAAGACAACATCTCACCACGTGTCAAGTACACATGCATCCAGAACTGTATCCTCTGTCGGATGCCCCGAGTTATACGGTCAGACATGCCTAACAGCAGTCTATCGTGAAATGGAAATGTACATCTCGAATTGAACCTGAGCAAGACAAGAGGGAACAAGTAAACTACGTGAGCTGGAAGCCTAGAACTCCTGTCGCCAAAAAGTCGCACCAGAGCCCTTCCATGGCTTGCACCTATGGACCTATGGGGGTCCCTGTGTGACTGACCGAAAAATGAGGAAAAACCCTGAACTTGATTTATGGATGGATTGGCATGCTATGGGAATGCAAAGCAAAACTGGGCACTGGCTGCGTTATAGTCACAGTCAGGGGCAACCTTATAAGATAGCGGGGAGCAAAATCTCCCCAATGGCAAGAGCTCCCAGTCGTGCACCTGGCTATCTACTTCGTGTAGAGGGAGAAAGAGCCTGAGGTGAGAAAAGAATAGATTCCTGGGCAGTGGTCAATGGCCTGGCCTTCTAACCTAGGGCCTGAAAAGACAAGGACTGGAAGGCAAAGACAAAGAGGTCTAAGGAAGTGGCATGTGGATAGACATATGGGAGTAGGCATGAAGTGTGAAAACATTTATATCACATGTCAGTGCTCACCAGAAAGCGTTCATCACGGAGAGTCCCCGAGACGATGTTGACAGAATGACTCAGCCAGTTGACGTTGCCAGCTTTTCTCCTCAGCCATCCCAGAAGGCCGTAACGGGCATTTGAATGGAGTGTCCATGGCGACAGAGACGGAGGCTCCGTGTGGGCCCAACAGCATGGACTTTCACTGATCTAGCTACTGCTACTTCTGAATGTGCCAAATGTCAGCAACCCGGACCAAGGCTGAGCCCCTGGCATGACACCGTCCCACAGGGAGACCCGTTGGCCACACGCCACCCCGGCGACTACTCTGGGCCCGTCTATTCTGGAAGGGCCTGCATTTCATTTTCACAGGGACAGATACTTATCCAGGCAGGAGTTCATTTTTCCTGCTTGTCGAGCCTTCGTCAGTGACACTGTCTGTGGGCTTATGGAACTCCTGGACTGTGGGCCACAGGACGTAGCATCTCACCGGAGGACCCACTTCACATAAGAGCAGGTGCAGGAGTGGGGTTCCACTAGCCATACCCCACGCCATGCCGTGCAGAAGCAGCTGGCCTCATAGAACGCTGGAACTGTCTTCTAAAGACACAACCAAAGTGCCAGATCAAAAGACATGCTCTGAAAGGATGGGATGGGGTGTCATCTTATACACTGAGATGCAGTGTACAAGAGTGTATTTACCGGGGTGCCTGGGGGGCTCAGTCCGTTAAGCGTCTGACTTTGGCTCAGGTCATGATCTCACAGCTCACGAGTTCGAGCCCCACATGGGGATGTCCAGTCTTAGCACGGAGCCCACTTCGGATCCTCTGTCTCCCTCTCTCTCTGCCCCTCCCCTGCTCTCTCTCTCTCTCTCTCAAAAATAAATAAAAACATTCAAAAAAAAGAGTGTATTTATTAAATCATAGGGCTCTATACGGCACTGTGTCTCGCTTATGAAGGTCCATGTGGCTGGGAACCAAGGATTGGCAGTCGAATTGGTCCCACACTGACACTCCCCATAACCCCCTGGGGAATTTTGTGCTGCCTGCCCTCGCAGTCCTGGGCTCTGCAGGGTTGGGAAGTCTAGTTTACAAAGAGCCCACACTCTTGCCAGGGGACATGAGTAATGGCAAGTTATGGCTGCCCCCAGGGCCTTTTGTATTTCTTATGTCCAAGGACCAGCAGGTGAGAGGAACAGCCATATACTTGCACATATGTGTAACTGGTCCTGATCACCAAGTGGACGCAGGGCTGCTTTTTCTCCACTGGGGCCAGGAGGGTTATGTGTGGGTCCCAGGTGGCCTCCTGGTATCTCCTGGTACTTCCTGGTACCCTCTCGCCCCCCGCCTTGTCACTGTGAATGGACAAGTGCAGCAATCCCCGACCAAAAGGTTCTCCAAGAGCTCAAGAATGAAGGTTTGGGTCACTTTACCAGGTAAGCCACCAAGGCCTGCTGAGAAGATAGCTGAAGGCACGTTGACTCCCCGCTCACCCCAAACCTGGCCCCGATTACTTCCGTTCCATCAGCAGGCACGGTTGGATTTCCCTCCAAACTGTACCTTAAATCCACCTACTTCTCTCATTTCCATTTCTTTTTTTTAAATTTCTTTTAATGTTTATTTATTTTTGAGAGACAAAGTGTGAGCGGCGGAAGGGCAGAGAGAGAGAGAGGGAGACACAGAATCCGAAGCAGGCTCCCGGCTCCGAGCTCTCGGCACAGAGCCTGATGCGGGGCTCGAACTCAGGAACGTGACATCATGACCTGAGGTGAAGTCAGACACTTAACCGACTGAGACACCCAAGCGCCCTAAAAAACACTTCTTACTGAGTAAATTCTGTCACTATCTAACAAAAGAAATGTTTGCCTGAACAAAACCATTTTACCTAAAAAAAATAGCAATGTTATGGCATGTGGATATAATTTTGATAAAGGATATTGGAGAATAGCATAGATAGTAGTTCAGCTATGGCTTTATATTTTATCTTTCATAGAGGCAGTAAATCCAAAATTCAGAAGACATTTTCATGGGTAAAAGTAGGGTGTATGGAGAGAACAAGGACAGAGGTATAATAATCTAGGAATCCATTCCCTTATGAGGATCCAATTAAATTACATTCTATTTAGGGGCGCCTGGGTGGCTCAGTTGGTTGAACATCTGACTCGATTTCGGCTCAGGTCATGAGCTCACAGTTGTGAGTTTGAGCCCCGCATTGGGCTCTGTGGTGATAGTGTGGAGCCTGCTTGGGATTCTCTTTCTCTCCCTCTCTCTCTCTCTCTGCCCCTCTCCCTCTCTCTCTCTCTATCTCTCTTTCTGCCCCTCCCCCACTCTCTCTCTTTCTCTCTCTCTCAAAAACAAAGAAAAAAACTTTTTTTTTAAAATTTTTTTTTAACGTTTATTTATTTTTGAGACAGAGAGAGACAGAGCATGAACAGGGGAGGGGCAGAGAGAGAGGGAGACACAGAATCAGAAGCAGGCTCCAGGCTCTGAGCCATCAGCCCAGAGCCCAACGCGGGGCTCAAACTCACGGACGGCAAGATCGTGACCTGAGCTGAAGTCGGACGCTCAACCCACTGAGCCACCCAGGCGCCCCTAAAACTTTTAAAAAATTATATATTATTTACCTGTTTGATTATAAAAATTAAATAAGCTCATTGTTGACACTTTAGAATATATATTTATACTATCAGAGATAACTTTTTTACCAGGGGTCACTATTTCCCAGCCTGTCTTTTTTTTCTTTTGTCAAAGATTTTATTTTTAGGGGCGCCTGGGTGGCTCAGCCGGTTAAGCGTCCGACTTCGGCGCGGGTCATGATCTCGAGGTTCGAAAGTTCGAGCCCCGTGTCGGGCTCTGGGCTGACGGCTCGGAGCCCGGAGCCGGCTTCGGATTCTGGGTCTCCCTCTCTCTCTGCCCCTCCCTCGCTCAGGCTCTGTCTCTCAAAAATGGATAACCGTTAAGAATTTTTTTTTTAATGATTTTATTTTTAAGTAATCTCTACCCCCAACGTGAGGCTTCAACTCACAACCCTGAGATCAAGAGTCGCACACTCTACTAACTGAGCCGGCCAGGCACCCCTTCGGTCTTCCTTTTAGAGCCAATTGGATACACAGTTCTGGGACTCGTCTTGGCAGCGTAGATCCTAAAATTGGATATACAATTCTGTATTCTGCGTTATTCCCATTTACATCACATGATCGACATTTCCCCATATTTTCCCAAATAAAATGTAAGGCCTACATTTGACGTGATCACGTGAATGTGCTGTAACTTATTTTATCCCATTCCCCTGCAGTTAAATCTTTCCCATTTTCCTCAGCTTTTTCTTATTATTCAATGATTCTGGGAGGACCGTGGTCATTCACTGATATATATCCCCGTTTCTGATTTTCTGTTTGATATAGACCTCAAAGTGTAATTTCTCTGGCATAATGCTTGAAAATGTTTGAAGGTTGCTGTCCGTTGCTGTTTCTTTCCATAAAGTCACAAAATGTGTACTAAGTTACACTTGCCCCAGCAATACTTGATGCTTGTTTCATAGTACCTCACCGTCATTGAGCATCATTATGGTTTGTTAGTTTTTATAACTTAATAGATGACACATGGCATATCGTCACTGCTTCATTTTATTTTTAAATCATTTTCAATGTTTATTTTATCATTTCAGTTTCTACGTTTTGATATGGCCATGACTTTTTAGTCCCTACTCATTAAATCAGCATCTCCATTTTCTTATTAATATCTAAATAGGTCTAATCATAAAATAATAGATACTCCTAAAATTTCCAACCACGTAGTATATAAAGCAAAAATCCCCTTTCCCCATGTGTATCTACTATTAACATTTTTCTCGATACTGCAATTTTATTCACGTAACATTTTTTGAACAATAATCCTCAGCGAATTGATAGACCAGGGTTCTTACTGCAAACTCCACCATATCTTTTTGTTTGACCTTGAAAATGTAGAGAACAGATTTTATTCTAATGCGGAGACAGCAGGTGCCCACCCATTCATCCATTCACTCATTTGTTCATTCTTAAGTCTATTATTTTAATGAGTGCCCCATAGGGAGAACTTGGAAATTTTCCATCTCTACCTCTCTCCCAAATCTGCTGGATGCATGAAATTTAACCACCAGAGAATCATTTTAGGAATGATCGATCTGGGGACAGAGCCGTCAAGAGTTTCGACTGCAAGGTCAAGCAACAGACCAATAGTTGCCTCCTTCTATCCATTTCACCCCATTTTTCCACTCCTCTCCAATACACCAGGCAGGGATTTGGGGAAAATTCCGTTTCTGGAGTCCGTCATCTTTTCTTCTTGTTTACAGCTTTTAAATTTTATATTGGTGAAATTTCATGAGGTTTATTTGGGGGTAAACGGGGGTTGCTTTCCTGACCTGCTATAGGTAAGAAGCTTAAGGTATAAGTTATTTCATGCCTAGTCATCTCACAAAAAAAATGGGGTAGGAGTCCCATCACCTTTTTCCTGAATAGGAGTATGAGGAGCATCTTCCTCTTCTGGGTTATAGGTGAATATGGGTCCTGGATGGAATTTGTCCCCGAGCCAGGACTAGGGTGAGAGTATCTGAAAGGCCTGGGTTAGGATGAAGGAAATGAATGAGTTATGCGAGGGCAGGATTGGATCCTGTATTGATTTAAAATTGTTTTCATCATGGATTTTTTTCATTGATTTAGAATTCTTAAAATGGTACATCAAAACCATGTGCATCTCGATTTATTGAGTTTTTTTGATGGCCCCTACAATTTCGTGCCTGGTTTGAGTGCCTCCTTTGCCTCATCCTAATCCTGTCCCTGACTTTGTCCCCTAGAGACGGAGGAGGCTTATCATCATCTGTGAGCTCCTCTAGTTATCGTTCTAGTAACCAGAGCTGGATGATTCTCAAATCTGCCCCGAGCTGTCGCTTTTGGAGAAAGTTTTGGCTTCCGTCCATATGCATCTGCTCTAGCACCGGCTGTATTCCATGTGTTGGAGTCTATGTCCTGGTCTGTGTCCTGTGACCACTCAGCTGTTCTTGTTCATTTGGCACTAATGGTGGCAGAACATTAAAACAGCAGGAAAAGGTACCATGCACTTCGGAGACTTCCGGAGACTTCTTTGGTTCGAGGATTTGGGGTCGGTGCGGTTGGAGATGGTGGGGAGCAAGACGTATTCCTCCAAGTATCTGAAGCCGCAGGGGCTCGTAGAAGGTACACGGTTATAGAGATTCTCAACTCTGGCTACATATCACAATCACCTGAAGAGCTTTCACGAATGCTTGTGCCTGTCCTACACTCGGGTTTTCATTGAATCGGTCTGGGGTAGAGCTGAGCCATTGGGATTTTTTTTTTTTTAACTCCTCGGATATCAGTGGATAACCAGATTGAAACCCACTATGTCTTGCATTACTCAGGGGCCAGCTGAGGCTCATTCTGAAGGGCACGGGGAGCAGGTCATTATGGATCTGAAGAATCCAAGTGAATAGTGATCTGGAATCAACTGATAGTTGCCACGGGTTTCGGTGAAGAAACATCTTTTACAGCCAAAATTGGTAGCTGGGGGAAGGAGGGTGGGGGCAAGGCTCAGTATCTTTGTAAGATTTGGGCAGTTCTCTGTCCCAATTATAGTCATCATCGGTAGTGAGAGATGACTACTCTTTTCCCCAATTAGCGTCCAAATTTTTGTTGTTTTGTTTTTGAGTTGTAAGTCTGGTCTGTACTTGTAATCAGATTTGAATGTAAAGAATCTCATCAATTGAGCTTCTAAATACAGTTTAAATGTTTACCAATGGGTTGCTTCCAAAATATGTGTTCTCTTTGAGGCATATCTGTTAGGCATTTTGGCGTGTGTTTTGAATATCTTGAGAGACATGTTTCTGCCACTTTTAAGCTAGAGTGTCAAATCTCTAGTTAACATCAGTCTCAATTTCAAGGCCATCGCCCCCTGCCTTCAGAAAATCCCCTCCATTTTTAGGGTTGGAAATAAGCACTGATGTGGAGACGGGCTGATCTTGCTTCTCAGGTCGTCAATGACCATAATGACATGAAGAATCTGGAATGGTTTCTATCTTCATTACCCTAATAGGACTTTGAGGACTATTAGGGTAATGAAGATTAATAGTTCCATTAGCCTTTCACTTTCATGCTAAACCAAAGCCACAGATCATTGAAGAGACAAAAGGTATTCTAAATATCATGTAATTGTCATTGACTGAGAACAATGAGGCACTGCCTTCGGTTCCTTGCAGTAAGTTTTGTTTCAGTCTTTGCTTGGTAACCAGAACTTTCTTTGGTCCAGATTATACCGCTGAAAACAATCACTATATTGTCCTCTCTTCTGAGGTTTATTAAAAGCAGCTCTTGTTCTGTGGTGATATCTTGAGAATGGTGGGGGAGATGAGATGTCAGGTCTGTTTCTCTGTCCTACATTTTGGAATTCTTGATAGAATACTGTTCTTGAAATGCTGTGCTAACATTAGAGGGCTTCCGTTGGGAAATTTTGAGTCATGGTAATTACCTAGAGAAATATCAACAAAGCATATTTTTTGTCCTGTTTCATAAGTACATAATGGGGGTTTACCTGGCATTTCCACTAAACCACCCCATGAATTTAGGGTGGTCGCTTCTCTTACTGGGGCCTCAGTTTTCACGTCAGCAGAGTAGAGCTGAAGTACATGATCTCAAAGTTCCCATCCAACTCAAATAGTTGGTGATTTGTTGATTTTTGACTAAAATTAGGTAAATTAATGCATGCAGTTTTTACTTTGTATCTAGAGAGACGAAGTAATTTTTCTGAGAAGAAATTCAACATATCAATGCTGTCATGTTGCTACTTTCACAGTGTTTTTTTTATTAAGACCTTTTATTAACAGGTGCTTGCCATTTTTTGACTTTTTTGAAAAAATCAAGTTGTGATCTTTTATTACAAATTAAAAATGAGTTTCCTGGGGCGCCTGGGTAGCTCAGTCGGTTAAGCATCCAACTTCAGCTCAGGTCATGATCTCAACTGTGGATGCGAGCCCCACATCAGGCTCTGTGCTGACAGCTCAGAGCCTGGAGCCAGCTTCAGATTCTGTCTGTCTGTCTCTCTCTCTGCCACTCCCCCACTCATGCCCTGTCTCTCTCTCTCTCAAAAATAAACATTAAAAGTGAGATTCCTAAAAATCTCACCTTGATCAGGTATGAAACAATTGAAAAATCGTTAAAGGTATATTGAGGAAAAAAACCCAGCCTTACCAAAAAGAGACCTCTTTAGGCAAAAATAATAAAAACTCCATGTGCATAGATAATGCAGATAGTTCTATTTATGTGGTCAGTGGGCAAGAAGCAAGCCCTTAAGGTCTTCAAGTCCAATGTTTCGTTCATTTCTTATCGCTGGAATTTCATATCCGTTTCTCCTTGTTGGATGACTAAACAGGATTCCGGTAGAAATGGTAAGCCAGGATTTACTCCGCCCCGGCCTGCTCAGCCTCAGAAGAGGACAGATCCTCAGCTGGGGGATCCGCTGCTTTTGTGTCTTTGGCACCTTGTGCTTTAGCGTTCTCTGGGCGACCGCGTGGGTGATCAAAATTGTGGCGGTACGGATGTCGAGGTGACTGCTCACCTTCACTCTCATCGCCTTGATCTTCCTTATCTTCTTCACTGCCGTCCTCTCTAAGCTGACTTTGGCAAGGAGGACCCCGTGGGTCAACAGCCCCAAAACATATCCTGTCTCACTGGTCTACCTCGTTCTCTTGCACCCTGGTGGTGAACATCCTGCATCACCTCTTCCCGCACAGGAGGGTCGGAAGACTGTGGCCCACGTCCACACGGTCTCCGCACGTAGTAAGGTGGGAACCATCTGCTGCGGTGGGGTCGGCGCTGTGAGGGCCTGGCCTTCGGGAGCACTCTCGGATGCCTCGTTCTTTTCCCCCACGCTCGCTCTTCCGGTAATTGTGCCGGGAATCGCGTGGAGGGCCCCTGCCACGTGGAGAGTGCCCATAATGTTTACGACCCGCTGCAATACTCACTGCCTTGCACTGGGCCCGCTCCACCCTGGCCCGTGACATTCGCTGCCTCCGCACCCCCTTTCTCCTTCAGCATCCAACTCCACAGTCTCTCCGTCCCCTACACTGTGAGGTACTTCCTGGGGTAATTCTTTATGGCACTTCTGTATCTCCGTCGGTGTCATTCCTGTTGATGAAACCATATCCGTTTCCTACACGGGACCATCTTCCCAAAACCTTGGTGGAGATGACGCTCCCGCCCCCCCGGCAGGCACCTCAGAGGTGAGGCCCCCCAGCCTCTGTTCCCTTCGCTGCTGAGGCTGGTGCCGGGCTCGGGCTCGGCGTCTCAGTGAGGGCGGGGACGGCTGCTGGGGGGTAGGCCTCTCTGCTCAAGGTTAAGGTGATGATGACTGGGACCGGCTGCCGCAGCTGCGGCCCCTCCCGGGCGTGATGGTAACTGAGCCAGGCCTATGCAGCTGCTCAGGGCTCTCCGGGGTCCGCTCTCTGCTCCCGCTACCGATCCAACTCGGTTCTTAGGCTTTTTAAACTTCACTTCTTCGAATGAGCTTAATGCGCTTTGACACTTCTTAGACTTTATTATCTCTGAAGCTGTCTCGGCTTTATTTCATTAATTCTCACCATGTTTGTTTGAGCACAGGTGGTGGGAAGGTTATTTTCTTTGTTTTGCCGATGAAAAAACAAGGCAGGCTAACTTACGTTCTTTAAGGCTTTGGGGGATTAAAAAGGAGCATAAGGAGGAGGACTGGGCCGACATAATAAAGAGGAGGACAGAAAGAAAAGGAGACCCTGGCAACTGAAGTTGGGTATGGGATGTGGGAACAGAACAGAGAGTATATGGGGCCTGTTGCCAGGGAGCCACTTGACAGAAAGAGTAAGAGGTAGTCGGCAGGAGTGGTCAGATTGATCATGATTCCATTTGCCCAGCCCAGACTGTGAGAACTTTTCTAGGAATTAGATGCTAACCGTGAAGGTGGACCTCATAAGTTTTCTAACCTAGCATTTTACCCTATACCTAATTTTCCTCTGAAAGCTCGAAAGCGACAATGACTCCTAACTCTTACGGTGCTTGGTATTTTATACGCAGTATCTCGGTTAAATGTTCATGGGCAGACATATGAAGATAAATGATACAGTTTCAATCTTCAGAGCATGTATAGCAATTGAAATAGGCCCATCTCTTGGGCAGGGCAACGTGGGTGGTCGTACTATGTCCCACGCATTTGCAGTGACAGCCTGGATGTTGCACTTTGATGTGTTCTGTCTATCCCAGAGATCCTATGAAAGATACCTACCTACAGAGTGGCTTCCTTCTACAAATGATTTTCCCAGGCAGCCTTCACGGGTTGTTTCCCCAGGGCCACAACTATTTCTAGTGATGGCCATGGAGACACGTAATAAATAACCAGCTGGCAAAGCTCTGAGTCAGTGCAGAGGAAGGACTATTTGTATGTATTCCAGACGTGTGAAAATGATAGTAGAAAAGACTGAGTCTTCAAGGGTACATAGTCTTAAAGCTGGCAAGAAATGGTTATTGATGGGGAGACAAGTGTAGGTGGAAAGACCAAAGCCATGCTATGGAAGTGTAAGAGGTATGACGAAAGCAGATTTCTTAAGTTCTGCATTGCCACGAACAGGCACTTAAATTTTGATATGGACAAAATGGAAAGATTGCAATCAATGCACACATTACAGTTCTGAAGGCTGGGATCAGTGTGTAGGTAATAGTTTTCTATAATCCAGTGGTTTCCAAAATGTGGTTCACAGAACACTTGAGTTCTAAGGAGTCTTCTCGTTGGCCACCCATGTCATGTTAATATTTACAAAGTCAGTGCTATCTTAATATTTACAAAGTCGGTCCTACCTAGGGTTAAAATAATGCATGCATGGAACTGACAGTATTTCATAGCAACACACACACAAGAGCTTGATGAAAAGGTAAGATAAATTATTCAAAAGTTATAGAAATTAAAACCTTCTTATGCAATTTACTTAAACTTTAAATAATTTTTAGAAGCATGAACTGCGGAAGTCAAGTAATATTTCCATTGTTGCCTAAAGGTATATTCTTAAGAATTGCAAAGCATTCTTTGTTTCAAAAGTCTGTGGCAACAGACAAGATTGATATCAAACTGAATAATTCATCAGCTAAACTTTGCACATAGCCATTAGCAGTAATTCTGATGAGGATGCATACAGGGAACTTGTTCAAACTTTTCTCCTAAGTTTAGCATTGAACTTAAACTGTTCCTGATTCAGATTTCATATGTTTGTCAAGAGATTCAACCTCCTTACTGAAAAAAAAATCTAAGGAGGCTCATACACTTGAGAATATGTCCAATATTTCCCTTTCCATATGAAATATACATGGATTAAAAATGTTTGGTGCTATATATTTAATGGATTAAAAATGTTTGGTGCTATATATTTAACTTTATCCAGATTCTTCTTATAAAAGTACATCTTGAATCCCCAAATGTTAATATCTAATTTTTGGCCCATAGAGGAAGCTTAAGAAATATGTATTGGGGTGCCTGGGTGGCTCAGTCGGTTAAGCGTCTGACTTCGGCTCAGGTCATGGTCTCACGGTTCGTGAGTTCGAGCCCCGCGTCGGGCTCTGTGTTGACAGCTCAGAGCCTGGAGCCTGCTTCAATTCAGATTCTGTGTCTCTCTCTCTCTTTGCAGCCCCCCCCCCCACCACACACACACTTGTGTTCTGTCTCTCTCTCTCTTAAGAATAAGTAAAACCCTAAAAAAATTTAAAAAAAGAAATATGTATTGAATATATATAGTTCTACAGCAATCTGCCTTTATAGACAGTCACAATCTTCTCCACGCAACATTTCTGAGAAGCACAGAAAAAAGAAATATTAATTTCCTCATTTAGAGATGAGGGTATTAAGGCCCAAAGTGTTTGAATTATTATCCTAAATTCACATGAATATTTTAGTGTTAGAACCGACATAGCATGCAGGTTACCAAATCCAAGTCCAATGCTCTTATGTCAAGTCAGACTGTATTATGTGATTCATATTATCAGTTCTTCAAAAATACTTTGAGGCATTTCTCTATAGAAGCTAACGTATAAAAAACTGTAACAGAAATAAAAAAGAATAAGATCATAAATATACATGAAGTCATAAGCTAATCCATATCCCGTGGTCAAGAATTTACTGTGGATCTAAATTTCCTTGCAGCGAAGTAGAAAGTTATATAATTTGTATCATTTGACAAATGGAAAAATACAGGTAATGTGATATCGTGTCACCACCATGCTACAAACTCTCCCGATGGCTTTTCATTGCACTTATAGATAATTCAAACCTCACATCATAGCCCACAAGGCACAGAATACTCTGGCTCCCGTTATTTTTCTATTCTCATCAATTATTACTTTCCTCATTGTTAACTACGTCCTAATCTCTTGGTTCTGTCGACATGCCACATTTATTTCCCACCTTCAAGTCTTTGGACTCACTATTCAATACAGTGGCAATACTTCTCCTCACAGATCTTCACATGACTAGTTCCTTCTTATTATCCAGGTCCTAGGTCAAAAGTCTTAGTTTCTCGTTATTCAAGAGCCAGAGAAACTATACTTGACCATCTTATCCAAATTAATCATTTTCCCAGCTATTCCCCGGTTAATTATCATAGCCTACTTATTTATAGTACTTGGCCCTCTCTGAAATTTTCATGTTTATTAATTTTTGTTCACTTCTCTTCTTGCCCTCCAACTAGAATAAAAATTCCACAAGAGCGAGAAACTCATGTGTGCCCCCAACACAATTGGATCTCCAGCACCAAGGACAGAGCCAATCAGGCATTCAATTGAAAATCCATGTGAAAGTCATCGAGCGGGACGAACTTTCCTTAAAACTTCATCCTAAAACCTCACAAACTCTTAAAAAGCCTTTGAAAACATGATGCACTATGGCTTTAGCATCTACTTTTAGACTATGCAGCAGTCACCAATGAGACGAGGTAGAATAAAGAGAGAGTCCATTGCAGAACTTTGAGTAAAACTAATATGAAATGGAAGACCAACAAAATAAGAGCCTTTGAAGGAGAGTAACGTGAAACGTCCAGAGAGAGGGAAAAAACAGCGAGGTTAGTGTTACAAAATGAAAGTGACAAGAAGGTATTTCAAAGCAGGTCATGAATAGTATAGATGCCAGAAAAGTATTCAATGAATTTCTCAACAAAGCTACTAGCGGTAACCTTGGCAAAAGCAAATTCAGGGGAGTGGCAGCGGTGATGATGCAAGTCAGAGCGCAGTGGATTAATGAGAGAATGTAACATGGAATTTCATCATAAAAAATAGATGCCATGGTTTTGTGCTGGGCATTTCTAGAGTAGATTTGTATTTATCTGATTTGACCTCCTAAAGAATCTCAATTTAGCTGTACTCAAGTGTCTTAGAGGAGCACTGCCTTCTGATGAGATACTGAATTGGATATTTGCAAATAAATTGGATTTTTCCCCACTAGCCAGGCTTTTAAATATTTGAATACCTACATATTGTACACCTTAAATTTTCTCTTCTGCAGGCTAAATATTTATAGATTCTCCAACCATGCCCACTTATGACCTGGCTTCGGAGCCTTTACTTGCCTGCTTAAGGTTCTGTGACCACTCTAGTTTGTCAATGTCATCCTACAATGTGATTTCTAGAAATATTTAAGGACATCACTCACCTTTTCAATACTTGTAATAGTTCCTCATCGCCCCATTCATTCTGACTTCTAAGACCTTCAACATTGACTTTAACAAATATTCTTAGGCATTATCTCCATTTCCCTACATTATTTACAATACACATCTAGACCAGGGGTCAGCAAACTTTTTCTGTGAAGCGCCAGATAGTAAATATGTTTGGCTTTGCAAACCATATGTTCTCTGTTACAGCTACTCAATATGTCATAGACAGTACAATATATGATAACTGTACAGTAGACAATACATTAATGAATGACTCTGGCTGAGTTCCAGTAACACTTCATTGGGGAAAAAAAGTCAGCAGGCTGAATTTGGCCCTTGAGCCACAATTTGTCAACCCATGTTCTAGACAAACAAAATGCCTTGTTCATGCTCTCCACCAACCCCTAACCTCCCCCTTCCCCCAATTAGTGAAAGTAAAGGCAATGGCGATAGAACCAGAAGACTCAAGTACAGCAGTTCATATGAGAGGAAAAGTTTTTCCTTCTTCCACATCATTCTGGCGTGAGTGGGCCAGATTGGTTCCTAACTCTGTTTCGCAAGATCATTCATTCGGTACCTGAGCTCTTTCTTGCTAAAGGCAGCGGGTGATTGGCAACTCCGAGTAATACGCAGGCACCAGTACTGTATCTCTTGTTGATCACTTCCCCTAGAGCAATAGGCTTATATTATCCTTGTTTTAGCTTAAAAACTATTGAAAAAGGTAGTTTTGCCAAATGTTTTGACCCTACATCAAATGGGGTTCACTTTCCAAGCCTACCACCTCTTTTCCTACCCATGAAGCCATTGACTCACACGTTAGATTTTTGTTGTGGTGGTTCCTCTCTTCTGATACCAACTTCTACAGTAGAGTAGGGTAGTGTGTGTTAAGTTGACCAAAACATGGGGGAAAAACAACATATTAAAGGTTAATTTCTCATATGTTTAACTGTCCAGGGTGGTTCCGGGCTGTTGAAAGAGACTCTGCTCCACAGTCATTAACAGAACTAGGGTGATGGCCACCCTGCCACATTCAACGTGTGGCTTCAAAGTGCATCTGGGTGGTTGTCATAAGTTTGTTGGAAGAGGAAAAGAACAAGGAAGAACTCATATAAAAAAAATCTTTATGATCCAGGACATGATTTTCTCTCATGTTACACTGACTATAATTCTGTCATATGGCCATACTTAATGGCAAGTGAGGCCGAGAAATGTAGTTCAGCTATATGCCTAGGAGGAAAACAAAAATGAATTATGGTAAATAGTCACTAGTTTCTGTACACCATCTGTCAAGACTCTGCAGTATTGTTCCATTCATGATTTCCTCACTTACTCTCATTTTCTCTTTTGTATGAATCTCTACAGTTCTTTTCGAATGCTCTTCGTGACACACAGACTTCTCTACCTGAAATGCAGATACCGGTGGGCCTGAATGTGATGGTCATTAAAGACAGGAAGACTGGAACTCTGCCTTCTGGCCTGCAGCACTGGAATCTGGAATCGCAGCCAGTGACCCCGTGGCAGAGCACAGCAGGAAGACAGGTTCGGCTTTGTGTTGTCTGACTCATCTTCGTATCACTTCCTCCCAGCGTACGGCATTGAAACAAATGGAAACCCAATTAGTGTGGTTGAAATCACACCTTATCATCTCCCACTTCTCTTGGGCTTTATTTAAGTCTTACGATTTTCCTTCCAACCTGCAGTACACTCTTCTTTGGGTAACTCTCCGACCCATAGTAATTCCCCCTTCCCTTGGAAAAACCTCAGTACAGAGAGGAAACCAGTACAAATAATTAGGTGAGTTTTCAATCTGTAACTGTAGCTGGCTGTTCCATAGACTAAATAAAATGATTTCTACGGGACATTTGGGCACATTGAAAGAGAGACCGGGAGGGTTCAGAGCCAAATCATGTTAATGACAGAATATTAGGGAGAAGATCTACCATTTTCTGCTGTTGAAGTTCCAGGTCCACCCTAATTCCAGCCCTTTTGTGTGCCTTGGCTATTAAAAATCTTTCTTCAAAACTGTGAAATACAACAGTACCCTTTCGGGGTACTTGACATTTTGCTAAAACACTAAAATTAGTTTCCTCTGCTCGCTACGAAAACAAACTTGTTATTACCATGTCACTGTTAGAGTTTTACTTTTCTGGGGTAGAGGGAAGTATAACGGCATTTGAGTCATTATTCTTTCTCTTAAGCACATGGTGACATCATACCTGTGCCATAAGCTATGGGCCCAAATCATTCTAACTTGTCCCCACAGTTGTAACTTTCTTTGAGTCTGGTATTTGTGTAGCTGGATTTTAGCACTCTAACACTTTTGCTCGTATGTTGTTATTATTTGTTTTTGGATTTTGTTCATCGTTCCAGACTATTAAGGTCATTTCTAGTCGTGACAGGACACACAATGCAGCAGAGAACGCTAGCCTCAGCAAGAAGTGTACTCTCCTCTTCCGCCTGGAACTTCTCTATACGACATCTCTTAGGGGTCCTGCGTCACTTGCAGGCCTGACCTGTAAAACCTCTTTTGTAATCCTCCACACTCTCTCCCTTGTCTCCTGGCTACATACAAATGATCCACTGGAGGACTCCAAAGCCCTAAAAAAAAACAGTGGAACAATTAGATTGAAAGAACCTAGGTCCTCAAAAGACTCCATCAAACAGATCTTGGTCTGCAGTTTGAAGAAAAAGTAAACTTGTCTGTATTAAGCCTTTGAAATGTAGGGATTATTTGTAACAGCTGCCAAATAACGAAAATCTGCATGTATATAAGGAAGGGCTATTCAAAAAGACGATTGCAATAAATAGAACATGCTGACCTCAGGATCTGCAAGTGTCTTAAAATCAAACAGTGGAAGGTCTTTAAAAAATGGGAAACGGTAAGAGGGCTGGTAGGAACTTTAGTGGGGGAGGGGGGAGGCAAGCAGTGGGGGTGGGAAGGTGGAAAACTCCAGGCACTTCAACAACAAAATCTGGTTCTGTAGTCAGCCAATTCATGGAATGAGCCATAAGGGAGGATGTCTGTATCTTGGTGCTTGCTTAAGCAGGGGTGAAACCAAAGTTCAGGGACCTGTGTGGAGGAGAGAAGCCTGACTAAAATTTGGTCAAGTAATGTGGAATTATGAGTACATGGTCACAGTCTATCTTGACTAATCCAGTCTCTCTCCTCAGTTTTGTCAATCCTACTAACTCAGTCAACACGCCATCAGGGTACTTACTAAACTCCATATTGTTCCTACTCTGGCCAGGCTCAGCCCCCTCTAACAACAGTAAGAGATTAGAGAGAGCTACTGTAGCACCAGACTTAGGAACCCAAACCTTTTGGTGAAAACCTCTCTAGAGAATGAATTCTTCCACCTCTCATTCAGGGTTACCTCCTCAGTATGATGCCACAGATAAAAGAAAAAGGGTAACACAGCTCACATTCATAAGAGAGAAAATGTACCGTGATAATGTAAGATGTTAACAAAAGGAAAAAACTGGGCAAGAGGATTACAGGTACTCTGTGCTATCTATGTAACATTTCTGTAAATATAAAACCATTCTAAAACGTAAACATTTCATGCTTCTGACAAATATTGAAAATAATAAGTGATGGCAAGGATGCAGGGGAAAGGGAGCATCCATACGTTGCTGGTGGGAATGCAAAATTGTACAACCACTTAGGAAGACAATTTGGCGGTTGCTAATAAGGTCAAACCTCCACTTACCGTATGGGACAGCAGTCCTGCTCCTAGATACTACACCAGAAAAATCATCATTTATGTTCACTCCAAAACCTCTAAGGGAAAGTTTAAGGCAGCTTTATACATCATCATCAAAAGCTTTAAACAACTCCAATGGCAGGAATATACCGTTAATACATACAACAGTATGGGTAAATATCAAATGCGTTATCATAAGTGAAGACAGAAAAATTATATATACTCTACGATTCTATTTATGTGACTTTATATGTAGACACAGATAAGAGACGAGAGGTCTCCCTGGACTTGGGGGTATGGGGATGGGTTACAAAAGAGCAACATGGGAGGATTCGGAGACGTGATGGAACCGTTCTGTATCATGAGCGTGGTACTGGTTACATAAGTGTATACATTTGTCAAAACCTGTAGAACTGAACCCCAAAAGAGTATGACCCTGTGTAATTTTATTATTTTTTAAATGTTTATTTATTTATTTTGAGAGAGAGAGAAAGAGCATGAACAGGGCAGGGGCAGCAAGCGAGGGAGAGAAAGAATCCCAAGCAGGCTCTGTGCTGTCAGTGCAGAGCCCAGTGCAGGGCTCAATCCCATGAACCGTGAGATCACGACCTGAGCGGATGCTCAACCGACTGAGCCACCCAGGGACCCCCTACCCTGTGTAATCTTAAATGTATGGATGACAAAATAAACATTGAAAGGAAAAGGGTGGGATATGATATGCAGCAAATTCTAATCAAAAGAAACCTGATAAAATTGATATTACGTAAGATGAAGGCCAAAAAGACCTACAATAAAAATGACGTATATTCTGTCCTTAAAGCAAATCTCAGCAAATATAGAGAATAAAAACATCCAAATAAAATTCTCTGACCAATTAGGCTAGAAATTAATAACAAAAGAGTAGCCATAAAATTCCCATATGTTTTAAAATTTAAACGGTGCACATCTAAATAACTCATTGACAAAAAGAGAATAACTGCATTTAGGTAGTATTTTACCATAAATGATAATGCAAATCAGATGTATTAAAGCATGTAGAACACATCTAAAGCAGTAATCAAAGAAAAACTTATAGATTTAAATACTTCTATTAGAAGCGAAAGCCTGAAAATCAACAATATTATGTGAATCTTCATCTTACATAAGAGAAAAGAACAGCAAAGTATGGGGTGCCTGGGTGGCTCAGTCGGTTAAGCATCTGACTCTTGATTTCTGCTCAGGTCATGGTCCCTAGTTCATGAGATTGAGCCCTATGTCAGGCTCTGTGCTGACAGTGCAGACCTGTTTGGGATTCATTCTCTCTCTCTCTCTCTCTCTCTCTCTCTCTCTCTCTCTCTCTCTCAAAATAAATAAATTTTAGGCAAAAGAAAAAGAAAAGAATAGCAAAGTAAACCCAATGAGAATAGAAGAAAAATAATAAAGGAACCAATATCAGTGAAATAGAGACGATCAAACGGAAAGATTCTACCTAGAAATTGCTAAAATGACCAACCTCTGGTCATTTAAAATGACCTATTGAAAAACAAGGAAAAGATACAAAGAAATGTCAGGAATGACGGGATGTCAAGATGTGGAAGACTCAATACTAGAAAGATGCTGCTTCTCACCCATTTCATCAATGGATACAACCCTCATCCCGATTAAAATCCTGGAAGGTTTTTTGAGCAACTGGGCTTATCATCAAAAGTCTCATTTAAGAAACACGTAGCGCTTCAAGAATGGAAAATTATGATCTCAAAAGTGAAGTGCGAGATGCAAGAGGAATGCTTATGAAAGAAAATGTTAACCATGTGTGTAAATCTAAACAGAAACTGTTAGTACAAAAAATAGTGTCCTGTTTGGGGGATATAAAGATTATAGCTGAAATAGTAAACATTTTGTAGTTGTGAAAAAGGAAATTTTCACTGAATTTTGACCACGTACATGTGGACTTGGTTCCTCTGAGCCTGGAGAGAGTATGATAGCAAATAATTGAGGCCTCAGAAAAAAAAAAAAAAAAGAATCAGAGCAAGAGCTTCTAGAAAAACTATTTAGAATGAATGGAAAAACAGCCAGTGAACATATAGCCGTACTATGTAGACTCAGTAAAAAGATTCAGGAATCATTCATAGGTTTGCCCCTGAGCTCCACTAAATCCCGAAGATCTTTAACTGGCAAGACAAAGACTTGTTCCAACTAAACAACCACTTTGCCTTGTGGAATTATGGTTTTCTTCCTTTGCCTTTTGTCATGCAAAGAGTTCATGGACATATACCCCAAGCACCACTTTGCGCAGAAATAACGTAGAGCTCATGGGAAAAAAAAAAGTTCTAAGTAGATAAATAGCATACATCACGCAGTACTCCAAACATTCATTACTCCGTACCCAGAATGTTCCCAGATGTTCTGTTTGCACCAGGTCTAAAGTTCCAACAGGACGGGACCCTACTTTTATTATTATTATTATTATTATTATTATTATTATTATTAATTTTTTGACCCCCTTCACCTATGTTTCCCCCTTCCACCTATGTTCTTTGTATCTATGAGCTTGTTATTTGTTTTTTAGATTTTACACATAAGAAAGATCTTGCAGTATTTGTCTTTCTCTAACTTATTTCACTTAACATAATGTCCTCAAGGTCCATCCATGTTGTTGCAAGCGGCAAGATTGCAAATGAGTAAGATTATTCAGCCATATCCAGTCAAAACCACAATGAGGGGCACCTACGTGGCTCAGTCAGTTAGTTAAGTGTCAGACTCTTGATTTCGGCTCAGGTCACGATCTCACGGTTTGTGAGGTCCAGTCCCGCGTCAGGCTCTGCGCTGACTCATGAGCCTGCTTGGGAGTCTCTCCCTCTCTCTCTCTCTCTCTCTCTCTCTGCCCCTCCCCACTGGTGTGCAAGTGCACATACATGCATTCTCCCCCTCTGTCTCAAAAGAAATAAATAAATAACCATTGAAAAAAAACCCACAATGAGCTATCACCGCACCTCACACCTGTCAGAACAGCGAAAATAAAAAACACCAAAATAGCAAGCGTTGGTGTGAATGTGCAGAGAAGGGAACCCTCGTGCACCGTAGGTGGGAATGCAAGCTGGGGAAGCCACTGTGGAAGAGGGCGTGGAGGTTCCTCAAAGAATGAAAAATAGAAACACCATATGATGCAGTAATTGCACTACTGGGTGTTTACCCAAAGAATATGAAAACACTCATCAAAATGTTACATGCACCCCTATGTTTACAGCGGCATTATTTACAATAGCCAAGTTATGGAAGCAGCCCAAATGTCCATTGACAGACGAATGGATAAAGATGTGGTATATACATGCAATGGAACCTTATTTAGCCATAAGAAATGAGATCTTGCCGTCAGCAACAACATGGATGGAGCTAGAGAGTATAACGCTAAGTGAAGTAAGGCAGTCAGAGAAGGACAAATACCCTGTGATTTCATTCATATGTGGAATTTAAGAAACAAAACAAACAGGCAGAGGGAGGAAAAAAGAGACAGAGAGACAAATTAAGAAATAGACTTTTAACTATAGAGGACAAGCTGATGGTTACCACAGGGGACGTGGGGGGAGCGTATGGGCGAAATAGGTGAAGGGGATTAAGAGTACACATACTGGGACGCCTGGGTGGCTCAGTTGGTGAAGCATCCGACTCTTGATTTTGGCTCAGGTCGTGATCCCAGGGTCATGGGTTCAGGCCCTGCACAGGGCTCTGTGGTAGCACAGGGCCTGCTTGGGATTCTCTCTCTCCCTCTCCCTCTGCCCCTCTCCTGCTAATGTGTTCTCCCTCTCAAAAAAAAAAATTGTTTTAATGAAAAAAAGAGTACACGTATCATGATGTGCACTGAGTAATGTAGAGAATCGTTGAATCACTATATTGTGCACCTGAAACTAATATAGCGCTGTGTTTTGACCATAGCAGAATTGAAATAAAATAAATAAAAATTAAAAGCGTAGAAATTTGCTGAAATATAGGGAGAAAAAGTGAAATGAGAGAACTAAAACACCAGTTAAATAAAGACAAGGAAGTAAAGAAAACAATCAAGGAAAAGTTGTCAGATGACAAGATAGAAAATAAAATAGAAAATCCAAATATATCGGTAATCACGCTAAACACAAATGGACTGATAATGGTGTAAGCAACACAATTTACAAGCTTACTCCTATACTCCCATATTAGGAAATCCATTATTTTCAAGCATATATGAAGCATTTATAAAAGTTAACTTCATATTAGGCTGTCAACCCCATCAACAAGTTTCAAAGTATGGTATCCAGTGCCATACACATCGTACTTTCCAACTATGACGCATTCCAATTAGAGATGTTATAAAAAGACAACCAAGACATACATTTGGAAATTTAAAAACACACTCATGTCAAAGACAAATTATGATGGAAATTAGGAAATACGTAAAAGTAGATGATACTGAAAAGACCCAAATACAAAACAACCAAACGTGTTAGATGCAGCTAACGCGGCTCTTGCATTAAAAACGAAAATGGAAAGTGAAGAAACTAAAGAAGTTAGAAAAAGAATTTATAAATTCAAGTCAGGATAATAGAAATAATTTTTAAAATACAAAAGCAAATATCCGAAATGGAACGTAGCCAAGAGATCAACGTGGCTGCAGTGAAAAGAGACGGGAGCGTCACTGAAAATGAAGTCAGAGAAGTGAGAGAGGAAAGGGAACCAGATGTTTCAGAGCCTTTTAGGCCTCAGTGAAGACTGAGGCTTCTATTCTGAAGGAGCTGGGAAATCATGGGAGGGTTTTAAAAAGAGTAGTGACATGAGCTGATTGACATCCTAATTTGAGACTGGACTAAAGGAAGGCAAAAAAAATAAGGAGACCAGTCACGAGGTTACTACAATAATCCAGGGGGAGATAGTGGTGGTTTAATCCAAGTCAATGGCAGTGGGAATAGTTAGAAGTAGTCAAATCTAGGGGCGCCTGGGTGGCTCAGTCGACAAGCGTCCGACTTCAGCTCAGGTCATGACCTCAGGGCTTGTGGGTTTGAGCCCCGCATCGGGCTCTGTGCTGACAGCTCAGAGCCCGGAGCCTGTTTCGGATTCTGTGTCTCCCTCTCTCTCTGCCCCTCCCCTGCTCATGTTCTGTCTCTGTCTCTCAAAAATAAGTAAATAAAAACATTTTAAAACAAGTAGTCAAATCTAGAATATATTTCAGGATTGGAGGTGATAAGATTTATTAATGGACAATATACGGGGTGTGAGAAAGAGGTCAAGAATATGGCAAGATATTTTGACCCGAGGACTGAGGTTGTTATTAATTAAGATGGGAAAGACTGTGGGAGGAGTTGACATGGAATGTAATATGAAGAGTGTGGTTTGGTACATATTAAATTCCAGTTGTTATCAGATATTCAAATTAGGGTATCAAGTATGCAGTTGGAAATCTAGGTTAGGATTCAGAAATATATTCTTTTTTTTTTCTTTTTTTTTTTTCTTTTTTTTTTGAGAGAGGGAGAGACACAGGGAATGAATAGGGGAAGAGCAGAGAGAGAGGGAGACACAGAATCGGAAGCAGGCTCCAGACTCCAAGCTGTCAGCACAGAGCCCGAAGTGGGGCTTGAACCCACAAACAATGAGATCATGACCTGAGCCAAAGTTGGACCCTCAACCGACTGACCACTTCAGGCACCCCAGAAATACATCCTTTCTAACATGGCCAAGCCTTTACATATAACTTCAATATAAAGATTTGTGACTTAAATGACAAGTTAATTTATAATAACACAGCAATTAATTATCCTCATTCTTTTCTATTTTAGTGTATATACTCCAGGATCACAGTGGATTCTCACACTGAGAGAATATTTAGCCTTTTAAATCTTCTGACACAGGATCCGAGCATTTAACTTGAACAGGATGTTGAACTATGTTCCAAAACCTAGGTTTCGAAACAAGTTCTTAAAATTTTATCAATGGAAATTTTATGTTCCCACTTAGGTAGTTTTAACTGTTGGTTGAAATGGCACGTCCCAAGCTGGTAATTATTTTTGAAAATCTGAAATCTCTAAACACATTTTTAAATCAATTAGCACTCAGTAAATTGGTGCACGTTATAGTTTTATGGTTAGTTTTTTGTTTTTTGGTTTTTTTTTTTTAATTTAGATTCCATAGTTGTTTTCCTGCAAGGGGAGATTAAATACAATTGTTTTAAAATGGTTGCCCAAATTAAAAAAATAATAAACCAGACAATGCAAAAAACCTGTGACCAGTATAGGGCCTAACTATATTCAATGTTTTCTATTATTTACACTCAGTCTTCTTCCTCTCTTCAGCCTCTTTTGTAAAGGTAGTCAATGAAAAATTCTCCTACCCATTATCCTCTGCCTCCCATTTTGAAAAGATGAGGCCTCAACATTTTTTTCCCTTTTTGTGCCTGATGGTTCAACTTCAAAATATGATCGGAATTTGCCCTTTAGCCTTGACAGTCCCCGGAGCCCTAAATACTCTTCTAATTTCCCCCTCTCCTGTGAGGGCAAAATGACTTGTAAAAGGGTCAGGATGTATTTCTAGACATCCTAAATTTTCCACGTGACTTTAAATGGAAGTCCTTAATTACTTGAAGCTTTGTCCAACTCTGCACCCAGTCAATTTTCTTCCTCAGATTCTGACCTTCCCCTATAATTCAACTAGAGCCAGGCAGTAAAATCTGTTTATTCCTTTCATGAAGATACTCCTCCTTCTATCCATCTGGGGACTGCCTCCCCGTAACCTCTGGGAAATAGAATACTTTCTTGGCCCACTAATAAGACAATTAGATACTGACCTATATGCTTTGCCCTTTGGAAAGATTCCATCCAATGTTGCCTATACTTGGAGTTTTCCAAAGTGGTCACATTCTCTTTAGTCAAAGCTAGGAGGGCTCGGTCATCTATGAAAACAAGAGGGAAGACCACAGTTTCAGACAGTAAACTAACAAAGTCAGGAACACGGTAATCCAGCTGATCATAATAACAAGAAGCAGTAGTTCTATTGTTTCATAATCTATGTTCTCTGCCATGAGTGGAATTGTGACTAGCAGTTAGACAGTACAGATCGTAGCAGGAAGGGAAGCAAAAAGCAAATTTTACTTGAACTGCACCCTAGTCCTTCCCCTTGAGGAAGGCTTATGAAGAATGCATATGGCTTCCCACCACATTACCACTTATCACTGGCCCACAGTTTTGTCCATTATCATGTCATGAGCATGAAGGGAAGCAGTAACCAGGGAAACTTGGGGTAGCACATGTACTTTATCCATGATCAAAATGTCTTTTCTACCTAGTCGCCAACTACATTCCTTGCTCCTATCTACGGTACATAAATACAGAAGAATAATGTATCTTCTTCTTTGTCTTGCCTGTGTCTTCATACCTTACTGACCAAAAAGTGTTTTTGTTAGTAAAGTCTTAGTTGTCTAATGTGGGTTATAAGCTTAGGAATCCCCCAGGCTTACACCAATGGGTTAACAAGGCATAAAGAAATACAAAATCATAAAATGCTCACACCTGAGTTTGGGTAAACCAGATTGTCACTCCAAGAATAGGGAGGTGCAAAGACACCTTGAGAATAGGGAGGCACAAAGGTGCCAGGAATAGGGAGGTGCAAAGGCACCCCAAAATAGATAGGGGGGCAGAGCCCCCAAAATAGAGAGGGAGAGGCAAAGGCCTAAAATAGGAATGGGTGCAAAGGTGCCCAATACACAGGTATATGAAATAAACAATAATAGATATTCAGGGTAGAAGCTCCCCCAATTTAGTACAATGGCAGAAAGCTGCTTTCACAGGAGGATAGCTCCAGGTTAGGTAAACTGGTGAATTGAACTACAGACCTCTGCACTGTATGCAAAGCAGCCCAGAGCGGAGATGGTTAACAAAAGAAATGGTGCCTTGTCAACCCTGAGGTGACTCCCCCTATCTGTCTCGTCCCCAAGGCTGGCTGAGATAAACAGAGGTGCTGTTTCATGTCTGCTGTAAACAACCTTCCTCCCGACAGCCCGGTGCCCGGATTTTGTTTTGTATTAACCCAAACCCCAAACAATGTATATCTTCAAAACCCCCCTCTTCCTTCATGTCCCCACGTTAATGTTCCCAGTTTCCTTGTCTCTTTGTACATGTCCATCACGTTTGTAAGCCTTCTGATCTTAATAAAAACTAGGGCAAGGACCCTTATTCAGGGCTCTTGTCTTTTCCCGGACATTAGCCATCTCTCGCTTTAATCCTGCGTCCGCTCTTTTGCTGGCCAAAAGAGAACTTCAGACTTACAGTCTACGACAGTCTAATTCCACTTATTTCATATACATTTTTACTAACACACAAAACATACTCAAACATTTTCAACCTCGTGATTGTACCACTTACCTGCCGATAAGATCTCACTACCTGCACTGCATATAATTACTGAACTTATACATTTTCTTTTTCCAGTAAAATAGTCTCTCCTTCTGTTCCATACTATAGACAGGGCCTAGGGTAGGCACCATAGGCTATGCTACATTTTATATCAATAACTTTAACTAGTCATCCAGTGTATTTATTTAACCCATAACCAATCCCCATAACTCTATTCCAATATACCCCAAATTGAGCCATCTTTTTCATATCAACATGAAAAACTTGAGTGAACTCCTCCCTGAAATTCAGATCCAGTATATTTATTTTAAGAGTTATAAGGGAAAACACAAACGCTTACTCATCAGTCTTCAGTGAAAGAAAAATAATACTTGTCCCAGAGACTTGACGAGTGACCAGATTAAAGCAGGAGCCATGAGACATCAGAAGAGACAGACGAAAGCTATTTTGGTGAAAGCATTGACAGGCCTGGAAATGGAGACGATGTGCATGTGTGGGCAAAGGACAAGGAAGAGTTAAAGATGATTTCCAGGTTTCTATCTCGTGTGATGAGGTGCACTGTGGACTGTTATCTCTCAGTCCCCAAACAATACTGAAACTCAGTTATGCCCAGCGTGCTTTGTAGGCCCCAAATTCTGAATTTCAGCAGCCTCGTGTCTGTTTGTGTTCACATCCCAGCATGCTTGATCACAAAATGCACCCCCATTCATATATAAGCTCAAAAACTCAATATTGCCAATAATTCTCCCAGTCCCTAACCCTGTGTTTCAGATGATGCCCCTTATTTAAGACTTGCCTATCTTCAAGATACCTCTGGTCATCCGTAAGATGCCTTGGACTCAACATATTGATATCAATGGCCAACCTCAGAAAACATGAACGGCTGGGCAGGGGGCAGGCGGGGAATGATAATCCAGGATCTCCATCTTCAGAATGCTGTGACTACCAATGTGTCTTTGTGTAATCACCAAAAACAACAATAGCAATAACAACAAGGCTTCCCAGTAAGTTATGTCCCTTGTCATTGCAGCTATCAGTAAGCAGAACCGTCAACCTTAGTTCAATGAAGCAAGGGAGAAAATAACCTCTTTCAAACAGCCTGTCTTTTATCACTACATCAGGAAACGTTGAAAGTGTTGAGCCACAAAAAATAACTACTTTTATGTTCAAATTATGTACCTAGCAGTTCACTGCCCAAAAAGGGGGCTATGGTAAACCACTTCTCACATACCCTCTAGATGTGCTCTATTATACATAGCTAAATGCTGACCAAAGAAGCATATAAAATTTTCAGTGTTTGGTAAATGGGAAGATGTTCCTTTGCACATAGCTTGTAAAACAATCTAGCCCTTTAAATGTCAATACAATAGCCACTAGTGACATACGGCTACTGAGCCCTCGAAATGTGACAAGTCTATATTAAGATGTGCCGTAAATGTAAAATGCATCGCATATTTTGAAGAAAAATTATGAAAAAGGAATGTAAGATATGAGTATAAGTTTTAGATGATACTAGTTTGGACAGATTGGGTTAGATAAAATATATTACTAAATATAATAATATATATATATAATATTACTAAATAATTTCCATTTACCTCTTTTAACATGGTTTCTAAAAAATTTAGAATTACGTAGGAAGCTCACATTATATTTGTATCGGACATTGCTATTCTATACTATGTTAGAGCATATATCAGATAACAATTTTAGAATGCCCTTTAACTGTCTGTTGTCTTCTTGACTATCACTTTTTCCAAACTAAATTACTGTGACATATAGTTAGTCTGCCTTTCTCAGTGTGTCCTAACCAATTTCTCAGTTAACTAGGGAATTTGTTTAAAGGAAAATAAAATTTTCTGTTTTATGTTTTCATATTTCCAAACATGATATAGGTAACTTTTATTAGATTCCAACTGGCATCATTAGTGTTCATCAACATACAAAAAAACAGGTAACTTGGGCAAATGGTGGAAACCCAGGGGAGATATTCCATCTTTTCAGTTAGTGCTATATTTTTCCTCCTTTTCAATTAGCACAAGCAATCTTTTTGATATAGTGGCAGCACAACGTGACTATATATGCTAAGTGATGTTGCGAATTCAGGCTGTGAGATTTCCCTTGGAGATTAAATTACCTTTGAAATTCTCCAGCTGAAGCAGCATGAATTTCTCTTCTACTTTGTTTTTGGCCTGGAATCCTTAGTGATGCAATTTCTTCCTAAGGAAAATGCATCGAAATGACTCTCTGGTTCTCTGAGCTTTGCTTAAGCCCAATATCAACAAAGATGATGAATATTTTTGGCGGGGGTGGGGAGGGGGGGCTTGGTGAACTGCCCTGCCATTCATCTAGCTGTCTTCAGGAATTACAGGCAGAAAGGGATTAGAATTACTAGTGACTTCTTTCCTTGATGTCAGGCAGAGCAAACTGTCCTAAACAAAGACTGGAGTTCTGTTTTTAAGCTGGGATTTTTGTTCAGGTTGTTAACGTTTGTGGCTAAAGATTTTCTATCGGACTCATAAAATTTATAGATACTTTGGCCAGGTGCATCATTCCTATATACTCCTCTCCTCGCATTTCCTCTGATGAATCCCATACTGGTAGACAAACACTGGAGTGCGATATGTTGAGTATCCTGAGGAAAAATGAAAAGTTCCATTCATCCATTAATTATCTAGACGTTTGATTCCCTCAACTATTACCATTTACTCGTCCATCTAGAAATTTCTAGACAATGGATAAAAGTGTCCAGTTTTCATTTATTAAGTTGGCCTCATCTCGTTTCAGTCATTTTATAAGCTCTAACGCATCATAAGGTTGTGATGAATTGCCTCCCCTTTTGTAATAGAGGGAAAATTAGAACATTAACAGAGTCTATAGTTTCAGACTTAACACAATTCCATATCAGTATCAGAACCTACACATCCACCTAAAAGCAAAATGTACACTTCAAAATCAGATGGGGTAGCCTAAATGCCCTATGGGTGATTCCAGTGGAATACAGTGCATAACGTTTCTGAAGAATGCATATTAAATATGAGCAGTTATAAGACTCTGAGTAGGATGTAGTATGCTTGTGTAAATGCAAGTAAGATCATATTTGAAGGAGGGTTCCTAAGATTAGAATAAAGCTAAAATGGATGCGAGGTTAAAATATTCCAATAACACTTGAAACCTGTAGTCTTTCTGGTATTCATCCAAAACCGTGAGCATGTTTCTTTCTTCTGTGTTTGCAATGGTTGAGGTTCATTTACTTCAAAAGTTCTCAAATTTATTCTAGGCACAGGGTCTTGGGCCCCAGGGCCAGCAAACTTTTTCCGTGAAGGGCAGACTCTAATCGGTGTTTGTTACTTTGCTGGCCACAAGATCTCTGTTGCAACTATTCAACTCTGCCACTGTAGCACAAGCTTATAAGCACAAGAAGTCATAGTATGTAAACCAATGGGCGTGGCTGCGTTCCAATAAAACTTTAGAAAAACACATGATAGGCTGAATTTGGACTATAGTTCATAGTTTGTTAACCCATTTCATTCCAATGAAATCTCACATCAAATCCCAGTGGCTCGTAATGGTTATGAATGAAAGTTCAAAAACACAGGTTAAGTCAGAAATACCACATTATCTTCCAAAGAAAACCTTTTATAACACCACTCAGTGGCAAGTTTTATCTGAGTACTTCTTTTTTTTTTTTTTTTTTGATGTTTATTTTTGAGACAGAGAGAGACAGAGCATGAGTGGGGGAAGGGAGAGGAAGAGGGAGACCCAGAATCCGAAGCAGGCTCCAGGCTCTGAGCTGTCACCACAGAGCCCCATGCGGGGCTCGAACTCAGGGATCCTGAGATCATGACCTGAACTAAAGTCAGACGCTCAACCGACTGAGCCACCCAGGGGCCCCCTATCTGAGTAATTCTTGGAGCTATCCCCCCCCCTCCCTAGGATCTTATGTAGCAGCAACACAAAGCAGTGGGTTGGGGTATGTGGGTTCCATTGTCTGTATGTTATCTGTTTAGACATGTTACCACTCTAACCTCCATCAACAGGCCTCTTCAGTCCTGACTCGGTGCTGCTTGAGGCCATGCTGGAAGCATGGGTAATTGATGGATATACTACAAACTCCCACTGGAGTCCCATGCAGACATTACTTAACGATGGCTTGCCACATACTGGGGGTGCTTCCACGGTTCTTGTTTATATTTTGGAAACCACTTTATTGAGTTATGGACATGTAAAAAGCTGTACATATGTCATGTATACAAGTCTAATTTAGGGATAAGTATACGTTCGTAAAACCATTACGGCCATTATGGTCATAAACACATTCATTCCCTCCCAAAGTTTCCTCCTGTCCCCTTTATTGTTGTTATTTGCATGTGTGTGTGGTAAGAACATTTAACATACGATCTGCTCTCTTAGCAAATTTTAAGTATACAATAGGGTTTTGTTAGCTATAGGCCCTATGCTGTATTACAGATCTCCAGTGTATTACAGATGTATTACAGTGTATAACAGATCTTTAACGTGTATAACTGAAACATTGTACCCTTCCCTCCACATTTCCCCTTCCCCACAGCCGCTGGCTTCAAGGGTTCTGAACCTAGGGTTTGACTGCAGGCAGGGCAAACAGACCGTTGTGTTTTTCCTATCTTCTGGAAATCTTGCCTTTCTGCCATATTATTTTCAATATTGTTCTCTCCAGTGTACTACTCCCTTTCCCCAGCCAACGTTCTGCAAATGGATCAGGGTTTTATTTAAGAACTGGGGCTCCAGGTTATTTCTGCTTAAATCCTTGAGGAAATCTGCTTAAAAAGTAAATGCACTATGAAGCAGTGACAAACAATGTAATTTTTCCTAAAGGCTTCATTTTTTTTTTCAGAGAAGTTTTAGGTTCACAATGATATTGAGAGGAAGGTACAGGGATTTCCCCAAAACACCATGTCCCATGCATAGCCTTGCCCATCATCAACACCACTCAGGAGGGTATTGTTTTTTTAACTAAGCATGAACCTACATCAACACATCATCATCACCTAAAGTCCATAATTTGCCATAGGGTTCATTCTTAGTGTCGTACGTTCCATGGATTACAACAAATGTTTCATGGTCTATAACCATCATTGTAATACCATATAGGGTGTTTTCACCGCCCTACAAATCCTCTGTGTGCTACCTGGGAACCACTAATCTTTTTATTGTCTCCGTAGTTTTGCCTTTTCTAGAATTCCTTATAGTAGGAATCGTGTGGTACGGAACCTTTCAAGTGGACTTCTTTCACTTAGTAATATTCATGTAAGGTACCCTCTATGTCTTTTCATGGATTGATAGCTCATTTTTTAGCACCAAATAATGTTTCATCATCTGGACATACCATGGTGTATTTACCCATTCACCTACTAAAAGACATCTTGGTTGTTTCCAAGTTGGGTGACTATGAATAAAGCTGCCATAAACATCCATGTGCAGGTTTTATGTGAACATAAGTCTTCAACTCCTTCGGGTAAATACCAAGGAGAACAATGGCTAGATCGTATGGTAAGAGCATGTTTAGTTCTGTAAGACACTACCAGACTGTCTTCCACAGGGTTGTGCCATTAAGGCTCAAGAAAAGCAAGTTAAGTTAGAAAACACACTCTTCCAGGTTCCTGAAAGTTTACATTTCTCCTCAGTTTCCTGAAATCAGCATCAATCTTCTCCATTCTGGAGGCGGAACCAATGTGCTCAGTTAAAACATAACATATGTCAAAAGTGCCCATTTTCTCTGGCCATTCAGTTTTCTTTCTCTACTTCATTTGTTCATTCATTTAATTTTGTCTGGGCTAGAGGATCTAGATTTTTTGAGACAAAGGGCAAGTGGAGAATAATATAGGGATAATGTGTACAGTAAAAGAAGCTTCAAGAATGGAACTCGGGTACCCCAACATTTAAGAGGAGACTGGAGGAAAAGGACCTTGCACGAGCTCATGCTAAGCAGTAGCCAGGAACAAATGCAAGAAGTCAAATTATTAACAGCATCAAGTACAACAGAGAGGTCAAGTCAGTGGGGCACTACCCACCAGGAGTCACAACTGAAAAAGCAATACATGGTGTCTTCGAAGAATCTGTCAGAGTTCAATCATGAAAACAGAAAATGAGAGGCTTATGCAATTATTGGAAGCCTGGGGCAGAAAAGACCAAGAGAGCCACAGCTGATTTTCAGGAAATCTAGAAGAATAGAGGTTATGGGAACCCTGCCACCAATACCTTCAGCTGCCTTCAACCCCAAAGAAAATGACCTGTAGGCTGTCAATAGATTGGAATATATTGTGCATTTGAACATAGCCACGTTACGTTAATTAGAGTGTGGGTCCATATTCCCTTATTGGATTTTCTTGCTTATAACATTATTAATCCACAAACACAATGTTACTTTTGCTGCTTTAATTCTCAAAGCACTAAACTATTTGCATATCATGATTATTTTGATTCTTTAGCGACCTGCTTTTCAATGCATTTTTAATAAGTAGGAAACTTCTCATTCCAATATAAATTATGGAATTCACAGCTAAAACTGTCTTTCAGTCAGATTGTGATATTGTAGTTCATAAAAACGGTGTCATTTTCGCAAAATTGGATCCGTGGTTATGTTTAGATTCTTCATTAGTTCTTTCAAAGTGTATGTTTATATGGATAACACCAAGTTAACCTAATAACGTTGAGGACTATTGAAAGTCTCTCGGGGCGCCTGGGTGGCGCAGTCGGTTAAGCGTCCGACTTCAGCCAGGTCACGATCTCGCGGTCCGTGAGTTCGAGCCCCGCGTCAGGCTCTGGGCTGATGGCTCGGAGCCTGGAGCCTGTTTCCGATTCTGTGTCTCCCTCTCTCTCTGCCCCTCCCCCATTCATGCTCTGTCTCTCTCTGTCCCAAAAATAAATAAAAAACGTTGGAAAAAAAATTAAAAAAAAAAAAAGTCTCTTAATTTATGTAGGCTATTAAGTGGGAAAATAATTCAAACTGAATTTTAAAGATTGGAGACTTTATTGGGAAACTTTATTCAGAAAAATCCTTGACTTAAAACAAAAAGGAGTTGATATGAAATTAAACCTGTTGGCGGAGACCTCACAGAATGAGTTGAGAACCTGAGCAGTTACATAAATTTAATTGCAAGATATAACGTGAATCTATAGAAAATAAATCGTCATACAGAAGCCAACTAAACCATAAAAGAACATTAGGTTTCATTTGATAATTATAAGTGATTTTATGCCATTTGAGTTCCAAACTGATTTTGTTAATTTTTACCCAATTCTGCTCAGTACGTATGGCAAATTTCAATATCTCCTTTGTTCTGGCTAATCCAGCGTGTCTTTGCTGCCTAAGAAATCCGACAGCTCAATAGAGAAAAAAAAAGTGTGCATCAAATTCCTAATGAGTGCAATTTACATTATAAGGAGGAACAATCACACTCAGCACTTTCTTTCTTTGGAAATGACTTGGGAATTCCTTAGAAAGATCCAGTGATTTCAAAAACATGCAATATATCACTATCTAGGCTTGTAAAGAAATAAAAGTAAAAGGGCTCCTGGCTGTTCTGCAACCACAGTTCCAATAAAATCCCAAGTTATATTTGGCCCTGAAATTCAGGATTCCTATACATGCTAGTAACTGTTAAATATCTCTTTTCTTTTTTTTTTTTAATTTTTTAATGTTCATTTTTATTATTTATTTATTTTTTTAAATTTTTTTTTAACGTTTTATTTATTTTTGAGACAGAGAGAGACAGAGCATGAACAGGGGAGGGTCAGCGAGAGGGAGACACAGAATCTGAAACAGGCTCCAGGCTCTGAGCGGTCAGCACAGAGCCCGACGCGGGGCTCGAACTCACGGACCGCGAGATCATGACCTGAGCCGAAGTCGGCCGCCCAACCGACTGAGCCACCCAGGCGCCCCTATTATTTATTTTTGAGAGAGAGAAAGAGCACGTGCTCGCGTGGGCGCGCAAGTGGCGGAGGGGGAGGGGCGGAGAGAGAGAGGGAGACACAGGATCCCAAGCAGGCTCCAGGCTCTGAGCTGTCAGCACAGAGCCCGACGCGGGGCTCGAACCCAGGAACTATGAGATCATGACCTGAACTGAAGTTGGTCACTTAACTGACTGAGCCACCCAGGTCCCCCTCTTTTCTATGTATTCTTACTGCTATTTTAAAAATTCATATGATAATTGGAAAGATATTGCACGTATATGATGATAGAGTTTCATTTATGAGAATCCTTGGCATTCTATTAAGAAGCATGACATCTTTATTTTATTAGTTTGCTAATTTCTCTGACGTGCAATCCCTATTACTTCTGTTTCTCCTCTTGAGTTCTTCATCCCCGATTACTCTAACAAGATTCTCACATAAGTGCAACTATGTCAGAATCGCAGCCCCCTCTCCCCATTTAGTTGCAACAATAATCGTTAATAGACCGTGTAAACAAATTTCCTTCATGAGCAAACCCGCAAAGACAGTCTTGATTTGTTACGCATTGGACGAGACCATCCACTTAAAGAGAATTGAATGACTTAATTCAGTATTGTTATTTCTGAACATGCCAGGCCATTCTTTTTCACCGGCAGGTGTTTGACTGGTCTATTCACAATGCACAGGTGGTTTTTACCCCAGATATAGCTCCACGGCTCATCCTCACTTGTTTAAGTCTTTGCTTAAATGTAACCTTCTCAGGAAGGCCTACATCAACAACTTTTTAAAAAATATCCCAACACCCTCTTCTCTATAATCCCAATATCCTTTACCCTGCTCTATTTGTTTTTCTTCTCTAAAATATACACCCAGAAAGGCAGAGATTTTTGTTCATATTATTTGTCAAGGCATCATTGGCACCTAAAACGTCTGACACATAATATTTGCTCAATAACTGTTTGTTATAAAATGATTGATTTCTGGGGGCGCCTGGGTGGTTCAGTCGGTTAAGCGTCCACCTTCGGTTCAGGTCATGATCTCGTAGTTTGTGAGTTCCAGCCCCGCGTCAGGCTCTGTGCTGACAGCTCAGAGCCTGGAGCCGGCTTCTTGGATTCTGTGTCTCCCTCTCTCTCTGCCCCTTCCCAACTCACTCTCTCTTTGTCTCTCTCTCAAAAATAAACGTTAAAAAAATAATTTAAAAAATGATTGATTTCTGCACTGGAAGTGTGGCCTGATGTCTATGAATACAAAAATCTATATCCCATTTAATAATTCCTCATGCTCAACAGTGGTCACAGTTCTCAATTACACAAGATCTATAGTTTAGCCAACTTATTTCTGTTCTAGGTAAATAAAAAATTAACTCTGTGTCTTTTCTTATGGTATTCTCCCAGCTTAACAATATTATTCTTCCACATCTACCATTAACCACTTTTAATTTACTCTCGATGCAATTTCCTTTAGACATGTAAGCTATGTAAGTCCAAAGAAAACAATTCCCTAAACTTGAGAAAGAGATAAGTACTATTATGCGTGTTAATTTTTTCCCTTTTATTGCCACAACGGTAACATTTTGACAATAATATGACAATAACTCCTTTTGGTATCTAATATATAACACAAATGCACAGGTTTGGAATATTGCTCAACAAAGGTAGCCTGAAAATCGTCTCATGACAGATATCCAGAAATACTAAACAGAATATGACAATTTTATAAACAATGCATAACTGAATTTATAAGAAAAAATGGAAATCTCCTGTGATAAAAATGAATAGGGGATTTAAAAAAATAACAGAAAGAGCTGAGTTCATCAAAGAAAACAGAAACCATTATTTAAAATAAAGGTAATTGGGGGTGCCTGGGTGGCTCAGTCAGTTAAGCATCAAACTTCGGCTCAGCTCGTGATCTCAAGGTTCATGAGCTCGAGCCCTGCGTCGGGCTCTGTGCTGACAGCTCAGAGCCTGGAGCCTGCTTGGGATTCTGTGTCTCCCTCTCTCTCTGTCCCTCCCCTGATTGCGCTCTCTCTCTCTCTCTCTCTCTCTCTCTCTCTCTCATTCTCTCTCTCTCTCTCTCTCTCTCAAAAATGAATAAACATTTTAAATACTGGTAATTAATTTAATGAGGATATTGGTTACATAAGCAATGATAGAGCTGAATGACAGGTAGGGTACAGGAAGTAAACCAAGAGATCAGCTACAGCAGAAAACTACTTGCACCCTAATTTTATGGCTGAGGTAATGGAGGCAAGAGGAGAAGTGAATTGGGGCACCTGGGTGGCTGAGTCAGATGAGGGGCCAACTCTTGTTCAGCTCAGGTCTTGATCTCATGGTTTCTGAGATTGAGCCCTGCTTTGGGCTCTGCACTGACAGTGTGGAGCCTGCTTGGGATTCTCTCTGTCCCTCTCTCTCTCTGCCCCCTCGTTCTCTCTCTCTCTCTCTCTCTCAAAATAAATATATAAGCATTTTTTAAAAAAGAGTAGATGTGAATTGACTGAGTTCTCAGAGTTAGTAAGTGGTGGAAACAGAACACATACCAGGAAGTTTGGAAAACAACACAATTATTTCTTTAAATTGAAAACATGCAATCATTAAAATTAGAAATTCATCAAACACAGATGAACAGAAAATATTGAACAGGAAGCTACATATGATTCAGTTACCCAAAGCACATAATGGAGGGAAACAAGTAAACTAACAAGAGATATGGGGGAGAAAAATCAGAAAATTAACACACTTCTAATCAAAGCCTAGAAGTAGAGACTAGAAAGAATGAATCCTATTTTTCCCTGAATTGATAAACAATTGTTTGGAGGGAAGAACAAAATATCTAATCCTCCTAGGACACATAAAAATAAATCCACGTTTAACATGATATAACACACCAAAAAACAAAAGAAAAACTGAAATGCAACTGGAAAAAATACAGCTTATCTACAAAAGAGTGATAAGCCAATAGTAGCTATTTCAACGGCACTGAGAGTGTCAGAGAACGGTGACTGATTATAGAAAATAAAGCTTTCAAGTGGTGAAGGAAAATAACTGCTTTCCGAAAATTCTACAACCAGCTAAGATATTATTCAACGATGAAGGTAAAAAGAACATTTTTAGGAAAACGCACACGCGTGTGCACGCACACACTCACACACACACATACACACACACACAACTTCCTTGTTAATTACATGTTTAGCATAACAAATTGTCCTTCTTTGTCTTCTTTAATATTTTGGAGGCTTAGGGCACCTGGGTGGCTCTGTTGGTTAAGCGTCAGACTTCCACTTAGGTCATGATCTCACGGTGGGTGGGTTCAAGCCCCGCGTCAGGCTCTGTGCTGACAGCTCAGAACCTGGAGCCCACTTTGGATTCTGTGTCTCCCTGTCTCTCTGCCCCTCCCCCGCTCTCTCTCTCTCTCTCTTTCCCCAAAATAAATAATAAAAACATTAAATAAATTTTTTTAGTATTTCAGAGGCTTGAATTACACTGACTTTAATATTAAGATATTAAGACTTGATTTTTTTGTTTTTATTTACCTGGTATATATTTGTCCATTTTCTAATTGAGGTCTAGTTGGCTTAAAACACCGTATTAGTTTCAGGTATACAACATAATGATTCAATAACAGTAAGTCTAGTTACCACCAGTCACCATACAAAGTAACAAAAAATGTTTCCTTGTGACGAGAACTTTCAAGATCTTACTGTCTCATATTTGCCCATTATTTTAGTTTAACCTTTTAAATCATATTTTTTAAATATATCTTATGTACATTATGGAGTTGGGTTGATTTCACGACATAATGTAAATTTCTCTTTTAACAAGTGGATTTAGCCCAATTAAATTTAATGATATGGCAGATATGTTTGGTATTTGTTCTCTCTTTTGAATGTGCATCTTATTATATGGCCTCTTTTTTTTTTTTAACTGCAGTCTTCTAATTGGAAGTTACATGTTATTTTAATGATGATTTTAATAATTAAACCTTCATATAATACCCTCACCACACCATGTAAGTAAGAGAGAAGACTCAATATCAAAAACATGTCACTTCTGCTTAGCGGATTGTTAATTCATTAATTTAACACCAGCTCAATAAAAGTATACATGGGTTTTGGGGGGGGCAGGGGGAACTAGACAAACTAGACAAACTAGATTCTATTGTTTGTATACAAAACTAAAACAGCAAATATGTATGGTAAAATTCTAAAAAGGGATATCAATGAGGGGAAATTAACCCTACCAGATAATAAAACATTACATAAAGCTTCAATGATGTAAATAATATAGAGGACATATAAATAGAACAATGAAATAAAATACCAGTTCCAGAAATACACAGATAGATATGGGGATGACATCATATGTCAATTTCGGAAAGGACTTTTTAGTAAATGGTTTTGAAATAGCTATGCAGCCATATGAAGAAAAAAATATATCCTTGAATCCACTTCTCCTATCAAATGCCATGATAAACTCTACATGTGCCAAATATTTTTTGAGAATATAAAAGTAATCGGAAAAAGGTGGCAAATTTCTTTACAACCTCAGGTTGGAGAAAACGTTTCCAATGGCTCTGAATTCAGGAGTCATCAAAGATTGATGAAGTAGAGTATGAATATATTAAAAAAAAAAAACTCCATTATCATCCGTGTAGAAAAAAATCGATATCAAATAATAATGACATATTTGGAAATAACTTGAAAATCAAATTACACACGAAGGCCTCGTCTCCCTAAAGTAATATTAAAGAAACTGATAATCCAATAAAAATGATCAAAGAATATGAACAAACAGATCACATTAATTACAAATTGCCATTAAACATCTAAAAGGTGCTCAGTGTCACTCAAAATAAGATAAATACAAATTAGAAATTAAAATTTTGTTGAGATAGCATATTTCACCTATGAGATTGGTAAATAATCTGAAAGTCTGACAGTCCTGTGGGCAACTTGTAAATGCCTATTAAAATTACCAATGCATTTACCCTCTGATGAAGCAATCTCTCCTCTGGGAATTTATTCTATACACATCCATGCATGAATTAAATACCAGAAAAGTGTAAGTTTATTCATTGCTGCATTAGTTTACAAAGAAGAAAATAAGAAACACTCCCAGAGTCCATCCATAAGGAATAATTAAATAAATCGTGGTACTCATCAGCAATTAAAAAGAAAGAATGAGAGTTCTCTATATACCTATACGGAAAGATCTCCAGTATACAATGTGAGATTAAAAAAGAAAAAGCAAAGTCCAATAGTACAGTATGTTACCGTCTTCAAAATAGAAAATAAGAAAAATAATATGTGTTCATATTTGCTTATTTTTATCTAATAAATCTCTGGAAGGATAGACAAGAAACTGATAAAAGTAGTGACCAGTGTGTGTACCCAGAAGAATGAGATTTTTATTGAATAACTGTTACGTTGTTTTGTTCACTAAATAAATAGTTAAAAGAATTAAAAAGGTATAAACATACAATAAAAAGGGAGAGAAGGTTGGGGTGCCTGGGTGGCTCAGTCAGTTATGTGTCCCTCTCTCAGTGTGGGCTCAGGTCATGATCTCATGCTTGTGGGATCAAGCCTCATTGGGCTCTGAGCTGAGCGTGTAGCCTTCTTGAGATTCTCTCTCTCTCTCCTTCTCTCTGCCCCTCCCTCACTTGTGTGTGGGCACTCTCTCTCTATGTCACTCTCTCTCTCAAAATAAATAAACATTTTTTAGAAAAGGGAGAGGAGACAATACAATTTTGAAAGTTGGAGGGGCGCCTGGTGGCTCAGTGGATTTGCGACCAACTTTGGTTCAGATCATGATCTCGCGGTTCCTGAGTTCGAGCCCCGCGTCGGGCTCTGTGCTGGCGGCTCAGAGTTTGGAGCCCGCTTCAGAGTCTGTGTCTCCCTCTCTGTCTGCCCCTCCCCCATTCATACTCTGTCTCTGTCTCTCTGTCTCTGCCTCTCTCTGAAAAATAAACAATAAAAAATATTTTAAAACATTTTAAAAAAAGAAAGTTGGAAACCATACAGGATGGGAATAGCTGATTTAAGGTAGCAGCAGTTCAGAAAGCCAAGAAGTCAGCTTATTTAGGCCCCAGAACCCCAGAATGATTTAGAATTAAAAGTAAATGAGTGGAACTAAAAACCTGAAAATTAATTAAAAGTCAGAAGGTCCGCATACCCATCCCACAAAAAGTAGGTGACTAAACTTACCCCATAACCCAGCAGAAGAGTTTACTCTCTGGAGATGTTACGGCAAAGAGAAGCTAACACCAGGCACAAGTGATACTTGGGCACTGTACTAAAAATGGAAAAGTGAGTACAGAATGGTGATGGGAAGAAGGAAGAAGAGAAGAAAGAGGTCAAAGAGGTAGAGAAGGAGAACTAACATTCACCGAGTAATTGCTACGTGCCAAAGGCGATTATAACATTTAGTTGTGTCAGCTCGTTAAATATACACAACCACTCTGTGAAGTATGTACTATAACGTTCTCCTCATCACATATGAAGAAACTGTGACATGGTAAGCTTGAGTCATTTGACTAAGGATGCAGACTCATTAAGTGACAAAGCTGGGGACGAAACAGTCACTTTCAGAGGCCATACCTTTATTTTTTTATGATTTTTTATTTTTTTTAATGTTCTATTTATTTTTGAGAGAGAGACAGAGTGCGAGCAGGGGAGGGGGCAGAGAGAGGGAGACCCAGGATCTGAAGCAGGCTCCAGCCTCTGAGCTGTCAGCACAGAGCCGGAAGGAACGAGGGCTCGAACTCTTGAACAGTGAGCTCTTGACCTGAGCTGAAGTCGGACCCTTGACCCACTCAGCCCCCCAGGCGCCCCCCAGAGGCCATACCTTTAAACACCACCCATCTTAAACGGTAAAAAATGACTTTCCATGTGGTTTCCCAGAAAACTCACAGCTGAGCAAATATGCCGCTACCCCACCCATCCACTACCACTGCCACTGCCACTTGTGTGATGGCCCACAATTCCTCTGGAGAATGAGATCATGCCAAAAGACCAATTAGACTCTAGCGACGATGAGTCTTGCAATGAACTGCTTCAGCTCCACTCACGCACACCGAAGACACTCCTCCAAATCATTTTATAAGGTTGGACCAAACCTCTTATCAAGACAGACAAGACCCAGATGAAGAACAAAAATTATAAGCAAATCTCGATTGTAAGTACAGACCTAAAACACTAAATATTAGCAAAGTGATTCCATCAACGTATAAAAAATAATATATTGTGACCAAGCAGATTTGACCCAAGGAATACAAAGATGACTTAACAAAAGGAAACCTACTGATTTAATTGTATGCATTACCATGTTAAAGGAGAAAAAAACTTTGAAATGTATCAATAGATGATTGATTTTGTAAAAAGTAACATCAAACTAAGAATGGAAAGGAAAGAAGATCCTTAACCTGATAAAGGGTATTTACCAAAATCTATAGTGAACACTGTATCTTCACGGTGCAACTTACAGGAACATTCCCTTCTAAACTAGGAATGAGAGAAGGAAGTCTAATATTATCATTATCAACCTAATACTGGAGATCTTAGATAACATAAAACAGGGAAAAAATAGAATTAGAAAGGAAGAAGCAAAGCCCTCATCTTCTACAAAGGCTAATGTAGTTTTTATTAGCCTAATGTTTTTATTAGGCTTATTAGCTATTATCAATTTATGTGAATTTTTTAAATAACACAACAAAACCACCTATTGTTGGTAAATACATAAGATATAGTAAAATCTTAAAGCTTGGCGTCGGGATGATCTTCAACTTCTCCATGAAGCGAAGGGAAAAAAATGATCGGGGCTAGTTAATTTCTTTGAAAGATCGGATACAATGAGGAGCACCGGGTGTTGTATGCAAGTGTTGAATCACTAGAACTTAAATTAAACCTTAAAAAAATAAATACTCTTTAAATAGAAACCAATAAAATAAATAAATAAAAAAGCCTGATACAAATAAGGCAAAAATTACTACCCCTTAAATCTGAATGAGGATCCTATTTGCTCTTTACTTTTGTTCTCCATCTGAAATATTTTCTAAATTAGAAATTTAAAAAAAAAAAACCTAAAAATTAAAAAACCGAAAATTCAAACGGGGCCCTCGAGTAGCTCAGTCAGTTAAGCGTCCAACTCTTGGTTTCTGCTCAGGTCACGATATCACGGTTTTGTGAGTTCAAGCCCCGCATAGGACTGTGCACTGGCAGCCCGGAGCCTGCTCGGGATTCTCTGTCTCCTCTCTGTCTGACCCTCCCCCACTTGCATTGTCTCTGTCTCTCTCAAAATAAATAAATAAACTTTGAAAAAATTAAAATGAAAAAATAAAACATGCAGTCAATTCAATTGACTGAGTCCAAGATTAATCAATAGAGGAGGAAATATAAATGCTAAACAAAACATCAGTTAGAGAATTGATTGATTCCCTGTTGACTTGTAGGCTTGTCAAAATTACTAAATGGCTATCATAAGCAAGGATTTTGCATATTTTAATAAGCTATAAGTAACATCTCATAAACAGTCTCATTAGAAGAGCTTTGGAATAATCTTCCATTAGGATAAAAGGTTTATCAATGGTTATCTTTTATAAGGTCAAAGGGAGAAAAAAAATGGACACATTTTCCTCTACCTACAGTACCGCTTTATAAAATGGTTTAACTTTAGGATAATAAAAGAGCCTTAACTGAGAAGAAGGCAAATGCAGACAAATGCAGACTGGTGCCATAAAATGAGCAAGTAGACTTGCAACTACAAAGGAATTCAGGACCCTACATATTAGGTTGTCTTAGTAAACTTCATCCGGCGAAACATCCTGATAACACAGGAGTGGTAAAGAAAAGCATTATTGTTTCCTTTTGCATTACTAATATTAACTGTGTATAGACTGGGAAAGACTCAGCAGGGGCCTTTTTTCCAGTGAGTCAAGATTGCAAAGGCCAACCAAAGGTGCCTCTGACAGAGGAGTTGACACTTATAAATCAGCATTGCTTTTTAGAAATTCTCTACCTCTATGGAAATTCATTTATTCATTCACAGAAAAAAAAAACAACATTTATTGGTTGCCAACTCTTGGTAATAAGTCAGACACATTCCCTTCTGGATTATTTATTTATTGCTGTGAAACATTAATAGCTTAAAACAATAAGTTTTTATTATCTCTAATTGTTGCTTTAAGTCTGAAATTCCAGTATACTTCACAGGGCAGTTTTGGTTCCATTTCTAAATCAGATGTCTTTCAGAGCTGCAGTCATCTGAAGGCTTGACTGTGGCCGGGATATAAGTTTTCAAGGTTGCCCACTTACATGGCTGGCAAGTTGGTGTTGGCTGAGAAAAGGAGAAAACTCTTTCTGTCTATATGGGCCCCTCCATGGGGCTATTTGAGTGTTCGTCTAACGTGGAAGCTGGCTTTCCCCATAGCAAGTGAAAAGAGACCAATGTGGAAGCCACATTGCTTTTTACGACAGCCTTGGAAGTCATCAATGGCCACCTTTCCATATTCTATTGGTTACAGAGAATCAGTCCTGATTCACTTGGGAGAGTACAACACAGGGGCACAAATACAAGAAGCAAGGATCATTGGGAGCCATACTGAAGGTTGGTTTCTATACCTTCTTTCCAAACAGCTCATATCATATAATACCAATACAGTAGGGTAAGTGCTACAGCATATAATTTTCAATCTTGAGATTTGATTACCCATAGGAGAAAACTAAACTTTTCAAATTATCCTTCTCCAAAGACCTAAGATACATCAGAGAAATAAAACCTAAAATCACTGACCTTATCTTAACTTTGCTTTTGGCTAGAGCCAACACATCTAAAGTTGTTGTTTATAATTGTTTTTATCATTTTGGCAAGAAAGAAGTTAAATTTTTAATATCAATCGAAGAAAAGATGCCATTTCACGCTGACACTGAAAAAGTCAAACAGAATGCTTGAGGCAAACCTACGTATCAATACTGGTAGATTGAAACGAGAATGATGCTTTTGAATTTAGATATAAAACTTAACATCACTTTCAGTTTCGCTTGCTGAAAATAATATTCCAATTGAAAATGGGTTTTATATTTGCTCTTTAGAAGAGAAAGTTCATGGCTGTCGAGAAAACAATGATTATTTTCCCCCAAATCTGTACTATTCAAATATCAGGTTTTGAGCTCAAAGTATAACCATTTCCCACAAAGTTGTCTTCTAATTGGACAAAACTGTATAAATGGACAAAGGAAACAAAAAAGAGACCATGATTTCACCTGGTTTTCCCTCTGTGGGTTAATAAGAGGGCTTATGGTGCTGAGAATGACAGATATTAAGGATATTACCTACTTAGGTAAAGAAAGTTCAAATGGGAAAGCAGGTGGTAATTATGGAGGGGTACTTGCTTTAATATGTTTTGAAGAACTTAGCTAGAAAGGAAGACTGTGAAACTTAAAAGCCAAAATGCCAGAGCTTTGCCCCAAATACAGTAGAGACTCCTAGTGCTTTTATGGTTCTTTGTAATAAAGTTTTAATATCAAAACCAAGTTACGATTCTGATCTAACTTAACCTAACCTTTTGCTATTCAGTGTTGTTGTTGCTGTTGTTGTTTAGTCTGTTGTGGGCAACTGCTGGAATCCCAAGAGAGCTATCAAGGAGTCTCTACTTCCGCCTTTCATCATGCAACCGCTTATCTTTTCATACGAAATAGAGTGGTATTCTGAGATTAGAACATAAGCTTGCAAAGCTTTGCCATTTGGTTACAGCCATAGTCCTAATATGCTGTTTACATAAACCTGCTAGCTTGTTATGGGAACTTCATTTCTGTTTGCCTTTTTCTTTCCAATTTGGACTCAGCTCCTATCTTGTGGCCTATATCTGCTTACTTTGTACATATGCTAGAGTCCTATTTGATTTGGTTCTCCTGAAACTCATTTTTACTTCCTTGAAGTTACTGGCTTCACTGCTCGACCAGTTCCTGTTGGCACGGCATACTGGGACTTAAAACCATGCCCTTACTCACTACACTTTTCATTTGTCTTTTTTTAAGTTTGTTTTCAGTTGCCTACTACCTAAACACACTTGAAGGCAAGCCCTGGTCTCCCTTGGTTCCTATCCATATTTTGAGCTTACTTCTCCTTGCCGTACGTCAGTTCTGTGAGAAAACTTTCAATACCTTGATCCTTTTACTTCAGTCAACTAGACTTGGTTTCTGTTCTTTGCAACCAAGAATGCCAAGCGATCCTGAGATTATTACAGTGAACGTGCTACGTGCCACAGATACCCAGAAATACAGGGAAGCTAGGATCAATTATTTTGCTCAGTGTGGACTGAATGCTATGAAAGATCCCGCTAATATCTGTGGATAATCCCTCAGTAGCCCACGGCATACGATGACAAAATGGATTCTTAAATTAGGCATCCAGGCACCTAGAATGTGGTGATCATTGAAGGTAAAATTCGGGGGAGTGATTGTCACGTTTTAGGACACTATGCAGAAATTCAAGGACTGTGGGGTACAGATAGCTGCTTCCAACAGCTCTGGGCACTTCGTGGAAGAAAAACAAGATTCTCAAATCCCTGAATTCCAGTATCCAGACAAGGATTTATGTGACCATGAGCATGCTAAATGAATATACTGTCTATTTACAGGGTTGAGTAAGAGGAAAACCAAATACTTACTATGACCCTGGTACCTGCCAAATCACAATTTCAGTTAAATCCATAGCTTCCCCAATTCTCTATTGGGAGCTATCACACCGAACAGGAACAAGTTGGGTATAGATAATAGGAAGGGTAATATCAGCAGATACATAGGTCTCAGGGTATTCCCAAACCCAAATTCCTACAGCCCAATTATTCCAGCCTCCCTTAATAAATATAAGCATTCCTCTCTATCCTTTTGCTTTCAGATACTAACACTATCATTGGGGAGACACCTTATGAGAACAAGCCAGTGTTCCTCTTTGTCTAATAATAGAGCCAGATCATAGTATTCTCTGGGAGATTAATTAAAAAGCTTAATTCTAGGGGCACCTGGGTGGCTCAGTCGGTTAAGCGTCCGACTTCGGCTCAGGTCGTGATCTCACGGTCCGTGAGTTCGAGCCCCGCGTCGGGCTCTGTGCTGACAGCTCAGAACCTGGAGCCTGCTTCGGATTCTGTGTCTCCCTCTCTCTCTGACCCTCCCCCCATTCATGCTCTGTCTCTCTCTGTCTCAAAAATAAATAAATGTTAAAAAAATTAAAAAAATTAAAAATAAAAAGCTTAATTCTAGAACATAAGTCATATACAGTGTAGATTACAGGACATTTAATTTGTAAAAAAAAAAAGGCATTTTTCTAAAACATTTATTCATTTTTGAGAGACAGAGAGAGACAGAGCGTGAGTGGGGGAGGGGCAGAGAGAGAGGGAGACACAGAATCTGAAGCAGGCTCCAGGCTCCGAGCTGTCAGCACAGAGCCTGACATGGGGCTTGAACTAACTAACCGGGCGATCATGACCTGAGCCGAAGTCGGATGCTTAACTGACTGAGCCTCCCAGGTGCTCCAAGAAAAGAATTTTTATATTGAGTTAAAATTATCATTACAGGTATCCTTTGCTGATGGCTGGCAGAAAGTTAAGAGTGCCTCTGTTTGCCTAGTTGGTCGACTAAAACGTCTTAGTATTGGTAGTCATGATAAATATAATTGAAATGTTTGAAATTTCGGGGTATAGTGTATGGAATGAACCCAATGAGAAAGATTTGTTTTGCATGCCCTTCCCATGTGTACCTGCTAATATCCCCAGAGGAAGCTCAGAGGGTATTCCCTTCACCACAACCTTGAAAAATATATTCATAATAGCGTCTTTAAAAAGATCTTTATGAGACTGCTCTTTGTAGCAGTATATTAGTTAACTCTAAAATCACTCCAGTATAAAAGGGATAGACCAGATAAAATATCAAATACTACTTCTGAATGCATATCTGAACTCACAATATATTAATGAAGAATCAAATTGAAGAAGCTGAGAATCAGCATATTAAACTGACGCTAATCCCTGAAGGTGTTTTTCCATGAGAAAACACTAGATATTTATTTATTTATTTATTTATTTATTTATTTATTTATTTATGAGGGAGAGAGAGTGTGCATGAGCAGGGGAGAGGGGCAGAGGGAGAGACAGAGACAGAGAATCTTAAGCAGGCTCCACGCTCACTGCAGAGCCTGATGCAGGGATCAATCCCACGATCCTAGGATCATGACCCTGGGATCACAACCTGAGCCAAAATCAAGAATTGGACGCTCAATGACTGAGCCTCCCAGACATCGCAAGAGACTTTTTACTAACCAGCAAAGTGAAGGAAAGGATTCAAGCCCCGAGCCTCACAGGTAAGGAGCTAAGGCTAAAATCCTCTGCATGAATTTGGGATTCTGAAAAGTCTACACCTTCAGTGAAAAGATGGACTTGGGAGAAAATCCTTAAGACGAAAGTATAAAAGATAATAATGAAACTTCTGTTTCCTATTGGAGTCTAAGTGAAAAACAAATCTCTGAAAAGTCCTAACATTAGCACAATCCTTATGCAGAGGAAGGGGCTCGAATTTACATGCCCTCCACGGCATGGGGGGAAAAAGACAAGAAATTAAAATCAATTTCCTTTAGTTGAGTAGCATCCTGGTGTTCTAGGAAGAAACAAATGCTAATATCCTGTGGGTCCTTAATTCAGACTTTTTAGGATCTCCACAAAAAGAGCTGGATTCTATGAGTTTTTAGTCCCCAAATACATAACAGAACAGAAAATAATCACCTCCACCGGAAGGAGTGGAAACAATAAACCCTATAATTAGCCCAGAATCTGTACCTAATGCAATTATCTAATACAAAAATCTAAAATTTAGTGTATTTATATCTTTTTTAATTTTTTTAAAGTTGATTTATTTATTTTGAGAGAGACATAGACAGCATGAGAGGGGGAAGGGCAGCTAGAGAGGGAGAGAGAGAATCCCAAGCAGGTTCTGTGCTGGCAGCACAGAGCCCAATGTGGGGCTCAAACCCACGAAGCCATGAGATCATGACCTGAGCTGAAACCAAGAGTCGGACGCTTAACCAACTGGGCCACCCAGGTGCCACTAGTGTGTTTAAATAAGATCGCCAAATTATGGAAAGAATCCAAATGTCCATTGACTGGTGAATGGATAAAGAAGATGAGATAGATAGATAGATAGATATAAATATATGTAATGGAATACTACTTGGCTATCAAAAAGAATGAAATCTGGCCATTTGCAATGATGTGGATGGAACTAGAGTGCATTATGCTAAGTGAAAAAAGTCAGGAAGAGAAAGATATGATTTCACTCATATGTGGAATTTAAGAAACACAACAGATGAACATAGGGGAAGGGAAGGAAAAATAAGATAAAAACAGAGAGGGAGGCAAACCATAAGAGACTCTTACATACAGAGAACAAACTGAGGGCTGCTGGAAGGGAGGGGGGGATGGGCTAAATGGGTGATGGGCATTCAGGAGGGCGCTTGTGGGGATGAGCACTGGGTGTCGTACGTAAGTGATGAATCACTGGGCTCTACTCCTGAAACCAAGACTACACTGTATGGTAACTAACCCACATTAAAAAAAAATAAATTTAAGTAAAAATTAATTAATTAATTAAAGAGAAAATGAAATACATGATTAAAAATTTTTAATGAAATGTATGAGAAAGAAGAAATATATTCTCCTAAAAGAATATTGGGATTTATAAAACAGCCAAAGCGAATTTCTAAAATTTAAAAGAAAAAAACCCTAACAATTAAAAAGATATTAAAGTTATTTCTTTTCGTAAAAACCGTGGGTTAGGGGCACCTGGGTGGCTCAGTCGGTTAAGTGTCCGACTTCAGCTCAGGTCACGATCTCGCGGTCCGCGAGTTCGAGCCCCGCGTCGGGCTCTGGGCTGATGGCTCAGAGCCTGGAGCCTGCTTCCGATTCTGTGCCTCCCTCTCTCTCTGCCCCTCCCCTGTTCATGCTCTGTCTCTTTCTGTCTCAAAAAAAATAAATAAACGTTAAAAAAAAATTTTTTTTAAAAATAAAAAAAAAAACCGTGGGTTAGCTTATTCAGTCCAACACTCCTGAAACTAAAGAAGCTGAATCTCTACACACGGACCATATCCCCTGCTGCCATTTTCCCACAGCTTTAATGAGATATTATTGACATATAACATGCATAAGTTCAAGATGTACAATGTGATGACTTTATAGACATATATATTATGAAACGTCCTTACACCTTCTTGAAAGCAGTAAATAACTAATGAGCAAGAATGAAATTAACAGGGAAAATGGGAACCCTGAAAATAAATGAACATAAAAGCTACATTTGTCATTAGAGGTGCTTAGAGATTTTGGAAAACTTAATTTGAACTTTTACTTTGAAGACAGCACTGGTCTAAATAAAACACAGGCCAAAGATAAAAAATAATAATAACAATTATATTTCAAACTGAATGTTAATGAAAACACTGCATATCAGAATTTAGGGAATGCAGCTAAAGCATTAATAAGGTAAAATTTATTGTTTCAAATGCATATGTTAGAAAAAAATTACTTCAACCAATATGATATATTGCAATAGATAGCATACAGAAACAGATATGCAAACCCAACGGGCTGCTCTTAATCTGGTCACTAAAAAGAGATTTGCAAAATGTAAAAAAAATGCCCCTCTTCCTATTATTTTTTTGTTTTGAAAATATGGTTACTCTTCGATTCGATATTTTAATACCATGTGATGGGTCATTTTAAATGAAATGACATAAATACTGATCTTTCAGTTTACTATCTAATATGGCATGTTTATGTTTATGTATATACACATAGGTGTGTATGTGTATACAGCACAGCACTTTGGGGTCCTCCTGAATTATTTTTAAGAGTTTAAAGAGGTCCTAAGGTCCTAAGGAGTTGGAAGAAAATGTTAGAGAACCACTAGCCTCAAAGAAACTCTTGAACCAAGGGTATATGTTAAAGTAAGTCTATAGCAACCACATTTATAATATTTATAATAGCCCCATCAGAAAAAATGGATATGGGGGCGCCTGGGTGGCTCAGTCGGTTAAGCGGCCGACTTTGGCTCAGGTCATGATCTCGCGGTCCGTGAGTTCGAGCCCCGCATCGGGCTCTGTGCTGACAGCTCAGAGCCTGGAGCCTGCTTCCGATTCTGTGTCTCCCTCTCTCTGCCCCTCCCCCACTCACACTCTGTCTCCCTCTCTCTCAAAAATAAACATTTAAAAATTTTTTGAATTAAAAAAATTTTTTAAAAGAAAAATGGATATGAACCCAGTAAGAAATTTGATACATTTTTTCACACTGTACTCCAAAAACCTTTTACAAATTTATATTTACCCCAGGAACGTGTATAAGGACCCATTTTCCCACATCTGGGTATTAGCACTTTTATTTTTTCATGTTTCAAATGTGATAACTTATTTAATTTTCATTCCAGTGACAGCTAATCAGGCTGAACACTTTGCACTTTGCATATTCTTCCTGGATATTTGTGTTTCTCTGTTTCTGCATTGCTTGGTCATATCATTTGGCATTATTCCAACCAGGGTGTTATGTGAGATCACACCCCCAAAAACACATTTCGCACAAATAACCCGTGGATGCAGAATTCTGATTTTAAGAAGACTGACCTCTTCTTAAACGCTTAAACGCTTAACCCACTCTGCACAGAGAGCTGCAAAGAGAGTTGACGATCATCAACTGCTGTTGAGGGGATGTAGGGCTAAGCTTCAAACTTAAGGCGAACTGAAATTGGTTATAAAACTCGATGTCAATGTGAAAAGAATTATTAAAGGAGAGACATAGTGGAAAATAGATGATATCTATATTATATGACTATGGTCTCAGAAATCCAGAGGTTGATGAGAAGAAGAAGAAAAACATGTTGTACACTTTTTCTTCCCCGTGGGAAGAAAATTAAATATTAAACAAATAATTGGACAAATAAAACGCCTCGAAAACAAAGCAGGTGGGATCTCTGTTCAGCTCCTTAGCATCCTAGTTGCTCATCTCTGCCGGGTTCCTTGGAGTCTCGGCCCGGTTTTGTGCCGCTCTGGAGGGAGCCGCCTGTATCTTTTATGAGAAACACAGAGTGCGGAATCCCCGTTCTGGGGTTCGCTCCTCTGTTGAGGTTACCCCCCTCCGTATCCGACGGCCTCAGACTGCCACCTGTTCCCCAGCAGACTGCAAAGGGAAAGCTGAGTGAGGGCGAAGCTGTCTCTGTGGGCTTCCTTTCCCCCGGGGACTCTATCCCTCAAGCGATTTTCCTCCTCTTCTGTTCCAGAACAACTCGGTGCTAAAGAATGAGATGAGATGAGACGAGCGAGGCAGGTTTTCGTGCCCGGAGTCCGGAAGAAGCTCTCTGGCACAGAGAAGGCTTTCAGAGCCTGAGGGATGTGGAGTGGGCAGCACCATGGAAGAGAGGCCGAGCATGGGGCGCGAGAAACCAAACGAAGGAAGGAAGGATCAGGGCAGACCTGATTCCTGGCCCGGTTGCTTCGTCTATGACCTTGGCAACATCATTTAATCTCTCGGCTACTTTATTGGTAACGTGGAACTAAATATACCGACCTTATCTATGTCTGATGGTTGATATGAGTTTAAACTTTTTTTTAATGTGTATTTATTTTTGAGAGAGAGACAGACAGACAGACAGACAGTGTGAGCGGACAAGGGGGAGAGAGGGAGGGAGACACAGAATCCGAAGCAGGCTCCAGGCTCTGAGCTGGCAGGACAGAGCCCGACGCGGGGCCCGAACTCACGAACCGTGAGATCATGACCCGAGCGGAAGTCGGACGCTCGACCGACTGAGCCACCCGGGCACCCCGGTTGATACGAGGTTAAAATGAAATTGAGGTAGTATAATAATGGTAATGCAATATACAAATAAGTTATTGTCCACTAGTAATAATGATTTTTCAGAATAATCAAAAAACATCTTGCAAAATGTGTCGCCAGTCAATGCTGAGTTCTTTTTCAAAGGCTTTGTGTAGCTCCACAGCAAACAGATCATAGGCTTTCGAACCCGTATCTCATCTCTGCCAGCTACATGATATTGGACAGGCTACTTAACATTCTGAGCTTCAGTTTTGACATCCAAAATAATTGCACAGCTTTGTTATGAGAAATAAATGGTACAATATATGTGCTCAGGAGTAAAAGGAAAGCTATCGTCAATTTAAGAAACCTAATACCACCTTCTAAAAACCTAGCAGTACCACTGGGCGATTTGGACACTAATTCATTTTGATGGAAGTTTGTAAGTGGCTAATTAATAGTTGAATATTGCCTTGTGTCACTTATTTGCTTGTATTTGTAATCAATCACCATTTTTAAAGCATCTTCGGGAAGTAAAACATTATATCTTTAAAGATTGAGACTTTATAGGAAGATGTTAGAAAAACGATGCCCGATAACCAATTACTTCCAATTCATGTTAAGTAGAGCATAGAAGCAGAGCCAAATGAACAGCAAGGAAATAGTTTCTTGCATCCATTTTTTTAAATGTCATTTTGCCAAATAACATGAAACCAACCACAAGTGGTTTGGTCGCCTCATTATTTTGGTAACTGCAAGTTCATTTACTTAAAATGTGAAAGGCTGACACGTCTAGTCAATAGTTTGAAATGTTAATGTTGTGTTAATCTGGGGCAAATCATTTCCTATTTAAACAGATTGATTTTGTCCAGGAGAGAGTTGTAATCTCTAATGATGTGGTAAGTCATTTAGCAATCATTTGAATAGCTGTGGAACCCGGGGTTCTGTCACTGAATGAAATCAGGCAATAGTTTTGGACGAAGGCTTCATAGAAAACATACATCAGTTAGTGCACATTTATTATCCTGGTTTATAAATCGTACCCATTTACGCTAGCAACATGATTCTAAATGGTACAGATGAGTATACATCACGGACCGTCCAACAAAATTTCTCCTCTCCCCAGAAATTGCAACTATTCTTGGCGAGAAGTTCCTGAATTGTTAGACTATGAAAAACAGAAACAAGAAGGTGTGCTTCTAGGAGGTGAATGCTCAGCCTTTAAAAGAACACTTTAAAAGAACACTTTAGGGGCGCCTGGGTGGCTCCGTCGGTGAAACGTCCGACTTCCGCTCAGGTCACGATCTCACGTTTTGTGTGCTTGAGAACCAGGTGGGGCTCAGCGCTGACAGCTCAGAGCCTGGAACCTGCTTTGGAGTCTGTGTTTCCTTCTCTCTCTGCCCCGCCCCCTGACTTGTTCTCTGTGTCTGTCTCTCTCTCAAAAATAAATAAATGTAAAAAAAAAAAAATTAAAAGAACACTTTACCCATCACATCTGTTTGGCATATCCGACTTTTAGTTATAATTGCCTTCAGCTCTCGTAAAATACTCTAAAGGCATCATGCTTAAGCACAAAGAAAACACACACCATCGTTTCTTACAAGAACCCTCCCCCAATACACACACACACACACACACACACACACACACACACACACACCATATAACTTATACAATTAGGCTCTCTAGCAACAGGGACAGAAGCAGAGACAACCCGTGAGTATAAGAATGTTTTGTGACAATATTTGAGACATCCTACTACTAAAAACAATTACCGTTTGCGTGAAATCCACAGTTAACAGACCATCCTGCTTGCTTTTTTGTTTGCGGCTGCTGCTGCTGCTGCTGCTGCTTTCTGTTTTAATTCGCTTTTCGGCTAAATCTGTCCATCTTAACTCAGTCTTATGCTCTTGTGGGTTCTGCAGCTTATTGACACTATGCTCTTGATTGGGTCACTTTCTCCTGGATCTTCAAGCTCTTCATGACATGATGATTCCCAGTTTTCAGTTGTATATTTTCGCTTTGAGGAAAATCTCCACACTTAATGATCCACTTCCGGGTCGGTCACAGATGACTACTAACCAATTAATTGGTTATCTGAACACATGTTTCCATTTGGTACGAGATTAAAATTAGCTATAGTGGCTTCGGATATTTAGAGGAAGGAGATGATATCAGGTTAACAGTCAACATCCTATCTCTGTAATGAACTCGAAAATGGCCAAGCCCCCACCCCCGCCCCCAAACCATCAGCTGTTTGAATTATATTCTCCTAAACCAATCCTTTCCTGGAGATATTGTCTCTTAGCTCACTGCCGGTCTCAAATACTACCCCATCCATAATTCTTGGTATTTTCGCCATCCACATGGATAATGCTTCAAGCACCCTGCAGTTTCATTTGACTTCCTCTTCCTGAACGTTCTTGTTTTGCACCTCATCTCACCTCCCTACTCCCATGGGTATACACTAAACCGTATCATAATCAAAGAGGTAACCACTCCACAATTTCAGTTTCGAACATCTCATTCTGTCTACTGTGTTCTATATTTGCAGCTCTTTTCTTCCAGCACCCGGACTCCAATTATCTTCTCCCCACCGAGACTCATTGCCCTTAGTAACTTTTCACTCATTTCCACCTAGCTTAAATTCCACAGTCCATCAATATGATAGACATTAATATACTTTCCCTCTACTTCTGGAAACCCAGAAAAATTTCCACTCTATACCTCTTGGAGTTAGGTAAGACCCTTAATGCTGTGAAGCAATTGTAATAAATTTCTATTTCACTCCTTCCCTCACTGTCATAGAAACCTATTTTCTCCTTTATGCTTCCAAGTCAGGTATCCAACACTTTCTTCTCAACCCTTACTCGCAGCTGATGACAGTGCTTGAAAAAAAAAAAAAAAGAGGGGAGAGAGTGAGACAGGTAAAGAAAGCTCAGAAAAGAACCTTACAAGCTATAACAATACTTATTAGATACTTTCCTGTAAATATACACATATGCTATGCCTTTCTTCCTGTCAACATTGACACATTGTCCGTACTCCTCCCTACTCAACTGCTCACCTTTTACCGGAGACCCTAACTTAGAAAATAACATCGCTCTTTCAATTACCTCCTCTTTCCGGAATCGTTTTGATTTCCTTCTCTGCTGGATTTTTCCCGTCAGCACACAAACATGCTACAATGTCCCCTATCATCTTAAAAACGCTTCAACCCAGGGGAGCCTGGGTGGCTCAGTCGGTTGAGTGTCCGACTTCAGCTCAGGTCACGATCTCACGGTCCGTGAGTTCGAGCCCCGCGTCGGGCTCTGGGCTGATGGCCCAGAGCCTGGAGCCTGCTTCCGATTCTGTGTCTCCCTCTCTCTCTGCTCCTTCCCCGTTCATGCTCTGTCTCTCTCTGTCTCAAAAATAAATAAACGTTAAAAAAAAAATTAAAAAAAAAAACGCTTCAACCCTACATCTACTTGTACCTACAGCCTTTCTTCTCTGTTCCTCTTAACCCCAAAGTTCTTCAGATGGCTTGCCTACACTTGAGACCTCCAATTCCTCTCCTTCCGTATTTTGTTGGATCCATTCCAATCAGAACATCAACCCTAACATTACACCAGTTGGTCAACTCTGCTTTCACCGTGTCTTCACTTTGCTCCCATGACACCATGATATTGTAGCATTCCTTTTATGGTTATCTGAAAACAATTATTCCTGGTTTTTTTAAGGGGACGATAGTGGTGGCAGACAGACTCTAAGAAGGCCCCCAGTGATCCCGCCTCTTGATATTCATGTCCTTAGGTCATCTTCTCCCTTTGAGTGTGGGTGGAATTTGTGGCTTGCTTTCGGCCAGTAAGAGTATGGGAAAGGTGATAGGCTGTCGCTTCCATGGTTATGTTGTTATACAAGATTATAACTTCCATCTCGCTAGCAGACTCGGTCTTTATCTTCCCCCCAGGTCTGCTTTTCACACACGTTTCCCCATGACAGCACCGTCTTTCACACTTCTCGGGCCCCAGACTCGGAGCTGTCATGAACTGTCTCACATCCCACATCCAGTCGATTAGGAAAAACATATTTCGTATACCTTCAGAATATCCATAATTTAATCATTTCCTGCCCTTCTTCCACAGATTCTATACTAAACCGAGCTGCCACTATTTTTCATCTTAATTATTCTAGTAACATCCTAAATACTATCCCTCTTTTGATTCTTGTTCCTTATGGTATATCCTAAACACAGCAGCCAGAGTACTCTTTCTAAAACTAAGAAGATCCTAACATTCCTCCACATAAACCCTTCCAGTGTCCCTTCATCTCACTCAGAAAAAACAAAGCCCTTACCATGTCTACAAGGCCTTCCAAAATCTAGATTTGTTATCTCTTCCACAACTCAACTCCTTACTGTGTTTCAGAAACAGTGGTGTCCCTGATGTTATGCAAACGTTTCAGAAACTTCTCTTTTGTGACTATTGCCTTTGCCCTATGCCTGGGGATGCCACTTCTCCACCTATCTGCATGACATACTCTCTTGCCTCCTTTAAGTCTTGTTCAAATGCCAGTTCCTCAGTAAAGTTGGCCCTGGCCACCCCACTTAAAATTGTCCTATTCATTGTCATAGTCTCATCCCCTGGATGCACGCGTCCCCTGTCAAACTTGTTTTGCCGTCATTAGAATATTTGTGTGTTTTATGAGCTTATTGAACTATTAACAGAAATGAAATTTATCACTTGAAGGTATTCGTGAAGTGGTTATTGAATTTGCCTTCTGCATACTGAAATGAGTGTTTGCCGTAATGCCTAATTTCGCCAGACATATGACAAATATGTTCGTCACCAGTGAGATATACACACTGTGCTTTAGTATCGTGCATAATCAAGACTTTTTGCAATACATCACTCACCTACGTCGACTTGGCCTTTTGCTATTCACACGTTTTCGTTATGCTAATGTGGGACAATATAACACAGGAATGCAGTGTAACAAACTCCAGAGAAGGTTATGGCTTGGCAAGGTAAGGGAAACTAACCTGATATCTACCCTCACTCAAAGTACCAATTCATGCATAAGGCAGTGTATAATAACACCAGAGTAGGGGGCAGGAGGCTTGGACTTCATTTCTAACTCATGCCACTATTTTTCTGTGTTATTTAGGCCCGTGGTTCTGAATCCGGGCCCATCTTGCCCCCCAAGGGAACATTTGGCAATGTCTCGAGACATTTTTCACAGTTATGACTAGGGATTTGTTACTGGGATTGAACGAATAGAGGCCAGAGACGCTGCTTAACATTCCACCACGTGCAGGACACCTCCACCCCCACGACAAGGAATTACCAGCTCAAAATGTCAATAGTGCCAAGACTGAACCAAATTCTAAATTAAGTAAATCGCTTTATTTCTTTGAGTGTTGTTTTCTCATCTGTAAAATATTTTTTAATGAGACTTTTTTTTTTAATGTTTTTGAGAGAGACACAGAGAGAGAGAGAGAGAGAGAGAGAGAGTGCACAAGCGGGGGAGGGGCAGAGAGAGAGGGAGACAGAGGATCCGAGGAGGGCTCTGCACCAAGAGCGGGAGAGCCCGATGCAGGGCTGAAACTCACAAACTGAGATCATGACCTGAGCTGAAGTCAGACGCTTAACCAACTGAGCCACTCGGTCGTCCCTCATGTGTAAAATATTTTAATCACGTCTCAAAGAGTATCCACCGATAAGCTCAAAATAATAAACTGCACTCATGGAGGATTACAAAGTCATTCCGTACCGTTCAAAACAATTTAGAAAAAGCGTTCACTTTCACACCCATTTCAGAAGAATCTGAGGCAAAGACGGGGTAAGTGACTTGCTTGAGAAAATCTGACAAAGGTATGGCGTGTTGGTCTCTGGGCTTCCCCGGTCATCTGGATTGTCAACCTCAACACACAGCTTCCAAGAGACAGTGTGACATTGTAAGCAACGCCTGACTGGAAATATTTGCTGAAGTTCTGGTCACAAACTACAACAAAACCTGCTTTCATTCTTTTATCTGTAGACGGAGGGTGAAATTTTTCTCCTCATTTTTGGGTTGCCTTCAGAATCCTCAGGCACTTGAGTTCATCAATCGTCCATTTGATTTTCTTCTGTGTTGCTAACTCAAGTATTTCTCCATAAATTCCAAGCCGCCATTATCATTAAATAATTGATGGCATAGGTCTACCTTTTCAGCTTTACAGATCAATATCGAAAGTTTCATGCCCCCTGGAGGTCTCTTAAGGAAAATAATAGCGTTGTGCAGCATATTTTATTATTCTAGTGCTGACCTGATTAATCTCTTATTAAGGAATTCCCATTAACCTGGGAATTGTGGTCATTTTAAAAAGTACTTCAAGAAGAATAATCCCAGATACACCGGCTCTTCACACTATACTATCAGAAGCTTGGTAAAGAAGCAATTTACAATGCTTAGCTGTTCAACATGTTTACACCGTTTATATATATGCTGCTGTTGTGAGAAACGGGGGAAAAGGTGTTCGAAGTCTACCCTAACCAGGTACCCAACTTGCTCTGATGGCTTCATGGGAAGCACAGATTAGCAATTATCATCTCTATATTGGAGCTGAATTACGCTTCTCAAAACTGAGTGTTCCTGAGCTAGCTGCGTCCGATATTTCATTTCAATGTGAAAACCATCCCTACTTCTCTTCCGTTTTGTTTTAGCGGAAGTTAATTTGAGACGTTGTGAAAAGAAAAGGCAGAAACCTGCTTGTAAGTTTCAACACCTTTAATGAGTGAGCAAAGCCGATTTCGTATCAAGTAGGCACCTAGTTAGACAAATGGCAGACAAGGTCATGCATCTGAGAAGGGTGATTTTAAGTCTAGTTTCGGTATCTCATCTTGAAAGGAGGACAGGTAGTCCACTGAAGGGACAGCTTGTCGGACTAACAGAGAGAAGTTATTCTAAGCCCCGGTTATACCTGGGAAAGACACGTTTGCCTGAAGAGAAAATAGGAGAAACTTCACTGTGTTAATGTCAAAGATTACTCCAATGTCAAAGGTTACTCCCAATTAAGAAGTAATTAACTAACTTCAAAATTCTGGTTTTCTTTGCACAGGAAGCACGGACTTAGACTAAAAAGGGGAGGCATATTGCTCGAATGCTGTAAAGGCTTGCAAGGCATAGGAGCAGCAATGCGTTCAGCCAAACGTTGTAAGCATCTCGATTTAAGGGGCAAGGAGTTGAAATGAAAATAGCAAATATGTGACTAGCAGCCCACAGAGCATAAAGGTGTACATCTGCTAATATCTCACAATTGTTTCCTGTGAATTAGTCAACAATACTTTTTGGGTCTGTCCCCAGGCCTCAGGGCTTCTAAAACATTACTTCGTCCCAACTATGTAACACCAGCCACAACCACAAAAACAATCTGTGTCGGTGACAGGAAACACCGTAGAGATAATAGTGCCAAAATCGATTAACGATTCCTTAATCAAAAGAATTAAATGGAAGTTTAATGAAACCTAAAAGAGAAACAGAGCAGATTCATCATTCACTGAAATTGATTATCATTATGGAACATAAAACCAGCACATACATTCTGAACATCAAATAAACTTCAGTTTGGCCATCAAAATCATCTACTCTGAGAAATGCTTCCTAATCTTCCAGAGAAAAATGAACAGATCAACATCCCATGTGTTTATTTCCTTCAGATGGAGGTGATAATATCACAAAACATTCTAGGTTCATACTACATAAAGATCTAATCCGCCTAAGAATAATCATCTGTCAGCGACTATGTTGCTGAAAATTTCACGTGGGATTCAGATATTCCATACCTTTCTAAATGAAGTAAACATACTGAAAATTTCTGGAACTGGAATCAATGTACACTTTTGATTTGTGCTGGGGAAGTATCACGGATCCTAATAGAGTTGTGCAGGGTCCCCATAGTTCTGCATTTTCCCAGGACGGGACAAGTCATTGACTCTTTTCTCTATATTGTCGTCCCTAGCAATTACACTCTCGCCCCACAGCTTCAACTACCACTACTCTTAACGGCGTGTCTGTCATTCCATCCCACACGGATCATGCGTGTTTCGTGGCTCTGCTATCTAATGTGGTCATCGCTACACCGTCAGATCGACATAGCCCCGGCAAATGACTCACACGAGAAAACTCAGCAAAGGAAAATAGAAGGCTGGTCTCCTGAGTCACCAGTCAAGTGGACTGTCAGCCTTATGATACTGCTTCTAAGAGGCGATGGGACACTGTAAGAAAATGACTGGCTGCTGTGTGTTGCTTAGGTTTTGGTCATGAACGAGACCAAGACCTGTTTTTCCTATTTTATCTGTAGAGCCTAGGGGAAGCTTCCCTCCACAAATTTATATTGACTTCAGAGAATTCATGCACCGGAATTCATCACACAATCCATTTGATATCTTTTCCATGTGTCTGACTCAAATGTTTGTCTATGGATCCCAAGCCATAGTAAATATGCCTAGTTCTGCTGTTAACTTTGAAGCTAATCCCCCTGCCCTCTGATTTGTGATACACACATGCCCACGTCTAACAGGGGAAAGTAACCATATCAAGATCAGTTCTTTTACTGGGTGCTTACCTTGCACTAGGTAATCCTGTGAGTATTATGATTACCAACATACAGATAGGAAAACCAATCTCCAGAGCTACCGTATCATTTCTCCAAAGTTATACAGAGAGTGGCTGAGTCACAATTCAGAACCTAGTCTCCTGCCACCATGCTACAGAAGGCAATGAGTCTTGGTGAGCGTTTTGACAATCTACTCATTGGAATCTCTGTCAGCGGCAGGCCTGCTTGAACTTCCTCATGTCGCAGTTTTCAATTAGACAGAAACGGGTTTAAATCTCAAGTCTCATTACCTAGTCCCACAACTTTGATCAAAACACTGCCAGCCATAATTTTCTCCCCCGTGAACTGACATACGAATACTTATCTCACAGCACCGGGGTGAGAATGAAGTCAGAAAATTATGATAAAGAACCGAGTGTCATGCCTAGAATATGCTCCATGATAGGCCGCTCTTAGGATTCGTGTTCCCCACCTTTGTTCCCGGGCTCCCTCAGCTTCCCCCTTGTCCTAGCAGTATACTTATCTCTTACGTACCGTATGAAATCTGCCCGAAGGCGGGGACTGGATTAGCAACCAGTTTCTCAAGCACCCAGTCTTCTGCTTGGCACTCGGTACATTTCGACACGATTTTCCTCCCAGCTGCCGTAGAACGCTTTGGCTGGATGTGAAGATTTGTTCCTGGATTTGTTCCAAATTTCAGGCTAGACCCACCCTTCCAGGCAGGGGTCGGCCTCCCAGTCTTTGAGCTAATGGAACTTTTAGTGTTGCGCAACACTGACAGCTCCAAATAGTCCCTTCCGGGAGGAATTTCCCGACAGGTTATAGCCCCTGAAACCCAGTACAGAAAGACAGGTCCCTCTAGGGTCAGGCCGATTTCTCCATGAGGAAACCCTCAAGCAGAGCAGCGAGGGCACGAGAGGAGTAATGAGAGATTGCAGAGGCTGGACACTCTCGGGTACAGCTTTCTGAGCTGAACGTGAGAAGCCTGAAGGACATCAGGCGAAAATCCCATCATGGAAAAAGAAGGTCAAAGCCTATGGCTTGTCAGATGAGACAAGCCACCTTGCCCTTTGAGAACTAGCACAGAGGTACTATTAAGCATGCTAGCTCATTTGGAAGGTCACTCCTAGGGAATATAAATAAAAATGCTAGCAAATGAATACGTAGTAGAGGCATTCATAACCTTCGATGTGTAAAGATGATTCAGAAAGCTATTTTAATGGAATCAGTCAGTAAATGAAAACGTACTTTTCATTCTAAAAGTGAGGGAGAGCTTTGATCAATCCCACGCTAACAATGTAATGATATTGATAGGTACCGATGCCAAGAACATTGAATCAAAATGTTCACTTTTTCAAAGACCATCTCCTGGGATATGACTTTTTGACACCTAATTTGACCTTCTGAGTGTACAAATTGAGCAAGTGTTGTCTTACGGGTGTTTTATAAGAAAATAAATGTCTTTTTTTTTGTTCCTGAAGTAACATGAGGAATGATGTAATAAACTGGTTTAAAGAGGTGATTGTGAAAATGGTTATATGAAAAGAAGTCTTTCCAAGTTTTTCAAAGGTGAGGATAGTTGCGGCAGACAGACTCTGAGATAGCCCTCGGTGATCCCAACTTCTGATGGTCATGTCCTTATGTACTCTTCTCCCTTTGAGTGTGGATGTGCTTTTAACCAACGTGGTTAAATAAGGCTTGCTTTTAAGCAACAGAGTATGGCAAAGGTGATAGAATGTCACTTCCACGGTTATGTTGCATAAGATTATAACTTCCAGGCGCTCCTGGGTGGCTCAGTCGGTTGGGTGTTCGACTTCGGCTCAGGTCGTGATCTCGCCATTCAGAGTTCGAGCCCCTCGTCGGGCTCTGCGCTCACAGCTCGGAGCCTGGAGCCCGCTTCAGATTCTGTGTCTCCCTCTCTCTCTGCCCCTCCCCTGCTCTCTCTCTCCCTTTCAAAAATAAACATTAGAAAATTTTTGAAAACAAAAGATGATAACGTCCATCTCGCTAGTAGACTCTTTAGTAAAGCCCACTACAAAGTTGTGAGCTGCTCCCATGGCAAGGAACTAAAGTCCCTCTCCAGCGACCATCGTGGAAGCCACCGAGACTGAAGTCCCAAGCCCGAAAGGAATTGATTAAATCTTACCAATAACCCCAGAATTGATATTGGAAGTGGACCCTTCCCCCTTTGAGCCTCAGATGACACCCCAGTCCTGGCCAATCATCTCCAGTGCAGCCTCATGTGAAATCCCGAAGCAGAGGAACCCCCAGCTAAATTGTGCCGGGGCTTATGACCCACAGAAACTGTGAGACGATGAGTAAATGCTCGTCATTTTGAGTTGCTAAGTTTGTGGCAGCATTATGCAGCAACAGCATAATAGCGATTAATTGCAATTGCCTTTTAGTAAGTGTCCATTATACATCAAGCTACCTATGTGGTACACATGTAGGTAGGTAGGTAGGTAGTATATTTTCTATTTCGAAACATAGCATTTATGAGCATAACGGCAATAAAATTAATAAACCAGCCAGTGATTTTAAATACTCTTTCTTTTCTGTGGAATTATTTATACATATTTTCTGACTCTACTTTTATTTCAGCACTCCACTCCCCATTTTAAGTCGATATACCTCCAGTCTGAATTAGCACGATACTGTTATAAAGACAAAAACTTTTTCTGACAAAGCATGGGGCCCGTTACAGATAAAATAGATAAGAGAGCTAGAAGTTAGGTCCAGAGAAAATATACAGATGGAAACATGAAGAGAAAAGATAGGGATTACAGAAGTGACCAGAAGAGACATAAGGAACATGAAAAGAAAATGAGAAAGAATGAGGGAGAAGCAATATTTACAGAAATATTAGTAGAGAACTTTCCAAGCCTAATGTACTGCATCAAACCAGTTTCAAGAAGCACTCTGAACCCCAAGCAGGATTAACAACAAAGATCACGACTAGATACATCTCAATGACACTACCGAGAACCAAAGACAGGAAGGAAAGCCGAAAACATATGTAGGAAAAAGACACAGGACCATCAGTGGAGGAACAATAAGATTGACAGCTAAGTCCCTCCACATGAATGAAACCAAACAGAAGTGGAATTCTGGTTTTATGCTGCCAACAAAAGCAACCACCGACTTAGAATTCTGTATCTAGTTAACCCGTCCTTCAAACGGAAAGATCGACTGGCAGGGCATGCGCACCAAACTGAGAGGATTCGCTTCCAGCAGAGCCTATGTTAAAGGACAAAGAGAGCTTTTTATGAAAAAAGAAAATCATCTCAGTCATAAATAAGAAAATGGAGGAAAGCCTGAAAAGCAATGGAAAATGCATATGCATCTAAATAAATATTGACTGTACAGAAGCAATAATAAATTCCTGTGGGGTTTAAAATAGAGAGAGGAGAATACAGGGCACCTGGGTGGCTCAGTCAGTTAAGCATCCAACTCCTGATTTTGGCTCGGGCCATGATCTCGCAGTTTGTGAGATCGAGCCCCACGTCGGGCTCTGCGCTGACAGCGCAGAATCTGCTTGAGATTCTCTCTCTCTCTCCCTCTCTCTCTGCCCTTCTCGCACTCATTCTCTCTCTCTCTCTCTCTCTCAAAATAAATAAATACTTTAAAAATAAAATATGTAGAGAATAAAAAGACATGAACATAAGAGCACAAATGACAGAAAGGGATAAATGTGGAAAAAAAATGTTCACAGCAACATTGTGGGTAGTAACAAAAGCTGGGAAGCAACCCAATCTCTCATAACAAGAGAACGGATAACTAAATTATGCTGAGGTCACATGATGACTCAACAGAGAAGTGAGAAAATGAATAAGCTACAGCTTTCTACATCAGCATAAAGAAATCCCAGAAACCTAAGAATGACTGAAAGATCTAAGGTGACGACTACAGGCAGTATGACACCATTTTCACAAAGATTAAAAAACTGAACAATATACTGTTTACGGATGCTTATAAATACAGTGGAAGTATTAAAAAAAAAGCAAGGGAAAGGTAAAAGTAAATTTGAGGAAGTGTTTGCCAGTTCCTGGGGGACGCAGGGACGCAGGGTAGATGACAGGAAAACAAAGGTAGCTACGGTAGCAATGGGAATGTTCTAATTCCTAAGTTGGTGGGTAAGTTTCTAAGTTTTCATTTTATCACTAGGCTTCGTATCATACGTAACCTATTCTTTGGTATGTACCAGTGGTCTTTGGGATGTTGGAGACAAATATCTAGTGAGGACAGGACTCAAATCTTTGAAGACGTTTAAAAACTTAGCCTGGGAAACGATGTTTCCTATTGCAAATGATAGCGCTTTGAAAAGACGACACAATTTGAATTGTTAGCTCAAAGTCTTTGCACGTTTGAGCGCATAACGTGTTCCCTAACATAAACGCAAGGAACAGTGTCCAGCAAGGTCAACGAGGAAACTTAATGAAATGAAAATGGGTACTGTTCGAAGAATCATGGTATTCTGTGCAAATGTCTAAACTTCTATGTTTTAAGGATGCTTTTGCGTTAAAGGTCAGAGAAAAAGACGCTATGACTTCATATTACTCATTAGAGGCTTTTATTTTTTTTTAATGTGACTCAAAGATACTGAATCGTTGGTATGTTTTTTTTTCAGGGAGTGAAAACACAAGTTTTAGGTGTAAAAGGGATCATATGAGACAGCTTCAGGGGTACAGAAAAGCAAAGGAAAAAGAAACGAAAAAGAAAGAAAAAGAAAAAGAACATAACATTAAAAAATACACAAACATAAAGCAACATAAAACCAAATGAACATAAACATCAAAAATGAACATTAAAATAAAGAGAAACATAAAAAGAAAGAAAAAATTAAAGTGGTACTCCTGAATGTTTCGACAGAGTGGTTTCATCCCTTTAGAATCCTAGAGCAAGTAATTCAGTATTTTCAACAAATCGGCTTGTATTTATTTTGATCCTAGCACTTGCTGCTGGTCGTAATCTTTTATTAATCTTTTAATGTGAACCAGCTTGTTATAAAGGTACTGGCATCTTTGTTTTTCGCCACCATAATTGGGATTAATCCATTTCATCTTTTCATATTCCAGACAGATTTTCTTATTAATTTCCTGATATTCTTTTGAGTCTGGAGAGAGGTGCTTCCTTTTGAGATCCAGCTTAGTAAATATTTGAGATAAACTTAGCATCTTGGCATGCAAGGCCCGATATTCGTCATATTCTGCTCTAAACTCCTGCGCGTAGCGCTGCCGCTGCTCCAAAGACACTACAGTGACGTAGTGAGCCAAATAATCGGGGCATCCAGATGCTGAGCAAGTTTCACCGGAAGCGGTGCAAACTTCTTCAACTTCGTCACTAGGGTTTGGCTGCGCGCTTTCTCCTTGCCGGTCCGGATCTGTCTTCTGTTTCTCCATCGTCTCAGTATCGTGCTCTTGCTTCTCTGCTTTGTGTTCTCTAAATTTATATTTGGACTTCTTGCAGGACATCATGTGCATTTCCTTCTTAAGCTTTAGATACTTTCTTTGAACAGAGGTTGGGGGCGATGTTTCCAGGGTAGTATGTCTTCCCGGCTGCCTCAGAAAGGTTTTCCTATTTCGACTAAAATTGTCAACGCCTGGATCTTGAGCGCCAGGTCCTCCTGAAAAGCTGCTAGAATTGCTGCTGGCACATGCAGGCCGAGGAGGATTTGCAAGGGGAAGGTGGGCTGGGGGCGGTGGAGGAGGGAGAGCATTGGCAGTAGCTCCAGCAGGTTGCGGGAGGCCTACGGGAGGCTCTGCCCTGGTGTTACCGGAATGACTACTTGAGAGTGAGTGTGTTGCAGTTGTCACGTGAGATATTCGAACCTTTTTCCTTGATAAATTAATATGAGCTAAGTCGGAAAACTCGTCCTCCAATGTTTTAGCTGTACCAGAACCTCCAGCAGATGCTCTGCAATTGGTGGCAGAAGCAGGCTGAACCCTGTCTGCTTTTCTGGAGAGCACCAACTCCAATGACTGCCTGTCTAGTTCACTATACCCAGGCCAGTCTTTGTGGACCTCTTTAAAAACGTAATCCTTTAAGGTATATGAAAAATTCTGAGGATTCAAATTGGCTACCTGCTGCAGAATTTCCCCAAGGGTGTTCTCGTCGTCTTTGGTGATGCCGTCTTTCTGAAGCCGAAGAAGCAGTTCCGATTTCTTGTAGGCCTTCAGGGCCAATAAGTGAATCACCCTATCCCTATATGGCCTCATGTGGACTCTGTTGACGACTCTTGACTTTCGAATCGTATACGCAGGGTTAATGGGAGCTGTTCTTTTCCTCTCGGGCACTGGATCTGGAACGCTGCGTGGCGCTCTCCGAATCGGCGCTCTTTTCTCTCTCTGTAGTTTTCTGTTGTTTTTCCACTTGTTGGAGGATCCCTCCTCCGCTTGGGGCCTTGTCGCTTGTGTCATCTGATAATAGTCGGTTGTGTCACCTGCCATCCTCTTATCTTCCGTCGAGTCCAGGCAGCTGAGCGGCGAGGGGCCGTAGATGGAGCTCCTTTGTTGGCTCTGGTCTCCAGAGCTGTCGTCACCCGCATTTGACCACAGAAAGTTGCACCTGTATTCTCCGGTGGGTGAATCGTTTGGGGGAGTTTTGATAAGCTCTTCCAGTCCTTCAAACTGAAGAGAAGTTTGAGGGGGTGCTGTCTTCTCGTAGTTCTGATAAGAGGCAAGTGCCTGACTGGTGGGTCTGGTAAGCTGCAGAGGAAACACGGCGACATCGTCCTGCCTCGGCTCTAGACCATTTACCTCCTCTACCGCCACTCCTGCTTCCTGGTATACCACTTGCCCCAGCACTCTGCCTCCGTGGCCTGCCATATAGTCATATCTGCGAAGATCAAAGTGCGAACAGTCATATACTTTAAAAAGCGAGAATTCTCTTTGGCAAAACTTTTATCGCTTATTGCGATCGGTTCTAAAAACCGCAATTCTAAAAGATTAACCACTTTGACAGTAAATGCTATCTAACGTAAACAAATAGAAAGAGATAGAAATTAAAAAAAACAAGAGATTTCCCCCGACGGAGCCAACGCACGGAGTGCCCGATGGAGATGGAAGCTGGAGAGGTAAGGCTAGTTATAAAGATCTGATCTCTTTCCAGTGTTCTCCCTTTCACATTTTAGTTTGTCTTTAGGAGGAACTGTTAACCCTCACTGGAAAGTGCTAGGTTATTCTCTGAACTCAGCACAGAAAACTCATTTCCTCCCAGTAAATCCAATATCAAGTGGAGGTACTTGGTGAGGGGATTAATGGGTGGTACAAGCAGTCAGTCCTCCTGGCATTTACTCCGACGTGTAAGTGGCTGTTGAGTCCTTCTTGGGACTGGAGCCTGGCCTAAATCAACGGGGACTCCCGTCGGATAGCTAAAGATAGCATTTTGCAATAATAGCGTATAAAAGGCAAAATCTTAGAGTCACCTGTTTCTCTTTCTCAACCTCCCCTAACCATTACCGAAGAGTGGAAGGAGTTTCCATCTGCTTAGGTGGCCACTTGGTCCATTACTCTGTCTCTTTGCACTCCTCCCCTAGAAGATGTGCAGCAAACCACAGGATGGTCCAGGTAAAATTGCCCATGCTGAAAAAAACTCTTGCAGCCAGGCATTCTAGAGATGCACAGTTTAATCACGGAATATACACGGCTTGTGGGAAATCATCCCAACCAGTTTCGCCCCAAAACGTATTAGGCACGGTTCTCCCTCCTTACCCCCTTCCCACTGCCAGTCCATCTTACTGTCAGATTTGCCTACCCTACCTGATGGCATCACTCTACACTTCATCACTCATCTAGAAAAAGCTGAGCATCATCTTCTATCACTCCCTCAAAGATACTTTTCATTCATTTCCCTCCAAAACACCTAGTCAGCCGCCAAATTCCCCATTCATCCAACAGATAGTGAGGATCTATCACGTGAAGTTAGTGTTCTAGATGCTTGGGGATGTTGCAATGACCAAAAACCCCTTCCCTCGTGATGCCTACATTCTTGTCAAGTTGTTCTGCACATCTCAAATCCACCCCTTCTTCTCTCATACTGCAGCCACTGTCTTTATTTAGGCCAAGAACATCCTTGCCAATATTATGTACGCTTCCTAAGTTGCCATCTTGCCTCTAATCTTTTCTTGTTCTCAACCATCTTCCAAATGATCAACAATCATTCCAATCAACTTTCCTTTAAAACAAGTGATGGTTCCCATTACTTAAAGAATAAAATTAATGCCAAGATGATCAACATCATGAATCATCACTAATTATCAGGAAAAACCACAATGACATATCACCTCACACCTGGTAGAATGGCTCTGATCGAAAAGACAAGAAATAACAAGTGTCGGTAAGGATGTGAAGAAAGGGGAATGCTTGTGTACTGTCGATGGAGATGTAAATTGGTGCAGCCACTATGAAACACAATATGGAGGTTCCTCGATCGATTAAAAACAGGCACCAAGGGGCGCCTTGGTGGCTCAGTCAGTTAAGCGTCTGACTCTTGATTTCGGCTCAGGCCATGATCTCACGGTTTGTGGGACTGAGCCCCACGTCGGCCTCGGCACTGACAGTGCGGGGCTTGCTTGGGTCCTCTCTCTCTGCCCCTCCCCTGTTCACACACACATGCACATGTGCTCTCTGTCTCAAAATAAATAAATAACCTTTAAAAATAGAAATGCTATATTAGCAAGCAATCCCACTTCTGGGTATATATTCAAACAAAACGAAAATGAGACCTCAAAGAGATATCTCTACACCCATTTCAGCATTATTCACAATAGCCAAGACATGGGAAAAAGTGTCCATCAATGGATGAATGGATAAAGAAAATGTGATATATGTGTATTCAACCATGAGAAAGAACATTCTGCAGTTCGTGATGTGGATGGACCTTATGACATGGAGGGCATTACGCTAAGTGAAATAAGTCAGACAGAGAAAGACAAATACCATATGATATCACTTAAATGCGGAAGCTGAAAGAGCCAAACTCATAGAAACAGGCTAGAATGGTAGTTACCATGAAGGGTAGGGAAAAAAGGGACATATAGGTCAAAGATACAAACTTCCAGTTATAAAATGAGTAAGTTCTCAGGATCTAATGGGATCATAGCAATTATAGTCAATACTGTATTACTTAATTGAAAATTGCTAAGCAAATAGATGTTTTTTTTAAGTTTATTTATTTTGAGAGAGAGAGAGAATGAGTGAGGGAGGGAGTGAGGGGGGTGGAGAGAAAGAGAGAGAGAGAGAGAGAGAGAGAGAGAGAGAGAGAGAGAGAGAGAGAGAGAATCCCACGCAGGCTCCTTGCTGACAGTGCAGAGCCGGATGCAGGGCTGGAACTCACGAACCGTGAGGTCATGACCTGAGCTGAAACCAAGAGTCAGATGCTTCACCAACTGAGCCACCCAAGCACCCTTGAGCGAATAGATCTTAAATGTTCTCCCCACCTAAAAGCAATGGCAATTAGATGTCATGATGCAGGTATTAGCTAATGCAATGTCGGTAATTCTTTTGCAACATATAAATGTATCAAACCAACATGCAGCCTACCTTAAATTGACACAACGTTAGATGTCAGTTATTTCTCAATAAAGCAGGAAAAAAGGAGACAAAATTAAACCACTTTGGTATGGTTTACGGGACCCTTCTTATTCTGTCTCCAATCTACCTCGGTGCTTGTACTATGTATCTAAATGCTACATCGATCTGTTCACTCTTCTCTGAATATGTCCCCAAGCTTGTTCCTACAGTAGCCTTTCACTTGATTTCCTTCTGCTCACTAATGTTCTCCCCCCCCCCCCCATCTTTGCTTGCATTGTTCCTTTACTCTATTCCTTTCCTTGAATGACCATTCCGTCTAAAATAATAATATATGCAACATGCCCGCTCCAGTGTTCTCTTTCTACTCTCTCTTCTTTACAGAATATATACTACGTAAAATTATGTTACGTATAACTGTTTAACGGAAGTCACCCTTACCAGGATATGAGCTTCATGAGGGCTTGGATTTTATCAGTCTTTTGCACTGCTGTGTCTCCAGTGCCTAGAACAGTGCCTGGCACACATAGTAAGTACTCAGTACGTATTGGTTGATCAAATGAATACACCGAAGCCCTCTACTTTTAAATCTCACTCGTGTTGGGTTCAGCCAGTTAAATTTCTACTCAACCTTAAAAACCTAGCTCCAATGTCACATCACAGGAGATTTTCCTCTATGCAAAATGAGTATGTCCCTTTATTACAACCCTAGAACACTCTGTCTCACCTCTATGAAAAACACCACAAACTGTATCACAAACTGAATCACTTGTGTGCCTGTCGCCTCCACTAGACTCTGACCTCTGCAAGTCTGGCAACTACGCTTTACTCAAATTTGCATGATGCTTCCTTTTTGTCCCCAGTACCTCACTCCGGAAGTAGCAGGTGCCTAGCAGAAGGCACTCTCTCCATGTTTGTCGAAAGAATGAATAACAGTATGTTTGCATTTCTCCCAGCAAAGATAGATTACTGTCACATCAAGAAGTTATACTAAGTCTGTTAACGTCAGAGAAATGTTCTGTTCTCCTTTAAGATTTTTTTCATGGTCCTGTTAACTTCACAGTATATTTGTATTTTGAAAAGTCAAATCACTGCTGCAGAGAGAATGGAAAATAGTTCCTCAGAAAACCAATGAACTGCTGAAATACATTCAGCAATACAGCGTTCTAATGTATGCACAAATGCTTTGTTTGATTCTTCCTGGAGACCTCTAGTAGACACAGAAAGAGATAATATATCCTTCAGTATCTTTAAGTCTTCAGCCTTTGGGAGGACAAATAAAATAACGACAACAGCCCGACCCAGCAGAAATAACGACAACAAAATATTCCTTAACATAAGACTGGGAAGTGGGGCACATCATGACAAAAAGTACAACATGGTATCGATAGACATAAAAGAAGACTCGAAAACATGAAGAATTCATTCTTTCTGAAAAGAAAACTGAATACCGTAAGAATGCCAAGTAATATTAAGTTACGACACGCATTTAGTACAATTACGGAGACAACTTGAGCAGGATTTTTTTCTTTAAATCTGTCAAAACTATTCTAAATTCAACTGTAAGAAAATCTAAAAGAATTTCACAGAGGAGAGTAAGAACGGGGCGTTAACCCTACCTGAGATTGTAACATAAGGACAGAGTAGTTAAAAGAGGGACTAGCCTAAGAAGAGATGAAAAATAAATGATAATGAACAGATACCTGAGACACAGAGCCCAGGAATTGGCAGATGATTTAAAAGACCATCAGTGATCAACGTAGAAAAAGCTAGATTCCATGAACGTTGCTGAAGACAAATTGTCAACATGTTAATAAAAATATAAAACTGGGATCTCCCTTCATACTATATTCATATTATAGAACGAATTCCAGATTTATTGAAGAATTAAAATATGAAGCCGTAAAGCAACAAAAGACTTGAAACTTTAGAGTAATGGCAATAATCACGTAGAAAAATATGAGCATAATTTATTACATACAAAATAATGATCACATAAACAACACTCACATTTTATCTCAAGCCCCAAAATTGGTATCAAAGTAAGGAAGGCTTGAAGACTGATACTAGATATCTCTGTTTGGAGACACGCAGGACAATTTGTTTGCATGGGCATAAAGAAAAAGTTAATCGATCAAATTATTGAATACTATCCTAACTTTCTGATTAAGGAGGTAGCAATAATAAATTATGTTCCAACAAAATTGAATTTCTTTTGTACGTTGTCTAGCCTGCCATGTTGTTACTACCACGGAATAAACGTTGATTTCCCAAGGCACTATGCGACTGGATGGGAATAACAAATAAAATGACCACCCAACTAATATATTTTGAAAGGTCATCGGACAATCGCTGTCCCATTTTGTCAAGCCACTCATAAATCGACCCAGGTTCTCTAGCAAATGCGGAAGCGGTTAAAATGACAAAACATCATTAATCCATCTCAAAGTAATATACAGTTGACCCTTGAACAACACAGGGGTTAGGAGTTCCAACCCTCTGCGCAATGAAAAATCCACATATAACTTTGGGCTTCCCCAAACATTAACTACTAATAGCCTATTATTGACGGGAAGCCTTACCAATAACAGAAATAGTCGATTAACACACATTTTGTACATTACATGTAGTATACACTGTGTTCTTAAAGTGAGCTAGAAAAAAGAAAGTGTTATTAAGAAAATCATAAGGAAGAGAAAACACATTTACAGTACTGTATGTATGTACATGTGTATATATACACATACATATACACACACACACATATACATTATGTGTGTGTATATACATACATGTATGTGTATATATACATATATATATATATATATATATATATGCCACACAAGTGCAGCTACACAGCTCAAACCTGTGTTGTTTAAGGGTCAACTGCACTGATTTCTTATTACACTTTGATGGTACTTCAAAACCTGCCTTTGACCACTGCTACTCAAACCAATGAGCCCACCGAACCACAACCTCTGGACAGTCCTGTGTGAGAGAGCAGGAGGCATGGGGAGCTATGCCTGTTCATTTACACCAGGCGTCCGGTATCTCACGGATACCCACTCTATAGCCATTTTCTGGCTTCGTAGTAAACTTTGAATCATTCTTACTAGTGGCCAAACCTCTTGAGGTCTGGCCTAGTTTAGAACTCATCCCATTTCTCACCTATCCATTGTTTTTGGTCATCATCCAAAGTACAAGCTCCAAGAGAGCTCTACTTCCTTCTCCGTGTGTCTTCACACTTCTCTGAATTTCTGTCGCTGGGTATCTATCCACATCCCTACCCTTCTAGAACTCTGACATCATAGCTAGCAATCTCCTCAATATTCTCTCCCTCTAACCTTAAAGCGAAACTCCGTTTTCCCCCAAGGACGCTACTTTATCTACAGTCCTTTCAAAATAAGCCAACTTGTTTTCTCTGACTCTTTGACCTCAGGGTTGACCCATATATGCCAAAGGCATATATAGTAATATATACGCTAACAGCATTAATGGCTTTGACAGGCAATATTTCCACTACAATTTGAAAAGCCCAGACTTGCATGTATCTTGTTTCAGTGTCTCTATATAGTCTGATCAGAGATGAACCTTATTCTTCAGGTGACTATAATGCTTCTTGATTTTTGAGTCGGAATTTCATAGCCTTGTGGAATAGTCTCTTCCATAGTCTCAAATTTCTTCTCTCAAATTTTTCACAGTAAACTGCTGCAGTGCTGTGATACGCTTTCTTAAGGCGACAGTGGAACAGACAAGACAATTGGAAATGCTCTCATTAAACCAGCACCTGGACTATGATTAATTTAGCACTTCCCTTGGGTAGAAACCCTTTTGAGGGAGGATTCTGTCCCCACCTTCCTAAAAACTCCCTGAAATCCCCTTGCACTTAATGCTTGTCCTTGTTGCTTCCAAAGCCATGTTGAATTTGTTTTTCCTGTCTGGCTTGGTAGAGAGTGAGAAAAGCCCAATATCAAGATCTCCCAGGAATCTGAGATAGTAGCCATTCTCCTACGTGTGGACCGATCTCCTCAACAATGGTAGTCATTTAACTTTTCATTTCTCTCCAAGTGGTTTTTGTCTGTCCATCAAGAACAGAATATTATAAATACAAGTATTTTGCAAAGCGCCCATCATAGCTCTGAAAACGCCTCCTTGCTCAGTAAAATGCCATTAGGACTGAGCTTTTCACAATCATGTAGTAATCTTAGCCAGGCCTACCTAGCCCATTATCAAATGGCATCTGGGGCAACTGTATACACATATTGTGCTCCAGGAAAGCCCAGCATGCATAGGGCCCATTGGATATTTGCTGCATCCATGCAGTAACTCTGTGTTCTCTTTTTTTTCATTTTCAAGCTTTTGTTTAAATTCCAGTTAATTAACATACAGTGTAACGGTTAGTTTAAGGTGTAGAATTTAGCGATTCATCATTTACATACAATGCCCAGTGCTCATCCCCACAAGCGCCCTCCTTAATGCCCATCGCCCATTTAGCCCATCCCCCCACTGACCTCCTCTCCAGTTCCCTCAGTTTGTTCTCTGTAGTTAGGAGTCTGTTTTCTGGTTTGCCCCACTTTTTTTTCTTTTTTCCCCTATTTTAATCAGTTTTGTTTCTTAAATTTCACGTCTGAGTGAAATCATATGGTATTTATAGATCTCTGACTCACTTACTTCACTTAGCATAATACTCTCCAGCTATATCCACGTGGTTGCAACTGGCAAGATTTCATTCTTTTTATACCTGAGTAATATTCTACAGTGTATATACCTCGTCTTTATCCATTCATCAGTCGATGGAAATTTGGGCTCTTTCCATAATTTGGCCATTGGTGATACCGCTGCTGTAAACATCAGGGTGCATGGGGCACTTCAAATCAGTATTTTTGCATCCTTTGAGTAAATACCTAGCAGCGCAATTACTGGATCATAGGGTAGTTCGAATTTTTACCATTTTGAGGAAATTGCCTACTGTTTTCCAGAGTTGCATGATGTTGAGTGCGCATCCTTTCAGGTGTCTGTTAGCCATCTGTAGGTCTTCTTTGGAAACATGTCTGTTCAGGCCTGCTGCCCATTTTTTAACCGAGTCATTGGTTTTTTGGGGTGTTGAATTTTATAAGTTACTTATAGATTTTGGATACTAACCCTTCATCGGATATGCCATTTGCAAATATCTTCTCCCATCCGCAGGTTGCTTCTCAGTTTTGTCGATTGTTTCCTTTGCTGTGCAGAAGCTTTTTATCTTCATGAGGTCCCAATATTTCATTTCTGCTTTTGCCTCCCTTGCCTCAGGAGACATATCTAATAGGAAGTTGCTATGGCTGATGTCAAAGAGGTTACTACCTGTGTTCTCCTCTAGGATTTTGATGGCTTCAGGCCTCACATTTAGGTCTTTAATCCATTTCAAATTTATTTATTTTTTTTGTATGGCATAAGAAAGTGGCCCGTTTTCATTCTTTGGCATGTTGCTGTCCAGTATTCCCAACAGCACTCGTTGAAGAGACTGTCTTTTTTTTTCCACTGGATATTCTTTCCGGCTTTGTTAAAGATTAGCGGACCATATAGTTGTGGATGCATTCCTGGGTTTTCTATTCTGTTCCATTGATCTATGTATCTGTTTTGGTGCCAGTACCATATTGTCTTGACCACTACAGCTTTGTAATATAGATTGAAGACCAGACTTCTGATGTCTCCAGCTTTGCTTTTCTTTTTTTTTTTTTTTAATGTTTATTTATTTTTGAGAGAGAGAGAGAGAGACAGAGCATGAGCAGGGGAGGGCAGACAGAGAGGGAGACACAGAACTTGAAGCAGGCTCCGGGCTCTGAGCTGTCAGCACAGAGACCAATGCGGGGCTCGAAATCACAGACCATGAGGTCATGACCCGAGCCAAAGTCGGACGCTTAACTGACTGAGCCCCCCCCCAGGCACCCCTCCAGCTTTGCTTTTCTTTGTCAAGATTGCTTTGGCTATCTGGGGTCTTTTATGGTCCCATACAAATTTTAGGACTGTTTGTTCTAGCTCTGGGAAAAATTCTGGTGGTATTTTGATAGGGATTGCATTAAATGTGTAGATTGCTTTGGGTAGTATAAATGTAAACATTATTTGTTCTTCCAACCCACGAGAACGGAATGTTTTTCCATTTCTTTGTGTCATCTTCAATTTCTTTCATCACCGTTTATATATGGTTTTCAGAGTACAGGCCTTTCACCTCTTTGGTTATGTTTATACCCAGGTATCTTATTGCTTTAGTGTGCGATTGGAAATGGGAATGATTCCTTAATTTCTCTTTCTGCTGCTTCATTATTTGTATACAAAAGTGCAACAGATTTCTGTATGGTGATTTTGCATCCTGCAGCTTTACTGGACTCGCATATCAGTTCTAGCATTTTTTTTTTTTTTTGGTTGAGTCTTGGGTTTTCTACATAGAGTATCCTGTCATCTGCAAATAACGGAAGTTGGACCTGGTCCTTGCTGATTTGGATGCCGTTTATTTCTTTTTTGTTGTCTGATTGCTGAGGCTAATTATTCCAGTATTCTGTGAAATAATAATGGTGAGAGTGGACGTCCTTGTCTCGTTTCTGACTGTAGAGGAAAGGCTCTCAGTTTTTCCCCATTGAGGATGATACTTGCTGCGGGTCTTTCTTGTATGGCCTTTATGGTGATGTTCAGGTATGTTCTGTCTATCCCTACTCTGTGGAGGGTTTTTATCAAGAATGCATACTGTACTTTGTCAAATGCTTTTTCTACATCTATTTGCAGGATCGTATGGTTCTTATCCTCTTTCTTACTGATGTGATGTGTCACACTGATTGATTTGCAAATACTGAACCACCCTTATGACCCAGGAATAAATCCCACTTGATTGTGGTGAATAATTCTTTTAATGTACTGTTGGATTCAATTTGCTAGTGTTTTGTTGAGAATTTTTGCATCCATGTTCATCAGGGATATTGGCCTCTAGTTCTCTTTTTTAGTGGAGTCTGTTTTGGGAATCAGGGTAGTGTTGGCCTCACAGTATGAGTTTGGAAGCTCTCCTTCCATTTATATTTTTTGGAACAGTTTGAGGAGAATATGTATTAACTCTCCTTTAAATGCCTGGTAGAATTCCCCTGGGAAGCTATCTGCTCCTCGACTTTTCTCTGCTCAGTGATTTTTGATTACTGATTCAATTTCTTTGCTGGTTATCAGTCTGTTCAAGTTTTCTATTTCTTCCTGTTTGAGTTTTGGTAGTTTATATGGTTCTAGGAATTTATCCATTTCTTCCATATTGTCTGCATTGTTGGCATATAATTTTTCATAATATTATCTTACAATCACCTGTATTTTTGTCATGTTGGTTGTGATTTCTCCTCTCTCATTTGTGATTTAATTTATTTGGGTCCTTCTTTTTTCAACAAGTCTGGCTGGGGGGGGGGGGTTCAATTTTAGGAATATTTTCAAATAACCAGCTGATCTGTTCCACTGGGGCTTTCTTTGTTGCTGTTTGCATTTATTTTTGTTCTATTCTTGATCATTTCCCTCTTCTGCTGGCTTTAGTCTTTATTGTTCTTCTTCTAGCTTCTTTAGGTGCAAGGTCAGGTTGTCAATTTGAGATTCTTCTTGCTTCTTGAGGTAGGCCTATATTGCTGTATTCTTTCTTATGACTGCTTTTGCTGTATCATGAAGGTTTGGGATCATTGTGTTTTCATTGTCATTTGTTTCCATGTATTCTTAAAATTTCTTCTTTAATTTCTGGGTTGACCCATTCATTCAGTAGCAGCATGTTATTTAACCTCCATGTGTTGGTGGTCTTTCCAAATTTTTTCATGTGGTTGACTTACAGTGGCATAGCATTGTGGTCAAAAAAAATATGCATGGCATGATCTCCATCTTTTTGTACTTACTGAGGTCTGCTGTGTGACTTAGTATGTGATCTATTCTGGAGAATGTCCCATGTGCGCTTGAAAAGAATGTGTATTCTGCTGCTTTAGTAGGAAATGTTCTGAATATATCTGTTAAATTCATGTGGTACAGTGTGTCACTCATGGTCCTTGTTTCCTTGATTTTTATGCTTAATCTGTCCACTGATGAAAGTGGGGTGTTAAAGTCCCCTACTATTATTGTGGTATTTTGTGGTATTATCCATGGACTTCCTTTATGTTTGTTATTAACTCTTTCAAGTTGGGGGCATAGATATCTCCAACTGGTAGATCTTCTTGTATAGTCCCCTTTGTTATGATATAGTGCTCTCCTTATCACAGTCTTTGGTTTATAGACTAGTTTGTCTAATGTAAGTATTGCTACTATAGCTCTCTTTTGATATCCACTTGCCTGATAAATGTTTTCCCATCCCTTCACTTTCAATCTGCAGGTGTCTTTAGGTCTAAAATGAGTCTTTTATAGGCTACATATAGGTGGATCTTGTTTTTTTTTTATCCATTCTGACACCCTGTGCCATTCGATTAGAGCATTTGGTCCATTTGCATTCAGAGTAATTAGAGACAGATGTGTATTCAGTGCCATGTTACTACTTGTCTTGACATTTTTTCTGGAGATGTTTTCTGTTCCTTTCTAGTCTTTGTTGCTTTTGGTCTGTCCAAAGAGTCCCCTTTAATATTTCTTGCAGGGGCTGCTTTAGTGGTCATGAACTCCTTAAGTTTTTGATTGCGTGGGAAACTCTTTATCTCTCCTTCTATTCTGAATGATAGAATACTCTTGGCTGCAGATTTTTCCCATTCAGCCCTTTGAATATATTATGCCGCTCCCTTCCGGTTTTCCAAGTTTCTGTGGCAAGGTCTGCTGCTAACTTGTAAGTCAGGGACTCCTCTTGCCTTGCCCGTTTTAGGATTTTTTTTCTTATCAGTGTATTTTTCAAATTTAATTACAGTACGGCTTGGTGTTAGCCAGCTTTTGTTGATTTTCATGGGAGTTCTCTGTGCCTCCTGAATCTAGATGTCCATTTCCTTCTCCAGATTAGGGGAATTTTCAGCTTTAATTTTCTAAAATAAACCCTCTGCCCTCTTTTCTCTCTCTTCTTCTTTTGGGACTCCTATGAGACAAATGTTATTACATTGGATGGAGTCACCGAGTTCCCTAAGTCTACTTACATAATCCAAGACTTTTCTTTCCATCTTTTGATCAGCTCTCTTATTTTCCACAATTCTACCTTCTATCTCACTTAATTGTTCCTCTGTTTCTTCCATCCTTGTGGTCATTACATTGAGTCAGTTTCTTTTTTTTTTTTAATGTTTGCTTATTTTTGAGAGACAGAGAACAAGCGGGGGGGGGGGGGCAGAGAGAGAGGGAGACCCAGAATCCGAAGCAGGCTCCAGGCTCTGAGCTGTCGGCACAGAACCCGACGAAGGGCTTGAACCCACAAACCGTGAGATTGTGACCTGAGCCGAAGTCGGTCGCTCAACCGACTGAGCCACCCAGGCGCCCCAAACACTGAGTCAGTTTCAAATCGCAGTTGCTGCATTTTTCATTTCAGCCTGATTGGTTTGTAGCTCTTTTATCTGTGCGGTAAGAGTCTACCTGATGTCTTCTGTGCTTTTCTCAAGCCCAGCTAGTATCCTTATGATTGTTGCTTTAAATTCTGAATCCAGCATATTACTCATATCTGTTTCAATTAGATCCCTGGCCGTGACCTTTTCCCGTTCTTCCTTTTGGGATGAATTCCTCTGTCTCGGCATTTTGTCTAGGTTCCTATCTTCTTCTGTGTGTTAGGAGAGCCTGTCATGTTTCCGGCCCCTGCGAGAAACGGCTTTACGACGGAGAGGTCACATACTGTCCGGGGCCTGGCGCTTCGGGAAGTGTCTCTGCTGTGTTATGGCTGCTCTACCCCTCAGGGCACTCTTTTGCAGTTTCTCCTTTCCGGTAGTGGGGAGTGTTCGGGCCTTGGGCAGAGCGTGGTGAATTTAACTGGGTGTTCTCTGGTCGGCTTGCTGAGACCTGATGCTATTTCCACCAGAGCTGGAGCTTGGCAGAACTTTATGGTCAGGAGGCGTGGTGCTTGCAGGGGTTTGTGATGGTCTTCTGGAGGATGGGCCGGCCGTGCTGGTTCTTAGGCACGCTTGCCTGAGAAAAGCAGTCCCAGCAGAGCACGGGGAGGGGGGGGGGGGGCAGGACTTGGAGTAAGCAGATTAGGCAGTGTCGGTGCTGTGCTGTTTACCGAAGTTGATCTATGCCGAGGGGTGGAGGAGGGAAATGGCACCAGCCCACTCCTTTGTCCCTGGAGAGGGGAGTTCATGCTTGCTGCTCTCAGGGAAGCACTTTCAGAGAAGCGATCGTTTCTCCTCCTGTGTCACAGGCATTTTGCAGATCCCTGATCCCACGCTGTCTCTGAGTCACTCGCCGGCCTGGAGCGGCACGGTGTACCTCGGGCTCCACCCTAGCCAGGCCCGCTGACTAGAATTCCAAACTTCAGGGAGCTGGTGTGACAGCCACCCTGTGACTGATGCAGGTTTGACCCAGAAGGGCAGTCGTGCCAGAGCGCAGGGACCTTGGGATTTGGGGCAAGTCCAGTAAACAGCCAGCGTCCCAGTGAGCTGCCGTCAGCAGGTGTCTCTGCACCTGTGCTGAGGGGCAGGGGAGGGAAATGGCACCTGCTGGTTCTTTTGTCCCCAGAGAGGCAAAGCCACCTCTCACAGATGAGCTCCAAGAAGTATGAACAGTCTCTCCCGTGCCCCTTAGGCGACCTCAGATGGTACTGTCTCTGCCCCAGGGTTGTTTGCCTGTCTCTTCTCCAGGAGCAGAGCAGCGTCCTCGGGTCTCGATCACAGCCTCTAAAACCCCAGTCTTTGAGCCCTGTTCGTGGCAAAAACAGGAAATTCAGCCCCCCTCTCTCAAAGCCAATGGCTCTGGGGAAGTGTTCTTCTTGAGTGTATCCCTGTGTGCTCCACTCTCTCTTGCCTTTCTCTGTGACCAGGGCTCCCTCCCCTCCACAGCGTCCACGACCCATTTCTCCCCCAAACCACATCTCTGCACTTCCCGCCTTTCTGGGTGTGACCTCTTCTCTCCCTCCGGTTGTGCAGTTTGTTCTATGGGTCCTCAGGTCGATTTCTTGAGTATCCAGAATGATTCGATAGTTATTTAGCTGTGTTAGGGGGACGAGGCAAACCTAGGGTCCTCCTACCGTGCCGCCACCTTAGCTCTCCCCTCCTGTGTTCTGTCATTTGTAGTAGCCCAAACCGGACATTTCGAAAGGACAAGATTCTAAACAGTGACTCAAGTTAGTTAGCATAACCTTTGAATACAGTTTGATCTGGTTTGGACTTCTGGCTCACAGTCACTTCCATAAAACATTTTCTTACAGTCCCTTTTATGAGCTTTCCTGAATTAAAAAAAAAACACCTTTAAATATTTTGATGCTCTTTTATTATTGATGCTTTCCATTTGAAATTACATTTTTATCAGGCTAGTAGAAATATTAAAGAGAAACAAACCCATTCAGATAATTCTGGGGAGTAGCCATATTTTTAACTTATTGTTAAACTGATGTTTTCATCCATTCAACTGATCCCCCATGATTGTGGCATTTTAAACACGGCTGAATTCAGCATATTATACAAATGCTCTATGAGCAACCACAAAGGAAAAGGATGTCTCTCTATGACCTTACCATAAACTGGACCAAACATTCTGACCAGGATTATCAAAAGAGAGCAAGTGTTCACCGTGCAAGAAAGTTCTTTCAGCTTGATCAGCCCAGCTGCCCACTCTGTAGCTCACTATGACGCACAGTAGGCTGTTTGCACAGATCCATGAGTAATGAATTATCGTAATACTGACTTTGCTATAGGGTCATCAGAAAAAAAATCACAAAACACTGAATCAACCACACAGTTCTGTCATATCCAATTCGGCCAGGATCAGAACACGGCCACAATTGTCTGGAGATGAACTGGATTCATGGAAAATTTGGCCCCAATGTGTCTCTAGACAATGTAAATAAATTTCTTCTACCTCAGTTCTTATTTTTGATGAAATTCTCTTTGGGGGACACCTCAAACATAATTCTACCACCGGCAATTTCCAGAAACCAATTACGAGGGAATTAGTTAGGAAACACTGGGAAGATTAAGGACAGAACAGTGACAAAAATTAATCAATTTCGACTTTGCTAATTTGTGACTGGATAAATCGAATGACAGTTATTAGAAACCTCAGGTTTCGAATGGAGCTATATACCCTGAGAGAAATTTAAAATGACATCCGTGGAAAAGTTCATTGAGGCTGGCTGAGTTTCATTTAAAACGGGCCTTTCAGTATTTTATATATAAAATGGAATAGAAATATATTGATATGAGCATGTAATTATTGACTTCTATTATTATCCCCCCTTCATTTCCAGAGTTACTATTTACATTATGAGAGGAAAACATGATACAGCAGAATAATCCCAGCTATTCAATTAAGACAGACTTGGCTTTACATGTTGACCTCACTCCAATTATGAAATTAATTAACTTCTCTGAACTAAACACTCTTCATCTATAAAACAGAGATACTAACATTACCTCCCATAAAACATTTTCACATGGAAATTTTTAATGTTTATTTATTCCGTGAGAGAGAAAGAGAGAGAGATTGAGAACATGAGCAGGGGAGAGGCAGAGAGAGGGAGACACAGAATCCAAAGCAGGCTCCAGGCTCTGAGCTGTCAGCACAGGGCCTGATGCGGGGCTTGAACTCATGGACAGCGAGATCGTGGCCTGAGCTGAAGTTGGACGCCTAACCGACTGAGCCACCCAGGTGCCCCTACTTTTTTTTTTTTTTTAACGTTTATTTATTTTTGAGACAGAGAGAGACAGAGCATGAACGGGGAAGGGGCAGAGAGAGGGAGACACAGAATCTGAAACAGGCTCCAGGCTCTGAGCTGTCAGCACAGAGCCCGACGCGGGGCTTGAACTCACGGACCGCGAGATCATGACCTGAGCCGAAGTCGGCCGCCCAACCAACTGAGCCACCCAGGCGCCCCCAGGTGCCCCTACATTGAAGTGTCAGATAGAGAACAAACTGAGGGCTGATGGAGGGAGGTGGGTGGGGGATGGGCTAAATGGGTGATGGGTATTAAGGGTGACACTTGGGAGCACCTTGGTGGTTCAGTCAGTTAAGTGTCTGACTCTTGATTTTGGCTCAGGTCATGATCTCACGGTTCATGGGATTGAGCCCTGTCACTGGTTCTACGATGATGACGGCATGGGGCCTGCTTGGGATTCTCTCTCTCCCTCTCTGTCTCTGCCCCTCCCCCACTCACACTTTCTGTCCCTCTATCCCAAAGTAAATCAATAAACATGAAAGAAAGAAAGAAAGAAAGAAAGAAAGAAAGAAAGAAAGAAAGCAAGAAAGGCACTTGTGTTGAGCACTGGGTGTTATATGTAAATGACAAATCACTAAACTCCACTCCTGAAAAGATCACACCATATGTTAACTACAATTTAAATAAAATTTTGAAAAAAAAAATAAGCTAAAATACATATTTTTTAAAATGTCAGACATATATAAGATACAGATTAGGTATTGTTAGTACATTGGCTGAGCAGAAATTAAGGCAGTGGTTCCAAAGAAAAGCCAGTTTCAATTAAGAATATTTTTGGGGCGCCTGGGTGGTGCAGTCGGTTAAGCGTCCGACTTCAGCCAGGTCACGATCTCGCGGTCCGTGAGTTCGAGCCCCGCGTCAGGCTCTGGGCTGATGGCTCGGAGCCTGGAGCCTGTTTCCGATTCTGTGTCTCCCTCTCTCTCTCTGCCCCTCCCCCGTTCATGCTCTGTCTCTCTCTGTCCCAAAAATAAATTAAAAACGTTGGAAAAAAAAAAAAAAAGAATATTTTTGAAGGAGGAAAATTACTAATTTAACTCAGTCTTGACCATGAGTTCGTGACTTTTTAATATTCTGTGTACCCCATGAGAAGTACACAGAAAACACTTCTAAAATGGAAGAGGATGGTTGCCTTAAGGAAAAGCATTTGTGTGACTGTTTCAGTTGCAAGCAGAATCAGCCATTTCTTTTCATGGCACGCCATTTTCCCTTGATACTAACAACTGACAAACTATGCCTCTGTCAGATACAGATATTGATCAGATACTTGCGCGAAAATGAACGTGAGCCTATCACTTCAAGGAAAACCACCACCACTGCTAAAATTCAAGGTCTTCGGTGAAAATTAAAATTTTGAAAAACTTGTATCCACCACAGTAAGTGTGAAAGCTTCCTAATACCTAAACTCTCTTCTGATGAGATTGGGGACGTTAAAAACTATAATTATGTAGATATTAATCCAAGTATTTGCCCAATAGAAATGAAAACACGGATCCACAGAATGTCAATCAGAACTTTATTCATAATCAACCCGAGGTGAAAACAACGCAAATGCCCACCAGCTGATAAGTGGCTAAATAAATTCCAGTACACCACTTACTATGATGAGTACTGAGTAATGTACAGAGGTGTTGAATCACTATATTGTACATGTGAAACTAATATAACCTACATTAATTATACGGCAATGTAAAAAACAAATAATTATTTTAAAAATAAAATAAGGGCACCTGGGTGGCTCAGTTGGTTACGCATCTGACTCTTGATTTCAGCTGAGGTGATGATCTCACGGTTTGTGGGTTCAAGCCCTGTGTCAGGCTCTGCACTGACAGCGTGAAGCCTGCTTGGGATTCGCTCTCCTTTTTTCTCTGCCTCTCTCTCTCTCTCTCTCTCTCTCTCTCTCAAAATAAATAAATAAACCTAAAAAATATTTTTTTAAATAAATTATGGGACATCAATGTAATAGCATAGTCAGCAATGAAAAGGAACTTGGGATGGGCAGAACAAAATGACCTTCTAAAGATGTTCATGTCCTAATCTCTGGAACCTATGAATGTATTACCTTACAGCATAAAAGGAATTTGCGCTTGTGAATAAGGTTAAGGACCTTAAAATGAGGAAATTAGCCAAGATTACCCAGGCAGGCCAATCTAATCTCATGGGTCCTTAAAAGCAGAAAGCATTTCTTGGCAGTAGCCAGAGAGAACTGTGATAAGAAGAGTCAGAGAGATTCCGTGTTGCTGGCTTTGAAGATGGAGGGAACAGGGCTACTTGTCAAGGAATAGAGATGGCTCTAGAGGCTGAAAAGGGCATGGAAACAGCTTCTCCCCTGGAGTATCCAGAAAGGAGTAGAGCCCCGCTGAGAGCTTGATTTTAGATCCACAGAACCTTAAGCTAATAAATGTTTGTGTTTTATAACACCACAGATGAATATTAAATGCATTGTGCCAAGCGACAGAAAAACCACATATCAACCCATTTACATGACATTCTGAAAAAGCAAAACTATAGAGATGGAAAACAAATTAAAGGTTGTCAAAAACCAGGGATGGAAGAAGTTGAATACAGAGGAGCACTTCTGGGGTAATGGAAATGTTCTACATCTATCTTTTAGTGGTAGTTACTAGAATGATCGCGTTTGTGAAACTCTCAACTATTCACTAAAAATGTAATCAAATGAATGTAAATAATACCTCAATAAATCCGGTTTCAAAATGTTTTCTCAGTTTGAATTTTCCATACAGGAAATATCAAGAGATTAAAACCACATAAACAAAAGCTCTTTGGGGTCCTCAGTAATATTAAGAGTATAGGAGGTCCCTGAGCCCTAAAAGTTTTGGAATCTCTGATCTAATAGCTACTCCAAACTAGACCATTGTATTTGAGAAGAATAATACATGTTTTTATCAGTTCCAAAATTATTTTTGGTCACTACCACACTGCAACAGCATGGAGGCAGGAAGCTTATTATGATAATTTAGCCCCCATCGTATCACCAGAACATAGCACAGAAACTGGCACCTAGTATCTGTCTCAATCTCCTGCTGATGAAGCAACGAATTACCACACACTTAATGGTGTAAAACAACATAAATGTATTCTCTCATAGTATTTGGGGTCAGAAGTCTGAAGTGGGTCTTACGGAGCTAAAATCAAGGTGTTGTCCGAGATGCACGCTCTGGGGAGGCTCTAGAAGGGGATCTATTGCTTGCCTTTTCCAGCTTCTGGAGGCTTCTAGAGATTCATGACCCCTTCCTCTATGTTCAAAGCCAGCAACGTAGCATCTGCAAATTTCCCTGATTTTTCTGTATGCCTCTTCCGTCTTTAAGAGCCCCTCTCGTTAAACAGGGCTCACGAGAATAATCCAAAGTGATCTCCCATCTCAAGACCTTTGACTTAATTGCATCAGCAAAGCGCTTTTTGCCACGTAAGGTGATATAATCACAGGTCCCGGGATTAGGCTATCTTCGATGAGCCATGTTTCCATACTGCAGAACACGTGCAATCAAAAAAAAACTTTATTAAGCAACAGCATACGTACCATACGATTCACTCTGTTAAAGTGTACAATTCGATGTCTTTTGGCAGATTCACAGGATCGCACATCTAACACCACAATCAATTTTAGAACATTGTCATCACCCTGAAGAGAAACTCCAGGCCCCCGGATGAATAGCGGGACCTTCAGCGTGGATTTGCCGCATTTTATTTGTTCGCCGAACAGATAATGTCGATACCGTTTCCACTTTCTGTCAGTGTAAATAATGCTGTTCTGAACATTTGTGTGCAAGTTTTTGTGTGAACGTGTCATTTCTCTTGGGAAGAAACCTAAAGATAAAATCGTGAGGCCACACAGTAACTCCATTTTTTCACCTTTTGAGGAACCGCTAAACTGCCTCCCACAAAAGTTTCCACAGAAGGTGCACTATTTGACATTCTCGCTGGCGGTGTCCGAGGGGTCTGAGGTTTTCACCTCTTCACGACGCTTATTATCTGTCATTTTGATTATAGCAATCCTAATGAGCGTAAGGCAGTGTCTCATTAGGATTCTCGCTCTCATTTTCCTGATGACCAACGACGCTGAACACGTTTTCATGTGTTTATTGGACATCTGCGTGTCTTCTTTGGAAACTGTGTATTTAGGGGCGCCTGGGTGGCTCGGTCAGTTGAGCATCCAACACTTGATTTGGGCTCAGGTCGTGATCTCATGGTTCGTGAGATCCAACCCAGCATAGGGCTCTGCTCTGACAGAGCAAAGCCTGCTTGGGATTCTCTCTCTCCCTCTCTCTCCGTCCCTCCCCCCGCTTGCTCGTGTGCGTGCACACGCGTTTTGTCTCTCTCAAAATAAATAAACATTAAACAAAAAAAGAAAATGTGTATTCAGATTCGTTGCCTATATTTAAATCGGGTTGTTTCTTTTTTGTTATTGACTTATAGAGTTCTCTATATTGTCTAGATTCAAGTCCCATATCACATACAACTTCTGCGAAAATTCTCTGCCATTCTTTGTGTGTTTTTTTAAAGGTATGACAGGCCAGGTGACTTCACAGTAAAACTAATATGCCATATGCATCAATTCCTATAGCAGATTCCTAAAAGAATTTTTTAAATTGAGTTTTCTCATTGTCAAACAATGTGTTCATGTGGTAGGAAAAAATAAAAGACAAGTCATGGAAATAAAAACTCTGAAACTGCCCTAGTTCCTAAAATAAGAAATCTGCAAAATAAGAAATTAATGTTCATTGCTTGAAATATATGCTTTATTTTTGTTCTCAAATTCATTTTGAACGCTTGCCTTATAATTTAATACTTAAAATACGCTAGCTAAATTATTTGATAATATGTATACAGTCTTACTTCTCTGGATTGACACGTTTTACACAACAGTGTTTAATTAGTGCTGGTAAAAACCACTTGATAATTTGAATAATTGATTCATGGATTAACAATTTATTCAATAATATGAATGGCATAAAGACCAATCAAGAGAATAGGCTGGTAATCGTTCACTGTGCAATTCTGCCCATTAGCAGTTCTAATTCAAGTTTTGAAATTTATATTCCATTCGGTTTCATGACATATTTCTGTGGGTGATTTAGCAAAAATAGGTAGGCAACGCCAAAGTCTTTTTTTCTTTTTTCATTCCTTCCTTCTTTTTGTGGGAGAAGAAAAAGAATTTTCCCTTTACCCTTCTAGGTTCTTGGCCGAGATCCTCCCCCCATAATAAAAGGCAGATTAGCAGGAGTAAAACAAACAGAAGCTTAATAACATGAACAATTCCTGTATACTTGGGAGAGACCCAGGGAAACTGAGTAATGGCCCAAGCCGCCACCTAAAAGGCTATCTCCAGCTGAAGACAAAAGAAGTTATTGGGGGTAGGGGAGCCAGTCTTGGGAGGTTATGGGGGGGAGGGGAAGGTGCAGTAAACAAGGGTAAGGTTGTTATGCAGATTTAAGTTGGGGGGCTTCTCAGTTGATTGGTTTCTAAAGATTTAGAGTTATCTTCCTCTTCTTGGTACAGAGAAGGAAACATCCTTACAAATGGAGGTTTCCCTTATAAATGTAAATGTCCCTTAAAGAGGGGTAACTTTATTGGGTTTTCAGAGCTTTTTCTGTGTCTGCTGTTTCTAAAGTTAGTTCAAAATAATCCTTCTAACAAAAAGACATATTTCAGGGTAGCATATTCCATTATTTTGAGGGTTGGTTATCATAACACAGAGAATATATACGGAAACGTATACAATGGCACTCAACATTGTTGCAAATTAAAGCTCAAAATGGAGCCACTGGTCAATAACAGCAAACCAGAACTTAATCAGCTTCAACCTCTCCCAGCAATGTGACCTTTTAAGAGTTCATCTGAAATTTCCTGATTAGCACTAGCGAGGTCATCTAGTAGGATAAAAATCCCTGCCTTTCCCTCCTTCCTCCAAGGAAGATGAAGCCATCCTTTCTTTTGTTTTGCTAATAACTTCCTTGCCCCTCCCTCCTGCTCTAACCTTCCATTTTGTACAACTCCCGGGACTATCTCTCTACTTGCTAGACGAGATGCTGTCTGGTTCATGAATCGCTTCATAAAGCCAATTAGATCTGCAAAATTACTTGATTGAATTTTGTTTTGTTTTGTTTTGTTTTGTTTGAATTTTGTTTTTTAACACCAATGCCGGCACTCCTTTCATTAGGGCTACCACTAAGGGTATTAAGGATTTTTCTGTTATCGACTTTGTTTTAAAACATAAAGACTTGGTCTTGAACTTGAAGTATATACACAATACATACGCAACTGTATGCAAAATGCTTTTCATAAATTAACATCGCATGTTAAAATATTGAAAACGGAATAGTTGTGCTGATTTGCATTTTGTCTTAATGGAGCAAGAAAAGAAAAATATTCAATTAGGGAGGGTTATACTGAAAATAAAGCTTTTAAAGTTCAAATGTCATCTTCCCCCTTTGCACTTTTCACGGGCTACACAATGTCCTGAAAGCAAATTAGAAAGTGAGGCTATCTTTTTGTTTGTTTCAAGTAAGTGGTCTTAAGTCTTCTTATAGAAAAAGATTCAATCAGTTTATTACACGTATATGTAAACCATTAATTTTTGCAACTTTGTACAAAGTCTACGAGAAGGGCATCTGTAAAGATCATCTAATCTTAAATTGCAATGTCAACCACTCAAGTCCTTAGCCTAATCCATTCCCAGAGAAATTTTGAAAAACTTTAAATATGAGATAATGTCTTTTGCAGCCTATCCCTAGTCTTTCTTATGAAAATATATTGGGATCTGATTCGGCCTTGTAAGAAACCAGAGTGAATCCATTGGAGACTTCAAAGGTAAACATCTTAACAGAATAAACTCTGAAGCATACAAGTTCTCATCTCTCACCTCGCTTGTTGTGTCTTAAGCCAGACGTTGGGAAGGAATTGAAAGGCAAACAAATATTAGACTGGGAAAGAGCCCCATTTATACACTCTAACATCACTCTGATCATTTTTTAAAGAGTCTTAGAACAGAGACAAAGCAAGCCTCAAAATAAATTGACAGCCTTATAGAAAAAAACCACAAAATTATGTTCCCACCCACTGGAAGAGGAAGTCTCTCCAAACAGACACTTGCAAATTCTAAACTGAAAAGGTAATTGGGAAAAAATTATCCTGTGTTACCTAAGAAAACAAAAGAAAAACTATAATGTGAGTTATCAACAAAGGTATTCCAAAGGGAAATAAAACACCAACTTTCCTGTTCTTACCCTTAAACCCACAAGAAGAAATTTCTCAAAACCATATAAGGACAATCTGAATACATTTTATCTTGATATGAACACTGTAAGACGATCCTTGAGTTAACATCTCCCTCGGAATCAACAAATTCTCAGATGGTGGCTAGCTCTAATAATTCACACATTCCCCATGTTCTAGCCCATAATAATCACCCTCAGACCTTTAAAGACACATTATTTCCCCCTCTGTGATACACATTGCCGAACTTGATAGGAAGGTGTTTATTATGCAAAGGGAATTGCCAGGTAAAAGGATCTGCTGGTGTTTCTTCCTCAAAATCCTTCAGGACTCTTTATTCATGATAAGATTATTGCTAAATTCGACACTGATTTACTGCCACCCTTATGTCTAAATCAAACCCACACAGAAGATCTCAAAGAGGGATCAGACTTTTTTGTAGATAAAATAAACAATCTGATATGGCATTACTGGGACTGAACCCAGGAAAATTTCAGATGGACTTACCTAGACTTCTACCCAAACTCATATAATACCCTAGTAAACCATAAGCTACAGAAGTACAGAATACTTAGAAGTCTGTTAGAAAAAGGACTCATCCAACTCTGTACCAGTCCTAACCCTGTAGTCAGAAAACCCATTGGGCAGGGATGTACATTTGTTTGGGACTTTAGAATCCTAATTTGAGTAGTCATTCTCTGCTTCCCTATAGCATGCAAACCAAATACTATTTTCCATTAGCAAAATCTTCCTAGGTGGCAAGACTCATTGTCCTCCTCAGAACTTGTTACTTGGCTAGAGGAAAGAAGGCAAATATACACCCTAGTAGCAGATAGGGTTTTGTGGTTGGTTTATGATATTAGTATGCTTTGGAGACCATTAATGTCCCTGTTCTCAGCAGGAACCCCAATTAAGAATAATCCACAGGGGCGCCTGGGTGGCTCAGTCGGTTAAGCGTCCGACTTCAGCTCCGGTCATGATCTCACAGTTTGTGAGTTCGAGCCCCACGTCGGGCTCTGTGCCAACAGCTCAGAGCCTGGAGCCTGCTTCGGATTCTGTGTCTCCCTCTCTCTCTCTGCCCCTCCCTCGCTCATGCTCTGTCTTTCTCTCTCTCAGAATAAACATTTAAAAAAAAAGAATAGTCAACAGAGAATAGAAATTTTGATCACTGTAATGTTGACTGAGGTAGGTACCTATTATCAAGGGAGGGGCACATACAAAATGGGGTAATATGGAGGCTAAAGTGTTCTAGCTAGTCCTGTCAGCTACCTAATCTCTACGCCCTCACCAAGATCCTAGCCCTTGTGACGGATAGTTCAAGAGACTTAAGAGAGGTTCAAAGAGACTAATATAGAGTGCCAGCCATTGGATTCAAGTCAGAAAAGGACTGCCAAGAGAAATTTGTATTCAACGAACTTAATTTCACCTGTTAACTCAATTCCCCTTTGCTATGTAACCTAACGTATTCACAGGTCCTTCCTACCTTAGTAAGACTGCAGTCAACTTTTGCTCACCAAGAGATTATTTTGCAAGAGCTGGAGTTTAACATCACTTTAATCATCAGAAAGAGTAAGAAAGCTAGCAACTCAGAGACTAGCAGATCTTAAAAGTCATAGAGAAAGACAGATACCATATGTTTTCACTCTTATGTGGATCCTGAGAAACTTAACAGAAGACCATGGGGAAGGGAAAGGAAAAAAAAAAAAGGCTAGAGAGGGAGGGAGCCAAACCATAAGAGACTCTTAAAAACTTAGAACAAACTGAGTGTTGATGGGGGGTGGGAGCGAGGGGAGGGTGGGCGACGGGCATTGAGGAGGGCACCTGTTGGGATGAGCACTGGGTGTTGGATGGAAACCAATTTGACAATAAATTTCATGTTAAAAAAAAAAGTCTCTGAGAGAATAGCTGTTTTAAGCCCTCATTTTACATAGAAGGACAGTTGTTTGGTGCAACTCAGGGATAATAAAACCTTTCCTACGTCAGTAACGTAGGAACACAGTTTGAACCTCAATTTGGAAAAACAAACAAAAAAACAGCAATTTTTATGCCCGTGACATATAAAGGTACATGGAGGTGCTAATTATACAATGTTCCATCATGGAGCATATGAAGGACAATAGAAGAAAAAAAAATAAAAGCATTTCATTGTATTCTGTGGGAAAATGTAAGGTCTTCAAAAAGCGTGGTGGTTGTGGAACCACAGCATAGAAAACGGATATGAATGCTGTTTTGACAGTAGAATCAGCAGGGTGTCTTGCAATTTCTTGTTACCCAGTTCTCTGCATATCAAGTCCTTTCTATCCAAAGTTAACTTGCATCTATCTTCCTGAAGCCACTCTTCTCTGCTTGCCATTATATTGTTACAGACTAAGCGTCACTTCTGGCCCACAGTTACTGCTTGAGAAATACTGAGATAATAAATTCTATATATTCCTCTGCTCCCCAAGTCGAAGATCCCAACTACCATCCCCCAAAACTGCCTAAAAGTTTGATTATTTATTTTTCCGAAGCGATATAAATCCCTGTTTGTAGATATTTTTCATTTATTTTGGTAGAATCAAGGGTAAAGTTTATAAAATACATGTGGACTGTCACTCAATTAAAAAAAGACTGTATTCTTTGGGACCTTAAGTCAATGGTTAAAAAAATATTAATAGTGGGACATCATAAATGGCAGTGTTTTCCCCCCAAAAAAGTGGAGGGAACCTTTAGCTGTGTGTTAAACGTAAGCTACGGACCAAGTGTTAGGAGTCCTGGGTTTTGGTCTTAACTCAGAACCTCTAAATGCATGAACTCATGGGCACCCGGGTGGCTCAGGTGGTTAAGTGTCCAACTTCGGCTCAGGTCAGGAACCCACGGTTTGTGGGTTCGAGCCCTACATCGGGCTGCGTGCTGACAGCTCAGAGCCCGGAGCCCGCTTTGGATCCTGTGTCTCCCTCTCTCTCTGCCCCTCCCCCACTCGTGTTCTGTCTCTGTCTCTCAAAAATAAACACACATGGGGAAAAAATGTAATGCATGTGCTCATGATTTTTTTTAAACCTCTTTGAGATTCAGTTTCCAATTCTACAGTATTGGGTGTTTAGACTAGATGGTCTATATGGACCATTTTAGTGCTGCAGTACAATGAATGGTTATAAATATTTAATTTCAGTTTCTGAGTCATCTGTAAAAATAGTTCCAAAAACGAGCTCTGCAGCAGGAAACCTTTCTCTGCCTTAGCAACTACCAGGATCGTGTTACTCTGACACAGCCACGGTGGAAGTTTGCGGCACAGATGAAGACGCTTATGATCTTCCCCCCACCCCCCCCCCCACCGTCTACCATCACAGACACTGGCAGATGGCATTCCCGAATCGCAGGTGGTAAAACAAAATGCTTATACTATAAACAAAGGGGAGGAAAATCACGGAATCTTTCTGCTCTACCTGACCAGAGATCTCTCTGCTTCAGCCAGTCAAAATCACAGACTCTCCACCATCAAAAACTTTGTAATCATTGGGTGTAAAAAGATCAATGGGAAATGTCAGTTTGCCTTCGAAGATACCAGAGTCTTGTGAGAGCAAAAAAAAATGAATTCAATTCAGTATAATGCAAGAATGTGTTATAAATGTTATCATGGAGTTAAAACACACCTTCTATGAACGCCAGTTAAGAATAGAATAAAAACAAGGGGTAACAGTCAGCAGTAAACCTCTTTCTGGTTTTAACTCTAACCGTACCAGCCATTTTCCCTACACGTACCCTATAATCACACTATTCTGAAATTTTCCCTACTCCCCTGTCATAACTGTGCCATTATGCACACCACATTCCCTTTGCTTTCAAAGTCTCTACCCATCCTTGCCTTTTACATAATACAATTCAACCACCTATGACCAGAAACACATTCTGACTTTCTCAGGCAGTTACTCACCCCGTCCAGCATTTTCCCTGGTATATACCATTTTTAAAAACATTTATCAGATTAGGGGTGCCTGGGTGGCTCAGTCAGTTGAGCGTCCGACTTCGGCTCAGGTCATGCTCTCGCGGTCTGTGAGTTCGAGCCCCGCGTCGGGCTCTGTGCTGACAGCTCAGAGCCTGCAGCCCGCCTCAGATTCTCTCTCTCTCCCCCTCTCTCTCTCTCTGTTCCTCCCCCCCTCAAAAATAAATAAGCATTAAAAATTTTTTTAAGTAAACAATAAGAACATTTACCAGATTGCATTATCATTTATCGTTTAATGCATGGTCTCAAGTACCTCCAACCGAAATGATAGTAAAAGACATCAAATGTGTAAAACACCTTTTATTACCAGAGCTCTGAAGTCGGTTCACTTTATTTATTAATTTTACTCCTACTGTTACTATTCTAATCAAATAGTCCGTTTAGCCCAGCTACAGTATCTTGATATTTTTCCAGTAAATACATTTCTAGAACTGCCTAAATATCCTTTGTAAAGTGGAGCAGGCTGCAAATACGTTTTTTAAATAAAAATAGGAGTTACTTGGAGTCAAGGAACATATGTGTTTATTATTCCTAGGATTCAGCACCGGGACTAGCGCATACTCAGTCTCCTCTATTGAATGAAGAAGTGCATGCAAACTTGTAAATAAAATTTAAATTAGAGTAACCAAGAAAAGCGTCAGGGAGAATAGCATATTTGAGCCAGCAGCTGAAGTCTGGGTGGATTTGCAGCATGTCTGGAAGAGTAAACGTAGGGCAGTGTAGGTAAAGGAGATCGCCCAAGCCAAGAAATGTGTGGGCTGTGATTAGGCAAGGCTGATCAGCCTAGTGTGGTCGTAACAAAGCGGAATCAGAAATGAGGCTTCAGGGGCGTCTGGGGGGCTCAGTCGGTTAAGCGTCCGACTTCCGTTCGGGTCATGATCTCACGGGTTTGTGAGTTTGAGCCCCGCGTTGGACTCTGTGCTGACAGCTGGGAGCCTGGAGCCTGCTTGGGATTCTGTGTCTCCTCCTCTCTCTGCCCTTCCCCTGCTCGTGCTCTGTCTCTGTCTCTGTCTCTCTCTCTCTGTCTCTCCATAATAAATTAACGTTAAAAAATTAAAAAAAGGGGCGCCTGGGTGGCGCAGTCGGTTAAGCGTCCGACTTCAGCCAGGTCACGATCTCGCGGTCCGTGAGTTCGAGCCCCGCGTCAGGCTCTGGGCTGATGGCTCAGAGCCTGGAGCCTGTTTCCGATTCTGTGTCTCCCTCTCTCTCTGCCCCTCCCCCGTTCATGCTCTGTCTCTCTCTGTCCCAAAAATAAATAAAAAATGTTAAAAAAAAAAAAAAAAAAAAGAAATGAGGCTTCAAAGGAAATGTGAAATACCTTAAATGCTTTGCTGAGGGATTAACACTTAATTCTGTAGGCAATGAAGAATCTTAAAAGGTTTATGAGGAAGCATGCCATGACCATACACATCTTTCTGGAATACCACTTCACCAGAACGGGCATTGGCTTGGAGAGAGCCCGAATGGAAGCGTAGAGCCCAGTTAGAAAGGTGTGGTAATAACGGAGGAAAGAAATTATGGTAGCCTGGAGTGAGGCAGTAGGAATGGGGATGGAGGAAACATGTAAATAATGACGTGCAGAAGACAGTCATTAGATTTGAGTGGTGGAGAGGGTGGTCGAGGAGTCCATGGTGATGATGAGGGATTTCTTTCAAATTTAATTTTGAAATACTTGTCGATTTACACAGTGTCAAATTTGTGTCAAATCCACCCTGACAATGAAGATACAGAACCATTCGACCCCCCAAATCTCCCTCGTGCTTGTTCCTTTAGAGTCACGACCACCCCCCCGACCCACACCATCCCTAAACCTTACTAACCACTAATGTTCCTCTGTCTCCGTTAAGTTTATCATTTGAGGATTTTACATAAATGGAGTCATGGAGTATGAGACCTCTGCGATTCCCATTCCCTGAGCGTCCAACAATTCAATTCAATTCAGACACTATCTGCAGCTCGCATCAGATCCCCCAAGTTTAAGAGCCCTTTCCCAGAAGACTACCCCCACTGCAGAGGCCAGCTGCAAATGGGGTGCCCAGGCTACCCAAACTTCTGCCCAGCCAACTACAAATTTGGGAGTTCCCACATCCACTCCCTCAGTTCCAATAATTTGCTATAATGGCTCACAGAACCCAGAACGCTTATGTTTACTATAAAAGGCTACCACTCAGGAACGGCCGAATCCGTAGAGCAAGGGTAGAGGGCCAGGGAGGGCGAAAATCTTCCATGCCCCCTCTGGGGCACCAACCTCCCGGCACCTTAATGGGTTCATCAACCCAGAAGCTCTCCCAGTCTCAGTGTTCAAGAGTTTTTCTAAAACTCAATCTCCAGCCCCTTCCTCACAGGTAGGGGATGGGGATAAAAATCCCAGCCCTCGAATCCCTCCCTCTATCTGGTGATCAGCCCTATCTGAGGCTATCTCGGGCCTCCGTATTTATGCTAAATTCAAGAGTGATTGAAAAGGGCTTGTTGTGAATAACAAAATACGTGCCTATCACTCAGCAAATTCCAACGGTGTTAGGACCTCTGTGCCAGGGACTGGGGACAAATAAGAAATATATTTTTTTTGTTATGCCGCAGACGTTTTGAGGCTAGCTCTCTCCGCAGAGCAAAATGTCCTTATGACCCGTTCAATTTGTTGTATGGAGTTTCTGTTGTTGTTGTTGTTGATTTCATACCATGATATGGATGGACCACACAGTTTGTGTAACCATTCATCCGTTGATGGACTTCTGCGTCATTTCCGGTCCTTGGCTATTGTGCACAAAGCAGCGAGGGACATTCATCTACAGGTTTCTGAGCAACACATAAATTTCCATTTCTCCAGGGTAAGTGACTGGGGTGTAATTACGGAGTCATGTACTAGCTGTGTATTCACGTTTCTTAATGTTTATTTATTTATTTTGATACAGAGAGAGAGAGGCAGAGAGAGAGACAGAGAATCCCAAGCAGGCTTCATGCTGTTCAGCCCGGAGCCCGACGTGAGGCTCGACGCCGTGAACCAGGAGATCGTGACCTGAGCTGAAATCAAGAGTCAGACACTTACTCGACAGAGCCACGCAGGCACCCTGGTGTGTTTAGTTTTATAAAAGAACTTGCGAAATTATCTTCCAGAATAGCTGTAGTATTTCACATTCCCCCCAGCAAAGGTATAAGAGATTTAGTGTCTTTAGTGTCTTCACATCCTCAATAGTATTTGGTGCTGGTGTTCTTTGTTTTGTTTTGTTTTTAAGTTTATTAATTTTGAGGGAGACAGAGACCGAGGGTGCGCAAGTGGGAGAGGAGCAGAGGGAGGGGGACAAAGGATCCGAAGCGGGCTCTGTGCTGACAGCATACAGCCTGATGTGGGGCTCGAACTCACAAACCGGGAGATCATGACCCGAGCCGAAGGCAGATGCTTAACCGACCGAGCCACCCAGGTGCCCCAGGACTGGCATGCTTTTTTTAAAAAAGTTTTTTTTGTCTATTTAGGTGTAGGGACATCTCACTGTGGCTTCAATTCACATTTGCCTAATAGCTAGTAATCTTGCTTATCTGTCCTCTTGGGTAGGATTTCTCTTCATGTCCTTTGTCCATTTTCTAACTGCATTGCTTGCCATTTTACTGTTGAGTTTGAAAGGGCTGTTCTTTCTTATGTATTCTAGAAACAATTCTAGATACAGATATGTGGATTAAAAATATTTTCACCCGGACCATAACTTGCTTTTTCATTCTCTTCACAGGGTCTTTTATAGAGTAAAAGTTTTTTTAAAAAAATGTTGATGAAGTTCAGTTTATCATTTTTTTTCTTTTATGGGTTTTGTTTTCAATGTCAAGTCCGAGAACTCTTCGCCTACCCCCAGTCCTGAAAACTTTCTTATATGCTGTCTTTTTTTTTTCCTTTTCAAATTTTTATTTAAATTCCAGTTACTTAACAGACAGTGCAATGTTGGTTTCAGGAGGTAGAATTCAGCGTTTCATCAGTTACATACAACACCCAGTGCTCATCACAAGTGCCCTCCTCGGTGCCCATCCCCCATCCCTTCGTCAACCCTCAGTTTGTTCTCTATCGTTAAGCGTCTCTTACGTTCCTTTCCCTCTCTCTCTTTCCCCCTCCCACATGTTCACCTGTTTTACTTATATTCCACATATAGACTAGAATCATATAGTATTTGTCTTTTCTGACTTATTTCACTTAGCAATAATATACTAGCTCCTTCCACGTCATTACAAATGCCTTATATGCTGTCTTCTGAAGTTCATAATTTTAAATTGAAATCTATGATACTTTTTTGTTCAATTTTTGTATAAGGTATAAGGTTCGGATCAAAGTTCTTCTGAGTAAAAGACCTATGTTGAACAAACTAATGAGTGTATCCCTTATCTATTCAAACTTGTTTTCTTCTATGAAGCCTGAAATAATCATTCCAGATAATAGCCTTTGTTTTTTTATTTTTAAAGAAGTTTATTCATTTATTATTTCTGAGAGAGAGAGAGAGGGAGAGAGAACACAAGTGGGGGAGGGGCAGAGAGAGAGGGAGACACAGACTCCGAAACAGGCTCCAGGCTCTGAGCTGTCGGCACAGAGCCCGACGCGGGGCTCGGACTCGTGAATCGTGAGATCCTGACCTGAGCTGAAGTCAGAGGCTTAACCAACTGAGCCACCCAGGCACCCCTGGATAATAGTCTTTCTAAATACATCAGTAAAAATATTTGAAGGGGGGGAAAACCAGTCGTTCTGAAAAAGTGACTCGCTTGTCCCAGTTCTGTGGACTCTGCATGTAAACTCTGAAGCCTTGGGTAACAGACATCCTTTGCAGTGTGGTTGTAAACCATAACAAGGCAATTCAGATTCAATTTTCCTTTAAAAAACGCTACAATAGGTAAGTATATTTACAGCTTAGGCTCCCATCACACCCAATTATTTTAGTTGAGTTCAAATAGTATGTTTAACTCTGAATAAGACAACTATAAACATGTATGTATTGACTTAATTTTCTTTTTTTTTAATTTTTTTTAATGTTTATTTATTTTTGAGACAGAGAGAGACAGAGCATGAATGGGGGAGGGTCAGAGAGAGAGGGAGACACAGAATCTGAAACAGGCTCCAGGCTCCGAGCTGTCAGCACAGAGCCCGACGCGGGGCTCGAACTCACGGACCGTGAGATCCTGACCTGAGCCGAAGTCGGACGCTTAACCGACTGAGCCACCCAGGCGCCCCTGTATTGACTTAATTTTCATTAGTTCTTCTACTTACCTGTGCAACTATCCACTCAACCCACATTCTTTGCCCCTGTTACGTTCCTGGCCTTGTCCTCCGTACTGGGAACGTAGCAAAAAACATCTCCGCCTCACGAGCCGTGAGCTCACAATCCGGTAAGGGAAGTAAGATGTATATGCAAAGAATTACAGCCCAGGGAGTATAAAATATAAAGATTACTATTATGCATTCAGTCACTGAACCCATTTCCTGGCAATTTAACGGAAACGTCTGGTTTCTCTTGTAAACCAGAGGTCGTGCTAAGTGCTAGGTGCATAGGCCTTGATACTTTTTGAACCCTCTTTTGTTATATAAGGTTTTCTAGAGAATAACCTTAATTGATTAGAGAAGTGTATAAAAACAATTGTATTTAAGGTCATTCAAGCAAATGGATTGTTAAAACTGTTTCTTGCCCTTCTGTTCCTGCCTTATTTTCACTGCCACAATTCAAAAGTGGAAAACATCCTCAGTGGTCATTAATTTAAGAGGTGCTTCTTTCGTGTATCTCTAGGGTGACTTTTGGAGAGAATAAGGGCTGTCGGATGGCTTTTAGAAACTGGGCCAAACAAATCGGTTTTGTCCCCTTTTCTGCTTCATAAATTTGCCTGTGCCAAGTGTATGTAGTCCATAGCTGGTCAGCATGAAAGAGCTAAAGTAGAAACCCTGAGATGTTTGTACTCAACAGAAAGAGTACATAGTAACAGATGAAGGATCTTCATTCCCACACTGTCTTTGCAATGGGAGGTGTTCTTTCTGGTTATACCAAAACTGCTAAGAATTGGCTTCCCCCAAATAATCCAGGGATTAATAAAGATTTCTCATTTATACAACAAAAATGGAGACAGTGCATATCAAAGAGGGCTCAAAATTGACCATTGGAAGTTTAGACAATGTCCAATGAAGGAGAACTAACCTTGAAAATACAGATAAAGGGGTGCCTGGCTGGCTCGGTCAGAAGAGCATGTGACTCTTGATCTCAGGCTTATGAATTCAAGCCCCATGTTGGGTGTAGAGTTGACTAAAAAAAGAACATAAATAAACTTAGGGAAATACAAATAAATGATGTTAAAGACGCTGCAATCAATGTATGACCTCACATAACTGCAGGCAGAATGACCAAGGATTCCCTGCCACTAGTACGGAAAAGAGGTGATATAAAGAGACAGTCATACGAGGGCATCTGGATGGCTTAGTCGATTAAGCGTCCGACACTTGATTTCCGCTCAGGTCGTCATCTCATGCTTGTGGGATCGAGACCCATGTTGGGCTCTGTGCTGAGTGTGGAGCTTGCTTAGGATTCTCTCTCTCCCTCTTTCTCTGCCTCCCCCCTCAAAATGAATGGATAAAATTTTTAGAAAAGAGAGACAGGGGCACCTGGCTTCAGCTCAGATCATGATCTTGTGGTCGTGAGTTCAAGCCCTGCCTCGGGCTCTGTGCCAATAGCTCAGAGCCTGGAGCTTGCTTCGCATTCTGTGTGTGTGTGTCTCTCTCTACCCCCCTCCTGCTCCTGCTCTGTCTCTCTCCCTCTCAAAAATAAATATTAAAAAAAAATTAAAAGAGAGAGAGAGAGAGACAGTCACACCAATGCAGATGGTGTCAGAATGCAGATTAGCATGAGGTACAGAAGATAATTGATGCATAACACTTCTGGACCTAGATTGGAAGTGTGTGTGTGTGTGTGTGTGTGTGTGTGTGTGTGTGTGTAGTGGGTATCTATTTCACTGTATATATTTTTGCATACATATATATGTGGCATTCCACTTTATACATTCATCTAATCTCATAGTAAAATAATTTAAGGTATTGTTAAAATATTGCTTTTAAGATTCTGGTGAATGAAGGGGTACATGAGGTAATCTGCTCCCTTTGTAACAAGATCTATTCAAGCCTATGAGCAACACTTATTACCTAGCACTGACAAATAAATCCTTGGTCTTTGTGCTTCCTTGGGAACTTCTTTGGGATTTATTTCCTCAAAAATGTTGTCCTGATGGTTTTTAATATATAATGTGCTGAATGAATCCTGCCTGAAATTTTCTGCAAGAAACCGAAGGGAAGAGATGACCTTGTCCCTGTGTCAAGAAAAAGAGGAATTTCCAGGGATGTAGGAGTAAGAGCAGTGTCTGCTTTTTATAGCAATTTAATTATTTGAAGAGCTAATACATGTAATTACTAATGCTACTGAGTTAGATGACTATCCACAGAGCTTCGGGTCCAGGCAAAGAGTTTTAGGACCCTCCACTGCTGAGAATCAGTCGGTAGAATGTTTGAACTTCCTGACGTACAAAGCCAGAAGGATTTGGTATAGAATCAAATGGGCAAAAGAATCATGCGAAAGCCCAACCAGGACTTTCTGTTCTCTTCCTCTCACCATGAAGCTTTTGTTTAACTCCGTTTTCCATCCCAAATATCCCCAATCCTCCTCAGATAGCTAGCACGCTTCTGGGCTCAGCTTCGATACCACTCTGTCTGGGTAACTTGCCCTGCCCCACAAGCTCTGGGTCAGGTGCTCTGTCCTCTGCTCCCTGAGCACCGTGTCTTTTCCTACTATAACAAGTATGGCTCGCCTTGTAATTGTCTACTTATTCATCCATGCACTCAGCCTAACTGTGGTCTCTATGGAAGCAGGGATGGATTCTATCTACCTTATTTACCATTGGATCCCTCGTGCCCAGCACAGTTCTTAGCACACAGGAAATGATTAATAAATATTTGCTGAGTGAGAAGGAATAAATTATCGAGTGTCCACTACATGCCAAGCATTGCTCTGGGCATTTTATTTGTTATCTTATTTAAACACCAACGTCCAGATCTTTCAGAGCCTGATGTGTCCGTTGTTGGACCTTCGAAGAGCAGACTCTAGGGTTGGATTAGATGTACAAGATATTCATTGAGGGATTCACTAGTGAAGGATGAAAGAGAGCGGGAGTGGGTGGGGGGAGCCCTCAGACAACAATGCAGATCTGAGACCTGGGAAAGGAGAAAGGAGAAAGGAGAAAGGAGAAAGGAGAAAGGAGAAAGGCCAGGAAGAAGGGTTGGTTAGGAAGAACTTCAGACTCCAGCGCAGCTCTGACACATTATCAGCCGGGCCAGTGGGACACTGTTCATTAGAAAAATCCCATATTGGGCAGAAACAGCCTCCCTCTAGGATACTTCCCATGTTCCCGGTCAATAACTGAGCAAATAACTGGAAAACAGTGTGGAGGTTCATCAAAAACTAAAATTAGAACTACCCTATGACCCCGCCATTGCACTACTAGGTATTTACCCAGAGGATACAAAAATACCGATTTGAAGGGAAACATGCACCCCGATTTTTATAGCAGCACTATCAACACTAGCCAAACTATGGAAAGAGCCCTAATGCCCATCGACTGATGAATGGATAAAGATGATGTGGTATACACATATATAATGGAATATTACTCAGCCATCAAAAAGAACGAAATCTTGCCGTTTGCAATGACATGGACGGAGCTAGAGTGTATTCTAAGTGAAATAAGTCAATCAGAGAAAGACAAACACCGTATGATTTCACGCATATGTGGAAGCTAAGAAACAAAACAGATGAACATAGGGGAAGGTGGGGTAAAAAGAGAAAAGAGGAAAAGAAACCTCCAGAGCCTGTTAACAATAGGGAACAAACTGAGGGTTGACGGAGGGAGGTGGGCGGGGGATGGGCTAGATGGGCGATGGGTGCCAGGAGGGCACTTGATGCCATGAGCACTGGGTGTGGCATGTAAGTGATGAACCACGGAATTCTACTCCTGAAACCAGTACGGCCCTGTTTGTTATCTAACTACAATTGAAATAAAAATAAATAAATAAATAAATAATAAAACTTTGATTTAACCACAGGCCATTCTTCAAATAATATTGTATCCTTTCTCATGTAGTATAGAACCTTCTAATAGTATACTCCAAATTCTTCCATCTTTTGTCATATAATTCATCTTTCAACAGGCTATAAATTTAGGATACACTGCTATCATTTGTGTCTCAATTACCTTTTGAAGCAATTAAAATAAAAAAATATTTTATATGTCCCTTCATTTCGCCATTTTTAGAGCATTCAATTACTTCGTATAGGTTCATGTTTCTCTCTGGGATCATACTGCTTTTGCCTAAGGAACTTCCTTTCTTATTTTCTCGTGTTGCTCGTAATAAATGTTGCAGGGTTCTCTTCTATACTATAATATAAATAAAAAGTACTTTATTAAATATAAAAAGTACTTTCTTCTCCTTCAGTTTTGAAAGGGATTTTCCTCTCTATAAGAACTGTGTTGGAAATTTTTCTTTCAGCACAATTTTTCTTTCAGCACTTCAGATATTCCATTAATTTCTGACCAGCAAAATGTCTACCTTAATACATACTTTGGCCTGATAGATGCAACATCCCTTTTTTCCCTTACCTGTCCTTAGCATTTTCTCTTTATCTTTGCTGTTTAACAATCGGAAGATGATGGGTTTGGCAGTGTGTGTGTGTGTGTGTGTGCGCGCGCACACGTGTCCATTTTCTTGCTCGCGGTTCTTTCAGCACCTTTGATCTATGTTTTAAAAGTTTTCTGAATTACTTTTTTGAACACTCCAGGATTCTAATTACACATGTGTTAAAATGTTTGATATTGTTGTGGAAGTCCCAGATATTCTGGTTTTATTCTTTCACCTTTTTCTCTTCTCATGTTAAATTTGGGTGATTTTCATTAACCCATCTTCAAGTTCATTGATTCCCGAGTCCAATAAAAAGCCCAAAGTTAAATCTTATTTCTGTGACTATTTTTATTTTTATGTCTAGCATTTTCACTTGACTCTTTCCTATAGTATCTATCTTTGTGTTGAAATTCCCTGTTTGATTATTCATGTTGTCAACATTTTCCTTTAAAGCTTTTATTTTTTTTTTTAATTTTTTAAATGTTTTTGAGAGAGAGACAGGGCGTGAGTGGGGGAAGGGCAGAGAGCGAGGAAGACATAGAATCCGAAGCAGGCGCCAGGCTCTGAGCTGTCAGCGCAGGCCCGACGTGGGGCTCGAACTCATGAACTGCAAGAGCATGACCTGAGCTGAAGTTGGATGCTTGACTGACTAAGCCACACAGGTGTTCCATCTTAAAGCTTTTAAAATAATTACACATAGTCTATTAAAATGTTTTCCTGAGAGTTGTAATACTGGGATCAAATCTGAATCTTATTCTATTGACTGACTTATCTCTTGAAAGTAGATTGTTTATTTTTGCCTTTTTGTATACCTCCTAATGTTTTATTAAATTCCAGATACTGTGTATAGAATAGTAGAGACTGAGGTAAATAGAATTAATGACTACACATTGGCAGCTTTCTTCTTTTGCTAGGTCATGACTGTTGTAGGTTAAATTAATCTCATCAGGAGTTGGACTCAGTTTGGGTTTTGCTATTGCTGTTATTATCCTCGGTGAACCATTAACTACAAATTCCTCTAGGTTGACTTGTGCTTCGGCTACACTGTCAGAAAATTTTTCTCAGTGTTGCTGCTCTATCCTCGGTTTGAGGCCCTTTCTCTATACCTGCAACTCAGAGTATCTCTGTCCATATTCTTAACGGAGCCCCAGAATAGAGCTGACTTGCTATCAAGTGACCCAAGTAGTCTCAGGAATATTTAAGTGCTTTACCGGGAGACTCATCACCACTGACACGTCAGGTATTCAGAGGCAGAAGTATCTAGATTGGTCTTGGTGACAGTCCATGTCTGTTGGGCTCATGCACAGCTTCCATGTCTTCCAGGACAGCCAGTCTTCCGTGTCAGTCCTTTCATGTGCCCAATATGCCAGTTCTCACATGGCCATCAATGGAACAAGGCTAATGACAAATCGTTGCGTCTACTTGGCTATTCAGTGCTTTTTTCATGGTGGGTGGCTTCTGGTACGCATTGCTATGTGATAAGAAAACCTTCACACTCTGTGTCGCCTCCCATGTGTCCATTCACATACTCTTATTCCACATGTCCTTACTTTCAGTCTTCTAGTCCTTTGGTTTCCAGACCCCTGACCATAACAGTCAGGCCACTGGACGATGCCTAGGTATTTGCTCAAATTTCACCTAGGGTGACTTCTACTTCCAGATGTACCACTCCTAGCTCTACACACTAAGAAAAAATTTCCTCTCTCCTCTTTCTCTCAAGGCCACCCCTAAATGTGAGTGTAATGCAGCCATTATCCATTTCTGGCCTGTACTCACAGGCTGAGCTGATCCACCTATACAATAAGGTTAAGGTTTTTCCTTCTTCTTCAGTTAACCATAAAGGGTTCTCCATACGGCCATTGGTATGCAACAAAGGTGGGACTCTTGAGCAACCATGGTGGATGGGATTGGGGGGCAGTGGTCGGGGCTACCTGCTCATGCCCTCAGGTCCTGTTTTGCTTTGAACCCTGGCATGATAGCTATGGTCAAGGTTACTATCTGGTTTAGCTTGTAGTAATCTGTAGTCGTTCTGTTGGATCCATCTGGTTTCTTCAAGGCACAGAGTACCAAATTAAATAGAGATATGATAGGGACCACACTATTCTCCACCACCCTTTCTTCATCCTAGGGATGCAATACTGCTTTTTATTTATTATCTTGGCTTGAGGATGGGGAGCAGTTTCAGATGCATCCACTTGGTATTATTCTGATATCTTTCAACTAGCAAACTAAGTACCTCATGTGGATGTTATCCCAACTGCCAAATATGTCAACCCAGTCATACACTCAGACACTGGAGAAATGAACACGGGGTGGTCCTGAAGAGCCAGCTGATCTATTATAATCCAGACATTAGCTAGTACTTCATTTATTACCTGGCTTATAAACTCGCATCCTACCAGGAAGACCACGATGATAATTTGGGTCTCTAGATATGAACGTCTACTCAGACCCTGTGCCAAATAGCCCACAAAATTTTGAGTATTCCCCTTTCCTTGGTGTGAATTTATCCAGATAAAAGGCCACGAGTCTGTTTGGGGAAATCATTACAGTGTATACTGGCCATTGTGTGGCATAGTCATTACTCCTAAGGATGCTTCAAATTCTTCAGTCAATGGGTTGTACATCTGAAAAATGGCTCAGATCCAGGTATTGAGCAGGAGATTATGAATTTTTATTGGGCCAACGACCATCAGCCTCTTGGTCCTCCGTGCTTGCCATTTGTCCGGTTGGAGATAGCAAACAGCACTTTTTTTTTTTTGTCTACTTCCTATTCTGCCCCCAGTTACACCACGTTCTATTAGCAATCTCCGCAGCTCCCCGTGGGCCAAGCCCCTTTGTTGCTCCTCCAAACTTGGTGATCATTGCAGTAATTTCATCCTTCTGGCTTCTGACAATTAAACACCACCACCTGGCCTCTATTAATTGGGGGCATCATCATTTCCTTGAATATTAAAAAAGCTGACCTCTGTGACTATCTCTATAACCATCAGTCTTAGCCTGCAGAAGACAGCCAACATTTACCGCTGCCTTCTCAGGAACACATTTATGTGTGTCATCTGGGCCTTCTCTAGAACATAATGTTCTGGAAAGTCTTCTGGCATCACATAGTATATCTATTTAAGCATGCTCAATTCCCTAAGCATTTTTTATTCCTCCCTCCTCATCTGCCAGAGAAACTCAGGAACTTCTACCTCACCGGTATGTGCCATTGCTTTCTCCTGGTATCTAAAGACTTTATGTTTACTTATTTATTATGAGAGAAAGAGAGGGAGCAGGGGAAGGGCAGAGAGACAGGCAGAGAGAGAATCCCAAGCAGGCTTTGCGTGGTCAGCATGGAGCCCAGTGCGGGGCTCAAACTCACAAACCATAAGATCATGACCTGAGCTGAAACCAAGAGTTGGACACTTAACCTACCAAGCCACCCAGGCACCCCGCTTTCTCCTGGTCTCTAAAGTAACCATCAACTTTACATCATCCACTGAGGTCCTTGCAAAGGTGTTAAATTCTGTGTTCTGAAAAAAAAAAAAAAAACCCTCCTGCCCCCTATTCAATGAATTCTTGCTTATCTGGTATTATGATCTGGATCTGTTGGTCAAACACCTTCAATATCCAATCCCAAGGGTACTTGGCCAGTACATGTTAGCTAATTCTTGCAGCTCATTTGGGCTATAATCTTTCTAAAACTTTCCTAGCTGGCTTTTGTTAGAACTTAATCCTAGTTATCGGTCTGGCAACCAAGAAAATAGGTGAAGGTGGTTTCTGAGGGGATCACCTCTTGCTTGTGTGAACAAAGTCTCTATGGTGTCTTCTCACATAGGGGTGGGATGCTGGCTCACAGGAGTACTGGACCACCTCTGCAAGCTCTGAAGTTGCAGGGTGACTTCTGAGCCCAAACGCTAAGCCTTAAAATATCCCTGCAGTTCTGAGACTTCCTTAAGTTCTGAGTCTGTCTTCACTTTGCCCGCTCTTTGACGACAGAAGGGCCTCTTTGTAAGTCATCAAAAGTGTTCTCTAGTTCAGCTCACACACTTAGACCTTAACTACTTGTTACCCACCCTCAGTTTTTCTAAATCCTTCTCCAGGGGCGATACCATTTCATGATGACTAGTCAATTCTGCTGTCCTTGTAGGCATGCCTTTCCACGATGCCCCCTTCACCACCACAACCAAATCTTTCAAATATCCAAATTTCACTCCAGCCATTGCATTCCCCTCTACCGGGACACTCTCTCACATCACTACTGATGGAACCGTCAGCAACTGGGCTATCGTGTTGTGCTAAGGGATTATCCTTGTCTCCTATTTAACTCACAAAAATGTTGTTCTTGCTGGCCAGGCAGGGAGGCCGCCAGTCTCAAAGCCAATGTTGCCACCTTTTTTCTCGAATAGCTCCTGTCCCACTCACGTCCGTCTGGGTCCACAGAGTAGCAGATGTAGAGATGTGATTAGACATACAAGAGATATAGCGATAGAGGGGGGAGGAGCAGGAACAAGCAGGAAAAGCCCTCGGACTGATACAGTTTTCTGACGACAGTACTGAGAAATCCTCAACCTGACCAACAAGAAGGCCCCAGGCAAAGACGGCTCATTAGAGGAGTCCCATACCGGGCAAAGATGGTCTGGCGCGGGGACCCCTGTTTGATTAGTCCCCTAACTGGGAGGAGTCCCGGGCAGAAGTGCGGCCCCGAAGAAAGTACTACGGTCAATATAAAGACGCGGCGTTTGGAGGCTGTGGGCCACTGTGGGCCTCGCATCAGGTTCTCTTGAAAGGTATGGCCACCATACCTGCTAAGTGCTTAATACTGTTTCCCAGGCGGCTTCCTGCTGCCACACGAATGGACCTATTCTAAGTGTCTTCTGTAGGCAGCAATGCCTCCTCCTTTAAAATGAGGTTTTAAAATGTTACTCAGCTACTACATAGATCATAACCCAGAGGATTCATGGGAGAAAGCAGGAGATTTTTGAGACAGTCCTTGGGGGGAGAGGCTAAGGCCAGGACCACTGTCATCACTAATAAGGAGGTCGAAGCAAACAATGGCCATTCCGCTGGAGATCAGCACGGATCACAACCAGCAAGAATAATTCAGAAGGCAGCACCTGAGTGGCTCAGTTGGTTAAGCGTCTGACTCCGGCTCAGGTCATGATCTCACAGTTTGTGGGCTCGAGCCCCACGTCGGGCTCTGTGCTGACAGCTCGCTCTCTCTCAAAAATAAACATTAAAATATTTTTTTTTATTTTTAAGCAAATAATTCAGAAGGTCAAAAGCAAGATACAACTCATGTCAGGATCATCCTTTTAAGTAATAAGGTTTGAAACCTGTCACATGAACTTTCCACAGAGCAGTGAGACACTGGTACAGAATAAGGCCAGCCTGGGCCCTAGCAGGACACCGTAAGTGGCCATAACTGGTTAGAGCGACAAGCTCAGAGAGGTGCTAGACAGGGAAGACAGATCGATTGTGGGGTGTCGATCTAAGGACAGGCCATCGGTTCACTCCATCAGCAAACGGTTACCAAAATAAAATTCTTGCCGCCATCCCGTGCGAGGCCCGGGAATACGCACCCTGCTCTCAGAGTTCTTCTGAGTCACATTGGTACAAGTAAAAAAGAAAAATTGTTTTTGTTGTTTGTATCAAATGAGGAATTTAGCATCAAGTGAGATATAAAAAGATTTCAAAAGCAGACATTTCTATATACATTGGAGGAATAAATATTACTAATATTACTTATATGACAACTCTTTTTAGATAACGTTCTACTTTTACCAGCACTCTGGAACATAGCCGGTCAAATTATCCGGGTGGCCTTAACATGGGTAAGATTTCTCTCACTAATGAAAATATTTTCAACAGATTGACCATTGCTGAGTTATCAATTCTGTATGTGTTTTCGACTTTTGCTTTAAACACTTTGGGGGACATAGAATACGACGTATATACAGTCTTGACGCGGACAAAAGGCCTAATTGAAAACCTAAACGTTTTTCTTCTTCACTTGGTTGCTTTTGAGAAAGATAATTCTAATAAAACTCAATTATAAACACTCAAAATAAATAACTGTGTTTACTTTCTGGCTGTGGAATGGTAAGAAAAATTGTTTCACTGAACTAAAAATGTATAGTATATGGAAGTTAATACATTTGAATTTTTTAATGTTTATTCTTGAGAGAGAGACAGAGACAAAGACAGAGTGCGAGCGGGGCGGCGGGGGGGGGGGGGGTGGCAGAGAGAGAGGGAGACACAGAATCCAAAGCAGGCTCCAGGCTCTAAGCTGTCAACACAGAGCCCAACGCAGGGCTCAAACTCACAAATGGCGAGATCCTGACCTGAGCCGAAGTCAGACATTTAACCGACTGAGCTACTCAGGCGACCCTATCAGTTAATAAATTTAAAAATATATAATATATATAGGCACACACACATATACGTGTATATGTAAAATGTCATGAGAGCAGCGTGGGACAGTCAGGGCTCAGAAGATTAGCACAAACTTACAGTGAACTCTGCAGCCCGAATGGCAAAGAAGGGGGCCTTATCCATTTTTGAGGATGAGCCCCGTCCAAGATTCGACAGTTCCGTAGGAGAAAACGCTATAATATGAATTTCACCAAGATAAAATGCAGGTAGCTGTAATATTTACCGGCTCCATTGTATCTTCTGGGAAGTATCTAAGAAGGAAGTAACCCTTTGGGGGACAAGAAATTGCAAAGTGCCAGACGGTACCGCAGAAGCAGGGATTTTTACTGTCGGAAAGTACCCTCATTCACCAACACAGGCACGCTTTGGCCAAATAGGTGCGAAACATTCCCTTAGACTGTGGGATTCTATAGCTGTCATTGTGCCTGCTAGAGGTTCCACTTCTAATTTATACAGTCAGTTATCTTTGTCACAGCATGAGGTCTTACAGCTGAGCAAGCAGCTTTGGCAAAAAGTCCAAGGTACTGAGGCTTGGGGGGGGGGGGCGATGGAAATGAAGTTGGCTAAAGGCCTGGCTACCTCAAGGGCATCTCATGCGAAATCAGTTAATTTTCAGTACTTATATAGATGTTAGTAACTTCCTGCCTCTGTTTCTAAATGGGATAGGGAAATCTTGGCTGCCCGCGAACTTGTCATAGCCACAAAGAACGATTTCATTCATCTCGCCCAGGAATAGCTGCTGGTGTGTATGTGTACAGTGATAGAAGCTCGTTCAAGTGAATATTGGTTGGGGAGCTTTGGGGATTATGAAAAGGGGGCACAGCTGTGATTCTTCAGTGGCTAGGTGAATGAAGGCAGCCATCTAGGAGGGATGGAGAAGCCAGCTGGAATGGAAGCAGCAGCAGTAGCGGCAGGAAAGAGAAAGCCTAAGACCCTGGGAACCAATACACTCAAGCTTCCCTCTCGCTCTCTGCTGTTAAGTAGACGTCCATTGGAGGCCATCCAGAAAGGATTCCAACCTCTCATACAGCCCCTTACAGCGGAGTGAAAAACCAGTGGCGGGGAGAGGGACCGGGGGGACGCAGTGAAACAGCAGACAAGGAGTCAAGAGAACAGAAGCGAAATTCTGGCTCCCCTTAGACAGCTTTGGCCAAGTCACTCGTCCTCGCAGATGACAGTAGTTAACGGTGCGCCGTCGAAAGCCGGATGTCATCGGTTCAGAGTCCGGCTTTGACACTTGTCAGCCATGTATCCTATAGCAGATTACTTAGAATCTCTTGTAAGATGTGGGTAACAATAACAACGGCTGGATGTGTGCCCCCAGGATTGTCAGGAGGGTTAAATAAGTACCTAAAAAAGTAGTGAGCGCGACAGAAGCTTTTGTCAAATTACGTAATGTTGGGGACATTTGCCAAGGAAGAGTCGATCTAGGAGTTTCTATTCTCTCATCGTGAGACATGGCCAGGGGTGGTAAAGTGGCAAACCCCCTCAAATTATGAAAACAGAGCACAGCAGAGCCGTCTAGGTGGGAGTGGAGGGGCAGGGTAAAATTCTTTTTCAAGAAAACAGATAGAAGATATTCAGCAGGGTATTTCGGAAGAGAGGGACATATCTCACATTCTATGCAAATAAAGACACGATACCCGGATCTACAGAAGCAGACACGAAACCTACCAGCAAGTCAGAGAATTCTCCGCAATAATCAACGGCCACAATACAAGGTGCAGCCACCTCTATGTTAGACGTAGTACCTGTATTACAGAGGAGTCAGTTCAAAGTTATCTCCAGACACAAAACTTTGCCCACATTCAATGACCATATAGTGTTCTGCCTCCACAACATGGGTCCAATGATTCACAATTTCCTACTTACTTGATGTGGGGCTCTATATTTTAGTTTGCGAAACCCGAAATTTAACATGGCGGTTTTTCTTTTCTAAGAGTTCAGTATTAAATCATCTCACGATTTAAACGTATTACAATTGATGGCATCTTGAAACAGACGCGCCACGAGAGGGTCATGATGCCAGCATCTCTCATTCATCAACAGCTCTGTGTTGCCGAGGTCATATTTCTGGCAGATGCTGAGAGGATTGGGGCTCCCTTCACCTAACTAGCTCCCATTTACATGGAAGTTTGCCCAAGGTGAAGTAGGGTAAGAATATTGGAATCTAATTGGCCCGGCTCTGGCTTGCTTGTAGGGTGAACGTTCCACACTCAAAAGGGCAAGGTGAAAGACCCGGGGCCACCATCCCACCCAGTTCCCTCACTCATAGCTCAAGAGTATACTCCAGGAGAAGCAAGCCACTGTCGTTGCCTCCAGCCTCGGTGCAGTGGAATGAGGTCCCGCTCAGGTGGAGAGGCAGGCCATAAGAAAAGATATAACCACAGCTCTTCCCAAGCAGACTGACTTTATGTGGAACAGAGTGTGGGAAGTTCATAGATAAGAGAATTATGAAAAACAATGGACATCTAGGTGGTGAGCAACAAACAAAGGGGTAAATCACCTGGAATATTCTAAGAGAAAACAAGCGAAAGAAAAAGTAAGAAGTGCCCTTCTGTAGGCAGACTCAGGTTCAAGGACTAGAAACATCCTGCCCCTAAAAAGGAGGTTACATTTATTTTTTTGAGGGGCACCTGGATGGCTCAGTCAGTTAAGAGTCTGAGTCTTGGTTTCAGCTCATGTCAGGATCTCACGGTTCGTGAGTTCGAGCCCTGCATTGCGGAGCCTGCTGAGGATTCTCTCTCTCCTTCTCTCTCTGCTCTGCCCCCACTTGTGTTCTCTCTCAAAGTAAATAAATACACTTTAAAAAATTTTTTCCAGCTATGTTGAGATATAATCGACATATAACATTGTGTAAATTTAAGGTGTACAACTTAATCATCTGGTATACATACATAATTGCAAAATGATTACCACAATAAGGTTAGTTAACATATCCATCACCTTACATAATAACCGTGTGTGTGTGTGTGTGTGTGTGTGTGTGTGTGTTTGTGTGTGTGTGTGGTTCTGCTCTCTTAGCAACTTTCAAGTAGACAATAGTATTGTTAACTGTAATCACCATGCTGTACTTTAAACCCCAGAACTTATTCATCATGGAACTGAAAGTCTGCACCCTTTGGCTGATACCTTCCCACTTCGCACACCCCCAGCTCCTGGAAACCACAGATCTATTCTGTGTTTCTATGAGTTTAGCTTTTTTAGATTCCGCTTATAAGTGAGATCATGCCGTATTTGTTTTTCTCTGTTTGCCTCCTTTCACTTAGCATAATGCTCTCAAGTTTATCCATGTTGTAATAAATGTCAGTATTTCCTTCTTTTAATGGCTGAATGATAGTCCGTTGTGTGTAAGTGCGTGTATGTATACATACATATCTATCTTCTCTTTATGCATTTGTCCATGACAGACACTTAGGTGGTTTCCGTAACTCTGCTGTTGTGATTAATGCCGCAAGGAACATGGCGTCGCAGATACCCCTTCCAGGTAGTGGTTTCATTTCCTTCTAATATATACCCAGAATTCGAATTTCTGGATCGTATGCAGTTCTATTTTTAATTTTTTGAGGAACCGCCATACTGTTTTCCGTAATAACTACCAAGTTACATTCCTACCAACAGTCCGTAATGGTTCGCTTTTCTTCTCATCTTCAACAACACTCATGTTTTGTCTTTTTCATAACAACCGATCTAATAGTTGTGAGGTGGTAACTCATTGCTGTTTTGATTTACATTTCCCCTATGATTAGTGATGTCGAGCACCATTTCATGCATCTGCTAGTCATATATCTTCTTTGTAAAAATGTCTATTCAGATCTTTTCCTGTGTTTAATGGAATTATTTGTCTCATTGCTATCCAGCTGTATAAGTTCCTTGTATATTTTGGAAATTAACCCCTTATATGATACATGGTTTGCAAATATCTTCTCCCATTCTGTAGGTTGCCCTTCCAATTTATTGATTGTTTCTTTTGCTGTGCAGAGGCTTTTAAGTTTGATGTACTCCCATTTGTTGAATTTTGCTTTCGTTGCTTGTGTTTTTGGTGACATATCCAACAATCATGGCTAGGGCCAATACCAAGGAGATTTTTCTTATATTTTCTTCCAGAGGTTTTACGGTTTTGGGTATTACACATAGGTCTTTAATCCATATACAGTTAATTTTTGTGAGGGTTATAAATAGGAGTCCAATTTCATTCTTTTCCCCACATGAATATCATTTCCCCACCGAGTATTCTTGGATTGCTTGTCAAATATTACTTGATAGTATATGTGTGGGTTTATTTCTGGGCTACTGATTCTGTTCCACTGGTCTATGCGTACGTTTTAACGCCAGTACCATACTGTTCTTATAACCACACCTTTGTATTATACAGTGAAACCTTGGATTGCGAGTAACTTGTGCTGCGAGGGTTCCGCAAGACCAGCAAACATTTCTAATAAATTTAAACTTGATAAATGAGCAATGTCTTGCAATACAAGTAGTACATGATGCTGAATGTCACATGATCACAACTGAGCCAATGGTTCTTGAAATTCTCTTTGATATACAAGTGCTTTGGATGACAAGTGTGTTTCCAGAATGAATTACGCTCACAAACCAAGGTTGTACTGTAGTTTGAAAACAGGATGTTTGGTACCTCCACTTGTGTTCTTTTTCAAGACTGGTTTGGCTATTGAGGGACTTTCGTGGCCCTGTATGAATTTTAGGATTGATTATCTATTTCTGTGAAAAATTTCATTGGAATCTTGGTAGGGATTGCATTGAATCTATAGATGTCTTTTGGTAATGTGAACATTCTAATGATATTAATTTTTATGATCCATGAATATAGGATATCTTTCCATTTATTTGTGTCTTCATCAATTTCTTTCATCAGTGTGTTATTAATTATAGGCGTACAGATTTTTCACCTCCTTGGTTAAATTTTTTCTTATGTATTTTATTGTTTTGATGCTGTTATAAATAGGATTTTCCTTATTTCTTCTTCAGATAGTTCTTTGTTAGTGTGTAGAAATGGAACTGACTTCTATATGTTGATTTTGTATTCTGTAACTTTACTGGATCCATTTATTAGTTCTAATAATTTCTTGGTGGAATATTAGGGATTTTCTATATGTAAGACCATGTCATGTGCAGAGACAGTTTCACTATTTCCTTTCTGACTTGGAAGCCTTTTATTTCGTTGTCTTGCCTAATTGCTAATGAATATAAATGAAAACAAGCCTAATTAAGAGGATGCAGCGAAAGCAGTGTTTAAAGAGAAATTTAAACCTGCAAATGCCTATCTTCAAAAAGAAGAAAAATCTCAAATCAACATTCCTAATTTCTACATTAGAAAACTAGATTACTCGGGGTGCCTGGGTGGCTTGGTCAGTTAAGCGTCCGACTTCAGCTCAGGTCACGATCTCACGGTCCGTGGGTTTAAGCCCCGCGTCGGGCTCTGTGCTGACAGCTCAGAGCCCGGAGCCTGTTTCAGATTCTATGTCTCCCTCTCTCTCTCTGCCCCTCCCCTGTTCATGCTCTGTCTCTCTCTGTCTCAAAAGCAAATAAACGTTAAAAAAAAAATTTTTTTTTTTAAAAAGAAAGAAAACTAGATTACTAGAGCAAAAGAAATACATATCATTCAGAAGGAACAAAATAATAATGATTAGAATGGAAATAGATAAAATAGAGAAGAGAAAATCAATGAAACCTAAAGTTGGTTTTTTGAAAAGATAAACAAATTGACAAAACTTTAGCTAGAGTGACAAAGCAAAACAAAGGGAAGGCTCAAAAATACTAGAATCATGAATAAAAGAGGAGATATCAGTATAGAACTTGTAGAAATAAAAAGAATTATACGGCAACATAATGAACTACTGTATGTGTATGAAATAGAGGAAATGGACAAATTCCTTGAAAGCTACAAACCACTGAAACATATGTAAGCAAAAACAGCCATCTGAATTGACAACTAAAATCTGGATATGACAAGTAAAAACACTGGAGACATAATTTCAAATATTCACACAAAGAAAAGGACAAGCCCAGATGCCTTTGCTGGTAATTTCTACCAAACACTGAAGGAAGAATTAATATCAATCCTTCACAACTTCTCCAAAAACTAGACAAGGATGGAACACTTCCTAAATCATTCTACGAAGACAGTGTTACCCTGATAACAAAACCAGAAGACATTGCAAGAAAAGAAAACCACTCACCATTATCCCTTACAAATATAGACGTAAAAATTCTCAAAAAAAAAAAAACTGGCAAACCAAACTCAGAAAAATAGCAAAAAAAAGATTATATAACATGACCAAGTGGTATTTATCCCAGGAAGGCAAGATCAGTTTAACATCTGAATCAATTAACGTGATATAACATATCATAGAATGTAAGACAAAATGACATGATTGTCTCCCTGGATGCAGAAAAGGCATTGAACAAAATCCAACAATGTTTCATGATAAAAACACTCAACAACCTAGGACCACAAGAGAACTTTCTCAACTTGTTCAAACTAGTCATAAAAACACACAGCTAGCCTCACATTTGTCGTAAAATGGGTAAAGACAGTTTCTCTATGTTGGCTTCTTTGCTGTTTGTTTGTTCATAGCAGGCTAGGAAGCCTGCTTGTACCAAATTGCCTTCAAGACAGCCCCCAAAATCATATTTTTGCCATTCAGAACATGCCTGCCTTGCATAACCTGAAAATTTGCAGCCAGCATCTGCTAGCCATAGACAAAACAAACCCTGTTTCTATAACATACCCCAAACCGCTGCTGCCCTTTGGAGCTCTCTGACAGACTCCCACAGCACTCCTGAGCAGCATCACCTAGACCCATAAGCTCCCTCTCCCAGAGAATCCCTTGCCCTGTTCTCCTGCTGGGTGCTGACCAAGGCCCACGTCTCTGGAAGGTCTACTCTAAGAAACACCCCCTCTTGTGCAATTCTGTCCAAACTTTGCCCAGTACTACTTAGTCTGTAACAACGCCATCTCATAGTCATGTCTTCTCATTTGATCAATTCCAGAGTCTCAGAACACGTTAAATCCTTCACTGGTGAAAGACTGCATTCTCCATAACATCAGACCCAAGACCAGGACGTCTTCTCTTGCAACTTGTATCATTTTGCTTGGGCGCTCATGATAAACTACCATAGTCAGGCAGCTTAAACAGCCTAAATTTATTCTCACAGTTCTGGAGGATAGGAGTATGTGTCTGGAGGATAGAAATACGTGGCAAGACTTTAAGCTATACTGCAAAACAGTAGTGATCAAAACAGTATGGTACTGGCACAAAAATAGACATATAGATTAATGGAAAAGAATGGAAAACACAGAAATGAACCCACAATTATATGGTCCATTAATCTTTGACAAAGCATGAAAGAATATCCAATGGGGAAAAGACTGTCTCTTCAACAAATTGTGTTGGGAAACTGGACAGCTACAGGCAAAAGAATAAAATTGGGTCACTTTTTTTTCACCAAACACAAAAATAAACTCAAAATGGGTTAGAGACCTAAAACGTGAGTCCTAAAACCATAAAAATCCTAGAAGAGAACATAGACAGTAACTTCTTTGACATCAGCCATAGCAACTTTTTTTCTAAATACGTCTCTTAAGGCAAAGGAATCAAAACCAAAAATAAACTACTGGACTTAATCAAAATAAAAAGCTTCTGCACAGGGAGGGAAACAACAGTAAAACTAGACGGCAACCAAGAAACAGACTCTTAACTACAGAGAACAAACTGATGGTTACCTGAGGGGAGGGAGGTGGGAGGATGGGTAAAATAGGTTAAGGGTGATTAATGAGTGCACTTGTGATGAGCACCGAGTGATGTATGGAATTTTTGAATCACTATAACGTAGACTGGAAACTAATATTACGCTGTATGTTAACTACCTGGAATTTAAATTTTCAAAAATTTTTAAATAAAGAATAAAAAACGTTCAAACACACAAAAAATAGAACTAATCATCTCTTTCAGCAAAGTCGCAGGAGACAAGATCAATATATAAAAATCAATTTTGTTTCTATAAACCAGAAATGAAAGATCTGACAATGAAATTTAAAAAGCAAGTTCATTGACAATATCAAAAAGAATAAAATACTTAGGAAGAAATGTATCACTACAAGATTTGTACCCTGAAAACTACAAACTGTTTCTTAAAAGAAATTAAGGATGATCTTAAAAACGGAAAGACAGGGGCGCCTGGGTGGCTCAGTCGATTAAGCGGCTGACTTCAGCTCAGGTCATGATCTCGCGGTCTGTGAGTTCGAGCCCCGTGTCGGGCTCTGTGCTGACAGCTCGGAGACTGGAGCCTGCTTCAGATTCTGTGTCTCCCTCTCTCTCTGACCCTCCCTCATTCATGCTCTGTCTCTCTCTGTCTCAAAAATAAATAAACATTAAAAAAAAAATTTAAAAAAATGGAAAGACATATGATGAATTAGAAAACTTAAAATTAGTAAAATAGCAATAATCCCCAAATTGATCCACGATTCAATGCAATCTATGTCAATATCCCAGCTAGCTTTTTTTCCTTGAAATTGATATGCTGATCCAATATGTATATGCCAGCCCTTCTGAAAGGAGCCCAGGATAGCCAAAACAGACTTGAAAAGGAAGAACAAAGTTGGAGTAGTCATACTTCCTAATTCATAACTTAGTATAAAGTGATAATAGTCAATCAAGACAGTATGGTACTGGCATAAGGATAAACATTTAGACCGATTGCATTGCCTTGAGAGGTCAGAAACATACTCTTACATTTTTATTCAATTTATTTTTGGCAAGAGTCCCCAAAAGAATAGTCTTTTCAGAAACTGCTGCTGGGGCAACTGGATATCTGCATGCTAAAGAACAAAGTTGGACCTCGACCCCACACTGTATACAAAAATTAACTCATAATGTTATCACAGATATACATGTGAGCACTAAAATTATAAAATCCTCAGAAGAAAACATAAATGTGAATCTGTATGATCTTGAATTAAGCAATATATTCTTGGACTATAACATCAAAAGAATAAGCAAGAAAAAAGTTGAAAATGTGTACTTCATCAAAATCGAAAACTATTATGTTTAAAAAGACACCATCAATACAGTGAAAAAGACAATCCAGGCTGGGAAAAATATATCTGCAAATCATGTATCTGATAGTGATCTAGTATTCAGAATATATCTAACACTCAGCTCAAAAATTAAGAAAGATACCCCAACTGTAAAATGGGAAAAAAGATTTCAAGGACATTTTTCTTTTTTTTTTTAACATTTTATTTACTTTTGAGACAAGGAGAGACAGAGCATGAACAGGGGAGGGTCAGAGAGAGGGAGACACAGAATCTGAAACAGGCTCCAGGCTCTGAGCTGTCAGCACAGAGCCTGACGCGGGGCTCGAACTCACGGACCGCGAGATCATGACCTGAGCCAAAGTCGGCCTCTTAACCGACTGAGCCACCCAGGCGCCCCTTCAAGGACATTTTTCAATGACATTTCTCCAAAGAAGATGTATGAATGGCCAATAAACACATGAAAAGGTTCCTGACATCAGTAGCCATTAGCGAAATGCAAGTCAAGCCACAATGAGATAATGTTTCACACCCACTAAGATTGCTACGATCAAAACGACCTGACAACAAGTGTTGAGGAGGATGTGGAGAAACTGGAACCTCATACACTACTGGCAGGCACGTAAAGTGGTCAGCCACTCTGTAAACGGTCTGTTCTTCAAAATGTTCAGCGTAGAGTAACCACGTGACTGGGCATTTACATTCTTAGATATATAACCAAAGGGAATGAAAACATATGTCCATACAGAAGCTTGTACATGAATGCTCAGAGCATCCTTACATGTCATAGTCAAAAAGTAGAAGCAACCTAAATGCCCATTGACTAATGAAGAAACAAAATGTCATATATCCATACTATCCATACTATGGAATATTATTCAGCCATAAAAAGTAATGAATAATAATACACACTATAACTTGTTTGAACCTTAAAAACACCATGCTAATAGGAAGAGGCCAGACACGAAGGCCACACATTATATTCTATGATTTCATTTGCATGAAATTTCCAGAATAAGGAAATTCATGCAGAGCAAACTATATTAGTGATTGCTAGGTGAGTGTAAGGAAGAATGAGGAGTGACTGGTAATGAGTGTGAACATTATTTTGGGAGTAAAAAATATATTCAATAATTAGGTTGCCATGATGGTTGCACATCTGTGTGCGTGCGTGCTGTGTGTGTGTGTGTGTGTGTGTGTGTGAATCATTGAATGTATACTTTAAACGGGTGTATTTTATGTTATGTGAATTATTTTTAATAAAGCTGTTTAAAAAATACAACAAACAATATTGCTTCTGTTTCTAAGACAGGAAAAACAAACTTGATATTTTAAAAAGTAGATAACTGGAGAGTGTTATGCTAAGTGAAATAAGTCATACAGAGAAAGACAGATACCATATGTTTTCACTCTTATGTGGATCCTGAGAAACTTAACAGAAGACCATGGGGGAGGGGAAGGGGGGAAAAAAAGTTAGAGAGGGAGGGAGGCAAACCATAAGAGACTCTGAAGAACTGAGAATAATCTGAGGGTTGATGGGGGGTGGGAGGGAGGGGAAAGTGGGTGATGGGCATTGAGGAGGGCACCTGTTGGGATGAGCACTGGGTGTTGTATGGAAACCAATTTGACACTAAATTTCATAATAAAAAATTTTAAAAAATGTTCAAATCCCCCTAAAATAAAATAAGTAAAAATAAAAAGTAGATAAGTTCACATAAAAATCTAGATTTCTATCTTCACTTGAAGAATTAGAAGTTATCACAAGGGTGCCAAGTTGGCTCAGTCAGTAGAGCATCCAACTCTCAATTTCAGGGCCATGAGTTCAAGCCCCATATTGGGCACAGAGCCTACTTAGAAGTTATCACGGCACTGGATTTGGATTTTTGAGAAAAAAAAAACAATGAACTGAATAACTGTGGCTCTCTTTAGACAGAGTCTGCTCTCTCCATTTTGCCAACCCCCCACTCCATCATAAGTCATTGATTTATTTGATCTGTCTGGTCTGTCATCCGAGGAATGATTAAATGCTGGGGAATGTGTTAGAATCTCCAAACTACAAAAGGCTGTCTAAATAAATTTCAACACTACCGAATTGTGTTGTTACTTACAAAATTTCCTAACACAGTGTCCAGCACACTGTAGGAGCTGGACAAATTCTTATTGATCATGTACCTGGAAACTTTCTATACCTGTCTTTCTACTTGTATAGTAGCTGGCCTAAGTTCTGGTGTTAAGTCTAAACCCAATAACTTCCACTTTGGATAAAGCTGTCCTTGATATTTGAGCGTAAGGACTGCTCGTAACTGTATTGATCATTTTAAAACCTTGAGAAATTCAGGAAATGTTAATACATTGATTTGAGCAAAATTTTTATCGATCAGTAATAAATGTACATTTCTTCAGGTGGGAAAACATGCTCTCCAGTACAGATACAGCTTTGCTAAAATATTTGCTGAGATGACATTAAAGAAAATTACACTAGCTTTCACAGAGTGACAATAATCCACCTCCTTTACATTAAGTACAAATGTTATTTATTTAGACAGACTAGCATTACACACGCTAGAGTAGAAATCATTGTGATTTACATTATATTGTGTGCCAGTTTTTAAAATGCAATAAGATGACTTTAATAATTAATTACACAACAGGAACTAATTGCCTGTCAGAGGGTGATAAGTGGTAGAATTGCTCGATGGGAACAAAATGAATACTGTGTTACTGTCATAAACATTCGCTCAATTCTCCTGCACTAAAATGCGCACACACACACACACACACACACACACACACACACACACAGTGTTAAAAGGAAGGCAAAACTATTTTCTAATACACATATGTAGATATGCAGGTATTGACCTAAAAATTATAAAAATATTCCTTAGATAACATTAACATCTATATTACCTAGAAACAGAATTAAAAACAACCATCATCCTAACAATATAATAACCATTAAATATACTGATATTTCACATTATAAATTTCTTTTGAATATATTCACAAATGCATATTCATACATACAATGAAACGACCAGTATGATACATTGACAATGGCTTCTCCTTGAAGTTTCTCAGAAAAGAAGCTTAGGCGACATGAATCTAATAATTCCTGCGGAAAGTGCACTGCTTCTATGGAAGTGTATGTGGAAATAATATTTAAAAAGCAAAAATCACCAAGTAATACTATTTTTTTAAGTTTATTTATTTATTTTGAGAGAGAGAGCAGAGGAAGGGTACAGAGAGAGGGTAAGAGAGAAAATCTCAAGCAGGCCCTATACTGTCAGTGCAGAGACTGACACGGGGCTTGAACCCATGAACCATGAGATCATGACCTGAGCCAAAGTCAAGAGTCCGACACTTAACTGACTGAGCCACCAGGCGCCCCAAGTAATATTATTTCTTAAAGTTATCTTGTAATATTCCTTTTCCTTTCCAGAGATTTACAGGCATTGACATTCGACCATGATGAACAAGCTAGTAAGTTTCCACTGTGACCAAAAGTCACAATCATGTAGAAAAAAATTGGTACAATACATAAAATTGAGTGTTCCTAGGAATAATTTTAGACCTTGAGATCCAACGGGTGTATAGAGTAGACAAAACATGAAACAATAAAGACAGATGCCAACACAAGAATAGAATATATCAAAGATTATTATCAGGTTGAATTTATTTAATAGACTTCTTTAACTTACTTCTGAATAGCCTCTAAACCTGGCAGGAAAGAACCAATTCCAAGAATGTGGTTCATGAGTGAAAAATGACAACATAAGGTTTATATTATTCAAAATAAGCAGTTCAAAACGAACGGGGCAAAGGATGATAACTTTCTGTCCAAGAAAGAATACCTCAGGTCTAGAGAAGACCCTTGGGTGAAGGGGAAATAAGCAGAACCAAAATGATACAATTACGAAACAGATTGGAGTATAAATTCTTGAGACAGGAAAAACATGGGGATAGTGAAATCCAGTACAGATTGTGAAACTGGCAATTAAAACAAAACCACCAGTGATGGAAAAGAGGGCATCAGCTGTCTGTATATCAGGGAAAATCTCATTCCTCTAAAAGCATAGCACTCAGTAAGACTTTTACTGAAAATTCTTGGTCTCAGAAGAGAAATAGATGTGTATCAGACTAGGTTTTTTGTTTTGAGATGAATTAACAGAAAATCATGTGAAAACTCGTATCAACAATTATAGTCAATTGCTTGGCTCAAGTGACTGAAAATGTAGTGCGGTAGGATAGTCATCAGACATGACGCAAGCAGAAATCTGACTCTGTTTCTTATTATTCTCTTGACTAGCAAGCCAGAGATACAGTGGCTATTGCATTTTCACACCTCACATATGCACCTGGCAATGCCCAGGAGACAGCTTATCTCTTATACTGGTTTTCTCTTAAGTGAGAGAAAACTTTCCTAGAATTGCCCTCCTACACACCCACCCCAACTCCCAAAAAAGAAACCTCCCCTCACATGTTACAGGACAAACTTTGTTCATATACCAATTCCCTATGGCCAGGAGCATTCGATGTGCTGATTGACATATGCCTGTTCTAAACTCATAACTGGCAAATAAATGGAATTTTTCTACACCAATCAGGCCCGCTTCTGGAGTTGGGGGACGGGATCCGCTTCCACTGAGGGACAGGAGCTACCATCCAGAATAAGGGTGGATATCAGAATATATTGGGAAGGATGTAACAAGGAATCCGACTCCATTTTTTGTTGGCCGACAAGCTCCAAGCCCCGCCCCTCTTTCTTCCCCTCTTGTACCACAATTGGGCAAGCAAAGAAGAAAGCCTATGCACTATGTCCTTTGGTATCAGCAGGAAGTTGACCTCTAGCCTGGCCCATCTGTGGGAATCCTCACCCCAGCTCCACTCCCTAACGGTAAGTGACTGGTGAAAGCCAGTTGCCCCCCCCCCCCATCTTTTAAGCCGTTTTCTGACCTGTTAGCGAGCCACCCAGCTCTCCCCAGAAAGCCTCATTATGTCACTAATTAATCTCGTCCTATCCTCTTGGAGCCTATAGGCATTATCGGTCTCAGCGGTGGAAAGAATGTCGGGTGGGGAATTCATCTCTCCCTGGCAAGGCGATTACAGCAAACAGGAGCAAACAGGGTCAGATGAACAGTCAACCCTGGTGCTCCAACCTACAACACAAAGAAGGGAACTGCAACTCTTAATTCTGACCAGAAAAATGACGGTGATTTGGATAATATAAGAAACATTATCCTAAGTGTTTGTAAGAGTGAAGAAATGGAAAGCGGATACGGCCTACCTAGAGACAGTGTCACATCCCACAGCCTAAGGGTTTGGTCCCGCAAGACACCCCCCACCGCTGCAGACACCGGTCACAAGTCCAGATTGCTATGTGCACTGCCGACTGGCTGGCTATAAATCAGAGGTTCCCAGAATCCCTGCCTTGGGTTTGACTGATTTGCCAGAGTGGCTCACAGAACTTAGGAAAACATCATACTTACTAGCTTATCAGTTTGCTATAAAGGAGTATGAGTCAGGAAGAGCCAGGGGAAGGGGCACAGAGCTCCCATGTCCTCACCGTGTGCTCACCAGCCCGGAAGCTCCTCCAAGCCCATACTATTAGGATCCTCATGGAGGTTTCATCATGTAGCCGTGACCAATTGTCAACTCTATTTCCATCCTCTCTCTCCTCTCTGGAGAATGGGGGGCAGGGCTACAAATTCCAAGCTTTGACTTACAGCTTGATCTTTTGATGACCAGCCTGCAGCCAGGAACCCTCCAAGGCTCCCTTTATTAGAACAAAGGATACGCTTATCACCAAGGGAATTACTAGGCATTTAGGATCTCTGTGTCAGGAGTCAGGGTCAAAGACCAAATACTAGAACAAAAAATACTTCTGGTGTTCTTACTGTGAAAATACAAGGCTTTTAGGAGCTCTGTGCCAGAATCTTGGCCAGAGACCAATGAGCATTTTTTGCATTATTTCAAAAATGCATATACTTTTTGAATCAGCAACGTAATTTCTAGTAGGTATTTGCACCCTCGTTATGTGATTATACGTGCTCGTTGTTCTATGCTCACAGCAATACTGGTTGCAATCACGGAAAACTGGGAACATTCTAATTATCCTGGCTAAATTATCCATTCTAATTATAGAAACCTGGCTAAATAATTTACAGTAAGGCCATCCAGAGGAATATTGGACAGATGACTAAGCAGAATCTATATGCAATACTTTGAAAATATAATCATCATGTACTTAAAGAGGAAATTCTGTAATAGATATTTACAATATGACACATTTATATTTTCAAAAAAATATTAAAATTGGTTAATTCTGGGGAGGGAGATAGTCAGAGCCAGGATAAGAAAAGGGTCCTCAGAGTTTTTGTTTTCTAGAGACCCTTAATATTTGAATTGCCTATAGTCCTTTATGCAGCTCTATGTTTACCGGATTTTAAAATTATCTTTATCTTGTGTTTTAAATTTTTAAAGTATGATCACTGATCACAGTGAAGAAGAAACAAGAGAGGTGTATAGAGAAAAGAATTTGTAAAAGGAGTGATGAAGGGAAACACACTCCACAATGGATTCGATATCGTAATGACTGCACGGGCGTCTGGGTAGCTCAGTCGGTTAAGCATCGGACCTCGGCTCAGGTCATGATCTCACAGTTCGTGAGTTCAAGTCCCGCATCAGCCTCTGTGCTAACAGCTCAGAGACTGGAGCCTGCTTCAGATTCTGCGTCTCACTCTCTTTGCCCCTCCACCTCTCTCTCTCTCTCTCTCTCTCTCTCTCAAAAATAAATTTTAAAAAATAACATTAAAAAAAACTAAAAAAAAAAAAAAAGAAAAGTAATGACTGCAAAAGCTGAAGCCCTAAATAGGCTACGTGCAACCTGACCTCTCAAAAAAAGAAAAGCCTCCATAAGAATATAAAATGTCTCTCTTCTGACTAAACACCATCATTCATATAGATACCTTTCCTAGAAGTCTTTTCTTTCTGGAGCCACTGTCACTTCAGAAGGCTTCCTTCACACTGGACTGCAAAAAGGGAAATGCGGCACTAACGAGCTAGAGATGCTAGATGGTCAACCTCTAGGAATCCGTGACGAAACTCAGGTTTAGCACGTGAAAGCGATATTGATTTGGTACAGTATCAGGAGGGAGTTGGGCTGAAAACAGAGCAATGCCAAATGCAGCAAAATGTAGTCAAACCGTATGCCACACAGATGCAAAAGCGAGGACCTCACCGTCGGAAGTGGTAGTCAGGTGGATTTTACATCAATCTAGAGAAGGATTTTCCAAGAACCTTTTAACTGGTCACCTTGCCTCTCGCATGGACCCACTGACATCCATCTTGCGCAAGGCATTCAGAATTCTCTTTCTATGACGCAAATTCAGTTATGCCGTTCCGCTGGAGGCAAAGAATGCGTTATGATATTACTAATTATAGATATTAAAATACAATTAGCAAGGAGCTCAAAGAGGGTAGAAAGCTTCACACGTTGCTTTCTCCCCCAAGAGCAGACTCCTTTCTTAAGGTAAAATGGCTTTAAATGTAATTACTTCCACATGATTGCCTTTCATTGTTCATTTCGTACCATAATGCGAATAGCTACTTAGGTTTTGTCCATGCTTTGGTTTAGGGTCAGTTAACCATAAGAAACCATAAGAAAAGGGCGTACACCCTGGGGTACATACTTGGAATATCAGAGGTTGAAACAGTAGGATATTTCAGAATTCTACTTAACTGTGTTGTCATCTTTCAGTAAGACCTGCCAACCCACCCTCTTTCCCACCATCGCCACTAAAATCTTTTCATGAGAAGGATGGAATTAATGAGAGAAAATTGGGGACATTATTGTAATTTGGAAATTATGAAATATTTCAGAACACCTCCTTTCAGAGTCAGGGTTGAATAGAGGGTATAATCTGACTACCACGTGATAGAAAAATTTAACAATAAGACCTTTTAAGATTTTGCTTGCCAAATTACCTTCCATTTTAGGTTATACTAGTAATCAAAAGATCCATGAATACGGAAGGAATGAGCTTTCATCTCATGACAACCCCCCTGCCTTTGGGATGAGGCCCAAACTGCTTACCATGGAATATATCCCAGGCTCTCTAGAATCTGGATTCCTTCCTTTTTTTTTTCTTTTTTTTTTTTTTTTTTTAAGTAGGCTCCATGCCCAACACAGGGTTTGAACTCAGGACCCTGAGATCAAGCGTCACCTGCACTACCAACTGAGCCAGCCAGAGCCAGGCACCCCAGAGCTCCTTCATTTTCTAACCCTTATCTCAATCTGCCCATTCTGAAACTCTGAACTCCCGTAAGCCTCTATTTTCACTGTTTCCTCTATGTAAAATACCATACAACTCCTGTGCCCACACCATTTATCTAGGCATTTTTAACAATTAAAGCGGTTCCTCTTCTATTAAATCTTTTGTAATCTAACTTCCCCCTTTAGATAAAAATTAGGGGCGCCTGGGTGGCTCCGTTGATTAAGCATCCGACTTCGGCTCAGGTCACGGTCTCATGGTTTGTGAGTTTGAGCCCCGCATTGGGCTCTGCACTGACGGTTCAGAGCCTGGAGCCTTCTTTGGATTCTGTGTATCTCTCTCTCTCTCTCTCAAAAATAAATAAACATTAAAAAAAAATTTAAAAAGAAAAGAATTATACCCTGTATGTGTTCTATAAAACCTACAACACTTCCATGCTTTATTTATTCATATGTTACTGTCTATCAGGCTCAAGTCATTGAAAGCAAAGACTGCCATCAGAATTTGTTTTTCTATCCAAAGGGGGTTCAAGATGGCAGCACAGAAAGACCTGGAACCTCACTTCCTCCCACTGACAAAACAGATTCATAGCTACATAACATGATGATTTTTCTCTGGAAAGGAGCCAAGAACTAGGTAAACAGTTCCTCCACAATGAACACAGGAGAGACACATTGAAAAGGGTAGGAGGGGCAGAGACGTGGCCTTACCCAGGACCCTACCCCAAATGCAGTGACCCCACAATCAAGAGGGATCCCGAAAATGCCTAATTTTCCCCTAAGAAGTGAAGGGACTGTATCCCACATCAAGCATCCTGACCCTGGGGGCGGCACCAGAAAGAGAAGCCGCCAAAACATCTGTTTTTGAAAATCAACAGGGATTTAGACGAGGAGAATCATAGAACTGTAGGAAACAGAGAGTCAGCTCTTAAAGGGTGCATGTACAAACCCACTCACCCTGAGATCCGGTGCAAAAGCAACCGACCGAAAATGGACCATAAGTGAGAAAACCCCACTTAATAATTCGAAAGTGACTTCCGGAGAGGCGGGAAGTTGCGGTGACTTCATCCACGGACAGAACTGCTGACAGACACCGTTTTTGTGATCTCACCCGAAGTTGTCGGTGATAGAGCTGACAGGTGCCACTTGTGGTGCCCTCCTTTCTGGCCTGCTAGCACTGGAGGGCGTGCTCTGCCTTTGCCACACCATAACCAGTCTGGGTCAGTACCCCAGGTTCCTACCACCATGCACAGCACCCGTAGCGCAACAGGGCCAGATGAGCACCCCACGTCCTGCCCAACACGCAGAGAGACCGAGCTGCAAGCATATTGGGTGTGCGCCCTGCCCCCGCCCACCCTGCACAGAAACTGAGCCACGAGCAGCAGTCGAGACTGCTGAACCTCACCCCCCACGCACAGCAGCCTAGCGACAACCGTGCCAGGCAAGTGCTCCAAGCCTGTTCTCCCTGCACAGCGGACGAGCTACAACCAAGTTAGGCAGGCAGTTTGAACTCCCCACGCAGAGGCTGAGCCCTGTCACAGCTGGCAGGCACAGGCAGCTCACATAAGGAACGCCCATGGAATATCTCGCTCTGGCGGCCAGGGGACTTCTGGGGCCCGTGGAACATCTCCTATACAAGACTGCTCCTTCAAGACAGGGAGGGGTAGCTGCTTCACCTAATGTAGACAGGCAAATTGAGGAGACAGAGGAATACGTTCCAAATCAAAGAACAAGGCAAATCTCCAGAGAAAGACCCTAATGAAACGTCAATGAGCAACCTACCTGATAAAGACTTCAAAGTCATGGAAATAAAAAATGCTCACCAGTCACAGGAGATAAATGGGTGAACCCAGTGAGAACTTCAGCAGAATGGAAAATACAAGACAGTACCAAACACAAGCTATAACTGACCTGAAAAATATACGAGGTGCATTCAACAGCAGAATGGATGAAATAGAAGCATGAATCAGCAAGCTGGAAGACAAAGCAATGGAAAACATACAGAGCAACAAAACGAAAAAAAGAATGAAAAGAAGTGCGGGTATCTTAAGGGACCCTTGGGACAAGATCAAGCAGAATAACATTTGCATTACAGGGGGTCCAGAAGGAGAAGAGACAGAGAGAAAAGGCCAGAAAAAAAAAGCAATTGAAGAAATAATAGCTGTATTTTTTAAATCTTTTGGGTAGATACCTAGTAGTGCAATAGGTACTTCTATTTTTAACTTTTTGAGGAACCTCCATACTGTTTTCCAGAGTGGCTGTGCCGGTCTGTGTTCCCACAACAGGGTAAGAGGGTTCCCGTTTCTCTGCATCCTCACCAAGGTCTGTTGTTTTCTATGTTGCTAATTTTAGTCACTCTGACAGGTGTAAGGTGGTACCTCATCATAGTTTTACTTTTTGGGGTGAGCACTGGTTGTTGTAAGTGATGAATCACTAAATTCTACTCCTGAAACCAATATTTCACTATATGTTAATCAACTAGAGTTTAAATAAAAACTTGAAACAAAACAAAACAAAAATGATAGCTGTAAACTTCCCTAATCTAAGGAAGGAAATAAATATCCAGGTCCAGGAAGCCCAGAGATTTCCAAATAAAATGAATCGGGAGAAAAAACACACCAAGGCACATTATATTTAAAACGGCAAAAGTTAAGGATAAAGAAAGAATCTTAACAGCAGCAAGAGAAAAGTAACATATTATGTACAAGGGAAACTCCATTAGGCTATCAGTGGATTTTTCAGCAGAACTTTATAAGCCAGAAGGTAGTGGTAAGACATATTTAAATTGCTGAAAGGAAAAAAAATGCCAACCAGAAATTCTCTACCCAGCAAGATTATCTTTCACAATTGATGGAGACATTAAGAATTTTCCAAATAAGTCAAAGCTAAAGGAGTTCATCACTCCTAAACCAGCCTTACAGGAAATGTTAAAGGGACTTTTCTAAGCTAAAAAGAAAATGCACTAATAAATAATAAGAACACGTATAAAAGTAAAGATCTCACCATTAAAAATGAATAAATAAAGGAATCTACTCCTGAAATCATTGTTGCACTATATGCTAACCAATTCAGATGTAATTTTTTTTAATTAAAAGAAAAAAAAATTTTAAATGAATAAATAATAAAGGCAGTGGATCCAACACTTATAAAGCAGGTATATGAAAAGATGCACAACATCACTCCTCAGCAGGGAAATACAAATCAAAACCGCACTGAGATATCACCTCACGCCGGTCAGAGTGGCCAAAATGAACAAATCAGGAGACTATAGATGCTGGAGAGGATGTGGAGGAAAGTGGACCCTCTTGCACTGTTGGTGGGAATGCAAACTGGTGCAGCCGCTCTGGAAAGCAGTGTGGAGGTTCCTCAAAAAATTAAAAGTAGATCTACCCTATGACCCAGCAATAGCACTGCTAGGAATTTGCCCAAGGGATAGAGGAGTGCTGATGCATAGGGGCACTTGTACCCCAATGTTTATAACAGCACTCTCAACAATAGCCAAATTATGGAAAGAGCCTAAATGTCCATCAATTGATGAATGGATAAAGAAGTTGTGGTTTATATATACAACAGAACACTATATGGCAATGAGAAAGAATGAAATCTGGCCATTTGTAGCAACGTGGACGGAAACTGGACAGTGTTATGCTAAGTGAAATAAGTCACACAGAGAGAGACAGATACCATATGTTTTCACTCTTACGTGGATCCTGAGAAACTTAACAGAAGACCATGGGGGAAAGGAAGGGAAAAAAAAAAAGTTAGGGAGGGAGCCAAAACAGAAGAGACTCTTAAAAACTGAGAATAAACTGAGGGTTGATGGGGGCTGGGGGGAAGGGGAAAGTGGATGATAGGTATTGAGGAGGGCACCTGTTGGGATGAGTACTGGGTGTTGTATGGAAGCCAATTTGACAATAAATTTTGTATTAAAAAAATAAATAAATAAAGCAGGTATAAAGGGTAAAAGACAAAAGTAGTAATAGTGCCTTAAAATACTACGGTATTTTATATGTATAATGTATACATTAATGTATAATGTATATACATTAGCCTCATGATAACCACAAAGAAAATACTTATTATAAATACACAGAAGAAAAAGAGAAAGGAATCTAAATGTAACACTAAAGGAAACAAACCACAACAGACAGAGAAGAAGAAAGGAACAGAGGAAATACAAAAACAGCCAGAAAACAGTTACCAAAATGGCAATAAAAACATACCTATCAATAACTGCTGTAAATGTAAATCGACTAGATTCTCCATTCAAGAGACATAGGGTTGGTGAATGGATGAAATAACATTCTTCTATATGCTGCTGCAGGAGACTCACTTCAAACATGAACACATACAGATTGAAAGCGAAGGGATGGATAAAGATACACCACGCAAATGGAAATGGAAACAAAGCTGCGGTAGCAATACGCATACTAGACAAAATAGACTTTAAAACAAGGACTGTAACAAAAAGCAAAGAAAGGGGGCGCCTGGGTGGCTCAGTCGGTCAGGCGGCCGACTTCGGCTCAGGTCATGATCTCACGGTCCGTGAGTTCGAGCCCGCGTCGGGCTCTGTGCTGATGGCTCAGAGCCTGGAGCCTGTTTCGGATTCTGTGTCTCCCTCTCTCTGACCCTCCCCTGTTCATGCTCTGTCTCTCCCTGTCTCAAAAATAAATAAAAATGTTAAAAAAAAAAAAAAAAAAGCAAAGAAGGGCATTGCATAATGATAAAGTGGTCAATCCAACAAGAGGATATGACATTTCTTTTTTTTTAATTTTTTTTTTACATTTCTTTATTTTTGAGAAACAGAGTGAGACAAAGCCTGAGCAGGGGAGGGGCAGAGAGAGAAGGAGACACAGAATCCGAAGCAGGCTCCGGGCTCTGAGCTGTCAGCACAGAGCCCAACGTGGGGCTTGAACTCACGAACCGCGAGGTCATGACCTGAGGGACACTCAACCGAATGAGCCACCCAGGTGCCCCAAGGATATGACATTTCTAAACATCTATGCACACAATATAGAAGCAACCGAGCATATAAAGCAACTATTAACAGAAATAAAAGGAGAAAAAGCAATACAACAGTAGGGAACTTTAATATCCCACTTACATCCATCAATAGGCCATGCAGACAGAAATACAATGTCACATTTTTTTCAAATGTTTTTTTCTGCACCTACTGAGGTGATCACGATATTTGCCCTTTATTTTGTTAATGCCGTGTATCACCTCTACTAATTTGGATATGCTGAATCATCTTTGTATCCCAGGGATAAACCCCAGTTGGTCATGGTGTATGGTCTTTTTAATGTGCTATTGAATTCCAGTTGCTAGGGTTTTGTTTTTTTTTTTTTTTTTGGTTGGTTTTTTGTTTTGTGTTTTGTTGGTTTTGTGTGTGTGTGTCTGTTTCCATCAGGGATATCCCCATAATTTTCTTTCTTGAGGTGTCCTTACCTGGCTTTGGTGTCAGGGTAATGCTGGTCTCATAAAATGAATCTGGGAGTGTTCCTTCCTTTTCAATTTTTTGGAAGAGTTTGAGAAGCACGGGGCATTAATTCTTTAAATGTTCAGTATAATTCGCTTGTGAAGGCATCTTGTTCTGGGCTCTTCTTTCCTGAAAGCTTTTTGGTTACTGATTACATCTCCTTACTCGTTATTAAACTGTTCATATTTTCTATTTCTTTCTGATTTACTATTGGTAAGCTGTATGTTTCTAGGAATGTATCCATTTCTTCTCCGTTATCCAATGTGTTGGTGGGAAAAAAAAGATCAAGAGCCCATCCATTGAGTTTTTTAACTTTGGGTTATTGTATTTTTCTGTTCCAAAATTCCATTTGGCTTTTCTTTGTATCTTCTATTTCTTTTTTGAGGCTGTTTTTTTTTTTTCATTTGTAGCAAGCATGTTCATAAGTGCTGACTTGAAGCATTTTTACAATGACCGCATTAACTTTTGTCAGAAAAATCTAGTATCTGTATTGGCATTTCAGTGTTGGCATCTATTGAATTCTTGATTTTTTCTTCATTAGGAGATCTCCATCATCCTCAGTATGAGTCATTTGGGGCAAATATTTTGGGCAAAATGTTGTGAGATTCTGAAGACCATTTAAACATTCCATCTTGGCTGGCTTTCTGTGACTCTACCCTGGGAGGGAAAGAGAGGCGTGTTACCTTGCTACCGTCAGATGGTGACAGAAGGTCTACATTCTCCATTTGCCCTCTATTGACCCTGAGGGGAAGGCTGCACTTCCATTAATACTTCTCTGGCTAGAAGGGGTAGGAGTGCCTCGTTAGTGTTCCCCTTGTGGCCTGCTCGGACACTGTGCGGGGTGGTGGCCTTGTCACCAAGCCTCCTCTGATATCACTGGGCCTCCTCTGATACCACTAGCAGGGAGGCAGAGGGGTGCCATGTTAATTTACAGTGAGAATGAAAGTCTTAGCTCTCCACACGGTCTCTACTGACACTGTGCATTGAGGGGATATCTTGTTACCTCCTGGAGGTGATGAAAGCCCATTACCCAACTCAATTCTCTGACACAACCCTGGCAGGGGTGCATGGGGGTCAGGGTGCCTCATTAAACACCTGTGAGAGTGGAAGGACGGGTTCACTATTGAGCTTTGTCTGGCACTGGTGAGAATGGTTCCACGGTTCTTTCTGTGGTGGTTGGTTGGAGTGGAGTGACTATATTCTAATAGTATTTTGTCTCGCTAGGCTGCCCCTTTCCTGATCCTTTGACTGGAGAGACCAGGCTTTTATGGGGGCTATTTTTCTGTACTTTTTCATATTCTGGGTTGTTGGTTTCTTCACCTCCAATTCTAGGATATATGAAGCAACAAGGAAATCCAGAAACTTATCTTTGTGTTGCTCCTGGAATCTCCAAGTCCCTAGCCAGTCTACCTTTTTTTCTCTACCTCTTGGAATCTATTTTTGACGCCTTGGGTTTCTGTTGTACTTAGTGGGAAGAATAGGAGAAAGCATGTCTACTCCATCATCCTGGAAGCAGAAGTCCCCCAGTTTGCATTTTTGTGCCAGATCAATTCCCAGCCACCTCTGCAGCGGGTCACATGTGTGACTGAATCCTAGACAATGATGGCCAAGAATAAGCCTGCTAAGGGGATCTGGAGAAGATTTTCCTCTTTTATGGAAGAGATACATGAGTCAAAATCTGTGAACAGTATTTCCTGCCTGTGAATATGGCCAGTGAGAAAGTAACGTTTGGCAGCCATTTTGCAACCAGGAAAGTACAACTCTAAAGTTGAAAACCAACATGCTGAGAATAGCGGAGCAGAAAGATGGCAAGAACATAGATCCTTGAAGTTGTCATTTAGCCTGGAACGAACCAAGGCTGCTTCCGATTTGGTGTTACATGAGATAATAAATGTCATTATTCTTTAAGCCACTTTTAGTCGGATATTGCATTACTTAAAGCCAATACTGTATTATATTACTTGAGACACTATGTTACACCCAATTCTAACTTTAGGATTCTCATATGAGTGTTCTACCTAAACTAACAATTTCTGGACACTTAAATGTCATTCCTGGAAATAAAAACAGAATGTCTTCTAAAATAGATCCTGGTATTTGCCCACTAAGCATCACCGATATTAAATCTCCTCTAGTCAAAACTCCAGTACTTAAATTTTAACCCACATCGCATCCTTCAATGACTTTTCAGAAATGTAAGATGAAGTCTCTAAAATGTTAGTTGCTGTTCTGTGAACATACTGAACTTGTAATAGGAAACTGCATATGAACATTTTAATCAGAATATGATGGTTGGCTATCGTAGCTTAGATTTACTTTTAAGACTTGATAAGTTGATAATCGAGCTCGAAATTTAGTTTTTCACGGAATATTAAACAAGACTGACTTAAATTTAACAGTGCTCTGAAAATATCAGTATTTTGCGGTCTCCTAAAATATCCCAGTTTAGAATCATTAACAAACAGTAAGCCTTTGAGTTTAGAAACATTAGCCGAAGTAAAATGAAATAAAATCCTTTATATCTTTGCCACAGATACAAAAACAAGTAGCTCTTTATTTTCTCAAGGGAAGAAATCCATTTAAGAAATGCAGAAACAGCTTCTAAGTTGTTTTAAACTTCTTGAATAATTCACAGAATCAATGTTTCTATCATGAACATTATACAACAGAAATCATTCAGAAAATACGAATTCATTTGACTACCGCATGGGCCAGTGTTGTGTAAACTGGGTCCTAGGCATAGAACAATATAGATAACAGACTCTAGCTGTATAGAATGATGTCATTGTAAGTACTCTGTTTTAGTACTGAATGTACCTAACAAAAGCATATGCGATGGCCATCATTGTCTGATTGCTTTCTCATAGTGTCTAGGCCTAATATATATTAGGTAGCTCCTTTGGAGCTCCTCCTGAAAGTTCTAGGTGTGGCTCTTGCCTCATTTTTATTATTTTTTCATCTTTTAAAGTAGGCTCTACACCCAACGCGGGGCTCAGCCTCACAACCCTGAGACCAAGAGTCACAGGCTCTGCCTAAGAAGCTCGATCAACCGAGCCAATGAAACCACTGGCATCTAAATCATGATCCATGAGTCCAGGTATAGAGCTGAACAAATGTGAGAATGCCACAGAGAATGACAACGAGAAGCAACGGTTGAAAATGAACACAAGAGTATGTGTTCCAAACTCACTACGGAAAACAGACAATCTTGTCAATTTTTATAATTTCATAAAGCGTGTGTGTGTGTGTGTGTGTGTGTGTGTGTACATGGGGAAGAACCGTTTAAAGAGGCCATAAAAATGGAAAATAATCTAAGCTTCCTTTTTTGATTCAACAGATGAAATCATAGTAGAGAAGACTTAACAATGAAGGTACTCCCCTTCTCAGAACCATGAGTTATCCCAATAGGAATCATCTCAAGTATTACTTTCTTGCATTTTCGCAATTAATATAGCACTTGTGTACATAAAGGAAACATCACATAGACATTGAGGGCCTACTATAATTTTAGATGCTTGTCTTCCCTTGTATATAAATAGAAAGTTAAAATTATCCCAATCAAAGCCATGCGTCAGGTGCCTTCAGGAATATTAAGAAGCATCGAGCACTATTCCTGTTCTAAGGATCTAATATTCCTACACTGGAGATGAGGTACACACACGCAGCTGTTACAGGTAAGTAACAATAAAGATCAATTTCAAAATTTATCTTCAAGAGCAGACTGACAATAAACTCTTCAGAGGAGGAAGAGGGCAAGAGATCAGGAGGTAACTACGGATTGGAGAGGGTGAGGCAGGCTTGATGCAGGAAAGGGAAGTGAAATCTTTTGAAAAGAAGAGTGATTCCATCGGAGTCATTATAGGATGGTTACCTGGCTATGCGAATCAGGTGGGCGGAAGTTGGGGGAATACAGGGAGTAGACGTAAAACGAGACGGACACATCAATAAATTGCTGTGGCAGCGCACACATAGAGTGATGAAAACCAACCTACATGTGGATGGTGGTACTTGGGAACTCATATATCATAAAAATTCACGTTCTAAGTGGAAAAAGTAACATGGAGTTACTATAAGTAAGGTCCCTCTGTAGATATCTTGAGGAAAGGAGATTGTGTGTGTGTGTGTGTGTGTGTGTGTGTGTGTGCGCGCGCGCGCGCGCGCACGAACCCCCACTCCAGTGCATATTCACACCATGTGGGTCAAATCAAGAGAAATTAACTTGATGACATCTTTAGGTGGTTTCCAGCCTATGATTTCTGGGTACCCTATCTGTTTAATTAAAAAGCTATTCAATGTGCACGGAAGATACTACAAAGGATATTAATATTAAAATAAAGAAAATTGCAGAGTCATTTAAAAATCATTATCAAACATTTAAATTTCCATTAAAGAAAATGGAACAATGAATCTTTAAAGGCTCCTAAATGGGTGGCACTCCACATTGTATATTCCAATACTTATGAATAGCCAATTGTAAGTAATCCCAATTTCAAAAGACAACTGGCCTGGGAGGTGTATACAAAGTGATTAGAATTTCAAAGAGCTCAGAATAAATACCAGCTCTTTGATAGGATAATTTATGCATAAAGTGGCAGGAAGAGGTGTCTGAGTTGTTCTTGGAAAGTTCACACACAGCTATATTAGGAGTTTAAAGCAACCTTGGGTAATTTCTTATGTGTCACGAAAGTCTAGGCGAGATGCCTTTTCATATTAAGATGTTATTGACCGATGGGATACAAAAGAACCTCTAATGGTCAAAGTGTTTTATCGTTAAGTTATAAAGCTATAGTATTCGAAAAAGTATAAATTGGGATCTGTTTGCTAGAGTATCATTTAAATTGATGAATATCATCAAAAACACCCCAAAGAGAACCGAGATGAATTACCAATTCAGAGGGATACTTGTGCTCAGTGTCTTTTTGTGAGCACAAAGAACTCACAGGAAACTCTAAATCCTTGAATGTATAGAGCTATTTAGTAATCTGTGGCCCTTTGGGAAGAAAAAACAAAAAAGACAACTACCCATTGTATTTCGTAAGCCAGTTGACAGTTTACACAGGTAATGTTACAGAGGACATCACAAACAGTTCACGGTCTTGGACTGAACGTTTTTCCACAGGGTAAATATGAGAGCATGTAAGAAAAGGGCACCACCATTAGGCACAAGAAACCACATTTATCCTGAGTATATGAGATGGACGGTCCATGATGCTTGGTAGCAATACTCCACCCCAGTCCTGAAGACTTGCAGTCGATTCGCTCCTTATGGGCTTACCGGGGAGAGTTTCAATTCCAAAAATCTGTTTTGTTCTGGGAGATAAAACCCCGATTCGTATAGTGCCTATTGCCGAGTTCACGTGAAACTCCCCAGCTGAAAAGTCGCACGGCTGACGTGGAACTTTTTAAGGAGATTCATGGGATACGTGCTGGAGAATTTCTCAGGCTCCCAGCTGATGCGGTTCGCAGCGCGGCATGACTGGGTCTCCGTCCGGACTCAAGGGCATCTCTCTGGGCCCGCATCCTAGCATCCCTACAGATGAGCTACCGTCTGGCCCCTCTGTCTCTCCCAGAGCTCGATTCCGCAACTACTGCTTACGTTTCAGGACCGGTGAAGTGGCTGGGAGCACGCAGTTGAGGACACTTCGGCTTTTGGAGCTGAGCCAGAAGGCCCTGATTAAAAATCCTTGCGAGGAACTGTCCTCAGATCGTATGCTATGAAGTGCAAACTAATCACGCGCTCTTTGCTCAGCCCAATAATCTGAGAACAAAGCATTCCCTTAAAACAAATTAAACATACTTGATTCTCACAGTGAGCAGGAAGATGATATAGCTCATCCAGGCAAGGATTTATGGGGCCTGCAATTTGAATGACGAAAGGGAACGGGGTAGATCATCGACGGCCAGGGGAGGGGGGAAATTGGGACAGAGGGTAGGACGTTATGTAATAGAAGGTACTGTGGCTGAATATCTGCCTTATTTTTTGTCATCTTCTAATTTCAGAAATCAGCATATTAGACAAGGCTTCGGTCGAGTAGCTTTGGTTCTAATAAGGGGCTGCGGGAGGCTTGTGCCTCCTCTATCCTTATCGCGCAGTTCTTTTTTTTTTTTTTAACGTTTTATTTATTTTTGAGACAGGGAGAGACAGAGCATGAACAGGGGAGGGTCAGAGAGAGGGAGACACAGAACCTGAAACAGGCTCCAGGCTCCGAGCTGTCAGCACAGAGCCCGACGTGGGGCTCGAACTCACGGACCGAGAGATCATGACCTGAGCTGAAGTCGGCCGCTTAACCGACTGAGCCACCCAAGCGCCCCCTTACCGCGCAGTTCTAAAGATCAATTGAATCCGGCCTCCGCCAGGACACCTGAATTCAAAACACCTCCTCTGGGGCCACTCGGAAGAGCCTGAGATCAATGAGACCTACACTGAGAGGTTTCTCTTCCGGCTTTAAAGACACCGAACAGCCTATCCAGAAAGAATATCTATGGTTTATAATCCTAATTATCAACGGAACCCAATCACATGCTGGAATGACAGTTGGTGGTGTTGTCTCTGTTTCACACGAGGCAAACACACTTACTAAAGTTGAGAGATAACAAAAGGCGACCGCGTCTACTACAGAGATTTGAATTTCATGAATGAAACGCAACAACTTAGTAAAAAAAAAAAAAAAAACACAAAAACTCACGTAAATGAGCTTGGCCTTGACGGAAGGGAGAGAACCAAGCTAGCAGGCTCCTGGCCATGTGAAGGAGCTCTAACCAGGCCTTGACTCCAAAGCAGGTGGGAAGGCTGGCCTCCGCGACCTGTATCTGAGGGGGCTGACTCTTTCCAGTGTTTTCTCACGGGAGTATCTGCCATGGTTGTAGACTTATTACATATTTAGCATAAACATGGAGCCTACTGCAGTGCGTAAGAGTTTGGGACTACAACTTAGCCTACTTATGTTCAACTGTAAATTCCCCCATTTACTAATTCAAGAAAATGAGAACTCACAAAAGGATCCCGAGTCCGGTAACCAGATTTGGCAAATAAAAATACAGAACGCTCGGTTAAATTGAAAAGCAAAAAATAATTTTTTCATAAGTGTGCCCCCAATATCGCATGACACATACTAAGAATATTTACTCGTTCTTTATTTTTTTAAGTAGGCTCCACTCCCAACGTGGGACTTGAACTCACGACCTGGAGATCAAGAGTCACATGTTCTACCTACTGAGCCAGGCAGGTGCTTCTATATTTGGTCTTTATCTGAAATTCAAATTTTACTGGATACTCTGTATTTTATCTAGTGGAACTGCTTTTAGATCCAGCCAAAACACAAATTCGCCTGTTGCTCTAAACCTGCTTTCTGTTCTGTAAACCATTGCTCACATTTATGGAGTGTTTCCTACGTTAGCTACATGCATCCCTCACGGTATCACATAATATTATTATTATCTCCTTTTTACAGCACAAGACACTGAAACACAAAGACTATAGGGAGCTAATTTGTTCTAAAGCACGGTGTTTGTAAGCGGCAGATCTGGGATTAGAATCCAAGTCTTTTTTTATTTTAAAACTAAGGCTTATAATTACTTTGATAGATTGCTTCCCCTGGGAGGAAAAATCATTAATTCCGTCCAGCAAAAAATTAGGCAATGTTTAGTTCTGGCTCAGGATAGCGACGTAGGAAAACTCTGTGCTCACCTCCCCCAAGGAACACATCAAATTACAACTATTAATAGAACGATTCCTCCTGAAGAAGAAGTGAGGACGGACTAAACGGCTATTGAACAAAAAGACAGGATGGCGGGAGAATAGCAAAAGACACGGAGACCAGTGACAAAGGGAACCCCACCCCTGGTACTGTGCACAGCAGCGGGGAAGGACAGTACTGCAGGACCAGGAACAGATCTCTCTGTCCTTGGGCACAGAAAAAAGCAGCAGTTTAAAAAAGCATATAAAACAGACAACACTAGGGGCACCTGGGTGGCTCAGTCAGTTGAGCGGACCGCCTTCGGCTCAGGTCATGATCTCGCAGTTCATGAGTTCAAGCCCCACATCGGGCTCACTGCTGTCAGCCTGTCAGCACAGAGCCCGCTTCGGACCCTCTGTCACCCTTTCTCTGCCCCTCCCCTGCTTGAGCTCTCCCCAAAACTAAACAAATATGTAAAAATAAAAATAAATAAAAATTAATGACCTATCAGAGTGAGTATTGCCCTGATGCCCCGTGCATGATTATAAAGAAAAACGTCATTAAAAGAAATGGAATTCCGGGCACCTGAGTGGCTCAGTCAGTTAAACCTCCAACTTCGGCTCAGGTCTTGATCTCGTGGTCTGTGAGTTCAAGCTCCGAGTGGGGCTCTGTGCTGGCAGCTGGGAGCCTGGAGCCTGCTGCCAATTCTCTGTCTCCCTCTCTCTCTGCCTCTCTCCCACTCATGATCTGTCTGTATCTCTCTCTCTCTCAAAATAAATAAACCTTTAAAAAAAAGTTATGGGGCACCTGGGTGGCTCAGTCGGTGGAGCCCCCGACTTCGGCGCAGGTCTATGAATTTGAGCCCCGCGACAGGCTCTCCGTTAACAGCTCAGAGCCTGAAGCCTTCTTCAGATTCTGTGTCTCCCTCTCTCTCTGCCCTTCCCAGCTCATACTCTGTCTCTCTCTCAAAAAATAAGCATTAAAAAAAAAATAAATAAACAATAAAAAATTAAAAAAAAAAAAAACCAGAGATAACACTACAACAGCCAAGCGGCACGGGAGCCACAGGGAAGTTCTCCAAGCCAGACAGACTAGAGAATGAAGTGGTTCCCATTCCCACCCCACCTGAAAAGCCTAGACCTGAGCAGGATCCAGACACTGGTTGGGTCTGGACATCTCAGTGAGCTCACAACCTCAGCAAGCCCGGGTTTACGAGCCCACACCAGCTTCCCTGCAGCCCCGCAGCCCCGCAGCCCAGAAAACAAGCAGTGCTTTTTTTTCACTTTGTTTTATTTTATTTATTATTATTCTTGTTTTGACTTTTTAAAGTTTCTCTTTGGTTTTTCTTTTTGCTTTTGTTCTTTTCTTTCTTGATCTTTTTTTTTCCTTTCCTTTTTTCTTTTTTTAATCTTTTATTTCTTCGTTTATTATTTTCCTTTTTAATTTATTATGTCTTTATTGTTGCTGCAACAGCCAGAGTTCAAAAGAGTAAGTGGCAGATGCCAGCCATAGGTCCAGCCAGCTGGCAAAAGTCACCAAGCACACACAGTCCGCAAGGGGGACCCCATACACAAGACCACTCCTCCAACTTCAGGAAAAGTTGCCGGTCTGTCCAATCCATAGAAACAAACACAGAATGTCAAGCAAAGTGGAGAGACAGAGGAATATTCTCCAAAAGAAAAAACCAGAAAAAAAAACTCAGAAAAAGAACTAAATGAAACAGAGATAAGCAATATGCCTCCTGTAGAATTTAAAAGTAATGATCATAAAGATATGCACGGGGCTGGAGAAAAGAGAGGAAGAACTCAGTGACACCTTCCATAAACAGAAATTTTTTTTTCATTTTTTTAACGTTTATTCATTATTGAGAGACAGAGAGAGACAGAGCACGAGTGGGTAAGGGGCAAAGAGATGGGAGACACAGAATCGGAAGCAGGCTCTAGGCTCTGAGCTGTCAGCACAGAGCCTGATGCGGGGCTTGAACTCACGAACTGCGAGATCATGACCTGAGCCGAAGTCGGACGCTCAACTGACTGAGCCACCCAGGTGCCCCACAGATAGAAAATATTTAAAAGAACTGATCAGAGTTCAAGAATACAATAACTGAAATACAAAACACGCTAGAGGGAAGCAATAGTAGATTAGAGGATGCAGAAGAATGTACCAGCAACCTGGAAGACAGGGTAAAGGAAAGCCCACAAGCTGAACAGCAAAAAGAAAAGAATTTTGAAAATTTTAGGATAGATAAGAGATCCCCCTTGAACATCAAGCAAACAAACATTTGCATGATAGGGGTCCCAGAAGAAGAAAGGTGTACAAAATTTCTCTGAAGAAATCATAACTGAAAACATCCCTAACCTAGGGAGAGAAATAGACATCTAAGTCCAAGAAGCACAGAGTTTCGAGCAAGATGAACCAAAGGAGGTCTACACCACAGCACATAACACTTAAAACGTCAAGGCTTAAAGATAAAGAGAGGGACACCTGGGTGGCTCAGTGGGTTAAACGTCCGACTTCAGCTCAGGTCATGATCTCACGGTCTATGAGTTTGAGCCCCGTGTCGGGCTCTGTGCTGACAGCTCGGAGCCTGGAGCCCACTTCGGATTCTGTGTCTCCCTCTCTCTCTGCCCCTCCCCCATTCGTGCTCTGTCTCTGTCTCAAAAATAAACATTAAAAGAAAAAAAATTTTAAAAAGATAAAGAGAGAATTTTAAAAGCAGCAAGAGGGAAACAAAAAGGTACCTATAAGGGAAAACTTATATGGCTATCAGCTGATTTTTCACCAGAAATTTTGCAAGCCAGAAGGGAGTTGCATGACATATTCAAAGTGCTGAAAAGAAAACACATGCAACCAAGAATACTCTACCCAGCAAGGTTATCATTCAGATTTGAAGAAGAGATAGAGTTTCCCCAGACAGGGGTGCCTGGGTCGCTCAGCCAGATGATCGTCTGACTCTTGATTTTGGCTAAGGTCATGATCTCACAGTTCGTGAGATCAAGCCCTATATCGCTCTGTGCTGACAATGTAGAGCCTGCTTAAGATTTTCTCTCTCCTGTCTCTCTGCCCCTCCTCCCCACTTGTGCACTCTCTCTCAAAATAAATAAATAAACTTTAAAAAGGATCAGAGCAGAAATAAACAGTATAGAGACGAAAAGCAATAGAAAAAAATCAACAAAATCAAGAGCTGGTTCTTTGAAAAGATAAACAAACTGACAGGCCCTTAGCTAGACTCACTAAGAAAAAAAGAGAAAGGACCCAAATAAATAAAATCAAAAATGAGGGAGGAGAAGTAACAACTGACATCACAAATACAAAGGATTGAAAGAAAATACTATGAAAAACTGTTGCCAACAAACTGGACAACCTAGAAGAAATGGAGCCATTCCTAGAAACATACAATCTTCCAAAACTGAATCAGGAAGAAATAGAAAATCTGAACAGATTGATTACAAGTAACAAAATTGACTGGTAATCCAAAAAAACTACCAAAAAATAAAAGTCCAGGACCAGATGGATTCACAGGTGAATTCTACCACATATTTAAAGAGTCAATACCTATTCTCCTCAAACTATTCCAAAAAATAGAAGAGGGAAGAAAGCTTCCAAATTCATTCCATAAGGCAAGCATTACCCTGTTACCAAAACCAGACAAAGACACCACAAAACCATGAAAACTACAGGTCTATAACCCTGATGAACATAGATGCAAAAATCCTCAACAAAATATCAGCAAACTGCACACAACACATTAAAAAGCTCATTCACCACAATCAGATGGGATTTATTCTCAGGATGCAAGCATGGTTCGATATTTGCAAATCAATCAATGTTATACACCACATCAACAAACCAAAAGGTAAACATCATGTCAGTGGGTGCATAAAAGCATTTGACAAGATTCAACATCAATTCATGATGAAAACTCTAAACAAAATGGGATTCGAGGGAACATAACAAAGGCCATATATGAAAAACTCCCAGCTAACATCATCCTTAATGGTGAAAAACTGAGAGCTTCTCCTCTAAGGTCAGGAACAATAGAAGAATGTCCACCCTCACCACTTTTATTCAACATAGTAATGGAAGGCCGAGACACAGCAACCAGACAAGAAAAAGAAATGAAAAGAAAAAAGAAATAAGAGGCATCCGTACTGATTAAGAAGAACTTAAACCGTCACCATTTACAGATGATATGATATTATATATAGAAAATCCTAAAAACTCAAATAAAAAATTACTAGAGGTAAAAAAAAAAAGGATACAGTAAAGTAGCAGGATACAAAATTAATACCCAGAAATTGGTAGCATTTCTAAACACTAACAGCGAAATTACAGGAATTTTTTAAAAACACCACTTACAATTACACCAAAATGAATAAAATATCTAGTAATGAACTTAACCAAAGAAGTGAAAGACTTGTACTCTGAAAACTATAAAACACTGATAAAAGAAGTTGAAAAGGACACAAACATTTGGAAAGATATTCCATGATCATGGATGGGAAGAATTAATGTTGTCAAAGTGTCCATACTACACAAAGCAATCTACAAATTCAATGCAATCCCAACAACACTTTTCACAAAACTAAAGCAAATCATACTAAAATTTGTAAGAAACCACAGAAGACTTCAAATAGCCAAAGCAATCCTGAGAAAGAAGACAGACCTTAAGGTATCACAATTCCAGATTTCAAGATATACTATAGAGCTGCAGTAATCAAAACAGTATGGTGCTGGCACAAAAATGGACACACAGATCAGTGGAACAGAATAGAGACCCCAGAAATAAACCCACATTTATATGGTCAGTTCATCTATGACAAAGAAGCCAAGAATCTACAATGGAGAAAAGCAGTCTTTTCAATAAATGGTGCTGGGAAATTGGACAGCTACTTGTAAAACAATGAAACTGGCTTTCTTGCCACTTTCTTACCACCATACACAAAAAAAGTCAATATGGATCAAAGACCTAAATGTGAGACCCAAAAATCCTATTAGAGAACACAGGCAGTAATTTCTCTGACATCAACCATGGCGAAATTCTTCTAGATATATCTCCTAAAGCAAGGGAAACAAAAGCAAAAATAAACTATTAGGACTACATCAAAATAGAAAGCTTTTACACGGCAAAGGAAACCTTACAAAAAGGCAACCTACTGAATGGGTGAAGATATTTGTAAATGATACACGCGATCAGGGGTTAAGATCCAAAATATATAAAGAACTGATACAACTCAACACCAAAAAAACAAGCAACCAAACAAAAACAAACAAACAAAAAAACAAATCCGATTTAAAACATGGGCAGAGGACCTGACAGGCATTTTTCCAAAGAAGACATACAAACAGCCAACATACATATGAAAAGATGCTCAACATCACCAATGGTCAGGGAAAGGCAAATCAAAACAACAATGAGATCATGACCTCGCATCTGTCAGAATGGCTAAAATCAAGAGCACAAAAAACAAGTTTCGACCAGGATGTGGAGAAAAAGGAACGTTCGCTCACTGTCAGTAGGAACATAAAATGGTACAACTACTGTGGAAAACAATATGGAGGTTGCTCAAAAAATTAAAGATAAAAATACCATATGATCTAATAATTCCACTACGGGGTATTTACCCAGGGAAAATGAAAACACTAACTTGAAAAGATATATGCACCCCTATGTTTATTGCAGCATTATTTTCAGTAGCCCGGACATGGAAGCAACCTAAATGCCCACCCATAGATCAATGGATAAGGGAAATGTGATACACACACGCAGGAATATTACCTAGCCGTGAAAAGGATGAGATCGTGCCATGTAAGAAAACACGGATGGACCTAGAAGGTATTATGCTAAGTGAAATAAGTCAGACTGAGAAAGACAACTACCATATGATTCCACTCGTAACTGAAATCTAAAAAAATGAATAATTGAATGGCAGAAAAATTGAAAAGCGGCATCAGAACTATAAATACAGAGAACTGATGTTTGCCAGAGTGGATAGGAGTGGGGGTTGGGCAAAATGGATGAAGGGGAGAGGGAGATACAGGCCTCCAGTTATGGGATGGGTTAAGTCATGGGAATAAAAACAGCATAAGGCAGACAGTGATATTATAGCAGCGATATAATGGGACAAATGATAGCTATACTCACGGTGAATATAGCATAACGTATAAATTTGTCAAATCACTAAGTTGGACACCTGAAACTAACGTAATATTATGTGTCAACTACGCCCAAAATTTAAAAAAAATTTAAAATACAGAGGGAAAAATATGAAATGTATAGTATGTGCAAATCACTGTCCTAGTCACTCAATCGCATGATCTTCGATCTCCTCACCTGTCAAGAAAGGATTAAATGAAATAGCTATATGTCAAATGCACAGATAATATCCCTGTTTAGGGAGAAGATGACATTTAGTGGATCTTTGAAGAACCAGCGGGATGTTCACAAGTTGTTGTAGGGCCGGAAATCATATCATAAAGAGGTAAAGAAGAAGAGAGTTTCAGCATCTGATGAAAGAGTTCTAGAACCAGTTGCCCAATGACTAGTAGATGATACCCGTGGTGCTGTTATTAAAAGGAAATACAGGGGTGCCCGGGGTGGCTCAGTCAGTTAAGCGTCCGACTTCGGCTCAGGTCATGATCTCATGGTTCATGGGTGCGAGCCCCACGTCGGGCTCTGTGCTGACAGCTTAGGGCTTAGAGCCTGCTTCAGATTCTTTGTCCCCTGCCCCCACTCCTCTCCTGTTCACACTCTGTCTCTCTCTCTCTCTCTCTCTCTCTCTCTGTCTCTCTCTCTCTCTGTCTCTCTCAAAATAAACTTTTTTCAAGAAGAAACAAACAGGGGTGCCTGGGTGGCTCAGGCCGTTAAGTGTCTGACTTTGCCTCAGGCCATTATCTCACGGTTCTTGAGTTCGAGCCCCACGTTGGGCACTGAGCGGCGTGCTTCCATTTCTGTGTCTCCCTCTCTCTCTGCCCCTCTCCCACTCATGTTCTGTCTCTCTCGCTCTCAAAAATAAATACACATTAGAAATATTTTTTAAAAAAGAGGCAAACAAACAAGCAAAAGGGGCGGGGTGGGAGAGACAAACCAAAAAACGGACTCTCAACTATAGACAACAAACTGATGGTTCCCAGAGGGGAGGTGGGTGGGGAATGGGTGAAATAGGTGATGGGATTAAGGAGGGCACTTGCTGTGATGAGCACTGGCTGATGTATGGAAGTGTTGAATCATTATATTGTACACCTGAAACTAATATTATGCTGTACCTTAACTGGAACTTAAATAAAACCTTAAAAACCAGCAAACAAACACAAATAAAATTGCTGTGCCTGGAAATTTCCAGTGTTTCATGAAGAACTTCCTCTCAAGGATTTCAGACATGGCGGGAAATCATAAGTGCATCTCAGTAATAGTGAAACTTTAGTTTTGCAGTGTGCTTTTAGAGTGTACAGAATGTTTTCATACATGATCTTGTTCCGGAACGCTCAACACATAAAGGCTAGGGAAGGTAGGGTTGGAGAAAGCTATCGGTCAAGCGTGCAACGTATTTTCACATGTGGCTGCTGTAGCGGGCCAAGAGCAGGCCACGCCAAAATGTGCCACTTTGGCATATTGATTATTTTAAGCAAAAGTTCCTCGAGAGACGGCCTGTGCAGGGAAGGACACTCAGAGCCCTTTCTGTTCCCCTGACAGTGGGAAGTAAATCTCCCTTATAAAATGTACCCTCCCTGTATCAGTAAAGACTTTTAAAAATTATTTTTAATGTTCATTTATTTTTGAGAGAGAGAGAGAGAGAGAGAGAGAGAGAGAGAGAGAGAGAGACAGTGCAAGCAGGGGAGGGGCAGAGAGAGAGAGGAGATACAGAATCCAAAGCAGGGTCCGGGCTCCAAGCTGTCAACACAGAGCCCGACGCGGGGCTCGAACTGATAAACTGTGAGATCGTGACCTGAGCTGAAGTCGGACGTTTCCCCGACTGAGCCACCCAGGCGCCCCAGCAACAAAAACTTCTCTGGACCGCATTTCTACCTCCAGTTACTGCCCCACTATTCTCCTTTCAACCACCATTAATCTCCAGAAAAGAGTTTGGACTCACCACTCATTTCCAATTCCAGAAGTCCACACCTAAAAGAGGAGTTAGGTTTTCTCCTGACACACCCGAATCTGGCATTGGCCCCCCACCATTACACTGAAATTGCTCTCTTCATGGTCAACAATGACCTTCATGTGGCTAAATCCCACGGCCATTTCTCAGTCTTCCACCTTGCTGACTCATCGCCGGCATTTAATGCACTTGTTACTTCTTTCAATTCAAAATACTTTTTCCATTGGCTACCAGGACACCAAACTTCTAATCTTCCTTCTGTCTCATTGGCTGATCCATCTCATATTCTTTAACTGGCACCTACCACCTCTTCAAACTCTTGATGATAAAGTATGTGGGAGATGCAGGAGAGAAGCATCAAAGGAGAAGACTTCAAAAGGGAAGGGCTCGAGAAGGTGCAAGGCCTTGGGACATGCTGACCCAGCTGGACACGGCGGCTGCGGCTCCTAAGGAGCACCCAGGGCCATTAGCATTGTCCAGGGCTGGCTCCTCCTTCACACCTGACCCTTCCTAGTGTCATAAAAAAACAGTTACCCTGAAATTCAACCTTGAAAAGCAAAACCATGAAGTTGATGACTACACTTGCTTGGCTGACTTTACGCACGTAAGTCTTTAGCAGGTATCCTAATAAAAAGAGGCTGCATCCTGGAGTCGGGGCCTCATTCGACGCCAGTATGAGGACCTTCGCTTAACTGCGTCTTGTTTGCATTTTGTCATCTTTTGCGACTCCGGCCATACTCCCCACAACATTTGGAGTAGTTGGCAGGATTCGGCGCGGCAAACGGTCTTGGAGACTGTTCTAGGTTTCCAGTCGCAGAGGACCAAAGCAGAGCCAGAGGACAGGTGGGTCCCGCTAGGGGATAGTGAAGTATGGGAAACTCCCGATCTCATGACCACGAAGCTTCCTCTAAATTAATTCGTACGTTAATGCGAAGTTCAGGAGTAAAAGTGAAAAGGGGAACTTTTGATGAGCTCTGGTACTAAGTAAAAACACATTGCTTTTGGTTTACCCTTTCTGGAAAAAAACCTTTTAAATCTTAAACAATGGAGATTGATTATGAAAACGCTTGGATGCCCTCATCAAAATGGAGATACCATTTCTTTAAAAGCTCCGTCTTTATGCTCTTTAATTGAGATGGCTTTACAGCCTTTACAGTCTGACTCAGAACAAAACATAAGTTCACATAAATTAAAAACTCATCAAGAAGAAGGAGATGAGTCAGCTTTTACCATCCGATAGTTTTGAGGATGAGTCTTCTTCTGAAGGAATCAAGGCTATAACACCTGAGGAAAATAGTTTACCAGAATGGCCTCCTCTGCCACCCACAAATGATGATTAGAGACAATTGTCCCTGGTCAGTGTACCTCAGGATAGAGATTTTATTTATTTATTTTGTTTATTATTTGTTATATAATTTATTGTCCAATTGGTTTCCATATAACACCCAGTGCTCATCCCCACAGGTGCCCTCCTCCATGCCCATCACCCACTTTCCCTTCCCTCCCACCCCCCATCAACCCTCAGTTCATTCTCAGTTTTTAAGAGTCTCTTATGGTTTGCCTCCTTCCCTCTGTAACTGTTTTTCCCCTTCCCCTCCCCCATGGTCTTCTGTTAAGTTGCTCAGGATCCACATCAGAGTGAAACCATATGGTACCTGTCTTTCTCTGTATGACTTATTTCACTTAGCATCACACTCTCCAGTTCCATCCACGTTACTACAAAGGGCCATATTTCGTTCTTTCTCATTGCCATGTAGTACTCCATTGTGTATATAAACCACAATTTCTTTATCCATTCGTCAGTTGATGGACATTTAGGTTCTTTCCATACTTAGGCTATTGTTGAAAGCGCTGCTATACACATTGGGGTACAAGTGCCCCTCTGCATCAGCACTCCTGTATCCCTTGGGTAAATTCCTAGCAGTGCTATTGCTGGGTCATAGGGTAGGTCTATTTTTGATTTTTTGAGGAACCTCCACACTGCTTTCCAGAGCGGCTGCACCAGTTTCATTCCCACCAACAGTGCAAGAGGGTTCCCGTTCCTCCACATCCTTTCCAACGTTACTCATCAGGGAAATACATAGAGATTTTAAGGAATATTCCCAAGCAGCTGCCGAAACTCCTTCTGTTTCGGGGAACTCCCCTGTCTTCTCTGGCCCGACATGGACTGCCTAATTCCACGAATGGAAAACAAAAACCAAAACAAAACAAAACAAAACAAAACAAAACAAAACAAAACAAATAATACAAAACAAAACAGAAACTGGTATCTGCTCGTCTATCTGAGCTGACAGGCTCTAGGACCATGTGAACTCTGCCCTCTGTGCCTCTGTCTGCCTTCAGGCCTCTGGGCACAGACACCTCACCTCTTCTGGGAGGTGAGAAGGTCTGCTGTCAAAGGCAAAAAAAACGCCTCCTTAAACTTTAAATTTCCTCACTGGTTCCACGGTAAAAATTAACAATGGTAAACTTTTAAGGGGACACAGATAAAACATTAAGATAGACGTGTCTTTTAAATTAAAAAACTTTATTCTCGGGGGTGCCTGGGTGGCTCAGTCGGTTGAGCGTCCGACTTCCGCTCAGGTCATGATCTCATGGTCCGTGGGTTCGAGCCTCGCGTCGGGCTCTGTGCTGACGACTCAGAGCCTGGAGCCTGCTTCGGATTCTGTGTCTCCCTCTCTCTCTGCCCCTCCCCTGCTCTCGCTCTCTCTCTCTCTCTCTCTCTCTCTCTCTCTCAAAAATAAATAAACATTTAAAAACATTTAAAAAAATAAAAAACTTTATTCTACTAAGGTTGAGATGAACAGAATTTTAAAAATATACTGGTATAAGGTTAAAACTCCGCTTTTCTCTCTGTTCAAAAAACAAAGCTTTCTTGAACTGTTCTCCTCTTGATAAAACAATGTAAACAAAGGTTTTATTTTTTTTTTTTCTCTTTGCCAAAAAACCAAAGCTTTAGGTTTCATCTTTATCAGGTCTTTGACTGCTTAGGTAAAACTTCTCAATGTTAAAGGAACTAGACTTTGCTAACAAATATATAATGCTATACATTTGCCTTTAGCATCTTTTACTGCCACGTTGGTTAAATAAATAAAATTTTAAGATTTATAATGATTTGTAATCCTATGTAGGAGGTGCTTTATAATAACTTCCTAAGGTTATAACAAACTTCCCAGGATTTAAATGGCAAATAAAGCTTATTTAATATTTAAACTAATTTAAAATTTGTTGGATCTGTCTTTAAAGTTATCAACATTAAATACAAAACTTTATTCTACTAAGATTTACTAAAAGTCGAATAAACTCATGTTATCTCTGTGCCAATCTGTTAACAAAAGGATGACTTTAAGTCAGACTTTGTTTGCCTCCTAGTTTTCATGGGTAATTGTTAAGATAGCTTTCAAAGTCTTTGGTAACCTAAACCATTAAAGTTTTGCTTGCATGATAAATTGAGATTAAATTCATTGGCTAGCTAACGAGATAAGAAGCTGAAGCACTAATTACTAGATGTAGGTCTGTGCTTTTGACTTGTTGCAAAAAACTGAGGATATTTGAACTGTTAAAAAACATGCTTTGTGCTTAAGTTTGCCCTTCAAAAAAATTCTGATAAAACATAGAATTCACATAGAATTATATATATATATATATATATATATATATATATATATGTATATATATATATATAAATCTCAAAGAGATTTATATATATATATATATATTATATTATATATATATTTTATATATATATATATATAATATATATATATATATATATAAAATCTCTGAGACAAACAAGACAATCTTCTCAGGGGGTTTGCTTTTTGTTCTAAGGTACCCCTCAAATGAACTACGTTGTTGATGTCAAAAGCTCCCCAAAGTGGCATTGCTATTCCAAATTGTCGCTGTTGAAATTGTTCCAGTTAGAAAAATAAACATACAATTTAGCGCTATAGTGAGAAGACGTGACAGAAGCAGGTGTCGGCCTGTAAAAGGGGTATGACCTTGTGGAAGGTTCGTACCCCTGTGAGAACTGAACAATCTATAAGAATGATGCTTGCGTAACTTGGGGTCTCTGGTGTTTGGCCAAAGGTTGATCGTCACCACTTGGGGGCCAAACAAAACCTCCTGATTCTGGGTGGATGAAACTAAACAGGGCAGTTGCCTGGGACACAAAGGCAGAACAGACAAGGAAGTCCTTTTAAGGTTCTGAAATGGTGTCCGTAACAAAATTTGTCCAAATCACACTTGCCTGAGGACACCTTCTGAACTCCTCAGTCCCCAGGACCAGGTCCTGGATGACCCATTGGACAGTACTTGCCTTCTCCCTATAGAGTTTTCTTCTTGTGGTCAAACAACATTCGAGACAATAATACAAAACTGATTGGGTAACAACGATATCCCAAGACACCTTACTCCAAGGAAACAAAATAAGCCCAATGCTGATGGGCCTCAGTGAAATATCGGGGCTCAATTCGGCATGAACGTAGCCTTCGGCCACAGACGGGGTAACTTATCAAGCAGAGAGAAACACAAGGGATCGCAAATATGTGCGGTTTTCCTGAGTCGAGGGTCCTCATCCAAAGAAGAGAGTACATCAGCTGAATCTCAGTGGAACATCCGTTTCTGTCAACGCCCTCTAAACCTAAGACCCCCAGGAACACACCATTAGTTAAACAAGCTGTGTTCATTAGTCACAACCCTCGCAAGGAGGGTTTGGGCTTATGTTGGGTGATTCTGGGGAGGCTCTTAAAAAGCAGAGCTTTGTGGATCGGATGCTATCAGAAAGTGGGATCGTTTTATGATTGGCTATTTTACTAAATCTTCTCTATGGGGAGGGCAGACCAGAGTTGGGCTGCAGGTGTAAATGGTAAAGAAGCGTCAGTCACTCCTATCAGACGGGATGGTGGAACGATTGGTATTCCGTGGCTCATGTTTCGTCCACACTCAGACATGACCGTGGAGTAGCCTTTCCGTCTTGATCCACATCACGGTCACAGAGTGGCCTTGTTGGGCACTGATGTTTTGTGATATTGTTTATGTTCAACAAGAGAACGCCAAGGCCTAGCAGTGAGTGCCAGACTGTCTCGTGGCAACGAGACATACATAGTGATCATACAAGTCTAGCTTCTGGATGTCAGCAGCTCGTTTTCTTTCTCATCAGAACCCAAGCCCCCATTTTCTGGAGTCAACGGACATTTTGCTTGAAGACGGGCAGTTAATAGCATGAGCAATGGAGAAAAATTCTCCCATTAGAAAGTAACTGTGTTGGGGTGACAAAGCCAAGCCCATGTCAAAGGCACATTGTTAAAGTGTCAAGAAATGTCTCCAACTGGCTCCCATAATAGAATAATGGAAGTAGGGAGAGATAAATACACATGAAGATGTTCTTGAGTCTGTCTTTTTCATGAAAGTTCAAGCGGGCTTCTCTAAGAGCCTATTTTGAGCTGGGTTTCTAGTTAAAAGTAAAAGTGTCTAAGTAAGAACAATATACCCTTTTTGCTCAGCACAGAAAAGCTCTATAATTTGCTGGAGACAGAATAGAACTGGTACACAGACAAAACCAAAGCTTGTAAAAATCTGTTTATCACCGGCTTAATAATAAGTCATCCCCTCTTAGTCTTTTCATTTGTGATTGATTTCTGGAGGTTGGAAACAAGCTTGTGACTCAGGAGTTTAGAGTCAGTAGAACAAATTTGCTGCCTCCGCGTCATGCTGGGTTGTAGGCAGCGACGGACTGGAAGGGAACAGAAAGAAACGGGGACTCGTAAAAACAGGTTTGGGAAAGAGGTAAGATAGGCAATAGGAGTGAGAACAGAAATCCCGCAGGGTCCCATCACACTGGCCTCCGAATGCCACGTCAACCGTCAGGTTTTCGCGGGGCTGGGGGAAAACTAGAAACCTGGGGCAGATCGGCAACAGTGGCCATAAGAAAGGGGGGCGCTCCCGAGGCAACGCCGGGTACTTCTCTCCTCCCGCCGGTGAGCCCGGCCTGAAGGTTTAACCTTGAGGGACAGTTGATGTACGCGAGGGTTCGCCGGAAGCAAGCATAAAGCAGACCCTAACAGCGAACTACCGGATGGACTGAAATACACGGCCGAAGTAGATGCCTAGAGAACAGATCGCGCCCAGACACAGATTCGAGTTTGTGCCTGTGTTTGTTTCTGCTACCAAATGGCACCTGCCGTTGGCCCTGACCAACCCCCCAAGGCCCACATGGCGGTGTGCCGGAGGCCGAAATCTCTCCCCCAGGGATGAGCCTGCTTATGTCAGAGGCCTCCCTACTTGCACTTAGAGTGATTTCCGGGGTACCTTGCTTGGAAACCATCTCCTGCCTTTCCACGTTACTGAGTCGAGAGTGGGTGCTCGACCAGTATTTGCCAGTTGAGCCTTCACCAGTTTGAGTCTCGGCGCTTCTCAAGTTTCTCAAAGGCCGGCCTTGCTCATCCGATGCCATTTTACTGCCCGCTCGTCAGCCTCTGACCCTCGCCGATTTATCTGCCACGCTTAGTCAGAGCTACCAGTATATCATGGTAAACGTTAGGAAAATTGACCAAAGGAGGTAAATACACATCAAAGCCTCGAACGCGGCATCTGTTTTCTCCAGAAATCAAGAATGAGTTTCAAATGCAATGGCAAAAGCAAGTATTCGTTTTCTTTACAACGAGGCACGCCTTCGCTCGTAAATGGTAAAATTAACGTTCCAACTGACGTGCGCGCGGTATTGTTCTATAAAATGAAAGCTTTGTGTTCACCTTATACTTCAGAATGTGCCCAAGCTCAGTACGTATAAATTCACATTCAATCGCATGATATTGCAGAGAAACCCATTCTGTGCTTATCAAAGGAAAATAAAACTGCAAATAGGTATATTAACATGGTTTTGAAAATTTCCAAACATATTACATTTGCGCCGACTTAAAAAAAATGTATCACTTAAAGAATCCCCATCGTCAAAATATTTACAAGCGTGTGGAACGTGTAAGGCAGGAGTCAAACACTACTGGCAGATATTTAAAAAAATGGAAGGACTGCCCTGCTGTTTCACCACTTTCTTCCAGTTTCTCTAAAGCCTCTGCGGAGATACATCTCTGTCCATTGATGCTACTTTTGAATAAGGAAATTGTGCACGCAGTAGCCTCATCGTGGATTACGAGCCCCACATCATGTGTCATTACCATCTCCGAGCCACAAGATGCTATTAGAAGCTTTCCCAGTTTTCACAGGGAAAGCCTGAGCAAGGAGAAGAGAACTTGAGGATGGATGCCAAAAGCAAATTTACTTTCCGATCTGGCTTAGAAGGAGATATTTGCGGAACTGAACCAAGAGTTCCACGCGTGGCTCTGGAAGGAGCACATTCTGATGAGGAAGTGTGGCGGATCTGCCCGACTTTATTTTCCTTGCTGTACTATTTCCCTTTTCTCTTGCAACGTCTTGCTCCTGCTTGACACCCTGCTCCTCGCGTGAGGGGAGCAGGGAGCCAAAAGAAATGCACAGGGGCACGGTGAGTACCTGATGAGTAAGTGTCCACTGTTAGTTTGGATATAGGCTGCAGCTCTGTGAAGTCACAGGTTCATTACATCTCAGGCAACTTCCATCATGGGGAAAGCTCAAAAAGATGCAACCTCCCTCATTCGCAAAAGGATTAAGTCACTTTGGTCCCCTGTCCCCTTCCCCCCACACTGCAAAAAAAAAAAAAAAAATCAATTCCAAGGCACCTGGAATTGGCACAACTCAGTCGGTTGTGTCTGACTCTTCATTTCGGCTCAGGTCATGATCTAGAGGTTCGAGTGTTCAAGTCCCACATCGGGTTCCGTGCTGATGGGGCGGAGCCTTCTTAGGGTCGTCTTCCTCCCTCTCTCTCTGCCCCTCCCCTGCTCGCTCTCCCCATCTCTCTCTCAAAATAAATAAATGGACTCAAAAAAAAAAAAAAAAAAAAAAAAGATAGGCTCCTTGCGTCCAGGGTAGAAGCACATGTCCGAACACAAAAAGGACTGAGGACCCCCATGGGGTAAGGCAGGGAAACATGATAAATGCCGTTGCAAATCAGCAGATCCCTTCCTTCTTGCTCACGCAAGTACATACACACACACACACACACACACACACACACACATACACACACACACACAGTAGCAGAACAAGGCAAGAGAGCCAACACGGTAGCGTTAGCGGCGGCAGGAGGGCACGGAGTGAGGATGCCTGGTCAGCACCCTGGAGGAAGATGCAAAGAGGGCTTAATATTTTCAAAAGATCGTTAAAAGAATAACTTTTTCCAATGTATTTCTCCAGGATTAGATCACACGGAAGGCCACGAACATCAAGCATCACAAAACAGTGAAATTTCTTTGTACTTACAAACTACCAGGGAATGGAAATTTTCCTGTGCCCCCTTGATTGCTGAGACACAAAATCAAATTCTTTCCCTCCTTTGGTTGCCTGTGGCCACAATTACAGTGATTCAGTCGTCAAGGTTCTCTTGGTAGCAAACGACGGATCTCCCGAAGCTACACGAAGCCACGCAAGGAGGGTTTTACTGGTTTACGAAAGCAGGTAGGAAGGACAGGGTTTGGCAAGAGGTGAATGACAGCGCATGTTCGGAAGCTTTTGCAGATCTGGTCAGCGGATCCTCCTTCATCTGTAGGCATAGAGGAAAATACAACTACCAGGGTAACTTGACATTCTGGTTAAAAACGCAGCTGCCGGCACATTGCTGACCCCTGTGTACGAGCTGGGTTTTTGTTTCTGCCTTTCGGTTTTTGTGGTTTTTTCGAGCATTCTATATTCACCACCATATATGCGCCTTGCCCCACCACAATTAAAACGAGATGGAATGATAAGAAATAATGAATATGGAAAATATGCACCCATGAAAACCAGCTGTGTTTGGCCAACTTGTTCCATTCCGATTTAATATAATGCTGTGTTTCTGACTAGGTGTAGATATTTTAAATCACAATTGCCATCCCTCCTACACACATATGTATCTTTTCAAACACATTCGTTTTTGAATGATGACATCAATTAGCTGGGAACAGGCTGAAGTTAAAGTGAACAGGGAGCATCGGAGCCATTCAACTATTTCTAGGAAACAAGGCAAGATGCTTTTATCAAAACACATTTCAGAGGACGGAGATGAAAGAAAATAGAGGATCACAAAAGGGCTTTAAACCCGTGAAGGAAAATGCCGCCTGGTGTCGGGGGAGGTGGAGCAGAGGGCCTGCCCAGGCTCCATCTGGGAGACAGACAGCCTCTGCTTCTAGAAGAACATTCTGGAAGGGGATGCTTGGGGAGGGAGGGCGACATCATGTGAGACAGAAAAGGCAGGGAGAGGAAGGCAAATCATAGGATGCTGAAGTCTGGACGGTGACTCACTGTTTGTTTCCAGAGATAAAAAATGCTGACTGTCCCACCGACGTCGCCCTAACACCACAGGCCAGGGGCCACGTGGCCAGGAATCTCTTTCGTACCCAGGTCAAGAGTAATGCTTTACGCTCCAATAGGAGTGTCTTTTTGCCTTTAAAATATTTATTTATTAGTCAATCTGGAATGTTCCAGGATACAGAAAAGAACAAAAAGGGATAACAAATACCCATGTACCCACCAAAATGGAGGAAATGTTAATTTGGCTGTCTATCTCACATCCTCGCTGGGGTGCAGGAGCAAAGACTTAGAGGCTGCTAGTTGGTCCCCAATGTCTCTCCTTGCCTTTTCTTTACTAGCAGAACTCTTGCCTGAGCTGTGCACAGGGCTTCCCAGAAGAAAAGGCCACAGGCCCTAGCCTCCTCCCAGGCTCGGTGGGACAGCGTGACGAAGTTATACCCAACGGGACGTGAGTGAAAGGGGCACCCCTGCCCTAGTCCTCTTTGCTTTGCACTTCACAGTACCCTGCAAATAACAGAACAGTGAGAGAGGAAGAGCCCAAGTCCCAAGTCCCTGTCAAACCACCACAGCTACCCCGAACTCCTCATAACCTGGGCTGTAATGTGAAAGAGAAACAAACTTCCGTCTTGTTTCAGCCACTCTTACTCTGGGTTTCTACTGCAGCCAGCCAATTCTGTACCCTCACTCACATAGCCTTCCACCTGATAAAGATTCCTTGCACATTTACCGCAAGCCAGGTGGTCTCCTAGGCCCTGGGGATGGGGTACTAAATAGCCACAAGTCCCTACCCTCTTGGAGCTTACGTTCTAGCAGAGGAGACGCACAGAGGAAAATAAGGTGGGAAGGCCGGGGCTGGCGTGGGAGTGGCAATTGTCGGCAGAGTGGCTGGGGAAGGCCTCACTGGCATTTGAGTAAATAAGAAAAAACAGTAAATACGGGATGAGGGCCAGGGAGCAAGAACTTGCATGTTGTCTGAGAGTAACAGCAAAAGACACCAACGTGGCACAAGCGGGCAGAACGAGGGGGGACAGAAGTAGGATAGGAGGTCACAGAGGGAAAGGGGCGCAGACAGAGTAGAGCTCGGTAGGCTATTGGAAGGACTTTGGAGTCAAAGCAGGGGATATGGTGCAAAGTGGCACTATTGCAGAGAAATTATAAAGATACAGCCGATGGGATTTGCTGATGGGCCGAATAGGGGGTAGGAGAGAAGGAAGACAGGGTCAATCCAAGGGTTTGGGCCAAGCGATTAAAAGGATGCAGTATCACTTACTGAAATCGGGAAGGATGCAGAAGGAGCAGGGGCCGCTGAGAAGTCAAGCCTTTGGGTTTTGCTATAGACTGAATGTTTGTGTTCCCCCCAGATTCCTATATTGGAACCTAATCCCCAGTGTGACGGTATTAGGAAGTGGGGCCTTCGGGAGGTTATCAGGTCAGGAGAGTGAAACTCTCATGAATGGGGTTGGTGTCCTTGCTTTAAAAGGCCCCAGAGAACTCCTTTCCCCTTCCATCTTGTGAGACAACAATGAGACGATGGCCGGCCTAAGAACCAGGAAGTAGACTTTCATTAGACACCGAATCTGCCAGTGGCCTGATCGTGGACTTTCCAGGCTTCAGAACCATGAGAAATAGACTTCCGGTTTTATAAGCCAGCCAGTCTATGGCATTCTGTTACAGCAACCCGAATAGACTAAGACAGTTTGGGGCGCAATAATTTTGAGATGTCTAACAGATGTTGAGTTTTAGACGTTCGGTAAGTAGCTGGGTACGTGGATTGGGAGTTGAACACAGGGATCTGGCGGGAGATAGAAATCTTGGAGTCGTCAGACTATAGGTATTATGGAAAGCCATGATCCTGGATGAGATGACACAGGAAATTCTTACACACAGAAAACAGAAGGCATCCAAGGAGCAAGTCTTGGGCACGTCAACGTTTGGAAGTTGGGAAGAAGAGGAGAATCTAGCAAGGGAGACTGAGAAGGAGCAATCAGAAGGATAAGAGGAAACCCACAAGAGTGATGTGCCAGAAGTCCGGTGAAGATACTATTTCAGGCAGCATAGAGCAATCCCTGTGCCCGCTGCTATCGGGAGACCAAGAAATAAGATGAATGAGAACATATTAGGACACAGAGAAACACGGATGCCATTTGGTAACTATTACATGGCTGCCTTGGTGATTCCACTGGGTTCTTACTTTCACCAGGTAAGGATTACATTACTTCGGAGTTGCAAGTATATAAAAAGACATCTGTTCAGCCATTCAACCCAGACGACAGGATCGCTAGCAACTGTGTGTGTGGCCTTTGCTTAAGCAATTCCAGTGGTAGTTAGTGCTCAACTACGGAAAACAACCAGTTCCATTTTGGGCAGGGGAAGCCCTCACGGCTCCTGGTGTGGAATGTGCGTGCATTTTAAACGCCACTCATTATTCAAAGTTCGGATTTTGTGGTCACACAATATACGGTACCGTTCCAGGTGTACAGAAGGCACTTTTGATATTTTGAAACACGTCTGATTCTTTAACTTCCACCAGGTAGGTCCCTGTCACCGGGTGCCCACTGCCCGTGCCCGTCAGGCACTGTATCAGGCCCATTAACCACTCGTCCGGCCTGAGAGTAAGGATCAGAGAATTCAAGGGACTTTCCCAAGCTCACACAGCTTGCGAGTATTGGATCTGGGATTTGCGTGGGACTCCTGGGTCCATGTTCTTGACCCTCTTGTGCTGTGCTCGCTCAAGCCCCGAGTGACCCGTGGGTAAAACGAGGCAATGGAACTAAACATTTTATAGAGTCCCGTCTGCCTCTAAAGAATCCTGATTCTGGTCAAAAGACAAAGTCTACGGGGGGGGCGCCTGGGTGGCGCAGTCGGTTAAGCGTCCGACTTCAGCCAGGTCACGATCTCGCGGTCCGTGAGTTCGAGCCCCGCGTCAGGCTCTGGGCTGATGGCTCGGAGCCTGGAGCCTGTTTCCGATTCTGTGTCTCCCTCTCTCTCTGCCCCTCCCCGGTTCATGCTCTGTCTCTCTCTGTCCCAAAAATAAATAAAAAAACGTTGAAAAAAAAAAATTTAAAAAAATAAAAAAAAGACAAAGTCTACGGGAGGAGCTCTTCTACCACTCTTTTCTAGCTTGCTTTTTAATGACTCAGATTACTTGAAGGTGGTATATTTGTATTAGATAGAAAAGGTGACCTTTCTTGGCATGTGAGTTTTAAGCCTGCCAGCAGAAATGCAGACAGACATCAGGGAGGTTGGCATATGATATTGAACCTGACCTACTTGTGATCCCCATTTGGGCTAATTAGCTTTTCAATACTCTTCCTATCTACACTGGCCCTCAAACTACTGGCCGTCGAAGCAGGCAGACTAGCAAGGGAGTCTGGCTTGATGTATATTTAACCTCATTACTGGAAAAAAAAAAAAGTCACCGTACTGGCCTCCTCGTGCCGGAACAGTACCGAATAGTATGCAAAGAGAGTGCATTTGAATAGTAAGTGGCACCACACACGATTCCTAGGGTTCCCTGCTTTGGGGGGAAATCCGTATTTAATTGCAACCTCAGTTTGCGAAAAAAAATGTGAACCCGCGATTGTTTCTGTAACAGGTAAAAAGGATGCCGGTGTAATACACGAAGTGTGACCGTGTGGTAACGAGCCTGGTGTTTCAGTGATTCAACTCAGCAAATATTTATCAAGTACCTACTGGATGAAAGACATTGAGCCAAGAAAGCAGCTCCAGAGATGAATCAGCCTTGGTCTCTGACCTGAAGGGAAATGGAACGAAAGCTTACGTAACCTGGGGATTAAAATGTCTCTGACGCTGTTGACAGAGGGAGAATAAAGAGAGAGTCCCCTGATGACACTGGGTAATCACCCCAAGGAAAGAGAGAACCGTCAGGTCTGGGCTCCATTTTGGAATGGCAGTTCAGAGCGGACCAAAGCAGGTAAATGGCCGGGACGGTATCCTCAGAGGGCTCATTGCCATGCACTCACAGAAGGGGTTAGGAGTCACAAGGCTGCTTGGGTGCCTCGCGCTAAGTACCACTGCGATGGCCTTCAAGGCTGGTGCAGACCTCAAACACTCAGATACTGTCATCATAAACCGATATGGGTAGTGCCACACGGTGAGATCCATGAGTATCTTGACCAACAGGGGCACCACCATTTCACCTGCCAAGGTCCAAAAGCCTCATACAAATACCACCTTTTTATTAAAACCATCATTTCATCGTAATAAGTCATGGCTTAATAATGCTTCCTATCAAACAAAGCATCTCGTCTTTAGTCTCACGTAACCTGCATAACAACCTCGTGATATAATGCGGGCAGGACAGAAAATATCTCCGAGTTCCAGACTAAAGGATCGGCACTCCAAGAGGTTAACTGATTTGCTCAAACACATTAAGATTGGTAAGCAGTGCAGCCAGAATCCAGTTCAGTCCAACAAACATGGCACGTCCTACGTGCTCGCTATGTGACAGAAGAATAAAACAAAACACAATCCCGAGGACGCTCGCCCACTGGTAGAAAAGCATACGTGAGGGGCACCTGGGCGGTTCAGTTGGTTAAGCCTCTGACTCTTGATTTCGGCTCAGGTCATGGTCTCACGGTTCACGAGATCGAGTCCCACGTCAGGCTCTGCACTGACAGCGTGGAGCCCGTTTGGGATTTTCTCTCTCTCCCTCTCTCTCTGCCCCTCCCCCATTCATATTCTCTCTCTCTCTCTCTCTCTCTCTCAAAATAAATAAACATTAAAAAGGAGAAAAGCAGACATATAAACTACTAATGCCGAGGCACCGTCCTCAATGCTCAGACATATGAAAATCCTCCAGAAGCACAATGAGGGGGCACCCCATCCACTGGGTGAGGGGTATCGGGGACAGCTTCCTGGAGGAGAAGATAACCTGAGCTGAGTCTTAGAGACCGAGTAGGGGCCAGCCCAGTGGAAACGGAAGCTTGTCGGACTGCAAGAGGGAGAAAGCTCGCGGTGGAACGCTGGATGGCACAGAGGAGGAGCTCCAAACACCGCGCCATTCGCTCCCTTTCCTGACTTCCGCTCTCAGCACCATAACTCCTTTCAGCTCCTTCCAAGCCCAACTCCCGCACTCTTCCGTGCTTTTGCTTGTGCCGCCATGTTTTTCTACTTTATTCCTGTCTGTTGTTTAAACTCAGTAAGTGTCAAAAACATACAAATATAAATATAAATAAATAAGTAAAGTCAGTGAGTGTCACTTCCTCCAGGAAGCCTTCCTAGTTCCATCCTATCACTGTACATTCCTCTGCGCGAAGGTCCGAGCAGTTGCTGCCCTTGGCCTAGTGACGGTATGATACTCCCGGCTAACCCGTGAACTCCGTTACGGTGGAGTTCACCTATGTCCCAGTACAGCATCCCGTGCCTCGCACAACGCCTGGCCCACAGGAAGCAATGGCTAAGGATTTTGAGCAATGAAGGGACAAAAGAAATGACTCCCGGCAGGAATGCGTGCTAACGAAAAATACAAAATTCAGAGATTGATATGTACATGTGTATCACAGTGGTTTGTAGCATAATAAAAAATAGGAACAAGGGCACCTGGGTGGCTCAGTCGGTGAGGCGTCCGACTCTCGAAGTCAGCTCAGGGCCTGATCTCACGGTTCGTGAGTTCGAGCCACACGTCCGGCTCTCTGCTGTCGGTGCAGAGCCCGCTTTGGATCCTCTGTCTCCCTCTCTCTGCCCCTCCCCTGCTTATGCTCTCACAAAAACAAACATTTAAACAATTTTTACATAAAAAGTAGAAATAAAAAATCCAAATGTTTACCAATAGGAACGTAAGTGGATAGAGTGTGGTTTAATTCTGTGAAGTAATGTATATATTAAAAAGATGGTTGATTTTCCAAATATTTTGCAATTAAATTATTAGTAGGGCACCTGGGTGGCTCAGTCGGTTGAGCGTCAGACTTCAGCCTAGGTCGTGATCTCACGGTTCGTGAGTTCGAGCCCCGCGTCGGGCTCTGTGCTGACACCTCAGAGCCCGCAGCCTGTCTCAGATTCTGTGTCTCCCTGTCTCTCTCTCTCTGCCCTTCCCTGACTCCCACTCTGTCTCTCTCTCTCAAAAATAAAAACAAACATTAAAAAAATTTTTTTAACAATTAAAATATTAGTTTCGCATGTAAGAAAACCACTTATGAAAAGAAATAGTTCCGGAAATGTTACAAACTGCAGGAGGAGGATGGGAGAAAAGCACTTTTCACCCAAAATCCCTTATCAGTCAAGGTTTCATCAGGGAAACAGAAGGCACTTTCCTTTGAAGAGCACCTCCTCCCCCACGGACGCCCCCCCCCCCCCCCCCCCCCCGGCCTCCCGGACAGAGGCGCACAAACAAGAATTAAAGGTGCCAGGAGAAAGAAGGTCAAGGAAATCACATAATCTAACTGGTTACACCAAACTGATTGTTCTTAAGTGCCTTCCTGGAAGCCTGATTCTCAAGAAACTCCCCGCTAAGTGCCTTCACGCCCAGGTCTGCGGTGCCTGCCTGCACCTGCCTCCCTACAGCAATAGCCTCTGTTTCTCTTCTGCGTTGCCGACAGTGCACGGGTGACCCTCTTGTTGAAGGACCGCAACCCTGAACTGGTTGCTGGCTTCTCCTTAGAACTGTACAAGAGCGGCAGTCAAGGTGAATGGCAACAAAAAATTCAGCCCAGCCCCCCGATAGGCTACAGCCCTAAGGCGAGCACCCAAGCCTTTCTGAAGGTATAGCGGACTGGTGGGAAAAATTCAGACCGAGAATACAAAGCCCCAGATTGGGGTCCTAACTCCACAGGTTACTTGCTATGTGACCTTAGGCAATTTTCTGCACTCAGTTCTCATTTTCTCATGCGTGCCGAGAGGAAAATCATCGTATCTCCCCCGCGTCCGATAAGATTAGGTATTTGAAATGTTTTATTAATTGTAAAGCATTTTACGCGACCAATGCTTACGAACTGTAATTCGACAATGTCGCTCATCCTCTGGGAGGAGGCATCGAAAGAATCATTTGATACAATAATAATGAGATAAGGATTTCAACAAAACTCCAAAGCTACTGCTATAAGAAGGGCTACTTCTGGTAAATAACCGTCTTTCCATTAAATATAGGTCGATCATTGTGGCAAATGCCAGTACCGGAAGGGTGACTGTGGCCTAAGAGGGGCCCGGAAGCCAGCTGAAAAGCAATTTGTAGATCAATAAATGCTTAAGACCTACTGAGAAGATGGGAAAACCCACAGCTGCATGAAATTGCAATTGTTAAATCCCAAATTGTTTGTGAATACAGATTTTCGAAAACGTATTTTGATGGTTTGTAGCTCCCTGACTTCATAAAGAAAACTACCGTTTTCGAACATACTACTTGTCCGCGTTTCCGCACCGTCGCGGCGGAAGGGAACAACCCAGTTGCAGATTTTCACGGAACTGAGAAGGTGCCGAAACATCGTCCTACCCAACTTCCAAATGAAATGCCTGAAGGGAACGTGACTTGACTTACCTGCCTCGTTCGCCGGGATGGAATTTCTTACGGGCTCGGCCGTGTGCCTTCCACTCTCTCCTCGTCAGCATTGGCACGGGACATCTGTCCTGCAAGCAGGAGTGAGCTGCGTCCTGACCGCGCAGCCAAGTCCTTCCCCCTCTGTTCGAATCACTGTTTACACTGGCGTGTTGAGCTTTCACATCTCCTTACCGGCCTCAACGATAGTGGGTCGTTTTCACAGATAAGACAAAAGGCTTAACTTGATCAACCTCTAGCAAAGCAATAACCTCCCTCTCCCCTGCCCCTCCGAGCGCCGACTACCGAAGGTAATTGCTCCCAGGTGTTCGAGAACAGGTCCAATGATCACTTGGTAGAGACTCCGAGGGTCGGAACGGGGCTTCTCAAATGCTAACGTGCACAGAGATCACCCGAAGATCCGGTTACAAAGCAGATTTTAAGTCAGTATCCGAGCTCGGGCTGAGATTCCGTGTTGCTGACATGCTCCGAGGTGAGGCCGCTGCTGATAGCCAGGGCCGAATTTAAGTAACGAGGTCCTACAGCTATAGTTCCCGGGTTTGCCTTTCGATAACAATCACCTGGAGTAGTTGTCAAACGCATAGCTGCATCCTCTGGGCACAGATGGCTCCCAGACGTCGGCGGAGGCTCCAAACTGCACATCTGGGTAATGGAAGACGTGGGATTTGAACCCAGGTCCACTTCTTCCTGAGCTGCTCTTTCCGCAACATCCAGCTCTAAGAGGAGGGGGCTCTCTGGCTGCAATAACAGACCGCATGCTCTTGGGTCCATCAGCCACACCAAAACGCTCCAGTGATCCAGCTACTGCCCTGAATTCCAACACCAAAAGCGTATTCCCAGTTAGAATCCTCTTTTCTCATTACCTCTCAGCCTTGCACTTCAGACTCGCTCCACAGCAGAGCTGTCCGCCTGGCATTCTTCTCCTTTCTGCCCCTGAAAACTCCTAAAATGAGCTTCAGTTCCATGACCCATATCCGGCCCCTGGAGCGCGGCAGGACCGGTCCCCCGGGCCCTGCATTGGCTCAGGACCTCGGTGTCCTACTACGCACAGCAACAGGATTTGAGCAGATGACACATTTCTAAGGGCCTCTTCCCGGCATTTTAGGAAAGGCATCGTGTTTCATGCATCTGCTTCTCAGACAGCTAAGCCACCTGCCTCTTTTCAGTTGATTAGCAGGACCTCCTTTCTCATTTTGCCCTCATCCGTGTCCTTCCAGTAGGTCTGCGGGAAAGAAAAAAAACAAAGGAAACTAACAAATGAAATTCGTGTAAAGCAGCTTTCCTAAGGGCTAAAAGTCACTACTTTAAAGAGTCCCGAGATGAGGCACTTTGACTCTGCCCCAACACCAACTCCCTTAGAATTTAAGTTCTGGTTTATTGTGTTGATTCTTCTTCAAGGGCCAGAAATATCAGCTGGACAGAAGGAGCCTTGTTCCAGAGAGTGATGCTGCGACAGTAGTTTGGGCGCGAACTCTCTTTCTTTTCCTGGATAACCTGCACTCCTTTTTTTATTTCCCCAGAAGAATGTATTTGAAAGCAAAATGTGTTCTTCCTGCTGCCTTAGGTTCTAGAGCCTCTCCCGATACAGATTTATGTCATATGGAGGTTTTGATTTAAAAGAGATTTTCCCCGGTAGCCTTAGGCAAGTCACTTAACCATAATGGGTGAGCCATCACAGCCTTGAAATGATGCCTATTTAAAGGCTCAGTGAACTGTGAGTGGAACCATTTCAGAAGCAAGTATGAAATCTCAAATGTACTTACCATGTTCATTAGCTATGCATTCGAATGCATTTTGTGTTTAGCCTTCTTCAGAGTAGGTGGGTGTGTAGAAGTGAAGAGATCTCAGCACTGGTAGGTTAGTGAGGCCACCTCCCAATTAGTAAATCACAGATCAGGAAACTGAGACCAAGGAGCAGATATTCGTGGCTGGGGGGAGTGGGGCCGAAGGTGGGCATTGCCCTGGAGTCCAAGGACAGATGTCTGCTCCAATCAGCTACTAGCTCCGTGACTTGGCAATGGCGTCCTTGAGCTGGCTTGCACCAATTTATGAGAGCCCATCAGATTTTTTGGATTTTTTGAGCTGGTTGAAGAAACATTGTAGCTTGAAATCGACCGTGACAAGAACACTTGGATCACAGAGACCCTCAAATGCTACAAGTTACAGCTTTTCAAAATCATTCATTCATTCGTTCGTTCATTCATTCATTCATTATGGAGACCCTGTTTATCAGCATAGTGCCAACTAGGTGAAATTTTTCTTTGCCTTTCTAAGCCCCATTTTCCTCATCTGTAAAAGGGAATTAATAGTGGTTAGGCCTGCTACTTGCAGGACTCTAGAGCAAAGATACAAGTAGAGGCCAATATATACAAATAGTTTAAAAATATAAATCGACTGGGGCACCTGGGTGGCTCAGCGGGTTAAGCATCCGACTTCGGCTCGGGTCATGATCTCGCAGTTCGAGCCCCGTGTCGGGCTCTGTGCTGACAGCTCCGAGCCTGGAGCCTGCTTCCGATGCTGTGTCTCCCTCTCTCTCTGCCCCTCTCTGGTCACACTCTGTGTGTGTCTCTCTCTCTCAAAAATAAATAAACACTAAAAAATATATTTTTTTAAATATATAAATCAACCTGTTAAACAGGCAACTAAAATATTACACAGATCTAGATGTCCTGTTGATTGGCTGGCAATGTTTGAATGAGTAACAAAACACAGATATACTAAATTGATAAACTGTTATATATTTATTCAATGTGATATCTTTTCCTCACCCTTATTTCAGGATAATCTTTAATTAGGCTGTTACAATCAAGATTTTTGAATCATTTGTGTTCATCGAAAATAATAATGTAAGGGATTAAAAATACACATGTACCCAAAGTATGCAAACTTTGAGTATATTTTACAACAGTGTGAATTATTTTAAACACAAAAATTACAACGTGTTTGCATAGTTATAAAAGTACACAGGGAAACATATCACAAGAGACTCTTAACGATAGAGAACAAACAGGGATGACCCAGGGAGGTGGGTGGGGGGTGGGCTAGACGGGAGATGGGAGTGTCCTAAGAAGGGCACTTGTAACGAACACTGGGTGTTGCGCATAAGTGATGAGTCGTTGGGTTCATCTCCTAAAACTGATATTGCACTATATGCTAAAATTTAAATTAAAAAATAGTAAATGCCAATAAATAAAATAAATATGCAAAGCAATTTATGACACTTAACTATAAATTATGATTAACAAATACAAACTTTTTAAATCAAAGTTAGGTCAAAAAAGTTTTATACTTTAGGGGAAGTTTTTAATAAAAATTACTACTTTGTAAATTTAAATTGTAACTAAATCGTTTTATAAAAATAAAACTCTTCACAACTGTAGTGTTCAATTGTTGTAGGTCGCGATCGCTTATGAACTCCGGACAGCAAAAACAGGATCAAAACAAATTTATTACGGCCGGGCCAGACAGGAAAATACAACAGGTCCTGAAAGTCTGGCCCCGAACAAGCTCTGGGAATGTCTCCTATAGGTTGTATTGACCGCTCGAGTTGCAAAGGGTGGCAGTTTGAAGGGGCGAGCACCAATTACACAATCCTGAAGAATTTTAAAATATAACTTGTTGACTCTACCTAGTTAAGAACTGAATCATTAGTCTTCCATCTAGTTCGAACAGAATGTGCTGCCCGAGAATGGGGCAGGGTGATTACACCAAGCAGGTTTACAGAAGCTCAAAGAAGCAGTTAAGAGGAAGTTCTATTTCTTAGTAACTCAGCAAATGTGGCTTAAAGCAGTACTAATATCTAGGGAACAGAAACTGCGCTCCTAGGAAAGCCCAAAATAAACGCTGGTTCCGCATCTTAAACTCTGGGGTCCTTGTAAGCTTACCTAGGTCATAGTTTACTCCCAGGCTGCAGGAGACTAGCTATGTTTGCCCTTTACACAATGTTCTTGTCCTTGCTCATGTAAAGAATTAGTATCACACTTTACAGATTAGCATGTAAGGAATCGATATTATACTTCATATATATTAGGTCTATACCTATAGAAATACAAAGTTACGAAAGCATGAATCACTGAATGTTGACAAAAGTTCTTTAGTTGCTATGTGCGACTGTTAAGAATACCATGCTAGGGGCCCCTGGGTGGCTCGGTCGGTCAAGCATCTGACTCTGGATCTTGGCTCCGGTCATGATCTCATAGTCATGAGACTGAGCCCCACGATGGGCCCTGTGCTGAGTGTGAAACCTGCTTGGGATTCTCTTTCTCTCCCTCTCTGTCTGCCCCTCCCCTGCTCATGCTCTCGCTCTTAAAAAAAAAAAAAAAAAAAAAGAATACCATGCTAGCTTGTGAGTATTTCTAGGACCATAAAGATATGAAAATATCTTTATGCCCTAGCGTGACGCCACTGATAAACTATATTATGGAAGATCCCACTGTACTCGTGTTATCAAAGAAGACACGTGAGTTGATTCGTCTTTTCCATCACGTCACCACCTCTACTATACTTTGGGGCCGTGTCCCTTGTCCCTCTCTGATGCCAGCAGTGGCACAAAGGCATCGGCACGGTTTCTCTTCGTTTGAGGACGGAGGGCTGGAGAGACGGGGCTTGGGCAGTGCTAGTGAGAACGGATTTAGTACTACGGGTGACACCGTGCCAGCACCGAGCACAAGATGCTGAACGGCACAGGTACTTGGGGTTGTCTCTGGGTATACGTGAGTCTACTACCCGGGACACTCTAAATCATCGAATGCAGTAAAGGAACCCTTCTTCTCCAGGTCTAATGGCAGAACCATGTGAACCTTCTGCACGTCAAGTACTTTATATGTACTATCACATTTTAATCCTTACAAAAACTCTACTATGCATTAACTGGTGCTCCATAATCGTTAGCTATTCTTATTATTTTTATTCTTACTGTAATTATATTTGTTTGTTTGCTTGTTTGCTTGTTTAACTGATCTCTGCACCCAGCGCGGGGAATCAAACTTACGACCTTGAGATTAAGAGTCGCACGCTCTACCAACTGAGCCGGCCAGGCACCCCTATCATTACCGTTCTTCACAGGAAACCTAAAATAGCTCTTTACATAGACTGTCACCTCAGAGATGCATCAGCAGCCAGAAGGTGTCCCTAGTCACATACAGAAAAGGAAAGTGTTAATGGAGCCTGTACTGGCTTCCCATCGCTATTACCACAAAGAAGGAAACAAATGCATCATTTTCCATCCGTGTGGGTTGTAATCTGACACGGGTCTCACTGAGTTAAGGTCAAGGTGTCAGCAGGGCCGTGTTCCTGGTGGAGACTCTAGGGGAGAATCCATTTCCTTGCCTTTTCCAGATGCTAGAGGCTTCCTGCACCCCTTGGCTCGTGACTCCTTCCTCCACTACCAGACAGCAATAGGTGCAGTGACTACAGAAGAGTCAGGGGCTTCTCACCTTGCCTCACTCTGACTTCTTTCTCTCTCTTCTACTTTCAGGACCCTTGTGACTGCCTCAGGCCCACCTGGACAACCCAGCATATGCTCCCCATCTCAGGACGCTGAATCACATCTGCAAAGTCCCTTTGCCACGTAAGGTAACACAGTCACAGGTTCCCAGGATTAGGACGTGGACATTTTGGGAGGCCATTGTCCTGCTGACCACAGAGCCTCCTACGTTTGGGCTTCAACACATCTACCCTTCCAGTAACTGACTTCTCACCACAGGCCCCTGACTTTCCCCTTCCAACGAGTTTGTCCTTCCTCCTTCCTTTCCTCTGTTCATCCTTCTCATTAATGGAACCCTTATGGCAGCCCAGATGTTATTCTAGGTACAGGGGATAGCGCAGTGAAAAAAAACAGATGTGGTCCCTTCTGATATGGAATTTGCTGTAGAGTGGGAGAGACAGATATTAATCAAGAATCACACAAATTAGGGACGCCTGGGTGGCTCAGTCGGTTGAGCGTCCGACTTCGGCTCAGGTCATGATCTCACAGTTCCTGGGTTCAGGCCTCGCGTCAGGCTCTGTGCTGACAGCTCAGGGCGTAGAGCCTGCTTGGGATTCTGTGTCTCCCTCTCTCTCTGCCACTCCCCTGCTCACACTCTGTGTCTCTCTCAAAAATAAATAAAGATTTGGGGCGCCTGGGTGGCTCAGTCGGTTAAGCATTCAACCTCGGCTCAGGTCATGATCTCGTGGTTTGTGAGTTCGAGCCCCGCGTCGGGCTCTGTGCTGACAGCTCAGAGCCTGCAGCCTGTTTCAGATTCTGTGTCTCCCTCTCTCTCTGCCCCTCCCCTGTTCATGCTCTGTCTCTGTCTCAAAAATAAATAATAAAGAACGTTAAAAATTTTTTTTTAAATAAAAATAAATAAATAAATAAATAAAGATTTAAAAATTAAAAAAAAAAAAAGAATCACACAAATTAATGTAAAATGCCAATATTTTCATTAGAGTTGTGCCCGGACTGGGGTCAAGAGACTGGAGGACCACTGATTGGGGGGATTAGAATAATAGCAGTGCCCCTCCGCCCGGAGACTTAGATAAGACATTTTTACCATGTGAGTTTCAGTCAATAAACACGTTCATTCTATTTAGCTAACAATTGCCTTTTCCATTTCAACTTTGTAGCTTTTATAAATGCTGTCAGTACCTGCAGGAAATAAAAGTGGGTTTCAAGTGGTTAGGCAGTCACAAAACCGCTCCAGCTTCAATACCCTGGGAGTGTCACCTCCAGCAACGGATACTTTCAGAGCACTGTGTGATACAGCCGGGCACACATCCGCCGAAGGTAACAGCGTTTGGAAAATAGCTCAACACATGGTTCTTGCTCCCACGTTCCAATAACAAGCTTTTGGCGGAGGAAAGTGTGGGTGAGAGCAGGGAGGCGTGATGAAAGGAAAAGTCAAGACACCCTGCTTTGGTGTCTGTTCTTCCCCCCCACCTCCCGCCATTACCATTAGTTTCGGTGCTGGCTTTTACCATTTACTATGTAGCCTGGTGAGAGAGGAGAGTGTCGAACAAAGGGCATTAACTCAGCAAGTGTCACAACTGCTATGACATTGCTTATTATCGTAACCACTGAAGAGATCTGTGATCTCACGGGCTTCAAGAATACGCGGGAGAAGTAAATGTTCGAGGTACGAGATAAAACTGAGACTTGTCTAATGAAAGACCAAGGAAAACAAACAATCAACAAACAAAAGCCAACTATTGGTCCAAAACAGCCTGGCATTCATTTGACACGTTTGCCAAAAGGCTCTAAGATCGTTTTGGCTTCAAGCAACCTATTTCTTTTCCCACTTTGGTGCGACCACGTGAAAAAAAATTGACAGATTTATTTGGAAAAAGGCATGGATGTTTTCCACCGTTCTCTTATTAAATGCAGAAACTCAGGGATGGGGAAGGACTAGGCTGCAAAGGCTGCGTACTTTAATGACTTCGACACTCACAGGGCAGCTCAGCACCTATGCTTCCCTTTCGTCCTCATGATTTATTTAAAACCACACATCCGGGAGATCAGTTTTGTGTTGACTCTCATTTATTTTCCCCAGTACAGAGATGATTAGTTAAGGCAACAAAATTCAGATCTGGAAATTTGTACCGTAAACACTTAGCTAAAGCAACATCTGTCAAATTAAGGTGGTTGATTTGGCCTTGAGTGTCCTTTAAAATTAGGTTTCTCTGCCTGGGGTGTGTTATTTCTGGGAGCCAGGTTTGGTAAGAAATAATTTATGGTATCCACAACACCCTTGATGAATTTAACTGTTTCATCTTTATAAGGGACCCTTTTCAGGGTCTAGGGACTTCATTCATTCTATTACCGCAGAAAAGATGTCTCAAAGTGTCAACGTGTCATCTGTAAGAACTGAATGTGCCAAGCAACTTATTATTGGTACCGGTCCAAGTATTGCCTGATGTATATTGTGTAAAAATAAATTCAAACAAATTCAAGATGCATGGGGAAACAAAATTCCTCACGGAACAGGATGGCCTTGTGAGTTAAAGCAAAGCACAACGTTCTCAGGGTCTGCAAGAAATCTCTGGTGGGGGAGAGAGAGTTTAAGAAGGTCAAGCACTATTAATTTGTTCCACTGAGAGTTCTTGGTGTTGGAGTAGGCGCTTAGGTTCTAACAGGATACCTGGAGGTCAGCGACAAGGAAGTCATGGCCAGCTACTGGGAAGGACAGAGGCCTGTCCTGGCAGCACTCCACAAGAAGCCAGATCAAACCAGACAGAATGGCCAAGCCAACCAAGATGGCGGGTGCCATGACAGGAAACCCCTGACCAAATTAGAAAGGAAAAGCATGAAACCCTAAATTCTGCCCCAAGTAATGAATACTCTGCCCCCCAGTTAACAACTGTCTATAAAAGATAGAAACCCAACCCCCAGGATGTGCAGGTGTGCTATGTAGCTCATTCTCTCTCTCTCTCTCTCTCTCTCTCTCTCTCATTCACTCACACATGCTTGCTATCACATCTCGAGAGCGTACTTTTTGCTTTAATAAACTTTTCCACTTCTCTTACTGATCTGCTCTTCTGCATGTCTGCCCTTGAATTCCTTCTTGTAACTAGACCAAGAACCCTCAGTGATTCCTTTGGGTCTGGCTGGGTTGAGGCCCCAGGGCCCGGGATCTCCCCCTGGTCACCCAGCAAAACTGTTCTTAATGTCTGTTTACATGAATATCCCCTGCTCCCAACATGCTTGGCCCCCCCATCAGGTGCTGGTCGCCCTTAGAAGATGCTAACTTTGGTATGAATCAAGCCAAGAGGCCTCAGCAGAACTGATACAGGCTGGGATTTTTAAAAGAAACTTCACTAAAATTAACAATTCAGGAAACAATACACATTGGCGAGGATGCAGAGAAAAGGGAACCCTTTTGCACTGCTGGTGGGAATGCAAACTGGTGCAGCCGCTCTGGAAAACAGTGTGGAGTTTCCTCAAAAGATTAAAAATAGAACTACCCTACGACCCGGCAATTGCACTACTAGGTATTATCCAAAGGATGCAGGAGTGCTGCATTGAAGGAGCCCATGCACCCCCATGTTTATAGCAGCACTATCAACACTAGCCAAACTATGGAAAGAGCCCAAATGCACATAGCCTGATGAATGGATAAAGAAGTGGTGTGTGTATATGTGTGTGTGTGCACGCGTGTGTATGGTGGTGTGTGTGTGTATATATATAATGGAATACTACTCGGCGATGAAAAACAATGAAATCTTGCCATTTGCAACAATGTGGATGGAACTAGAATGTATTATGCCAACCAAAATAAGTCAATCTGGAGCACCCGGGTGGCTCGGTCAGTTAAGCATCCGACTTTGGCTCAGGTCGTGATCTCATGGATCATGGGTTCAAGCCCCATGTTGGGCTATCATTCTCTCTCTCTCTCTCTCAAAAATAAACATTAAAAAATTTTAATTCAAAATAAATCAGAGAAAGACAAATATATGATTTCATTCATATGTGGAATTTAAGAAATACAACAGATGAACATAGGGGAAGGGAAGGAAAAAGTAGAAACAGAGAGGGAGGCAAACCGTAAGAGACTCTTACATACAGAGAACAAACTGAGGGCTGCTGGAGGGGAGGTGGGGCAGGGCCATGGACTAAATGGGTGACAGGCATTAAGGAGGGCACTTGTTGGGATGAACACTGGGTGTTCTATGTAAGTGATGAAGCACTAAATCCTACACCTGAAGCCATTATTACACTGTTAACTAACTTGAATTCAAGTTTTAAAAAAAATTTAAAAAGAAAAGAAACTTTACTAAAGAAAGCACACACCTAGAGGGAAACAAATAAAGGAAGACACAAAGCATAGTAGGGGAGGAAAGTAATTTTCCCTCTATCCTTCCAGGTTCTTGGCTGAGACTTCCACCCCTGTCACAAAAAAAAAAAAAACAAAACGAATTAACAACAACAACAAAATTTAATTACATATGTATGGGAGCCCCGCAAAGATAGGAGACCCAAAGGCAGCCAGAAACTTGAGATCCCATCCAGACCTAAGGAAAGGAATAAGGGTCTGGGCCATCGAAGGAGAGGGTGGCAATTGACAGGAAGAAAGGAAGAGCAAATGTCCTATAAACAAATGTTTGCTGGGATGCCTGGGTGGCTCAGTCTGTTAAGCATCTGACTTCAGCTCAGGTCGTGATCTCATGGCTTGTGAGTTCAAGCCCCGCATCGGGCTCTGTGCTGACAGCCTGGAGGCTGCTTCGGATTCTGTGTCTCCCTGTCTGTCTGTCTCTCCCCCCCACCCCAGTCTATCTGTCTGTCTGTCTCTCTCTCTCTCTCTCAGAAATAAATACACATTAAAATTTTTTTTAAAAATGTTTGCCATGCCACGGGGAGAACTCTCTGAGGTGAAAATTCTGGCAATAGCTCTCTTCCTGGTACAGGCCCCCTTTCTAAATGCTTTTAGGCAGTGAAGGGGGAGGTGAAAGGCTTTTCCTGAGTCTGCTGGGTGTTAATCGCTTTAAGCTCTACATGCCAAAGTGGTGTATTTCCGGCTAGTATATGCCCTTCAGCATCCAACAGGAAAGCTCACAGAAGACAGGTCTCTGATTCTCAGGTAAGGTAACCGAGAACCTGACCCTTAGCAGGCACTCAAAATATTCGTTTGAAAACCTCTATATATACTTGCATATACATGTGTTGTTATTTATTATATAGTAAGATCGAAGAAGTCAAATGCTACAGGGAGTTAAAATGAAGCTAACGAAATGTACCTTGGGATTGGAATGAACAGAAGGGCACAGGGGCTGAGAAATGTCTTGGCCCTCCCTTTGAGCCTAAACCTGGAAGGTGGCTTTATCTCCCTGATGTAAATAGAAATTCCTTTTATGGCCTGATAGTTGCCTGATGAGTTGGCTTTGTGCCTTTTGTGGGCCATCAAATTGCCTCAGATTGCCTTTGCCTCGATTTTGCTCTTTCCCACCTCTGGGCTCTTAATGTCTCTCTGAGAAAGGATCGGCCCCTCTTACATGTACAGTTTAGTCATTTAGGGATCTTTAAATATTATAACCTGAACTTGACACCTCCAAGTATGTGAAATTTCAACCTAGGGATAATGTACTTGGTGGGGCTATAGACCCCAGGGTGTGAGAAAGAAGGTACTAGCCCAAAAGGGGCATAGAGCAAAACTCTCGCCTCCCATTGTTGGTTATGGAGACAGAGTATGGTGTGTACCCAGACGATCTGGAAGCTTCACAGAGCTCACGCCAGATGGTCTTCCGCCTTCAAAGGGGGAATAAAGTCTCCCAAACAAGATGACACAGCAACAGGAGCCTAAGATACAGAGATACTGAGGTCAAGTATCAAGATACAGGTCGAATCAAGACCCAGATCGATAGATACCTTTCATTTATGAATTCACCGTGCAATATCCATACTTCAGATTTCAGAAATTCAATGCCTCAATCCTTAGCAAGTAATAAAGGATCTGCTTTTCCAAGATCCTAAATGCATAATCATATTCATACCAATGAATATGAAATACCGAGTTTCAGAGTTAAGGACAACTTCCATTTAGTGTGTGAGGAAAGTTTTTCTAAGAGACAAGATATTTCAAAAATGTGCGGTAAGGTATTTCTTTTTTCTTTTCTTTCTTTTTTTTTTTTTTTTTGGCAATACAGTTTGCAGATAAAGCTATTTTCAAATAATAAGGATTTTAAAACACAAAGGCTCCACTCTACAATTTCGTGAGGAATCCTGAGCAAGGATTCTATTTTGGGAAATGAGAAAGGCAGGAAGCATCAAGGACATCTGCGATTACAATTGCTTCAATTGCCTAAAGGGGCTCAAGTGATTAGAATATCTGTTTGAAGAAAAGAAAATGCCATGACGTCTGTCTAAACCAAGAAAAAAGTGATAAATGACGATCTGTTGCTTCCTGGGAGTACAAATCCCCTCAAGCTGAAATTCCACAGCTGATGCTCTATTTTGGGGGGGGGGGGTTGTATTCTAAAGGGGATGGAAACCAGGAAGCCATGCTACCCTAAGAAGGAGGAGTGATCTGGGAATCCATCCCAGGATGCCATCCCCCCACTAGACCCACCACTCCCCAACCGTATAATCTTAGGCGAATGACCTAACCTTTCTGAACATCAGTTTCTCCATTTGTAAAGTAGGGATAGTAATGTTCTCATCTCCAAGACTTATTATGAGGGTCAAGTGGCTACAAAATGTTTTCTAAATCCTCAAACTCCACGCCAATGGGACTCATGAGCCACTTCATTTACTGAGTGAGAGCTGAGTAGACAAAGGCTGTGAATATAGTAATAATTATGCAGCTATCATTGGCTGCTCCCCTACTCTTTGCCAGACCTTGAATTCTCCAAGCACGTTTTACACCCACGCTATACAGGACAAGGACAAGGACAAAGAGATGGGAATGATGAGAGAAGATGGATAGGAGAAGAGAAAGTGAAGATTCAATTTGTAGGTAATCAGCTCTCCTGAGGAAGAAACCAAAAACAGAGCTGAAACAACAATCAAAAGTATAATAGAAGCGGGGCGCCTGGGTGGCTCAGTCGGTTAAGCGGCCGACTTCGGATCTCGCGGTCTGTGAGTTCGAGCCCCGCGTCGGGCTCTGTGCTGACAGCTCAGAGCCTGGCGCCTGTTTCAGATTCTGTGTCTCCCTCTCTCTCTGCCCCTCCCCTGTTCATGCTCTGTCTCTCTCTGTCTCAAAAATAAATAAACGTTAAAAAAAAATTTAAAAAAAGAAAGTATAATAGAAGAGAAATTTCCTGAGCTGCAATGTGTTGATCTAAAAGGTCTATTGCATTTCACTTAAAGGTAATGAACACTTAAATTCACTTAAAGAACCACATCCAGACTTATGCTGGTGATATTTTTGAGTTGGACGGACAAAGAAAAAAATATCCCACTTCCAGCTCAGCAGAAAAACCAGGTAACTCACAAAGGAACAAAAACCAGTCTGGTCTCAGACTTCTGCTCTGCAACCTTGAGCACCGGAAGAAAGTGACAAAATGCCTACAGAGTTCTGGGGAGAAAAGGTTGTGACCTAAGTTTTCTCTACGAAGTCAAGATATAATTGATGGATAAAAGTTACATTCCACCATGAAGAAGTAACAGCCATGACCTTTATGCTCTGGATACCAGAATTGGCAAAAATAATGTTTAAAATTTAAGATGAGCTAATGATCTACCAGGAATATAGACCAGAAATGACTGAAGGATAATAAAACAGAATCAGATAAGAATTTTTACAGTTTTCTTAGTTTAGTCAGGGCACAAGGCAATAATCATTCAGAAAATAAAATGGGAAGTTGACTAATTAAATAGGAAATTACATTTATAATAGAAACAAAAGGCCCCAGAAATCTAGAAATGCCCCTAAGGAAGCTAACTGACCTAAGTGTAGAAAACGAAAAAGAGATAGGAAAGATTTTTTAAATCAAATATTATAACTGCACAGCAGTTGACATGTCTAATACCTCTTGGATAAGGATATCAAATGTCATAAATACACCCCTTCTTTAAAATTAGTTCATAGTTGTAAAGCAAAATATAGGAAAAACAGAATTAAAATTATATTCCAATATTCATCTGGAAAAAGAAACAGCCGACACCTGTAATCGTTAAGAACGTTTCAAAAAAAAGATAAGCGGGAAGTTCTGTTCAAGCAGATATTAAAATGAACTATAAGTCACAGGCATTAAAAGAGTTTGGTACGGACACAAGAATCAACAGATTGCCTGAACAGATTAGATTGCCCCGAAACAGACTCTATTATAAAAACAAACTCAACACATTAAAAATCAATTACTACAAACCAGTTGAAAAGAAATATTCCTTTCATGTGTCAAGACAAGAAGACAACCATTTGGAAAGCACTTAAGTAAATGCTCACCTCAAATCAAATGCCAAGGTAAATTTCAGATGGATTAAAGAGCTAAATGTAAAATACAGAAGCCATGAAAACTCGGAAGAAAAGGCAGATAAATATTTAACCTGTCGTAATGTTCAAGAATATGAATCTGTTAAGATTGCAGAAGCCTAACCTTCATGAAGGAGATCTAAAAGGCAGACCATTTTTGTATTGAACCTCTACCCCGCCCCCCCCCAGCCCCTTTCCCTCAAGGCAAACTCATTGCCACTAGCCCCAAATTTGCAAACTGACTTAACCGCTCATTTCATTCCTAGCAGATTGTGGATGATAACATTTGCTGTTTCTTAAATACATCTGATAGCTGTTATCTCTGATATATAGAGTGAAATTCACATGCAAATATACGTAATCTGATATTTTCAAGGTGTAATGACAACCTACAGGTGGTAGTGTAAACCTTGGCATTTCAAAACGTTGAATAGCGGCGGTGTGGTGAAATCCAAACAGGACCCTTATTAGGCCATTTTTGCCACGTTGTGGTGGGAGTGGAGAGTTGCCGGGAGAAGACTGGGTAAACTGCTGGAGCATTTCAGCTTTAAACCAAAAACACGCATTGTGAACGTGCCCCTCTTAAATCTGGCTCGGACATGGCATGATTCCCTAGTCGTGAGGTGTGTTATGGATAAATAAAATCTCCGATCAGAGGGTTTCTGTGTTCCTTTTGTCCTAGGACTCCCAAAAGGCAGATGGAACGTTCACAGGAAGGAAAAGTTCTCAATAAGAAAACCCTGGGAAAACTAATCACAATCATAAGAAGATTGTCCCTTTCTATGTTAAATTCTATCTTTATGCTCTTTATGTTTTCTCTGCATATTGGTCATTACAACGTGCTCAGGGCAGGTATTTTTACCTGAACTTGACACTGTGCACCTTTTCAATCTAAGGGTGCACGCCACCTCCGAAATTCTCATTTCTGGAATATTCTCAGCCATGATGTCTTTCAATATTTCCTCTTAGATATTCTCTCTACTCTCTCTCTTTTTTGTAGCAGCATGGTCTCATTTTCTCTCTCTCTTTTTTTTTTTCTTATTTTTTAATCGGAGGGGACGGTCTTCTAATTTTATCTTCCAATCCATCAATGATCTGTCCAGGGTGTTCAGGGTAGGATTCAACCCATCTCTTGAGACTCACGGCAACAACTTTTCTTAATCTCTAAAATTTCTACTCAATCACTATTCATATCTTTTGGTACACACTTCCTAACTTCCTGCTCCAATGCACAAAAACTTGTCATCTTCTTTGTGTATGAAACTTGTAAATATGCTTATCTTACGATGTCTTTGAGTGGCGCTACTGGGTCTAGTTCTTTGAAGGCATTTGGACTGTAAACAGCTCTTCAGGGAGTTATGCTCATATCTATTTACGTATTTAGGATTTTTACTCCACAGCTCATCTTCCATGCAACTTATCTTTCTCTTGCATTTTCTCCCATGAATGGACTGAACTGCGGAAGCATCTCTAAGAGACAGTATTACAGACTAGTTTTTGTGTTAGTTTGCACACTCAAGGTTTGCACGTTGAGTGGAGAGCACACATCTGAGCCCAGCTTGCTTTGCTGCATGATGTTTCACACTTTGGATTCCTTTGTTCCACCCAGATTTACTGAGATATGATTGACAGCATTATGCAAGTTTCAAGCGTACAATGAGATTTGATGTAAGAACACGTTGTGAAATGCTTACCAAAATAAGGGTAGTTAACACATCTGTCACCTCACATAGTTACCACATTTTTGTGTGTGGTGAGAACATTTCAGATCTACTCTGTTAACAACTCTCAAGTACACAATACAGTCACCATGTTGTACATTAGATCCCCAGAACGGATTCATCTTATAACTGGAATTTTACACCCTTTGGCCAACCTCTTCCCTTTTCCCCATGCCCCAGGCCCTGGTGATCACCAGTCTACTCTCTGTTTCTGTAAGTTAAGCTTTTTTAGATTCTACACATAAGTAAGATCATACAATATTTGTCTTTGTCTGGCTTACTGGCTGACTTCACTTAGCATAACGCCCTCCATGTTCATTCATGTAGTCGCGTATGGCAAGATTCCTTCTTTCTTGTGGCTGAATAATATTCTACTGTGGGGGGGGGGGGTGAGAGGGGAGATGTACCATATCACCTTTATCCATTCATCCATCAATGGAAACCGGACACTTGGGTTGTTTCAATATCTTTGCTATTGTGAATAACGCTGCAGTGAACACGGGGGTGCAGTTATCTCTTCAAGATAGTGATTTTATTTCCTTCAGCTAAATACCCAAAATGGGGTAATACAGTACTTCTATTTTTATTTCCTTTTCTTTAATGTTTATTTATTTTTGAGACAGAGAGACAGAAACAAAGACAGAACGTGAGCAGGGGAGGGTCAGAGAGAGGGGGGACACAGAATCCGAAGCAGGCTCCAGGCTCCGAGCTGGCGGCACAGAGCTCAATTCACGAACCGTGAGATCGTGACCTGAGCTAGCAGTCGGACGCTTAACCTACTGAGCTACCTCTTTTTAATTTCTTGATGAACCTCCACACTCTTTTCCACAGTGGCCGCACCCACTTACATTCCCACCAACAGTGCACGAGGGTGTACTTTTTTATAAATCCTGTCAGCACCTAACAAATGTGAGGTGATATCTCATTGTGATCTAAAATTGCATTTTCCTGGTGATTAGTGATGGTGAACACCTTTTCATGTGATCATTGGCCATGTGTATGTCTTCTTGGAAAAATGCGTATTCAGGTCCTTTGCCCGTTTTTAATTGGGTTATTCTTTTTTGGGGGGGGGGTGGCTATTGAGTTGTATGAGTTCCTCGTATATGCTGGATATTAACCTCTTACCAGATACGAGGTTTACAATTTTCCTCCTGTTCTGTAGGTTGCTTTTTCATTTTGATGACTGCTTTCTTTACTGTGCAGAAGCTTTGGAGTTTGACTAGTGGTCCCACTAGTTGATTTTGGTTTTGCTGCCTATATACACTCTTGGTGTCATGTCCAAAAAAATCATCATCAAGACCAACGCCAAGGAGCATCTTCTCTGTGTTTTCCTCTAGGAATTTAACAGTTTGGGGTCTTACATTTAAATCTTCACTTGATTTCAAATTAATTTTCAGGAGTGGTGTAAGAGGGGGGTCCAGTTTTATTCTTCGGCTTGGGAACATTCAGTTTCCCCAGCACCATTTATGGAAGAGGTTATCATTTTCACACTTTGTATTTCTTGAGAGTTCAGGTGTAATATTTACCCCCAGTGCTTTATTGACTCCAGCTCAACTGTCTGAACTGGTGTTGGTAGGTAGGTGATATCTAAAACCTAGAGTGAATTGTGCTACCCCATGGGCTTCCTTCCACAGAATAAGTAGACACTAATCAGAAGTGGCCTCCTCATCGTATAAGATCGTTCATCATAGCAAAGAAGTATTCAATATAAAATTATTTAGCAAAATGATTTAATGATTACTTAAAATTATTGAACACCAACCACTCCTATTATTTCACAAGACACACATTTCTTTCACGTACGCAGAGAGTATTCATCTGGGTTGAAGCAAAAACCTCAGTACCTTCACCTATAGTCCATTAGTTGCCCTGTGGACCTGTGGGTATGGATTCTCTACCTCTCCACCTCCTTCCTCCCTTCCAGTAGCTGTAGATTGGATCTTTGTCTCTCGCAGCAAAATCCAAAGCGTCAGGCCAGAGAGAGTCACCCGTGAAGGCTACACAGCGTGGAAGGAGAGCACGTGGCCATGCAGTGGCCTCAAGTGTAATCAGTCTGGAAGCTTAGGTTCTTTGGTACAGTGGGGAACTCCTTCTCGGTGACTGGCACTCCTAAGGAGTTATCGCTCGCATCCACTCTGTAACGGGCTATACATAAAAGGTCACCTCAAGCCAGTCTCCTGCCCACTCCTCTGGCTCCCTGTCATTTCCTAGAACGTGGCATCCATCATGCATGGAATTGTCTAGATTCAGCTCTTTCTCCACCTTCAAGTCACTCTATTGTGCTAAGTTAGATGAACAGAAAACAGGAGTTTTTATAGTGCGGTTAAACAAAAAGTCAACACCAATAGTATAGAATACATGGAAAGTCACTTATGTGTCAAAAACACCCGATCTAAGCAGGTAGATATGCAACATTAATTCCCACACCACAAATTCTCAAAGAATGCTTATATCCCGGAAACTGCCTCAAGAGTCCACTTTAGGCGTGCCTGGCCGGCTCGGTCGGTTGAGCGTCCGACTTCGGCTCAGGTCATGATCTCATGGTTCGTGAGTTCCAGCCCCACATCGGGCCCTGTGCTGACAGCTCAGAGCCTGGAGCCTGCTTCGGATTCTGGGTCTCCCTCTCTCTCTGCCCCTTCCCCACTCGCGTTCCATCTCTCTGTCTCTCGAGAGTAAATAAACATTTTTAAAACTTTTTAAACAAGAGTCCACTTTACCCACTCAGAGGATGAATGGCAGGAAAAGGATTACTCTTCTGTGTGAGCGGACGTCTGGGACAAACACTAGGAAATGATGGCCCGTGAGACCTGAACGCTCACAGTTGGGACACTCGACCCTATCACTGGCTTCAGTTTCGCAAGATTCCTGAAGAGACAAGGGGGCTGATTGCTGAAAACTGATCACATTTGCAATAGATCGATGCAATTGGCTTAAGTGAGATGTCAAGAGATTCTCCAAATGAAACCTAGACAGGAAGCACAGCTTTTTAAAGGAACCACACGTGTACGTTCGACGATTCTACGGGCTCGTAAATCCATGAAACTGGGACTGATACTATTCATTGAAAGTACATTTTGAGAGCTGTGCCAAGTTCCAGCGTAATTTCCATCACCTTTCTGCTAAACTTCACATTTCTAGTCAGGCCAATTTTACATTTACTACAATCAAGATTCTATTCTCTTCCCTCTTTCACCTGACCACCTTTTAAGCTCGCCCGGTTCACCCTCCTTGCTGCCATAAAGATGTCGGACTCCAGTCTTCATTTAGAGATCTAATCCCAAACGCTCTCTTTGATTTGCAAAACCACTTCTGAACCTCTTTCCCGCAATTAGAGAATCTTTTATTGGGCTCATTTTTCACTTGCTCTCCTTCTGTCATTTAATACTGCTCAGATAGTGAAGAAAAGAGATTTCTCCTCCTTTGGAACTGTTTTTTTTGTTTGTTTGTTTAAATAGGTGCATTATCATGGTTATTACCAAGCATAGGAATCTTTATTCAGAATAAAGTATTACACTCCCCCCCCCATGTGAGGGTACTGCAGGTTAGGTATTAGTGAGAAGTCAGTTATAAATTCATTACCCCTCCCTCCGTTAGCGTATGCTCCAGAAAAGCAAGCAAAATCCCATGTCCATAAAAGAACGGCGCTAAGATTTTCCTTGACTTTCCTAGCACATCATTTAATGGTGCATATCCAAGAAGTCCACTAAAGTAGCAAGGTCATTCTTTTTTTTTTTTTATTTTTTTTTTCAACGTTTTTTATTTATTTTTGGGACAGAGAGAGACAGAGCATGAACGGGGGAGGGGCAGAGAGAGAGGGAGACACAGAATCGGAAACAGGCTCCAGGCTCCGAGCCATCAGCCCAGAGCCTGACGCGGGGCTCGAACTCACGGACCGCGAGATCGTGACCTGGCTGAAGTCGGACGCTTAACCGACTGCGCCACCCAGGCGCCCCGCAAGGTCATTCTTACTACTCACACTCCCAGTAGGTAGAATGGACCCTTCACGCAGTTTGCAAGACAGCATTTTTGAGAATTAATCGTGTGAGAATTAATTTTACATGACTACCTGCTTAGAGAGTATGTTTTAAATACATCTTGAAATTCTTCATTTTCAGTAATGCGCTCTGATGTCCTCTCAGGACTTATAACGGATTCTTGCTAAACTAAGCCCAGTAGTAGTGCGAACTTTGCAAACTGTGAGCACGGGGGGGTCCCACTGGTCTACCCAGTAGAACACCATGCAGTCATGCAAATCATGTTGTAGAAAAACATTCTGTGACATGGGAAAATGAACATGGTTTATTAGGTGCAAAGGGCACGTTACTGAATACTACATGTTCCAATTTTGGTTCCAAGCATCATTATAATTTTGTTTGAATCCTAATGTGAGTGTGGACCACCTACATAATTTATGGGGCTGAGTGCAAAATGAACACGTGGGGCCCCTCCTGTGAACGTATGAAGAATTTCAAGCTGAAATTCTTGAAGCGGACGGCAGAGCATTAAATCAAGCACAGGGCCCTTCTAAATGGCTCCGGGGGCGCCCGGGTGGCTCAGTCGGTTAAGCGACCGACTTCGGCTCAGGTCATGATCTCACGGTTGGTGAGTCCGAGCCCCACATGGGGAGCCTGCTTCGGATCCTCTGTCCCTCCTCTCTCTGCCCCTCCCCCACTTGCACTCTCTCAAAAATAAAATAAACACTGAAAAATAAATAGATAGATAGATAGATAGATAGATAAATGTATGTGGGGACTCTGTGCAACTACCCAGACTGCACCCCCATGAAGTCAGCCCTGTGTGCCTGCATAAACACTTGCACCTTATATAAACTAGAATGACACACACCAAAATGCCAAAATGTTAATGGGTGCCTGTGAGTGGCAAAATTAAGAGTGGTTTTCATTTTCTTCTTTGTTCTCTTCTCAGTTTTATGCAACCTCAAGGAAGAAATCATATTACCAGAGTGATTAGGAAAACTACCAGTCAATGTTATCAATAAACGATAACACCTTTAGTTAAAGGCAGAGCGATGTTCCGGAAGTAGAAGTAGCTAGTGGTTTTGTCCCCCTTGAAGATGCTAGACACTTGCTGGGTCATCTCCTTCCGTTCATCGGCAACTGTGTGAAGTCACCTTATCTTCTCTCTCGTAGATTAAAGCACTCGGTTTAGTCACAAAAACAGGACTCGGACTTAACACCAGAAGCTTCCCCGACCCAATATGAACCAGATGTCAGAAACCTGGCTGAGGCTTAAGTGAGTAATAATATCTTCAGCTTGTTTTTTTGATCTGGAAAGCAGATGATATGAGTAAAAACACTTGTCCAGCTTCAGGAACAGTGTTGTCCCGAGACTCAGAAGACGAGTAAGATCTGCTTTCACAACTATAAAGCCCCCGGGATCCTGTGTTCCGGAAATATACAGGCCTGTAGCAAACATAAGTGACACGCAGTCCCGTGGCCTAAAAGTGCACAACCAAGGAGATACCCATGGTGAGTAACGTGCACAAATCTGAAGTATGTTCCCCCTTCCCACCTCCCCCCGCCCCCCGTAGCATGAAGTCCCTTCATCCAAAGGATCAGCTGATGGTGAGGCTGGACGTCGACGCCAGGCAGTGTGACCACACGTGGAGGCACCCGGTCACGACACTGTGTCTTGATTCAAATCACACACCGCTCCTTACAGCAGCCCACCCAACGATTCCGGTGCAAGGATGCTCTGCCAGAGACACCTCACTAAGCCCTTAACCCTATGATGATCTTACGAAAGCTTTGATCGTTAGCATCGGAACGTTCAAATCTCAAATAGCAATTCTAACAGGGGGCACGAATTTAAAATCTTCTAGTGCCCTCCTTAGATATGCCATGTCGGTTTTAGATTTGGGGTTTGGGCTCTAGGAAACAATATTTCCATCACAACTGATGCCTACTAAATCTTCCTCTCGAACGCAATTGCGTCAAGCAGATTTGGGTGTTCTAGCGTAAGAGAAGCCCGTCCAAACAGCAGGTGCAGAAACTTTCTCTGATTGAAACATCAGTCAGCTTCCAACTCAGCTAATTAAACACTAATGAGGAGCTTGTTCAACTGAACTTTAAACATTTGTTTATGTCCCACATTGACTGGTTGGTAACGATCCAGCCGGTAGAATGCAGCCAACACCCGATTGGACCGCGAGTAGGTTTCCAGAACCTCCCTCTCTCTACCTCTCCCCGCCTCTCCTACCCTCTCTCTCCCTTCTCCTCCCTGTCTTTTCCTCTCTTCTTTTCCTCCCTCCCTCTTCTCCTTTCTTCCTCCTATGTCCGTCCTCCTCCCTCCCATGCCCCTCCCTCCCCATCCCTCCAACATCCCCATCCCTCCATTATCCCCACCCTCGAAGCCCCAGGTCTCCCTCTGCCAGGCTTGCACAGCAGCTCTTCTCCACCAGAGCCCCAGATGTCTCTTCCACCTCCTCATCACCTTTCTCTCTTCCTTTTATTATTTGGCATATGCTCTTTTTCTTTCTTGTTCCCACTTAATTGCAAGCTGTATGTCTTTCTCCTTCTCCGTCTCAGAGGAAATATACCCACCTGCTTGGATCTTTCAGTTTCGGAATTTCTCTGCCCTTTTTTTTGACTGTCTCCTGGTCCTTCTCATTTGTTATTAGCTAACAAAGATAAGTTTGCTGCCATTGCAGCTTCTTAGAAACCAAACTAGGGCAGAAAACAGACTTTTCTAAATGTTGTTTTCTCCGCAGCCTTTCTCATTTTGAAGGCGTGTTACATTCGATAATTAGGTATAATAAAGATAAAGTTTTCAGAACTAAAACTAAAAGCAGGAGGCTTAGTAATGAAGTATTTAATGTATTCCCCACATTTCTGTTCCGTTATTGTTTGGCAGCTCCAGGAAAGTCTCCAAGAAACTAAAAACAAAAGTTGGAAATTACAAAGGAGGGCAAGGCTGTCCCGGCCGGGGAAGGAGCCGGAGGAATGTTTGGATTTAATGGACAAAGCTCTGGGGGGAATTTGGAGAGACTTTTTTTTTTTTTATGTCCTAATAGAGTACACAAAATAATACACAAATTGTGCCCGATCTCTTGTCTGGAGGCAAGTAAAACTGCAGATGAAGAAAAAGAGAGAGGCCGAAAGAGGAAAAATCTATCCTGATGATAGAAAATAATGAGCAGGCAGTGAATAGAATATCTACGTAACAGCCTAACAGGCCTAGTCCAAGCATCATTTTTGAGCCCTAAGCATAACCAGCAACATGAACCAAACACAAAACCAAAAACAAGAAACAGCAGGAGAGAACTGGGTGTTAACCTAACCTGGACTCGAGATTTAGTTAATCTGGAGGTAGAGAACACATGCCTTACGAAGCACCTAACAACGGACAGACACTGAGCGTAAGATCTCCGCAAATACTCACAATAATAACTGCCCTGCCGCTTCCATAGAAAGACACGGAATGAAGCACCAGATAAATCCGAGCACTGAGTGCCCAGCCGGGAAAGGAAAACTTGACTTGTGCGTTATTCTCCTTGTTTTCTTCCTATTTTACATCGTTTCGTTTATTTCAGTGGTAGGAGTGACAGGTGCCTAGGATGTCTCCAGTGCACTCTCTTCTTTATGAATAGTTTTACTTGTAAAACACTGTGAACATGAAACTGTAAACAAGATGGGTCCCGTGTGGTGTTCCCCTGGGACGGCATTAAGAGACCATGGTGCTCACTGAGTCCGAAGGGTTTTGTGAACTTGAAGGAGGGAATTACAATAAGAGGAGTAAGACTACACTCACACAGGGAGTCCACTAAGAACTTGATCGTTTGTGTATACAGCTTTGTCTGCACGCCGTGTGTTTGTTACAAGGCGTGATATTAACATGTTACGGGTTTACGGCTTTCCCGCATCCAGCGGATCTTTCGACAGAAAAGCTATGCCCCGATACACATCTGCTCAGTTTCTCAGGCTGCTAAGGGGACATTTTAGAAGAAGAACTCTTCTTGTATTCAATAAGGAAACAGTCAACGAATAGTTATTGCGTGCTTTCACCATGCCCGGAGTGGTAACACAAACATTCGGTAATTGATGGAGTAATTGTCGGAAAGCAAGGACATGAGGTGTTTACAGTCTTGTATGAGATTATGTTGAGTACACAATTAGAGAAAGAGGCGAGGAGGTTGGCTCCGTTCTCTGACAGAGGATGAAGAAAACTGACAGGAGCTCTCTAGAGAGATGACAGGTAAAGAAAATGCCAGAAACATCACAGAGGGAATGGAAATCTCCAGGCTTGAGGTTGATTGGAAAGGAAAGGATATTATACCTAACCTAATTAGCTTAATGCATCCTTAATTAGGTTAAGGGAGTGTCTGTATTTTAAAAGTTCAATGATATTTAGGCTTCTGCCAGAATCACTTTGGAGAAAGAAACAAGGAAAAATTAAGAGGACAACAGTTTACTCTCATTCTGTGTATTTGATTATCTCATGTTGAAACAGGTCTAAAAGGCACTTCTTACCCATAAGGTTCCTTTTATTAATTCATGTATTACTGAAGCCCTTCTTAGGTTTAAACACAGTTTCGGGTTTATAAATAGGTCAATTTCTGGTATAAACTGACAGTTTCCTGTCACTTATGTGAATTCCTTCAGAAAATAGGTTTTGTATAAATTCCCCAAGTGCGCGGACTGCTCTGGCAGAGCCAGAGACCCTGGGGGTTAGCATTCGGAGTTAAGCACTACTAATCAGATTTTAAAGTGATGCACAGCCCCCCTTACCAAGACTGCGGGTTTTGGGCTGTGACCTCCACGTCAGGGATTCCAGGCTGTATGCACCATGACATTTTGAGTTCGGTACCCTTTTAGTTTTCTAAGCACAGATATGACCAGTGCCTACGCAGCCACGCAAACAGAACTTCTGTGAGTGAAGAAAACAGTTTGAAAACCAAACCCATCTTTCCACATAGTTTCCATCCTCAAACAGTCGTGTCCCATCAGCCTCCTCTCCTGCACACCTGCTCATTTGCCAGTCACCCCTCAGTGTCGGAGCTCTCCCTTCTTGGTAACTATTCCCCGAATTTGTTTTACACTTGCTGGTGACTGTTAACGAGGCTTTCCATCTTGTGAACTTTTCCTCAACAGGCAATTTTAAGGCCATTATTTAAAAAAAAACAACAACAACTTTTTATCATTTCCTTATACATTTTCAGTTTTACCCACTCCTAGCCCTTCTCCTTTTAAAGTTTAAAATCCTTGTCATTTAAAGTGTGAGACTGCAACTGAAAGGCAGGTCCTAAAGGGTCCAAACATTCTTGTTTCAATGAAATGTGTTTTCAAACCAAGCCTTTTGGTCTAACATTGATCCTGTTTTTTGTGTTTCTGATGCAGGGTATTCATTTCCAGCAGACATGAACTTAAAATATAGATTTCCCGGAGGAAACGATTGTAATGCTGCTTTGTTACGGGTCAAATGGTCTCATGAGAACCATACACTTTGGGGGGGGGCAATTACCCCCATCCCACCAAGCCTCCGATGCCACATCCATTCAACGCAACTCATAATACTTACCTCGGGCAGGTTGAGCCCATCTTCCAGGAAGACAAGGACAGCACAGAGTTGTTGGGAGGTTGACATGAAAAGCAGCAGCCATGGCATCTGGCTTACAGTGAAAGTTCAAGACCAGTAGCCTCCTTCTCCTCTTCTTCCCGCCCAGTCCTCTGGTCCTATAAAGAATGCATTCCATAAAATCTGGGAAGATATAAACCTGAAAACAATATCTCTCTGAATCCCTTTGAGGACATCAACATATTCTAGATAGTGGTATAAAATTAAACATTTCCTCTTAGTGATGGGTATTCATTAGAATTAGTTCCATTTGACCTTTGGGGATGAGCACTGGGTGTTGTATGGAAACCAATTTGACAATAAACTTCATATATTGAAAAAGAAAAGAATTCGTTCCATTTGGTCATCGCCTTCCCCAACCTATGCTATTATAAAAAGTATCTATCTTGTCATCTGATGTGGTCACTGCCTCATAATAGTTTAATGTACAATATAAGAATGCACACACACACACACACACACACACACACACACACTGTGCCTCAGTTCCCTCAAGGGGCCAGTAGTGATCAGTAGAATTGTCCTTATATTACAGTTATCGCTAGGATCAAATTAGATAGTGCTTATAAAAACATCCTCTAAGCTAAAAAGCATGGTAAATATGAGTGCCATAATTACAGGCTTTCCATGTCCCATGATGTTTGATGTGACAGTATCCTTATTCCTGGGTCTGATTTCTGGGAGCTGATATAGTATTAGCCACATTCACCTCTTCAACTTGAATGAGGAAGTCTTCAAAACGAAATCATCCCTTACTCTATGATTCCTCAGCGGTACAAACGTCCCTCAGACATTTTGAGGTCATCCATACAGATACCCGGTGCTCGCTTCACCATATTCTCCCCGATTACAAACCCCTCCAATCGGCCATCTTGTCTGTCTTCTATTTGTCTTACAGCCTGGACAGCTTTTCACTATTTCAGGAAATATACAAGCATATAATCAGCAGAGTGGCAGTAAATTGGAACTGTCTGCTACAGCTGGGGTTGTATCCACTCCCCTCTCTGAGGCCATGTGAGGTCACCCTGGTTCTTTCTGTCCTGGAGAGGATGGTAAAATTATGGATGCATTTTTGGTGATCACAGAAAGGAACGCGTGCAACCACGAGCAGAAAAGATCAAAATTACATCTTGGTCCTGATTAATTATGTGGCCCGATAGGGTGAGACACAGTTATAGAAAAATACAGGAGAGGACTAGCATTACATGTCCGCTCCCTAATGCCCAGGGCCTGGCTGGCTCGGTTGGTGGAGCACACGCCTTCTGATCTCGGCGCGGTAAGTTCGAGTCCCGTGTTGGGTATAGAGACTTCTTAAAAATAAGATCTTAAAAAAAAAAAGGAACTCTGCTCCCCTAGTACCACCAAGAGATGTCAGGAAGCTCCCTACAACTCAAGTCGGGCAGACATTATGTCTGTTTTGTAAACGGCTTTTCTAACAGATGCCCATTCCAAGACAGTTTCATCATTAATGCCTAACGCAGTATCCAGCACGAGAGTGCAACGTGGGGTAGTAGAAAGTAGAGAGAAGCAAGATTTCTACCCCTGGCTGTGCTCTAGGAGAGCTGTGTGGCCTGGAGCATGGAGATACTTGATAACTATTTGCGGTCTAATGAATGCATTATACAAAATACCAGAAATAGCCCCATGAGTCACAAGGAAAAGAAAAGCCCAGCGCTTCTCAGTGTTCTCAACTATGAACGTACAAATAGACACATAAAGAGATAAAGAGAAAGAATGATCTTCTAGGCAGAGGGAGCACCTGGTAGAGGACAGTGTTCTCACTAGTTAGTTCCCTGAGTGGGGACAGGCCAGGGCACACGTGTGAGAGAGGTGGATGGCGCCGCGCTCCATACGCTGTTGTGAGGGTTGTAGCCTTTACCCTATTGTTAGCGGGGAGCCTGCGAGGGGCGGGGGGAGCAGAGACAGATTGCTATGGTGAGGGCCAGTGTTTAGAAAACATTTACTCTGGCGACAGCATGAAAGAGGGGCCAGATAGAGAACAGGGCGCACGGAGAGGCTCGAGGGAGGAAGATGGAAATCGGGGTGGAGAGGTAGTTGCAGCAGACGGGGGGGGGGGGGGGGGGGGGAGTCGTCATGTCTTGAATAGTAACTCTTGCGAGAGGAGAAACATTATCAACTTGTGACAGTTTACAAGGCTGCCAACCCCTCGAAGAAAAAGAGAATCCTATATTTGGCCCGTTGGTTTCTTCTTCCGCTCCCTCCTCCCCAACCCCCATTTGCTCTCCGTTCCATTCCAGAGAGGATGAGTGCAGCTATATTATAAAAAGCAGCAGTGGAATAAAGAAAGATATTTTGGGTTGTTTGTTTTTAATCGTGTTGAGTTCAGGTTGGGGTGGGAGAGAGGATCTGGACGTGGGATAAGGCTCTAGGACACGTGAAGGTGCAAGGGAATTAAGGAATGTAAGAAAGAGATCTCCGTGGATTGAGAGTTAGACCTGACATTAACACCCTGCGCGAGATGCTGGTGAGAAATACAATTATCGAAAAATGTCCTGTGGCTGCTGAACTGGGCCGCTCGCAAGATCTGATGATGTGCACCAACAGATCCAGAAGGAGGTTCCCACTTCTGGAATGCCTTCTGTCTGCATCATCCTGAGCATAACATAGGAGAGGTGTTAGCATCACCACGTTAAGGGTCAGTAAACTGAGGCGGGGGCGGGTTCACTTACCTTGTTTAGGCAACACAGCAAGTAAGCAGCAGAGCTGAAATCCGATCCCGCGGTTCTCAGGCCGAGAGGCGGGTTTTAGGAGATGATTTTACAAGGGATGAGGTCGATGACGGATCCTGCTTTCCTCTCTGCCGTGCTGCCTTCCAAGCCCGGGCTGAGGCAGACACAACACGAAGGGCGAGGGGGGGAATACATTTACAAGTCACTTGGAGGCAAAACAGACACGAGTAGGTAATCCATGAGTTGTTACAGCTGTAGGTGGGTAGCAGAGGGTTTCCCTAAGGCAGACGGTGAGGCTGTAATCCGATGTTGAGAAGGGAAGAGGAGACCTGAGGAATTGGAGGCCCTGAGAGGCTGTCCAGCTGGAGATGACCCAAGGGAACTTGGGAGGAGAGAACTCGATTTTTTAAAATTTTTTAATGTTTATTCATTTTTGAGAAAGAGAGAGTGAGTGGGGGAGGGGCAGAGAGAGAGGGGGAGACACGGAGTCCGAACAGGCTCCAGGCTCCGAGCTGTCAGCCCAGAGCCCGACGCGGGGCTCGAACTCACAAACCGTGAGATCGTGACCTGAGCCGAAGTCGGACGTTTAACCGACTGAGCCACCCAAGCACCCCGAGAACTCGAATTTAAGCGTGGGTCGGCGCTGGAGAGAGTGATTCGGGAGCATCTACACACAGGTGAGAATTGTTTGAGTTGGATTGAATGAGGTCACCTCAGAAGAGTATTCGAGTCTTCTGGGCCCAGGGCCCATAGAGTTCGTAGGAAAATAAACCTCCTCACCCTCCCCTAACATTTCAGCAATGCCTTTCACCCAACACAAAATAATTATAGTAATATTTGATAGAAAACCATTGATTAATTCTGTGGTACAAGTTAATGTTAGCACTGTTTCGACAGAAGATAACTAGGAAACAGAAAGCGTAAATAACTGAGGGCAATCCACACCTCTGGGGCTTAACACCTCTGGTCACTCATACGTGGCCTACGACACAACCCGCCAGAAGCCCGAATACAGGATACGATGACCGGGAGTTAACTGGAGACACTATCCCAGGAGACTTGGTAACAGGAACGAATACGAGGGCTATGCTATCCAGACAAGTCATGTTTATATATAGGTTGGGTTTGGCTACGCAGCGGTTTGCCACCCCGGCAGAATTCCCCGGGGAAGTTTAAACCGATGCTGACGCCCACGCCCCACCACAGACTAATGACATCGGCACGTCCGGGTGCCAGCCACTTTTATCAAGTTTCCAGGTGATTTTAATGTGAAGACAGGTGAGTATCAGGCACACAGAGAACCCTGTGCACCTGTCTGACTTGCCTTATGGACATTGGCTGCAGAAACCCAAGAGGGGCTGTAGAAATCATACTTAAAAACCTTCGGCCGGCAACCTGGGTAAACCCCAGGAGAGCGCGTAAACCCCAGGAAAGCGCGGTTGCAACATTATGTGCCCTGGAAGACAGAGAAACAAACAAATACAATATTTGATTCCGAAACGTTAACTATTGCTACATGGATTCATAAAAGAAGCTTGTGCAGCGACAAAATTACCAACTATAAAATTAGACTCTTCAATCCTCCAAGCAAATGGAATCTTAGTCCCTAAGTGCAGCAGCGTTGGTCCGTAATGACTGTTATTAGTTTCATCTTTATGCTACAAAATATTTCACTTGCACTAGTTATTAGGTGTTAGCAATGCGTTCTGTCTCCATAGCTCTTTTTAACTCCATGTGGTATTTATTTTACGGCCATTCTCTGCGACACGGCCGTGACAGGTGATATTTATGGAAACATGATAACTGTGTTTGCCACGTCTGTGCCTAGTGACTGATTGATTCGAGGTCTTTCTTGAAACTTAAATTCTTTTTGAATTGCTGTAGAATCAGATTTGCCTCCTTGCAGATAGAATAAGGGTGCCTGTCCCAGTTTACACCACTCCTCCAACCGGCAACATCCTTCTCCTGAATAGGTAAGTGTCCCAGGATGGCAGGGGGACTTGGTCGGCCCAGGATCTTCCTATGATGGTCTCTCCCGCTCTTAATGCCTTTCTTCTAAGGCCTCCAATGCTCACCAGTGCCCTGAATCTCTGTGTTCCTCTTCAGATGTTGGGTAAGTCACATAACCCCTCTGAACCATCACGCAAGGCCCCATCACGCAAGGCCACTGATGCCTCCTTTGCATGGTTGTTCCGTGGGTTGAGGACAAGGACTGAAAAATATGATGCCTAACCTAGAGTAACTATTCAAGAATGTAGACTATTTTTATGATTCACTAGCCCCTCTGTTCATTCGTTCACCATTTACCGAGCAGGTTCTCTGTGCCAGGCCAGCCGTCAACAAAAGACAAAAATTTCTCCCCGTCACGGCACCCAAAGTAAGTAAACGATGTAAGTAAAATGTAGAGATGACGTTCCATGGTCATTAAGTGTAGTGGGGAAAGAGAAGTCAGGAAAAGTGGATGGGGCGTGCCAGGGCGGAGCGGAAAAGTGGTTTCAATTCTATATAGGATGGCCAGGAGAGGCTCGGCGATGAAGTGACACTCGAATGGAGAGCTGCAAGAACTGAGGAGTGAGCAATCCAGGCAGAGGAACGTCAAGTGCATTTTCAAGGAATAAAGAGGCATAAAGAAGCGCGTGTGGCCTTTGGCCAATAGACCTTTACTGAAGACGCTGAAATTTGAATTCCATATCATTTTCACACCATGCAATCTTCTCTTTATTGTTACTGTGCTGTCTTATTTCTCAAATATTAAAGTATGTCAAGAACGTGTAAAATAGGTTAACAAAGAAAACTCTTAGCTCATGGGCCATGCAAAAATGGGTGGCAGCCTGGAACTGGCTCGTGGGCCACAGTTCGCTGACCCTGTTTAGAGTCTTGAAGACCATCCGTTGTCGGGCTTTCACTGATGGAGACGGGAGTCGCTGCAGAGTGCTGAGCGGCAGAGGACGTGACCTGATGTGCATTTTAAAAGGGTCATTTTGGGGGGCAGCAGGGTGGCTCAGTCGGTTAAGCATCTGACCCTTGGTTTCAGCCCAGATCGTGATCTTACGGTCCGTGAGTCTAAGCCCCACGTCGGGCTCTGTGCTCACAGCTCGGAGCCCGGAGCCTGCTTCAGAGTCTGTGTCTCCCTCTGTCTCTGCCCCTCCCCTGCTTGCACTCTCTCTCTCTCTCTCTCTCTCTCTCTCTCTCTCTCTCAAAATAAATAAACTTTAAAAAAAGGATCATTTTGGCTGTTGTGTTGAGTGGGGGCAAATTTAGCAGCAGGAATATTACTATCATACTAATCCAGGCAAAAGGTGGATATATTTGAAGATCTACTTTCAGTATTTTAAGATTTTTGCATCTGCGTTCATGAGTGGGATTGACCTATACTAACTTTTTGTATTACTTTTGGCTTATTTTGTTATGAAAACCAATGGGGGAAGGTGTGACCTCGTTTGCATTTACTGAAAAAGAATCGCAAATATTAGATTCTTGTCTTCCTTGAATGATTGGTACAAATACACTGTAAAACCATTGGGGCCCGATGTTTTCTTTGTGGAAAGACTTGTACTTTCAGATTCCATTCCTGTAATGCTTATGAGACACGTCTGGTTTTCTATGTTTTCTTAAGTAAATGTGATGTTTCTTTTTCTAGGAATTCACCCATATACCATAATTTTCAAACGTTTGATCATAAAATTGTTCATAATATCCTCTTCTTTTGGGGTGCCTGGGTGGCTCAGTCGGTTAAGCGGCCGACTTTGGCTCAGGTCATAATCTCGCGGTCCGTGAGTTCGAGCCCCGCGTCAGGCTCTGTGCTGACAGCTCAGAGACTGGAGCCTGCTTCAGATTCTGTGTCTCCCTCTCTCTCTGACCCTCTCTCGTTCATGCTCTGTTTCTCTCTGTCTCAAAAATAAATAAACATTAAAAAAAATTTAAAAAAAAAATAATATCCTCTTCTTTTAATCTCTACCATTCCTGCCATTATAGCCCCGTTTTCATTCCCATTATGCTTTATTTGTACTTTCCGTTTTCTTGATCGATTTTAGCAGATACATCTTAGATGTATAATATTTTCTTCATTATCCATAGGCATTTTCCAATTAATATGATTTCTTGTCTGACACATGAACTATTCAACGACGTGTTTTACAATTTCCAAACCTATGAGATTTAGTCACCTATATTTTTGTTGATTGCATGTGTAGTCAATATAATATCGCCTCTTTGAAAAATTTTAAGTCTCACTTTACAGACCCCATCATCACTACTGAATTGACTCTAAAATTTCATTTGCAGGGTCACCTGGGTGGCTCAGTCGGTTGGTTAAGCATCCAACTTCAGCTCAGGTCATGATCTCGTGGTTCAGTCCATGGGTTTCAGCCCCGCGTCGGGCTCTGTGCTGACAGCTCGGAGCATGGAACATGCTTTGGATTCTGTGTGTGTCTCTCTCTCTGCCCCTCCCCCACTCGTTCTCTCTCTCTCTCTCTCTCTCTCTCTTTCAAATATAAGTAAACATTTAGATTTTTTTCTTAATTTCATTTTCAGGTACCCCACTCACTATCTCCTGCCTTTCCAACTTATATTACTATACCCATTCCAACAATTCTCTGACCACATAAAGACCTCTAACACAATTACCTTACTTCTTTTTAAACCCTTTGTCACCTCCTGATCCCCACCCCTTATCTTCTTGCCCATCATGTCTTCCACAGCCTAGCACTGTGACCCTTCACATATTCGTCCTGAAAGCCCTTGTCCTTCTCTGCCAACAAAACCCAAGCACGGCTCAAACCCAAATCTCTGGAGCTTTTATTTATGAAGCTAAATGTGGCTGGAGGAAAACACCAATGATACTGACTTTTTTTTTTTTTTTTTTTTTTTTTTTTTTTTTAGCAGGCTGGAAGCCCAGTGTGGAACTCAACACAGGGCTTGACCTCACGACCCTGATATCGAGACCTGAGCTAAGATCAAGAGTCAGACGCTTAACTAACTGAGCCACCCAGATGTCTCCAACACTGATTCTTCTTACATGAAATCTGGGGTACAAATCTCAAATGCGTACTCAATACTACTCAAGAATCAAACCATATTTCCTTTGTAAATTCACTCTTCCCTATAAGCTCTACCTTCCCTACTTCAATGGGTGATCAATCCTGATGCCCATCTAAACTAACACTTCCATCAGGGCACCGGGGTCCCACACCCTCGTACCTCCTCGAGGACTTTTCTCTCGCAAATAACCCCAGTGTCCTGCAATGTCAGTATTTCACTCTATACCACATGATACCCTTCAGCATGAAAATATGCTGCAATAGTTTCCATCTTTAAAAAGCAAACATTTCTCTGATACCTTTTAAAACATAACTTCTTGGGGCGCCTGGGTGGCTCGGTCAGTTAAGCGTCCGACTTCGGCTCAGGTCGTGACCTCACGGTCCGGGAGTTCGAGCCCCGCATCAGGCTCTGTGCTCAGAGCAGCCTGGAGCCTGCTTCGGATTCTGTGTCTCCCTCTCTCTGCCCCTCCCCAACTCGTGCTCTGTGTCTCTGTCTCTCAAAAATAAATAAATGTTAAAAAAATAAAATAAAATATAACTTCTTTTTTTTTTTTTTTTTTTTTAATTTTTTTTTTTTCAACGTTTTTTATTTATTTTTGGGACAGAGAGAGACAGAGCATGAACGGGGGAGGGTCAGAGAGAGAGGGAGACACAGAATCGGAAACAGGCTCCAGGCTCCGAGCCATCAGCCCAGAGCCTGACGCGGGGCTCGAACTCACGGACCGCGAGATCGTCGCGGGGCTCGAACTCACGGACCGCGAGATCGTGACCTGGCTGAAGTCGGACGCTTAACCTTAACCGACTGCGCCACCCAGGCGCCCCTATAACTTCTTAAAACTGTTATCTATTTTGACTGTCTTTAATTGCTCCCTCTCATCCTCTCAATTCTCCCCCTCCAAAAAATTTAGGGTTTGATCATCATCTGATAAAATCTCTCACCTTAAAACTTCATTCACCACAATGGAGATTTACAGAAATGGATTGTTACTTGGGGAAAAAAACAAAAGGTATAGAGAATTCATTAACATCGTCACTGTAAACCATATCATTTTGGTATAGAGAAACAACCTATTTCACTGCCTTTATTGGATTTAATTTAACATTTATTTCAAATATGCTGAAGCAAAATATTTCAGGGGAGTAAAACATAGTATACAGTGGCAAAAACTAAAACCCCCTAATGACCTTTCTGAGTCCTGATCCATATAAACGTCTTTACACGTGTTATCAGTTGTAAAAATGATTACGGTTTATTCTTTATCTTTACTTATCGCTAGAGCATAGGATTTCTTCGAGGCCGTCCTCAGGAATTTGTGTTAATGTATTTTTTTAAGTTTATTTATTTATTTTGAGAGAGAGAGAGAGAGAGCAAGAGCTCTAGCTGGGGAGGGGCAGAGAGAGAGGGATAGAGAATCCCAGGCAGGCTCCATGCTGTCAGCGCAGAGCCCGATGTGGGCCTTGAACTCACAAACCATGAGATTATGACCCGAGCCAAAATCAAGAGTCAGACGCTTAACGTACTGAGCCACCCAGGTGCCCTGTGTTCACGTATTTTATATGGTCTTCCCTGTCAATGATTCTTACATTTATCACCAGGTATTTATTCACCTTGGAAGCATACGAGAGGCTGAAACTTTACTATTTGTGAAGCACCAGATAATATTAATAAAGCATGATCAGAGGCAACACTATTCCCAAAGTGTTCTACAGAATCTGTGGAAATCTTTCATTAGGAATGGAGCCTCTTAAATAAACGACTTGCACTTCTGTTTCTCAAAACTGACTACAAACTTACGGGAATCAAAGCTATGTGATACTGACCGAAAGATAGATATGTAGATCAACAGAACAGAATTGACAGTCCCGAAATAAACAAATGTAGCCATGGTCAATTGATTTTCAATAACAGTGGCAGGGGCATTCAATGGGGGAAGGAATTGCCTCTTCGATAAATGGTGCTGAGAGAACTGGTTGTCCATATGTAAAAGAATGAATTTGGACCTCTGTCTCACACCATATACAAATATCAACTCAAAATCCAACAAAGACGTAAATGTAGACGCTAAAATTATAAAATTTCTTAAGAGAAAACCTTTGTGACCCTGGGTTAGGCAGAGAGTTCTTACCTATAACCCCAGAAGCCTAGTCCATAAAATAAAGAATTGATGTTAAAATTTTCTACTCTTAGATATTTTTAAGAGAATGAGGAAACTTCATCAAAATTTAAACTTTTGTACTTCAAAAGGCATCATTAAGAAAATGAAAAACCAAGACTAGGAGAAAATATTTACAAATCATATATCTTATAAGGATCTGCTATCAGGAATATATAAAGAACTAAACAATAAAAAGACAACCCAACTTTAAAAATAGGCAACGGATCTGAATAGAACTTTCTCTAACAAAATACATAAATGGCCAATAGGAACATAAAAACATGCCCAACGTAATGTAGTTGCTAGGGAAATACAAATCAAAACCGTAAAGAGATATCACTTCACACCCACTGTCCTTAGTGAGAATGTAGAGAAACTGAAACTCTCACCCACTGCTAGTGGGAATAGAAAATGGTATATCCACCCTGGAATACATTTTATCAGTTTTTAAAAAAAGTTAAAGATAGGGGCACCTGGGCGGCTCAGTCGGTTAAGCGTCCGACTTTGACTCGGGTCACGATCTTGCGGTCCGTGACTTCGAGCCCCGCGTCGGGCTCTGGGCTGATGGCTCGGAGCCTGGAGCCTGCTTCCGTTTCTGTGTCTCCCTCTCTCTCTGCCCCTCCCCCGTTCATGCTCTGTCTCTCTCTGTCTCAAAAATAAATAAACGTTAAAAAAAAAAAGTTAAAGATAAACTTATCATATAATCAGGCAATTCCACTCCTAAGTATCCAGCAAAGCTAGACAAAAACATAATGTCTACACAAAGACTTGTACATGAATGCCGGAGCAGGATTGGTCAAAATAGTCAAAAAGCGGAGACGACCCAAATGTCCATCCACTGGCTAGCCATGGCAATGGATAAAAAAAAAAGGTGGTATGTCCACACAATAGAATGCTCCTTGGGACTAAAAGGGAAGAAACAAAGTATTGGCTCAAGCTACAATGCGGATAAACCTTGAAACCATGAGGCTAAGTGAAAGGATCCAGATATTATAGGATTCAATTTTCATATGAAATGTCCAGAAAAGGTCCATCTGTAGAGACAGAACGCAGGCCTGATATACTCCGAACTGTACGCGAAGAAGTTCTAATCGAATGCTTAATTACATTTTAATTTGTTTCTAATCTGCTCATTGTTGTAGTCCTGGCTAGTAACACAGCGTCTGCCATGTGACAGATGCTCGATAAAGATTCGCTGAATGAATCGGTGGATGCACGAGTAAGCTATCCCATACAGTCTCTTCCGCTTAAATGTCCCGAGGCAAATTGGTATCTTCCCTTTTGGCAGTGGAGAAGCTATTTGGTGATTGAGTGACTGGCCATGGAAATGTTCAAATGGAGAGCTATCAATGGCTTCTGTTTCTATATCATTCTATGTGTCCAGGGGACCTGAGAACATCCAAATCGTGCCTGATGTCACTGTCACATTTCCCCCTAAATTCACTGAGTTGTATGCATAAAGGAGATATGGCTAAGCAAAGTAACACTAATTGCAGGGCGCCTGGGAGGCTCAGCCAGTTGAGCATCCGCCTTTTGATTTCCGCTCAGGTCACGATCCCAGGATCATGAGACAGAGCCCCGTGTCGAGCTCCACGTCAAGCGCGGAACCTGCTTAAGATTCTCTCTTTCCCTCTCCCTCTGCCCTTCCCCCCCTAAAAAAATATGACACGTATCGCAAACCAGAACTTATCCCACCCCCCACCGCCCCCGACCTAAGGTACATTTCAACCATCTCATTTGGGATGCTTACAGATGCAAGGACCATAAAATCTGAACTCAAACTAGCTCAAATAATAAGGGCATTTGTTTTGTCACTTAACAACAAGTCCAGAGATTAGGTAGGCTCCAGACACAGGCCTACGACTCAAGTCCCTGTGATTCTTGGATTCTTCCTTCTTCATGTGCTGTTGTCATCCTCGTGTTAGTGGCAAAACGGCTGCACCAGTTCCCAGGGCCACATGCTAACACGACAAAGCCCAAAAGTAAAAGAAGGGGCCATCTTCTCTGGTGTCACTTAAGAATTAAAAAGAAAAACAATCCCCCCCCCCCCCGCCACCGGTAGATTCTCCTTCAGGTATTTATTGGCCACAATAAGGTCACGTGTCGGTTCCTAAACTAAATCAATGGCAAGGAGAATGGGATTGCCATGAGTGCCTTACCCGTGGTGGTCAAACACGACTCTACGGGGTTTGGGAAACATACAGAGGTGTTTTGGGATGTCATGATGATTGGGAAGCACCACTGGCAATGTTTGGGATAGTCCCATAGCACAAATCGTTGTTCTGCAAAATGTTAATAGCGGAGACAAATCAAGATATACTCCTAAAGGTGGAGGTGAGGTCACCCTCCTCTGAATCACATGGGTGAAAGAGGCCTACTTGAACGCAATCAAGGTTTTTGTAGGAAGGAAAAGGAGGGGAAATGCTTGAAAAGGCACCTACCATGTCAATAATATCCAAGTAAGCAAGCCCGAATGCCTCGGAGTTCTCCTTTTTGCTAACTAGCCAGACTGAAATAATCACAAAGTCAAGGTCGCATCCTCACCGATTCTTGTTTGCCTTTGTTTTGTTTCTTTTTGCATATATAATAGCCATCCTAACAGGTATGAAGTGATACCTCATTGTGGTTTTGATTTCCATTTTCCTGATGATTAGTAATGTTGAGCACCTTTTCATATACTTGTTGCCATTTGCAGGTCTTCTTCAGGGAAATGTCTATTCAAATCCTTTCCCCATTTTTTAACTATTGAGTTGTAGGAGTTCCTTACATATTTTGGAAATTAGCTCCTTATCAGATATATGCAAATATTCTCTCCCATTCCCTAGGCTGCCCTTTCACTGTACTGGTGACTTCCTTTGCCACGCAGAAGCTTTTTGGTTTGATGTTGTCCCACTTGTCTATTTTTGCTTTTGTTGTTTGTATTTTGGCGTTATCTCCAAAAAGTCATTGCCAACACCAACATCGGGAATGTTTTTCCCTATGTTTTCTTCTAGGAGTTTTATGGTTTCGCGTTTTACATTTAAGTCTTTACTCTGAGTTAAGTTTTGTGTATGGCATAAGATAAAGATCTAATTTTACTCTTCTGTATGTGGCTATTCAGTCTTCCCAACATCATTTATTGAAGAGACTGAACTTTCCCAATGTGTATTCTTGACATTTTTGTCAAAGATCAGTCCAGCATATACGTGTAGGTTTATTTCTGGGCTCTCTATTCTATTCCATTCGTCTATATGTCTACTTTATGCCAGTGTCATAGTGTTTTAATCATTGTAGCTTTGTAATATATTTTGAAATCAGGAATTGTGATGTTTCCAGCTTTATTTTCCTTTCTCAAGATTTCTGCGGCTATTTACGGGTCTTCTGTGGTTCCATATGAATTTTGGGATTGTTTTTTCTATTTCTGTGAGAAATGCCATTGGGATTCTGATAGGAATTACACTGAATCTGTAAATCGCTGTGGGTAGTATGAACATTTTAACAATAGTAAGTTTCATGATCCATGATCATGGGCTATATTTCAATTTTTATATGTCTCCTTTAATTTCTTTAATTAGTATTTTGTAGTTATCAGTGGACACGTTTTTCACCTCCTTACTTAAGTCTATTCCTAAGTATTTTATTCTTTTTTTCACGCTCTTGTAAATGGGATTGTTTTATTAATTTCTTTGTTTTTGACAGTTCACTATCGGTTTGTAGAAACACAACTGATTCTTTGTATTGACCTTGTAACCTGCAACTTCACTGAATTTGTTGATTAGGTCTAACAGTTTCTCAGTGGAGTCTTTATGGTTTCCTATACATAAGATCATGTCATCTGCAAAGAGTCAAGTATACTTCTTTTCTTTTTCTATTTTTGAGAGAGGGAGAGACAGAGTGCAAGTAGGGGAGGAGTAGAGAGAGAGCGGGAGACACAGAATCTGGAGCCGGCTCCAGGCTCCGAGCTGTCAGCACAGAGCCCGACACGGGGCTCAAACCCACAAACCAGGAGATCATGACCTGAGCTGAAGTCAGACACTTAACCGACTGAGCCACCCAGGCGCCCCGATTTTACTTCTTTTCTGATTTGGATGTCTTTTGCTTCTTTTTCTTGCCTAATTGCTCTGGCTAAAAAACTCTGCTACCATTTGAATAAAAGTGATGAGTGTGGGCACCTAGCTTTGTTCAATAGACTATTATTCAGCCTTAAAAAAACAAGGGAATCCTGGAATATGTGACAACACGGTGAACCTAATGGACATCGTGCTAAGTGAAATAAGCCAGTCATAGAAGAACAAACACTGTGTGATTCCACTCCTATTTGGTATCTAAAATAGTCAAATTCATAGGAGCAAAGTAGAGAACGCTGGTTGCAGGGGCTGGGTGGGGGGATAAATGAATAATTACTGAGCAACAAACAAATTTTCAGTTAAGCGAGATGAATAGGTTCTACAGATCTGCTTATAAAAATTGTGCCTATAGATAACAAGAATGTATTGTACACTTAAAAATCTGTTAAAAGGTTGGGGGGGGGGTTGCCTGGGTGGCTCAGTCAGTTAAGCATCCGACTTCAGCCCAGTCTTGATCTCACAGTTTGTGGGTTCGAGCCCCGCGTTGGGCTCTGTGCTGGCAGCTCAGAGCCTGGAGCCTGCTTCGGATTCTGTCTGTCTCTCTCTCTCTCTCTTTCTCTCTGCCCTTCTTCCACTCGTGCTATGTCTCTCTCTCTCTCAAAAAGAAATAAACATTAAAAAGTGATTTGAAATCTGTTAAAAGTGTAGATCTCTTGTTAAGCATCCCTACCTCGATAAAATAAAATCCGAAATCCAAACAAAACAGAAGTAGTCATCAAACTGCTCATTTTGCCCTGAGCCCACACTTGAATCTCAAATCTTGCCTTAGTTGAAGGGAAAAGGCTGGTCTAAGAAACACCTGTGAGTGCCAGGGAAAAAAGCATCCAAAGAGAATACAAAAGCATTTTGTTTGCAACGCCTACAGCAGAGCTAATCAAAGTTCCGCCCCTCTCAGGTGCAACAGTTTCATGAATAGAAGAGGAAGAGGGAAAAGACAGGAGGATCTCACCCTTTTTGCCTCACTCTCACCACGGAAGCATATGAAAAGATGTCAAATCCAAGTTCCCTAGATCTCGGACAAGGTACATTGTCTCCACCCACCAACACGAGGAACTGATTAGTACCTGTGATGAATTAAGATCAACTCTCCTCTCCCTCGAGGATGGATATAGGGGATCTCTGTACCCCTGGGGCAAGGGGCCTCAAGCAAGGACACTTGGTAACTCTGTAGAGCTTAGGTCCAGAGCCTGGAAGCGGTAAGATCAAGTACTAGATGCATTTTTAAATATACACCATAATGATTCTCATATAGACCATCGTGGTCCAGAAAACCACATTCTGAAAAAGAATATTACACAGTCCAACTAAGCAGGAGGTGGCTGATTTGCAACTGAATTAAATAGTTGTAAAATTGCACACAAGTGGGGCTTTTTGACTTCATAAGAAATACTTTGTTTAGAACTGATGAACATACTGGGGCGCCTGGCTGGTTTCATGGGTTAAGCGTCCAACTCTTGATTTGGGCTCAGGTCATGATCTCACAGTTCGTGAGTTCGAGCCCCATGTCAGGCTCTGTGCCCACAGTGCAGAGCCTGCTTGGGATTCTCTCCCTCTCCTCTCTCTTCCCTTCCCTCACTCATGCTCTCTCTCTCTCTCTCTCTCTCTCAAAATAAATAAACACTTAAAAAAAGAATTGATGAAATACAATTCATGTTAGACACAAAGGTGAAAACACACTGAGTTCCAAAGCAATAAAATATAAAGACATTTATAGAGTTAGAAGACAGTCATTTTAACTTTTTAAAACTTGAGTTGAAAAATAATGATACTTGTGGGACGCCAGGGTGGCTCAGTCAGTGAAGCGTCCGACTTTGGCTCAGGTCATGATCCCAGGGTTCATGGGTTTGAGCCCCGCGTCGGGCTCTGTGCTGACAGCTCGGAGCCTGGAGCCTGCTTCGGATTCTGTGTCTCCCTCTCTCTCTGCCCCTTCCTCACTCACGCTCTCTGTCTGTCCGTCTCTCTCAAAAATAAACATTACTTTTTTTTTTTTAATGTTTTATTTTATTTTTCGGAGAGAGAGAGAGAGACAGAGTGTGAGTCGAGGAGGGGCAGAGCGAGGGAGGCACAGAAGCCAAAGCAGGCTCCAGGCTCTGAGCTGTCAGCACAGAGCCCGATGCGGGGCTTGAACTCACAAGCTGTGAGATCACGACCTGAGCCGAAGTCAGCCGCTTAACTGACTGAGCCACCAGGTGCCCCTAAACATTACTTTTTAATAATGATATTTATTAATATAATTATTCATTGTTCACTGTATAGCATCTTATAAAAATGTATAAACCCACTGCTTGCTCAGTAAACACCAGGAAATTCAACATCAGCTCTTCAAATAAGCTCTGGTAGAGGCAGAAAGTGAAGAGATGTTCTGACCCTGAAATGTCTAGCTGTTCTTGTTCAGTCCTTCCCTCTGTGACTTCCTTTATTGAATTAAAACCATATTTGCTTAGCGCTCCCATGTCATAGTCTCTATTAGTGTTTCATGATATTTTCTAGCACCTGGAGATATTACTCTGCCGGTGTGAAGGCTACTCCTGGTTCTGTCATAACACTAGAATCATTTTCTCGTGTTCACCACAGTCATCAGTTGCTTTTTAGTTTTTGCATTTAGTGCTTTTATATTTCTAGGTAGTTCTTAATGGTTTAAGACCTTATTAATTTAGTTTTACTCCAGCTTTAGAAACATATTACTTTAACTTCTGCTATTTCTAAGTATCACAGCGATAGTCTCGTTCCGAAAAAAGAGCCCACACCCCTCAGACAAATTATCATTCTCCAGGCACAAAAGACCGGCATTGAAGCAATGCTTTCTTCGGGGAGCAAAGAAATTGCTGTATCCATGGCAAAGTGATGTCTTGACCATCTGGGGGACAGGTATTCACTCAAACTATGCTTCTCTGGATTGTTGGTGTTCTGTTACCTGAAACAGGGGTGTATTCATTTCAATGGAATAATGGTGATCCGGCTAGTTAGCAGAAATGTTGTTAGATACAATTTTCTTAATAATACGGTTTTAGCAAAATAACAGTGCTCCTGTGTGTGGTGAAGGTTATACATTCTCATTATGGAGACTGTGGAGACCCGAGAAAGGTGCAATGACACAAAGGAAAACTGAAAGCCACTCTTCCTTTTACCAGCCACTCCTGTTGTGACAATCACAGACAGTTATGTTTTTCCTTATGGTACTTTCTCTAGCATGGGTACAAAGCTTTAAGAAAAACGAAACTGGGATCACGCTACCTATACTGATGTATATCCTACACTCATTTAATACTGCATGAGAATGTATGTGTTCTATTACATCATATTAAGCTCAGGACTAAAGACTTGAGTTAACCATATTCCTCAATTCACTAAATATTTTCATCACTCTGAGAAGTGCAAGGCCCCTGTGGTATTTTATTACATTAGCATTTTTCCTATTATTACCTACTGCCTTTTCCCTCGGATATATATGAACCTTGTAAAATATATAGTATGGCTGTATGTGTGTCTGCGGCTTTAAGTTACATAAATTGCCTGATGCTGTAGAACTCATTTTGCTTCTGTTTGTTTTACTCAGTGATCCATTTTAAAGGTGTATCCATGTTGCCGGATATGAACCTAGTTCCTTGCTACCTTATGTTTACTCCTCCCCCTAGGGATGGACATCCAGCCTACAATTCCCTCTGTCATGCAGAAGTTTCGGATTGAACTTGTGCGGGAGCTCCTCCGAGGCAAACACTTGGAAGGTGATGTATAGGTAAGTTGATGCAAATATGGTGAATTTCACTACCGAGAACCAGAATGTTCCCCAGAATGGCTGGACGAGGTTACGTTCTCACCAGCAGCTTAGGAGGCTTCCCTTTTCCTATATCCTCACCAACATTTGACCATTATCCAGCTCTTTAAATTTTGCAAAGCTCACATAGAACAATATCTTTGTTATTATAATTCATATATGTCTGATTACGGGTGTGGCTGAGCATCAATTTTACTACCTGAGAGCTTATCCAAAGCAAGAGGGATTTCATAGCTAACTCCCGGCATGATTCGATAGGGCCAAATTAAGCAACACCATCAAAAAGCAAAGAGTCCTCCAGAAGATTGTCAACACTATACCAGAGGCTCTATTCAGTGAAATAAAGGAAGAACGATAAACACAAGGCACAGAGATTGGAAAGGGTGAAATGAAACTGATTTTATTCCTTGATGAGATTACCATCTGTATAGAAAATTATAAGAAATCTACAAAAAAGCTACAAAAAATAATAAGGAAATATAAAAGTCTTCCACACATAAGGTCCATACGATGCAAAAGAAAATTGTGTTTCTGTATATAGAAAAATGGACAATTGGAAAATGAAATTATGAAGTAATACTTATAATGGCAACAGGAAGCTAAAAATATTAATAAACTGTGCATAGCACTGGTACCCTGAGAGCTACAAATCATTGATGAGAGAACTTTTAAAGACTTAAACAAACGTGGAGATATGGCATGTTCACAGACCGGAAGGCTCGAGTGTTAAGATGTACATCGACCCAAATTGGTCTCTACATTCAACACAATCTCAATCAAAATGCACGAAATATTTTGCATACATTGGTAAGCCAATTCTGAAATTTGTACCAAAACACAAAGTACCAGAAGAGTCAAAATCATTTTGCAAAAGAACCAATTTGGAGGAGTTATACTACCTGACTTCAAGATTTACTATAAAGTTACAGTAATCAAGATAGTATTGTATTGGTGTAAAGAGTGGCACGCAAATCAATGAAACAGACTAGAAATTCCAGAAATACACCCATGCATGTTGATTTTCAACCAAAGTGCCAAGGTAACTCAATGAGGAAAGATCGTCTTTCCAACAAATGGTGCTGAAAGAATCGAGTATCAACTTCAGGAAAAGTTAACCTTGACCCTTATCCCACAACGTACACCATTAATTGAAACAGAGGAGAGATCTAAAACTAAAAGCTCAAACAAAAATTTCTTTAAGAATTCTTAGAAGAAACTCTTCATAACCATGGCTAGGGATATTCCTTAGAGAGTGCACAAAAAGCACAGGCCAAAGGAAAAAATGGACAGAAGATTGGACTTTATCACTATTAAAATCTCCCATTATTGGCAAGACACTGTTAAGAAACTGAAAAGGCAAGCCATGTACTCGGAGAAAATATTCACGATAGACATTTCGGACAAAAAAGGAAGCGTTCAAGTATTCACAATACATAAAGAACCTCTGTAACTCAAGAAGACAACCCAATACAATGGGCAAACCATTTAAATGGGTACCTCAAAAAAGAAGATATATGAATGATCAATGAGAACATAAAAAGATGTTCAACATCACTAGTCATGAGGGAAATCTAAGTTAAACCCGACACGAGGTATTTCTCTACCCTTACTATAATGGCTAAAATTTGAAAAGACTGATCAGGACAAGCATTGGTGAGAATGTGGGAATGGAAAACAGTTTGGCAGTTCTGTATGAACTTAAATATGCACTTACCATACAGCCCGGTGATTTCGCTCCCAGATATTTGCCTAAGAGAAATGAAAACGTATGTCTGAGCAAAGACTTATTCGTGAATGCTCCCAGCAGTTTTATCAAAATAGTCAAAAAGTAGAAACAAACCAAATGTCTGCTAACAGGTACAGAAATCATCCGTACAATGGAATACTACACACACACACAAAAAATTTTATTTAAACATTTTTATGTTTATTCATTTTTGAAAGACAGAGACAGAGCACAAGCAGGGTTGGGGCCGAGAGAGGGGGGGGACACAGAATCTGAAGCAGGCTCCAGGCTCCGAGCTGTCAACACAGAGCCCGACACAGGGCTCGAACTCACGAACCGCGAGATCGTGACCTAAGCCGAAGTCGGACGCTCAACCCACTGAGCCACCCAGGCGCCCCACTACACAAAAATTTTTAAACATGAACCATGGGTAACTGCAACAACATGGCTGATTCTCAAAAGAATTTGGATGAATGAAACAAAGTACCTGCTGTATGAGTTCATTTATGCGAAATTCTTAACCTAGTCTACACTATAGTGAGGGAAGCAGATAAGTGGTTGCCTGGGGCTGGAGGTGAAAGAATTGGATTAACTTGCAAAGTCTGATGGTGGTATTCTGTGTCTAGCTCGTGGTCGTGGTTACCCAAGTCTATAAAGTATACCTCAATAAAACTAACAAAAAGTAATGCAAATTGGCTTGGCTACAAAGCAAATTATAAAAGGCAAACACAGCCTCAAAACAAGATTCTGAGTTGGGAAAAAAATATCTTATGAGCAGCCCAAAGATCCACGATTGTTTGAAATATTTTATCAGACTGATGAATGAGGCACACTAGACATTTTATAACATAGAGGCACGGTAGATCTTAGGGAAGAAAACTCTCAAGTACAAAGAAAGTATAAAATTGTACATGTGTGTATGTTTCCTGGAGAAGGGTGGGGTTGTAAGTTAGCAATGTGGTTATTAAATTAGCAAAAGGAAGGAGGGCACCTGTTGGGATGAGCACTGGGTGTTGTATGGAAACCAATTTGACAACACATTTCGTATAAAAAATAAAAATACAAAAATAAAAGTGTGAGACGTTTTGAGGAAATAAACAAACAAATAAATAATAAAAAATAAATTAGCAAAAGGAGGGCTTCAGTGATTATGCTGCAAGCTACAAGAAATATGAAAACAGCTACAACAGATGAATAATACTTGAGATTTCTTGATAAGGAATGCTAAAATATATACATATTAGAATTAACACAGAGGAAAACACGTTCTAATGTCTTTGAAAGCAAAATAACAAGGCTTGATCCCTGCAACAGTATAATTTTTCTATATAATTCAAGAGCGCAGAAATATGACTCATGTCAGTAAAAAGTTCAAACGTAGCATCGTCATCAGCTATGCCAAATAGTGTATAAATATGCTATTAGGTGGGGCAAGCCACAAACGTCTCTCCCTTTGACAATTCCCTTTTCCTATTCAAGGATTTAAAAAAAGATCCTCAACTTCAGTGAAAAATATGACCATTGAGGGGCGCCTGGGTGGCTCGGTTGGTTAAGTGCCCAAGTCTTGATTTCGGCTCAGGTAATGATCTCACGGTTCCTGAGTTCGAGCCCTGTGACAGCACAGAGCCTGGTTAGGATTCTCTCCCTCTTTCTCTCTGCCCCTCCCCACTTGTACTCTCTCTCAGATAAATAAATAAATAAATAAATAAATAAATAAATAAATAAATAAATAAACTTTAAAAATATGACCATTGAGTGGAGAGAGGGAAAGAGTACTACACCCGTGACCAGAAAAATACACGATGAAGATTCATCTCTCCTCAAAGAGAATATCTTTTGGTTATTATTTACTATTTTTCTTGGCTCTCTCTTCTCTAATCCAATCTCTAGTCCCCTCAAGTAACCCAGAATGAAAACCTAGCAAATATTATCCCATATTTTCCTCTTAGTCCACACAATCATTTACAAAGTGATTTTGCCTAATCATACAGAGAGGTAACTTTTTTTTTTTTTTTTCAACGTTTTTTATTTATTTTTGGGACAGAGAGAGACAGAGCATGAACGGGGGAGGGGCAGAGAGAGAGGGAGACACAGAATCGGAAACAGGCTCCAGGCTCCGAGCCATCAGCCCAGAGCCTGACGCGGGGCTCGAACTCACGGGCCGCGAGATCGTGACCTGGCTGAAGTCGGACGCTTAACCGACTGCGCCACCCAGGCGCCCCCAGAGAGGTAACTTTTATCACCATCTTACAAGACTTGATTACACATACCTTGTCTTTTTTTTTTTTTTTTCATTTAAAAATACACCATGGGATCTCTCCCGTTCACCTCTCAATACAGCTCTAATTCGTTGTTTTTGGCAGTTTTATAATAATCCACTGTGGATGGCCCATAATTTAGTTAAAGATTTCCTCACACACACCTTCTTATAAACGAGATTCTCTGTGTGTAACATAGAATCACTAGGAGTGGTGTTGATGAGTCAAAGGATACATATTTTGTAAATTTGTATAGATAGAATACTCTTATCTTTGCAGTCCACAATCAGTAGTGTTGTCTACATTTTTTCCAGTCTGATAGTGAACGTGATATTCCATTGTTATTCTATTTGCATTTACCTAATTACTTTGAACACCGTTTAATCCATTTTCAGTAATTTGGATGTTGTCTTTCATAAATGGCCTGTTCATTTCTTTGCACATTTTTCTGCTGGATTCCTCATCTTCTTTTTAATTTGTCAGAACTCATTATATATTACAGATATAACCTTTCTTTCTGAACTCTGTGTGGCAATCCTCTGTTTCACAGGTCTCTTATTTACTCCCTTAACTATAATTTTCAACATTTACGAAATTTGCGTAACAAATAAGTCCATTTTTTCCGTCATAGCTTCTGAGCATATCATCTTACCTAAGATTTTTCTCATCCCTAGATTATCCCTGTAGTCTCTGATACTGTCTTCCAGAGTTTGTATGATCTTAATCTTTAACAGTTAAGGCTTGGTCCACTTGGAATTTTCTTTCTTATTTGGTATAAGATAGCGGTGCATTTTTATTTTCTTCCAGATGAAGAGCTAACTATGCTATCACCGTTTGATAATAACACGATTATCTCACTAAGCCAAAATCCTCTTTTGACTTATAAAAAATTCTTATATATATATTAGATATATATCTCAAACTTCTATTTCTACTTGCTTATTTCTATACCAATATCACCAATACCCACTGAATGCTCCCCTTTATTTTTGTCCCCAAAGAAATCTGAAATCCTTCCGAGGGCTCCGGTTTCCTCACAGACATCTCAAGCAGTGTCTGGTTTCTCCGTCACACCTTCACAGCACTCGGCCCGGAGGAAGACCACCCCTCGTTCTTCCTTCTCACTGCTGCACCCATACCACTCTCCTCCCTTCTGCCCAGTCCCTTCCAGCTTCGGACGCTGTGCAACCAGCCTGCACAACCCCTGACCCGTCATGTGCGGGGTCATGTACTGACACCAGGTTGATCTTCCTTATTCTTTTAAGACTTTTAGCTTCTAGATCGCTGTCATTATTATTTTTTTTTTTTTAGTTTATTTATTTTGAGAGAGAGAGCACACAGGTGAAGGGCAGAGAGAGAAGGAGAGAGAGAATCCCAAGCAGACTCCGCGCTGTCATCGCAGAGCCCGATGCGGGGCTTGAACTCGCGGACTCATGACCTGAGCCGACGTCAAGAGTCGGACACTTAACCGACTGAGCCACCCAGGCGCCCCATGCTGTCACTATTTCTAATCAGTCAAGATTTTGTCAGGGTGCCTGGGTGGCTCGGTCGGTTAAGTGTCCGACTCTTGATCTCAGCTCATGTCTTGATCCCGGGGTCATGAGTGTGGGCTCCACAGTGGGCATGGAGTATACTTAAAAGAAAATAAAATACATTTAAAAATTTTTTTTTCAACGTTTTTTATTTTATTTTTGGGACAGAGAGAGACAGAGCATGAACGGGGGAGGGGCAGAGAGAGAGGGAGACACAGAATCGGAAACAGGCTCCAGGCTCCGAGCCATCAGCCCAGAGCCTGACGCGGGGCTCGAACTCACGGACCGCGAGATCGTGACCTGGCTGAAGTCGGACGCTTAACTGACTGTGCCACCCAGGCGCCCCTAAAATACATTTTAAAAACTGACTTTCCCCAATCACCATCCTACATCCACTCCCTCAAAGTTCTTTGGCTACATTCACCAGTGATTCCCACAAAGCTAAACTCAAGAGCCAATTCTCAGTCTTATCTTACTTTCCCTAGCAGCTGCAGCTTCCTGTGTTGTGAGGCACTTCATTATCCACTTGGCTTCCAGAGCATTGCCTGGAACCCGAGGGTTCTCTCCCCAAAGCTGTTCGTTACTTACACTCACTCCCTTGCCCGCTTCCCCCTTTCATAGCGTTAAACATCAGTTACATGTTACTTGCAAATGAAATCCGCAGCCCTTCTTCTGCCCTGAACTCAAGATGTCTGTATTCAGTTACCTTCTCGACATTTTCACTTGTAGGTCTAATAGGCATCTAAAACATCACTTCTACAGCAGTCAGGATTCGGGAAGGGAAACTGAAACCACATTAGCTCTTGTAAGCAAACGGACTCCATGCAAAGATCTGAATATGCATGCTTAATGGAAGTGCTACGGGGTACAGAAGGGAAGGGAGGCAGAGTGAGCCAATCAAAGAATCCCAAGAGGGGCGCCTGGGTGGCTCAGTCGGTTGGGCGTCCGACTTCAGCTGGGGTCGTGATCTCACAGTCCGTGGGTTCGAGCCCCACGTCGGGCTCTGTGCTGACGGCTTGGAGCCTGGAGCCGACTTCAGATTCTATGTCTCCCCCTCTCTCTCTGCCCCTTCCCTGCTCATGCTCTGTCTCTCTCTGTCTGAAAAATAAATAAAAAAAAAAAATTAAAAAAAGAATCCCAATAAAATGCTCCAAAATCAGCCAGTTTTCCTTCCCACCTGTTCCCTTCACAGTCTATGTCAGTAAAACAAAACAGACCAAACTACAATGATCTTTTACCGTGTGCCAAGTGTTTTACATAGGACTCATGTATATGTAACTCAGCCCTTCTAACAACTTGATGAGGTAGACACTATTAGCCTCATTTTATAGACAAAAAAACCGAGGTGCAGAAAGGTCAAGTAACTTTCCAAGTTGCACAGCTAGTAAGTTGCAGAGAAAAGTTTTAAGCCCATGTTGTCTGACTAAAGAGTCTGGTATCTTAATTCCTGTGCTACGCCAGTAATGCTGGTTTCCCAAGCGCAAAATGTTATAACTTATTTTTCTTTGGCTTATTCTCTACCCCTCCATGTTTTGTCTGTTTCGTTCACTACTTTATCTCTAGTAACTAGAACAAGGTTTAGCTCCTATCTGGAGATCAGTAAATACCAGTCAGATAAATGAATACATGAATGTCATTATAAGCGTTTCCTATTATATTCCACTATCTGGTAAGGCAACTCTTCGCATGATTTTTCTTTTACAAACATTTTGGCTCTTTTCTGGCATGGATTTTTCCATTTAGATTTTGAATTCACTGAGCACACGGTTTGTCTGTACAGCTCGAACAGACCTCTGATACCCTGTAGATGCAAGATTATTCCTTGTTGGCTCTTTGGAGTTCATTCATGGTGATTGGCACATCCAAGAAGTGGAAGCAGTGGGAGGCAGGAGAGAAGCAGGTGCACGGCAAGTTCCCGGATGAGAAGCGGGAGTAATGAGGCCACTGTTCATCTCCTGTGGGGCCTATTTTGGACCAGGTGGATAAAGCATGCTAATGTGGGAATGGCAAGCGACCTTGACCTTTTCCTGGGGTTTCAGAAAGCTCTGTGCTACACACTCATCCCCGACTCCCTCTGCATTATGACCCTAATCCCAAATCTCATATCCTTGTCTTCGGGATCATTCCCAGTCCCAGAAGAAAGCTCTGCATGAGGTCTCTCTTCTCATAATACCCAAAAACCTCATGTGGCCCCAGAGGCCAATATTGTCTTAGAAGAGGCAGACATGATGACTCTGCTCCTTTCTTCTCTAGCATTTTCTATTTTTGTTTTCCATATGGCTAAAGAATATTTTTGACATATGAACTAATGTGACTTCTTGGTATCTCCACTCCCATACTTCGTCCCACCAATTGGAACTACTGGACAATTTTATTACCATCCAGAGACGGGGTGTGGCAGCATAGAGCAAAAGAAGTATCTTCCGAGCTTTTGAAACTCAAAACCCTATACTCCTTGGGGAAGGAATTTTGAGTATTTTAATGTTTATTTATATTTGAGAGAGAAAGAGATAGAGACAATGCGTGAGCGGGGGAGGACAGAGAGAGACACGGAGACACAGAATCTGAAGCAGGCTCCAGGCTCTGAGCTGTCAGCACAGAGCCCGATGCGGGGGTCAAACCCATGAACCGTGAGATCATGACCTGAGCCGAAGTCAGACGCTCAACCGACTGAGTCCCCCAGGTGCCCCCGGAGAACGAATTTTGAAAGACCCCTCGAGAGGAAGGGAAAGACATCCTCGCTCCCTAGGCTAGAATGGAAATCCGCAGGCTAGGGCAAAAGAGAAAATCACAGGGGAAGCAAGAGAAAGCGTTGGGTCCCAAAGAGAGGACCTCACCCCAGGAGTAGGCAAATCGCCCCAGAAAGGTATGGAAAATCTGAAGGCAGGAGAGACTGGCCAGGGGACAGGTCACGGCAGTGGCAGATGACAAAGCAGAACTGAAAACGGGAGCCTTAGCATCCTACGTTTTCCTTCTCCCAGCACAGTGCTCACTATATGGCCCGACATGACACAGATGAAGAGGACGGAGGGACCGGAAAGGATCACTGGGTAAGGAAAGGTAGGTAACCCTTCAGTGACCTGCATGACCATTTCAGCACAGAAAGGATGGACGGATGCACGTGCCATCAAATATCAGGGTGGACACACGAAACGGAAGACAGAAGGAGTCTCTGACACGCTGAGACACGTAGCGTCCTTCAGAATTCAGGCACAGCCCCTGAGGGAAGGGAAAAAAACCTGAATTGACTCACAGTGATTTGTGGCTACCCTAGAGATTAGGATTTTAAAATAAAAATTGAGTTCTTTTAGGAAATGTTGCATGCCTTATTTGTGTTGCATGCCTTATTTGTGGACTGAAATGAATTTGCATCTAGAATGTCAGACTTTGACTTCCTGTAACTACATCTATACCTTGCAGGTTTTCGGATGTTGCTTAGATTTCTGTAACGATTTATCAATTTCCTCGTCCTTATCCATTTATGTTGCCATTTTTCATAGCATCCACATGCTATTTGCAGCCCTTCCAGTATTTTCTCTTTCCAATGCATTCCCTCCATGTATCGTTAAATTATTCAGGAAAATTTCCTTCAGGGTACAAGTCTTATTTGAATCCAATCAATTGTTCTAAGTATGTGTAACCTTGGAAGGGGGAATAGAAAAATAACAAAAAATAATGCAAATCTGCTAGGTAGAGAAAAGCTGATAATTAGTCACAGTCCTGGTTAAAGGGCATTTGGAGAATCTGGTTATAGATCACCAACTGCTTAGAAATATCCGTGCAAACAGAAGCTCCCAAATGTCCTCTGATATTTTCTTTTGTCAAGGACAGGACTCGTGGGGGAAAAAAATACCTGTCACGTCTGTCGAATTCAGGGAAAGGCACTAGTCACTTCTAATGGTAACGATTTCCCTATCCCCCAAACTCCCAAGTCTCACCTATAAAACCTCCACTGCGGAATTTTTTTCCACATCCCTTAAACTCAGTAGGTTGGTGAGTCCCTCCTCTCAGGCCACGTGTATTTTCAACGAACACAGTTATCATAATGTAGCATGTTTCATCAGTGACCTCCGAGAGATCTCTTAACACGGCATAAATGAAAAGACAACTGAAATGTCAGTGACGTAAGAGAGGTCAGATGTTGCGGTTAATGGAGAGCAGGAGGAAGGGGTAAGAATCGCTCTGTCATGGAAAGTCACACAAGACAACACAGAAGTAAATAATGTTAACAAAATGATCCCTGTGGGTTTTTGGTTTTTTTTTTGATTCGGGCATAATTAGCAGATCCCTGTGTTGTTTTTTAAACAAAGAACTTGAAAGCTTATGTTTCTGTATTACCAATATGAAGCTTTAGCAAACGTCTTTGGGGACCAAAAGAAAATAAGAAACCACAGATGGGAGTCATTCTCAAAACTGTTTGATTCACCTATATCCCTACCCACATAGAGAATTTGCTTCATTTTCATAAATTAAATGTTACGAGTAGAATTCGGGATTTCTGCAAGGAGCCAAACTTTCACATAAATCCCGACTCACGCTCCCAGTGGTCTCCTACTACAACTATAATTAACAGATATTATGTGCCTGGCGTGTGTAACCTGCAGATGTTAATGTTTTATACTAATGATGTCAGCAATTTTCCTGTTAATTTGTATTTTACTGCTGCAGTAAATGACCTAAATAGCTCCAACGCTTTGACGCAGGTTTGGTTCTGCATAGTAACACGTAGCAGGAAGGGAGAGGAGGCCGCCTGCTTGCGACGAGCTTGGCAAATAACTGAACAAGTTCACGACGAAGGAGCGTGGTCCTGGAGCGTCACCCAGACGGATATATGAACCCAAGCTCGGCAGCCGCCACAGGAGGACGCAGACGTTGTTGAGTGCCAGTCCATCTCGAAAAGAATGGATACTGTTATGTTCCTTTTTTTTTTTTTTCAAACATATGTGTATTTCTTTTAAAAGACTCGGAACATAAAAATAACGCTTAGTATTCAGGCACAGCCTCTCCCCCATTAGCTCTGATTGTATTTTCTCAGGAACTTGGATAAATGCTTCTGTTATGACACCTTTGCTAAGCTGCAATGAATCCTGGCATTTTAATAGGGAAAAACTGCCATGTATCATTCTGCTTGCCATCTTGGGAATGAGCAATGCTTTGGCTGTGTGACTGCGTATGCAGAACCTTTTGTTTTTTGGAAAGAAAAGGCTTTTGCGTTGGTTAGACAACTGGTTATTTTGCAAACAAGTGGAATTCAAGCAGCTCCTTTCCAACTAGGTTTTATGACATCATGGGACGCCTCATAACTTCTCATTAGGGTTCTTGGCAGACCGCAGTTCAGAGGTCGACCATACTCAAGTCCTTCCAAAGAAATACAGTCTGATTCAAAGATTGGGCATCCATAATAATAATGAACTGGCCAGGGGCCATAATGCAGGGTCACCTTACAACGAGTAGCCAGATGATGTTTGTAGATCTCAGTCGCATGCCTCTATTGTGCCAAACAATCCGAGCCATATGTAATGTCCCTATCCAATTAATAGCCACCCTAATTTCCCAAAATCCAGTAAAAATGTGTCAAGGACATTTGAGAGAATTTCCCAATATAGATTCAAATTTGTGGATGGTGCTTTCTCCCCGCCCCCCCATTTTCAGTGTTCCCTCTTACCTTTCCACGCGAAATTGATTTATGGCCCAATTTAGAGAGGCATTCTGCTCAGAAAATAGCCATTATTTCTTTGCACAGAGGCAAGAATCAACTTCACAGGACTCACGGCTAGTTATAGCAGCCCATGATACCCAGCCCTGATGGGCTTCGGTGGAACTTGATGACTTGCTGGTTAGTGCCAGAGAGGACCAAAGACGCGTAGAAGGCAACACGAGTATCAAAAAAAGAGGGAAATAAGACAAAAGGGAAGCCAATTAGGCACTGAGGACTCGTTTATAGCGCCTGGCACATGGTAAGCAACCGACACATAGTGATCAAGTAAGGAACAAAAAAGGGAGAAAATGAGTGGCGGTCCTCGCTCCCAACCAGTGACTGCTCTCGACGTAGATTAGTCTTCAGTGTAAGGGAGAAAGTATGGGCAAACTCCGGCACAGATAATTGCATAAGAAACCAGGAACTCTCACACTTTGAGTCTATTTCTTCATCTGTAAAATGGGATGGGGGGATGGGCTACACATTGCCCAGCTCCCCAGCGTTCATGTGTGTGCAGATGGGCGTGTGTGATATAAAATCCAACATTTATTTCTTATTTTCAACATTTCTTTCTTTCAGGGTTGATTTAGACCCAGTCTCATGCCAGTTCTTTCTGGTTCATATATTTTACGGCAATACCTAGCGCCGAGATATCCTGCCTTTTCATATCAAGAGGTTAAGATGAGTAAGAAATGTGTCAAACTGAAACACTTTCCTTCAGTTACCATGAGGTGATAAGGTTAAAAATATAATTCATAGATTAATTGGATCACGTGGGTCAATAAAATGACTCCTGCACTTATACAGTAAGTTTTAGCAACACAAAGGGAAAGTCTCAATCTATGAGAGCCTGGAATATTATCAGATGTGTTAGGATCATGCCCTAAGAAATCAATTATTTTATGACACCCTTGAAATATGGGTCTTTGCTCTTTTAAGCTCTCGTTAAGGAAGTGATGCTGGCAGCTGTTGGGCAGAGCAGAATTCTTCGTGTGACTACAAAAAAAAAAAAAAAAAGAAGAAGAAGAAGAAGAAATATGTCCAAGCTCAAAGGCATGTGCTAAGAATCGTTTCGGATGGATTTTAATCTTGAACTTGAAGAAAAAATGTTTAAATATGGCATGTTTACTTTGAAGTAGTATGACAATTTATAAAAATGGAACGGTTAACTGTCCAAACTGAGAAAGTTGTGAGTTTTTTTTAATTAAGATGTCACTGCTAGATGTCATTTGAGAAAGAAAAGTGCTATGTACAATAAACTGTGTGTGTGTGTGTGTGTGTGTGTATAATGTATGTACTGTTTCAGTGTAACCAATATTTTTCTAGTAAAGTTCCACTATATCTAAGCCTTTAAATGTATTCACAGGTTGTTTTGAATATTCTCTCATTATGTTTTTAATCTCTACACTGTTTATTGTTAAATTCCTCATGCTTTCTTTTATTTTTGCCAACTTTATTATTTGTTCCTTTGAGTAGTCTCGCGTGAGACATTTGCCTGTTTTCAGGCAAAAAAAAACCTTACTATATTTAGTAAGTTTCTGTAATTTGTATCATTCTCTTTGTTCTGTTTACTTTTACTTCTCTTCTTCTGTATTTGTGAGCTGAATACAACATATTAATTCATGGCATTATTTTATATATAACACTTTGTGGCTAAAATTTTCCATCCATGTACCAGTGAAGCCTCTTTGCTCATTTTTATTTTTTTTATTTTTTTATTTTTATTTTTTTAATTTTTTTTTCAACGTTTTTTATTTATTTTTGGGACAGAGAGAGACAGAGCATGAATGGGGGAGGGGCAGAGAGAGAGAGGGAGACAAAGAGTCGGAAACAGGCTCCAGGCTCCGAGCCATCAGCCCAGAGCCTGACGCGGGGCTCGAACTCACGGACCGCGAGATCGTGACCTGGCTGAAGTCGGACGCTTAACCGACTGCGCCACCCAGGCGCCCCTCTTTGCTCATTTTTAAAAAAATTTTTTTAACGTTTAGTTTATCTTTGCGAGATAGAGACAGAGCGTGAGCGGGGGAGGGGCAGAGAGAGAGGGAGACACAGAATCCGAACCAGGCTCCAGGCTTCGAGGTGTCAGCACAGAGCCCAATGCAGGGCTCTAGCTCACGAACCATGAGATCACAACCCGAGGCAAAGTCAGACGCTTAACCTACTGAGCCACCCAGGTGCCCCTGAGCCAATGTTCTTGAAATTCGCTTTGATATACAAGTGCTTTGGATTACAGGCATGTTTCCGGAACACATTATGTTCACAGACCAAGGATTTACTGTGTTCCCTATTTGTTGGGGGAAGTACTCTGTATCTATCCATGGGCTTGTTTATTGAATTGATCACATTATAGGTATTCATATTATTTTTTCCATTTTATTTATTGATGTTATGTTTGTTCTTTTTCAAAAAAATTCTCTCCAGTTCATTCATTATGACTTCCGGATTTTCTTTTACCTTTGTCATCGTTGTAGACATACTCGTCATCTTTTCCAGATCATTCTGTTATCTGCATTTCTTGGTTGGCTAAATCTGTAGCTTTTTATATTAGTTGGCTCTTGTTCGTGGTAGCTGGTTTCATCATGTACTCTGTATTTTTTTAATGTGGCTAATCCCCATTTTAAAGTTGCTTTATCTGTTTTTGTCTTGTTTTTCTCATTCAATTTTACGTGCCATGGGTTGTAAAAATGCCCGTACAAAGTTGTTTTGTATTTCCCTTTGAGGGGGCTCCCATACAGATTTTGATGGCCCTTGCCCCATTTTTATTTTATTTTGAGAACTTGTAGGATTAACCCACATGAGCAGTGTGAGATTAGAACCCACGCCCATATGTGGCACACATCTGGGATTTCTCACAAGTGACTTTTCTAGTTCTTTTCACACCAGATGAGGAAGCAGACAGAGGCTGAGTTTCCTTGCTGCTGTCAAAGCTAGTTGGGGACATTTTTCCAATCCTCTTTTAAAAAGTTTTTACTGAAGGGGTGTCTGGGTGGCTCAGTTGGTTAAGCATCCAATTCTTGATTTCAGCTCAGGTCATGATCTCACGGTTTGTGAGTTCGAGCCCCACATTGGGCTTTGCACTAAGAACGTGGAGCCTGCTTGGGATCCTCTCCCTGCCTTTCTCTCTGCCTCTCCATTTTTCAGTCAAAATAAATAAATAAACTTAAAAATTTTTTTAAGCCATAAAAAATAAAATAAAAAGTTTTTACTGAAACATAATATACATAGAGAAAAGGACACTTACAGGGGTGCCTGGGTGGCTCAGTCAGTTGAGCATCCGACTTCAGCTCAGGTCATGGTCTTGAGGTTCGTGAGTTCGAGCACCGCGTCGGGCTCTGTGCTAACAAACAGCTCAGAGCCTGGAGCCTGCTTCAGATTCTGTATCTCTCTCTCTCTCCCCTTGCCTGCTCATGCTCTGCCTCTCTCTGTCTCTCAAAAATAAATGTGAAAGAAAGAAAGAAAGAAAGAAAGAAAGAAAGAAAGAAAGAAAGAAAAGGACACTTACAACTATACAGCTTGAAAATTTTTTCCAAACTTTCACCTTACATAATAAGTACCCTCATAATAATAATAATAATAATAATAATATAATAAAAACAGAATAGAATATTACATACATTCCAGAAGCCCCACCATCTCCCTTTTCATTCACTGTCTTCTCACCACCAAGGTTAACCACTTTCCTGACTTCTAACAGCATAGATTAATTTTGTCTGTTTTTGAGCTTTATTTAAATGGAGGCATATTGTATGCACTCTTCTGTGCCTGACTTGTTTTCTCTTGACATTATGTTTCAGAGATTCCCTTATGTTAAATTTTTTTAAGTTTATTTATTTTTGAGAGAGAGAGAGAAAGAGAGAGAAAGAGACAGAACACAAACAGAGGAGGGGCAGAGAGAGAGATGGACACACAGAATCCGAAGCAGGCTCCAGGCTCTGAGCTGTCAGCACACAGCCGGACGTGGGGCCCGAACCCACGAACCGCGAGATCGTGACCTGAGCCGAAGTTGGATGCTTAACCGACTGAGCCACCCAGGCGCCCCTAAGATTCCCTTATGTTGATGCATGTAGTTGGATTTCATCAGTGCTCACCGCTGCATTATATTTCATTGTGTGATGATATTACAATTTATCCATCACGCTGTTGATGGTCATTAGGGTAATTTCTAGTCTGTAGTGTGCCTTCTTACAAACCTGCCAGCTCCATTTTAAGGGGTAGGTTCCTTCTCCAGAAGTCTCATTCCAGCCCTTTTGCCTTCTCTACCCTGGTACAGGAATCCCTAGCCCAGTGGGATACCATGAAATGACAGGTTACAGTCTACAGTCCCTGCCCAGGCTTTAATTTTTCTCCTCATTTCTGGTAATTTAGTTTGAGGTCATCTCTCTCTCTCTAAGTTTTGTATAAAAATATATATAATAAATCTTATATACTAAAATATATGATACATGAAAATTATTCAATATAAGTTATATACAATATACATACAACTTATATAATATATAAAACTTGTTTTTTATGTTATTTATTGTTATTAAATTTTTATATTTATTATTATTAATCCCATATATATGAATATAATTTTGGGACTGTATTTATCCAAAACATGTGTTCGTCAGGTGATCTGGGGCCTGCCCATATTTGCTTAGACTTCCCTGGACGCCGTTTATTTTCAGGACACCAGACTGCCTGAAGCCACCCCTGACTCTTTTCCTGGCCAGGTAGATTTGTGGGCTCTCACCCTGTTACTCTCATAGCAGCACAAAACTTCTCTTACACGAGTGATCCCACCAGTGCAATTTTCCCTGCATGTACCCTTTTCTCACCGGATTGTGAATTCCTTCAAGACGAAAGCTGTGAATTCTTTTCCCCAGCACTTACAATTGTGGGGTTTGAAAATCGGAGCCACAATGGTACACAAACTGAAAAGACAACCATCTCCCCAAGTTTGCCTCTACCATGCTTTTTTCCCCCAGCTTTCATGGGGAACGTTTTGGAGAGTATTCTCCAAATAAAACAAACAGAGGGAAGTCGGAAAACCCTTGGGTATACCTCTCAATACACCTGTTGCAAATGTGTATGCAAACGTGCCTTCACTTGACAAGTATCTCAAAAAGGGAAATGTGACCATTGGCACAAGACTCCCATCTCGATATGCTACTGGGGGGGGGGCCCAATACTGCCCTGGGTATAGCCAGACAGTGAAGTAGAAACCCCAGCAATTAATTGGCGATTTCAAAAATCTAAACCACCATGCAAACGGTAATTCTGTACTTTCCTCCATTAGTTCATAGCCCGTTAACTCCATAGCTCGTGACAGGTGAGTGTTATGTCACCTCTTACCACCATAAAGAATGATCATAACGCAGGTGTCAGCAATGCTGATGCGGACACTAACAGTGACGATCATGGACTTAACACAATAATACCTTTAAGGGAAAGCAGACATTTCCCTAAGGAATGCTCAGAGTCAAATAAACACGGGAGCCTGAAGGCACTATTACAAGGTTACCAACACCGTTACCGTTAGAGGTCAGGCCTTTCGGAAGAGTAAACAGAAATTCTTCCAAGGTATCTCTGTATACAGTTGGGAAGGGAGATGCCTACGTGAGCCACATGACCTGAAGGTAAGGTCTCTGAGGGCAGGGACCGTGTTCATCATGGTTGCCACTGGCCCCCAGCACCCAGTACACAAGTCCCTAGGTGCATGGTAGGCATTCGGCATGTGACGAATGAATTTGGGAGGGAAGTCTTTCCAGAACGATTAGAGATTGAACAAGGAAAAGATGAACACAATTCACAGCTGCTCTCAAAGCCAAGGGCATAAGAAGCTGTGGGATGAAAGAGAATTTGGGTCTTCAAATAGGAAATGCTCCCATTTACGTGCTCCATTACAGTTTTAAAGCCCTTCATTGTCCGTTATCTCAAAGGCACCTGACAGAGATCCGAGAGGTTCGGGGCAGATGTTATCGCCACCTTTAGTTTACAGGTGAACAGGAACAGTAGGAGCACGGACATATCTCGTTGGGAATGCGAAAACCAGGAGAATTTTTTTCATCAGTAAGCGTAACCCCACGTTTGACACACCTGCTCCTGAGAGCGTGTGTTCTTCATGCGGGATTTCTTCAGCCTGCCCTCCCGACCCCCTAAGACTAATGGCCTGGAAAGTAAGTGGTGGAAAGCCGCACCTAGCATCGCCTTGTTCCTATGCGCCTTCCCGGTACAGAGTTGAAAGAAGGCTGTTCAATTACAATCATCACAGAGAAATCTTGGAGGCAGGCATGTTAATGACGGACGGCTCTCCAAAAGCATTAACGGAGAGCTGCGCGGACAAAGGGGCCGAGATCATCCTCGTGGGGATCCGTGAAAAGAGACATAGGAAAACCCCTGCTGTAAGGGAGAATAAGCAGGCACGCGACAACTGCCACATTTGAAACCGTCATTCTCTCGTTTTTAGAATCTTCTGATTTAAAATTTCAATAAGCCTCCTCTGCCTCCGCAACATATTTCTGCTTTCCCATATTTGCCAAGAAACTTTTCCTAAACTTGCACTCCGGAAATATCCGGGTTAAGTTCATCATTTTCTTCTAGCTCCTGAAAAGGATGGGAAATAAGTGTGATCGGCCCCTGTGGGGTCACCTCTGCCAGGCTGACGCTAGCCGCCTAATGTGGACGCCGCCCCACTATGCAACAGTTTCATTCTCGGCACGCTCCGGATGCCACCACGACAGACCGTGTTCGCCCTCAACGTCTGCGAGCCTCTCTCACTGGCCCTGCGGACGTGAACGATGCCCATGGTAAACATATTTTAGGCTCCAGCTGGGACCCTTGTTGAAAAATGTTTGCTGGCATAATATTGGACACCATATTACACCCAAAAGTACAAATTGGTTCCCGCGTAGATTTATGACCATCAGCTGCAAAGGGGCCGTCCGGCACTGCCTAGCGAGCCTTCCACATCCCTCTGATCAACATTCCCACTCTCCACAGACAGCACCACAATTTATCAACCCCCCTCCCTCCCACTTATCACTCTCCCTCTCACAGATGATCTTACCCGCTCCTTTACAGAGAAACCAGAAGTCGCCCGATGGGGATGTTCTATCTCTGTGCTACCAAACAGATTCACACCTAATCCGTACTCCATTCCCATCACCGTTCACATCATAGGAATCACTTCTCCTTTCTAGGACCAACTGCTCCCCCCCCCACCCCCCCGCCAAGTGAGGGTCCCAGCTGTTCTAGCAACCCTCACCTTGCAGTAGCAATTATCCCGGCTCTGTTTTGTGTGTTCAATCTCTCCCATTGGGTTTCATCATGCTCAAGTCTCCATTATTCAAAAAAAAAAAAAAAAACACCCAATAAAAGCTTCAATGAACCAACCCCATACTACTCTCTTCTCCTTCCATAACCAAATCTCTGAAAAGAGTCCTCTGTACTCATGATCGGTCTGCATTTTGTCACCTCCCATCCATTCCCAACTCGCCCAGTCGGGTTTTCAGGGACATCCCAACTGAAGTCGCTGAAGACCTTCATGTTGCTAAAGCAAAGGGACACTTGCCGGTTTCTCACTTTACTTTGCGTCAACAGCACATAATATCGTTGCTCGCTTCTCTTCCTTTTGAAACACTCTCTTCAAAGAGAGGGAAACTAAACCACAAGAGGCTCTTCTAGACGGAGAACAAACCGAGGGCCGCTGGAGGGATGGGGGACGGGGGATGGGCTAGATGGGTGGCGGGTACTAAGGAGGGCACTTGTTGTGACGAGCACTGGCTTGCTGTACAGAAGTGCTGAATCATTGAATTCTACTCCTGAAACCAACACTGCACTCTATGTTAACTAAAATTTGTTTATCAAAAATGTTTTTATTAGTTTTCTTTATTCTTGAGAGGCAGAGAGAGACAGAGCGTGTGTGTGGGGGGGGGGCAGAGAGAGAAGAGACCCAGAATCGGAAGCAGGCTCCGGGCTCCGAGCCGTCAGCGCAGAGCCCGACGCGGGGGCCCGAACTCACGAACCGTGAGATCATGAGCTGAGCCGAAGTCGGACGCTCAACCGACGGAGCCACCCAGGCGCCCCTTAACTGAAATTTAAGTATAAAAAACTTTTTAATAAAAAGTAAAAAACCTGAAACAGTCTTCTCTTGGGTAACATCCTACAGTATCTGTCAATCCTTTCCCTCCCTGTTTTTCCTCCATTTCCGTGACAGATGTGTCCTCCTCTACTTGGTCATTAAACACTGGAGTACATCATGACTTGGTTCGAAGCTCACTTCTTTCCTCGTTGCCAGTTGGAGTCACCCACACTCATGGCTTCCGTTCTCACCCATGCAGACGTGGCTCCCAGCGTCCCATCTCCAAAGTAGACTTGTTTGCTGAGTATCAGCTCTGTATCTCGAACTGATTACTTGAAATGTTTCCCGGATGTCTCAAAGGCCCCCTCCGGATCAATATTTCTAAAACTGAGCTCATGGGCCTTCCACCCAAAACTTCATCTTTTCCTGCTGTTCTGTGTCTCAGTTAAGAGCAACACCATCCATCCTGTTAGGTAAGCCGGAAATTCAGGCCCTGTCCTTGTGATTCTATCCCCTAATCCGATACTCGGTCATCACCAATTCCCGTTTATCTTACCTCTAAATGGGATCCACCCCCCACTCCCCGTCTCCAATACCACTCCGGTCAAAATGCCACCAGAATTCACCCAAACTGTTGCAATGACTTCCTAACTGCAGCTACTTTGGTCCCCCTCCAAAACGTTGTCTTCCTGCAGCCAGGGCAATCTTTAAAAAAAAAAAAAAAAAAGCAAAACTGATTTTTTACTCCCTTGCTTAAAACTTCTCAACGTCTTCTCTTTGCTATTAGGATAAAGAAAAACAAAATTCCTAATATAGATGTATTCTATATGGTCTGACTCTACCTCCCTTCTTTTTTTTTTTTTTAATTTTTTTTAACGTTTATTTATTTTTGAGACAGAGAGAAACAGAGCATGAACGGGGGAGGGTCAGAGAGAGGGAGACACAGAATCTGAAACAGGCGCCAGGCTCTGAGCTGGCAGCACAGAGCCCGACGCGGGGCTCGAACCCACGAACTGTGAGATCACGCAGGCGCCCCTACCTGGTTATACTTCATACCTCAGATCCATCATCTCTCCTTCAGAAAATCCTCTCCCTGTTTCTAAGATCCATCGTCTGTAGTACTTGTCCAGCTACCACTTTACATTTCTTTTTTATGATTATTGTTTAATGACTCTCCATCCACAAGACTATAGGCTCTAAGACGCTCCGAAACCTGCCCATCTTGCCTACAATTGTATCCCCGGTACTTTGCTTAGTACTCAGAATATAGTAGACACTCAAAAGTATCTATTGAATGAACCCTTAGATAAATCAAAGTAATAGATAAGGTAGGGGGAGAGAGTTGAACTACCATAAATCTTGATTAAAATAACACATCAAAATATCGCAAAAATAGATGTATCTTTGCTTGACAAGAGGCAAAGACAGTTGCATGTTGCGTAGACACTATGTATGACATGACATTAATTACTAGGAGGTTCCAACAATAGATGCCTGCCATTGTACTAATACGCTAATTAATTCACGGTGTTACATATTTTTGTAAGTTATTTACTGTGAATTTTAAGTTGTTTTTAGGTTTATTGCTAAATGCAGTCCCTGCAAAATCCAATTCGATTTTCACTTCTCCTACTGAATATTATTTTGGTTGCTGAGGTTTTCCTTTTGTTACACTTTCATTTCATTTAAGTCTCTTTTATCTCATTATTAAAAAGTAAATGATTTCTTTCTTTTCATATGCTAAATTTCTTTCAGGAAAAAAAAAGTTTTTTGAAAGCTTTCCTACTCTTCCCATCTTCTCTTTTGTTGCAGGATTTTTCATAGGTTCTGTGTTATTTTTCCATATCCTTGAGTTTGAATTAGTTAATAGTGACAATAATAACCATAGCAGTTACAATAATATTAATAGCTGCTATTAATCAAATGCATTGTATATAACTGGCACAATGTGGCTTAATTTATATGCATTATTTCATTTAATCCTAACAACAAAATTACGAGGGAGAAAAATGTTATTATTATCATTGTACAGAGAAGAAAACAGAGGCTCAAATGGGCAAAACATGTTGCCTAAGGAAGCAATTAAAATAGTAAAAACCAGCCAAGCTTCCCCTGCCACTTGAACAAATCATCTCTAAAGGATGTTAAGACCATTCCAAACATGTCTATCCTTCACTTGAGAATTTTGGTTGTCTTGAGTGCTTTCTAAATGTTCTGTGAGCTTTAATTAGGTTCAGACTTCCTTTTTAACATAAAGTATGTCTATGTTGCAAGAGGATAAAACCTAGCTAACGATTTCCCTTTCATTTGTGAATATATCGCATGGTTTTCTAGATTGCAGAATGTTTCCCATGTAAGACATTACTCATGGACGGTTTAACTTTTACACGCCGTGAAAACAAGAAATTTTAATCTATGGATCAATCTCTCAATGACAACCTTATAAGCTTTATTTCATGGCAGATCAAGGATAGCATTCACTACCATACTGATCGTAGTTATAGTACATGAGGCAAGAATTGATTTAGGAAGAAAAAGTAGACATGATTTGATTAGAATGCTACTGAGCTACGAAAAGTCTTTGAACTTCCAGTTTAAATCATGATAACACATCAATAGATACTTTTTGGATTTTGTTTTCTTGACATTTTTGGAGGTGATCACTCTGGTGAATGAGTATACTAGAGGACTCGGAGATGCATTACCAAATATGAATCTAGTCTATTTTTAATGACAATGCACCGTCAAAACCAATACCTGGAAGTTAAAATCTCAAAGTTGTTGCAGGTAAAAAAGGATTTGCACATCCTTGCCTTCTTCTTGACTGTGGTCTTCAGTGTTGCTACATTGCTATTGTATTTTCAGAAATGCAGTTTCGTTTGAAATGCATAATGTAAGTAATTTGAGCAGTATTTTCATCAACCAAATTACCTTACAGAATAGCACTCTCTACCCTGCCAACAAGTACGTATGAATTCTGACAATGTTCTAAAATCAATAAAGAGGAGACTATTCGCAAAACAGATTTAAGTCTCTCTGCCCCAAATTACATGACTTTGCCATTCCTAAATTATCCTCAACTCGGGACATAAAAGTTTATTCCTCATTACATTTATCTACTAAAGTAAACTGAAAAGCTAACCTTTCAGAGGCAGGGAAAAGACTAATGAGTAAAAGTTTCTCATGACCCTTTCACGTCTCTAAACCTTTTGACATGTTATCAAGTCAAAATGATATGACTTAACAGAAGAAGTACAGGGGGCCCAGTTAAACTGCTAAATGTGAATTTCAGATAAACAATGAATTTTTTTTTCAGATAAGTATATCCCATGCAATATTTGAGCCATCCTTATCCTAAAAAAAAAAAAAAAAAAAAAAAAAAAAAAAAAAATCTTCCATTGTTTATCCAAAATTCAAATATAATGGGGGATCCTGGACTTCTGTAAAATCTGGCAACCTTATCTGCCACTTGTGTTTACGGTTACTCCTTTAGTGTCTTATTGTTCTCTTTCTTTTCACTGTGGGTATCAGACCTAACATTTTTGCTCTTCACATCTCATTTTCTCCACACAACGGCTTCTACTACTAAACTTTATGCTGGCATCTCTTAAATTGATATTTCTCTTTGCTTTTATTTTTTTTTTAATTTATTTATTTCTGACAGACAGGGAGAGACAGAGCACAAGTGGGGGAGGGACAGAGAGAGAGGGAGACACAGACGCGGAAGCAGGCTCCAGGCTCCGAGCTGTCAGCACAGAGCCCGACGGGGCGGGGGGCTCAAACTCACAAACGGCGACATCATGACCCGAGCCGAAGTCGGACGCTTAACCGACTGAGCCACCCAGGCGTCCCCATATCTCTCTTTTCTTAAGAGAAAATCTAGCCTCACATTCTAGGTGTCTGCGGGCTACCTCTGTTGGAGTATCTCACCTCCATTGTCAAATCTAAAATACCAAACATGGAGCGTATATGGTTAGCCTCCAAAATGTGTCCTCCAACCCACTGCTTGAAGGGGCACCATCAGTCTCCAGGGCCACAAGGCTTTTGGGGAAACTTTTGTCTGAGAGGCTCCTTCCCCTTGCCCATCATATCCAGGTAGTTACTTAGACTTGCTGGTCCTTCCTTTGTGAGCTCCAAGTTCTCCTTATAATGTGCCAAGAAACCAGCTCCTCTTTGGACGATCTTCTTTTAGGGAAAACTACCAGCCTAGAATATTCGATGTAGGCATTGAATTGGGAGAGGAGGTAGTATACTAGAAATTGAGAATAAGTATACTTAGCATACAAAGTATCCATGAAAAGAAGCAATGCATACGTACATAGGTGGAAAATCGTCGTTGTTATCAGCGTTAACCACTAAACAAGGATAAACGTAGTGTGGATCATGTGCTGAATACCCACCTCTGTTACGTCAGGCAAAGAGAAAATGGAAGTATAGCCTGTCCCGCTTGCATTGGTCTAGATCCTTCTCTTCCTTTGGAATTCTGCTCAAAACCTTTTGCGTCCAATCTCTCATGGCTTCCCATCAACGGGATTTGAACGGGAGAGTGCCGCTGGTGTCGATGTCTGCAATTTAAGTACGGAGGCCTTTTGCCTCAGCTACGCAAATTTCATTTGTCTGTAGATTTAGCTACACTGGACCTATTGGCTTTCATTCACGTGCATGCACATTCTCGAAATTCAGAGGTGTGCCTCTCCTCCAGCGTGGACTCGGGCCACCACTGCCTCCGACAAATTGTCCAGGAATACGTCATGTATTACTTTTGTGACGTGAGTGGAGGCTTCTGGACCTCAGTGGTTTCAGACGGGGAAAAAACTAGTTAGAGAGAAAGTGCTGCTGAAAGTTAATGCCCTGCTGCAGTCAGAAATTCTTTCTGCTTTATTTGTTTCTCGTCTTCTACCGTCAAACCTTCCGCCGGTTAGAGTTAACTGAGGGGGGAGTGGGGGTAAAACAAAACGATCTCTATGGCAAGTGCTGCCTGCCCTACTGTGGGTTTACTCCTTAAATGATTCATGTGCAATGCAGCTACAATGGGAATATCGGTTTCCTCCAGCTTAGGTACCTCGCACCCCGCTGAGCTTCCCCCACTATTGCCAGGGTCCTCTTCCTAAAATTCTCCCCATTTCATTTCGCTACCTAAAGGCTTCGGTGATTTTCCGCTGCTTGGAACACCACGGCCAATGCCTGAGCCCGACCTACGCAGGCGGACGTCGCCAGCCTCACGTTCTTTGGCCGCCGGTCCTCCCATCACTTCCTGCTTCCACTCCTTCTGCCCCTCCCAACAGTGAGCAGGTTTATTTTGTACTCCAGACCTCTGCTACCGCTGTCGGTCACCTTTTCTCAACCCTCGTCATACCCCAGATATCAGAATTCCTTCTAGGACAGTCTACACGATCTTTCTCCTCCACTGGGTCTCTGTGGAAGATCGCAAGCTCAAAACCACCATTTCCACCGTTATATATGATACTCTCCTTTCTGAGCTGTTTTACATTTTGTCCCCTCTAATCAAATTAACAGAGTAACAGGTAGGAACTGCCTTCTACCTCCCCGAGTTCCAGTTAGTATAGGTCTCCACACAGTTGACAGCACTAACTGAATGGATGAATAAGTGAATGGTATCGTGGAAAGACCACCGGACTTAAATTCAGCAGATCAGGATTGAAATGTCAGTTTTCACATTTACCAGCTTCTGTTCTTGTACAGAAGTGATTATAGACAGGAGTGACTATTCCTTTACCTGTAAAAAGGCATAAACTACCCATTCCAATTAATCCATAGTGTTCTTGGTTTAAAGATAAAGTCAAGAAATATTTTTGAAAACCACCAACCTGGCGCTTAAGGGAAATATAAGTTTTAGTGCCGTTGTGTGTCTGGTGCACCTAGAGGTGAGAGGCCCAGCAAGCAAGGCCTTGAAGGCAAGGCCATCAAATGACCTTTCCAAGAACATGGAAATAAACATTTGCCTAGCTTTTCTAGCCGTAAGTCAGATCACTGCAGTAGATTTTCTATTTTCCCATATTTCATCATGGTAATACAAAATCAATCAATCTACCCATGAATTTATTCAGGGATGATTTCTGTGTTGGCAATATGCCTTCTGAATAAATCCATATTTTTCTCTTCCCAAAGGTCAGATGTATTACCGATCATCTGCTCTAAGAAAATGTGTATGGAGTCAATGATGTTCTAGAATAAGGAGACATTCAATGCTCCCAGCACATTTCTCCCGTTGCCTGCCCCTTGTCAAATGCCTGGGCCTTGTTGAACATGGTTCTTCAACTGACACATATAAAAATGTTGGCATATGCAAAACTATTTTAAAGAATTCAAATCTGTAAGACAAAATGGCCAAAGCATTTCTAAAAATGCAACAACATATATCTGTTCTTATCTGGCTATAAATGATGATGGAAAACATTTATATAGCCTTACTATATGTCAGGCAATGTTCTAAGTGCTTTACCCAATGAATTAGCTAATACTATTATCCATATTTTATAGGAGAAGAAATGGATACACGGAGAGGTTAAGTGACTTGTCCAAGGTCATGCAGTTAGTAGGTGGCTCACCAGAATGCAAACCCAGGTAGTTGGGCTCTAGGTGTTATACTTTTAACCACTACGCTATGTGCCTGAAATAATAGTTCAATTTCTTTGTAAATTTTGCATAGTACTGCATTCTGTGAATGGATCATAAAGTGTGTGTAAACAATCACTTATTGGGGCTCCTGGGTGGCTCAGTCAATCGAGCGTCCAACTTCAGCTCAGGTCATGATCTTATAGTTCATGAGTTTGAGCCCTGCATCGGGCTCTCGCTACTGTCAGCTCAGAGCCCGCCTCGCATCCTCCGTCCCCCTTTCTCTCTGCCCCTCCCTCATTCTCTCTCTCTCTCTCTCTCTCAAAAATAAATAAACATTTTAAAAAATCGCTCATTAACGAACATTTAGGTCGTTTTACTATTTTTGCCATGATAAACTCCTCCATGAACAACCTGGTATAAAAACGCTTGTGTATCTGTCAAGGTATTTTCTAGCGATAAATCTCCATACTTTCTGGAATAAAGTGTTCCAGAAAGCTTATACTTGGAGATGTTATTTTCATGTATAATATTTCATTTAATCAACACAGCAAACCCATGACTTGGGTATGTTTATCTCAATTTGAGGTACAAGGAGATTGGGAACCAAAAAGTTAAAGTAAAGTACGCAAAGTCAGATAGCTAATATGCCGGGCAGGTTGAATTCTAATCTAGGGAAGTCCAAGATCAAACCTTTTACTCTCCTCAGTTATACTCCACTGTCTTCCTACAGTCGAAGCTCACCCCTTCTCAGATTACATGCAATGGACCTAAAAGTCTGTTTTCCCCTTTGGGTCCAGGTTCACCCCAGGGGAGCTCACCCTACAACTACGCACCTTCATTGCGCTGTCTGTAGAAAACACAAACAAAAGCAAAAGCAAGACATTCCATTTTACTTCACACCCCATAATTCCCCGCTGCAATTTTTTTCCAGATTTTGAAAGTTTAATAAACTGATGATTTTTTAAAAAAGAATACTTCTGTGTCACGATATAACCATAAAATTACCCTAAGCCAAAAGCAGTGAGAACAACAATCTAATGAGAATCAAGCATAGTTATTTGTGGCTGTGGTTATTCAATACATCTTCATAAACAACTTCCAAATAAGTGCCTTGATGTAGGAGAGTAGTTGAAAGAGATAACCAAAAAAAAAAAAAAAAAGGGGGGGGGGGTGTCCGGTTTTAAAGGGTGGATTAAACATAAAGGATTGTTACCACTCCTTCCAGAATCCTCAGCAAAATGGCAATAAAAGAAAGAGAAAGGGCCGAAAAATGAAAGAAGAAAAACCAGCAGAGAAGTTAACAGCATGTCAGAAGATGGACGTCGGATCGGGCTTCTTTCATCAAGCAGATCTGAAACCTAAATACTTACTGAAATAGTCCATTACACAACTACATTGTTAGCACTCCGGTTCTGTCGCCCTGACTCTGGGCGGGCCCTGTGATTTGCCGTCATCAACGGAGCGAAGAGGAGTGAAGCTGTGTCAGTTCTGAAGATCAGTGTTTTCTCTCCTTGGTGTTTAGAATTCGGATATGTATCCCCTAAGCAGGGGATTGGACAGTCCTCGCAGAAGAAGCTGACCAACCCAAGGGAAAGTAACTACGGGGATCCCAATTCGGGAGAATGGTGAAGAGAATTCCAAAGATAGGGGTCAATGGACATAACAGGATTCCAACCGAGCAACAGGCCTCCGGGCTCTAAGAATAGCTGTGACAGGTGCCTCCAAGAAGAAGAAAAAGCCTTAAAATGATAGAACAGTCGATGTGCTTAAAGAAAGGGTTTACAGTTATTCAGGACGGTGTAGGGAGGAAATGAATGACTGTATACCGAAGAGTAATAAAGTGGGAAAAAAAATAAACCGGCAATTTTTAATTCTAGGCCAAACCAAGTGTCATAACAGATAAGGGATATGTGTACGGCCCTTTTGCGAACAATCCATAAAGACAAAATACTGCAAACCCTGAATATTTGCTAAACCAAACATCCTGATCCTATTAGAACCATGAGGAGGGGTAACTGGAGAACGTGGGGGTGGCGTGGGCGTGCTAAATCTACACTTTCGACAGTAGGAGGAGTGCAAAGATTTGGAAGTAGGTTGCCTCTGAGGAACAGGGCTGAGAGATGTGGGCAGAGGAATGCCATTTTTTAAATAAGCCTTTGGGCTGGTTTAAACTCTCTGCATGTATTGTTTTAATTAAGATACACATGATGTTAGAAAGCCAAAAATAACAACACAGAGGAAGAAAAAGAGAGCCGTGTAAGAAGTAGGAAGGATGATTCCGTTTGGCCGCAAAACTGAATGTGTAGACCTAATAATTTTCAAAAATCTCTTCAAAAGACGGTTCAATACAGACGCCGAGAACCTAAGTGCTGATTTCCTCCTCTAGTTACATTGGCGATGTCTTACGGATCTCCCACGTTCAGATATTGAATAAAACCAAGCTGCGGCCAGATGAGTTTATATTGACAATTTATATCTTCCTTTTATTTTTACCCCCAACATAAGCTCTTTATTTTCTCCGAGAAAATGAGCAAAATTAACCATACATGGGAGTAAACATGATTTCCATTAAAAAATAACTCTGTGGCAGTTTTCTTCAGCCTCTCGGTTTTGCCATCCTAGATAGCTAGAGGGAAGAAATGCCCAGAATTCGTTTCCAGGCAACTAGGCAGGAAGCTGAGGAGCAAATGAAATCAGCAAGCGACCAGATACGGGCATAAGCCTAGGGAAGAATGGTGAAATGTGGCTAATTGAAGATCTCGCACAGTGTAGGGAGCCAGCCAATGAGTGGAGACAACAAAGAATCAAAGAAGATTTTGGAGACAACTAGAAAACGGAAAGCTTAAAATAGAATTGAAAGCATACTAAGTAGAATGGCAGCTTTCCATTTTTCTATAATGTACAAAAATAATCATCTGAATGGAGTATAAAAAAGGCAAGAGAATGAAAAATAAGCCGGGTAAGGTAAGGGAGATCAAAAACACCCAAGCAAGGAAAGGAAAGGAATGGGAAAAGTGGATAAAAATAGCAACCGCACAAAAAAGCACAAAGCAGAAATACTCTTCATAGGATTATGGAGCTGCAAGGAATCCATTATTGAATCTCGAAGTCACTGAGGTCGACTAACCTAACGCAGAAAACATCCCCTCTGCCTTAAAACAAATAGAAGTACTGAATGAAATGCATTTTTCTTTTAAAAAGTATACGCCCAGGGCTAAAAGCAAGAAAGGGAAACCCTTAGTAACAAAAATAAAGCTGGACCTCTAAGCCAGAAGGTGAGTAGGAGGCATATGAACTTGAAAGATGCCCGGAGGCGTGTGTGTGGTGAAGGAGCTAGAACTGAGCTCCCTGAATAAAGCCTAACCCCCCCCACCCCCCCTCAAAAGTCTATCAAAAGTGGGACTAGAATAAAAAAGTATTCCCAGAGGTCCAAGGACCAGGCAAGGAATCTTCCCCATCCTGCCCTAACCCAGCCCTACGACGCCTTGCGTGACAAAGAAAAAAGTGACCCTCATAAAATGGAGGTCAGAGAAGCAGCACCCATTGGACACTGAGAATTAACACGAGAGCAGAACGGGGCAAATCCCACAGCAGTTCGTGCAGACCTCCCCCCAGAGGCATGCCCCCGCTTTAAGGGCATGGAGGGCCTCCACAGAACAACTGTTCCATGTTAGTAAAGGAAATTGGAACCATGCGGAAGAAGTAGGATGAAAAAGCAAAGAAATTAGTTAACACGGCTTGTTAAATCCAAATAGATATTGACAATGATTAACACCAATAACGGTGAAAATAACGGGGAGGGGGGAAACGAGGTAGAATATTAGACACAACCTGGAACGGGAGAGTTTGAATTTACTTTTCTGAAGGCCTAAGGAGCAAAGCTGTTGATTAGCCTTAGAGTTTAAATACATGTGTTAAAAACGGTAACTGTCGCCATTGAAGGAACAGAAATAGAGGCCTCTCCTGAGTATTTTCCGTTTGCCCATTAAGATCGGTCTTCACCCTTCTCCGTTCTGCTCTCTGCATCTAAAGGGTTACACCTCTAACAACTGCATCGACTTGTGCCTCTCAGAACTCAAGGTGGTAATAGCTTCTCCTACAGCAGGAGCCCCAAGATTATCCGTTATCCCCAAGAACTCTGGTGTTTGTTGACCCTGTCCACACCTTTGTGCGCAGTTCTTTTGTTAAACTCTTTCCGATAACCCCTTTTGGGTGTGTGATCTGTTATTTCCCTGTGTATGGGAACTTTCCCAATCTAGAGAAACAACTCCCAAATCAGCATGGAGAGGGAAAAACTAGGGCTGGAGAAGGCTAAAGACTCTGAATCCTTGGAAGCCAGGAGAAAAACTAAACAAACACACAAACAAGCACGCGACACAGAAGTAAGTCAAAATGATACGAACAGTGGGGTACCATTTATGTATATATTAAAATGAACAAATCAATCTTATATATTGATCGTGGCTACAGACACGCAGAGTAAAATTATAAAAGCATGGACTGGAATTATATATGCCAAGTTCGGCCTAATTGTTGCCTCCAGGAAGAGATAAAAAGAGATTCAAACAGAAGAAATTTGAATGTATCTGAAACATTTTATTTTCTAAAAAAAAATTTTCTGAAGCAAATACGCAGTGTATTGGCGCTTTTGCTTATTTTGGGTGGTGTACATGTGGGTGTTCTAAAACTTTCCACGGTGTTCTGTATGTCTGAACTGTTTCATAATAAAACGATCTATTATTCCAAATTGGAACTGTTTGGTTCTTTCTGAAATCCCGTTGTATCTCGATTGGCTTCCCTTTTATATGACCTACAGTATTACATTAGGATGAAAAAAGTCTCAAAATGTCACAAGCGTACCCGCCAAAATCTTTTCTCCCTGTGTATTATTAAACACCTTTGCCGTGCTGCTATTGACATATAAAATGTCATCCTCAAGTGTCTATTAACACCCCAGGTGCTAGGGGATTTACAAAGCACTAAGAAAGCATGGTCGCAGCCCTCAAGGATCCAATAATAATGAGACTTTAACACCTCTAGACGATCTTAATTAAAGAAGAAAAAAATAGCCGCAGTAGAGAGGCATTGCAGACATTAGCACATTCAAGATCACAAAACCCATCTATGGACATTTCAACACAAAGTCGGGCAATGATTTAGCATGTTGAGAAAATAAAAGCTGGCTCCCACTGACATTGATGTATCTTAATAAAATAAGATGGATTCTAACGGCTATCTTTCTGAGAACTAACTATATTATTTACATTTTTCATTTTGTCATATGACACTGTAGATGTATGAAAATGCAATTCAAATTTCCTTGCAATCTTCATAGGGCTTTCTGCCTTAGATAGAATATTCTGTTATGCTCTAAGAAACAGAACAAATGTAATAAAAATTGGTATAGTGTTACACTGAGAATAGTAAACACATTTTAATTCAATCTTCTAATACTTTTCCATTTCCCTGTGCATTTTTATGATCATAACAGATAGAGCTCGCTGGAAGTTACGTCTGGAAAGGATATCCATAAACCTGGAGATCATCTAACACACAAGAAAAAGATACTTGCAATTAGCGAAAGGCTGATTTTACCAAGTTCTGGATTATACAAAAGCCTTTGAATTCCTCCTCGCTTCTGAGATCTCAACGTGTGGTAGCATTCTGCTCACTTCTGCCCTTCAAACACAGGAGTGGGCGAAGGAGGCGAAACCTCCGTTCAGGCTGAGTCTGACATGACAGCAGCCTGCACAGGCTTTCTTACCAAGAAGGATAGTAACAGACCAAGATGGAATTTCAAGACTACGCACAAATTCGTTCTCAATACCATCTTCCCCCAAAAGAGCGGAGGAAAGGTTGCCCATAAGGCTTAATCGGTAGCCAAGTTAGCAGTGAACTGCACTCCCGTTCTCAGACGGAAGGAGAGGAGAAACGCACTGAACGCTAATTTATCATCCGCTGTGGGTCGTGGAGCTTGGAACGCCTTATCTCACTTAATCCTTTCAACGATCTCCGAGTAACTTTATAGGTGTAGCAACTGAGGCTCGGTGACATTCAACAATTTGCCCATGGTCACACAGCAATTAAGTTGTGGATGTAGGATTCTACTGCCGATTATTTGGGCTCTAAATCACAACTGTAGCAAAACACGGAAACGAGGGTACTGGCTTTAAACCAGAACAAAAATTCCAGCGTCCCATCCTCTTTATAGATGCCCACCTAGCAAACACTTCATTACGCTACATAGACACAATCTTACCTCCCCCTCCTTTTGATCGATCCAGGCCCAAGAAGAAAAGCTAACTGGATCTTCGCAAAATCAAAACGTATATTGCAAAGTGACTTTCCTCGCCAAAAAGTCAAGGGGAAAGAGACTTCCGTGATCCGAAGACAGTGACATTGACACACTTCATTCCTTAATAATCCAATCAGCACTTCTGTAGCGTTAAGACCAAGTGCGAGGTTGTATATGATAATGGTGTGAATCGGGAAAGAATATTTTAAACCTGCTTAGCACCCAAGAAATCTAGTCCAGTCGCTTCAAAGAGTTGTCTCACGGACTGGGGAAGGACATGGAGGTAGGATTTAAGGGGCAGTAACCTAGGACCTTTAACCCTACTTTAACCAGAGCAGTTCTGGTTTTATCTGTATTAAATAATAACCTTCTTCATGAGGCCTCATTTAAATACATTGCTCAGGGGCCCCTGGGTGGCCCAGTCAATTAAGCATCCGACTCTGGATTTCGGTTCAGGTCACCATCTCCTGGTTGGTGAGTTTGAGCCCTGCATCGGGCTCTGCACTGACAGCACGGAGCCTGCTTGGGATTCTGTCTCCCTGTCTGTCTCTGCCCCTCCCCCGCTTGCTCTTTATCTCTCTCTCAAAATAAATAAAAATAAACTTTAAAAACTACATTGTTCCATACATTGTAACAACTTCAAAATTACTGTTCTGGTTCAAACTCACTCATTTTTCAGGTAAGGAATGTGGGTCCAGGTTATGGAAAAGACTCACTCACGCCTGCATAGCTACTTAGAGCTGAAGTGGATTTAAACACAAATTATGCGGGGCACCTGGGTGGCTCAGTCGGTTGAGCATCCGACTTCGGCTCAGGTCATGATCTCTCAGTCCGTGAGTTCGAGCCCCGCGTCGGGCTCTGTGCTGACAGCTCAGAGCCTGGGGCCTGTTTCGGATTCTGTGTCTCCCTCTCTCTCTGCCCCTCCCCTGCTCACGCTCTGTCTCTCTCTGTCTCAAAAATAAATAAAAACATTAAAAAAATTTTAAACAAAAATTACGCAGCATCTGATTCTACACCTAAGGCTCTCATCATTATAGCTTGCATACAATTAACAGCTCCTAGTACATTGTAATCTTATTCTATACTGTGAATATAACTTCTATAGTGCATTACAGTTTTAAGCATTGTGATTTTATGTGTGTGTGTGTTATTTACAGAAAAAGATTTTGTGGTTCAGTGTGTAAGTGGCTGAACTAGGGCTAGAAACTCATTCTCCTACTTTTTTTTTTTTTTTAGTTTCCCTTTTTTAAGTTTTTATTTGAATTCCAGTTAAGTAAAATCCAGTGTGCTATGAGTCTCAGATGCACAGTACAGTGATTCAACACGTCCGTACATGACCAGGGCTCATCACAACAAGGGCGCTCCTTAATCCAGTGTATTTTCTCCTACACCCAGCAGCATCTCTGAGTATCTTTTCCGCCTTGATTAGGGATAGGCATCAGGACTATTTCCTTCCAAGGATATCTTGTACCACATTCTTTATCAAATTGCATTCATTTCCCTAAACTGTGACTTAGGAAGAACAAGATTATTCACGACCTTGCTGGAAATCCCAGAACTCGCCGTTCCCGCCGTGAACTGATAGGTGACATCCTTGTTCTTTGAAGAGTCTGGAAAAGCAACATTTTCAAACAGGCAAACATCGAAGACTACTACTGTTAATCAATGAGAAAAACCCGCTTTGGATAGTCTTCCACACGAGTTTCCAAACAAAATTGGGTGCCACACGTCCAAGCACTTTTCCCACAACATCGACAATAAACTCATTGGTTCATTTCATCAACCACCTGTTCTTCTAGAAGGTAGCATCGCTGCTCACCTCTGGACTGGACTCATCTGAAGGAAGAAATGCGATAGCTCCCTTCCCCTGAAATGGTCATTCGAAGGGGCCTCACATAGACCTTTTCGACTGCAAGTGGTAATTGAATCCTTGAAAGGACCTCAGAAAGGTATTGACCACTGCCTTAAGGGAACTATCACTTTTGGTTTGTTTTGCAACTGCTCTTTTCCACCCAACGCATCGGTGTGGATGTATACACAAACACACCCTCTTCACTGGGCCTTGTCTACTACTCTGGTCCTCTAAGTGACATTTGGGTATTCCTTACTTTTGCTTTCCATAGACTCTGATGGAAAAGGAGTGCTGCCATCTGTGGGAGACATTTATCAACAGTAATTCTCTGTTTAAATGCACTAAATTGTTATTTTTTTAAACGTTTATTTGAGAGAGAGCGCACAAGTGCAGGGGAGGGGCAGAGAGAGAGAGAGAGAGAGAGAGAGAGAGAGACAGAGGATCCGAAGCAGGCTCCAGGCTCTGAGCTGTCAGCACAGAGCCCGACGCGGGGCTTGAACTCATGAACCGCAAGATCATGACCTGAGCCGAAGTCGGATGCTCAACGGACTGAGCCACCCAGACACCCCCTGAATTGTTATTCTTATATTTTAGTAGTATCGGCTGCTTCAGATAATCTGGGATAATAACCAGCCCTAAGTTTTCACTCGAAATACTCATCCATCATACCATTTCCCCAGTCTGCACTGTTGAATGTCTCATTTTGCATGTTACTGTCGACTCACAATAAGTGTGGCATTTACGGAATTTACTAATTTCCCACTGAAACTTCATTCTTCTACGGTTAATCTTGTCTTGAGGTTTACTTGAATGAAAAATAAGGATTCTTGCCTGATTTCTTCTTGTATTCCCTCCATTTTGCCTGAGAAGTGCTTGAAATTCTAGAACAGAAAGAGATCTCAGGGCACCTGGGTGGCTTACTCAGTTAAATGTCCGATTCTTGATCTCATGCTTTGTGAGATCAAGCCTCACATCGGGCTCTACACTGACAGCATGGAGCCCGCTTAGGATTCTCTCTCCCTCTCTCTCTTTCTGCCCCCACCCCGCTCACACATGCTCTCTCTCTCTCTCTCTCTCTCTTTCGCTCTCTGGAAATAAACATTAAAACAAAGAGAAAGGGATCTCAAAGGACATTTAAGCCCTTCTTTTCCCTGATGAGAGAAAGTGACTTGCATAAGACAGGACAGTAACAAAACTTGCTTTAGACCCTTGTCTTATGGTTACCAATCCAGCCTTTTCTTTTCTTTTTCTTTTTTTTCAAGTTTTTTATTTTATTTTTGAGAGAGAGAAAGAGACAGAGTGCGATCGGGGGAGCGGCAGAGAGAGAGGGAGACACGGGATCTGAAGCAGGCTCCAGGCTCCGAGCTGTCAGCACAGAGCCCGACGTGGGGCTCAAACCCACGAACTGTGAGACCATGACCCGAGCGGAAGTCGGATGCTCCACCGCCTGAGCCACCCAGGTGCCCCAACCTAGCCTTCTTTTTTAACACCAAGCACAAGCAACCTAAAACTGCTACTTTCTCAGGGGAAAACGTTTTCAAATGAAAATGGGTGAAAAGCCTGTGCTTCATTTATCTTTCTGGCTTATTTTCTGAAGGTCCAGACACCTATAAGGCACAGAGAATTTTCCTATTAGTGCCACACCACACCATGCCATTACGGTGGTACAAAATATTGTGGCCCTAACATATTCCATGATATCAGCAGATTTTGTACAATAAGAAACACAAACTCATGGCTCTCCGGTTCGCCCATTCAATTATGAATGCACTAAAATAGCCGTACCAATATTATGGAGTTTCCCCTAAGGGCTACTTCAGCTATTATTTTTTATGACATATATAGGCTTAAAGCATTTCACAATACATATTCAAAAATAGAATTACAAAAAGTGAACTTAGGAAAACAATTCCACACGAAAACCTATTGAAATTACGAGACAAAGCCTTCATGAAAAGTGCAAATTCATTTCCATTCATTATGCCTCAAAAGACAGAGTGTACTTAATGGTTTTCTCTGCATAAAATATCACCATAAGGTATCCCGAGAAAGTTTTTAATGAATTTTGTTTATCACCTTTTCTGAGAAAATTATGAACAGTAGTCAGTGAAAACTCATCTTTTCCCCTCGCCAGGAAGAGAGGGCCAATTTCTTCTTCCACATTTGCGAAGGAAATACACCTGTCACTGTGCATTTTTCTAAAGGTTCTAAGAGAGAGCAAATCTGAAACAGCATTTGCAATCTTTTTTGGGATCTTTAGCATTCTCACGGGAAGCCTGTCAGAAGTGAGGAGGGGAACACCTTACAGTGTAAGATTGAACTATCCCAGATTCTGAATTTCTCCCTGCATCATGCAAGCTGTATTAAGGGGTAATTGACAAAGAGACTTGTACGCATATGATGATTTGATATACACATACATTGTGAAATGATTACCACAATCAGGCTCATGAATACATCCCTCACCTCACACAGTCACCTTTTCCTGCTGCGAACACTTAAGCTCTACTATTTTAGAAAATTTCATGTATACAGTACAGTGTTATAATATATACCCAGAAGTGGGATTCCTGGAATGTATTTGTCCATTTTTTTCTTTGTTTCTTCATTTGTTTTGTTTCTTAAATTGCACATGTGAGTGAAAACTATACGATATTTTCCTTTCTCTATCTGACTTATTTCACTTAGCATTATACCCTCTAGGTCCATCCTTGTTGTTGCAAATGGCAAGATTTCGTTCTTTTTGATTGCCGAGTAGTACTCCATTGTATCTATATACCACATCTTCTCTGTCCATTCATCTACTGATGGACATGGGTTGCTTCCATATCTTGGATATTGTAGATAATGCAATAAACATAGGGGTACATATATCTTTTTGAATTAGTCTTTTCGTTTTCCTCAGGTAAATGTCCAGTAGTGGCATTATTTGATCATATGGTATTTCTAATTTTTAATTTTTTTAGGAATCCCCATATTACTTTCCACAGGGACAACACCAGTTTGCCTTCCTACCAACAATGCACAAAGGTTCCTTTTTCTCCACATCCTCACCAACACTTGTTATTTCTTGTGTTGTTGATTTTACCCATTCTGACTGGTGTAAGGTGATATCCGATGGTAGTTTTGAATTTGCATTTCCCTGATGCTGAGAGATAATCAGCATCTTTTCATGTGCCTATGGGAGATCTATATGTCTCCTTTGAGAAAATGTTTATTCGGGTCCGCTGCCCATTTTTAATTGGGTTAGTTGGCTTTTTTGGTGTTGAGTTGTATAACTTCTTTATATATTTTGGATATTAACCCCTTACTAGGCATATCATTTTCAAAGATCTTCTCCGATTCAGTAGGTTACCTTTTGGTTTTGTTGATGGTTTCCTTCACTGTGCAAAAGCTTTTTATGTTGGCATAGTCCCAATAGTTTAGTTTTGCTTTTGTTTCCCTTGCCTTAGGAGATATATCTAGAAAAATGTTGCTATGGCTGATGTCAAAGAAATCACTGCCTATGTTTTCTTTTAGGAGTTTTATGTTTCTGGGTCTCAATTTTATGTCTTTAATCCATTTTGAGTTTATTTCTGTGTATGATGTAAGAAAGTGGTCCAGTTTCATTCTTTTGCATGTAGTTGTTCAGTTTTCCAACACCATTTGTTGACGAGATTTTTCCCATTATATGTTCTTGTCTCCTTTGTCATAGATGAATTGACCATATAAGCATGGGTTTATTTCTGGGCTCTCTATTCTGTTACATTGATTTATGTGTTTATTTTTGTGCCAGTACCATACTGTTTACTGATTACTATACCTTTGTAGTATATCTTGAAATCTGGGATTGTAATGCCTCCAGCTTTGTTCTTCTTTCTCGAGATCGCTTTGGCTATTTGTGGACTTCAATGGTTCCATACAAATTTTAGTATTAATTGTTCTTGTTCTGTGAAAAACGTTGTTGGTATTTTTCTGTTCGCCCATTCAATTATCCCAAGCAGGATCTGCGCTGGCAGCGTGGAGCCCAATACAGGGCTCGATCCTACAACCGTGAGATCATGACCTGAGTCGAGATCAAGAGTCAGATGCTCGGGGCACCTGGGTGGCTCAGTCGGTAAAGCATCCGACTTCAGCTCAGCTTGTGATCTCACAGTCCGTGGGTTTGAGCCTCACATCAGGCTCTGTGCTGACAGCTCAGAGCCTGGAGCTTGCTTCAGATTCATTCTCTCTCTCTCTCTCTCTCTCCCTCTCTCTCTCTTTATCTCAAAAATAAAATAGACACTCAACTGACTGAGCCACCCAGGTGCCCCAGTTGTTGGTATTTTGATAGGGATCCCATTAAATCTGCAGATTGCTTTGGATAATATGGACATTTTAACATTATTTGTTCTTCCAGTCTATTAGCGTGGAATATCTTTCCAATTGTTTGTGTCATCTTCAGTTTCTTTCATCAACGTTTTCTAGTTTTCCGAGTACAGTTCTCTCACCTCTTTGGTTAATCCCCAAGTATTTTATTACTTTTGGTGCAATTGTGAATGGGATTGTTCTCTTCATTTCTCTTTCTGCTGCTTCATTATGAATGTATAGAAATGCAACAGATTTCTGTATGTTAATTTTGTGTCCTGCAAATTTACTGAGTTCATTTATCAGTTCTAGTAGTGTTTTGGTGGAGTCTGTAGGGTTTTCTACATCTAGCATCATGTCATCAGCAAATAGTGAAAGATTTACCTCTTACCCATTTAGATGCCTTTTATTTCCTTTTATTGTCTGATTGCTGTGGCTAGGACTTCTAACACTCTGTTGAATAAAAGTGGTGAAAATTGGGGCACCTGGGCGGCTCAGTTGGTTAAGTGTCTGACTTCAGCTCAGGTCATGATCTCACAGTATGTGAGTTCGAGCCCGTGTCGGTCTCTGTGCTGACAGCTTGGAGCCTGGAGCCTGCTTCGGATTCTATGTCTCCCTCTCTGCTCCTCCCTCACTCGTGCTTGCTCTCAAAATAAACATCTGAAAATTTTTAAAAAATAAATAAATAAATTCTAGTTAGTTAGCATACAGTGCAGTATCAGTTTCAGGAATAGAATTTAGTGATTCATCACTTGGAGTCATTATTTTTTGAAACATTTTTCTTCTCTCCCCTTCAGAGACTCAAATTGCATATATATCAGGGTGCTGATAGCTTTCTCACCACTCTCAGATGCCTCTTTTCGTGCGTGTGTGTGTGTTCTTCCCTGTATTGCATTTTGGAGAGCTCCTGCTGCTGTCTTCAAGTTTACTAATCTTATCTTCTGCAAGGTCTAATCAGTCTTTAATCTCGTTCTGTGCAATTTCTATTTCAGACATTACAGTTTTGATCTCTAGAAGGGTGATTTGGGTGGTTTTTTTATATCATACCTGTCTCTGCTTAACTTTTTGAACACATATTATGCAGTTATAATTTTTAAATGTCTTCATCTACTAATTCTAACATCTGTGTTAGTTCTGCATTGGTTTTGATTGATTTTTATCCTTATTGTGGAACTTATTTTCCAATTTCTTTGCATGTCTGCAAATTTTCATAGATGTCAGACCTTACAAATTCTATCTTATGAGTTGTTGGATATTTTTGTATTTCTATAAATATCCTTAAGCTTTGTTCTTGGATGCAGTTAACTTATTTAGAAGCAGTTTGATCTTTTTTTGGGGGGGGGGCTTTGTTTGTATGATACGTTAAGTAGGATAAGAATTGTTTAGCCTAACGCTAATTATTCCCCCCACTATTGAGGCAAGTTCCTTCTGAGTCCTCTATCTACTTCCCCATGGGTTATGAGTAGCCCCATGTTAACACTGAGTCCTGTTCCTTCTAAATGTCTCAGATGGTTCTTTCATTGCCCTGGGATAATTTTCTCATATGCATGTACTTGGCCAAATACAGGAATGAGAACCTGTGCAGGTGTCAATATTTCTATTTCTGTTCATTTCTTTCATCTCCAGTACTTTGTTCTACAGACTCTAGCCCTCAGTCCCTCAGCTCTATCTTCTCAAGTCGCAGAATTCACCTGGCTCCACCCTGATTCCATCTCCCTGTGGTACAGCCTGGGAATTCTTTTAAGGAATAAGGTGGAACAATTGTAAGACTCACGTTGTTTTTTTCCATTTCTTAGGCGCCTCTGTTCACTGTCATTTGATGTTCATTTTCTTGAAAACCATTTTTTTCATAAATTGTGTGTGTGTGTGTGTGTGTGCATGCGCGTTTTGGTCAGGTGGTGTTTCAGGTGGGAGGGTGAAACTCAGGGTCCTGTTGTTTCATCTCGCCTAGAAGCAGAAGTCTTGCGTATGTTTTTACATAGAACATTCTGTAAATTACAAATCATCATACCCTGATGTCTCTGTCATGGAATCAGCAAGGTGGCATAATCATCTCAATAATCACCAGGCATTAACTTCCAACCACATACAGAACGCTAGGTTGGAGACCAGTGATAGGAAAAGAAACACAGTCAATATCATTACTCCTCGACTAAAGATCATACTCTTTCTTCCCAGACCATATCTCTGACCATGGTGGAACCATATAAGCACATGGGCCACATGAGCAGAACCTAAAAAAGCAAAGCATCCATATAACAGAATGCATCATTATGGGGCTCTCCCCTGTTGAATATGAATAATTTCTCTCTCAGGATGATTCCAATGAGACATTGTTTCTCAGTCCCAAAGCTGTTCTCCAAAATCATTACATCCAGAAAAGAATTTTAGAGCCACCGCACTTTTTGACCATTTTCTTGAATTCTTTCGTGGCTCCTTGATGTTTACATCACACACCGAAGCATTTCTAAAATGATCCCCACATCTTTGGTCTGGAAGGCAAGCTAGGAAGTGTTTCCCAAACTTGTTGATAACGATAACCAGCTGGAGAGCTTGTCGATCTAGCTTGCCCAACTTCACTCTTGGAGGGTCTTTGGTGTAGGACCGGAAATTTAAGGTTTCGTTGGGGTTTTTTTTTAGCAAGTTCTCCAAATGACTCATAATATCATGAAAATTTTAGAAATAATGAGTTAGAGGACCCCTTGACCAATGGATACCGCTCAGAAATGTACACGAGAGTTAAAATCTGCCTGTTTACCTCATAATTGGTGTACTTTTTCTCCGGCCAAAAGAAACATGGGTACTAGGAAGTGCTCCCTAATGACAGATGACAGTGAAATGACATCTATGACCCAAGAGCAGAAATTACATTGCATTTCTCTGGCACATTTTTCGGGAAAAATAAGCCTTCATAGACCCTTCCTTTATTTGATATGTAAGTGCAATTTTCAAAATCTCCGTGCCCGTGATGCACCAACTTGCGTAAAACGTCCCATGGAAATAAAGTGCTTTGCTAGATACCAGAGCACTTGGCATCCTGAAATAACTCACTTACAGTGCCTTAGTCACTCTATGTGAATAGCGGGATGTAAGAGCAAGAAGGCCCAGACGACTCAATTGCATCCGATGAGCCTGCAGAATCATACCTTTGATCTTCCTCACTAAGAGCACTCACGAGAGACGGACTTGACTCAGGCAATCATCCCAATCTTTGACTTGCTGGTTGTAAAAAACATATTTTGTAGCTATATTTAAGGCTGCGGACAATAAGGAAAATTACACGTCCCAGACTTTTCTCATACCATTATTTATCACAAAGGGGGAGGAGGGTTAAAAAGGAGGGGAGGAGGGGGCGCCTGGGTGGCTCAGGCGGTGGAGCGGCCGACTTCGGCTCAGGCCACGATCTCGCGGTCCATGAGCTCGAGCCCCGCGTCGGGCTCTGTGCCGACAGGTCAGCGCCTAGAGCTTGCTTCCGATTCTGTGTCTCCCTCTCTCTCTGCCCCTCCCCTGCTCATGCTCTGTCTCTCTCACTCTGTCAAAAATAAATAAACATTTAAAAAAAAAAGGAGGGGAGGAGGAAGTTAAGCATTAACACGGCCATCTGGCACGTAACAGTCGCCGATATAGGCATCTTATGTTCTAATAATCTCATTTAATAGAACCTCTGAGATGTGCGCGTGTGCACACGCACGCAGGCGTGTACGTGGGCACGGGCACACACCTATGCACAGCACCCTCCAGGCTTTCAAAAACCCATTTCCGCTAAGTGGAACTATGTACATACGTGTGGAATCTGGATACGCTTCAGTTCTTCTGCGTACTACTCCTTCCCTAATGCACAGGTAGTTTGGGAAAGCTGCTGAAGACATAATGGGCAACTACTTCAATCGAGGTAAGATACATGCCATTTATCAGTTGCAGAGGACATTCACGTGTTGTCACATCTGTAATCGAGACTGCCATGCTGCACTGCTACGTGACGTGAATGCAATATGACGTGAGGTGTTACACTTGGGCAAGCCTCGTCCCCCAAGGCTTTGCTTCTAGCTAGGTCAATATTTAGGAACCGTTTCAGGAAACCGGTTGTTAAGTCCTAAAGGAAAAAGACCATAGCACTTCCATTTGGAGACTGCTAAAAGCTTTTTCTCTGTTATTATACATCAGTTTTTCTCACGTAGCTTTTAAAAAAGCTATGAGGTAAATGTCAAAATACTTCACAATTCTCTTTCCTGTTTTGCTTTTAATATAGTATTCATTCTTCAAATTAAATAGCATACCGATAATAAAGTATATGTTCCCAAGTGACCCAAGATTAGAATAGCACACCTTTCCTGACCCCACCCTCCTTTAGTCACCCCAGCTTTCGGATGTGACGATTTCCAATGAAATCCTACAATAAAGCTAAATAAGGGAGATGTCTACACCTTTCTGCTCTGACGGGAATGTTTTATATCTACGCTGCCCAACACGTAGGTAGCTACTGGCCACATGTAGCTGCTGAGCAATTGAAAGTACGTTAACATGAAGAGGGGTCTGAATGTTTGTATTTCATTTTAATTAATTCATCTTTTAATGCTTATTTATTTTGTGTGAGAACATACGTGAACAGGGGAGAGGCAGAGAGAGAGACAGAGAGAGAGAGAGAGAGAGAATCCCAAGCAGTCTCCGCTCTGTCAGTGCAGAGCCTGACATGGGGCTCGATCCCACGAACGGTGAGATCACGACCCGAGCCGAAATCAAGAGTCAGACGCTTAACCCACTGAGCCACCAGCCACCCCTCCTTTTAATTAATTTAAACGTAAATCGCCACCTGCTGCGAGTGATGAGTCACTGTGGAAGAGCGCAGGTCTATACCAAAGATGTTTAGGATCACCATCTAACTGTAAAACTAGTCAACATCACAGTAAAAGGTGAGCACCGAAGACACATGCATAATATGTGATATTTCCAGGATGCCTGGGTGTCTCGGGCAGGTGAGCCTCTGACTCTTGGTTTTGGCTCAGGTCGTGATCTCACAGTTCGTGGGCTTGAGCCCCAGGTCAGGCTCCGCACTAACAGCGTGGAGCCTGCTTAGGGTTCTCTTCCTCCTGTTTTCTCTGCCCCCCCCCCACTCGTGTTTTCTCTCTCTCTCTCTCTCTCTCTGTCCCATCCTCCCTCCCTCCCTCTCAAAATAAATAAAATAAACATTAAAAAAAGACATGATATCTACTTAGTTACGTTCTCTTTTTTCCAACAAGACAAGGCTCGGCACACAAAGCCGGTAGGAAATTTCCCCTTCGGTGCCCTGGGATGTGGGAGACACACATTTCTCATATTCTGTAAAAAGGAAAGGTTAACCCAATTCCAAACCGGACCTGGGGAAATGAGACCACGTGCCATACCCCTACCCCATGCCACTTTCTGTTGTCCGTGCATTAGTACATCACACGGCCGCTACAACTAGAGGGGGCGCTCGACTCCGTGCCAGTTATTCAAATGAGGAACTATGATACACGCGAAGCGCTGGGACTGGCAGTGCCATATGCCACGTAAACATCACCGCGGTGGCACGGAGCATCAGTAGCTCTTGAACCCTAGTGAGCACAGTACAAAGCACACGCTTATCCTCAGCACCCGTCCAACTCAAGAAAAGATTTACTTCCTTTGCTAGGACGGTTCTTTCAGCCTGGCTCATCCCAATCTCTGCGTGATGGTGATCGGTTTATTTCCTTCTTTCTCCTGCGCAATGCATTTGCCTAACGCGTCGGACAGAGATCATTCCATTCTAAAGCTATAATCCAGTATCTCTAGGTGTAACGACCCCCCCTAAAGGAACAGTGGAGTGTTTGGCGCTTCAAAAACCAGCGCAGCAAATTGGGTATGACGGTCTTCGGTGGTCTGAACGCAGTGTCTCACTGCAGCTAATACGGTGAAGGTACTTGGGGCGGTTAAGGCCGACAAGTGCCGAGAACTTGAAAGTCACTTTTAAATACCCTTAAAAGAAAAAGCATTCGTTTTTTAATTCAAATTCAAGTTAGTTAACATACAGTGTAGTAATGGTCTCCGGAGTAGAATTTGGCGACCCATCACTTCCATAGGACACCCAGTGCTCATCCCAACGAGCGTCCTCCTTAATGCGCATCGCCCATGTAGCCCATCCCCCACCCCCACCCCGCCTCCAGCACCCCCCAGTTTGTACCCTGTGCTTAAGAGTCTCTTCTGATCTAGTGATGCTATGATGATTCTCAATGCATGCTTATTTATCAGGCTTCTCAACTCTATCAAAATGTTTTCTTTTCCTCCTCCATTTTAAGGAGCAGGGTTTGCTCTATTGCATTTGTATGCCCTTCCCCTGGTTTTACCATAACTACAGGTTGTTTTCATGACTGTTTCTTTTGTCAAAGGTAAAAAGAGGGCACAGACCTTTCGTTGTACTGGTTGAGAGCAGATAGGAAAACGTAAGCACTTCCCTTTGCCCGAGCTGTGAGTGTCGATAAGAGAGAGTCAAGAGGTGACTGAGAGGGGGGTGAGAATCAAGGCAGAGAAGTGGCTGTAGGAGTGGCATTTCAGAATATGAAACAGCATAGGGGAGGATGGAGCGTGGCTTCACAAAGGGTGAGGAAGAGTGTGAGGAAAGCTCCACGTGTGGGCATATGAGGGGAGAATTTCCAAAAGACAGAAGAGTTTGAGAAAACGAGAATAAAATATTTTGTCAGCATCTGCCTGTCTCTCCTATGAGACTGTGAACTCTTTGAAGGCATGGGCTGTATCAATCGCGTGTTCCTTACTTTTATGATGTACAGCTGCCCCTCCCCAACCTTCTAACTCAGCAGTTTGCATACTTGTTGAGGAAATGCAGGACAAAGAAATGAATGAGTGATTAGAAAGAAGGAAGGACGGGAGGGAGGGAGGAAGGGGGGGGGCGGTGTCTGGGTGGCTGGGTCAGTTAAGCGTCCAACTCTTGATTTCCACTCAGGTCACGATCTCACAGTTCGTGAGTTCAAGCCCCGCGTCAGGGTCCCCGCTGACAGCACAGAAAGCCTGCTTGGGATTCTCTCTTTCTCCCTGTCTCTCTGCCCCTCCCATGCTTGTGAATGCGCGCTCTCTGAAAATAAATATGTAAATATTTTTGAAAAAGAAGGAAGGGGGAGAGGAGAACTGGAAGAAACCATTAACAGTCACCTAGTACAGGCAAACATGTGATGCTTCCATTCGGTTTGAAAGGAAAAAGGACTACGGCTTGCCTGTTGTCAACCCTTCCCTTGGAGCACCTCTTAGCATGCCACACATATGAAAAGTGCTCAGAATGGAGAGGATAATCCAGTTGTGTGGCTCATTTTGAGTTCTGCTTACCCCGCAATGTTGAGCTAGGGTGCAAATCAGAAGACAGCATTTCCGTCTAATGTACAGTGTGGTGACTATGTTGTAGAATTGAAATTTGCTCAGAGAGTAGATATTAAGCATTCTTGCCCCCAAAAAGGCAAATCTGTGAGGCGATCAACGTATTAATTGCTTCGATTGTGGGAATCCTTTCACATTACATATATATACATATAACGGTCATGTTGTACTCTTCAAAGATATTAAAATCTTATTTGTCAATTATACCTCAATAAAGCTGAAGAAAAGCAGAAATGTGGGAACGAAAGAGAGAAGATATTTCCACACAACTCAGTGTTTCTTACAACATCAATGTAAATGGAATTTTCAAAGTTCCCCGCTCCCCACGCCCACCTATGCTTACTCTCTTCCTCCCCCTGAACTTGCGATTATTTTGCTTGAACACCTCCATGCACAGGGGCTCTCTACCTTCTGACGTAACCCACTCCATTTTAAGGGAACTCTCGTGGTAGAAACACTGAGCCAAACTATTGCTTCTCACACTTTCCATCTTTTCACGTCAGCACTTTCTCCCGGCGCCGCAGTTCAGCCTGTCTTCAACGTGAAGACATATGTCTGTCGGGATAGTGGCAGGAAACAGATGGTACCTTCCAAAATATAATTAAAAAGTTTCCTGAAGAGCCTGTTTATGAGGGGGCAGGTGAAAGGGAGTTAAAGAGCCCTTGGGCTAGAAAGTTGCTGAGGCGACGAGAAGAGGAATTACAGAGCGAGCTGCCCCTGTAAGAGAAGACAGCCCAACAGCAGCTCTGGCCTCCAGGAAAGGAGCACAGACCCCGTCAAGCCACAGCTCGGCAAGGACGACGTGGAGAAAGAAACACCCTGCTTTCTTCTGCTAGTCCCCCAGCAACCTCTGGCTGGCCTCCCGTTGGCTGAATCCACTCAGAAGCTGGGGGGGCAAGGGAGTGGAGAATGACGGGAAAAGGGGCTCAGAGGGCCGAGGACATGTTTCCAGGCAGGATCCACATCCTCCCCGAGTCTTCTCTTCTCCAGCCAAACATCCTGTGTTCCCCCATGTGCTCTTCATATGATAAACAGAAGCCCGTTCTCCATCCCAGACGCCTATTCTCCACCCACCATGGTCACATACATCAGTGCAAGGGGGGCAGGACTTTCATCTCTCTCCATCTCGGTGACACACTTTGGAAGGGACAGATCTGAAGACGGATTTGAAGAATGATCTCAGTGGCTACACAATACAGTGACCCCTTCTGATTTTCAGTCCCAAAACGTCTGCCCAGCAACCCTATCCATCAATACCAAGTTATGTCTCCCACTCTCTGTAGGCGTAGAGCTCGCTTTTTGGACCCGAGGGCAGAGCAGGGCATTTGCCCTTTTTTACATTTCATTCTGATAATCGGTCTCTTGCTATAGCTTGATGTCGTCTTTTTTTTTTTTTTTGGATTTCATAAAACCAGCTTTTTAAAAAAAAATTTTTAAGGTTTATTTATTTATTTTTTGAGAGAAAGAGAGAGAGCGTGCACAAGCACATCTGCAGGGGAGGGGCAGAGAGAGGGAGAGAATCCCAAGCAGGCTCCACACTGTTAGCACAGAGCCCAACACAGGGCTCCATCCCGCGAACCGCGAGATCATGACCTGAGCAGAGATCAAGAGTTGGTCGCTTAACTTACTGAGCCACCCAGGCACCTCAAAACCAGCTTTTAAAGGGAAAAGACATTTAGGGCTACCTGGCTGGCTCAGTCAATGGAGTATGCGACCCCCGATCTCAGGGTTGAGTCTGAGCCACACATTGGGGGGAGAGATTACCTACAAATAAAATCTTCCAAAATTGTAATAATAAAACTAAAAGACATTTAGATATCCTCTACTCCAACACTGCCATTTTGTGTAAAGGCAAACTGGGATCTAAAGAATAAAAGCCTTGGGCAAATGAGTAGCTGGGTAGGGACTGGGCCCCGCTGGTTTCCACTCCAAGCCCCACAGAGCTCTGATTTGGAATCACTGGACATTTTAGCCTTTTCTTACATTTATTTTCCTCAAACACGGGACAAGATAAACTCTTACTTATTCTGCAGCATTGCCCTCTGAAAGCATGCTTGTCTGCTGTCAGCGTGATGACACTATTTTCTCAAGCTATCAGAGAGCAAGCAATTTCTTGTATCTAAAGAACTTGATTCATTCTGCTCTCACATGAAAAAGCCTGGATACGGCCTCTCCACACTCAGAAGCAATTTCACTGAATTACAGTCCAATGAGTAATGCTATTAAGAGTCAGAAGTATATTATATGTTTCTGGGAAAATTATCCTTCCGTTTTTATAAACCTCAAGAAAACACAGCCCGAGCCAAACAAAACTCTTAAGGGTTGGCTCATCCAAGCTCCATGTATCCCTTGTGTCTGACCTACCCATGAAGTTCAAAATGCGAGGGTTTTGTCCTAACTTTACGTATGTAGGTACATCTCTCTGCCCAACGCTGGGGCTTGAACTCACAACCTCGTGATCGAGAGTCGCGCGCTCCTCCGACTGAGCCGGCCAGACACCGCCAAAACGTGAGACTTTCACCCAAGGCAGATTATTAAAAAAAGAAATAACACCTAAAAAACAACAACCGCAAAAAAATAAGACGACAAACCAACAAACACAGCCGGGGCCTAACTCTTAGTTCCCCACCGAGAACCTTTCCCGGTGACCACGTTCTCATTACGCCCTTGGCTTTTACTGATGCTCAGTACGGCTGCTCCAAATGTGACGCGCAAAGTGACAACGAGTGAGGCTTCTCTACATTTTACGATCAGCAGCTTTTCAAGATGCTTTCAGTTTTGTGGTCCAAAGTCTCGTGCGTGCGGATCCCCGTGACAAATAACTTTTAGAACACAATTTCCACCTCAACCACGCCCCTCCCAAATCAGTGACGCCCGGAAGAACTTAGTAAACAGGATGCGGTTTTTCTCCCATAAAGCAAGCGGACGTTTTCTTTGCAGCAGAGAATAGGAATGTGCACCACATTGTGTTTCTTTTATGTCCTGGCGGCCAGGGAGTTCACAGTCCACCTGAACACCCAGTGGTTGTTGTATCGGTGAGGTTCTCCTGCACGTAACTGCTTCCTCCTCAATCTCCATGGAGATTTTTGTACCAGTCTCATCATAAACATATTTTTATTGTAAACGCCCTCGAATCATCCTTGTAAGCACGCAGAAAACGTATAACAAAGCATCTAGTCACCATCGCTAAGGCAGATAATACAGCATATTTGAAGAGGCTGCCCCAAAATTCTCACTGCATGTGGTCAGGGATGAACGCCTGGGACCTAGTTTATCTAGTTAAAGTGGTTAACATCTAGTTTATCAGCAGGGACCGTCTGTCCTGAAAGCCACTCCGGAAAATGCAGAGATAAGTCATAAAAGTGGCCCTACTCAACATTTAACTAGACGCCCAATTCCCTTGAGAGCTTTGCCTCCCAGTAATGACCGGGCCTGAACTAGAACGCAGTTGCTTCAGTTCAGAGGAGTAAGTGTTCGGGAGGGGGCACTAGGATAGTCGTAAGGAAGGCGGTGATCGCTGCTGGAAGGAGCAGGAAGCCACTAAGCTGTAGTGCATTTTTAAGCGGTCTAAATACGTGAAAAACAAGGAAATGACAAGTGTTGGCAAGGATGTGGAGAAAGGGGAACCCTCGTGCACTGTTGGTGGGAATGTAAATTGACACAGCCACTGTGGCAAACCGTGTGCAGGTTCTTCAAAAGATTAAAAATAGCAGGGGCACCTGGGTGGCTCAGTCGGTTGAGCGTCCGACTTCAGTTCAGGTCATGATCTCGCGGTTTGTGGGTTCGAGCCCCACGTCGGGCTCTGTACCTGACAGCTCGGAGCGTGGAGCCTGCTTCACATTCTGCGCCTCCCTCTGTCTCTCTCTCTGCCATCCCTTCCCCTCAAAAATAAATAAACATTTAAAATTAAAAATAGAAATATTGTATGGCCCAATAATTCTACTTCTGGGCATTTACTCAAAGAAAACAAAAATACTAATTAGAGAAGACATATGCACCCCTCTGTTTACTGAAGCTTTATTTACAATTGCTAAGATATGGAATAAACCTAAGCGTCCATTGATAGACACTGATAGTGTCCACATAAAGAAGAGATGGTGTGTGTGTGTGTGTGTGTGTGTGTGTGTGTGTGTGTGTGTGTATACCGAATTGAATACTACTTGGTCATAAAAAAGAATGAAATCTTGCCATTCATGAGAACGTGGATGCATCCAGAGGCTTTTATACTAAGTGAAATGAGTCAGAAAACAAAGACAAAATACCATATGATCTCACTTATATGTGGAACCTACAAAACAAAAGAAATAAATAAAAATAGAGGGGTGCCGGGTGGCTCAGTCAGTTAAGCACCTGGCTCTGGATTTCAGCTCAGGTCGTGATGGCACGGTTCATGAGATCGAGCCCCACACCGGGCTCTGTGCTGACAGCACGGAGCCTGCTTGGGATTTTCTCTCTCCCTCTCTCACGCTCCCTCACTCTTTCTCTCTCTCTCTCCCTTTAAAAAACATTAAAAAAAATAGACTCATAAATACAGAGAAGAGACTGGTGATCGCCAGAAGAGAGGACAGTGGGGAATGGGCAAAAGAGGTAAAGAGGACTAAGAGGTACAAACTTGCAGTTATGAAATAATAAGTCACAGGGAAAAGTACAGCATAGAGAATACAGTCAATAATATTTTAATAACTTTGTGTGGTGACTACACTTACCATGGTGAGCATTTTGTAGTGTATGTAATTGTCCAGTCACCATGCTATGCACCCGAAACTAATGGCATCTCAACTATGCTTCCATAAGTAAATACCTACACACACACACACACACACACACACACACACACACACCAGAGGCCATGCTGCTGATAACCTCCAGAGTCTATAATCAATGCTACTTCGTGTCCCCCACAAGAAGACATCAAGTGAAGATAATTCTACCATCAGAAATGGAAACGACTCCCACAGATTCTGGTACGCAAACGAAAGAGGACATGTGAAAAAATAGCTATGGAGACAAAGACTTCCCCTCATATACTCAGTCACTTAATTTCTAGTTTTCCAGGGTACCTGGGTGGCTCAGTCGGTTGAGCGTCCAACTTCGGCTCAGGTCACGATCTCGCAGTTGACGAGTTCGAGCCCCACGTCGGGCTCCGTGCGGACAACTCAGAGCCTGGAGCCTGCTTCCGATTCTGTATCTCCCTCTCTCTCTGCCTCTCCCCTGCTCACGCTCTGTCTCTGTCTCAAAAATAAAGACAAACATTATTTTTTTTTTTTTTTTTACATTTCCAGTTTTCTGGCTAAACCACATAGAAAAGCGGTCTTGTTCAGACCTGCAGGAAAAAATAACCAGGAAATCAAACCTCTCCTCTGGCAAAATTACGCTTATTTAGCCCTATAATCCTCTCTCTCTCTCAACTGGGCAGCAAGTCACCCGACACAAGAATTCAGAGGGATCAGAACAAGCCAACAAACCTCCAGCATTACCAAAGCCACACGCTCTTGTGTGACAGATATCACCTCCACATAGATAACAGATTGTTCATCAGTGAAAAGGAAGCCTAATCTCCTAGGGGGTGTAGAAATTCTATGGAAAACATGCAAGCCTTTTGTAAATACTTGACCATTTAGAGCAACTCTGCTTTGAAGGGGTAATTCCACATTTTTAAGGGAAATGGGAAAATGGCTTGAGGGGTAGGAATCCAAAAGCGTCCTGTCCACCTAAGTTCATTTTCATTCTGTTTGAACAGTACATCTCTAGATGATTACTGTGAGACCCATGTAACATCAGGTCTCCGCTCAGTTACCATGTTAATATGCCACAGCAGACTTCACTTCAGCGAGTTGTGGGAGCCAAAGAAATTATAGCACTTTCCCCCCAATAACATTTGCCCTGGGGAGTCCTGAGCAGGTACAAACGCACTGTCAGATGGCACTAGAGGATGCTTTGTGGGGCGCCTGGGTGGCTCAATCGATTAAGTGCCCGACTTCGGCTCAGGTCACGATCTCGTGGTTGGTAGGTTCGAGCCCGCGCCGGGCTCTGTGCTGACAGCATGGAGCTTGCTTTGGATTCTGTGTCTCCCTCTCTCTCTCTGCCCCTCCCCTACTCACACTCTATCTCTGTCTCTCTCTTGAAAATAAATAAACATTAAAAAAAGAAAAGAAAATCGGAGCGATGTGGCCACAAACCAAAGACCATTGGCAGCCACCGGCAGCTGAAAGGGACAAGGAATGAATGGTTCCCTAAACTCTACAGAGGTAGTATGGCCCCGCGGACACTATGAGTTTGGTCCCTCAATACTGATTTTGGACTTCCGGCCTGTAGAACATAAGAGAACACATTTCTGCTGTTGTAAGCCATTACGCTTGTGATATCTTGTCACCGCATCCACAGGAAACTAAGAAAATTATATCTGGGAATGATCTCATGCCACCTCATTCAACCTTCATGTGTAATATAGAGAAAACTAAGAAAGGAGTTATTCATGTTTTTGAACAAGGAAAGGCTTTCTTGAGTGATCATCTTACCAACTCATTAGTTAATCTCCACCAATTGGATCTAAAGTCTGAAGTTTCTAGCCCTAGGGGAGGTCCCCAAATAACCCCAAAAGAGCAATGAATTGAGTTTTCAGTTTTGAGTTTCAAAACAACCAGGGAAGCCATCGCAATAAAGGTAGGGTGGATCCTTATCATTCGTGGATTCTGCATTTGTGAATTTGCCTCCTCAGGAATACTTACTTTAACTGCAAACTCAATACCGGCAGCACTTGCCTGGTCATCAGCAGACACGTGCAGAGCAGCCAAAATTTGGAGTCGCTTTACCCGCAAGCTGCCAGCTGAGGTCGAGCAAGGAGACGCTCTGCTTTCTTCTTTCAGCTCTTACACGGAGACGGCCAGAGCATGGGGATAGCAAGGGGCAGTTCAGTGTGCTGCAGCCAGTCCCAGCTTTGGGGTCAGTTGGACAAGGGCAGAATCCCAACCCCAACACTTCTCAGGGAGGCGGCTTCCAGCAAGTCACTTGTGAACTGCTTTCGGATGTGTGTGTGTGTGTGTGTGTGTGTGTGTGGTTTTTTGGACACTTTGAAACCTGGTTGACTCTCTTTTTAGATGTTGTAAAGAAAATGGAAACTCTCGAGATGTGTTCATTTTATGATTTAAGATGATAATCTACGTGAAAAAAGATTATAATCTATGTAAGATACATCTATACGTGCCCATCCATCTGTTTTTCTAGGTGTGTGTGTGTGTGTGTGTGTGTGTGTGTGTGTGCGTGCAGTGGCTCACTAATCGCTAATTTAATCCATGTTCATGGCAACTGTATAGACTGTAACTATAAGAATGAAAATTGACTAGAAACCAGCTATGTGGTGTTTCTCTGACGCCAGAAGGATAGAAAAGTCCCCACGGCCTTGCATATTACCCCAGAGACAAAAACAAGAGAGGAAGGAAAAGAAGGAGGACAAATTTTCATTATTTACCAAGAGAGGCTGGAGTGTAACTTACGCATTCACCAAAAACTTACTGGATTAGACTGAGGAAAAGCATGGAATTACTAAAGTAAGGGTTCTCGAACACTTAAGAAGGGTGGGGACCAAGAGTCACTGAAACGCTTTTTTTGTAAAAATTAAAAAAAAAAAAAAACAGAAAACAACCTAAATGTTCACCAATAAGGGATTGTCAAATTTTGAAACACGCATTCAAGGGAATACTACTCACCTATGAAAAAGACTAAAGTGTATCTATTAATATACGCTGGTATGAAAAGGTCACAACGTGATATCATTCAGTGAATTATAAAGTCATAAAATTGACCATATCGCATGACAGCAGTTGAGGAAAACGAAGCAGCATGGGTGTGTGGCTGTGTGGGTGTGTACACAAAAGACACGTAAGAATCCACACAGGACTAATTACATACTGTGATTTATGCGGTAATTTCATCAATTCTTTTGTCTCTATTCACTCGTGCTTCCAAAATCATGTCAGAGAAATGGTGAATAACGAGGCTTTGCAAGAGGAGAAACAGTTTGGAAAGGATTTTGCCTGCTTGGCTTTTCATGGTTTGTGGTTGTGTGTCCCCCACGCGCCCGGCAGTTGGTCTTAAAACTTCTGCCCCTTCCGTGGGGATATGCAGCCTGGAACTCAGCTGCCAGCACGGAGCCCAGCAGCCAGAACGGAGGCAGCATCTGGACTCAGGTACCCTTCTCTCAGGTCCTCTCATCTTCAGCCATCCCTTCATTTAGTCAGTCGGCCCATATTTATTGTCCCAGGCACTATTCCGGGAGCCTGGAATATAACGGCCAATACGGCAGGCACAATCGCTACCCTCACGAGCCTTACAGTCTCATGCCGGAGATTCTCAACTCCACCACTATCAACGTGTGGGGCTGGATAATTAATTCTTTTTTAAAAAATACATTTTTTTAATGTTTATTTATCTTTTGAGAGAGAGACCGAGCACGAGCGGGGGAGGGGCAGAGAGAGAGGGAGACGCAGAATCGGAAGCGGGCTCCAGGCTCCGAGCCGTCGGCACGGAGCCCGACGCGGGGCTCGAACCCACGACCCATGACATCATGACCTGAGCCGAAGTCGGACGCTTAACCGGCTGAGCCACGCAGACGCCTCGGGATAATGAATTCTTAATTAACGCTGGGCTGTCCTGCGTACTATAGGATGCTTAGCAGCGATCTTGACCCCCACCTACCAGATGCCAGTAGCGCAGACCCCCCCACCACAGTTGTTGCAAATCAAAATGGCTCCAGACATCGACAAATGTTCCCTAGGGGTAAACACTGCCCAGGGTTGACAACCCTCGGTCCAGACCTGCCGCTGTATATGGGGCTACGCAGACCCTGAACAAATAATCGTAAGCAAGTAACCACGGTGTGTGCATTTGGACAAAGGAGTGAAAGAGAGAGCCATGTGGAACTCTGAACTAGGGAAAGAGAGAAGCTGTTTCTATTGTTTTAATTAAGTATTTTATTTTTATTCCAGTACAGACCGCATGCGGTGTTCTATTAGTTTCAGGTGTACAATATAGTGATCGAGCAATTCTACCCGTTCCTCAGTGCTCTTCATAAGTGTACTCTTAATCCCCTTAAACTATCTCACCCATCCTCCCCACGCACCTCCCCTCTGGCAACCATCAGTTTATTCTCTATACTTAAGAGTCTCTTCTATAGATGCTGGCGAGGATGTGGAGAGACGGGGACCCTCTTGCACTGTTGGTGGGAATGCAAACTGGTGCAGCCGCTCTGGAAAACAGTGTGGAGGTTCCTCAAAAAGTTAAAAATAGAACTACCCGATGACCCAGCAATTGCACTACGAGGTATTTATCCAAAGGATACAGGAGTGCTGTTTCAAAGGGGCACATGCCCCCCAATGTTTACAGCACTGCTATCAACAATAGCCAAATGATGGAAAGAGCCTAAATGTCCATCAACTGACGGATGGATAAAGAAGATGTGGTTTATATAGACAATGGAATACTACTTGGCAATGAGAAAGAATGAAATCCTGCCATTTGCAGCAACGTGGATGGAAATGGAGGGTATTATGCTAAGTGAAGTAAGTCAGGCAGCAAAAGGCAGATACCATATGTTTTCACTCATATGTGGATCTTGAAAAACCTAACAGAAGACCATGGCGGGGGGACGGGTAAAAAAGTTACAGAGAGGGAGGGAGACAAACCACAAGAGACTCTTAAATACTGAGAACTGAGGGTTGATGGGGGGTGGGGGGGAAGAGAAAGTGGGCGACGGGCATGGAGGAGGGCACCTGTGGGGATGAGCACTGGGTGTCGTGTGGAAGCCAATTGGACAATAAATTGTATTAAAAAAAGAAGAGTCTCTTTTCTGTTTTGTCACTTTTTTCCCCTTTGTTTGTTTGCCTCTGTTTTTACCTTATTTTATTTTTCCTTCCTTTCCCCTACGTTCATCTGTTTTGTTTCTTAAATTCCACATATGAGTGAAATAATACAGTATTTGTCTTTCTCTGACTGGCTTATTTTGCTTAACGTTACAGTTTCTACCTCTATCCTTGTCGTTGGAAATGGCAAGATTTCATACTTTTTAGGGGCGGAATAATATTCCATATATATGTGGCATTTATATATATATACATACCACATCTTCTTAATTCATTCGTCAGTCAATGGACATTTGGGCTCTCCCCATAATTTGGCTCTTGTTGATAACGCTGCTACAAACATTGGGGGGCCTGTGCCCCTTCGGATGAGCATTTTGTATCCTTTGGATAAATACCTACTAGAGCAATTGCTGGGTCATAGGGTGGTTCTATCTTTAACTTTCTAAGGAATAGCCATCCTGTTTTCCAGAGTGGCTGCACCAGTTTGCATTCCCACCAACGGCACAGGAGGGTTCCCCTTTCTCCGCAGCGTCGCCAACGTCCGTTGTTTCCTGAGTTGTTCATCTTAGCCATTCTGACCGGTGTGAGGTGCTATCTGACAAATACAAAAATTGATTTCTATTTCCCTGGTGATGAGTGATGTGGAGCATTTTTTCGTATGTCTGTTAGCTATTGGTGAGTCTTCTTTGGAGAAGTGTCTGCCCATGTCTTCTGCCCGTTTCTTAACTGGATTATTTGTTTTGGGGGGATTGAGTTTGATAAATTCTTTATAGGTCTTGGATACTAGTCCTTCATCCAATATGTTATTTGCAAATATCTTCTCCCATTCGGTAGTTGCCTTTTAGTATTGTTGATTGTTTTTTTCACTGTGCAGAAGCTTTTTATCTTGAGGAAGTCCCAATAGTTCATGTTTGCTTTTGTTTCCCTGCCTCTGGAGACTTGTCTATTAAGAAGCTGATATGGCCAAGGTCAAAGAGGTTGCTGCCTGTGTTCTCCTCGAGGATTTTGATGGCTTCCTGTCTCACGTTTAGGTCTTTCATCCATTTTGAATTTACTTTTGTGTCTGGTGTAAGAAAGTGGTCCAGTTTCGTTCTTCTGCATGTCGCTGTCCAGTTTTCCCAGCACCGTTTGCTGAAGAGAATGTCTTTTTTCCGTTGGACATTCTTTCCTGCTTTGTCAAAGGTGAGTTGGCCATACGTTTGTGGGTCCATTTCTGGATTGGCTATTCTGTTCCATCAATCTTTGTGTCTGTTTTTGTGCCAGTACCATCCTGTCTTGACGATTACGGCTTTGTAATACAGTTTCAAGTCTGAATTGTGATGCTTCCCACTTTGTTTTTCTTTTTCGACATTACTTTGGCTATTCGGGGTCTTTTCTGGCTCCATACACATTTTGGGAAGGTTTGTTCTAGCTCTGTGAAAAATGCTGCTGTTATTTTGATAGGGATCGTATTGAATGTGTAGATTGCTCTGGGTAGTATAGACATTTTAACAATATTTGTTCTTCCAATGCATGAGCGTGGAATGTCTTTCATTTCTTTGTGAGGAGACCCGGATTCTTGATCCAGCTCCACCTCAGCAGAAGTCATGAACATTCTCCAAATATCTGTTTACTTGTTTATATAAGGAGAAACTATCCTGCTAGATGGTGCCATTGTATCCCGAGTGCTGTCGGCGTGGGGGACAAGTGACTTGTTACTTCATTAAAGCACAGAGTCAAGCGGGGCCGTACCTGGTCCTGATGGAAAGGACTGTCTCACCTCACCCGAGATTGATGCAATAACCAGATGGGGCTTTTGGCTATTATCTACCTACGGGAAGGGTAGATGGCTAGTTAATGTGTTGTATGTGTGGGAGGAAGAGTGAAAGGAAATTTGCTAATCAGGAGGTTGAGATGTAACAAAGCATTCTTGTACTCACTAGTGTCTGCTCTCTCCTGCCTTCCTTGACCCGCCATGACACCACATTTCTTGGCCCCCTTGCAGTTAGGGGACTCCATGTGGCTGAGTTTGGGCCGACGGGATGTGCCCTGAAGATCCAGGGTCTCAAGCACTCCTCGCCATCCTCCGTGGTTTTTCTTTCCATTACCTACCAGGTGGACACAAGCAATCCAGTGGAGAATTCCAAGGCCCCCTCAGGGGGTGAGAGCTCTTGACAGAAGAACCCCCAGTCCCTCGACGACTGCATGAAGTAGAGTCCCGTCCTGAACCAGTTCGATGGCAACAGGAATAAGAAACTAACCTTTGTTGTGTTAAGCCGTGGATCGTGGAGCCAAGTCTGAGTCCTGCACAACCGTCACCTCATCTGTAATCTGGGGAGAATAACACCTACCCCGCAGGGATGTTGGGAGAAGTAGAGGCGTCCCATGTCTACCACACTGCCTGGCGCATTGTAAGTACTCAGCAAGTACCTTTATGGGGTGGAAATTGACCCTTTAGAGTGAGTCGGAGTTGTTTTAAATTGTTACAGATACATGTAAATGGCCCTGTGGTTTATTATTGACTAATGCGAAGCTGAAGCCACTGTAAGCACTAAAAACGCTTGCCAATGCCTCAATTTGCGCTCATCTCAGAAAGCACAGGCCCTCTTCTTGTGCGGAGGAAGAAAAATATGCCATCGGTCTGGGGACGGTAAGAAAACCTTGTCCTTCTCTATGTTGATTTCAATATGAGTCATGCCTATTTTTTTTAAGGTTTAATGTTTATTTATTTTTGAGAGAGAGAGAGAGAGACAGAATGTGAGTGGGAGAGGAGCAGAGACAGAGGGAGACACAGAATCGGAAGCAGGCTCCAGGATCCGAGCTGTCAGCACAGAGCCTGACCTGGGGCTCGAACTCACGAACCACGAGATCGTGACCTGAGTCGAAGCCGGATGCTTAACCGACTGAGCCACCCAGGCACCCCGAGTCGTGCCTATTTTGAAAAAAAAAAAAAAGAATAAACTCTCATTCACGTTTGCCATCACAGGACTGAACCGCGGAATGTAGGCTGGGACTGACTGGGGTTTCGTATCTGCAGCCAGAAAATGATTGAGGGCTGGTTTGGAGTCCTATGTTCTCTTCGTAATAGCTCCATTTTCTTCTTAATTGTCCCGGCAAACACACACTCTAATAAAACAGCTGCAGTTCCTATAAAATCCATTGGAATAAAAGACGCACTCAGGTAACCCATTCATTATTCTGGAAAAGCATTGGTAGCTTTGACAAAATAATTATATAGGGAGTCAGACTGTTAAAAAAAATCCATTGATTTTCTACATATTCAGATAAACAACACATCAGAAAATGGACTGCTGCCTCGGGCTCTGTGCTATCAGTCAATCATTTCTTGGATGTCGGACATGTGCAAAGTATCTACTAGAGGCTACGTGACATCCAGCTAAACAAAAACATGAGAATGGAGGAAATATTACTCAAGATCCGGCCCTCTTCAGATCCCTTTCCTTCTTAGAAACTTCCGCAAGCTCCTGCTGCTTATTAAAGTAGTTAGGAATCTGATTCTGCCATTCAAGACCCTCATGCAGGCTTATCTGATTACTTCTCAAAACACTTGAAAGAGATGTGGTGTCCCCTCCCCTGTCAGCGCCTCTTTGGGCACCTGTCACCCTCACCTATTCGTCCTCTGTACATTTCTCTTCGGTGCCCTCCTGCTACTATTCCTTAAGGGTCAGAACTGTCCTACTTTTTATCCCTCCGAGTATCTAACGCAATGCCCTCCATGCAATTTATTCTGCTTAAATATTTTTATTAAAAAACTAACACTGAAGCAACAAAAACAGATACACAAGTCATTTTTAAAATGGGCAAAAGATGTGGATAGATGTTTCTCTAAAGAAGATACGCAAGGGGGCGCCTGGGTGGCTCAGTCGGTTAAGCGTCCGCCTTCAGCTCAGGTCACGATCTCGCGGTCCGTGAGTTCGAGCCCCGCGTCGGGCTCTGGGCTGATGGCTCAGAGCCTGGAGCCTGGAGCCTGCTTCCGATTCTGTGTCTCCCTCTCTCTCGGCCCCTCCCCCATTCATGCGCTGTCTCTCTCTGTCTCAAAAATAAGATAAAACGTTAAAAAAAATTAAAAAAAACTCATTTAAGAAGATACGCATGTGGCCAACAAGCACGTGGAGAGAGGATCAGCGTCACTGGTAATTGTGGAAACGCAAATCGCAACCACTGTGAGATGCCGCTTCACGCCCATTGAGACGGCTGTTGTTACGAAAGAAACAGAAAGTGACGCACGTTGGAGACGATATGGAGACACCGGAATGGTCTTGCGCTGCGGTTGGAAATGCAACGTGATGGAGCTGCTGGAGAAAATAGGATGGTGGTTCCTCAAAAAAAATCAAGAAGGGAATTACCATACAAACCAACACTTGCACTCCTAACTACATATGCAAAAGAAGAGCAGGGACTCAGATACTCGTACACCCGTGTTCCCAGCAGCAGCATTCATAAGGCCAAATGTAGAAACAGCCCAAACGCCCGTCAGTAGATGAACGGATAAACCAAATGTATACAATGCCATGGAATATTCTGCCTTAAAACGGAAGGAGGTTCTGGCACACGCTACCGTATGCATGAACTTTGAAAACACTATGCTAAGTGAGATAAGCCTGCCATACAAGGACAAACATGACATGATTCCACGAATATTATAGATTCCACCCAGAACAGGCAAATCTCCACAGAGAGAAAGTAGAATGAAGGCTACCAAGTATTGGGGTAAGAGGGGTTGAAGGGTAATTGTTTAATGGGTAACAAGCTTCTGTTTGGGATAACAAAAAAGTTCTGGAGGTAGATATGCTGATGGTTGCACAACATCGTGAATTACTTACTGCCACTGAATCACACACTTCAAAATGGCTAAAAGCATACGTTTTATGTTATGTATATTTTAGCATGATAAAAAAAAAAAACAGCTGGGGCACCTGGGTGGCTCAGTTGGTTAAGCATCCAGCTTCAGCCCAGGTCACGAACCTGCAGTTTGTGAGTTCGAGCCCTGCATTGGGCTCCGTGCTGACAGCTCAGAGCCTGGGGCCTGCTTTGGATTCTGTGTCTTCCTCTCTCTTCCCCTCCCCTGCTCGCGCTCTGTCTCTCTCTCAAAAATAAACATTTAAAAAAAGTCAAAAGGATTTAGAGCCAGAGAAATATGGCTAGTGATATATAGCAGAAAGCAATGAAAAGAACATAAGAGTCCAACAGAGATGAGTTCAAGTTCAGGGTATCCTTGGAGTCATTATTAACGTGTCTGAGTGTCCATTTCCTTATGTGGAAAAGGAGGACAATAGCAGCACCTGCCATGCAGAACTGTTCTGCGGGACTATAGGACATAATCCACGAAAAGCCCTCCACAATACTATTACTCTTATGACCAACAGAAGTCACTGAGCATCTCTTATGTCCTTGGTGCTGAATGCCAAGCTCAGGAATTTGCGATTTATCCTGCTACTGAGTTGAGGACTTTTTTGAGCAAGAAATTGCCTCAGTGACAGGCAGATTTTAAGTGGTGAACTCTGGGGACGGTAGAAAGACAACGGAATATTTTATTTGAAAACAATTGGTCGAAGTGGCAGATAAGCTGACACAACGAGTTGCCAGAAAATGAATGTTTCCGGGTAGTAGTTGGGTCACTATTTAGCGGGCCGTGTCTACATTATCTTTACTCACTGTGATTGGCCAAGCTACGGGAGTAGAAGATCTAATTAAGTCCGGTGAAAGATACAAAACGCCTAACGGTTTTGTTAGGATTAATAAACAAGACGTGATCTACAGAACCGATTTCTCCTCTCTTCATTTCACATTTTGATGGGAACACTAAATCAACAAAAAATGTAATGCGTATTTCAAAACTATCCCCAAACCAAACCGCTAATCCTCTTATTCCTACCCAAAGATTTCTTTCTGTTCTTCTTTGCCACAAAGACCATTAACCCTGCTTGAATCCAAAATAAAAAGCAATTTGCAGCGGTCTAAAATACGAAATAGGTAAAATGAACTTGTCTGACTAAAAATGTATTAAAATGTAAAAAGAAAAATTATCTAGAAAATGGAAAAAAAATAGTTTGGAAATAACAAGCACGCTCCAGGATCACCTCGAGATAAACTAACGTCATTAATAAGGGAACTAGTGCCTGACGATTCGTTTAGAGCCAGAGGCAAAATTTAAAAATTCAAGCAGCATTGAAAAGCATACAGAGCCGGTATAATTGGCAAATGAATTAAACTTTTTGCAATTCGAAAACCGAATAAAAATTATTAACAAAGAAAAGCCACTGCAAAACTTTCCCGTCGTTTACAGAAATTACCAAGACTACTGTGTAAGAAGGATAAATGGCCAGAAATGCATAAAAGCACATGAACACATTTCAAAATTGCTTCAGGGTACACAAATCTCGACTCCGCATGCCTGTGTGTGTGTGTGTGTGTGTGTGTGTGTGTGTGTGCAGTTGTACAGTTAAAAAAGATAATTCAATTTTGACACATGCTGTCTTCTCGGGTTTGATTTTTACCAATTTCTCTTCTTTGCCAATATCTTTTGGACAAATGTGCCTTCAGTTCTGCCCAAACCAGACTGGAGTTGGTGGAGACGTGAAGAAAGGTTGGGTTGCTAAAATGCTGCATGTGTGAGGAGTTTTTCTCATTCTCGAAGAGAAACAGCTTTTTTTTTTATTTTTTAATATTTATTTATTTTGGAGAGAGAGAGAGACAGAGACAGAGAGCGAGTGGGGGAGGGGCAGAGAGAGAGGGAGACAGAACCGGAAGCAGGCTCCAGGCTCCGAGCCGTCAGCACAGAGCCCGACGCGGGGCTCGAACCCACGAGCTCTGAGATCATAACCCGAGCCACCCAGGCGCCCCGAGTATTCCTGCTTCTTATCTCCACTGAGGCGAAACCGGGGTGAGTCAAATGGACCAAATATTACGCTGTATTCTGATGTGCTCACAACTCCCTCCCATCTCTCGATTTCACCATCTCTAAAACGGGAATACTACCCAGGTCTATGTCGCAGAGTTACTGTGGGGGGATCATTGCATGAGAACTACTCACACAGTACCTGGCGCAAAATGAGGACTCGTGAGTACTGCATTTGAAAGGAGTACTCTAGTTACTCTCAAGTGCCTTGTCTCTCCCCCTACGCTATGAATGTGCCAAGTGCAGGCATCAGGGATGGCGTGGATGTGGAGTTTTGCCTGCTCAATAAATCCCAGGGACAGGACAGGAGCTCAGAGCAGGTGGCTGTTAATAACCTTGGTGAAAGTCTAAATTAAAATACTCGCAGGCATAAGCAAAAACACAAATTGATGAAGCCACAAATGTAGGTGGGGTCGAAACTCCTTGGAGCAGTTTCTGAAGGAAAGAGGAAAATGACCTTCCAAAGCCAAAGCCCGCCCCGTGCATCTTGAACAGGGAGAAGAGAAATCAGAACAGCCCCAAAGGGCCCTCGAGTTCCCTGACACCACAGACTTAACACGAATAAAGCTTACCATCTTCTTCCCGCTCCAAGGCGGATGTATGAACTGCCACCACGCTGGGCTCTCCTTGCGTGATGGGTGGTGGTGTGCATCCGAGATACTCTGCGACAAGGGAGGGACAGAGTCTTCGTGCCGTCCAGAGCAAGGGCGTAATTCCATCCGTTCCCAGGCTGTCATGACAGCGAAGGGAGCTGACGCGCTTAGGTCGCGTCGCGCGGCCCCCGTGTAAAGCACGGTCCTAAGAATTCAAGGAGTCGGACTCGCAAGCTCTTGTCTGCACCCCAGCAAATGTTTACTCTTTAATATCCGCTTGCTCACTTCTTCGTTCCCTTCTCAGCTCCAATAATTTCCCCAACCGTGCACGGCTCCCGTCCCTGGGCTGGGTAAGATTTCTCTAAGAGATCTAGTTTGGAATAATCAGTTGAGAAAAAAGAACCAAAAAATAAAGCCAGGCTGTACCTGGGGCAGCTTTAAGGAAGGGCGGGGGGGAGACGCTGTGAATTTAGCGTGGTCCCCTCCCTCATAAGGCTAGAAATCTTTCGTCTACTTTACTTAACATAGAGCTAGCACTATGAGGAACTCCGACTGCATCCTCCTGTGTGTGCACAAGGTTATGACTGGGCCGGGATTTCAGGATTAAGATGATTTATTCTTTGATGAACTAGAACAAAGTTGCCTCCTGGCTGGGTCTACCTGTTGAAAAGGGAAAAGAGAGCTGGGAGAATTGTCCAGTGCTGGACACATATTAAGTCGTCTCCGGACGCCGTTCGGCAAGCATGAGGATTAAAGCCTAGCTCTCAGGCGTGCCTCAGTTCCCTTGGTAATTCATGAATAAATGGATGTGGCTTTTTGAATTTTATAGGCTCTCTCGTTTACTGATGGAAAATTCCAAGCATACGGAGAGCATTAATAATAACAGCGACCATTTCTCAAAGGCCTGTTTTGAGCCAGGCGAATGTTCCGTGCTTTCCGTACATCTTCTTTCATTCTTACAGAGCGGTGGGTGCTATTAGCCTCATCCTGCAGGTTCAGAGAGGTTAGGCATCCTCCCAAGGCCATTCAGCTAGCAACTAGTAGAGCTGGGACTTAGTACCCTCCCTCTGCCCTTGACTTGGACCACACCAGCCTCCTTGAGGAGACCTTGCTGCCCACGCCCCTTCTGATCCCCAAGCCTTTTTGTTCTCTGCTCCGTCTGCTTGGAAAGTCTTTCTGAGTCTTCCGTTCTCACTCAGTCAGGGCCTAGCTCAGATATCGCTTCCTTTGAGATGTTCTTCCCGTACCGTAACCCAAAGAGCTGGCAGTCGGTCCCAACTTCTGAGCACTTATGTTTACGCCGAAAATGAACTCGTAGGTGGGCACTGTGCGAAGAAGGTCTAAGATGACTTCTGTCTGTAGTCTGTGCGTACCTGGCATCCGAGTCACTTGTGTTGCTGGGGCTGAGTGTGCGTGCATTGAGGGGGAGGGGAAAGGGGCTTTCCCGGGCCCCATTCCAGGTCTACAGACACAAAGTCTCTGGCCCAAAGTCCCTGGAACCTTTATAAGCCTCAGACCTCCAGTTTCCCTGGTGACGGGCTCCCCAGACACAGGCATGGTGCCTACGTGGAATTCAACAACTCCAAAATAAAAATCGGCAATATCACCTACAGGAAAAGGAAAGAATTGCAGAGACTGGGGCTTTTTTTTTTTTTTTTTTAGCTTTAAAGGAATTTTCTTTTGATGGCATCTTTTTAAAATGTCATATAAATGAATTGAGTCCAAAATAACTACAAGCTTATGTTTTTAATTTGTTTTAGTGTTTTAATTTATTTTTGAGACAGAGAGGGAGAGAAGGAGCACAGGAGCTGGGCAAGGGCAGAGCGAGGGAGACAGAGGATCTGAAGAGGCCTCCATGCAGACAACAGAGACCCAACGCGGGGCCCGAACTGATGAACCGTGAGGTCGTGACCTGAGCGAAAGTCAGAGACGTAACCAACTGAGCCACCCAGGTGCCCCACTACAAGGTTACTTTTATGAAACCAGCCAGATACGTTTGTTGCTGATTTGTCAATTTCCTTCCTGAAAGGTGGGCTCTTTAGGCGTCGGGACTGTGTTTTTCACCTATGCTTCTCCAGACTCAGCACACAACTGGAGAGGAAAGCGTATACTCACGGAAACAAACAAGTGAACAGGAGGAAAGGAAGAATACTATGAGGGAGGTAAAGAAAAGTCCAATCAGGGGTTTAAGGTTAATGATTTTCTACTACTGAATTCGGGAGGACTGCACGGAGGAAGGGGCATGCACCTAAAAGTACAGTAGCTAACCTGTACCCTTTAAGGTAGAAAGTAGGCGAGGGAGGTGGGTGGGGGGTGGGTGGAACGGTCGACGGGGATTAAGGAGGGCACTCGCGGTGAGCACCGGGCGACGTATGGCAGGGTTGAATCACTATGTTGTACACCTGAAACTAATAGGACACTGTATGGTAACTGGAATCTAAAGAAGAACTTGAAAAAGAAATGGAATAAAACAAACAAAGGAAAACCAAAAACAGATAGAAAGTAGGCAATAAATATTTCTGTTTGTACATAGTATGAATTATGTTCAAATAAAAATGAGCTAGGAAGGCAGTAGAAATTTGTCCTTACTTTTTATACCAGTAAGTACAGAATCCATAGGCAGATTCTTTGGTATAAAAACATTCTCCAACTAATAAAACATCAGCAATGCATTAAAAATTCTCGGGGAGGAGAACTATGAAATAAACATAATAAATCACTTTAATGGCAATAAAACCAAGACAAATCAAAGTCCCAGCGTTGACTTTTCCAGCTATCTTTGAACAATTTTGTATCTGGAGAACAAACGTCAACATAATTCCAAAAACTTACAAAGGACAGCATGTAAATATTATATTAAACAGTTTTTCATCTAAAAGCCTTGCCTGCCTCACATTTTATAGCTTTCCCATTCAGAATGCGAATTTTTGCCTGGAAGTTGCTTTGTTTTATTATTTCTGCCACATATGCTTTTAGAGCATTGTGTAGCTGAATACTAATTCAGAAGTTCTTCTTACGTTTTTTAATTCCCTAGATGGAGTTTAATTTCTTTGTTATGACTCCTCAAGCTTTTTGAAATAAAGTAGAATTTAAGGCACACAGATTTATCCTTACTTTGGGGCATCTTAAAGTCTACTGATATCAAATGCTAGGCACAAGTTACCTACGGGTTTAATGCTTCCCACTTTTCTTTTGTTAATGAAATGTTTGCATAGCTGCTACAGTGTGCGTAGGAAGATTAAAACCTGCTGTCACTTTGTGAAGAAAAACCAGGGGCAGATTTAACACATCTGGCCCGGGAATTAAGGGAACCTGGTAAAATCAAAATTGCCCATTAGTGTACAGGAGCCTCTACCTGGGGACCGGAAGCAGGAAGGAAGAGGGGCTGACCTTTAAAACTGACCGAAATCAATTAACCCGTGTACCTGTCAACAGTCCGTGACTGGCGCTTACACGCGGGCCACCTTTAACACACCTATGAATTCCCGAGAACAAGTCCTTCTCTGGTTTCAGATGGAGGAAAACAAAATGAAATGAGCATGATGTGTCAGGATGTTGGGGGGAGGGGGCGGGGTGTCGGCTAATGCTTCGCCAAGGGGACAATCATACCGCAGTATGTCAACGTATGGAATCCACACGTGGTCCGCCTTAAAGTTGCACAGTGCTATCTGTCAATTGCACCTCAGTTCAAAAGAAAGATGGGCCGAGAAAGCAGTCTCCCGGCGGAATCGCAAACGCAGACCCCGTCGAGCAGCTTACAGTCTCTCAGGAAAGAAAGAATGTACCAATAGAAATGAAATAGCAAGTCCCTGGGATAGATGGGAGGGGCAATTCGGCAAGCGGTGTCCCGGGTAGAAACAAAGGGAACGCCCCCCCCCCCCCCCAGAGACCCGCAGCTCCAGCAATGGCCAACACACGCCTCCCCGACTCGACGCCAAGCCCGGTGGACTGGAGAGCGCGCCCATTTGGGGCCGGACGGCTTGTCACCCGCCCGAAGGCTGCAAGAGCTCGCGTCTGTGAGTTTGCACACCCTCCTGAGCTAATCCGTTCGGGGCTGCGCCGAGGGCGCGGACAGGCCAGGCACGGAGGGCTTGGAGGCTTTCACATCTTGACTCTCCGTACTTGAGCGGCTCTTTCACGGAGGGAACTCAGCGTGCGTTTGGGCCGCAGACAGGAGAGCAGAGAGGCCTAGGAATTTAGCAGCTTGCCCAAGGCCAGTCAACCTGGTTCTGAAAACGCCAGAGAGGAGGGAGATCGACCTCTTTGTCCTAAGCACCAGGCCCAGATCCCCTCGACAAAGCGACAAAGCATGCTTCTCTCGGAACACCAGGAGGGGCCCTGTGGCCAGCGGAAGACAGAATGAAAGGGTTAAAGGAACAGACAAAGGAAACCCGCCGCCACTGAAAACAGAGTCCAATGGGTTGAACTGTTCGAGTGACCGATTTTAAGACACTTACACTGCACTTGAGCACCCAACTCATCTGCAGAGCCATCGGGGCGCCCAGGCCCAAACCCGGGGATCGCCGGAGTTGTTCTAAGGGGAGGCTCGCCGGGCAACGGTTCTGGCCTCTCCGGTGTCCTCTGATCACCTCTGCACTGAGAAGCCACGGCGTGGGATTTATCACCGGCGCGAGAGGCCTTGGGCCCAGTGGGGCCTGTCAGTCAAAGATGACCACTGGTCTGCGTTTTGAGAGTTTCCCAGTGGGGCAGTTCTCCGCCCTGTTTCCTTCCAGAACCACCAGCTGATCCGAGGCAGCTCTTCACTTCCTCACTTGTAAGTACCATGCTTGTCTGTCAACAGTACGTTCTAAGGTGAAGGGCAGTCGGCTCCCGGAAGTCGCGCGGCTAAATTCGACTGGCAGACGAGAGACAAGACAGCAGATGGACGCTGCCGGGGAGTCGTGCCTCTCACTCACCCCTCCTTCCCACCCGCTGCCAGAGCCTGCTGCTTCTTCTCTGCACAGTCTGCTTCGCGGCCCTGTCTTCTTCGCCCTGGCACAGGCATGCCCCCAGCAGCCCACCCCCTCACACCTCTGCCCGGCCGGTTCCACTCGGCAAAGCTAGCCTTCCGGGCCTCTGCTCGAGCCACGATTTTTCTATTTGACGTTTTGCCCCTCTTACTCTATTCGTTCCCTGAAGTGTATCATCTTTCCACGAACTCCAAGGCGGCTGGTGTCACAGAATAAATCTCATCATGTATTGTTTGATAGGAGTAAATGATGGAAAACTGCCCACCCATTAAGAGTCCAGAACCTGGACGGGGCACCCGGGTGGCTCGGTAGGTTAAGCGTCTGACGTCGTCTCAGGTCGTGATCTCGCTGTTCATGAGTTCGAGCCCCGCATCAGGCTCAGAGTCTGGAGCCTGCTTCGGATTCTGTGGCTCCCTCTCTCTCTGCCCTTCCCCTGCTCGCTCGCTCTCTCTCTCTCTCTCTCTCTCTCTCAAAAATAAACATTAAAAAAAGAGAGAGAGAGCCCAGAATCCGGAGCCTTCGTTTGCTTGGGTCCGAAACCCACGTGACACTTCTTCCTGGCTGGGTGAGCTACATTCCTGTTTGTAAAATGCAGATAATAATAGTCCTTACCTTACAAGGTTTTTCTGAGAATCAAATAGGTGAATACATGAAGTTCTTAGAACAGTGCCCGATAAGTAAGTATTACATAAGGTTAAATAAAAATGAATAAATAGGAAAGAGCATAAATATGGTTGCAAATATTTCTGCTGGTCTGATCTTTACATGAGGAGACAATTCTTGCCCAATAGAAAACTCAAAATATCTAAAATGACTACCACGATTTTATATACAATCGTCTTTCTCTGTAATAATAGAAATGTTGCTGTTTCAAACCATGCGCTACCAGGACAAACCGTTGTTTTATGAGGCCTTTCTGGAGACCAATGAGGTTTTAAAAATAAGCCACCACGAGGGGGCGCCTGGTGTCTCAGTCGGTCAAGCCTCTGAACTCTTGATCTCAGCTCAGGATCTTAGGTTCCTGAGTTCGCGCCCCACTGGTGTCCACACCCCCGCCTTGGCCCCGGGGATCCCACTGAAAAAAAGACAAGCCACCAACTCCTTAGAGATACCACATACTCTCATCTCCCTATGTCTTCGCTCAGCCCTTTCTTTCTGCTTCAATTGTCCTTGGGACCCGCCTTTCCCGGTCATAACCCCAGGCGTGGTCTAAGGCTCCAATGACACGTTCTTTGCTACCTATGGCCCCTCCAAGCAGGCGTGAATGGCTTCCTTGCCTGCCCTCCCACATGACAGCAGGTCCCTGGACCGGAAGTGCAGGCGCGTTCCAAGCCGCACGTGGTTAGCTGCCTACACGCCTCCCTCCTCCCTGGGTTGAGAACTCTGGGAGGGCGGAGCCCGGCTTCCTTCACGTTTGCATCCTCGGTGCCCGCGTAGTTCAGGATGTGGCCAAGAGCGCTGCTCAGCCAATGCGGAAGGACGTGTGCGTAAAGTGACGTGTTCCGTTTGGCTTTCCCACTCTTGGCTCGGCTAAGCGGTACTTGGAAAATAACAATGACGGGACTCTTGTCCAGCTATTTGAAAGTCCAAGGACAATCGTGACTCTTCTACATTTGGCCCTGCTTTTCTCTCTCTCAGAAACAAAACAAAACAAAACGATGCTTCCTCAGTAGTTCTTTATGCTTCCCACGCCCTCACCCCGTGATTTTCCATGACATTCCCTTGGCAGTCATACCTCTTGACTCTCGACCTCTTGGCCTATTACTGTAACGCGAAATCTCTGGGAGCATCGGCCTGAGACACCGGCAGTGATCACCAGTGTCGGTGTCCTCTCCCCCCTAGATTCACGGGAGGACTGCGTCTGCCAGTTTCCCTTACACGGTTTACAGGAGCAGCCGTGTAACAGAGGTGAGCTAAAGGGACGTGAGTAGAAGGGGTCTGTGCCTCTCCCGGGCCTGGCTCACATCTGTCTCGTTCTCTGTGTGCCCACCGAATGAGCGAGGCCTCCAAGGACAAGATGAAGGGAGCCCCGCTCACTGAATGCGGGGAGAAAACTCTCTTCCGCTGCCTGAGAGAGGGCGGTGAGCAGAGCAGTTCAAGGCCTCTCGGGTTAAGCCCCCCGGATTTTAGGGCTGCTTGCCACAGAAACGAGCGCTCCAGGAAAATACCTCAGCACCTAACACAGTGCCTGTCACGTTGCAGTCTCCTTGTCAATGACAAATGAACCAAAGGCTAATGAGGAATAAAATTCATCTGCAAGACCACGAGTTCTTTCTGGTTACACTAAGCTAGAAAGGGAACGAGGAGCCCCCAGATGCGACGAGAACCCCCCAAATGCGACAAGAACCAAAGCCGAGTGAACACTCGGAGGTTTGCTCTTGGACTGGAGGACGGAACGGTGCTGCGCTGACTTGCCTTACCCGACCTCCTCTCCCTTAACTGCTAGACAGATTCATGCATCCGGGACGCTTGGACTTCTCTAGATTTTAGAGCCTGGAGCTTCTGGCCTGCCCTTAGCTGCTGCCTCCCATATGCCAATGAAGTCCAACATGCCTGTAACTTAGAAAAAAGCTTAGGAGATTAAGATGTACGTTTTCTGGAACATAGCCATCGTGCCACTCTTGGAGAAGCATCTGCAAGGAATCATGTTGATTGTATCTATCCGGTTGGGTTCTGAGACCTAAACCCTAACACCCACGGTACAGAATAACACTTTTCCATATCGGAAAGCATCGACTTAGATGAACGCGTACGTATCATACGGGGTATCTACGCCACATGACCTCAGTCCATCAAATTGAATCAACTGCAGTTCGGCAGGGCGAGGGAAGGAAGTGATGGGAAATGAAGCCAGAGAGAGGAGAAGGGCCAGATCATACAGCACATCCCCTCTAACGCTATTTTAGGCCCTCAGGGAGCTATTAAAGAGATTTAATAAGAGGTATGTTGTGATCTGATTTCTGGTTTGGGGAGATCACTCCGGCTGCTGTGTAGAGAATGAATCTGAAGTGACAAGACTGTAGACAGACAGACGAGCCAGTGGACTGTTGGCAAAGAATGAGGAGTCCTCGAAAGAAGGCAGCGTCCGGGGATACAAAGTGAGAAGTGTACTGTAAGAACACAAATGTGGCCGGATAGAAAAGGTACCTGGTCCTTTACTATGTCACGTGTGACATGGTTTGTTAATGCCCCAGAGGTAACTGGAACTCTCAGAGGAAAGCTAGTGGGTGTAGAATACAGTGGGACTTGGCTTGGGCAGCAATATGCTTCCATATATTTGCCCTAAAGTAAAATTTCTGCATTAATCAGGTCTTATCACGGGGTCACTCTGAACCTAGAAGAACTTAAAAGTCTTGGGACTTATTAAGATGAACGGCTCTAAAGCCACATCCCTCCCTTTGAAACTCTGTGCCCGTTGCCCTTGAGAAGAGATTACTGCTTTGCATCACACACAAGGGCGAACCTTGATACGCAAGTTCATTACCGGGAGAAGAACAGAGCTCTGGAACGATGGTTCGTATCTCCTTTCTGGAGTTTCACTTAAAGAACCCCTTATAATAGTAGTAGAGGACGCAAAAGCGAGCTTAGGGCATATGGGTCTGTATTTGCATCCGCTCTCCAGTACTTACGACGTAGCGAAGGCTAATAAACCTGTCTGAGCTTCGGTTTCGTCATTTACTAAATGGTAGCAAAGCTACTTGTCTGACAGGGTTTTCATTCAACAGAGGTGCCCTGGGCAGCTACTACGTGCTGGGCACCGGGCCGGGCACTAGGAACACAATAGCAGACGGGACGGTCTATGGCCCCGTCCACATGGAGTTTCTGTTCTAGTAGGAGCTCAGCACTAGACAAACTGCACACGGGGCCTGGAACAGACGCCGAGGAAAGCATGGTTATCATTTTTCAACCAGCCGGTGTCGGACTCATCACACGGTCCACCTGACCTTCTGCTCAAACCGTTAACACGGGCGGAACCGTTATGCGCGTGCGTCATATACATGTCCCCCATCCACCACCTGATGCGCGCATCCCCACGACGGCGCTGAAAAACAAGAGGAAATACGACCGAGGACTCCGAGATTGTGAGGACCTTCTTGAAGGAAATGCAATTGAATTTGTCTGAGATACAGAAACAAGAGAGAACACAGCCTAAAGGGCAGGAAGGGACCAACCACTTCTAAGGTAATGGTGGAATTAGAGACTCCAAGAACAGAGACAACAAAGACCCCAAGGGATGCCTGGGAAATTTTTCAAGGTGATTCATATACAATATTCAGAACGTAAGAGAAAGACATCTTCTCCCAGCAATCCCTATAGCTCCACGCTAACACACACACACACACACACACACACACACACACGCACACGCGCGCGCGCGCAGTTGAGCATTTGACCTTCAACTAAACCCAAAAACGATCTACCTGAGTGGAAAAAGCTCCTTACGAGAGTTCAGGAACGTGACGGAGAAGGAAGGGCCGGGAGAGCAGTGTTGCCCAGGAAAGAGATACACTCCACCAGCGGCAGAGGCCCGCTTCCTCCCCCAGAGCCTCCGCCAGCCACCTGCTGTCCCGGGAGGAGAGCACCACCGGGCCAACAGAGCTGCCCCTCTCAGATCGAGACTGGTGGATGCGAGTCGTCATTCAAAATCAAGTAGATCTTCGTATCTGAGAGAAACGAGGAAGGTGAAAGAAAAGCACCGCGATGTGTAACCTGGACAAAGGTCCAGAGCTGACCCTGTAGGAAATGGGTCATTTAGGGAGCGAAGGAGAAGTGCACATACTTCGAAGAATGGGAATGGAGGCTTCATTTATGAAGAAGAACAGACTTCTAGGACAAAAAGCAACCCAACAGTAAGAAAACGTACTTAAAAGCTAAAACGATGACTGGCAAAATATGACATTTGATAAAAGGGCCGAATCACAGAATAGAAACAGGGAAAAACGAAATTCATGATCTGGAAGATAAAGTTGAGGGAATCTTTCAGAATATAGAAAAAAAAATGATAAGACATGGAACAGTGGGGTGGGGGGTGTTCAGAGGTATAAATTCCGAAAACCACTAATAGGAGTCAAAAGAACAAGCCCCTGATGAATGGATAAGAGGAAATCATCTGAGAGCCAGCACAGGAGCAATCCCCAGGGTGAAGGAAACACAGAACATGTCGATGTGAAAGGGATCCACTGAATATTACACGGGGTGAATGAAGACAGCACCCCCTCTCCCACATTTGGACACATCCTGACAAAATTTCAGTCGTCTAAATCTAAAAAGCCTCCAGAGAAGGAAAACAAAACTCAGACCCGTACCAGACTTATCATTAGTAATTCTGCATGACAGTGATTTTGAACCCAAAAATCAGTATCTAGGCAAGCCACCATTCAAATGTGAGGGTAAGCTAAAGACATGTTTGGACAAACAAGAAATCAGAAAGTGTACTATCTAGAGACCCTCTCCAAAACAAATATTTGCTAATATGTCCTAACAAAACAAAATAAGGAAGGAAGGAAGGAGGAAGGGAGGGAGGGAGGAAGGAAGGAAGGAAGGAAGTGAGGGAGGGAGGGAGGGAGGAAGAAGGGAGAAAGGAAGGAAGGAGGAAGGAAGGAAGAAGGGAGAGAGGAAGGAAGGAGGGAGGAAGGAAGGAAGGAAGAAGGGAGGGAGGAAGGAAGTAGGGAGGGAGGGAGGAAGGCAGGAAGGCAGGAAGGCAGGAAGGAAGGAAGGAAGGAAGGAAGGAAGGAAGAAGGAAGGAAGAAGGGAGGGAGGGAGGAAAGAAGGAGGGAAGGAAGGGAGGGAGGAAGGAGGGAAGGAATGGAGGAAGGAAGGGAGGGAGGAGGGAAGGAATGGAGGAAGGAAGGGAGGGAGGAAGGAAGGAAGGAAGGAAGGAAGGAAGGAAGGAGGAAAGGAAGGGAGGGAGGAAGGAGGGAAGGAAGGGAGGGAGGAAGAAGGGAGGAAGGAAGGGAGGGAGGAAGGAAGGGAGGGAGGGAGGAAGGGAGGGAGGAAGGGAGGGAGGGAGGGAGGGAGGAAGATGAAACTGGACACATGAGTGACAATCAAAGAATGCAGTATGAATGCAGTATAATTTCCGGTTACATCTAAATAAATGTGTTTATATTGATGACAATATAGAACAAAAACCTGCCATGAAGACTACACGAGGGATCTTAGGGGAATGGGAGAAAGTAATAGACTTTCTTCTATTTCAGAGGGAGCAGAAAAATGCGGATTAGTTCAGGGCACCTGAGTGGCTCAGTCGATTAAGTGTCCAACTCTTGATTTCAACTCAGGTCATGATCTCATGGTTCATGAGATCGAGCCCCACATCAGGCTCTGTGAAGAACCTGCTTGGGATTCTCTCTCTCCCTCTCTCTGCCCCTTCCCCACCTGTGCTCGCTCTCTCTCGCTCTCTCTCTCTCTCTCAAGACAAATAAATATACTTTAAAAAATCACTACATTGTATACCTTAAACTTACAATGTTATATGTCAATCATATCTCAATAAAGCTGGAAAAAATTTAAAATTTTGCCTATCCGGTGGAGAAGAAAAATCTTATGCTTGGTATTAATTCAAATTTTCCTAATTAATAATTATGATGATATAAACTTTATATCTTTATTGCCCATATGACCCTCCTGTGAAATGTCTTTATGATTTTTGCTTATTTTCCTACTGAGTTTTTCCCTTTGACTTTAGGTTAGTAGATCTGCATACATTCTGGATTTTAATTGTGTCTGTAGTTTATGTTTTACATATTTTCTTTCAGCCTTCCACTTATATTTTGCTTTTCCTTATGGTGTCTGTAATTAAATGATAAGCCTTTCCATGCTCAAATCTGTTGGGTTTTTTTCTGTAGGCTTCTGGGTTTCATGTCTTACTTAGGAAGGTCTTTTCCACTTTGAAACAATGAGAAAAATTCTCTTGATTTTTCCAGTATGTTTAAAATTGGGTAGTTTTCATACCCAAGTCTTTAATCTGTATGGAGTTTAATTTTTTAATGATCTTATGAAAAGACCCAATCACGTTTTTTACAAATAGACAACTGTCCTAAGACTATTTGATAAATGTTTAATTTATCCCTCACTGATTTATTACACATCAAGTTTTTCGATAAACCCATATTTGTTTTTCGATTTAATTTTATGTTCCACTGATGTATTTTTCTAGTCTGCCAGTGGTACACTCTACTCATGATCACTTTATACGTAGGGCTACTCCCTCACTCCTATTGTGCTAGATGAAATATGTCCCCTCTATTCCCATGCATTTTCTTTTTATATTTATTTATTTTGGGGGCACCTGGGTGGCTCAGTCAGTTAAGCATCTGACTTCAGCTCAGGTCATGATCTCACAGTTCGTGAGTTCAAGCCCCACATCAGACTCTGTGCTGACAGCTCAGAGCCTGGAGCCTGCTTCGGATTCTGTGTCTCCCCCTCTCTCTGCCCCTCCCCAACTTGTGTTCTATCTCTCAAAAATAAATAAACATTAAAAATGTTAATTAAAATGCTTTGGATTCTCTGTCTCTCTCTCTCTCCCTCTGTCCCTCCCCCACTCATGCTCTGTCCTTCTCTCTCAAGAATAAATAAACATTTAAAGAGTTTTAATTGTACTTATTTGCATTCAAGAAGATATAACCATCATATTTATGCACCCAACATTAGAGCACCTAAGTATATAACATAAATGCTAACAAAACTAAAAGGAGAAAGAAACAAATGTCAATAATATTTGGGAATTTTACTACCCCTCTCTCAACAATGATTGGGACCATCCAGGCAGAGAATCAATAAAGAAACAGCAGATATGGGGCACCTGGGTGGCTCGATCAGTTGCGCAACTGACTTCGGCTCAGGTCATCATCTCATGGCTGGGCTCCTGAGTTCGGGCCCCGCTTTGGGCTCTGTGCTGACAGCTCAGAGCCTGGAGCCTGCTTCGGATTCTGTGTCTCCCTCTCTCTCTGCCCCTCCCCCACTCATGCTGTCTCTTTCTCTCAAAAAGATAAACATTAAAAAAATTTTTTCAAAAAGAAACAGCAGATCTGAGCAACGCTATAGACCAAATGGACCTAACAGACATACAGAAAATTCCATACGACAATAGCAGAATACACATTATTTTGAAGCACATCTGGAATGTTTTCTAGGATAGACCATATGCTCGGCCACAAAACAAATCTCAACAAATTCAAGATGGTAGACATTATATCAAGTATCATTTCTGACCACAATGGAATGAAGCTAGAAATCCGTAACAGGAGGAAAGCTGGGAAATTCACAAATGCATGGAAATTAAACCACACAACCCTGAACAACCAATGAATCCAAAAAGAAGTCAAAATAGAAATAAAGAAATATCTTGAAATAAATGCAAACGGAATCACAACAAACCAAAACTTATGGCTATAGTAAAACAAACAAACAAACAAAAAACAGCCCTAAAAGGGAAGTTTTCAGTGATAAACACATACATCAAGAAAAAAGAAAGATCTTGGGGTACTTGGGTGTCTCAGTCGGCTAAGCGCCTGACTTTGGCTCAGGTCATGTTCTCGTGGTTGGTGAATTCATGCCCTGCATCGGGCTCTGTGCAGATAGCTCAGAACCTGCTTCAGATCCTCAGTCTCCCTCTCTCTCTCTACCCCTCCCCAGCTCTCTCTCTCTCTCTCTCTCTCTCAAAAATAAACATTTAAAAAAAATTTTAAGGAAAAAAGAAAGATCTCAGATAAGCAACCTAACTTTACACCACAAAGAACTCTGAAAATAAGAACAAACTAAGCCCAAAGTTACCAGAAGAAGGGAAATAATGAAGGTTAGAGCAGAAATAGATGACATAGAGAATAGAAAGACAATAGAAAACATGGAGAGAACCAAGGGTTGGCTCTCTGAAACGATAAACAAAATTGGCAAACCTTTAGATAGACTAACCAAGAAAAAAAAAAACAGAGAGGACACAAATAAATAAAATTATAAACAAAATTTTTGAATTCTACACTTTGGTTCGTAAACATTTCGTCTCATACGTTATTGGGGACAACATAAATGGCCGGTCCCTTTTGAGAGCAACTGGTGGGGTCTACCTACAATTTAAATGCACAGATGCTTCAAACCCATGATTTGATTTCTTGGTATTTATCCTTCTGTGAACCGAGAGACATGCACAATGCCATTCACCACATCTCTGCTGGGGAAGATAGCTACATAAATTATGGTATCATCTATACTGTGGATTAATAGGATACATTTAACACACTGACATATGCACTGACATAAAAAGATCTGTAATATAAATAATGTAGTGAAAATAAGAGAGTGATAAAATAATACATAGAGCAAAGTCCAACTGACATAAAAATGGTTATTTATACATGTTCACAGTTGTTCTTTCTGGGAAAGAAAAGGGGAAAAAAAGACATATTCTTTATTTTCGTGTTAGATTCTGCATGTTTGAGAACATCTTTCACTATAAGATAGTATCCACATATCGCTTGAGTAAATACAAATTAAAATATCTCTGCTTTCTTTCCTAATTCCTTCTCTTGGAGAAATCGTATTTCCATAAGCTTTATTAATCTTTTCTTATTTCTCTTTAATATGACAAGCATAATTACCAATTTAAAAGTTTCACTGGCTTTATTAAATTATTGTAAATTCAACTTTTTAATCCTAGCGAATTTATTCCGCTTACTTGGGGAGCTATAAAAGGGGAAAAAAAACACGTTGCATAACTGCTCAATTTCTTTAGTTTCCCTGGGCCTAAAAAATCATTAGACATATTTTCTTTTTTTTTGTTTGTTTTAATTTATTTAGTTTGAGAGACAGAGAGAGAGAGAGAAAGCAGTGTGGGAAGGGCAGAGGGAGAAAAAGAGAGAGAGAGAGAATCCCAAGCAGGCTCTGAGCTGTCAGCACAGAGCCTGATACGAGGCTTGCACTCACGAACCATGAGATCATGACAGGAGCCAAAGTCGGACGCCTAACCGACCGAGCCACCCAGGCGCCCCTGGACATACTTTCGACGGTCATACTATGGCCAGTGGCTATTGATGAGTCTAATCCAGCATACTGATGAGTCAAATGCAGATAATTCTCTCTCTCTTCCATTCCTGAGTCACTGTAGCCACTTACCTCTCATTAGAAGTCACAGTCAAATCAGCTTTTGCACAAAAATAGTCTTCGTGAATGTGAACAACTGGCAGTTTTAATACTTAAGCAGGGCATGCAAGTATTATACTTCACAGGAGTTTTTATTAATGCGAGGGGCGCCTGGGTGGCTCAGTCAGTGAAGCGTCCGACTTCGGCTCGGGTCATGATCTCGCGGTTCGAGCCCCGCATCGGGCTCTGTGCTGACAGCTCGGAGCCCGGAGCCTGCTTTGGATTCTGTGTCTCCGTCTCTCTCTGCTCCTCCCCTGCTCACACTCTGTCTCTGTCTCTGTCTCTCTCTCTCAAAAATAAATAAATATTAAAAAAAATTTTTTTAATCTTGGACGGAAATCATGGATGTCTTCTCGCGTGTTGTCAGAGCAATATCTCATTTTCTTTATATGTAGGACGCAGCTAATGATACTTGTCCTTGTCCCCTCACAGGATTATAGAAGGATTCACACGAAATACTGAAGAGCAAAGCACTATGCACATGGGAGGTGTGACTATTACATGAGAATCAGCCCATTGATGCCGTACAGGTTCAGTCAACAGAAAGCCAAAATAACTATGTAAGCCCTGTGCTTCTCTTTCAAAAAAAACAAAAATTCTAGTATCATAGAGTCACAAGTATACTTGTGTGGGACGATAGCAGTCAGTCTTTGTCACGCTTTGTTATCTTTCGGTCAGCGATGCTCTTTGGTGTTGGAATAGCTGCTTTAGTCTCTTGGCGGGGGGGAAGCTCAGTGCTTTCGGTGCAGGGAAGGGTTTGCAGAGAACAGGGCTAAGCAACAACAACCAGTAGCCGGATGATGATTCAGGGCTTTCCTTTAACTCGATGGAACTTGAAAGCTTTTTAAAAATCTTTCCCTGCAGCAAACATTTTAAATACTAAGACCAGAAAAAAATGAAGTCAGCTTTGAACGTTTTTTCAGGTTGCATGCTCTATTTGTGTTTAAAATAAACTAGAGCCCTGTGAAAGGGAAGGGCGGAGCAGACAGAATCAGGAGAGGAGAAGCCCAGACAGAGATGAGATTTGGAAAAGTTCCGGCCAACCCAGAGCAGAGCTCCAGGCCAAAGAGGAAGAGCTAGAGAGTTCTCCCTTGGCCCCAACAGCCAGGCCCTTGTACCGCTGTCCTTTTCAGTCATCAGCTAGGGCTTACCTGGCAAGACTGTGGCCTTGCCTGGAAGGCTGAGATGTTTCGTGAAGAAGACTGTAAGCTAGCCGCGATCCTTTCCCGTAGGGAGGTCCGGGCACACGCATTCATGGCTGTCACAGAGGTGCCAGAGTTTTGGTGAGAAAGGGCATAAAAACAGAGAGGGGGGCAAACCAGAAGAGACTCTTAATGACAGAGAACAAACTGAGGGTTGACGGAGGGAGGTGGGGGGGAGGATGGGCTAACTGGGTGACGGGCACGAAGGAGGGCGCCCGTTGGGAGGAGCACCGGGTGTCGTATGCAATCGTGAACCACCGAATTCTATTCCCGAAACCATGTTACATGACATGTTAACTAACTGAATTTTTAAATAAAATCTTTAAAATAAAAAAGTCGTCTAGGAGGGCTAATGAGTATATGAGGTAAATGAAGTAGGGTTTCTGGGTTGCCCTAAGGACTCACTTGGAATTAGCGGTCACGTATTTATTAAACAGAAGCCAGTCAGCGCGACTGATTGTGTGCGTCCCCCAATTCATGGTCACCAACAGGTGAACAGTAGGTACGTGGGCGAGCAGCGCATACATCGAGGGGCGGATTTACCAGACTTGGGATGTCTCTATTCGGGTAGACCAGAGGGCCGCATCTGTACAGTCCATTCGGCTCCAAAATTCTAGACTCTTCTTGGGCATAAAGGTAGTATTTCACCCCCATGTCTCCCACGCTGATTCCAGGGGAAGGCAAAATGCAGCCCAGGGGCCAAATCCGGGTTGACTGTTTTTGTCAAGAAAACTTTATTGCAACATAGTCAACCCCGTTCGTTTATTGCCTATGGCTGTTTCCGTCTTACAAGGCAGAGTTGAGTGGTCACAACGGAGGTAGTATGGCCCCCAAAGCCTAAAATATTTACTTTCTGGCCCTTTACGGACAAAGTTGGTCTCTTGATTAGGCTGTGGCTTCTGTGGGTCCCTCCGCAAACTGCTGCTTCAAAGAGCATGACCACCTGGCAAGGACGGGGGGCACAGGAGGGGGCACAAGTGTGACCACAGCTAGATCCCCCGGGCCCTAGCAAATTGCTTCACGTTTAGATGGTGCACGTGCATTTCTGTTGAAAGAATTTGTGTTAAATATGATCTCAGTTTGGTATTCGTTCGTTTGTTCTACAAATATCTAAGCAGCTCGTCTGTGCTAAGTCAGTCTTCCAGGGGCTAGGGATACAGCATATAGTTACGATATCATTATTACTGAATACTTTGTCACAACTAGGTATTTCTCTCCTATTTTCCAAGTGAAAATAATACTATCCGTCCAATATATATACTACTTTCTCATCTATAAATAATGTCCAACGAATAATTCTGTATTAAATAAAACTATACGTAAGCCGACACGTGGAAGCGAATGCAGGCTCCTAAAATTCTGCTGAAATGTTTAACGCACTTTACTTTTACGTGGGGCTTGGCACGCTCAGTTTATAAACAACTGTTATTTCTAGCTCCAGTCTCCGCTGACCTTAACCTTGTCTTGTGGCACTCACTCCGCGGGTATTTAAGCCACCGGTCACGCAGGTGTGGACTTCGAGAACCAGTGTGGCGGTCACAGCTCACACGCCCTATCGCCTTGCAGAAGTGGGAGCTGAGACCAAAGGGCCAGGCTCAGTACCTACAATTCAGGTGAAAGAAGTTGGCTTGCCACTTCCAGCGGGTTCTGGAGATGGCGGAGGAAAGAGGATTATGGACTCCAGGAAATGGAGACGTCGGGGGTCGTGGAGAAAGGTGAGAGAGAAAAACGTGGAAGGCAGTGCTAGAACTGGGCAAAGGCAGGCTGTTCAGAAGACCAGATCAGGGCTACCCGGGGCCGAGTGAGAAATCGCCCAAGTGCACATCCAACATCAGCATGGACAGTGACACCAGCGCGACGGCCGCTCGGGAAATGCAGGGGTCTCTGACCCCTCCGCCAGAAGGAACATCAGAAGACACAACGGCGGGGACGCTGGGCAAAACCGGACTCTCGCATGGCTCGTCTGGCTTTCGTTCGTTGTCTGCAGAGATGATGGTTGTCGTAGGGTTTCTGCTCATTCAGTTTCTCGCTCCGCGTGAAACCGCAATTTGTGTGGGTTGCTCGCTAAGCAGGGCGAGAAGGGAGGTCAGCTGCTCTTGGGGACCGAGTCGTGTCCCCTCCCACACTCGTACGATCAAGTGCCAAAGCCCAGCGTGGCTGTACTTGGATAGAGGGCCTTGACAAGGGTAAGTAAGGTGCAAGGAAGTCATAAGAGTGGGGTCCTAATCCTACAGAACCGGTGTCCTATGAGGAGAAGGGGCACAGATCTCTGTCTGCACACTCACAGAGAAGGGGCCATGTGAGGACACAGTAAGGAGGCGGCCATCTGCAAGCCAGCAAGAGCACTCTCACCAGAAATGGAAGCTGCCGGCAAGGACCTCGATCTGGGACCACTGCCCTGCATCTTCTAGGTAAGGATTAATGCCATGCAGAGCTCGACACACGCAGAGAAATGAAGCCACGTCGCCGCCATCAGGGATAGCTCTGCACCGAGGGAGGGGTTCCCACTGGTCTCACATCGAGGGCCTTCTGCGCGCTGAGGCTGCGAGGCTGTTTCTCGAAACCATGTCATGCTCGCAGACTGCCACGGGCCACCAACTGTAGGACGACAGCTACAGGACAAACCCCACGGGCCTTGGATTGCCTTACCAACCCCCCTCCAGTCCTGCTCTCGTTTGAAATGCGGGGCCACCACCGGGGTCCCTTTGCGCCCAGACGCTCTAAACCCCAGCTCCGCTTCCTGAATGTGCCTTCCTCTTGTGTGCTTCAGTGACTTTGAGTCATCGCCCTGTCTAGAACGTCCTCCCCCACATCAAGCCTCCGCTCCTCAACTACCTGCCACACCTTCCCCTCCCAGGGCCAGCTCAGGTGTCGCTGTGCTTCAATCTCTCCCACCTTAGGCGGAACTAATTGCTCCCTCGTCTTTGTCCCTACGTACATTTCCCTTTAATAGCACTTGTCACATGAAATTGCAGTTGCTTTTTAGAGTGTCCACCCCCTAAAAGAATGAGTTCTTCAAAGCAGGGAACATAGCTTACTCATCTCTGAGAGGAGAACAATACCAGTTCAATAAGAGCTGCTGAATGAGCGTTCGATGAATTTACATCGACGTTCAGGAAGATCGTTATGAAAGAGCAATGAGGCCCCTTTGGAATAGCTAAATGAATAAGCTGACAGTCTCCTCATGCAAGATTCCTTTCTCTAGCTGAGCCACAGTCATCATCACGAGGATTCAGCTGGCCAGAAGTCACATTTGGATGAGAAGCAAAGTCCATGATTCTGGTCAGCGAGGAGGAGGGAAGGGGCCACAGAAGAACTACACGCAAATATCTGCGAATGAGAAGAAAGCAAGCTGACTCAACGGCTCCCTTCTTTGTAAGATGGGAGATTTAGGTGAGGTGACGTCTAAGAGCCTTCCAAAGCCCACAGTCTTTGTACGACTTGCCAGACAGGCAAGAGAACACCCGTCTCCCCGGCCCCGGGTTTATCGTTTCGTGCTTACGACCCGCTCAACAGGCCAACCTTCCACCACCTCCAAGGACACGGTTACCTTGAAAGGGCTGGGGTGAAAGTAGGCTTAGAAAACCCAAAACACCCATTGCAACACTCAGTTATGCAGCTGCCTGCCTGCGCTGCCTTCCTGGACCCAACAAGCCATCAGATTTAATGAACGGGGTCACCTGGGGGCAGCTCCCACACATTTAAACAGCAGCAAGGCCGACAGGCCACTCCTTCCTGGGCTAACTGGGGCCATTGCAAAGTAGACATCAGATTTCCAACGTGGAACCAAAGCAGTGGTCTTAGAAAACATAAGCTGAGGAGGGTGCCTCTCGGACAGTAGACGTGTCTTAACCAGATAGTCGACCCAGTGTAGATAAATCTACTTTGGAACCTTGGTGATAACTGTCAGATTAAACTGCTCACTGCTTAACTACTTCACATCGAGGGTAGAGACCCCATTCCGGGAGATTTTCACTTCGGTGATAAGCGAACTATCATCATCTAAGCCGTGTCTGGGCGAGCTATTAAAACCAGAATCCTCGGGGCGCCTGGGTGGCTCGGTCGGTTAAGCGTCCGACTTCGGCTCAGGTCATGATCTCATGGTCCGTGGGTTCAAGCCCCGTGTCGGGCTCTGTGCTGACAGCTCAGAGCCTGGCGCCTGTTTCAGATTCTGTGTCTCCCTCTCTCTGTGGCCCTCCCCCGTTCATGCTCTGTCTCTCTCTGTCTCAAAAATAAATAAACTTTAAAAAAAAAATTAAAAAAAAATAAATAAAACCAGAATCCTACAGGTGTAGGGTAGGGGGAACTTCAGAGGCCACATTTCTTTTACAGATGAGAAACGTGAAATCTAAAGAGGCTCAGCTGTGGGGCACCTGGGTGGCTCAGTCAGTTAAGCGTCCGACTTCAGCTCGGGTCATGATCTCACAGTCCATGAGTTCGAGCCCTGCGGCGGGCTCTGTGCTGACAGCACAGAACCTGCTGGGGATTTTTCTCTTCCTCTCTGTCTCTGCCCCTCCTCGACTTGCGCTCTCTCGATCTCTTTCTCAAAAATAAATAAACATAAAAGAATTTCATATGAAAAAAATCCTACAAACCCACTCCCTCCACACACCCTTACCCTGTCAGTACCGCCTGGGTGTCTATAGGAGACGATACGTGCTCCTTACCCTGGCGCCCAAGACCATGTGTGACTTGACTTCTTTGACCTTTGCGGCAGCACTCACCCCGGCTCCTCCCCGTCCTGGTCTTGACTCTGCAACAACTCAACATCCTTGTTGGCTCCCCTAAGTGTGATCTCGTCACACTGACTTCAATAAGCCTTCCTAGAGAGCCCCTTTCAGAACCAATCTCTCCATTCGCTCTCACCCTTACCGCTACTAGTAGAGTCCCGGGCACATCCTTCCTTGCATTTAGAGGACCTCTTCATATGTGTCTCCCCATTAGATTGTAAGTTTGGGAATCCCCAAGATTCCTTGCATGGAGCTCGGCATATAATACATGCTCAATAAAGTCTATGTGTTTGCATTTTAATTGAGACCGTAGGTCGGGGAGAGGGCACGAAAGATCTTGCTGTGCGGGGGCTCTGGGGAAAAAAATGCAAAGCAGCCGACACAAGTCTGTATGGCCCTTCTGGTCTGCATATTTCCCCGCCTCTGAGATCCAATACTCTCGTCCTGGCAGACCTAGATTCCCCTAACGTGCTCTGCACACCCCAAAAGTTACCTCTTCCCCGCTCCCATCTCAAATCTGCTTCCAAGCCTCCATTCTCTGAGTAGCTGATCTCAGTTGGGCATTAAGGAGGGAAGCACTTTGTTTCAGGGAATACCGGCAGGGGTACAGGTGCTGGGGCAGACCTTTGCACATACCTACTGAACGCCCCCAGGAAATAGTTCATGGGAAGCCATGAATGCGATTCAGAGTAGTGCTTGCCAGCATATCAACTATTGGTTCATTTCTCTCCTCTTGCCAAATGAATGAATGCTCTTAGGAGAGTGTATTGGATTCAACCACAAAAACCTGTTCCTTCTAGAAATTGGTTTTCTCCATACAGGGACTGGGTCATTAAAAAACCCAGGCAATAGTTCATTAATCTAGTTGGCGTCTTCTAGTTAGTCCCAGTTAGCTATACACAGCGGCTGCAGACAGCTCTATGGAATAAGCTCGGAGTCAGAAGACTGGGTTTAAGTCTTGTCTCCACCAAAGAATGTCATTTTAGGTCCTCCAGAATGGGGATACCAAGACAGAGTCAGAAGTGCAAAGGGTTTATTGGCAGTAGCCACTGTGATATAAAAGGGGGAACAGAGGGCGGGACTAGGCGTAGAAGCTTTCCGAGAACAACACAGGTATGGTATGTGTGAAAGGAGGGAGGAAGGAAGGAGGGGTGGTTACAAAGAGCCTCAGGTTGTGGTGTAGGTTTTAGAACGTCTCATCCAGCCCAAGAGGGAACTCCAGAGTGGTAGCTGGAAATAGCCAGACCCTAGTATGCCACTGTGCTCAGTCACTGGCTAGAGCCCCCCAAGGAGAGCCTGTCCCAGGCTTGAACGCCCCAGTGGAGACCAAAGGCGCTGCATGTGGAGGTTGTCGACTGAAGGCCCTCCTTATAGAAAGTTGTCTCGGGCGCCTGGGTGGCCCAGTCGGTGAAGCATCCGACTTCGGCTCAGGTCATGATCTCACGGTTCACGGATTCGAGCCCCGCGTCGGGCTCTGTGCTGACAGCTCGGGGCCCGGAGCCTGCTTCCGATTCTGTGCCTCCCCCTCTCTCTCTGCCCCTCCCCCACTGGTACTCTGCCTCTCTCTCTCTCTCTCAAAAATAAATAAACATTAAAAAAAAGAAAGTTGTCTCTTAAAAAATCTGAGTGGCACACTCAGACTGCCACGACTGCCACACAAGTGGATTCCTTTAATCTTACCTCGTTTCTACTTCCTCTTCTGCAAAATGGGGGGGGGGGGGGGGGGAAGACGTAGCAATCATACGGATCCAATAAACCAACCTGGCTTGCAGATTGGTCGGGTTTGCTCGCGCAGAGAGTAGGGTTTTGTGTACAGAGCAGGCTTCCGAGAGAAATGCAACTGAGGTGACGTCTTACAAAGTGGAAGGGTGACAAAGTTTTGGAAGTCATTTGGAGTATGTGCGCACACACACAACACACGCGTGCATGTTTAATCACACAATAGCTCACTGTATCTTTGTAATTGCGTAACTTCCCAGCCGCTTTTTTTTAAGTTTTGTTTCCTTGGGGAGAGAGTGGCATGATCTGAGCTGAAACCAAGAGTCAGGTGCTTACCTGACTGAGCCACCCAGGCACCCCGCTTCCAAGGCACTTTGATATACATTAATTTGCTTCTCACAACACTGTAGACCCATGTTTTGCTCTCCCTATTTCAAAAAAAAGAAAGCTAAGGCTCAGAGAGGTTTAGGTAAATAGCTCAAGGTTGCAGAGCTGGTGACAGGACTATGTTTCAAATCTAGATCTTGATTCCAAATTCATTGTCTTTCCTACGAGTTTACCGTACCTCTTACAAAAAATAGACCTAGTGGCAGAATGAGGCAAAAATCCACATGACAGCTGACCTGGGACTTGCAGGGGACTTTTCAGATGTACGTGTCAACAACACCAAGGGCTGAGCCTACTTCGAGATTCTGTTATGTAGCACTTGGTTCGCTGAAAAGGTACACGTCAACAGATGTGTCCTTTCAATCTGTACCAAAGACTCCGAAGGATTCTTGGACCTTTCGTGCAAGGAGTCAGCAACAGAATGTTACTGTGACAGCTCTCCTGAGATGCCATACAAGTCTCCTATTTAAAGCAGACAATTCAATGCTTTTTAGTACACTCACAGAGTCGTGCGCCCATCACCACTATCGATTTTCATTACAATCATTTTCGTCACTAACCTCCCTCGCACCAAAGACAACCTCACGTCTATCGGCAGTCTTTTGTGTCCGGCTTCTTTTACTTGGCAGAATGTTTCCCAGGCCCAGCCATTGTGTAGCGTACCGTTCATGTTGTAGCGGTATCTCACTCATTTTTGTGGATAAATGCTATTCCATAGTATTGGTCCACCATATTCTGTTCATTCATTCATCAGTAGGTAGACACTGGGTCACCTTCCACTTTGGGGCTACAGTGGATAACACTTGGATTATGAACATTCATCTACAAGTTTTAGTGTCAACATATGTTTTATTTTTTTTAAGTTTATTTATCTGTTTTGAGGCAGCGAGAGAGAGAGTGTGAGTGAACATGAGCAGGGGAGGGGCAGAGACAGAGAGAGGGGGAGAGGGAATCCCAAGCAGGCTCCATGCTGTCAGCGCAGAGCCTGATGAGGGGCTCGAACTCACGAACTGGGAGATCACGACCTGAGCCGAAATCAAGAGTTGGTCACTTCACCGCCTGAGCCACCCTGGCACCCCTCCACATATATTTTAATTTCCCTTGGACACATACCTGGGAGTGGCTGTACTGGCTCCTATAACTCCATGTTCAACCTTTTAAGGGGCAGCAGTAGACCTACGAGGTCCTTGGAAACGAGAACTTATTAGAAAGGCCACCTCATTCTGCAGTAAGACAGGGAACGACTTTGCATCCTAGGACTGGTCGAAGTCATTGACATCTCCTAGATCTGGCCCGGTGGTTTCAGTTGTCCTCAGCTCTGGGGATACGACATGCCGCCATTTCTAAAGTTCTCGTTCATGTTCTTCAATAAGTCTAGATGCCTTCTCGTCTCAGGGCTTTCACGCTTGTTGGTTCTTCTACCAAGGGACACTCGTCCTCTATATGCTCGCACGGCTCGCTTCTTTGCGTCATTCTCACTTCAGCTCGAATGGCGTCCCTCAGCCAACCTAAAGTAGATCCCACTCAGCCATTCGCTGTCCTCTTACCTTGTTTTAATGTTCTCTATACCACTTACTGCCATCAGACCTACTCTATATACATTTATATAGTATGTACATATATATTATATACTATAATACAGGGGCACCTGGGAGCCTCAATCGGTTAAACAACTGGCTCTGAATTTCGGCTCAGGTCATGATCCCAGGGTTGTGGGATCGAGCCTCGCAGCGGGCTCCGTACTAAGCGTGGAGCCTGCTTAAGATTCTCTCTCTCTACCTCTCCCTGGCTGGTGCACGTGTTCTTTCTTTCTGGCAGACAAACAAACAAACAAACAAACAAGCAAACCATATAGTAGTATATACTTCCTCAAAACTGACCACTATTGCCTGCTCTGTGAAATGGGTCTGAGCACTTTAAATAGGTTTCCTCTCAGCAGGCATGATGCTAAATGTGGTCAATAGAGGGCGCCGGACGGACACTGGCAGAGAAAGGCATTTCGCTTCCCGGTTTCTTTTTTTTTTTTTTTTTTTTTTTTTTAATTTTTTCAACGTTTTTTATTTATTTTTGGGACAGAGAGACAGAGCATGAACGGGGGAGGGTCAGAGAGAGAGGGAGACACAGAATCGGAAACAGGCTCCAGGCTCCGAGCCATCAGCCCAGAGCCTGACGCGGGGCTCAAACTCACGGACCGCGAGATCGTGACCTGGCTGAAGTCCGATGCTTAACCGACTGCGCCACCCAGGCGCCCCGCTTCCCGGTTTCTGTCGCACTCTTGCTAGGTTCCCTCAGCACCAGTAGCTTCCACCCCCGCAGCTCCCCCACTGCCCGCCTCCGTCCGTGGGCACCTTTCCCAGAGCCCAGCCCCCACACCGCACCAGACTCCCTGGTGTCCGTCTCTCGCAGCACGGACAGGTTTCCCGGCACCCAGATCCCGTGACGCCTGCGCCTCCAGCGTCTAGTTCCTGCAGTGCGTTTGGCCAACATCACCCCACTTGCGGATCGTTGCCTACGTGGTGTCTATTGGGGGGGTGGAAGTGACGGTCCAAAGAAAAATCCTGTAATTAGGTTTTGGTTCGGTTTCCTCTCCACCTCCCAACTTTTTCGAAGTGTAATGGACAAATAGTGCATATGTCTAGGTGTATGAGTGTATGTTTTGATAGAGTATACATCGTGAAATAATCACCAATACTAAGCTCATTAACATACCTATCATCTCACATAGGCAACCACTACTCTCTGTTTTCAATGAGCTCAATGTTTTTAGACTCCACGCATAAGTGAGATCATACAGTATTTGTCTTTCTCTGCCTGACTTATTTCACACACTACACACACACACACACACACACACACACACACACACACGCGCGCGCACGCGTTACTTTTTTTCCTATCCATTTATCCAGCCAAAGCTGGACCACAAGACAGACAGAAACAACTTTGGCCAGTGGTTTGGCCCTGCACTTAATGGATGCCAAACAAACAAATACAGAATCTAAGAACACTCACAGCAAAGACAGAAGGGTTGGTGAGGAAGTACAGAAGGCCAAACCGTTTTTATCTTTGCTTATTTATTTGCTATCTGTTTCAGTCTGACCTAGTTTGTTTTCAGGCTAGTTAAATAGGCAGCATTTTCCTACACTCTCCACAAGCTATCTGTTAAAACACATAAATGAGAAGGACCACAGAATTGACATTTCTTGTGAAATGTTCAATATAATGCTGTCTTTTCACAATAGCGAGATGAGAAAAAAGGCAACCTTGAACCGAAGACAGAAATCAAATAACCATGAGATAAAGTATTACTTCCTGTTGACATTTTATAACACTTAATTTACCTTTAGAAATGTCAAATGATCTGTTCTCCTTTATTCAGCATGTCCTCCTTGCTTTCTTTTGAAAGGACTCCTCTCTCTCCCTCCTAGAATCTCTCGACACAAGGTAATAGCTTAACTAAAATGAAAGTGAGAAAGGAGGTGAGGCACCACATATGGAAAACGCGCGCTATTTCTCAGGATACCTGAAATTAAGGATTCTAAAATATTTAGTCTTTATTCTCATAACAACCATAACTGCCAGAATACCTACAAGATAGAGCAATTTGCATCTCTCCAGTTCATGGAGCCCTTTTGCAATTTAATCCATAGACACATAAAACGTTATAGCTGGAAGACTCCTGAGCTATCACTAACCCCAGTGTTTCATGGAAACACTCAGAGATCTGCAAGCATGTCCTAAGGGTCCAGGTGGTAATGGTGGCCATTGCGTCTTTTTCCATTTCTGTTTTGAAAATTCAGTCCACTATATAACTTAAGAAACCAAACAAAGGAATACAGGAAAAAAGAGATCAACAAAATAACAGACTCTTAAATATGGAGAACAAACTGGTGATTGCCAGAAGGGTGGTGACAAGGGGCAGAGGGGGGAGGAGTGAAATAGGTAAAAGGGATTAAATGCATACTGATAAGATAAGATAAGATAAGATAAGATAAGATAAGATAAGATACAAGGCACCTGGGTGGCTCAGTTAGTTGAGCATCCAACTTTGGCTCAGGTCATGATCTCATGGCTTGTGAGTTCGAGCCCAGGGTCAGGCTCTGTGCTGACAGCTCAGAGCCTGGAGCCTCTTCAGATTCTGTGTCTTTCTCTCTCTCTCTGTCCCTCCCCCGCTCACCATCTGTCTCTCAAAAATAAACATTTAAAAAAAGTTTTTAAAGATTAGATAAGGTAAAAAACAGTACACTTATTGTGATGAGCTCTAAGTAATATATAGAATTGCTGAGTTGCTATATTGTACACCTGAAAGTAATACGTAACACTGTATATCAATTATACTGGAATTCTGTTTTTTTCAATCAGTCCATTATAAAATAATTATTTTACTATTTTGTTTCCATTTAAATAAGTATCAGGTGGGAGTGCAGTGGTTGATTAATAGATGAGCTTGCTCATGAAGCATCTCGATCTATCAACACCAGCTGATGTCAGGGTTTTGGTTAGTACTGGTTTTATCCTTATCATACATGTTTAATTTCCATCTTTGATATACCAGGTTAAAGACAGAAAACATAGGGAACACTGATGCTGATATACAGCACGTGACTGAGGAGCCTAAAAATGGTAATAATTCTTCCAATTTGCCTTCTGAAGATCTATGACTTTTGATTAGTCAACATTTGCAGAAGAAACGTGACACCATCTCTAAGACTTCAAAAGCCACCCTTAAAAGAGACAATAAAGTAATGAATATATAATGTGCCTATTCATTTATTAGGAATAAAAACGACCCCCATCCAGAAAGTGTCATTTGCAGAGAAATGCTTTCAAAAAGCAGCCTGAAGCTTTCCCTCTTATGTCAATATTTAGCAACTAATATACATCACGGAAATCAGCCCCAGAATAGCTAACACAATATGGAAGAATTACAAAGTCAGAGGACTGATGCTACCTGACTTCAACACTTACTATAAAGTTACAGATAACGAGACAGTGTGGTGTTGGAGAGAGGAGACAAACAGGTCGAGGAGACAAACAGGTCAAGGGAACAGAATAGAGAGCCCAGAAATAGACCCAAATACATAGTCAACCGATCTTTAACAAAGGAACAAAGGCAATACAATGGAGCCAAGATAATCTTTTCAACAAATGGTCTGGAACAACTGGGCATCCACATGAAAAAAAAAAGAATGTACACTCAAACTTTACAACCTTCACAAAAATTAACTCAAAATGGATCACAGACCTAAATGTAAAACTGAAAATTATAAAATTCCTAGAAGATAACATAGGAGAAAACTTAGATGATTTGGGATATAATGATGGCTTTTTAGAAACAACACCAAAGACATGACCCATGAAAGAAATGCTTGGTAAGCTGGACTTCATTAACATGAAAAACTTCTCTGTGAAAAACACTGTCAAGAGAATGAGAAGACAAGCCACAGTCTGCCAAAAAATATTTGCACAAGACACATATGATAGATTTGGATATATCCAAAAAATACCAAGAACTTTTAAAACTCAATAATGAGAAAACTAACAACTTCATTTAAATATTGGCTGAGGACCTGAACAGACACCTCACCAAAGAAGATATACAGGGGCACCTGGGTGGCTCAGGCAGTTAAGTGTCTGACTTCAGCTCAGCTCATGATCTCATGGTTCATGGGTTTGAGCCCCACATTGGGCTCTGTGCTGACAGCTCAGAGCCTGGAGCCTGTTTTGGATTCTGTGTCTCCCTCTCTCTCTCTGCCCCTCCCCTGCTCATGCTTTCTCTCTCTCTCTCTCTCTCTCTCTCTCTCTCTCTCTCTCTCAAATAAACATTTTTTAAAAAGAAGACGAAGATATACGATGACAGAAAAGCCTATGAAAAGATAATCCATAGGTGTCATCAGAATAATGCAAATTAAAAGAGCAATGAGCTAATCCAAAACCCTGCCGGCCACCAAATCCTGGCAAGGATGTGGGACAAAAGGAACTCGCATTCATTGCTGGTGGGAATGTAAAATGGTACAGCCACTTTGGAAGACGGTTTGGTGATTTTGTACAAAACTAAACATACTCTTCCCGTACAATCCAGCCACCACACTCCTTGGTATTTTCCCAAAGGAGATGAGAATTATGTCCACAGAAAAACCTGTACATGGATACTTATAGCAGTTTTATTCATAATTGCCAAAACTTGGAAGCAACCAAGATGCCCTTCAGTAAATGAATGGATAAGTAGACTGTGGTCCCTCCAGGCAATGGAAAATCATCCCGTGCTAAAAAGAAATCCAGCCATGAAAAGATATGGAGGAACCTTACATGCATAATCCTAAGTGAAAAAAGGCAACCCAAAAAGGCTACAAACTGTGTGATTCCAACTGTATGAGATCCTGGAAAAGGCAAAGCTATAGAGACAATAAAAAATCAGTGGTTGACAGGGGCTGGTGGGAGCAAAAAAAAAAAAAACGAATCGGTAGAAAACGGAAGATTTTTAGGGCAGTGAAAATACACTGTATGATACTGTCATACTCTGTATGGATACATGTCATTATACTTTGGTCCAAACCCACAGAATGCACAACACCAAGAGTGAACCCTAAGATAAACTGTGAATTTTAGGTGATTATGACGTGTTAATGTAGGGCCGTCAGTTGTAACAAACCCAACACTCTGGGGGATGTTGACAATGGGGGAGGCTATGATGTGTGGGGACAATGGATATATGAGGAATCTTTGTGGTAAACCTAAAACTGCTCTAAAACGAGTCTTCAAAAATAAATTGATACGTACAGAGTGCAAGATTTTCAAATATCTATCAATCAGTAATCCAGACACTTTAAAATAACTTAAGACATTTCTCAGGCAAGGTATGAAACCGGGAGAAAACTGGAGAAGCTCATACTATCAGAGAAGAGTTGGATTTTCCATGGAAAGAAGCTATCGTCAGCTCTCTGGTAGCAATTTGGTGAAGAAATTGGACACGGCGCCCTTTTCCATAACACATTATCTCGAAGCGCATATGGTACGAATACAACTGTTGAGTTTCTCATAAGACAAGTGAAATAAAACTCCCTATTATGATTTGTAGTCAGATGAGGAAACTTACGTTTCTACTTTGGCCATTTTAACATGCACTCAGTCCCCAAATCAAACATAATATATTATGCATTTTTAAGATTATCTGTCAACAGAGTGGGAAAAAAAAGGGCTTGAAAATGATAGTTTTGCCTACCCATCTCACTTTTCTTCAGGAGTTAAAGGAGATTCAGAGAGGGGAAGCGACTTGTCCAAAGCCACACAGTGAGAGTAAAGGCAGGACAAGGAGTCAGTTTTCTGCTTCCCTAGACCCATATTGGTCCCACGGCATCTTCCTGAAACCCAGAGTAAAAGTCCACTGGAGACTCTTTAAGGGCTCTCCTTCTGAGCGCTCATTTTAAACAGTATTTTTCTAGCTTCAAAGTGTAAATTTGCCCATCTCACTGGTAGAATCAATTCAGATATTGGGGTCCCTGGCCGGCTCACTTGGGAGAGCGTGTGACTCTTGATCTTGGGGTCGTGAGTTCAAGCCCCATATTGGGTAGAGAGATTCCTTAAAAACAAATAAACTTTAAAAAAATGAAAATGCACATGCTTTAAAAAAAAAAATAATTCCGACATTGCTCACCCCTTTTGCTCCTGGGAGCCGCACACGCGGAAGGGGGAAGAAGAAGGGTGGAGGGTAGCAGATTAAAGGCAAGCTAATAAAGGCGAGTGGCCACAGGGCTTCTCTGATTATCCAAACGTAAAGGAATAAGAGCCCATAGAAATGACAAGGTGAACGGGAAGGAGGGGAAATGTGGGAGGGATGGCTGAAGACCCGACAGGATTCGGTGAGCATCTGCAAGCGGCCGAAAAGACAGAAGTCAAACAGGATTCCGAGTGTTTTCACCGAGATGCCTAGGAGGCTGGAAGACAAATGCAAAGAGGGAGAAAAGGAGTAGGTGGAGGACTGAGCCTCAAGGGAAGGGGTGCCAGATCCTGCTGCTAATAATCAGCCCCGTCACTTCTTTCTCAGAGGAGGGAGGCTTGGAAACTATATTCCCCAGATTGCCTTGCCATCAGGGTTCTGCGAGATTTGGAAGGCAAAACCCAAGGAGAAGCAGGAGCAGACGGCAGACGTGAAGTTTGCAGTGCTGCAGGCTGCCGGGAGCACGGCTAACAGCTTCTCACCACGCGTCCCGATTCCCTCAACTCTCCCGACCGTCGCCCCATTCCGAGGGTTACATAAGCATGATGTTCCCTGGACTGTATCCTCCTGCGAGAATACCTGCGGTGGTGTCTAGATTTCTGGCCAAACTCTGACCGATGCTGACCCTCACTAGTCAAAGCGTGGCTCCTGGGCCAGCAGCCCCGGCATCATCTGGGAGCTCGTTAGAAACTCCGAATCTCAAGCCCCACTCCACACCTACTGAATTCAAACCTGCATCTTAACAAGATGGCCGGGTGATTGGGAGGTGAATTCAAATTTGGAAAGACTTGCCAGAGAGCCGGTGGAGGGCGTGACCTCTACCGGCGTTCGCAACTCTAAAACAACCCCTAGGGTGGTGGCTATTTTGCAAGTGTTACTTCTTGAAGTATCTTTATTTTCCACTGGACTCTGGTACTCTAGAGCTATGATGACCAATGCAGTAGCCACACTAGCCCCGAGTGCCTACTGTGCACCTGAAACGTGGCCAGCCCTAACTGACACGTGCTGTCGGCATCAAATCCACAATGGATATCAAAGACTTACAGCAAAGAAAGGAATCCAACATATCATGTTAATATTTTTGCTTCTTTAAAAGTAGTTTTTTTCAGGGGTGCCTAGGTGGCTCGGTTGGTTAAGCGTCCGACTTCCACTCAGGTCATGATCTCGCGGTCCGTGAGTTCGAGCCCCGCGTCGGGCTCTGTGCTGACAGCTCAGAGCCTGGAGCCTGTTTCAGATTCTGTGTCTCCCTCTCTCTGACCCTCCCCCGTTCATGCTCTGTCTCTCTCTGTCTCAAAAATAAATAAACGTTAAAAAAAATTTTTTTTTTAAATAAAAAAAAAAGAAACTTGAGACACCCCAAACCATCTTGTAACTGAAAGTTGTACCCTTTGACCAAGATCTCCCCATTTTCCCTACCCCTCAGCCCCTGGCAACCACCTCTACTCTCTTTGAGTTCAATGTTTTTAGGTTCCACATATAAATGAGAACATACATTATTTGTCTTTCTCTGCCTGACTTCTTTCACTTAGCGTAATGCCCCCAAGGTCCATGTGGCAAATGGCAGGATTTCCTTCTTTTTATGGCTAAATAATATTCCACTGTGTGTATGTGCATGTACATACACATTTAGGTATATCTACGTGTATGTATGTGTGTGTGTGTGTGTGTGTGTGTATCATATTTTCTTTTCATTCATCTGTCTATGGACACTTGGGTTGTTTCTGTATCGTGGCTATTGTGATTAATGCCGCAATAAACTTGGAAGAGCCCATATCTCTTGGAGATCCTGGTCTCATTTCTTTTGGAAATATACCTAGAAGTGGGATTGCTCAATCATATGGTAGTTCTATTTTTAAGTTTTTGAGGAAACTCCACCCTGTTTTCAATAGATGTTCTACCATTTTCCACTCCCACCAACAACATGCAAGGCTTCTCTTTTCCCCACATCCTCGCTACTACTTATTATCTTTTGTCTTTTGGATGCTAACCATTCTAACAGGTGATGTCTCATTGTGGTTATCACTTGCATTTGCCCGGTGATTAGTGATGTTGAGCATCATTTTGTGTACTCATGGCCATTTGCATGCCTTCTTTGGAGAAATATCTTTTCAATTCCTTTTGCTCCTTTAAGTTTATGTTTTTATTTGAGTAATCTCTACACCCAATGTAGAACTCGAACTCACGACACTGAGATCAAGAGTTGCATGCTCTGCCGACTAAGCCAGCCAGGCTCCCACCTCTGGCTCATTTTTAATCAGCTTCCATTTCACTATTGAGTTGTATGCATTCCTGATACACTTTGGCTATTAACCCCTTATCAAAAATATGGTTTACAAATGTTTTCTCCCATTCCATAAGTTGCCTTTACATTTTGTTGGTATTTTTTTTTTCCTTTTGCTGTACGGAAGCTTTGTAGTTTGCTGTGGTCCCACTTGTTGATTTTTGCCTTTGTTGTCTGTGCCTTTGGTGTCAAATCCAAAACTCATTGTCGAGACAAATGTCAAGAAGCTTTCTCCCCAGTGCTTTCTTGTAGGAGTTTTATAGTTCAGGTCTTATGTGGGAGTCCTTTATCCATTTCTAGTCAATGTGAGTGGCGTAAGATAGGGACCCAATTTCATTCTTTTCTGCCACGTTATGTTTCTATTAGACGCTGCTGTCCTAGAGACCTGGGTAGGGACTTAGTCATAGCTGAATCCCCAGCACCGTGCGCTCCAGCACTCAGTACTAAATTGCTAAATGGAGATGAAAACTCCCAAGCTCTCCAGTCAAAGCGGATTTCTCTTATTTTCCTGAATCGTCACATAACTTAATATGTTCACTTCCTTATGCCTGATTACATGCAATTTAGAACTTCCTTGGCATAAATTCACGTTATTAATTATGTCATATGTATAAGTGCTGTTGCTACCATTGCACATCCTGTTATTCCTGTCATGCCTAGCACAATGCTACGTACACAGTAGGACCAGATTTAAGTTCCTGTGAAACTGGTGGTGTTTCTAATCCTCTGCCTGTGGTGAACTTTGCTACCACCGTAATAAAAGCTCAGTCTATATATGACATGTGAGGCTGACTTACTCGCAGACTATCTTTGACAGAAATGTGGCCTCATGATATTAAATTACCCCATTGAGGGGCGACTGGGTGGCTCAGTTGGTTAAGTGTCTGACTCTGGATTTTGGCTCAGGTCATGATCCTAGGATCATGGGACCGAGCCCCACATCGGGCTCCACGCCGAGCATGGAACCTGGTTAAGACTCTCTCTCCTTCTCTCTCCCTCTCCCTCTCTCTCTCTCTCTCTCCCCCTATCCTTCTGCTCCTCATGCGTGCTCTCTCTCTCACAAGATGAATTAGCCCATCAAGATATTAACGCATTCAACAAATGTTTGACATCTACTGTGTTCCAGGATTAAGCCCTCATTTACAACCACTAACCCAATTACATTCTTTTTCATGTCTGTTAAAAAACAATGAATAAAAACATGATAATCCTGAACTCTCATGCTTTTTGTTTTTTAGAACCACACACAGTTTTTATTTCCTAAAATGTGCATGTTTCTTTTTTTTAAGTTTATTTATTTATTTTGTGAGAGAGAGAAAGAGAGAGAGAGAGAATGAGTGGGAGAGGGGCGGAGAGAGAGGGGGACAGAGGATCCGAAGTGAGCTCCGTGCTGACAGCAGAGAGCCCGATGCGGGGCTTGAACTCCCCAACCGTGAGATAATGACCTGAGCCAAAGCTGAATGCTTAATCGACTGAGCCACCCAGGAGCCCCAAAATGTGCGTGTTTCTATATTCCTTCTATTCAGAGTTACTTTTTACAAATATATTCATTTTATTTCGTTGTCTTGATTCCCAGTAACATAGATTGGCTCAAAGGAGAAAAGAAGAAATGGGTTGAAGAGCCTTTCTTAAGAGCAAGTCAGAGCTTAGTGGAGGGGACTTAAATGGACTTCATGATCAATAATTTGTCTCAAAGTTTCTCCATTTCTCACTTTCCCCTTAAAAAATGAAAGAGCTACAGTTTGATCTTCACCTTTGACATACAGTAATTTAAACATCAAGGAGAGATTTTAGTAATGGGTTTCACACTTTTGAGGGGGGAAAAAAGGTTCCCCATAGCTTTGTTGGCAACAGATCAAAGCACTGAATCAAAATAACCTAGATAAACTGCCCGTGGAGTTTACCCGTGAGGTCCAGGGTCTTTGCTCAAAATAAGACTTTACTTAGGTCAACGTATTTCTTTAGAGAGATAATAACCTGATTCGTCGGTTAAGTTGACCAACAAAAAGCCCGTATGTAGATTTTTAAACTTCCCCCAAAGCCCAACATGGCTGAAGTCCTATCTGTTCATCCACAGTCTTCATAGCAAATGCTCTGCGGGGAAAACTCTCTCTGTTCTCTTGTATATCATGCTCAACTGTCATGTGGTGACTCCCTCAAAGCTTTCATCTACCGTCTGGCTTCAGGGTAGAGACTCATATATTTCTGTCCGTTGCGGGTGGCCAACTTGGGACTTGAGAAATCTTTCAATTCTGATTTATTCTTTCTCTATACAACACACACAAAGATGGATGTATACATATTTAATATGTGTATGCAATTCCTAATATGGGTTGGATCTCTGAGAGGCCAGCTTTTTTTTAAGGTTTTTCTTTTTTTAATGAATTTTTTATTTTTTTAGAGAGTGCAAGCAGGGGATGGGGGCAGGGGAGAGAGAGAGAGAGACAGAGAGACAGAGAGACAGAGAGACAGAGAGAGAGGGAGAGAGAATCCCAAGTAGGCTCCATGCTTAGGGTGGAGCCCAACACAGGACTCGATCCCACAGTTGTGAGATCACTACCTGAGCCGAAATCAAGAATCAGACGCTCAACTGACGAAGCTATCCAGACACCCCAAGAGGCCAGCTGAAGACCTACATGACCCTGCATGATCTGCCTTGGAACTCCTTGCTTCTAGAACTTCAGTTCTTAGCTCTCTTTACTTCCAGGTCATTGCTTCTTGCTACCCTTCAAACATGTCCAACATAGTCATGCGTGTGGTCTTTGCACTTGCTCTCCCTTCTGCCTGGCACAGATACTTGGTCCTCCCTATGTCCATAGGATCCCATCCCTCACTTACTGTAGGTCTCTGGTTGGCTGTCCCCTGATTAGTGAGGCTTTCCCCAAATGGCCCCTAGAAAACAGCAACACTGTGCAAACACTCCCTACCCACTTCCCCATTTTGTTATTTTTTTCCAAAGTGCTTAATATTATTTACATGTTCATTTATTACATTTCCCCCCAGGATGCTATAAGGTGCATGAGGACAAACATTTTTTTCACTGTTGTATCTCAAAAACCTAGAATATAGGAGGCACCCAACGATTTTTGCAGAATTACTGAATTTATAAGTGAACAGATACTATTTAAAGACTTGATTAAATACCTGGGATTAACATTGAAAAAAAAATAATGAGACTGAACTCCAGGCCCTGGATTAAAATTTCAAAAAACATTTTTTTCCTGGGGCACCTGGGTGGCTCAGTTGGTTAAGCATTGGACTGCAGCTCAGGTCATGATCTCACGGTTGATGGGTTTGACCCCCGGGTCGAGCTCTGTGCTAACAACACAGAGCCTGGAGCCTGCTTCGGATTCTGTGTCTCCCCCTCTCTTTCTCTGCCCCTCCCCACTCATACTCTGTCTCTCTCTCTCTCTCTCTCAAAGATACATAAACATTAAAAAATAAAAACAAAAATAATTTTTTTTTCCTGACTTCTTCTTCTTCTGCCCCTTCTGCTGTGGACTCAGACTATTTCCTCATACAAAAAAAGAAAGATTTTTAATGACTCAGCCGTGGTCACAATAGCAAGACGGATGTATCTGGGAGGTCTCAAACACCAGGCCATGCTTAGAGGCACGTTACCTGGAAATTTCCTCATGGAATCAATGGGAACCCAATGAAGAGCCAGAAATGAAGACAGAAGTCACAGGCTGAAAGAAAGAAAATGGCGTCACAAGCCAGAGGGCGGAGGAGGAGATATAAGAAATCATTTGGCAAACGGAACAGTGAAGTGAATGACACAGGTGCTAGGTGCCGGATGAACTAAGCCAGATGGCCCAGGTACTCTGAATCGAGCAGCCAGAGGAGAAATAATGGGCAACGTATCAAGAGCACATCAGTAGGCCAGGACTGGATTACAGAAAGCCAGAATAGACGGGGCGTCATAGGCAGAAGCAGACCCCAAACGGAAGCAGAGTTTGACATCTGAGCCTCAAGTGGGGGAATGCTTTAATAAGTAGAGACCTTGCACATGGAGAGACAAAACTCAGATTTGTGGTTATCTAATGCAAGTGGACAGGTCTGCACAACCAAGCACGTATCACAAGACTCCTGCTCCCAGGTGAGAAGCTATCTGTCCTCTGGCTAAGCCTGGAGCTCCCATCTGCTGTGCCCAGGCAGACAAGGCCTGCTCCCCCACCAGGTGACAAATGCTCTTGACAGAGAAAATGCAAACTACAGACGAAAACTCCCACATCTTTCCAACACCGTTTCCTAACCTGGCATCCTCATTGTGTGCATAACCACATATCCTCCCTTCCCTCCAATTACAAAAGAAGCAGCACCCGCGCTTTTATCAGAAATCAATCCTGGGGGGCCTGGGTGGCTCCGTCGGTCAGGTGTCTGACTTCGGCTCAGGTCACCATCTCACGGTTTGTGGGTTCGAGCCCCGCGTCGGGCTCTGTGCTGACGGCTCGGAGCCTGGAGCCTGCTTCGGATTCTGTGTCTCCCCCTCTCCCTGCCCCTCTCCCGCTCACGTTCTGTCTCTCTGTCTCTCTCAAAAATGAATAAACATTTAAAAAATTTTTTTAAAAAGAAATCAATCCTCGTGCACATCTTGCTTCTCCTCTGCAAGGACTTTCACTTTATCCTTTACACGATCGGCAGAATTCTAAGATGGCCCCCAAGGTTCCTGCCTCCCGGGTGCAAGTGCCCTGTACAATCCCCATCCCTTGAATGTAAGCGAGACCTGTTACTATGGCAAGTGGTGCTAGGGCAGCTACATTCCAGAAGACTCTTTGATCACCTTACATTACGGAAGACTCCCTTGCAGCAGACTGGAGAGAAGTTCTCCTGCCGCCTTTGAAGAAGTTGGCTGCCATGTTGTGTAAAGGCCACCGGGCTAAGATCTGAGGACGGCCTCTGGTGACTGAGAGCTAACCCCGGCGAACGGCCAGTAAGAAAACGGACACGGCAGTCCTACAACTTCTAGGAACCGAATTCTGCCAAGAATCTGAAGGAGCCTGGAAGCAGATGAGATCACAGCCTCCTCAGACAAGGAGCAGAGGATGGACCCAGCCCGGATTCCTGACGCTTTGGAATTGGACGGTGGGAAGAGTCTGGAAGAAGGTTGAAAAGCATGACGGACAAAACCAGAATCACCTTCAATAGACTGTGAGGAGAAATCTGGACCCCAGGGGCTGCTGCTGGCGAGGGCTCAGAAGGAAGTGAGGAAGACGTAACCGGAAGCTGGTGGAGAGGAGCTGCGGTTAGGGAGCGACAGAAAGTTGAGCTAAATTGTGACCAATAGTCGTGTCGAAAGCAGAACTTGTACGTGATAAGCTTGGATGTTTAGCTAAGGAGATTTTACCTCACATTTTCCTCCCTACATACTTCACTGGTTTCTGCCCTCATCGCTCCATCAAAACGGCTTTCACTAAGGATATCAGCGACCTTCACGTTTTAGGCTACTCATTTTATTTATTTATTTCGAGAGAGAGAGAATCCCAAGCAGGCTCCGGGCTGCCAGAGCAGAGCCCGACAAGGGGCTCCATCCCACGAACCAGGAGATCATGGCCTGAGCCGAAATGACAAGTAGGATGCTCCCCCAACTGAGCCACCCAGGTGCCCCCTGTCCTTTTCTGTTTCTATGCCATGACACTCTTCTGGTAAACACCCTACCTCACCGACCACTGCTTTTTTTTTTTTTTTTTTTTTTTAATTACTCCATTACTGTGCCAATGTTCTATGATTTTCCCTGGGCCCTTTTCTCCAACTAAACTCTCGAGGTGATTCTTCCATTTTCATAACTTTAAAACCACACCTTGCAGCTGAATTCCATTCTCTCACTATCTTCTTGATAGCCCCATCTGGATGTCTCATGAACGTCCCTAAGTAAACGTCCAAAAGAGAATTTGTAATCTCCCTCAAAGTTGCTCCTAATCCAATCAACAGCGCCTCTACCCGCTGGCCCAAGCCAGTGACCTTCGCATCATCCTTGACGGTTCTGTCTCCTACAGTCCCCACCTCCAACCACCTGCCAGCTACTGTAGTGAGCAGCAGAGAAGCAGAGAGAGAGGGAGACACAGAATCTGAAGCAGGCTCTGGGCTCTGAGCTGTCAGCACAGAGCCCGAGGCAGGGCTCGAACCCTCGAACTGAGAGATCATGACCTGAGCCAAAGTCAGATGCCTCACTGACTGAGCCACCCAGGCCCCCCAGTAAATGTGTATTAAATGAGGCATTGGTAGAGATGTCCAGAAAAGCAAAGGGCCGGACCCCGTGAGCAGTTCTAATAATCCTCGCAAATCCTCTGGAGGATTTTCTACCCTCCCAGTCCCTAAACCCTAGGTGAGTTGTTAGCCACTGTTACTTAATTAAAACAGGTCTTGTCCTCATCAAAAATGACACATAAGCGGGGCACCTGACTGGCTCAGTCAGTGGAGCATATGCAGCCCTTGATCTCAGGGTTGTGAATTCAAGCCACACGTCGGGTGTAAAGATTACTTAAAAATAAAATCTTTCTGGGGCGCCTGGGTGGCTCAGTCGGTGAAGCGTCCAGCTTTGGCTCAGGTCATGATCTCGCGGTCAGTGAGTTCAAGCCCCGTATCGGGCCCTGGGCTGACGGCTCGGAGCCCAGAGCCTGCTTCGGATTCTGTGTCTCCCTCTCTCTCTGCCCCTAACCCACTCACGCTCCGTCTCTGTCTCTCAAAAATGAACAGCGTTAAAAAAGATGTTTTTAATAAAAAATAAATAAAATAAAATCCTTTTTTTTTTTTTTTTAAGTGACATATATGTGCATTCTTGGGCAGCTCTTTAAGTTGCCCATGAAGCCAGAATATGGGCAGCCCTCTTCTGGCAACCGAAATCTTAACATGTGTGTTTTTACCACCATGCGTTTCCCAGAATACATTTAGCACGCATTAATGGTAGGCAGACATATCCACGCTGAGTTGTCCCAATATATCATGTATCTATGCCTAGGTCTGCCAGGCATAGCAGGAAAGGGCCAATAACATAGTTGAACTCTACAATAGTTTTAGTTCCAATTCCCACTCACTTAGCCCCTTCTTCTACAGGAATGTACCTAAGTGTGTGTGCATGTGTGCATGCTTAGAAACGAATAGTCCTTTACTATACGTATGTATCTCCCATCATCATCCAGCTCCCTTTCCACTGATGTTGTAGACTGCAAGAATAAGAAGAGAAAGGGAATCTCTCCTCTGAGCCCAGGATGACATTGTAGCTAGCTCAGCCTTCAGATGTGCACACGCTGGTAAAACCCGAATACACAGATCTATAAAACGGGAAGAATGAATGTAATTGTATCTTTTGTATTTCGTGACCCCGATAATTCTGTTAGTGATGCGGCCATCACAGTTTGATTAGTATTAAGTAAACAACTTGAGATAAAAGGCAAAGGCGTGTTTTCTAACAATTGCACCAAGGTGAGGTGGCAACCTTTTGTACAGTGACAATAACACTATAGCGAATCTGGCTTTTTTTTTTTTTTTTTTTTTTTTCCTGATGCTGCATCATGAGCAAGCCCTCGCAGCCAGGCTCTGGAAGGCTATTCGAATAGGTAATTAAGTGCAATCTGTGCACTGACTGGCACGCAAGGAGAGGAGAGAAGGAGCCATACCTGCCAGCGATGTCCTCAGTTGCTGTGACAACAAGATCTGACAGACTGGATGAAACAAGCACAGAGTCCCCGGGCCCCGGCTGCCCACGGTCACAGTCCCAGGTATCTGTGAATGACCCTGGCTCATTCCGCGCTGGGAAACGTCCACCGCAGTTGCCGGGCAAACCGCTGCCCCTTTGGACATCGGTAACGTCCTCGTCGCCCCTAAATCACTGCCAGAAAGTTCCCCGCCCTCTGCCACTCGGCCCGAAGCCTCCCAGATGCTGGCGATCTTGTTCCGCGCCCAGCGTCGTCCTGCGTTCTCTCACTGGAATATAATCTGCCGGAAGGAAGCCACGAGAATATGCCTACGATCCACGCCTAGAAGACACGGAAAATAAGGATTGTGTGCAGTTGTAGGATGCTAGCTGATTTGGTCCCTTTTTACAACGCGTGTTCCATGATGTCATGACGCTGCTTTCCTAAGAAAATAAATACCAGGGCATTTATCAGGTGGCCCCTATGATGGCAGAGAAAATGCTGTATGTCCATCAGCCCCGAGAAACGCCATTGGAAATGCCCTGTCCGGTCACCCTGTCAGCGCTGTGACCCAGCACATCACAGCCCGCCAAGGGCCTCTAAGAGCTCCATGCGTGACCATCGCGTGAGCGCTCAGTTTCGTGGGCTGCGGTGGCAGAGAAAGGAAAACAAAACCGGAGTGGGTTGCTGAGGGAGGCCAGGGCTTTACGTCAGCCACTGGCCCCTCCGCTCACACTTCTTCCAAGAATGTTTTCTTGGTAGCACCTCAAAATCATGCACGTCGACCTTTCCCCCGCCCATCAAAGCCTTGCCACGTATGCTCAGGGTTCCAGTCATTGCAAGGGGACATTAGGTAGTAGCGGGCTGAATACAGAAGTTGATCCCTTGTGCGATCTCCACAGTGCTGTAAGTCGAGCAAAACCCCTTTCAGTAGTGACCACTGAGTGTCCTTAGAAGAGACGGGTTTGTGCGTACGACCTGTATATTTCGTAGCACAGCCTGACACGGCCACTGAGCACACCTGTGCCGAAGGGTAAACTCGCCCGAGAACTTCAGTACCCTTTGTCACCAGGGTGATCCGAGAAACGTTCCTGTCCTTCATCCTCCTCTGCTTTAGAGCATCTCTAAACGATGACGCAAAGGGCCAGAGGCTATTAATAGGCCGGAGAGGGCGTCGAGAACTTTTCCGACGCCCCTCCCGCTAGGCCCGAGCTGTCGTCTCTACTTCCGCAGCTAGTGGGGTTTGCTGAACCGACTTGAACTTCTCCGAGCGCCACTTCCCTTAAGCAGGAAAGGCTTGTTGTGACGATTAGAAATGATGTATGCAAACTAGCTAATTACAGACCTGGCTTTCAGTAGGCAATCAATAAATTGTGACTATTTTTATTTTGCTCCTAAGCTAGAATTCCTACTGGGGTGGTACACGCTATGAAAAAGTGGCATAGTCTAGACAAGAGACAAATACCCAACCTTGATTCAAGCCACAACCAGACTCTCTAACGAGGGGCAGACCATCAGAAAATGTTCACAAACGTGTTCTAAGGTGCGTGTGGCACCAGTGACCGGAGGATGTAGGGCTTCTTCAGGGCCTGGTGGAGGGTAAGGCAAGTGACACGGCTAGGGTGCACGGTACAAGAAGGCCGGCCCTGCACTTGCACGATGTTGATGATTTTGACACCGGGTGCTTCTTTTTTAAAAAAATTTTTTAATGCTTATTTATTTTTGAGAGAGAGTGTGTGCACAGGCAGGGCAGTGGCAGAGAGAGAGAGAGAGAATATGAGCGAGGGAGCAGCAGGGAGAGAGGAGGGCAGACGATCTGAAGCGGGCTCCATGAGGACAGCACAGAGCCCGATGTGGGGCTCGAACTCATGAACCGCGAGATCATGACCTGATACAAAGTCAGACGCTTAACCGACTAAGCCACCCAGGCACCCGGAGAGTGGGTACTTCTTTAAACGGTGTGGCGCAAACACTTCACCTGCCTCAGCCTTAGTCCAGCCCCTGCCCCACCTTTGACCCCGTTTCAGAGGGGGTAGGGGAGAGTGTGCTATGCTGTACGGACTGGCATGGGGGGGAGGTAGACCAGACGAGAGAACACTCTGGCCTGGGTCGTCAGTACTCTGCGTCACAAGGAAAAAAAAGGAGCATGGAGACAATCAGGGCAGAGAAAGGGTGCAAGTCAAGTGGGCTTAGCAGGGTGCCCATGTAAAAAGACGTCAGGGGAGCCCGGGCCAAGGGAGATGGTCTAAGACCTGTGCTCTATCCGTCGCCTCTAGCAGAAAAAGCATGAAAGCAATACCCCAAAAGAGGTGAATAATATAAAGGTATATGGTTCACAGGTCTCCTGAGATGAATCTATGAGTTTCACTTTACATTTTATAAAAAACTTGGAAATTCATCGTCTTATCTGTTCATGACAACTCAGACCGGCAGCATCCTACGTACTATTATTTTACAGACGAAGCCGGGGCAGAGAGGGGGCTGACACCTCAGTAATGCGACTTTTTCGGAGGGATCGCGGTGGAGCGGCGAGGGTTTGTCCTGGAGAAGCTTACTTTTGAGTCAGACGTTCCTTGGGATCCCGGATCCGCAACTATTAGCTCTGTGGCCTCAGGTGGCTGATTGCCCCCTTCCTGTTTCCTTTTCCATAACCTCTCGGATGCACAGTACCGAGCCGAGCTGGCTTGGCTGCAGTGAGCGCTGAATCAGTACAAACTGCCCAGAACCACATCGAGTACACAGCGAGTCCTCAGCAAACACTCTTCTCCTTTTCCTCCTTGGACTCGGTATCGTACTGATTCCCTGTCTCCCTGCTGATTTGGTCATGAGCCCTTTTCTAGACGACTTGCCCTCCGAATGCAACGGTCAGCTTCTCCGGCCCGAAGACGAATGACAAAAAGAGTCCTCTGTTCGTGAAACCAATCTTTCCACACAGCTAAATGAGAGGGGGGCCCCGGGAGCAGAGCCGCGATGAAGACGAAGCAGACCGTCCCGTTCATTGGAAATAAATCAATGCACGAATCAGGGCAATGCAGCTCAGGGACCAGGGTGGGAAGCATTTTTAGAACTGTCACTTTAAAAATATGTTCCCTCCTGCCTTGCGGCTCTCTCAGTGGGCAGATTTTAAAATAGAAACAAGTAACTTTAATTAGGCTCTAATTAGCCCCATAAGTTTGGTGAGCTAGGATAGTTTATTTTAGAAAAAAAATTATAATAACAGACGGAGGATTTTCCAGGCGCCACAACTTTAATTACAATCGCAAACACCTCCAGCGTGCTTACTGGGCCAATTAAATCAGCAGGGCGAAGGCAAAGCTAATGTGCTCTACGCCAGACCCAAGCTATGATGATGGCCTCCACTTGAGTTTGTTTCCAAAGTAATTTGAAAAGCAGATAACTTACAATGCTTACTTAAACAGAAGCAGGGGGTCTTTAAACCGTTGTTAATGCACGATTAGCTGGGACCTCGGAGACGGGGGCTCTCCAGATCAATGCTGCTCAAGTGCAGGTGCCCGGGCACGCTCCTCTCCTCTTGTTGGCTTCAGCCCACCCACCCCACCCTGTGATGGAGCTGCTGGGGCCTTCTTTCTCCCACTGACCCTCGAGCCTTGGTAGGAAATCCAATAATTGACCGGTCCCCAGACAGGAGGAGACCAGAAAGAAACACGGCTCTAGATGCCTTCTGGCACCTTCTGATGCATCCGGGAGCCAGCCCGAAGTGGATTTCCTCCGAACTCAGGGCCGTGAGGCCTAGGCCAAGGAAAAACAGTACCTCTTCCGGTTCCAGTTACGTAGCTAGAAAGGGAAAGAAGGTGAAAGAGGCCGTGCGTTTTCCTGACCAGGTTTGGGAGAATGACGAGGGTTGACATCCGTGTCCAAACTGGCAATTTGACTCCTACCAGGGGTTGAAATGAGAGGTTTCTGCAGATGGGAAAGCACTTTAGATACGTCCTCAGAAAATGCACCTTCCATAGCATGTGGGAGAAATGCATTTGTGGCCAATGAATAGTCAGGTGGTCCCCATCCACATGCATAGATCTAGTGGATGTCCTACAAGTATGGGCCTTGGATGCGACGTCAGGAGAGCCTTCCAGTGCCTTCCTTTCACCTCTGCGGAGTTATACTGAAAAAGAGCCACTCCGGCAAGTTACTGATATCATCTGAAATGACCATTTTCATGGGAATAACATAGCAATCAATATGTGGGTGGCCCTGTATTTTCTATTTTGTTTTTAGTTTTTTCTTGTTTTCCATGGCCTCGCTCATTGACCCGAACCCGGTGCTGCATGTAATTCACTTATTCATCTAACAAAGAGTTACTTCGGCCCCACCCGGGCGTCTGGCACAGGGCTAGCTTCTGAAGGAACGAAAAGGGATAAGGAAAGGCTCCTCCCCTCGAGGAGCAGGCTACCTGGCCAGAGCGGGATGCAAGGCCTTGGTATCAGGGAAGGAAAAAGAATGGCAGGGGGCCACTCGCCAAAGGTCAAAGCTCTGGAAATCAGCACCCCGGTTTAACGAAGAACCAACACACTGCTCTTTGAAACCATCAGGTCTATCAGGTTCCATGTGAGATCGACGAAATAAAACCACCCTTGGATAAACAGGGGGGAAAAACAAAAAAGTAACCTGCTCTACCTTTCGAGTCACCAAAGGAAAGCGCCCCAAGGCCAGCGTAACCTCACCACTGACTGTCACCACTGCTTCTCAGGCCTCCCCTGACTGCGGGAAGAATGACAGCCTCAAAATGGTCTTTCTCTGGTTCCAGGCAACCTCTCATTCCTTCCAAATAATTACAGGAATCCTCGGGAAAGGTCTTACTCTCTTGCGCATACTCGGACTACTGAGAGGCCCGCCAGGTTTTCTTTTCGGTTCTCTGGCTCAGGTAACTTCTGCGTCTGGCCTCTGACAACACCAGAAGTGGCCGTGACATTAGTGCGGAAACTTGATATTAATAATCTGAGCAAGAAAAGCGTACCGGCAACATTTAAATAAGCGCGTGTCGTGTGCCAGGCACCGTGCTGAGTGATGTGCACTTGACTCTAAGTCTAGAGCTTATCGAATCCTCACGACAACCCTCTGAAATGGACACTATTGTCTTCTCCTCTCTCCATGTGAAGAAACTGAGGGTCGGAGAAATAATCTCGCCCAGGATAGGAAGCGGTGGAGCCAAGATCCTAACTCAGAGAATCTAAATCTAGAGCGAGCATTCTGCTGTCAGCAGGTGCTGCTCTTGGCGCACAGACTCCTGAGGACTGACGGTCACCGCTGCTGACGTCGGCGCCAGGAGCCCCGGTGCCCAGCGTTACGGACTGAAGGCGATGACGTCACGACCGCTACCGTTGCCATCACCGTCTGGGCCATCAACATCTGCAGTGAAACACCACCGCTGTCGTCACCGTCACTGAGCCAGGTGAAGCCCTTCCCATAGCTGCATCCTCCCGGAAGAATTAGCCACGAAGTCACAGGAGCCGTGCCGGAGGACAATGGGAACGACGCACACCACACTGCTCTTGAAATCACTGTCCTCTGGGGCAACTGACCTATTGTCTCTGAATCCACGACCTCGTCTCAAATCTTCCTTCTCCCAACAGTTCTTTCCCAGGGAGCTTCTCGACCCCCACCCCCCAACAGAAAGGCTCCCTAGTGGACCCGCATGACCCTACTCTAGACGGTACAGATGCTCAGGGGACGGGGGAGCGGTGGGATTGGAATGCCGTGAGCACCCGGACAGAGAGGTTCGAATCTTAGGATCACGTGGAGTTCAGGTTCAAGTCAGAAAAACCCTTCTACCCGACATCATGTGGTGATTTTGCTGACGGAAATCTGGAAGACCGTACCTCCACCGATGCGGTTTCAAAAGTCCTACCTACGAAAAGGTGCAACTGAATGTGTTTATCATAAAGATCATCTATATTTGAGGTGCTTGGGAGCCACGGCATCTAATTCGTGTCGTTTTCTGTGCTTTGACTCCAGCGTTATGCTAAAAGTTGAAAGATAAATTAACAGCACTCACCCTATTATTCGGAAGTCAGTGTTATAAGGTATTGAACCAAACCACATGCCATGATGACATAGTCTTCTTAGCAATTCCTACGTCTTGACCATTGTCACACTAAAAAAAAAAAAAAAAATTCATATAGATTTTCCTTTCTTTTTTTTTTAATGTTTATTTATTTATTTTGAGGAGGGGCACAGAGAGAAAGGGAGAGACGGAATCCCAAGCAGGCTCCGCACTGTCAGCCTGGAGCCCAACGCAGGGCTCGATCTCACAAACGCTGAGACCATGACCTGAGCCAAGCGATCAAGAGCCAGATGCCTAACGGAGCGTCTGACAAGAGTCAGCCACTTAACTGGGTGACTTAGCCACAGTTTAACTCGTTTCATAATGGTACAACGCCTGTCATTTTATTTTTTATTTCTGTTGTTTCTGGACTTTATGATTTCCTTTCCTTTTTTCTTGTCGGGAAAGTAAATTACATATAGTACCTTCTTTACCACGTCCCCAATGCCTTGCAATTTCTTGCTCATTCCTTCTATTCTCTGAAATGTATTCATCTCTTTTTTCTTGAAACTCACTAACCACCTGATGTGAATTTTCCGAGTCCTCGCATATCTGAAAAGTGTCTATATTCGGACTTCACACTCTACTAAAACCTTGGCTGGTGTGACAAAAACCATTAGTAGTCTCTTCTCCCATAGTAATAAAATACTGAGCTGGCCACATGGCTGCCTCCCACGTAAGCCAGTATGGACAATGAATGTGAGAAGTGTCATATGGCAGCTTCCGGCAATCATCCACGAGAGGCAGTTCACATGAACCATTGGTTCTCTTCTTTGTCAACCTTTCTTTCAGACTGCTGCTGCCTGGGACATCAACGCTATCATCATGTACCATGGGGTCAAGGTCGTGCAAAGTAGAGCAACACAATAGGAAAAGCCTAGGCCTCTGAATGTCCTAGCAGCTTTGGGATGCTCACCAGGACTTTTACATAAGACAGAAAGACTTTGTCTTATGTCAGTTTCTGACAAAGCTACCCCTAATCCTGGGCAAAACAGGTTGGGTGTAGAAACATATGATGAAATCATTTTCTCTGAGAACACAGAAAGCATTATTCCATTGATTTCTACCATCCGGTGCTGCTGATCTATAAAAACCAGTTCTCCTCCTTCATATACGACCTGTTTTTCATTCTCTGAGAGCTCCGAGGACCTTATCCTCTGACTTTTTGAACTTCACAGTGGGTCTTTATTCACTCTTCCTGATTTGCAGTCATTAGGCCCTTTCAATTAGAAGATTCACCTTCGAGGCTCAGTTGGTTGAGCGTCCGACTTCAGCTCGGGTCACGATCTCATGGTTCATGGGTTCGAGCCACGCGTCAGACTCGCTGCTGTCCCCATCTCTCTCTGTGCCTCCCCGACTCATGCTCGCTCTCGCTCTCTCTCTCTCTCTCTCTCCCTCTCAAAAGTAAACATTTTAAATAAATAGATGGATAGATAGATAAAATATTTATCTCTTCATTCAACTCTAAGATTCCTGTTTTATTTCTAACTCTATTCCTTCCTTTTTATCCTGTCCATTCTCTGTTTCTAAAGGATCCTTTTTTTCTACTAGTCAGATGCTAGACCTCCTGATTTGAGACTCAGTTTCATATTTCTTTCAAAATTTAATCTTTTAAATTTTTCCTGTGTCCAGTCCTTGTACTGAATTGTAAATATGGCAACCACGTTTTCATTCCTAAGAGCTTTCTTGCTCCCTCGTTGTACATAGCATCCTGTTCTTGCGTACCAATGCAATTTCTTCTTGAGTCACTCTGTAGTAGTTTTCCATCAACATGTAGTAATACCCCAAACCTTGTGGTCAGGAACAATGAACTCTGATTATCTCATAGTTTTTGTGAGCCAGGCACCCAGGAGCCACTCAGCTGGGTAACTCTGGCTTGGGGTCTCTCACAAGGATGCAAGCTCCCACACATGACTATTAGCAGGATTCAGAAGATCTGCTCCCAAGCTCAACCACGTGACTGCTGACAAGCCTCCAATTTCTTCCCACATGGACCTCTTTCACAGTATGGACGCTGTCTTTCTTCTTCCTGGGGTTGCCTTCCCAACATGGCAGTCGGCTTCCTCTGGAGGAGGGGGTGTCAGTCTGGAGGGTACGGAGGGAGGACTAGAACCCAAAAGGGAAGCCCCGGGCTCTCGTAATTTTTAACCTAATGTTGGAAGGGGCGTGCCATCACCTCTGCCATACTCTGCTTGCTCACTAGAAATGATTCACTAAGTTCAGGTCGCATTCAAGGGGAGAGAATATAAAAAGAAATGTGGACATACCTTTACAACCACCACATTCTCTAGGATGCGAATTAGTTTGTTTTGAAATTACCTCCGTTTCCTCCCGGGTCGCCTCCTCTTCTTTCATCTAGCTCTTTCTTGGTCATGCTGCAGACTTTCCGCAAATACCTAGAAATTCAGATTTCGTTCGTTTAAATGGTAAAATGAGAACATGTGAAGGTTGACTCGGTTTGCATGTGGAAGGATTTGGGACTGGCAGATTTTTAAGGTGAATAGTCAGGGAACTGGTTGGTCCCTAATCCCAAAATGACAAGGTCATTGTGCGGAGATACGCTCCCCAAAATACCTGTCTTAGTTCTTCTGATACCAATAGTTCAAATATTTTAGGAAAGTCTCTGTTCAAATTGGTGCTTGGAACTACATTCCCAGCCCCCAACTTTACGGGAAGGGAAGGGGAGTGAAGAGATTGACTCATCTGTGCACAGATTTCCAGCTAATCCTCATCTTGTCAGTCCCTCTGAGGCACCTGCCTATTTCCAGGTCTGGCCTCGTAGGGACGACAGTGCCAGGATTTTGCAAGGAGCCCATTTTCTCCCTTTTCCCAGGAGGTAAACTGCTCTGGAGCAGAGAGTCCTGAAAGTATTACTAACTAGCTTTGTAATCTCAGCAAGGAATTTTCCTACACTTGTCTCATTTACAAAATCAGAGGGATGGGGGCACCTGGACGGCTCAGTCGGTTGAGCCTCTGACTTCGGCTCAGGTCATGACCTCACCGTTCATGGGTTCGAGCCCCGCGTCAGGCTCTGTGCTGACAGCTCGGAGCCTGGAGCCTGCTTCGGATTCTGTGTCTCCCTCTCTCTCTGCCCCTCCTCCGCCCGTGCTCTGTCACTCTCTCTTTCTCTCAAAGATAAATAAACATTACAAAAATCAATTAAAAATTAATTTAATTAAATTAAAAAATCAGAGGAATGAACTAATTGAACTTTAAGTTTCTGTACAATAATAGCAATGAAATTCAGCCAGGATTGGAGACTTTTCTGGCAGCTATGCTTCATATATTTTGAAATATAAAAAAATCTAGTACATGGTGAAAAATAAATAAAATGAACTCGAGCTGAGACTATATAAGAAAGGTAAGAACAAGCTTCCAAAAATGGATGGGTCTGTATGTTTTTTTTTCAGATTCTGCAAGAAACTTTCCTATTCTTGTTGGTAGAACTCTGTGTGAGAAGCACTGAAAAAAACGAAGAGTGTTTTCCCCAAAGAAACACAGTTTTTTGAGCATTTCAGTTATTTAGAAGGAGACTATGAAGCTGAGGGATGCCATCATTTTCTTTTAAGGGTATAACTTGGGCTTCTGGGCTTTACAAGATTCTGGGGAAAGGAGTTCTGGTTAACCTACACTGGTGATATTAAACACCCCATTTTCTGATCATTTATACTTTAGATATACTCCTAGCACCTACTCTAATGCTTTAAATGACTTTTCATTTGAAACCGTAAAGTTCGAGTTTGTCCTCTAAATTATGGGTAATGGAAAATCACCCAAATATTTATAATTTTGTTTTCTGGTTATGCGTCACATCAATCTTTTTTTTTTTTTTTTGAGAGAGGGTGAGTGCACTCGCACGCACACACACGTGTGGGGTAGAGACAGAGAGAGAGAGGGAGAGAATCCCAAGCAGGCTCCACACTGTCAGTGCAGAGCCCAACGTGGGGCTCAAACTCACAAACAGTGAGAGCGTGACCTGAGCTGAAATCAAGAGTCAGACGCTTAACTGACTGAGCCACCCAGGAGCCCCACACATTAATCATATTTCAAAGCAATATCAATATGAGGATTTTGGTTAATGAATCTGAGAGTAAGAGAGATCTCAAGACCTACTCATTGGTACAAAACAAGTTCAAGACTTGGGAAACGCATGGCTGTTTATGGGTAAACATTTATATCAGCCCCAGCAGTTATATTGTCCTGAATTCTGCACAGAGCCCTTTTAAGGATTATTCAGGACAGAAGAAGTCAGACAAAAACCAGACCAATTCTTGGGGCACAGGCCTTTGTGTTCTTCTCCACCAGAAATGTATCAGAAAACCTCTGACTTGCAAAGGGCTTCAGAAGCCATATGTTACAATTACCTTGATCACAAAGTAGACGCTCATTCTTCGATATCATTGCTTTAATAAATCCAGCCAATGAAGGCTCAGCTGTTTCTGAACACACTCTAATTGTTGGCAGATTATGACCTTTATGTAGATGAAACTTGCTCCCTTCTAACTTCCACCCAAAACTGGTTCCCCTTTTGCCCTTTGGCAACACAGTGTTAGTCTAGACTTTTTCCCACGCAACAATTCTCAAAGCACTACCATATTCCCTGTGAAACTTTTCTTCTCTGGATTAAATAATCCCCCTCCTTTCATCTAGTCTTATAAATCTTTGCTACCACCCTCCTCTAACTGCTCTTGCTTCCCCATAAGCTTCTTCGGAAGGGCAGATACTAAGTCAGCACTGGTTTTGTCCAGATCTTACTTTGGGGATCAAAGGAAAGGCAGTACATAGTCCTTATTAGGCAATAATATGGCGTATATGGGAGCTTTAGAAGCCATCTGTTATTTCTGGTAGTAATATAAAGGATGTATCACTCCTTCCTTCCTTTCTTCCTAAAACATTTTACTGAGGGCCTACCCTGTGCAATAGGGATATGAGGATGAAAAAAACCAGCATCAGAGCTGAAGTCTATAGCCTCAAGTTCTCAATGTGGCAAAGAACACAACAGATTGGCAAGTGGAAGGAGCCCAGAACTCTCAAACTGTCTCCAAATTTTTATATTTTAGTAGTTAAGTACAGGCAGATTTTTGGAAGGTTGTTTTGTTTTATTTTTATTGAGGCACAGAGATCCAGGTATTAGAAGCCCAGACTGTGGTACAACAGAAGGAAACCTTAACTGAGAGTCAAATGACCTGGGTCTAGGTCCAGGCCCTGCCGTCAACTGACTGTGTGATCTCCGACATATTACTTTACCCGTACGGACATCAGCTTTCCCACGTACAAATGTGAAAAAGAAATAAACTTCATTACTTGTTTGAAGATAAGGACCCAGACCACATGAACTTTAGAAGTCCAGTCCAACTTTAAGACAGAGGTTTCTTGGGGTGCCCGGGTGGCTCAGTCAGTTGACCACCCAACTCCCGGTTCCTGCTCAGGTCATGATCGCACAATTCGTGGGGTTGAGCCCCCAGTTGGCCTCTGTGCTCATGCGTGGAGCCTACTTAGGATTCTCTCTCTCTCTCTCTCTCTCTCTCTCTCTCTCTCTTTCTCTCTCTCTCAATACAGGTTTCTTTTCTGTATCTTTTCTGCTCTGCCAACTGAAGCAGAGGCAGCCTAGGTGACTACATTGATTCAGAAAGCACCTTCCCTAGAGAATATCCTCCCTCCCTCGCCTAAACGTCCTGTGAGAGGGACCCTTGTGGCTTTCAAGGACGTATTGGAGAGGCAGGTATAGAGAAGGATAAGAGGCTTCGGCAAGAGGGAGAGGAAGAAAGTAAGCTCCTGGCTGTTTAAAGTGTGCCAGAGGCTTAGACTATAGAAAAGAAGGAAAGAGGATTTCAAGCAGGCCTTGCAGAGTAACCAGCCTGCCTTATTAGGCGAATAAAGAAAGCAAGCATTTACGACTAAAGCCCTCTACTGGGGGGACACAAACATCAGCGCAAAGCTCACTGGGTTGGCGACAATTCCAATGGCAGATATAGCAAAATTCGGAGAGAGAAAAGTTCAACAAAACAAGCATAAAGGTAATACAGTAGTGCCCTCCCCCACCCCCCCTGCCCAACACACACAAATCAGGAATTCCTGGGTAATATGTCCTTCCCTCTTCACGTAACTTGACCCTTAAGACCCAGCTTAAATTCACCTTCCATTCTGTGGTTTGTGCTGAGCAGCCCACACAGAATCTTCCACATTGCCTCTGTTGTCACTCAAGCTCCGCCATGGCCCTGGTCACCGTGTCTTGCAGTCATCTGCCCATATGTCCGTTTTCCCCGTTTGCTTGTGACTTTCTACGGAAATGCTTCATTTCAGAATCCCCTGGATCTTGAACTGTGTAGGACCCAGAGTAGGTTGGCAGTGAATGACTTTTAATTTGACCTCAGGGAAGGGTCAAATACCAGTTCTAACAGTCTCTAAGAACTTTCCTTTAAGGGAAATTTGGATACATTAACCAGGAAGTTTGCGACCCTGCTAGAGGGGGTTCTAGGCTGACACTTATCTCTGTCCTTGCTCTGTTCACCAGGGGTTTCACGTGAACCTCTGGAGGGTAACAGATTGACCCTCAAAGGGTGGAAATGTCAGAATCATCCCAGCACTGAACTGAGTGAAAGCATTTTACCCAGAAGTTTACACTGAATACAGGGACGTCTCTACCTTTACCACTGGAGGGCCCACTCACTTCCTCCCTTGTCTAAGAGGTTCAAGAAACCTAGGAAAAGCCCAGGAATTAGGAGGCAAGGAAAATTCAACCAGACACGGGATACATGCTTTTTGGTCGCAAAATGCTCTCTCTGCACAGCGCCTACCTTCCTAAGCACGACACCAACACACACACGTGTACCCCTGTAACCGCTACAGAGCGTTCTGATGGTTTCATGAGGCCACGCAAAAACTGCAGATAGGAGCTCTTTCGTAATACTTTTCTAGTATCCTCCACGATGCCCACAGACCACTTCGGAGGCCATCTAGTTCACGCATTTTTTAGTGGGCTCCCAAATACGGTCATACTAAATTCACAGGGGCCAGGAATTCTCTGAAACTCTCTGCTCTCTTTTGTCCCTACCCCCCCCCCCCATCCTGAGGAGGTCAGAGGGGAGAACGGAACTAGAGACTAGATTTAATTCAATCCAATAAACTCATACCTATCCATGATCTGGACGATCCCTTTAGGTAGTTGTCTCTCTGGCCAAATCTTGGGTTGAAAGCCCATTGCCGTGCTATGGACCCAACCCCAAATGGAATTTCTTTTTTTTTTTTTTTTTTCAACGTTTTTTATTTATTTTTGGGACAGAGAGAGACAGAGCATGAACGGGGGAGGGGCAGAGAGAGAGGGAGACACAGAATCGGAAACAGGCTCCAGGCTCCGAGCCATCAGCCCAGAGCCCGACGCGGGGCTCGAACCCACGGACCGCGAGATCGTGACCTGGCTGAAGTCGGACGCTTAACCGACTGCACCACCCAGGCGCCCCCAAATGGAATTTCAAGTGAGCAATGACTTTTAAGTTCTAGCAGGTATTAGCACTTCCCCAGAAGTCAAGCGACAATAAGGCAGTGAAATCTGTAGAGATAGACCTCTTTCAAAATATTTCAAAAATATGTTATATTTTTGTTATATTTCCATTCACTCATTTGCATGTACTAAGCACCTGTTGCATGATCCACCCCTCCCAGATTCAGACGACACATAAATACACAAGGTATACAAGATCCTGCCCCCGAGAAGAGCACAGACAGTGACGAAGAGACAAGCAAACAGAAAAATTCACTATAGTGCAAGAAGTCCCAGACAAGGATGGGCTCAAAGGATTTACTACTCAGAGAAAGCACGCGATAGATGTATAGCATGTTTGATGTGGAAATGCCCTTAAAGATCCTCTGGCCTGGTGATTCTCAAAGCTGGCACCTCATCAGGATCATTCATCACTCAGGAATTGTAAACTCAGACATATTCCCTAGACTCCACCCCGGATACTGAATCAGAATATCCGGGGACTGGACCCGAAGATCTCACGTTTTATAACACTTCTCAGATGATCATGGTGCCAGTCCACAGTCTCGTGTTCGGGAATCACTGACCTGGTCTAGAGGTTGGCACGCTATTTTTAGATCCAGAAGCTGTTCGCTAACTAAAAGAGAAGAAACGTTCCTACCACTCCTGATACCCAGAACGAATGAGTCCACATGTGCCCCCAAAGACATGCACACGAATGTTCATAAGAACTCCGTGCGTTCCCGTCACACGCTATAAACAACCCGGATGCCCACAGCAGTGGAGTGACTGAATAAACCGTGATGTAGTCGTACGATAAAATGCTGAAATACTACTTAGCAACGGAAAAGAATGAACTTCCTGTACAGGAAATGACCTGGACGAAACTCACAGATGTTATTGGAGCAAAAGAAGCCAGACACACATATGGGTACCTGCTGATTTATTCCATTTATATGAAACTCCGAAATAGGCCTAACAAAGCTATGGTAATGCCGGTGGAAATAGCAGCTACCTTGGGGTTGGCGGGCAGGAAGCCTGGGGGAGAGGGGTGGTGGTATTGGAGCTTGACCGGGAAGAAGGCGTAAGGGAAACTGAAGAGATCAAAACGTGGGGCACCCGGGTGGCTCAGTAGGCTAAGCATCCAACTCTTGATTTCACCTGAAGTCACGGTCTCACGCGTCGTGGGATCGATCGCCGCGTCGGGCTTTGTGCTGACAGTGCGGAGCCTGCTTAGGATTCTGTCTCTCCCTCTCTCTGCCCCTCCCCTGCTCACTCTCTCTCTCTCTCTCTCTCAAAATGAATAAATAAACCTTAAAACGAGAGAGAGATAAAAATGTTCTGTGCCCTGAACTGGGTAGTAGAGGGGTGTGTTCATTTTGTAGAAATTCATTGAGCTGTACGCTTACGATTCGTGGACGTTACTGTATACGGCGTACGCCACAGTGAAAGTTTAAAACCCAGCAAGACACAGTCACCTCCCAAGGCGGCGTGAGTGAGCGCAGCAGAGACGACAGGCATGCTCTGACTGAAACGCAATATATGAATCCAATTAGCCCTCCTCACTGTTCAGATGAAGGCATTGACTTCCAGAGAGGGGGTGTGCTTCAGAACCAGGGCAGGGCAGAATCAGGAGGGAAGATGTATCTGCCACAAGTAACTACGTCAGAAATCCATCAGACATAAAATGAAAAAAACAAAAAACAAAAAACAAAAAACGAAACAAAACACTGCGATTGTTGCTGCGACCTAAGACCAGGCAAGACGGAAGCAAAGAAGGCCAGGTCAGAACGCTCCCTTCGGAGCGCCTGTCCGTTCCCTGGATCGAATCCCCTCCTCCATTCCATTTGCACTGTTGCAAAGCCACATTCATTCAATTTCCGCTAATTGGGACGTAATGATAATTTAGATAGATGCTCAACTGAAGTTACCTATTACTCAGCAACTCTTTCTTCAAAGATTAGGCAAACGAGCGGCAGAAACACAATTAGAGGCAGTATGTTTGTGATACTCAAGGAAAAAAAAAATAAGCAGGTTTCAAGTAACACCAAGCACATTAGAAATGCCTGACAAACCCGTCATCCTTCAAGTCCGGGTTCAAGTACTGCCTATTTCCTGTGGCTTTCACTGACACGGCGCGTGTTACCGACAGCTGCCTTGCCCATATTCCCCAGCAATTGGATCCTCCCTCCATCTAAACTCCTCACTCTCCTCCTCATCATCTACTAATTTCTTAAATCCTTGGCCTCCTTTGCTAGCTTGTGAGCCCTGAGAAACCCTTGCTCTGGTCAGTGAACAGGGAGTATCAGATGTGACTAAAACAAAGGGCATATAGGGGGGTCGGGGTATCTGGACATGAGCTCAAGATGAAAAGTTGAGGCTTGACTCTAAATCTGGGTCTAAACTTCCAGGTTTGCAAAAAAGAAAAAAAAAAAGAATCAGATACAGCAGAGTGGCAGAAAATAGCAAGTAGTTCCTTATGGCTCCAATATAGGGCAGAGGTGGAGCAGGGAGGAAGGAGGAAGGAGGAAGGAGGAAGCAGGTAGTCTCAGGTAGTCAAGGGCGACAGAAAGGATATCGTGCATCCCGTGAGGACTTTGTCAGCAGCAATGTGGGGACCCACTGAAGGCTTCTGAAGACGGGACGTGAAATCACCAGAGTTCTGGACGTTTTTGAGGAGGGCACCTTTTGGGACGAGCACTGGGTATTGTACGGAAACCAATTTGACGATAAATTTCAAATTAAAAAATAAAAAAATAATAAATTCTAGTTACTTAACATATAGCGTAATATTGGCTTCAGGAGTCGAATTTAGTGAGTCATCACTTATATACGATACCCAGTGCTCATCCCGACAAGTGCCCTCCTCAACGCCCGTCACCCATTTGGCCCATCCCCCCCCACCTCCCCTCCAGCCACCCTCAGTTGGTTCTCTATAGTTAAGAGTCTTTTGTGGTTTGCCTCCCTCTCTTTTGTCCCCCTTCCCCCACGTTCATCTGTTCGGTTTCTTAAATTCCACATATGAGGGAAATCATATGGTATTTGTCTTTCTCTCACTGACTTGTTTCACTTAGCCTAATACTCTAGCTCCATCCATGTCATTGCAAATGGCAAGATTCCATTCTCTTGTTTTAACTTTTTAATGTTTATTTATTTGTTTTTAATTTTTTTTAACGTTTGTTTATTTTTGAGAGAGACAGAGACAGAGCTTGAGCGGGGGAGGGACAGAGAGAGAGGGAGACCCAGAATCCGAAGCAGGCTCCAGGCTCCGAGCCGTCAGCACAGAGCCCGACGCGGAGCTCGGACCCACGAACCGTTGAGATAGGACGCGCAACCGACTGAATCACCCAGGCGCCCCACGATTTCATTCTTTTTGATAGCTGAACAATATTCCCTTGTTTATATATACTACATCTGTCTCCATTCATCAGTCGATGGACGTTTGGACTCTTTCCATAGTTTGTTTATCGCTGATCATGCTGCTATAAACTTTGGGGTCCATGTGTCCCTTCAAATCGTTTTTTTTTTTTTGTATCTTTTGTGTAAACACCTAGCAGTGCGATTGCCAAGTCATAGGGTAGTTCTATTTTTAACTTTGTGGAACCTCCCTACTGTTTTCCAGAGTGGCCGCCCCAGTCTGCATTCCCACCAACAGTGCAAGAGGGTTCCCGTGTCTCCACATCCTCGCCAGCATCTAGAGTCTCCTGATTTGTTCACTGTAGCCACTCTGACCGACGTGAGGTGGTTTCGATTTGTATTTCCCTGATGAGGAGCCACGTTGGGCAAATCGTCAGATTTCTGTTTAAAAGCTTCCCTGTCGCCGATTGTGAAATGAGGAGATGCGGTGTGGACACGAGTAGGCCAGTAGGGGTCGCTGGGGGTCTTCCTTAGGGTGCCAGGAGGGGCGATGGCAGCAGGGAGGTGCATTCCAAGGATATCTAGGAGGCGGAGCCACTAAGACCTTTCTGGCCGGCTCCCCAAGGATGGATGCTAACTTTTCAACTGACACACGCACGGGCCAAGTGTGTGTTACATAAAAATGTTTACCTGATAAACCGGGAAGGGCATCTGGCTGGCTCGGAGTTCAAGCCCTACGGTGAGCGTAGAGGTTACTTTAAGAAAAAAATAAATAAATTAAAGGGGCGCCTGGCTGGTTCAGTCGGAGGAACAGGCAACTCTTGGTCTTGGGGTTGTGAGTTCCAGCCCGACGTTGGGTGGAGAGGTTACTTAAAATGTCAAATCCTTAAAAATAATAAAAATTTTAACCCCCCCCCAAAAAAAAACAAAAATAAAATAAAAGTAAGTAAATAAATAAATGATGAACCTGAGGACTGGTGTCTGTCTTTGTTATTGGTTCTCTGTTTAGCTTCAACCCCATCTGCCCGGGGACAGAGCCCTTCTCTGACCTTGACCCCCATGGCCGGAAGATCAGACCCTAAACTTCACACCCTCAAGTAAGAGCGTATGCCAGACTCCACGCAGTTTGGATCTAGCCCTCCCGCGCTCCAGGCTGGATGCACACAGATGCCCGCAAGAAGCTTCCAGGCTGTTGAGAGGTGGGGGGTAGATACATAAACCAGCAAGATACGTACAGTGCGAGAGAAGGTACTTCTTGTCCACACCTCCCTCCGTTGGTCTGCTCATCCGTCCGTTCAACGAACATATCTGAGTATCAACCTGCTAATTGCTGTTTTATATGTTGGGGGCAGACGTGCATAAAATAATGGCGTTCAGGCCCTGTGTTGAGAGGCTCTCGGTTCCCTGGTCCCACTGATCCCATTCCTGATTTCCTCCATTTCCCACACGTCCACATCCAAGTCCTCAATGAGCTTTGTGACCAAGTCTTTCTAAGACACGCAGTACACATCTAAGATCCTCTGTCTCTGACATCACAACTCAGGCTAACGTGAGAGGAGACACTGCAAAAATGTGAAGGGAAACCCGACATCAGAGCAAATACACAGAAATACCAGTCTCATAAAATATTCATTATGTGTAAATGTGCTCTGGGATTCTTACTCCATCAGGAAGACCTGGATCTCTCAGGGGGAGCATTTTCACCTCAGATTTTTCTGCGAGAGAAACATCTATGCAGTCTGTGTACTTTTCCAGTGCCTTTCCTCACATGTGCTCTAAGGGCTCTGACTTTCCTTTGGAGGCCACAGACCCCTTCGCAGGTTTGCAGCATTTCCAAAAATCGGGAGACTCTCCAAAACCAAACTGGATTTCAGGACCTGTAGGCGGCGTTGACGGGTACAGATTTGTGGTATCTAGAATAGGGTCCCTGTCAGGCCCATCGATTTCACTCATGTCACTAAACTATGAGGATACGACAAATTCTCCCGGTTCGCTCCACTCAACTCCAGAAACTCGGTCCTACTTTTGCCTTAAAATTAAACTCAACTTAGAGGCTCCGTGGAGGGTGAGGAAGCACCAGAGAAATATCATGATCTACGAACACAAGCGAAGCATCTACTAGACCGTTACATCCCCCCTCAGTTCTGGCATAGACCATGGAGATTTCTAAGTTCCCCAAACTCAAGGTTGACTAGGACCACGGTAGGTACTCAAAAGAAACCCACGAACCATGTCATCTTCTGAGAAGGTAAATCTTGTCTCGTTCACGTAGCGTCCGTGAGAAGTCAGCACACACACTGAATTGACACGGGGAGCCCATACAAGGAACACCTGACCAGACGCGAGGGTGGAAGATAGCCTGGACGAGCCAAGAAGGACGTTAGCTACCATTTATCTCGTGCTTCCCGCGTGCCAAGCACATTTTCTTTTTTTAAAAAATTTTTTTAACGTTTATTTATTTTTTGAGACAGAGAGAGACAGAGCATGAACAGGGGAGGGTCACAGAGAGAGGGAGACACAGAATCTGAAACAGGCTCCGGGCTCTGAGCTGTCGGCACAGAGCCCGACGCGGGGCTCGAACCCACGGACTGTGAGATCATGACCTGAGCCGAAGTCGGACGCTTAACCGACCGAGCCACCCAGGCGCCCCCACATTTTCTTAATTAACCCTCGCAACAGACCTGGCCCACTGGTGGTACCATCAGCATCAACATCATCACCATCACCACCATTTTATGCGTGAGGAATCTGAGGCCCGTTGAGGCACAATAACCTGCCCAAGTCCACGCGGCAGCTAAGCGGCAGAGCCATAATTCGAACCCAGGTCCGTTCGACTCCAGAAGCCCTTCACCACGATGATTCGCGGTCTCTTAACAAGAAAGCCTGTTTTTTATACTTCCAACGCCGACGTCAAGAAAATTCAAGAGTTCCACCAGCGAAATCCAGTCCGAAGGTGGTCATGGTGCGCGGTGGGGAGCCATGGCGCGACCAGCCCGCGGGTGGGGATGTTCTGTCATTGACACAATGGTGGGGAGCCAAAGCGCGCGCTGAGAAGGGGAAAGCCGGTCTGACTGGCGAACGCGGTCCCGTGGCTTCTGACCTCGCCCTGCCGTTCCCAGCTCCTTTTGGCTGGGCCCACTTGTCCCTGGACCCGCAAGGTTAGCCCCGTTCGGCACCTGGGCCGGTGCCGGACGAAGGAAACACGGCTGTCTTGAGTTCACATGTGTTACTCCAATAATCAGTCCTTGCTGACGTGAATGCTTGAGAAGACAGCATGGGTAAGGTAAACAGAAGGCACCTGAGTGGCTCAGCTGGCTAAGCATCCGACTTCAGCTCAGGTCATGATCTCACGGCTCGTGGGTTCGAGCCCCACGTCGGGCTCTGTGCTGACCGCTCGGAGCCTGAAGCCTGATTCGGATTCTGGGTCTCCCTCGCCCTCTGCCCCTCCCCCACTTGCCCTCCGTGTCTCTCTCTTTCAAAAATAAATAGACATTAAAAAAATTGTTTTTTAAGTGGAAGAGAAAGGAAGAAGCAATCAGAGCGATCCAATACGAACACTCAACTCTCCTTTGCTAGCTTTGAAGACAGAGGAAGGGCACCATGAGCCAAGGAAAGCAGGCAGCCTCTAGAAGCTGGAAAAGGCCACCGGAGGGATTCTCCGCTAGAGCCTCCAGAAGGATCGTTGCCCTGCCAACGTTTTTACTTTTTAACTCAATGATACTACTGATCTCCAGAACTGTAAGATAATAAATTTGTATTGTTTAAGCCACTTTGTAATACTGTGCTCCCGTAGCAATAGAAAACCAACACACCATCCTACTACTCACCGACACGATGGCGAAGAAACTCCTAGTTAATTACGAAACCAGGTCAACTTCAAGTTTAGAGGCACATGTTCAGTGTGAGGGCACCATGGAAGAGGGCCAGTCCCGGCCCTTAGAGTTCAGAGCTGAAGCAGTGTAGAGGGACCCAATCTATAGCCCCTCCAGACCCCATCAAGACAATATGGTACTTCGGTCACTTCGAAGTTTTTCGTAGATTTCAATGTAAGTCTATTCTCATCAAGCCAACGGGATGCTGTGTGGGGTTTCCAAGTTGAGCCTTTTGCTTCTGGGATCGGAGCTCTTCAGTTGACCCACAGTGAAGTGAGAGAGCAGGTTTCTATGCCTCACGACGGCACTTTGGCACTTTACCAAGATAAGCGCGAAGACCAGAAAGTTCTGCATGTCAGCATCAGTGATGAGGAAGGTTCTGCTAAACACTGCACATTTCCATCCCAGTTATAGACACAGGAAATTAGGGAAGCTGAGAGAAGACTTCATTTAGAATACAAAGTTAAAAGGAAAAAAAGCAAAATAGAAAATGTGCCCAAAAAGATAGAAAATGAATTGAAACAAACAAGTCAATTTAAGACCCATTAGATCCTTGTTCGTATCGTTGCAGGATTTTGAAGTTGTTTGCATTAAAATATCCCTGAACTTTGAAGGATCTCAGGTTTCCAAAATAATTTATGTTGACATCAATCCTAATTTCTTCGCAGAGATTTCAACTCCCCAAAAAAGTTCTTTATCGGGGAGAGGAAAACCTCACTCTGAGGAGGCTGAGAACAGGGCTGCCGGGGAAATGGGCCTGAGCGGGGCTCTGTGACTCTACCGACTGACTCAACACGTGGCAGAAATGACACGCTTGATTTCCGCAGGGAGAAGAAGACTTGACTTCTTCTGAAAGCCCTCCCTGCCGGCCGCCAACAGCACACCCAGCGAAGCCTTGTGGCGCCATCAGCTCGGAGCCTCGGGCAGAGGTGAGGACGTGTTTTTTTTTTTTTAGTTTGTATATTTTGAGACAGAGAGCACAAGCAAGGGAGGGGCAGAGAGAAGGAGAGACACAGAGTCGTTGGCCTTGTAGGTCAGCCCGCTGCTTCCCACCTCCCAGGACAGTCTCCCGCGGTCAGTGCCAAAGCCCACAAGCTCCAAACTCAGGGGACTTGAAGCGCGTCGGAGGCAGAAAAGGTCAAGTGCGAAGAACAGCTACACAAGCTAGAGCCGGAGAAATGTCACTGTCCGTAAACACTCCTTGTTTACCTAGCAACTGGGGATTGACTATAATACCTTGGTTTTCGAGTTCAAGCTGGGGTGACCCAGCCCCTCGCTATGCAAAGCATGGTCCCTGGACCAGCCGCATCATTCCCACCTGAGAGCCTGATGGAAAGGCCGAATCCCAGCCTCCGCTCCAGACGTGCTGCATCAGAACCTGCCTGTTAACAAGATCCTCAGGTGATTCACGTGCACATTAGGGCAAAAGAAGAACTGAATTAGTCTATTCCTCTCTTGGCGTAGATGGGGAAACTGAGGCCCAAAGACGGGAAGGGACCAGTTCAAGGCACCTAGGACGGTTTTTAACAGAGCCAGGATTACAACTCAGGTCTCATGGTTTCCCGTTTTATAAAACTCATCCTTTTCTTCTTGTTTTGTTTCCAAAGTTTTGAATAGCATTTGATCATTTTAAAACAGAATTATTCTAAAATATCTCATCCATTACCTTACCTTCAGAAAAATCTGAAGTAAATGGAACTTTTCATGATGATTCAGCGTCCCCATCGCCGTTTGACTCTGCACTGTTTTTTATTTTTATTTTTTTAACGTTTTGAAAGGGAGAGAGTGCGAGAAGGGGAGGGGCAGAGAGAGAGGGGGACAGAGGAGCCCAAAGCGGGGCCCGAACTCACGAACCGTGAGATCATGACCTGAGCCAAAGTCGTATGCTCAACCGACTGAGCCACCCAGGAGTCCCTCGGCACCGTTTTTTTTAATGTATTTTTATTTTTTTTAGTTGATTTATTTTGAGACAGAGAGCACAAGCAAGGGAGGGGCAGAGAGAAGGAGAGACAGAATCCCAAGCAGGCTCCATGCCATCAGCTCAGAGCCTGGTGCAAGGCTCGAACTCACAAACTGCAAGATCGTGACCCGGGCTGAGATCGAGAGTGAGACATGTAACCAGCTGAGCCATCCGGGCGCCACTGCACTGTTTTTTAAAATTCTTCTGTCTCCTTATGACTACCAGCTACAGGACGTAGCTTACTATAGTGATAGGAGACTGGGCTTTGCAGTCCTACAGACCTGGGTTCAAATCTGGATTCTGCCGCTCCCAGGCCGTGCTATCGTGGTCAAGTCATTTAACCTGTGTGAAACTTTGGTCACCTGTAGAATGGGGTAACACTACTCCTCCACAGGCCTGTTATAAGGAGTCCTTAAAGTAGCACATGCACAGCCCTTAGCACGGGGCTTAACGTGGAATGAAAAGTCATCAGACTTTGGCTCTCACGGCTGTACAGCTAACGCTGACCAGCAGCCCTGTGAAGGCTTAGGGGGAGCAGCACGCCCTGGGACAGTCATTGTCCCTAATGCTGTCCTTTCTTCTTTTTCCTTCCAGCCACTCAGCTTCCGCTCTGGACGAATGAGGTCGACAGATTGTCACCTTCATATGTCAGCAGTGGGAACCCCAGCAGCAATGGAACAAGGGGAGCCCCATTTCCATCTACCCGCCACGCACCTGAGTAAGTCGGAGCTTTTGTGTCCTGACCTGCACAGGAGCACCCACTCAGTCCGCCTCAGAGGGTGGAGGGCTGAAAACAAAAGGGTAGACGACGAAGGCATATGTTGCTTTAAACGCCGGAATCTTCGAACGCTGGCACTGGGAAGGCTCCCTAGGAATGACCTAGTGCCACCTGCTCATCTTACAGATAAAGAAACTGAGGGGCACCTGGGTGGCTCAGTCGGTTGGGCGTCCGACTTCGGCTCAGGCCGTGATCTCACGGTCTGTGGGTTCGAGCCCCGCGGCGGGCTCTGTGCCCACCGCTCTCAGAGCCGGGAGCCTGTTTCAGCTTGTGTCTCCCTCAGTCTCTGCCCCTCCCCTGCTCACGCTCGCTCTCAAAAATAAATAAACATTAAAGAAAGAAAGAAACTGAGCCCAAGAGAATGAGTGTCACCAGTATCAGAGCCAGGGGCAAATAACAGTGAACGTGCTAAGAAACAGCTTACTGCTGGGGGGAGGTCTTATAAACCGATCTCGTTAAATCCGCACAGTTTTCTTAGGTACTAATATTGCTCCCATTTCAGAAGTACGGAAATTGAGGCACAGAGAGCTTAAAACACGCATCCAAGACAACACTGCCAGGAGGTGTAAGAGCCACGATTTCGGTCCAGGCCTGGCCTCTCCGCATGGGGCCCGGCTCCCTGCCCGCGCTGGGCTCGGCGATCCAGAACCGACGGCGCGGGAAGGGGAGAGTCACGGCCGGCGGACGCGCGCTCTGCGAAGTCGCGCCGTCCCCTGGGATTCCGTCTGGGACCCCGCTCCCGACCTGCTGAGTCTCAAGGTTGGACTCAGGCTCAAGGTTGGAGCTCTGTTTCGGAGCTGCTTGTCCCAAACTTGGTCGAGCCTTAGAACTGTCGGCTCCTTGACATACTGCCTGAATTACAAGTATCCGTTCCCAAGGCACCCGAGGGCCACAAGCTCCAGGGTTGCGATCAACGTCTTTGAACATGATTCCCTCGTCGCCTCGCCCGGGCGTCCCCACAGGAGCTGTGAACTCACGGCCCGCAGCTTCCCGCAATAACGCAGAGTATCACTAAGGGCCCGAGGATGAGCGTCCGTGGGACCCGGAGCAAGTCGCCTTGGCTCTCTGGGCCTCCGGTGCCCGACGCTGTGACCTCCCATCCCAGCCCAGTGGGGGCGGAGGGCTTATCTGGGCTACGATCGACCGACAGGCCTCACTCGGACACAGCACGGATCGTTCTGTGTTACCAGTGCTCATTTTACTGTTCCTTCTCTGCCTGCCACCCCGTAGGTTCCCTAAGGTTACAGACCGTGTCGTATCCATTTCTGCATCCCTGGGGCCTAACGTGGTGCTCAGCGCGCGGCTGGTGACAAGAAATTTTCTTGAATTTTCCCGAATGACGTAGGAAACAAGCCACTGGATTTCTCAAAAGCAGAACTGAATTTGTTGCGCTTATCTCTGGATATAAAAATCACACAGCGCTGCATAGGGAAAACCGGAGAATAAACACAGAGAGAGAAGTGGCCATGACAACAGGGGATCTGAGGTCTCAGGAAGAAGGAGTGAGATTGGGACTTAAGACAGAACTGGACTCAGGGCGCCTGGCTGGCTCAGTTGATGGAGGATGCGACTCTTGATCTCAGGGCCGTGAGTTCAAGCCCCGCACGGGGTGTAGAGATTACTTTTAAAAATAAAACTTAAAAATTGGAAAAAAACAAAAAACAAAAAAAACAAGACGGAGCTGGGATCGATCTGTCATGGCGAACAGCACTGACCCCTCCTCACGGTCATAATTTCTCTCAGTTCGTGTCTTTTCTTACTAAAATAGGGGTGGAAGACAGGGCATAACATGATGATACTTTCTGGAAGCTTCTGGTAAAGTAATTCCTGAATTATGTGGAATTTCAAGGGGGTTGGGATCCATACCACAAAGTATTAGAATTCTGCTTTTGTGTCCATTACTATGCCGAGTACACAGAATCCCAAGATGAACGCGATTTACCTTCCTGATGGGTTCAGGGTCCATGGGAGGCATGATGATTTCGACAGAGAAATAGAATTCTAAGACTAATGTAGTAACTGTTAGAGCAGAATGAAAACTGGAGGTGCCTGGGTGACTCAGTTAAGCTTCTGACTCTTGTATTTCGGCTCAGGTGATGATCTCATGGTTTGTGGGATCGAGCCCTGCATTGGGCTCTGTCCTGACAGACCAGAGCCTCTTTGGGATTCTCTCTCTCCCTCTCTCTCTCTGCTCCTCCCCTGTTCTCTCTCTCTCTCTCTCTCTCTCTCTCTCTCTCTCTGCCCCTTCCCCCCTTGCTCTCTGTCTCAAAATAAATGAATAAACTTTTTTTAAATTTTTAATGTTTATTTATATTTGAGAGAGACAGGCAGACAGACAGTGCTTGAGCAGGGGACGGGCACACAGAGACAGAGACACAGACAGAATCTGAAGCAGGCTCTAGGCTCCGGGCGGTCAGCACAGAGCCCGACGCGGGGCTCGAACTCACAAGCCGTGAGATCATGACCTGAGGCGAAGTCGGACGCTCAATCGACTGAGCCCCCCGGGCGCCCCAAGAATAGTTTCTTAAAATTGGGAAGCGATTGAGAAGTTATGAGGTATCTGGGTTAGCTAGGGAGACAGTATAGACAAAAACAGTTTAGTTTCATCAGTGAACTAGTTCAAATAACAGCAGTTGAATCCCAACTGCAAACTGGTCACCGTGTCCTGGTCCTCTGTGCCAGGAATAAAACGACTGGTATACAGATGACTCACGTTAGCAGGCCATTTCCAATACAGTAAATATCAAATTCCTGGTCCTCTGATGCAAAATGATCCAACCCTGCCTCTTCTCTTCTAAGAAAGCAAACCTCCTTCCTGGAAGAAACACCTAGGAAATGTCTGGATCTACTCTCTTGAAGCCAAGGGTATTATTAGCTTTCCATTGCTCCCGAACAAATAATTAGACCTCACTGGCTTAAAACACAGGAAGCAAAACAGAAAACCCCAGATAAGGGTTGAACAAAACGGACGTTTGTCTCTCACAAAAAAGAAGTCTAGAAGCAGGAAGTCCAAGATTAGCATGGTATGTCCAAGAGCAGTAGGGACCCAGTCCCCTACTGTCTTCTCTGTTCCACCACATTAGCTCTTGGGTTTCCATCTTCAAGTCATTTCGTGCCAGTAAGGCTGCTGACACTCCAGCCATTTGGACTACATTCCATGCAGCAGGAAGAAAGACTAGTCGGAAGGCAAAAAGGCTCACTTCTGTGTTGAGACAGCCCCCTTCAAAACTCTGTCTTGGGGTGCCTGGGTAGCTCAGTTGGCCCAATCGGCTCAGGTCACGATCTCACGGTTTGTGAGTTCGAGCCCCGCGTCGGGCTCTGTACTGACAGCTCAGAGCCTGGAGCCTGCTTTAGATTCTCTGTCTCCCTTTCTCTCTCTACCCCTCCCCTGCTCGTGTTCTGTCTCTCTCTCCAAAAAAATAAACATTAAAAAACAATTTTCTTAAACAATACTTTTATTATCTCACAATTTCCGTAGATCCGAAATCCAAAGGCAGTACATCTGGCCGTCTGCCTCAGGTCTTATCGGGCTGAAATCCGGGTGACAGCCAGAACTGAGGTCTCTTCAGAAGATCTACTGGGGAAAGTTGTCCCTCCAAGACCCTCCGTTGTTGGCAGAATTCATCTCCTTATTATTTAGAATTAAGGTCCCCAGATTTTTGCTGCCTGTCGGCCAGAAGACTACTACTCATCCCGTGAAGGCCATCTGTATGTTCTGTCCCCTGACTCTCTCCCAACCCGACAGCTTGTTTCCTCAAGGCCAGCACTGGAAAGAAAGTTTCTCTGACCTAAAGGAGGGTCTGGTCACTTTATTTTTTTTTCATTTTTTTTTTCATTTTTTTTTTCTTTTTTTTTTTCATTTTTTAATGTTTATTTTTTCAGAGAGAGCGTGAGCTGGAGAGGGGCAGAGAGAGAGGGAGACACAGAATCCGAGGCGGGCTCCAGGCTCTGAGCTGTGGGCACAGAGCCCGACGCGGGGCTCGAACTCACAAACTGCGAGATCACGACCTGAGCTGAAGTCAGACGCTTCGCCGACTGAGCCACTCAGGCGCCCCTGGTCACTCTTTTAAAGCCTTTTGCATGATGAATTCAGCCGCTCAGGATAATCTCCTGTATGATACAGGCACGAAGAGCCAGAGGCAGGGGTCACTGGGGACACCTCAGGGTCAACCCACCACCCCAAGTTCTGCTCTCAGACGTGCTCAATAACTCCCAGAACAAACGCATCGCGGATTCGAACAAAGCTAACTGGGTACGAACCCAGTAACCTTGTTTTGTTTCTGCGCACGAGTATCTCGATGAGTGTCCACTCATACCAATCTGTAAATCTCTAGTGTCTAACAAAACCTGTTGCTCAGTTAAACGGAAGGCAAGAGTAGACATTTGAGGTGATAAAAAGCTTCTCCTTCACCCCCAGTCAGCCTCCGAGGTGGAGCCCCAGCTTCGCGTCACTGAAAGTCGCCCTCCAACCGCAAGGATGACAGGAACCACCTAACAAAGGAAGCCGTGACCGCAGTTAACCAAATGGGAAAATTCACGAATGCAAAAGGAGGGAGGGGTCTGGAGATCGCCATTCAAAGTCTCAGGGCTTTTTGAGGAGACGGAACTTCCCTTGTGCTTGAAATGAGTACACACGGGGTACACAGCCAAAGTCTGACGCTTAACTGACTGAGCCACCCTGGTGTCCCAGTGTTTGTTTATTTTTGACAGAGAGAGAGAAAGACAGAGCGTGGGAGGAGAAACAGAGATGCTGGAAGCCGAGCTGTCCCAGCCTGAGTGGCAGGGCCCGGGCCGTGGATGGATTGGTGACTGCGGGGCGGCCCACGGACAGGGAAGCTTCTTGTACTCCCGCTTTTAGGTAACTCGGCCTTAAAACTACCTGGGGTATTGTCTGTTGGGGAATGGCCCTCGGCAGGCCCCCTGGGAAAAGAACCGTCAGGGGAGAAAATAAGGTTCCACAAGAAATTGAGCGGCCTTACGTTTAGCCCTTGCCATTCCCTATGGAGACTCCTCTACTTGCAGGAAGGATAGCCTCATCCCTTTGCCAGCAAAGAGGGCCTGTAAAGGAGAGACATAGATTTGAAAGCCTCACTCTGGCAACTAAGGAGTGTATCTCTGGGCACAGGTGACTTCAGCCCCTAGGCCCTCCTGGCCCCCCGGAGGCATTCCAGATGATGACTGAACCTAGTCTGTTAAGGTACAGAATGGTTCATTGGTCCCTAGGTGCGTTGTCTCTCTGAGAATGTATGAGGCGTGGGTTTCTAAGGCTTTTTCGGCCCCTTTCTGGCACCTGGGACCGAGGCGAACACATTGTTCTTCTGGCCTCATGTGGTCAGGAGGTCATGTCCCTGTCACTGTTCCACTTGAGGTGTTGAGAAACGGAGGGCCTTTCACGAGAACAGCAAAGCAAATGCTTTGTAGATTATAGATAAACGCAGATGCATAATGGAATAATGTAAGAAATTAATCTATAATCAAAGGGTATGCGGGAAAGTTAGGGGAAAATCGCCATGTTATTTCTGAAAGGTTGATGACACATAGGAACATTCTCAAAGGTAGGTAATGTTAGAAAAATATAGAGCTGGACTCCGGCACAGAGAGAGAGGGAGACACAGAATCCGCAGCAGGCTCCAGGCTCCGTGCTGTCAGCGCAGAGCCCGACATGGGGCTCGAACCCACAAACCGTGAGATCATGACCTGAGCCGAAGTCGGACACTAAGTCGACTGAGCCACCCAGGCGCCCCAAAGACAGTCTTTTTAGATATTGAGATTTTCCAGAGGATGCTCCTCTGAAATTATTTATCTCAGGCATGGAGTCAATAGGAAAATTCTCATGTTACGCATATAGGAGAAGTATCACCCAAAATGGTGATGTAAATATCAAGCCATGAAACAAAACTGAGATTGTGCTTTAAAAGCAAGAATCCTGCTTCCATTAAAAGATATGCCTCGGGGACGCCTGGCTGGCTCAGTGGGAGGAGGATGTGACTCTTGATCTCCAGATCTGGGTTGTGAGTTCCAGCCCCACAGTGGGTGTAGATGATGAAGTTTTAGGGTGATGGGGGGATGGTGGGAGGTCTGGAGCCGATGGCCAAGAAAGAATTCTTGAAGACGTCTTTGTTGCAATAAGGTGATTTTATTAAAGCAGGGGGACAGGACCCGTGGGCAGGAAGAGCTGCACTGCGGTGGTGACGGGTAACTCATTATATACCCTCGGGTGGGGAAGGGGTCAGGGATAGAGTATGTCTTTAAGGAATTCTGGAAGCCAGGTTTCCAGGACCTGGAGGGGCTAGCTGTTGCTAGGGAAACGCCATTTATTATCATTTAATAAAACCTTAATGGGGTGCCTGGGTGGCTCAGTCAGTTGAGTGTCCGACTTTGGCTCAGGTCATGATCTCACAGTCCGTGGGTTCGAGCCCCACATCGGGCTCTGTGCTGACAGCTCAGAGCCTGGAGCCTGCTTCGGATTCTGTGTCTCCCTCTCTCTCTGCCCCCTCCCCTGCTCATGCTCTGTCTCTCTCTGTCTCAAAAATCAATAAAAACATTAAAAAATTTTTTTAAAAAAACCTTAGTCATGAGACCCTTCAGATGTATATCAGGGGCCATAAGCTTGGGGGTATGATTGCCTGCACGTATCTTGGGGCAGTGGAGACAAAGGAAGGAGAGTTACAGAGTCCCCGAGGTTGGGATAATGTTGTGCTAAGGTTCTCTTTTGCCCCCAGCAAAGTGTCATCCCTGAGGCAGCTGAGCTCCTAGAGGGAGGTCACTTTGCCTGTCTCAAGGAGTTGTCCATGGGCTGTAGGCAGTAAGGGTATTTAATTTTTCATTTGCCTTACTTTCTCACATCACCATGGCAAGCACTTAAACCCCTTTCCTTTGTCCTGGGGTAGCCAGGAGTGTCTGAAGAACATCACACATATTCCACTGGGGGTGGGGGGTCGGGGGGATGCCAGCCTATATTCTGCCCTCAGCTTGACCCATCCTCCCTCATCATAGAGATTACTTAAATAAATAAATAAAAATTAAAAAATGACTCCTGAGGCAAGGGAAACAGAGGCAAAAGTAAACTATTGGGACTATATCAAAATAAAAAGCTTCTGCATGGCGATGGAAATAATCAACAAAACTAAAAGGCAACCTACAGAATGGGAGAAGGTATGTGCAAATGACACATTTGATAAAGGCTTAGTATCCAAAACACATAAGGAACTTATACAACGCAACACCAAAAAAAACAAATATTACAATTACAAAATGGGCAGACGACAAGAACAGACATTTCTCCAAAGAAGACATCCAGATGGCCAAGAGATACATGAAAAGATACACAACATCATTGATCATCAGGGAAATGCAAATCAGAACTACGGTGAGATATCACCTCACACCTGTCAGAATGGCTAAAATCAACAACACAAGAAACAAGAGGTGTTGATGAGGATGTGGGGGAAAGGAACGCTCTTGCACGGTTGATGGGAATGCAAACTGGGGCGGCCGCTGTGGAAAACAGTATGGACCTTCCTCAAAAGGTTAAAAAAGAGAACCACAATATGACCCAGTAATTCCACTACTAAGTATTTAGCCAAAGAATGTGACAACACTCATTTAAAAGGATATATGCACCCCTCTATTTATTGCAACATTAATAACAGTAGCCAAGTTATCAAAGCATTCCAAGTGTCTATCAATAAATGAATATGGATAAACAAGATGTGGTATGTATTTCACATACACATGCACACACATGCACACACGCGGGAATATTATTCAGCCATAAATAAGAATGAAATCTTGCCATTAACAACATTGATGGATCAAGAGAGTACAATGCTAAGCAAAGTAAGCCAGTCAGAGAAAGACAAATACCATATGATCTCACTCATATGTGGAATTTAAGAAACAAAACAAACGAGGGGCGCCTGGGTGGCTCAGTTGGTCAAGCGTCCAACGTCGGCTCAGGTCATGATCTCTCGGCTCGTGAGTTCGAGCCCCACATCAGGCTTGCTGCTCTCAGCACGGAGCCTGCTTCAGATCCCCTGTCACCCCCTCTCTCTGCCCCTCCCCCGCTCATGCTCTCTCTCCCTTTCTCAAAATAAACATTAAAAAAAAAAAAGAAACAAAACAAACGAGCAAAGAAAAAAAAGAGAGAGAGAGAAACCAAAAAACAGACTCTTAACAACTGAGAACAAACTGGTACCTACCAGAGGGTAGATGGGTGGGTGATGGGTAAGATAGCTGAAGGAGATTAAAAGCACACTTATGGTGATGAGCACCGAGTAATGTATAAAATTGTTGAATCACGATATTGTACACCTGGACCTAACATAACACTGTATGTTAACGATACTGGAATTAAAAGTAGACAGTGTGAAACAGGTCAAAACCGTTTTAAAAGTTTTTTTTTTTAACCTTTATGTATTTATTTTGAGAGAGAGTGTGCACGTGCACGAGCAGGGGAGTGACGAGACAGAGGGGGAGAGAGAATCCCAAGCGGGCTCTGCCCTGTCACCACAGAGCCCGAGGCGGGGCCCGATCTCCAGAACGGTGAGATCGTGACCCGACCGGAAATCAAGAGTCAGGTGCTCAACCAACTGAACCACCCAGGTGCCCAGGTCAGGTCAAACTCTTTGTGAACGGCATCACAAATTCCTCTAAGTACCTATACACAGCCTCAGAATCGTCTCGTTTCCATTGCACGACTGATTTACTGTCAAAGGCACACGCGCTTGAGAAGGAAGATGTTCCATACCGTGCCTTGGGCTGTATCTTCCCGCCAACCAATGACAATTCTAGAGAAGTGGCCTAAGACCTTTGTCTACAAATAAAAAGGATGTAGCGTGCCTGGCATAGGACCTGACACATGGTACATACTGAATAAATTTTATTCCCAGCTCTCACACACACTCACAGCTCCTCCTGGGTTCTCCGCGCCGACCGCAGAACCCGCCTCGTAGGCTTGGTGCACAAGCGACACAGGACGCTACTTACCAAGGTTTCGGGGCAGGGCCTGCCCAGCTCGTGTTCCCAGCATGTTACCGGCGTTGCCCTGGCTAAACCCTGCTAATGACTCCAAGTAACATTAGCAGGCTGGTGTGGTGGCTGTTCAAGAAATGCCGTCTTGGGGCGCCCGGGTGGCTCCGTCGGTTGAGCGTCCGACTTCGGCGCAGGTCATGATCTCACGGTTCGTGGGTTCGAGCCCCGCGTCGGGCTCTGTGCTGATGGCTCAGAGCCTGGAGCCTGCTGCGGATTCTGTGTCTCCCTCTCCGTCCGCCCCTCCCCTACTCATGCTCTCTCTCTCTCTCTCTCTCTCTCTCAAAAATAAAGATAAAAAAAAAAGAAATGCCATCTACATTCCCAGTCTGGTAGTGGTACTCTCTCCTTATCTACTGAGTAGAGAAACTCCCCCCCCTTCCTCTTCAAACTGGACACCACAAATGACCACTGGTTAGATGGGATACCCCAAATTACTGCTGTTCAAATTCCTTTTTTTTTAAGTCATGAAACCATTTCCTCAAAGGTAAGTCTATGAAGAAGATATATAAGATCAACACATAAAAGCGGCTGCTTGCTTCGAAGCTGGGAGGTGGCACAGGCTCCTGGCCTCTACCTTAACCCTCCCTCTCCCCTACTTCGTCCCTCTCTCCTTCTTCTCTTCTCTCTCTCCTTCCCTTTCTCTCCCCCCACCCTTTCACTTCTCTGTCTCTCTGTCTCTCTCTCTCTCTCACGTGCACACGCACACACAGGCACACACGTGCACACACACACACAGACACACTGCCCCTCTGAGGAAACTCCAGGGTTCTGAGCAGCATGATTTTGATAATCCCAACATTAGTCGTTCTTTAACATGGCAGATTGTCAGAATCGTATACGGATAGCTGGGACATGGGACCACCACAAACAGCCATTCAGTAGGTCTGGCCTACTCTAGTGATGTCCCCTACGACCGTCAACATCCAAAGTAGGGGCTGAGCTGCCGGAGTCCACCAGGAAACTGCGATAGCTCCCCCTGTACAAGGAAGGTACCAAGACTAATGGAGATGCCGCCAACAACATTCGCCACTCTTTTCCCTACTGGCAGAGTCCTGATTCTGTTCAAGTGCCCGTTCCTCCCCTATGGGATTCGGGAGACAGAAGACCCCTCATCCGTCCCCAGAAGAAAATCCTAATTGTTCTAAACCATACCCATGGTCCATTCTTCTTGCTAGGAATCAGATCTGGACCGAAGATGTGAAATAATTCTGCCAATGCGGAGAAATGGGCTGAGGAATTTCTGGGAAAGGTCCTTCTACTAGTAAGAGAAAAACTGAGCAAAAGACAGTTCCTCTTCCTCCACTGAACTCAGCCTGGATACGCAGCTATGCGACGGCAGCCATCTTGTGACTGTGAGGTGCGCTTACCTAAGGCAAAGCCGCAGCACCGAGACGGCGGAGTGAAGGATGGAAAGGCCCAGTGCCCTCGAGGATATCACAGAACTTTCAGATAAGCAGGGAGCTTCCTTTCCTCGAGATTTCTTCTTGCGTAGGCTAAATATTCTTTTTATTGTTTAGGCTACCGTCTCTCAAAGAGTATCACCATCATCATGTTAGAAATGTGAATTCTTGGGCCCCAACCCAAAACCACTGACTCTGAAACTCTTGGGGTTTGAGGCCAGCTTTCCGCATTTTAACAAGCCCTCGGGGAGTGTTGATGGATACTCAGGTCTGAGGACCACTGAGCACCAAGCCATTTTGAGTTGGTTTCTCTTTTTATTTTTTCCTTTTTTTTTTTTTTCCTATACATTCCTAGTGCTCATCACAATAAGTGTATTCTTTTTTTATTTTATTCTTAAGTCATCTCTACACCCAACGTGGGGCTCAAACTCAACCCCAACATCAAGAGTCGCACGCTCTACGGACTGAGGCAGCCAGGTACCCTTTCACTCATTTTACTCATACCCCCCACCCACCCACCCCTGGAAATCACCAGTTTGTACTCTATAGTTAAGAGTCTGGTTTTTGGTTTGTCTTTTTCTTTGTTCCTTTTATTTCTTAAATTCCACATTTGAATAAAATCATTTGGTATTTGTCTTTCTCTGACTTATTTCACTTATCATTACACCTTTGGATCCATTCATGTTGCAAATGATAAGATTTCATTCTTGTCTATTGCTGAGTAATATTCACATTAACAAGGGAAAGAATAAAAACATGATCATTTCAATAGATGCAGAAAAAGCATTTGACAAAGTACAACATTCATTCATGATAAAAAAAACTCTCAAAATAGGTTTAGAGGGAATATACTTCAACATAATAAAGGCCATATATGAAAAACCCATAGCTAACATCACACTCAATGGTGAAAAATTGAGAACTTCTCCTCTAAGACCAGGAACAAAACAAGAATGTCCGCTCTCACCACTATACTACTGAAAGTCCTAGCCACAGCAATCAGAAAAGAAAAGAAATAAGCCATCCATATTGGTAAGGAAGAAGTAAAACTTCTAGAATACCCTCAAGACTCTAGCAAAAAACACTAAAACTGATCAATGAATTCTATAAGGTCACAAGATACAATATCAATATACAGAAATCTGTTGCCTTTCTTTATTATTATTATTTTTTAATTTATTTATTTTGAGAGAGAGAGAGAGAGCCGGGGAAGGGCGGGGGGGGGGGGGGGGGGAGAGAATCTCAAGCAGGCTCCGCACTGTCAGCACAGACCCTGTTGTGGGGCTCAGACCCATGAACCATGGAATCATGACCTGAGCCAAAACCACGAGCCAGACGCTTAACCAATTGAGCCACCCAGGTGCCCCAGAAATCGGTTTCATTCCTATACACCAATAATGAAGCAGCAGAAAGAGGAATCAAGGAATCGATCCCATTTACAATTGCACCAAAAACCGTAAGATACCTAGGAATAAACCTAACCAAAGAGGTAAAAGATTTGTACACTGAAAACTATAGAAATCCTATGAAAGAAATTGAAGAAGACACTAAGAAATGGAAAAGCAATCCATGCTCATGGATTAGAAGAACGAATATTGTTAAAATGTCGATACTACCCAAAGCAATCTACACATTGAATGCAATTCCTATCAAAATAGCACCATCATTCTTCTCAGAGCTAGAACAAACAATTCTAAAATTTGTAGAGAACCACAAAAGACCCCAAATAGCCAAAGCAATCTTGAAAAAGAAGATTTGGCTTTTCTTTTACTTATAGTCCAGAATCTTAACTGATACGAAAATCTCTATACGAAAATTTCAGTCTATGATTATTCTTTTAATTTTATTATGTTCATTTTATTTTTGAGAGAGAGACAGAGCACAAGCAGGGGAGGGGCAGAGAGAGAGAGAGAGGGAGACACAGAATCCGAGGCAGGCTCCAGGCTCTGAGCTGTCCACACAGAGCCCGATGCAGGACTCGAACTCAAGAACTGTGAGATCGTGACCTGAGCCGAAGTCGGACACCAGACCAACCGAGCCACCCCGGCGCCCCTATCCTTTGTTTAATTCTTTTAATTGTTATGCGCTCGTTGATGGTACCCCCTCTGCCTAGGGCTTAGATCTGCGTTCATAGGCCTCCTCTCCCACGCTACTCTTCCTTCTCTGGACTTCTCATGGGCCTTCACAGGCCCGTGACTCTGAGCCAAACCCAGTAAGTCTTAATCTTCCTCCATCCCTGCCTCCTTCAGGCTGGGGGCCCCCACTCGCAATCCCTCCTGAACGGAAACTTCTCAGAGGCCTGCGCCGTCCTTCAGAAATGGCTCGACGTGAAAACCTTTACTACACACACGTCGGATTTTGAGTCTCCGTCACAACAACTCTTTTTTTTATAGCAACCCTTTCACACAAGTGTTGTCACCCTATGTGTCACGTGAGAAAAACCCTGAGGTTCTGAAAAGATAGGACATTTTCAAATTTCAGTCCGTTAACAAGGTACGGAGCCTGGGTTCGGGCTTACATCTTCTGGACTCCAATGACTGTTGTTTCGCGGGCAGCTGTGCCATGACTGGGAAGGGCGCCCTGCATAGCATTGTGGCCATTTCTGTCGCCGGGAATGTAGAGCAGTCCAAAGTGACAAAGGGGTCCAGGACCTGCCTGCCACCCAATCACCTAGGATACCATTCAGGAACATCTCCAGCATTAGGCATGCTTTTAAACAAAGTTACTGCAGTCAGAGACTCCTCTCTGGGGTCTAGAACTAAAGGTGGTTGAACTGATCAACCAAGAGGCTAACAGCACAGACCTCTTAGAGGTTCTGGCAATTTAATATGTTTAAAGACTATGAAATGCAGGGATGCCTGGCTGCCTCAGTCAATTAGGGCATGCGACTCTTCATCTCGGGGTTGTGAGTTCGAGACCCATGTTGGTCATAGAAGTTAGTTTTTTATAAATTTTTTTTTAACGTTTTTATTTATTTTTGAGACAGAGAGAGACAGAGCATGAAGGGGGGAGGGGCAGAGAGAGAAGGAGACACAGAATCGGAAGCAGGCTCCAGGCTCCGAGCCATCAGCCCAGAGCCCGACGTGGGGCTCGAACTCATGGACCGCGAGATCGTGACCTGAGCTGAAGTCGGACGCTTAACCGACTGCGCCACCTAGGCGCCCCTAAGTTAGTTTTTTAAAAAAGACTATGAAATATCTACAACTCTGAAGCCACAAACAGGTGTTATGCACAGTATCCACTTCGACTACGATTGGGACCTACAGGAGGAAGTCACTCGTTGAATAACTCACTCCACGTCTTGGGGACGAACTCTTCATTCTTTGAAATATGGCCCTAACTTCCTTTGAAAAAAAAAATAAGGCAACTGAGACTCAGTTAAAGGAGGATGCGCTATGACAGCTACCTTTTCTCTCTTTCTCCGCCCTCCCGGCATCATGCACGTTTAACAGAGGGGCAGCAAGTCAGAAGACTTGGCATCACAAGACTTTGGTTGGATTTCCAGCCCTGCCACTTACAGTCACTAGTAGGACTTCTAGGTCAGCTCACTTAACCTCACTGGGCCTCGGTCTTCTCATCTGGAGGATGGGGATTATAATCCCACTACCACCCTCATAGATCTCTTGTTTGGGAGAGTACCAAAAGAGATAATACATCCACAAATACCTAACCAGTGGCGATGCAGTGGGTTGGCATTAACCATTAATGACAATAAGTTTCTGGGGGTGCCTGGGTAGCTCAGTCGGTTGAGTGTCCAACTCTTGATTTCAGCCCAGGGTCATGAGACGGAGCCCCGTGGAGCCTGCTTGGGATTCTCTTTCACTGTCTCCCTCTGCCCCCCTCTCTCTCCCACCCCTTTCTCCCGCTCGTGCTCTCACTCTCTCTAATAAAAAAAAAAATAAGTTTGTGTATGTTGAGTGTTCACTCCTTGCCAGACACTGTGTTTACATGTGTTATTCCTCCTGACAATAATCCGACGATGACTGTTTTATCATCTTCTCCATCTCACAGATGAAGAAACAGACTAAGGTCAAATAGTACCTTCCTGAAGCACGTGACAGACAACACCAGTTCAACACCAAGACTGTCTGATTCCAAAGACAAATACGTGAGTAGTATTATTGTGCCCCTTTTACAGATGAGAAAAGCCAAAAGCTTAAAGGCAGGTGATGTAACCTGCCAAAAAGTCACTTTGTGAACACCTGGGTTTCAAGTATCGATCTATATCTGGCTCCTTGTTCCTATTTTCACAAACATGGCACTGGTCTTACCAACACCTGGGGATTCTTTACATCGAAGTTTTGTTGCGAAGGTTTGCTTAAAGATAGAGGGAACAAAGGGTGTGGTGGTATCTACCTAAAGCATAAAGTGCATGGGGCACTTGGGTGGCTCGGTCGCTTAAGCATCCGGCTTCCACTCGGGTCACGGTCTCATGGTTTGTGAGTTCGAGCCCCACATCGGGCTCGCTGTTGTCAGCGCAGAGCCCGCTTTGGATCCTCTGTCCCCATGTCTTTCTGCTTCTTGCCCGCTGGTGCTCTCTCTCTCTCAAAAATAAATAAACGTTAAAAAAAACTTTTAAAACTTTTTAAAAAAAAATAGGGGCACCTGCGTGGCTCAGGTCATGACCTCGCAGTTCCCGGGTTCGAGCCCCGCGTCGGGCTCCGTGCGGACAGCTCGGAGCCTGGAGCCTGCTTCGGATTCTGTGTCTCCCTCTCTCTGCCCCTTCCCTGCTCATGCTTTATCTCTCTCTGTCTCTCAAAAAGGAATAAACGTTAAAAAAAATTTTTTTAATTAAAAAAAAAATAAAGTATAAAATGCAAGTGGGGGGGTGCCTGGGTGACTCAGTTGGTTGAGTGTCCAACTCTTGATTTCAGCTCAGGTCACGATCTCCTAGTTCATGAGGTCAAACCTCACGTCAGGCTCCGCGCTGACACTGTGGAGCCTGCTGGGCACTCTCCCTCGCTCTCTGTCTCTCTGCCCCTACCCCCCTTTCAAATTAAGTAAATAAACTTTGAAAAAAAATTTAAAAAATAATAAAAGAAATAAAATGCAAGTGGCCAACCTAGCTAGAAAATACAGGCTTATTGACTTTTTCACAGATTGAAATATTCTTTTCCAGTACATAGAAGGCTGGTGCCTGCTGTCCCAAAAGGTCCGGACTATGGATTGTTCGACGAGTGTCCTGCTTTCTTCCATATGTGTTATACTCGGGAGCCGTCCCTTACTTGAAACCAGTGAGCACCTGTTCCCACACTGTTCGCCTGGTAAGCGTTCCCGGCATCGACATGTACCCAGACGTTTCGTTCACGTAAACAGTATTTGTCCATTTGATTTGCTGGCTGGCGCACAGCGCTGGAGACCCCTCCTCCTTCCCGCTGCTCTGGGGACGAGACCGCAGACCGAGCCCTCCCTTCTTGCTCATCCGCCAAGTTCGGGCCCCTCCGTAGCCGCTGGTCACAGGGCCCTCCCAGTTATCTCGTCTACTCCTTCACCTGTTTTTCACTCCAGCCCCCCAGGAAGGCCACTCGTCTTTAACGCAAGGGTCAGACCGTGTCCCCACGGCCCCTCCCACAGCAAGGTGCCCCACAACAGGCTGGCTGATTCACCCCCGCGCCCGGCGGTGGCCCGTGGGGACCGGAAACGGAAACCCTTTCTAGGCCACTGCCGCTGTGCTGACGAGCTGCTTGTGGGTGGTAGACGCTCGCTCATTTCTGGATTGGGTCAGTCATGGTCCTGTAGGGAAACAGATCAGTAGGGAAGGCTGGCACGCTGCCAGAATGGACACAAACACAGAGACCCCGATCTGAGGAGAAGCAGAGACCAGCAGAGAGGAAATGAGGACAGGAACGCCGGGTCATGATCCCAGGGCTGCAGGATCAAGCCCTCGTCAGGTTCTGTGCTGAGCGTGGAGTCCGCTTAAGCTTCTCTCTCTCTCTCTCTCTCTCTCTCTCTCTCTCTCTCTCTCGACGCCTGAGTGGCTCAGTCGGTTAAGCATCTGACTTTGGCTCGGGTCATGATCTCATGGTTCATGAGTTTGAGCCCCGCATCAGGCTCTGCATGGACAGCGCAGAGCCTCCCTGGGATTCTCTCGGTGTCCGCCCCTCCTTCACTTTCTCTCCCTCTCTCCCCCTCTGCCCCTCCCCCACCCCCCCAAAACACTTTCTGGAACCAGACAGGTCTGAATGCAAAGCCTTAGTTTTCTACTAACTCAGAGACTCTGGGCAAGTCCCTTCCCGCGGTTTCCACCTTCGCAAAGTGGAGACGGCCCTACTCCCCAAAGTTAACTCGAGGGAATAGAGGAGACGAAAGGGACACGAAAGTCCCGGCACATAGGACGGGATCCACACTTGGTTGTTCGCGTTCCTTTCTTTCCTTCCTGTGAGCGGCAGAGCCAGGGCGGGGCGAGAGAGGACGAAGCCTCCCGCAGGGGGAGGACAGCCAGAGGAGGCCGACCGACCGCTACATGGCCCTGCCCAGAAGGACTGCTGAACCATGCGACGCAGGAGAAGCTCTATTAGTTCACGCGTGCTGGAGACCAGGATCGGGGAGGGATAGGAAGGAAGAGAAGGCAAAGAGGGTTAAAAAGAATCACAGAGGGGCGCCTGGATGGCTCAGTCAAGCGTCCGACTTCAGTCCAGGTCGTGATCTCACGGTTTGTGGGTTCGAGCCCCACATTGGCCTCCCTGCCGTCCACACAGAGCCTGCTTCAGATCCTCTGTCCTCCTCTCTCTCTCCACCTCTCCCCTGCTCATTCTCTCTTTCTCTCAAAATAAATAAATAAACTTAAAAAAAAGAAAAAGAATCACAGATTTGAGCATTCATTTAGCCCTAGGAAATCACCACAACAAACCAAAGAAAATGAAAAACAAAGAGTGAAGGCTTTTGGAACGGCCCTTGCATTTGTCCGAGGGTAGAGCATACTTAGACCCTTTTCAACATCTCCTTCAAATTTCCAGATACTTCACATAATAGCCGGATGATATGTAATCCTTTACAACAACTGTCTCATTAAATCTAAATTAACTGCTTAAGATACTTAAAATGTGATCAGTGTTGCTCTGTATCTTGTTCCTTCTATGGCTTAAAATCATGCAGATTTGTTTAGGGTACATTTCTGCCCCAGTGAATCTGACAAGAAGACGTTCTTTCATTTATGATGTGCCACTCGTGAGCCTGACAACTGTGTATTGTAGAAAGAGAAGTCTCAAGAGGCAAACTCATAGCTCAGAAGACGACGAGTCATCCGACATATTTAAAAGGGGATTTGAAATAGACCAACGCACCCATTAACACGGTTAGGATTAGTGACAGAGCATGACTCAATTTACAAATGAAACTTTCTTTTTTCCTCTTTGTTCAAACTGAGGTATCTGCCACGAAAGCATTCAAATTAAGACACAAGGAATTTGGGTAGCTGTGTGTGCCCATGAGGTCATATGAAACTCATTATGTCTGTGTCTGGGGAAATCATGTATCTTTCGGCATTAATAAAATTAAAACACTTATGGCTTTATGATAAATCATTTAATCAGGCTATAGTCGCAAAAACTTCCGTTTTAATTGTACTATTAAAGGCACCTTTTAATTGATGTGCCTGCTTAAAGTGAACAATGCTAGTGACAGAGCTCTAGAAACAATGAAGATAATCCTGTCGAAATGAATAGAAATGACATATTCTTAGCCCAAAATGCCTGCTGGAATCCAGGGTTCTCTTCTCTTGTTTTCCTTTCCCTATTCTTCTCAAAGGTCAGCTAAGCTGTGCGGAGGAAGAGATCGAAGGTACGGGTCAAATTCAGGGGTGAGGATGTGCGGCTCCCCCATTTTCTCCGGTGCCACAGTATATTCCGTTAGAGCTAAAAGGTGACCTAACTCTGTAGGAAGAAAAGACTGTCATAATTAAGCCAGGGATATTCTCTCAAGGATAAAGCTCCATAGATTTTCAATTCAAGCTCCGGAAGGCCACCCAGTTCCAGCACAAGAGTGGCACCATTTGACATGAGTAGCGTCCTTCTGCAAGAGCTACAACATTTATGGTTCTTTTATTCTCCGAAGTGGTTTTAGAGGACGGGTGTGTTCGGCAGGACATGCATTCCACGTCTTTTATTAAGCACTTACTATCTATCAGGAAATGGGCTAAGGGCTATGCTTATATTACCTCCTAAAACCTTTAAAGCAGTCCTGTAGGAAGGTGTGGCAGAGCCCGTGGACTGCCTGTCGAATGTCCATTCTTCCTTGTTGCTTCCTAAACAGAAATAAGATTTTATTGGGGGCGGCACTGTCACCAACTAAACGCGTTTCCTAGCTTCCCCTGCAGCTATGCGTGGCCATGCTAAGTTCCGGTCAATTACACGTAACTGGAAGTATTAGGATTATGTCAGACTTCAAGACAGACTTTTTTTAGTGTTTATTTATTTTTGAGAGAGACAGAGACGGAGCGCAAGCAGGGGAGGGGCAGAGAGAGAGGGAGACACAGAATCCGAAGCAGGCTCCAAGCTCGGAGCCTGACACGGGGCTCGAACTCACAAACCATGAGATCGTGACCTCAGCCGATTGGACACTTAACCAATTGAGCTACCCAGGCACCCCAAGACAGAGTTTTGAAGGGGGCTGTCTCAACACAGAAGTGAGCCTTTTTGCCTTCCGACTAGTCTTTCTTCCTGCTGCATGGAATGTAGTCCAAATGGCTGGAGTGTCAGCAGCTTCATTGGACCATAAAATGAGCTAATGTGGTGGAACAGAGAAGACACTAGGGGACTGGGTCCCTATTGCTCTAGGACATGCCATGCTAGTCTCGGACTTCCTGCTTCTAGACTTCTTTCTCATGAGAGAGAAACGTCCATTTTGTTCAACTGTTATTTTGGGTTTTCTGTTTTATGAAGTCCAACCTAATCGACCCTAACTAATGCAGGAGGATACTGTCGTCGCTCTTATTTTACAGATTGAAAAAGTGATGTTTATAGAGAGGTTCATTACTCGCCTAAGGCCCTAGAGCTACTAAATGGTGAAGCAGAGCTTTGAATACAAGTATGATTTGTATGTGTGCAGTGTGTGGGATGCATGTACACGTGAGCATATACATCTACGTGTTGTTTCAAGCGAATATTAGTTACATTCATATTCTATATTCTACATTTATATTCTATATTCTATATTAGTTCTACATTTATATTCTATATGCTGTATATATTCTATATGTATATTCTGTATTCTATACATCTATATTCTATATATTCTACATTATATTCTATATTCTACATATATATTCTCTACATATATATTCTATAGAATATAGAATATATACCCTCATCCGTAAAAGAAATGACATAGTTAACATTTATTGGGCACCTAGAATGTATCAGACATGTTAAGTTCTTCTCATCCATCCTAGGTGCCCAATAAATGTTAACTATGTCATTTTCTTTTGAACATTTTTTAAATGTTTATTCATTTTTGAGAGAGAGAGGGAGAACAGGGAAGGGGCAGACAGAGAGGGAGACAGAGGATCTGACGCAGGGTCTGCCCTGACAGCACTGAGCCTGACGTGGGGCTCGACCTCTCGAACCGCGAGATCACGACCTGAGCTGAAGTCAGACACTCAATTGACTGAGCCACCCGGATGCCCCAAGAAAATGCTATCGTTTTCTACTGTAGAAATGAAGAAAATAAGAATCAGAGAGATGAAGTAGCTTGCCCAAGCCCTCGCAGCTAGGAAACAGCAGAGTCAGCACTCACACTCAAGTCTGTCCAACACGTTGCACCTTCGCGGAAACTGTATTGTTAACGTTGTCTGGCTATAGCACCCACGTAAGAGCAGGAAATGTGCATCTCTCATGGCCCTGGGGTCTGGCAGCCAAGAGAAGTTGGCAGTCCCCACAATGGACACAATACATATAGGTGTTCTGATCCCTAAGAGAGAAACCAATTCAGATGATGTCATTTGTGTGTTTCGGACCCACCAACGGCTTCTCATTGCCTTCGGAATCAAAGTCAGGGTCTTTACCCAGAACTGGACAGCCTTGCATCATCTAGTATTATTCTACTCCTGGCTCAATATGTCACAGCCACGCTGTCTTCCTATGTTTCATACTAGTCAAGCTCATTCTGGCCTCAAGACCTCGAAGTTTCTGTTCCCTATGCCTGTACTTCTCTTCCCACACCATTGTCACGTGGCTTTTTTGTTTTTTTCCTTTTCACCATTCACATCTCTGCTAAATGCCACTTTCTCAGAAAGTTATTTCCCTGCAAATCTTGTCTAAAGCAGGTGTGGTCAATTCTGTCACTCATTTTCATTATCTGGTATTATCTGGCTTATTCATAAGGCCCATCAAACTTAATTACCAGAACGGCTGGTTCCTCTCTAACTAATCTTTTATGCAACGCTAATTCACTCAGCAAACATTTACCGAGTGTCTCTTGTGGGCCGGTTCACCTGATTCCTTTGCACTTTATGACGGTTGAACTTGGGAGACTAAGGGAAGATAATGATGATGGACACCTCTGTCTTATTGCAGGTATAACCGTCAGGTCTCCTTTCAAGAAATTCTGTTATATTAGAACATCGCCCTGCACAAGATTCTGCAAGGTTTGGAGTTTTGTTCATTTCCCTACCCTTTCTCTTTCATGATAAAAGATACACACTTGCCAGATAATCACTAAAGAAGGAAGATGGGGAATCTGGGGTCGAGTTGGTGTAAATATAAAGCTCCTAAGTGAGGGCTAAATCCGTGGCCTCATGCTCTAGAGTCTAAGCAAATGAGTCACACGGTATTCATGCTTTCAAAGAAGATGCTGTTCAGAAATCTGTTTCCATCTGGAGCCCAGGTATCCTTTCTTACAGTATAGGTACAGTTCTTACATTACATGCTTTCACGATTAGGGCATTTATACCCTAGCTGCTGAAAACAGTCATGATTGCCATTGTTCTTAGATATCATCATCTATAAAACCAGAATAGAGTTTGGAGGGGACAAAGGAGGAGATCATTATCATTCCAGGTACTAGCCTGTTCTTTTTTCTTTTTTTAATAGTTACTTTTGAGAGAGCACAGTCGTGGAGGGGGCGGATGGACAGAGGATCTGAAGCGGGCTCTGCGCTGACAAGCTGACGGCACAGAGCCCGATGCAAGGCTCCAACTCACGAACCACGAGATCGTGACCTGAGCCAAAATCGGACGCTCAAGTGACTGAGCCACCCAGGCGCCCCTAGCCTGTCCTTTTTTTTAACCAAATGTTTTATTCTGGGGCACCTGGGTGGCCCAGTCAGTTAAGCGTCTGACTCTTGATTTCGGCTCAGTGTTCCTGAGATCGAGCCCCACGTCAACGTCTGCCCTGACAGCACGGAACCTGCTTGGGATTCTTTCTTCTTCTCTCTCTGCCCCTCCCCTGCTGGCTTGCACGCGCTCTCTCAAAATAAATAAATACATTTTTAAAAATGTTTTATTTTGATGTAGTTGCACATTGACATTCAGTTATATGAAATAATACCGAAGCATCCTGGGTACCCTTTACCCAGGTTCCTTCAACAGCAGTATCTTTTAGGAACTGCTACAATAACATTGTATCATTGTCCAATCAGGTATTGATAAAAATCAAGCATATTTTTTTTTCTCTCCTAGTGTTCTGGAATAAGCTACCGTCCGTATAGGTCGAGATGGAACAGTCTTACTTGCAAGATGAGGATTGCCTTAGCCCATAATGCCAGTGCTTTTTTGAATTCCTAACTAACACAGTCTACACTGGAGGTGTGAGATTAAAAACAAGCGTGTCAGCAGTACATAAAACAGTAGCTATTTTATCAGAACACCACACTGGGACCAGGACTTCCAGTCTCTGTAGCAGTGAAACATTTATCCAATTATCGTTTCATAAGTTTGTCCAATTATGTATGTTTAAGGTTAAAAGTAATCCCCTTAAATTTTAAACACACACACACACACACACACACACACACCAAACAAAATAATAAAGCAACAGTTTTCTTGGACATATTTGGTTTTTTTTAGTGTTTATTTTCGAGAGACAGAGCACGAGTGAGGGACGAGTAGAGACAGAGAGAGGGAGACACAGAATCCTAAGCAGGCTCCAGGCTCTGGGCTGTCAGCACAGAGCCCAAAGCAGGGCTCGAACCCACAAACGGTGAGATCATGACCTGAGCTGAAGTTGGACGCTTAACCACTGAGCCACCCAGGCGCCCCGAGACATATTTTCTTGACTACGAGTTCCATGAGGAAAGAGACTGTGTCTGTCTTATTCACTGCCATCGCCCCAGCGTGGTGCCTGGCCCATAATAGGTGATCATTATGTAAATGTTAAAAGACTTTTTTGAACGCATAACTACCTCATCAGCAAGTCACAATTTTAAGTATATTAAGGGGCTAATAATTGCTAGAGAAGATATAATGAGGTCTCTTTTTCACACTTAATTGCAATAGTTTCCTTAAAAATACATAGCACAAATTCCTATATTCCAATAAGGAGAATTAGGCAATCTGCCTTAATGTAATTTAGAGCCATGATGCTCTAAATTACAGAAAAGAAATCTTAATCAGTCTATACTAGCCTTTTAATACAATTTGAGAGAAACAAGGTATACGTTTCACCCAGTCCATCAGCTGGGAAAATGTTGATATGTAACAGCTTAGGTCCACACAAGTTTCTTGACCCATTTTTAACATCTTAGCTGCCAACTCGCAAAACAAACATCTAGACAAAGACCCCAAGTACTGCCCTGCCTCACAAATGAACTCTCTGTGCTCTTGTGTGAGTGGCCTAAGGCTTTGAGGCATCTCTCTTGATGCCTAGTTAGAAGTAAAACCTATTTACTTATTTTTTTTTTAAGTAAGTCCACACCCAATGTGGGTGGGGCTTGAACTCACAACTCTGAGATCAAGAGTCCCGTGCTCTACCTACTGAGCCAGCCAGGTGCCCTGAAACCTATTTATAAGTAAAACCTGAGAATGTTGAGAATAAAAAATTGTTACCATGGTTATTAATATGATTGTTGATTACTTTTTTCTTTTATTTTTTTTTAATGTTTATTTATTTTTGAGAGAGAGACAGAGCATGAGCAGGGGGGGAACAGAGAGAGAAGGAAACACAATATCTGAAACAGGCTCCAGGCTCTGAGCTGTCAGCACAGAGCCCGACATGGGGCTCAAACTCACGAACCGTGAGATCATGACCTGAGCCGAAGCCGGACGCTCAACCGACTGAGCCACCCAGGTACCCCACTTTTTTCTTTTATGTTGATTTCATCTTATACACAATATATGATTTTAATGATGCGTCATTGGAATCTGTACTTTTTTTTCAAGTTTGTTTATTTTGTGTGACAAAGAGCACGAGAGTGTGAGTGGTGGAGGAAAAGAGAGGGAGGGAGAGAGAGAGAATTCCCAGCAGGCTCCATGCTGTCAGCGTAGAGCCCAATGCGGGGCTTGAACTCACAAACCATGAGATCATGACCTGAGCTGAAATCAAGAATCAGATGCTCAACTGAGTGAGCCACCCAGGTGCCCCAGAATCTATACTGTTTTTATTTTTTAATTGTTTCTAATGTTTATTTGTTTTTGACAGAGAGAGAGAAAGAGAGAAAGTGCCAGCAGCAGGGGCACAGAGAGGGAGACACAGAATCCAAAGCAGGCTCCAGGCTCTGAACGGTCAGCACAGAGCCTGATGTGGGGCTCAAACCCACAAACCACGAACCTGAGCCGAAGTCGGTCACTCAACAGACTGAGCCACCCAGGTGACCCAAATCTATACTGTTTTTAACATTTATAAATAATTTTACCAATGAACACTTTTGCTGATATCCATTTTTATTTATTTTTTTTCTTTTTTTTTTTCCAATATATGAAATTTATTGTCAAATTGGTTTCCATACAACACCCAGTGCTCATCCCAAAAGGTGCCCTCCTTAAAAATATTTTTTTGAGAGAGAGCAAGAGAGCATGCATGCCAGCAGGGGAGGGGCAGAGAGAGAGGGAGAGAATCCCAAACAGGCTCTGTGCTGTCAGGAAGGAGCCTGAGATAGGGCCTGATACCACGAACCATGAGATCGTGACGTGAGCCAAAATCGAGTCTGACGCTCAACAAACTGAGCCACCCAGGCACCCCGATATCCCCTTTGAAGCATGTTGGTTTTCAGGGGGGCGTGGTCTCAGGCATTGGAGCATCTGACTCTTGATTTGGGCTCAGGTCACGATCTCAGTGTCATGGGATGCGGCTCTCTGTGGGGCCTCATGCTGAGTGTGGAGCCCGCTTAAGATTCTCTCTCTCTCTCTCTCTCTCTCTCTCTCTCTCTCTCTCTCTCAAATTTAAAAAAATATCACAGTGCTCATAATCTTGAAATTTCTATGTGATGCCAATTTAGTCAAACAACTCATTGATTTAGGAGAAATTAGGTAAATGAGTTGCTTGACTGAGTTCAGGTGTTACCACGATCATTATTTTCACTCCGTATTTTCTCAAGCATCTCTAGAGTGCTTTACGCTAAAGGTGACCATAAGATTTATGTTTTTGTAAGTGAAAGCAGGTGCTGTGAATAAGCACACTGGGACAACAGGCATATAGTGGGACTGTCACAGGCAACCCAGGACGTACGGTTGCCCTATTTATAGTTTACAGAGCGCTTTCACTCACATACTGTCCTAGGTCACGTTCTCCCAGAAGCACATTCTGAGCCAAGGATTTCAGCACAAGTGATTTATTACGGAAGTGGTCCCAGGAGAAAAGAGTAGGAGAGCTGGAGGAAGCAGGACAGGGAAGGAGAAGGAAGCCACCCAAGGGTGCCATTCCAAGCAAAGTCCCAATTTCATCCTGATGTCAAGGGGAACATTGGAGAAACAAGGACACAGCAGAGTGTATCCCACATCCAGGCAAAAATATTGGGCCTTTGTCCTCCCGCACCAGCCAACCCTTGTCCCTGGGGAACCCCCGACAGAGACGGCACCAGTCGCGGGTGTTTCTAGCTCTTCAAACTGGCAGGGCAGTCCCGGTACCCAAGTGTAATCCTCGGAATGTTGCAAAGCAGGCAGAAACTTTACTTTAGGGGCACCTGGCTGGCTCGGTCAGTTAAGCGTCTGACTCTCTCTTTCGGTTCAGACCATGATCTCAAGGTTTGTGGGTTCAAGCCCTGCATGCGGCTCCACACTGACAGTGCAGAGCCTGCTTCAGATTCTGTCTCCCTCTCTCTCTGCCCCTCCCCCACTTGTGCACGCACAGGCTCTCTCTCTCTCTCTCGAAATAAATAAAAATAAACCTTAAAAAGCTAGCATTCAAAAAAACCAACCAAACAAAAAACTTTAAATACGTGAAAACGACTGTGAGTCAACTTAAAGAGACTTGTCCAGGATCACCCAGCATATCATCAGCAGAGCTAGGATTTAAACCCGGGTCCCTGGACTTAAGATGGATAGAGCTTCTACTTTGTAATACCTACCAGGAAGTGACAATAAACAAGTCTATCATATGTGTAGCCCTTAGTAGAAAACATTATTAAAGAAGCAATGGTTCGTGAAAGTTTGGGTACCCAGGCTGGGTGTCATGACATTTACATGTTTCCTTTTATAGGCACGTTTTTCTAGCTAAAACTATGAGCTTGAGACAAAATCGTTTATATTAACGGTTAATGGGGAAAGTTAGGGTATTATTCAGGGTTGTCCAGAGAAACAGAACCAAGCGAATATATACATATAAAGAGATTTATTATAAAGAATTGGCTCACATGCTTGTGGACACTGACAAGTCCCAAGATCGGCAGGGGGAGAGGGCAAGCGGGAGGCCCAGGAGGGCGGATGGTGTAGTTACAGTCAGAAGGCCAGCGAGCTAGAGACCCTAGAAGAGCCCATATTTCAGTGTGAGCCCCAAGGCAGGAGAAAAACGTGTCCTAATTCGAAGGCAGCCAGGCAGGAGGAATTCTTTCTCACTCGGGAGAGGATCAGTCTTTTTGCTGTATTTAGGCCTTCAGAGCACTGGATGAGGCTCACCGGCTTTAGGGAGCGAAATCTGCTTTACTCAGTCTAGCGATTTAAATGCTAATCTTATCCAAAAACATCCTCATAGAAACACCCAGAAAAGAATGTTTGACCAAATATCTGGGCACCCTGTGGCCTAGTGAAGTTGACACATTAAATTAACCATCACAGTAGGGGCGCCTGGGTGGCTCGGTAGGTTGAGCGTCCGACTTCGGCTCAGGTCATGATCTCGCAGTTGGTGAGTGCCAGCCTCACATCAGGCTCACTGCTGTCAGCCTGTCAGCACAGAGCCCGCTTCAGATCCTCTGTCACCCTCTCTCTGCCCCTCCCCTGTTTGCGCTCTCCCCAAAGCTAAATATTTAAAAAAATAAAAATTAATTACCCATCAAAAGTGAGTATTGCCCAGATGCCACGTGCGTGATTATAAAGAAAAACATCATTAAAAGAAATTGAATTCCGGAGCGCCCGGGTGGCTCAGTTGGTTAAGTGTCCAAGTTTGGTTCAGGTCATGATCTCGCGGTTCGTGAGTTCGAGCTCCGAGTTGGGCTCTGTGCTGACAGCTCGGAGCCTGGAGCCTGCTTCGGATTCTGTGTCTCCCTCTCTGTCAGCCCCTCCCCATCTCACACTCTGTCTCTCAAAAATAAATAAACGTTAAAAAAAAAAAAAAAGAAATTGAATTCCAACTTAATTTCTTTTTTCTTTTTTTTTTTTTCAACGTTTTTTATTTATTTTTGGGACAGAGAGAGACAGAGCATGAACGGGGGAGGGGCAGAGAGAGAGGGAGACACAGAATCGGAAACAGGCTCCAGGCTCCGAGCCATCAGCCCAGAGCCTGACGCGGGGCTCGAACTCACGGACCGCGAGATCGTGACCTGGCTGAAGTCGGACGCTTAACCGACTGCGCCACCCAGGAGCCCCTCCAACTTAATTTCTAAGCACTTTTCATTTAGCTTCCTAAATTTGAAAACACACGCGTGCGCGCGCGCACACACACACACACACACACACACGTTTTTCTTCCTGTGATATGCTTGTATTAGGAACTGTTTCTATATCATTTCATTAAAATTCCATGTGCTTTTTCAGAACCTATTCTTTTAGGACTTTTTTTTCTTCTTTTCAGTTAACGTATAGCCTCTTATGTGTTAGAAGTGGTTTTATAAATAAATGGCATAGACTTTGATACTATCTTTTTATGATAAGGAGAAGAAGGGAAATAATAAGGATTTTTGTTCACAAATCATTGTTTTAGCGCAGTCTTGTTTAGGGCAGAAATTGCTTTTAATGTTTAGATCTGCTTAAATACATAAGGCGCTGTTTCTATAAGGTGAAACCACAACTGGATTTATTGGGGGAAAGTAAAATTGTTCCTTTGAACTGAGCTGTTTAATTCAGCCAAATTACAAGGTCACAAAACTAGGAAGCAGTATAGCTGACATTCAACCCAGCTCTTACCCACTACTCTTACCCTCAGTATACTATCTCCTAAAACAGAGTGTTTGCTTATGTGCATTACAATCAAAGGTTTCATTTATGCTTAGCATTTTCTTTTTCTTTTTTATGCTTAGCATTTTTATTCAACTACATCTCCTTGGGGTGCCTGGGTGGCCCAGTGGGTTGAGCTTCCAACTTCGGCTCAGGTCATGATCTTTCAGTTCATGACTTCAAGCCCTGCGTCTAGCTCTGTGCTGACAGCTCAGAGCCTGGAGCCTGCTTTGGATTCTGTGTGTGTGTGTCTCTCTCTCCCCCTCCCCCACTCATTCTCGGTCTCTCTGTCTCTCAAAAATAAATAAAAAACTTAAAATAAAATAAAGTAAAAATGTAAACTACCTCTCCTTGCCTCCTCTTCCTATTGAAATCTTTGGAAGCTCAACACAAAAGCCAGCTCCTCAGGGCGTCTGGGTGGCTTAGTTGGTCAAGCCTCCAACTTCGGCTCAGGTCATGATCTCATGGTTCGTGAGTTCGAGCCCCGCATCGTGCTCTGTGCTGACAACTGGGAGCCTGGAGCCTGCTTCTGATTCTGTGTCTGCCTGTCTCTCTGCCCCTCCCCCATTCATGCTCTGTCTCTCTCTCTCTCTTTCTCAAAAATAAATATTTAAAAAAAAAAAAAGCCAGCTCCTCAAAGAAACCTTCCCTCATACAGTAAAACCTCAGTTTGTGAACATAAATCACTCCAGAAACATGCTTGTCAACCAAAGCACCCGTATATCAAAGCAAATTTCAAGAACCATTGGCTCAGTTGTGATCATGTGACGTTCAGCGTCACAGACTACTCGTATCGCAAGGCATCGTTCGTTTATCAAGTTACAACTCATTAGAAACGTTTGCTCGTCTTGCGGAACACTTGCAGAACAAGTTACTGGCAATCCAAGGTTTTACCGTACCCAGTTGGAATGCCTCTCTACTTCTTTGGCTTTTTCCACACCATCTTGCATGGGTTTCCATCAAGCTCATTGATTTCATATCTGTTTCCCCTGCTGGATGGGGAGACCCCTGCGAATTCACAGAATGTACCACCACGTCCTGTATATAGGTGTTCAATAACTACTGAGTGGATGTTTTTCAACCAAGTTTACACAGGGGGCAGAGGAATAACCAGCAGCTTGCTCCTCAGTGCTACAGAACCACGGGATGGGAGCTCAAAGACCTGGGTTTGGGTCCTACTCTAACGACTTCCCACCTCTGAGCCTGGGACTTGAGACGATTCACTGCATCGCTTTGAGTTTATTATTTTTTTAAGTTTTATTTATTTTAGTAATCTCTGCACTCAACGCGGGGCTCAAATTCACAACCCTGAGATCACGAGTTGCGCACTCTTCTGACTGAGCCAGCAAGGTGCCCCACTTTGAGTTTACTTTAAAATGAAGAGCTTACACAGGACGCTGTCCCATTCCCTTCTTATTCCAACTATGATACAACACCTTACTTCTCTCCTTCCATCTTCCCTCTTTCCTTCCTTTCTCCAAGCACTTACTGAGTATCTGCTATGTACCGAGGCCTTCAAGACACATTTCATTCACGACCTCATTCATTTAACGAGAATATATCCATTTTTTGACTCTCCACCATTTCAAGGTATATTGTTTCCTAAATCATTGGGGTGGGATTCAGTGGAGGAGTCAGGAATCTCTTTAGTTTCTCGTAAGCAGAGGCTAGGAACAGAGGCAATGAGTAGAGGCTAGGAACAGACAGCAATGAGCTGTCCTCGAATCTGTAGTGTTTCAGAAAATCAGCCATCTCGGTTTTTTTTTTGTTTTTTGTTTTTTGTTTTTTGTTTTTTTCCCCTCACAGTTTAGGAATAAATGTCTGGACAGACCAAGAGAGAAAACTCCAGGAAAAAAAATGTAATGACTCAATTCTGTTATTGTGGCCCTGGCATAACACTGGTTATATTGGAAGGTTCACCTCTATTTCATTTGCAAAAGTCACTGTACTAGACAGGTGCCACCTCCATCCTCTAGTTACTTGGGCTCATGAAATCAAGACCCATGAAGAGACAGTTACAGTGAAAATGTCAGTATCATGGTCATTTTGTTATTAAAATGAACCAGATTTGAAGCCAGTATGATTTTTCACTTCCCACATTTGCAAGGATTCTTAAAGAACAATAATGCCCAATTTGGCGGGGCAGGGTAAAACCAGCGCTCATGGGTACCGCTAAGGAGACTATAAATTGCCATTATCGTTCTGAGGGGAAATTTTAGAAAATATATTCAAACCTTAAAAAGCTCCAAATTGGGGCGCCTGGGTGGCTCGGTCGGTTAAGCGTCCAACTTCGGCTCAGGTCATGATCTCGCGGTCCGTGAGTTCGAGCCCCGCGTCGGGCTCTGGGCTGATGGCTCAGAGCCTGGAGCCTGCTTCCGATTCTGTGTCTCCCTCTCTCTCTGCCCCTCCCCCATTCATGCTCTGTCTCTCTCTGTCTCAAAAATAAATAAATGTTAAAAAAAAATTAAAAAATAAAAATAAAAATAAAAAAAATAAAACTAAAAAGTTCCAAATTCTTTGACCCAGTCATTTGATTTCTAGGAATTTAACTTAACATTACCACGAGGGGCGCCTGGCTGGCTCTGTTGGTGGAGCAGCCGACACTTGATCTTGGGGCTGTGAGTTTGAGCCCCACGTTGGGTGTTAGAGCTTACTTAAAAATAAAGTCTGAAAAAAAGACAATTACCGTGAATTTCCACAGAGACTTACGTATAATGATATCCACCAAATAAGAGGAACAATGGAATTGAAACACCATACAATTGCCAAATCACGGTATATCCACACAATACTCTTCGATATAATCATGTCAGTGAGGCTACGATGGCTTATTCTGCCGTAACAAATGAACCTAGACATCCCAGTGGCTTGTCAAAATAAAGGTCTATTTCTCACCTGTGCTGCATGTTCAACATGGAGTGGCAGGAATGTCAGCGCCACACAGACGTTTTGAGACAAAGGCGGATGGAAAATCCATCACAGAATGACCCCGTCACTGGGCAGAAAAAGAAAGACATGGGTGGATGGCCCATGCCAAGTCTCCTACACTTTGGCCCAGAAGTTTATTCCTGATTTTTGTGGCTTTTTTTCTGAAAGAGGGCACAAGTGAGCGAGGGGCAGAGAAAGAGAGAGAGAGAGAGAGAAGAGCAGGGCTCACCCAATGCGGGACTCCAACTCACGAACCGTGAGATCGTGTCCTGAGCCAAAGTCAGATGCTTAGCCCACTGAGCCACCCAGGCGCCCTGTACTTTTTTCTTCCACGCAACGGCCAGAGTTAACCAGGTAGCCCTCTCTAACAGCCCAGGGTAAGTGGAAAAGCGAGCTTAATCTGTTGAACGTAACTTCAGGTTTATAAAAAAAAAATATCATGTTCCTTTTTTACTTAACACACTGTTGAAAATATTCTTTAGTTAAGCGGTTCACTTTTATAAAAACATCGTTTTTGAATAATTATCCTTTGGCTTTTGAGATCCAGCTTAAACTTCTCTTTGTCTTTATTAGTATTCACCTTAGTCAGACACCATGTAGGTACTGAGGATACAGACGTGGACTTGTTGACCCTCACCCTCCACAAGTTCACGGTCAAGTGAGGGAGAAAAGTGCACAAACTCAATTGCAAGGCAGCACTGGTACTGTGACGTGACACGTGACGGGTGTGCCAAAGGGAAGGAGGGTTCGAGAATGCTAACAATGAGGAGATTTTTGTACAGCAGCTTATAACATAAAAGGCCCCCGAAAGGTCTTGGGTTTTGAAACCTACCTTTTTTTTTAAGCTGCCTTACTTCCAGCCTGGTAAGATTTTAGAAACCTCGTCTACACGAGTGATGAGGTTTTAGGGTGATGGGGGGGCAGTTTGGCACCAACGGTCAAGAAAGAATTCTTGAAGACGTCTTTGGTGCAAAAAGGTGATTCTATTAAAGCAGGGGGACAGGACCCGTGGGCAGGAAGAGCTGCCCTGGGGTGGTGACGGGTAACTCGTTATATACCCTCGGGTGGGGAAGGGGCCAGGGATAGAGTAAGTGTCTAAGGAATTCTGGAAGCCAGGTTTCCAGGACCTGGAGGGGCTAGCTGTTGCTAGGGAAATTCCACTTATTACCGGTTAGTAAAACCCCAGTCACGAGACCCTTCAGCTGTGTATCGGGGGCCATAACCTTGGGGGTATGATTGCCTGCACATATCTTGGGGGAGCCGAGAGGAAGGAATTTTTATATGTCAAAGGGGACTTACAGGATCCTGGGGGGGTCAGGATAACCTTAAGCCAAGATTCCCTTTTACCCTTAACAAAGTGCCGTCATCGAGGCAGCTGAGCTCCTAGAGGAAGGTCACTCTGCCAGTTTCAAGGACTTGTCAGTGGGCTGTAGGCAGTGAGGGAATCTAATTTTTCACTTGCCTTAGTTTCCCACATCACCATGGCGAGCGCTGAAACCCCTTCCATCTTGATGAGGGTGATATTAGGGCTCCAGGAAACGGAGTCTATGGGTTTCTGGAGATCAGGCTATGGATAAGATTGCCTCTTTCCTGCAGTTTACCAAGTTCTCCGTAAACTGAAGGAGACTCCCGTCCTGCAGGACTGTGATCTCTATCAGTCAACCAGCTGCTTTCTTTCCTTTCCCCTGTTCTTGGGCAGCCGGGAGAGTCTGAGGAATATCACACGTTTCCCACCTGGGGAGGGGGGAGGGTGCTGTTAGCCTGTACTTTGTCCTCAGCTTGCCCCAGGCTCCCTGGTCACAAGTAACTGGGGACTAGATTAGACACTTGCCCTAAAGCTAGGGTCGAGGAGTCCTAGGATAGAGCCGCAAGTACCCAGCTGGGCTTTACCCTGGATCCCGCACCACATGCCTAGTCTCTAACGACACCTACTTAGCTTCTTCACTGGACCAGTTTTGAACCACAACACGCAAGGCTCAGGCTCTTAGAAGGCCTGCTGATTGTGCCTGCTACCTTTTTTTTTTTAAGGTTTTATCTTTAAGTAATCTGTACACCCAACGTGGGTGCACTCGTGGGTGTACTCGAACTCACGACCCTGAGATCAGGAGTCGCGTGCTCTACTGAGTGAGCCAGTCAGGCGCCCCCAGGTCCCTGCTATCTTGTCATTTCCACCAGAATGTGCATTGCTCAGATATCAGTGTCAGCCCCAACTGAACACAAATTCACTGCGTCGTCTTTGGAAACCGTGATTTGGACCACTGACCGCGTTTGGGGGTAATAGGCAGAGAAGGTCAATTCTTTCGGAGGATCTCACGCCTTGTAGAGCCAGCACACTCCTCAATTCAAGCCATCTTGGCTATACCATCGTTCTCAACTGCTCCTTACGAGACCAGAGGTGTGACTTGTGACCAGCGTCCCATTAATATTTCTCATCTTCGCCAAACCCATTTACAGCCATTTCAGGGTAATGGCTTATTAAACTGGCACAATAATGATTTCTGAACACAGATTGTGTTCACAAGAAATGTGAAATCGTTTGCATCTATAAAATGTGATTATCTTTAGATTGCTCATTTCGGAGAAAAACATTCTGTGCTTAGCACAATGAGAGATTACCCCGCAACTCCTTACCGTTTCTAATGGTTAATGATGCAAACTAATAATGCCCCAGCATGGCATTCATCATTTCAAGATGGATAGTATAAGTGGAAAAATGTTGCCAACTTAATAAAACATACATCAAATATTAGTTCAGGCGGCTGTTGCAAAAAACAACAACAAAAGAAATGCAGCTGGATTAACAGGAACTGACTACACACATTTTTCTTGAGTTGGTGGAGAAAAAGTAGCTTCACTGCCACAACCATCAGGTCGAGAGGTCAGTATTTCTCTTGCACTTGTTTTTGTATCTTGAAAAAATGTGTTTCACGTTTTTATTTATTTTTTCAGAGAGAAGCAGAGACAGACCGTGAGCGGGGGAGGGGCAGAGAGAAAGGGAGAAGAATCCCCAGGGGGCTCCAGGCTCCAAGCTGTCCGCACAGAGCCCACCACCACAGGGCTGGGACTCAAAAACCATGAGATCGTGACCCGAGCCGAAGCTGGACGCTTAATCGACTGAGCCACCCAGGCGCCCCAGAGGTTAGTATTTCTTAAGTATTTAACTGCATAATAAGCACACGAAGCCTGCTAACATTTGTACGAATGGCAGTCCATTCAGGATTTCAAGACCAAAAAGAAGTGTACAAATGTGTGTGTGTGTGTGTGTGTGTGTGTGTGTGTGTGTGTGTGGAACAGCTAGCTATCCAATAGACTAACAGTAATAAGCGTTCATGGCCAATAATTTTATACAATAACATAGAACATTAGGTTTCAATTTTTGAAAGACAATTTGCCTATGGAGTTTTTCTGGATTAAAAGCAAAACTAATGTTTTAAGCATTCAGATTTAAATTTAAAGAAAGGCATTTATTTCAGTCCCGGGAATACGCTTCAGGTTATTTTTTAAATCTTTCTTTTAACATCACCAAATTATACTCTAAAGCAGAGGTCTGCAAACCCCAGCCTACAGGCCAAATCCAGCCTACCACCGGCTTGAAGTTTTAGTAGAATACAGCCGTGCCCGTTTGCTTATGTATTTTTTTTCCTCACGTTACGACGGCAGCGTTGAACACTTGTGACAGAGTCCAGACGACCCGACCCACAAAGCCCAAGACATTTACTATTTGGCCCTTTACAGAAAAAAGCCTGCTGGTGGGTCCCTCCTCTAGAGCTGCATTGTCTAGTAGGTAGGCGCTAGCCACAGGTGACTATTTACATGTAAATTAATTAAAACGAAATAAAATGTAAAACTCAGGTCCTCAGTCACCGTACCAGCACCATTGTCATCAGCGAGAGTCTGTTAGAAACGCCCAATGTGGGCTCCCTACCGACGAGATCTCCAGGCGATTCCTGTGCATATTAACAACTGAGATATCAGTTCCAGAGGCACGAGGAAGAGGGTGAAACGAAAGGGAGCGGATGACTTAGTAAGGAGAGGAAAGTGCCATCGTCTAAGGGGAATAAACCACAGAAAAGTCCCCCACCACAAGACTCTGCTAACTAAGCACCTGGCCTTCCCGAGCACCTGCTGTGCGCAGGCCCCAGACACCGAGCACTGTACACGTGGGGGTGGGGGGGCATCCTGGCCAACGTCCAGAAAGGCCAAGGCCTTTAACTCTTGTGTTATTGTTGCTGTGATCACTGCCAGTAGTTTTAAGGCTCCTGATGATGTCATGGTCTGAGGGCAGCTACACAGCATGAAAGCCTGGAAGAGGTGCCACTCTAAGGCCTCCCTGTGCTGAGGGACTATGTGCACATATGTGGCTGGAGGCAGACCAAGGAGCTATTTCTGGGTGTTGGGGTGTCTTCAACCCAGGGCTCAGTTTCTGTCCCTTTCCCCCAACTCCGCGGAGAGCAATCGGTCCGTAAGACTAAACTAGCGGGACTGCCTTCTGGCTTTTGTTTTGCTCTGTTTTGTTTATTCTGGGTTCAAAACACTAAGACTAAGGAGCAGTGAGTGAAGTCTTCAAAGAAGTCTATTCTGCAAAGGATCCCGGCGCCAGAGGCCAAGACCAATGCATAGGAGTATGGAGGATGCAGGTGTCGGTCCACTATCCAGAGGGCCTGTGTGTCACAGCTGAAGGCCAGGGGACCCGCCCACTCTGCAAGGGGTCCCGGCACAGGGCTCTGTTGGACCAGTGATTTTCAACCAGGCGGACAAAAGAGAGTCACTGGAGGTGGGCGTGAGGGTGGAGGAGGGAGCAGTTTCTGTAGTCCAAGAAAGCAAATTATGAAATGATCTTCACCTAGGAATTTAGAAATTTTAAGTCACAATCAAGGACGTGGAGAGATATTTGTGTTTCTTCAAACGCGGTATGAATTTTAAAATGTTAAAAGTCCTTTTTTAGGTAGAGGTGGAAATGGCTTCACAGGGTTATCCTCGTGACCTTGGTGAAGTTGCTCTGGTCCAAGGTCTAACACTTGGCATTGAGGACTCAGAAACCTGAGTGAGTCACATACGGAGGGCAGAGGTGAATCCACTCATCGCTCAAGAGTGCACTTGTGTTAATCAAGCTCACAAGAATAATGTATAAACCCAAATGCCAATTTATTAATGTAGAATGAGAAATATGTCACAGGAATGAAATCGTTGGCACAGCTAGTTCATTTTCCTCCTTTTCTCCCTATCGGTATTTCTACCCATAATTCGAAGTATGATCTGAATGTCAATTTAACATACAGGGAGACTTACTGTCACAGGACCCAGATCAGTTTAAGAACAGCATATTCTCTCTCTCCTTCGGCAAACATATATTTGAATCCAAACCTTAATCAAGTGCTTATTTTGTGATGTTTTATGGAGTCAGCTAAAGACGACCGTTTGTATTGCTTCCGCGGTATGAACTACTTGCTAAAGAAATAGGAAAACATGCTCCTGTCATTGCTTTCATTTGTGCATTTTACCCGTTCATTCAGCATACGCATCTACCATGTACCAGGCTCTCCCTAATAGGCATTGGGCTATGCAAGTGTGAACGAAACAGGCCCCAAACCAAACTATTCTCACGGAGCTTATATTTTAGATAGACAATAACATAAAGGGAGACCAAGCCGGGAAGGGAGATGGAGACTGGTGTGGGGGGTGGATTTTGCACCGGTCCTCAGATAAGGGTTCAAAGATCAGCTTTTCCTGGCTTCCTTAGCTAGCCATCTCCTTCCCCCATGTAATGCATGACCCATTCTTACTTGAGCAGCATTCAACGGTGTGAGTGAAATCCTGACGTCTGAAAAGCTATTCTGGCTCTTTAAGGAAATTCTCAACCTTGCTGGCGTTCTAGAATCCCTTGGGGAGCTTTTAATAAAACACCTGGGCCCCACCCTGGTTCAATGAAATAAGAACGTCTGGTAGCCAGCCTGGGGCATCAGTATTTTTTAAAAGCTCCCCAGGTGATTCTAATATGCTGCCAGAGCTGAGAATCTCAGCTCTAAGGTGACTTTGCTTTGATACAATGTATGTTGAGCTTAAAGTTTAATTCCTCAAAGGCAATTTTCCTATTTTGGGTGCAACATACCTTGCTCCTCCAAATTCTTCTGCAGGAAAATAAAGTGTATTTAAACTCTTTAAACCTCTACGTGCAGAACAAAGAGTTTTGATGGCTCTGGTTCAATACCCTTTTATCAATTTCTAAAACATGATCGGAAAAGACGCACCGAAGAATCATTGAAAAACATGAAGTTGAAAAATATAAAAATAAAAACGCTCTCCAAAACTAGGATCTCCCCTTCCTGGCAGATTTCTTCCCACCAATAATAACAGCTCCCGCTCTTGGTTCAGCAGGCTCCTCGGTATTAAAGGTTGCACCTCTTTCTCCCTTGGAGACCAGAAGATTGAGTTAGTAATCTAGCTGCAGTCGCATTTAGCTATTGATTTGTTTCAGCTCCAAGACAGGCACTGCGTGGAGAATTACAGCACTTGGTTGCCGGGGACTGAGGAGATTTCCACAGATCTTCTACCAGGGAGACTGTTTACAGGAAATTCACAAAGCTGTAATGCAGACTACTGGCGGCTAATTGCGTAAGTAATACAGCATAGACCAGATCTGTGTCACAGAAGTGCAATGCAAGGATTCCGTGTGAACCAGAGCTTCAGAAAGGAAATGTTGCTGATGTACATACAAAAGCAATGGGAAATAGGGTGGTGGAACTGGCCGAACAGCTTATCACGCTACCTGGTCGATCTGGACCTTGCCAACGATGGCATGAGCTAGGAGACCCCAAATCTGATTCACCCCAAAACTAACACCTGTCAAGATGTGCTCATGAGAAAGTTGACATTTAGAACCTGGCTTGGCTTCTCCTGGGATATACGGGAGTTGGGGGGTAAAGGGAAAGCTCTCCTTCAGAGGAACGACAGAAAGCATGGCCCGCGGAATTTCACGAGAACAGGCACAGCAGAGAGGAAAACAATGAGACCTTCAAGTACAATAGCCACGCCTTGAGGCTCTCCTCGCCTCCGGTTTATTGCATTTGTCCCTTCCCTTGAACAGAATTTTTGCTCCAAAATGTAGAGAGGAAGAAACAACTGGTTTGGCTCCGGGACACATGTCATGAAAGCATCTTCTGGGTGCCCCAGTGGACAAGATTACCCCTCTGTCAAAATGGGGGGGATCTAGTTGGAGATTCCTACAACAACTCCCCACTCTACTCTGGGCCCTCGAGTCATCTGAATGAAAGGGGGAGAGAGGGCAGAGGAAACACGTGTGTTACGTGCTCACAGTGTGCCAGACGTTGGACTTCTGTTGATGTAATCTGTGGTGGGTTGACTAGGGCCCCCTCCCAAGTTCATTGCCCATCCAGAACCGCAGAATGTGACCTGATTTAAAAATAAGGTCTTTGGGGCGCCTGGGTGGCTCAGTCGGTTAAGCGTCCGACTTCGGCTCAGGTCACGATCTCGCGGTCCGTGAGTTCGAGCCCCGCGTCGGGCTCTGTGCTGACAGCTCAGAGCCTGGAGCCTGCTTCCGATTCTGTGTCTCCCTCTCTCTGACCCTCCCCTGTTCATGCTCTGTCTCTCCCTGTCTCAAAAATAAAATAAACATTAAAAAAAAATTAAAAAAAAAAAACTTTATAAAAAAAAATAATAATAAGGTCTTTGCAGATATCATTGGCTAAGGACCTTAAGACGATAGGACACTGGAATTAGGGTGATCCCCTGATTGAATGACTGTCATCCTCTTAAGAAGAGGAGCGGACACGGAGGCAGAGGCTGATGTTCTGGGACCGCCCCAAGCGGGAAGGCAGGAGGCGGCATTCTCCCTGAGAGCCTTCGGAAGGCTCTGCATGGCCCTGCTGACCCCTTGATTTTGGACTTCCGGCCTCTAGATCTGTGAGAGAAGAAATTTCCGCGTTGTAGGCCATCTAGCTTGCGGTAATTGGTCAGCGTGGCCCTAGGAAACGAGTACACCATCCGGTCCCAAAACAAATGCATGAGGAACACCTGTTTATCCTCTCTTTCCAGTAGGTGAGGAAGCTGAAGCCAGGCAGCAGTGGAAAACAATTGAAATTCCTACCTGTCGGGCCCTAAGGCTTCTTCCCTTTTCAGTAACAGACTCCCGCTTGTGGAATAAGAAAAAGCCTTCATCAATTGCCTTGGGAGCCTGCCCCTCTCAAGCTTCAATGTGCATACGAATCAAGAGGGGGGGAGGGGGGGCTTCTTAAAATGCAGCTGCTGAGTCCCTAGGTCTGGAAGATGCCTGATAGTCGACATCTCCAACATGGTCCGAGGGGCAGCACTTAGGTAGTACTTTAGACGGCAAGGACCTAAACTGGTGGCCAGAAAAGTATTTCTGCGAAGAGTCAAGATTGGAAATACACCGGTTTCCCCCCCTCCATCCCCGGGGGACACCTTCCAGCGGACCCCCGGAGGATGCCTCACACCGCAGAGAGGATCAAACCCTATCCAGACCGCTTTCGCCTATATATGCATACCTATGGTAAATTTAGAAGTTAAGCACAACAAGCGATCAAGCATAATACCCAACAACAAACAATGACACTGTGATAAAAGTAAAGTGAATGTGGTCTCTCTCTCTCTCTCAAAAGATCTCACTGTACTGTACTCACCCTTCTTCCCGTGATGATGCGAGGCCATAAAATGCCTGCGTGAAGGCCGAAGGCAGTGTGACGCAGCGTGAGGCTGCTGTTGACCTTCTGACCTTCTGACCTTCTGACCTCTGACCCCGCGGGAGGATTGTCTGCTATTGGCCACTCCACCGTGGGAAGCTGAAGCCGCCCAAAGCAAAACCTTGGCCGAGGAAGGCTCTGGCACTTTGGGTTTGGCGGCCTTCCGGTCTCCATTGCGGCTACTCAACCCCGCCATCGGAGCTTCAAAGCACAGAAACAATACGTAAATGGGCGGACATGGCTGGGTCTCATTAAAACTGTTCGTAGATGTCAGATGTTCCATTTCTCTTCATTTTCATGTGCCCTGAAATATTATTCTTCCCGTTTTTAACCACTAAAACATGTAGAAAAAAAATTCTGAGCTTGTGGGCAATCACAAAAGATGTGGCTTGCTGGGTTTGGCCTACAGTCCACGGTTTGCTGACCCCTAGTCTAAATTATTCATTAATACCTGGTTGCTGCCTGGTATGGAAGGGATTCTCTCATTTTTAAAGAAGGCAGCATATATGAAAAACGCCGTGGTGGGATTGGAAGAACCCTGGGGTAGGGATGAGAACACCTACGTTTCAGGGGTGCCCGGGTGGCTCAGTCGGTGGAGCATCTGACTTCGGCTCAGGTCATGATCTCGTGGTTTGTGAGTTCGGGCCCTGCGTCTTGCTCGCTGCTGTCTGTGTAAAGCCTGCTTCACATCCTCCTCTCTCCCCCTCTCTCTGCCCCTTCCTCTCTCTCTCTCTCTCTGTCTCAAACATAGATGAAACATTTAAGAAAAAAAGGTTTAAAGAAAATCCAGGTTTTAAACACCACCTGCTCTCCTTATTAGCAAATGACTTCTCTGACCTGCCTCCTTTTTTCATTTCTTCGCTGGAGTTGATAATAAAACCTGCCCTTCTTATCTTCCTGGGTTGATGGCTGGTTACACAGTAAAAGAGATTCCTTAACTCCCCTTTCTTCCTGTTCTCCCACCCCTGGCTTTCTGCAGTTTTGCATATGAATTTACTCCCTTCAGGCAAATTAGCCGAGATGAGAACATTAATTTAAGAGGACTTGTGTCAACATCAATCTTAGAAAAAAGGTGTCAGTGTGCTTTGAAGGCCTGTGCACCATGAAATTAAGACCACTGGAAATAGATACACATACGCCTGCAACAAACAAACGCCAGGGCAGAGAGGCCTCTGAGAGGGTACAGGGAGCGGTGGCTAGGTGGCCGGGGAAGGAGAAAGGATTATGGGGGCAGAAACAGGCAAAGGGAATAGGGAATATAAGGAAATGAAGCCAGAAACAAGGGTGGAGGCTGAGGACGCAATCCTTCCGTTATCAGCACTGGGGCCTATATCCTTGTGGAGATGACTCTGTGTGTACAACTTGGGTACACCATATGCATTTGAACTCGACATTCCCATTCCGAAGTCACCTTTCGGAGCCAGCAGAAGCTTAACTCAGATTAACACTTTCTTCCGATGAAGTTCATCTTGATTAAATTCCTCCTCCACTGGCCAGCCACAAAAATGACTCAGGACACATCTGAGCCACATTAATTAATTGCTCAGAGATAACCTCTAATCTGGAGGTCTGCCTCTTCTTTTGGCTGGTGGGAAGTAAACAAGGCATGGTAGCCAGGTCAAAGAAAGACAGCTTATACTCCAGTTTCTAGTAGTAAGAGAAATTTGACCCTGGAGAGTGGGGGAGAAGTGATTTGTTCTAGCTGGGGCCGAGGGAGCCAAGCTAATGGAACACAGACCAGGCAGAGAACACGTCTTACGTTCGGTTCAGCAAGCCTTTCCAGAGCACTTATCATGCATCGGGCACAGCGCAACACCTCATCTCCATTAATGGGTTGAAAGAGAAGAACATGGCTCATCTCCCCCAAGGAGCTTATAGTCTAGAATGAGAGACAGCCATGCCAATAAATAACCGTAATATAATACGTAACATACGATGAAAATAAAAATATCCAGAGGTGCCTGGGTGGCTCAGTCAGTGAAGCGTCCGACTCCGGCTCAGGTCATGATCTCACAGTTTGTGGGTTCGAGCCCCACGTTGGGCGGGAGCCCGCTTCCGATTCCGTGTCTCCCCCCTCCCCCTCCCCCTCCCCTGCTTGTGCTCTGTCTCTGTCTCTCAAAAATAAACGTTAAAAAGTCTTAACAAAAAAAAAAGTTAAGAAAAAAACCAAAACATATATACAAGGTTCAGAGACAGGAGTGCATAGAGGTGATTGATCCTAGCCGGGGTCGAGGGAGCGAGGCTAATGGGACACAGGCCAGGCAGAGAACACCCAAGGAAGGTTTTGAAAAAGAACAGCTAGTGTGCGCAGCGTGCTTCTTTCGTGCCAGGCCACCAGTCAGTCTCCGCCACTGGCCTGGACCGAAGCAGGAGGTGTGGATCAGCCCCGTCAGGCTACGCGTGCCCCGAAGGCCCACCGTCTTGAAGAGAACGGCAGAGACAGAACGAGAATGAATGAAACGATGGGGAAACAGAACCGGAACAGAAGAGATGGGCCGAGCAAGCGAGAGAGAGGAGAAAGGCTGACGGCTCAAATGGGTGTTGACAAGGTTGCTCTCGGTCACGTGGTCTTCGTTCGACCGGCGCCTGGAAGCCACTCACAGTCGGCCTCGGAGACAATCGTATTGGCACAACTGTGGTGTATTCCCAACAGCAAGCCGCCCCCCAATAGCTGATTGGACCACGTGACCCACCTTCAGCCCTGTGGATGCCAAGGCAGTGAGTCAAACATGCTCGGCGAGAAGCAGCATTAAACCAACAGTAGCAAATTGAAGCCTGGGTCCCCCGAGCGTTTTCCAGGGCCTGCCTGATGTCTGTGACGCCCCGCCGTCCTCGCCCCCCTCGGACTCCAGAAGATGCCTCGGTATCTCGCCGATCACTTCCCTGGGCCTTGGCCGGTGGTATTTCGAGGTAGAAGTTTCCGTTAGTTGCAACCAAAAGAATCTTACCTAAAGCGGAAAAGAGGAACCTGGGCAATCGTTTTTCAGGAGGCTGACTTTTCAGCGGGCCCGCATGTTCCTGAGCGAAGCTTTTGTTTCACTCACAGCAGTGTATTCTGACTTGGCAAAACCTGGCAGACGATACAATTTTTTCACAGAGGGGTATAATGTTAAAGAATAAGAACTTAAGTGCTTTGGGTAATATGATTTAACATTTCTCTTTCTGCACCGTCTTCCCTATTTTTAGATCCCCGTTATAGGACTGCCGGTTTTAACAATTGCAGGTTAAAGAGAGAGAGGCAAGCAAGAGGCAGTCGTAAAGATTCCTTTGTGTATGAAACTCAACCGAACGTGCTCGATTCAACCACTTAAAGGCTCCTTTTTCCCCATGATGTTTGCCCATGAAACAACCAGACCCAGTTGCCACTTGAGGAAAGCTCCCCCGAGTACTAGAGGGATTTTCACGTGTGTTCAGTTTTTCCCGAAGGTCCTCATTGTGTCCTATGTGTAGTACGAACAATGGAGAGAGAAGAATCTTTGAGATTGGCTTTGGAACCCACACTCAGGCATGTGAAAGTGTATCCGGGTCTGCTGGAAGCTGAGGCTTTTTATTCCACCTCATTCCGTGTGCCTCGTAGGGCACGTTGCGGGAGTAGGTGAGGTCCTAAAAATGAAAATGCCGTGTCATCTAACATCGCGTAAGGAGGAGGAATTAGAGGAGAAAACGGGTAGGGTTGACGGGGAAACTGGCACCTGCCGACTCATCTGACGTCTCCTTTAGCCTGCAGAACAATCCTGCGCCCCGGTATTTTCACTCCTCGTGTTACAGATGACAAAATGGAGGCGTGTTAAGGCTCTTAAATTACGTCAGTAATCATAACGGATAAAACAGCTTTCCCGTGCTAACATGTTATTTTCCATGTCTCAACACGGGTAGCTAGGAGAACCCTTGAGCACCGCGATTCGGTAATGAGTTAATTCCATGATGGAATCAACTAATGAGTATCCACGCTGTCCCCCGCATCGAGCACCCCCTCTGTGCTACTCCAGCCGTGGGAGCTGATTCCAAATTGCCCGTGTGGATGCGAAAGCTTGTTCAACTGATTCAAAGACGAGTCAAGTTACAGGACAGGGCCTTCGATTCTTAAATAAGAGGATAAAGGAAGATAATGCCACTCGTCTGCGAACCTTCCCAGCATGCCTGTTTGTTCTCAGTCGTGTCTGCACGAAAGGTGCCCAACAGAGCAAGCGAGTGGCGATGGAAATCCATCCACAGTTCTGCTCACCGAGCCTGGCACAATGGCCTGGAGCTACCTCCTCCCAGAAGGAGCATTTTTCTGCCAGTCTGCACAAGGGCACCAGTCACCGAGTTCTGTGCCCCATGGAGCCGCATATGCCCGGGAAGGGTGGCTTCTATGGATTCACGGTACCCTTGCAAAGGCACCCTATCGATGAGTGGCTCCCCGCTTCTTTCAAAGGCACATGCTTTTCTGTTTTTTTGTTTTTTGATCCCTGCCCCCCCCCCACCAAAGCACAGCCTAATCCCAGAGTAAAAGCATCTCTTGTGCAAGGAAAAAACAAAAACAAAAAAAACACCTGTGTGTCGTTCATACCTGTCAGGCATCCCCAAAATAAGATTTTCAATACAAGAGGCTGATCTTTGGAGCCGGCAAAGTCACAGAAACCTAACTGCAGAGACAAAGGCAGTCCTTTGCTTCTGTTACCTCATAAGAAGCCACTCGACATGGGCCTGGGTGAAAGGGGACAAGTCCTCTGCGATGACGCTCTGCTCCTCTTGTGCAAGGCTCTGTGAGACAGCCCTTGATCCTACCCATGGAGCACATTGTAAGGCTCTGAGTCTGTCCTTTACTTAGGAATTTGAAGTGTGGTGGGGCTGGGAAAGGCAAGAACAAACCTTGGGGAAATAGAGGCAGCCCTCCAGATCGACACTCTCTAGATGGGACACCAAAGTGTCAGTTTTCCTCATGGTATTGGTCTTTCATGACCGGCTCTTGTCTATCCTAATGACAGCTTTAATAGACCTTTGCTCCTGACTGACTTTAAAAATATATACATACACGGGCACCTGGGTGGCTCAGTCGGTTGAACGACCGATTTCGGCTGAGGTCATGATCTCACGGTCCGTGAGTTCGAGCCCCGCGTCGGGCTCTGTGCTGACAGCTCAGAGCCTGGAGCCCGCTTCGGATTCTGTGTCTCCTCTCTCCCTGTGCCCCTCCCCACTCACGATCTGTCTCTCTCTCTCTCAAAACTAAATAAACATTAAAAAATTTTTTTGAAAAAAAAAGTTAAATAAAAATACATACATAGCAGTGATTCTCATCCATTGTTATGAACTGCATGTTTGTATCCCCCCAGATTTCATATGCTTAACTCCTACCGTCCAATATGATGATATCAGGAAGAGGGGCCTTTGCGAGATAATTAGGTCGTGAGGGTAGAGCCTTCATGATAGGATGTGTGCCCTCACCAGAAGACCTTGCTTCCTCTCTGTTCTCCACCATGTGAGGATAGAAGAAGAAAATGGCCATCTGCGAACCAAGAAGCAGGCCTTTACCGGTCCCTGGGGTCGCCATCACTTTGATCTTGAACTTCCTCGGAAACAGGAGAAATAAAAGCTCGTTGCTTAAGCCACTCACTCTGCTGTTATCAGTTATAGCAGCTAGAACTAAGACATCCATATTGTAATCTACTTTATGTGGGAGGGAGCAGGTAACCAGGGCGTTGAATGTTGCGCGTAACTGCAGCACGACTATGGGAATGTGGTACTTACATGACGTGCAGGAAACGTTGAACACAGCAGGCTTGAGACCGCTATCTTTGAGCTGCTTGGCAGAGTTGGCCATTGGCTGGAATCTGGGAGCTCGTATTTGGGGAGGGTTCCCACCGGTCCCTAATTGAAAGTGTTGGCTCGCTGGGCCTGAACTGTTTGTACAAACGCTATGGTTAATGCCGAACATCTGCTTTCCTTCTGGGAGTCTAGAATGCCGGTACATGCCGGGCCAAGGGGACCTCCAATACCAGCCCATTACAAGCTTTGAACACTGAATCTCTAATGAGCTTCCCTGGCAGACGATAGTCTCCACGTGTTGTCACAATTTCAGGCGGGAGGAATTACCGGCATCCTCTGGGATGAGCGGATGGCTCCTCTGGGAGAGAGCTCTTTGACAGCTGGTTCCAGGTTCCCTCTAGACATGGCACCCATGCTACTCTCCCCTTTGCTGATTTTGCTTTGTATCTTTTCACTACAGGAAGTCATCGCTGTGAGGAAGCATGGATGCTGAGTCCTGTGAGCCATCCCACCAAATCATTGAACTGGGGGTGGTCTTGGGGACCCTCAACATATGTAAGCACCAAGTGTCACGGGGGTAACAGAAGGAAGGAAACAAAAGAGATCTGCTGACCTAAACAACCAAATACTCACACACACACACGCACACACACACACACACACTACCTTCGGGGGCGTCTGGCTATCTCAGTCTGTAGACCGTGCAACTCTGGATCACAGGGTTGTAAGTTCGAGCCCCATGTTGGGTGTGGAGATTACTTAAAAATAAAATCTTGAGGGGCCCCTGGGTGGCTCAGTGGGCTAAGCTTCTGACTCGTGGTTTCGGCTCTCCCCTGCTCGTGCGCTCTTTCAAAATAAATAAAGCTTTAAAAATTTAAAAATAAATAAATAAATAAATAAATACTTAAAAAAATTCTTTCAAACCACTGAATACATGTTCATTTCTGTCCTGTTTATTCTTTAAATTTTTTTTTTTCAACGTTTTTTATTTATTTTTGGGACAGAGAGAGACAGAGCATGAACGGGGGAGGGGCAGAGAGAGAGGGAGACACAGACTCGGAAACATGTCCTGTTTATTCTTTAAATGTTTAGAAGTAGCTTACGATAAGAATATGAATAATAATGCAGCATGATCTCATTATGTAAAAATATACACATGGGCATAGGGAAAAAGACTGGAAGGAATACATCAAAACATTAACAGTTGTTTTCTCCAGATGAAGTGATAGAATTCTAATGCTTAGTTTTTTCTTTCTCTTGTGTTGAACTGTATTTTCCACATTTTCTACAATGAGCACATATTGCTTTTATGATGAGACTAAAAAAAGATTACATAAATTGAATGTTAAACATAATTAAGAATAGGAAAATCAGACAAAATACACAAAAATGCAGAAAGCCATGACTAAGAGAAAAACATTGAAAATAGATGTACAGACTGTTGGGGCGCCTGGGTGGCTCAGCCGGTTAAGCGTCTGGCTCTTGATTTCAGCTCAGGTCACCCTCTCACTGTTTGTGAGTTTGAGCCCCATGTCCGGCTGCACACTGACAGTGCAGGGCCTGCTTGGAATTCTCTCTCTCTCTCTCTCTCTCTCTCTCTGACTCTCCCCCACTCTCAATATAAATAAACATTAAAAACGAAATAAAATTAAAAAAAGAAAATAGAGGTATAGACTGTAAAGATCTCTAAAAGTGAACATTTCTGCTCTCACATTTGACTCTGAGTTCCATGACAATGAAGACAAAATAGAAACATAGTTCAGTCATCAAGAAAGCATAGTATTTCTATCACCATATATCAAATAATCACAAACTCAGTGGCTTAAAACAATATCTGTGTATTAGCTCACAGTTCTATAGGTCAGAAGTCTGGCTGGGCTCCTGGTGGCAGAATTTCATTCCCTGTCCTTTGTTGGACTGAGATCTCAATTTCCTTGCTAAATGGACTCCTCTCTCTTTAAGCAAGCAATAGTGTATCAAATCTGTCTTGTGCTTCAAATCTCTAACTTCTCTGTCTCTAACTTTAGATTTAAAGAGCTCATGTGATTAGGTCAGGACCACTCAGAGAATCTACCTTTGTTAAGATCAACTGTTCATGGGGGCGCCTGGGTGGCTCAGTCGGTTAAGTGGCCGACTTCAGCTCAGGTCACGATCTCGCGGTCCGTGAGTTCGAGCCCCGCGTCAGGCTCTGGGCTGATGGCTCAGAGCCTGGAGCCTGCTTCGGATTCTGTGTCTCCCTCTCTCTCCGCCCCTCCCCTGTTCATGCTCTGTCTCTCTCTGTCTCAAAAATAAATAAACGTTAAAAAAAAAAAAATTAAAAAAAAAAAAGATCAACTGTTCATAGGGACGTCTGGGTGGCTCAGTTGGTTAAGTGTCTGACTTTAGCTCAGGTTATAATCTCACGGTCTGTGGGTTCGAGCCCCGCGTCGGGCTCTGTGCTGACAGCTCAGAGCCTGGAGCCTGCTTGGGATTCTGTGTGTGTGTCTCTCTCTGCCTCTCTCTCTCTCTCTCTCTGTCTCAAAAAATGAATAAACATTAAAGAAAATCAACTGTTCATATAACATAACTGAATCATAGGAAAGAAATCTATCATATTCACAATCTCTGGGTTACACAGGAAGTGTACATTCACCACCAGGGTGTGGAGAATCCTGGGGACTCATTTAGAGTTCTGCCTTCACACAGCATGTATAATTTTGTATATTTTGGAAAAGATGGAATTTAACCACTTTGCACGCATGCATAGTCTCTCCCCTCATTCTATGCCCAGAGGAAGTCCTAGGGGGATGCGCACGGCGGCTTGTGTGAACACCCAATACATTCAAATGCTCAATCCTAATGTTTTATCTTTTAAGGAAATACACTGAAAACAAGCTGCAAAAGAGGGAGAAATCGGCCGGAGACGGCAGGAAGGACAGGTGCTCTGGGGCAGGATGGAAAATGATTGACATAGGACACAGCCACAGGTTGGGGGAAATGCAAACTTAATCAAGAGTCTGAAACCAGGGATGCCCGGGTGGCTCGGTCGGTTAAGAATCCGACTTCAGCCTATGATCTTGTGGTCCGTGGCTTGTGAGTGCTCTCTCTCTCTCTCTCTCTCTCTCTCTCTCTCAAAAATAAATAAACATTAAATAAAAGAGGTCTCAAACCAGATTTTCAAGACTTTGCCCCTACCCTCTACCTAGTTCTGTGGACTTTGCTAATTCCCTTTCTTCCCCCATATAGGCCTAGTTTTCTTGTCCTTTCTTTTCCTTTTTTTTTTTTTTTTCTTGTATAAGGAACAGTCTAAATGATAGATCCAAGTGATGTCTCAGCTTCCTACTTTGGACTACTGCATAGAAGTCAATGGTAATTGTGCCTTGTTTTCCAAAGTCTGGTTCAGAGTCCAGAAGAATTGGTGTCACCTAGGAGCTTGTTGCAAATACAGTTTCAGGGGCGCCTGGATGGCTCAGTTGGTTAAGCGTCCAGCTCCTGATTTCAGCTCAAGTCATGATCTCGCGGTTTGTGAGTCCAAGCCCCACATTGGGCTCCACACTGGCAGTGCAGAGCCTGCTTGGGATTCTGTCTTTCCCACTCTCCCTCTGCCCCATTCATGTTCTCTCTCTCCAAAATAAATAAATAAACTTAAAAAAAAAGAAATAAAGTTTCAGGCCCCCAGACCTACTAGATCAGAACCTGCTTTACAAGCAGATCACTGCGTGATTCCTGAAAGCTTGAGAAGGGGTACTTCAGAGCCTTACTGCTCCCTTTGTGAATTCTGCTGCACAGACTCACCGAAGTCCCAAGGGCCTGGGACCTGTAGCCCTCTGGTGTGCCCCTTCCCTTACTTCCACCTCCTCAAAAATGAAAAGCGCTGCTAATCGACACGGAACTGGGGTCGTGGCTAGAAGCTCAGCTCACTTTAAGAAACTACGATCGGGGCGCCTGGCTGGTTCAGTCGGTTGAGCGGCCGACTTCAGCTCAGGTCATGACCTCACGGTCTGTGGGTTCGAGGCTCGCGTCGGGCTCTGTGCTGACAGCTCGAAGTCTGGAGCCTGCTTCCGATTCTGTGTCTCCCTCTCTCTCTGCCCCTCGCCTGCTCGCTCTCTGTCTCTCCCTCAAAAATAATAAACATTTAAAAAAAATTTATAAAAAAAAAAAAGAAGCTACGATCAAGGCTCTCTTCTCCCCGTCCAACAGACAGCCGCATCTTCTCGTGCAGTGCCGGCCATGTCCCCGACACACGATGGTGAAGGTCAAATTAAATGGATTTGCCGTATTGGGTGCCTGGTCACCAGGGCTGCTTTTAACCCTGGCGAAGTGGATATCATCGCCGTCCATGACCCCTTCGTTGACCTCAGCTACATAGTCTACATGTTCCAGTATGATTCCACCCACAGCAAATTCCACAACACGGTCAGGGCTGAGAACAAGAAACTCGTCATCAGCGGAAGGCCCATCTCCATCTTCCAGGAGCAAGATCCCCCCAACATCTAATAGGGTGATGCTGGTGCCGAGTATTGTGGAGTCCGGCGGGGTCTTGACCACCATGGAGAAGGCTGGGGCTCACTTGAAGGGTGGGGCCAAGAGGGTCATCACCTCTGCCCCTTCTGCTGATACCCCCACATCCGTGATGGGTGTGAACCAAGAGAAGTACGACAACGCCCTCAAGAACGCCAGCAATGCCTCCTACACCACCAACTGCTTGGCCCTTCCGGCCACGGTCATCCGTGACAACTTTGGCATCATGGAGGGACTCGTGACCACAGTCCATGCCACCACTGCCACCCAGAAGACTGCGGAGGGCCCCTCTGGGAAGCTGTGGTGTGATGGTGAGGGGCTGCCCAGAACACTCTCCTTGCTTTTACTAGCACTGCCAAGGCTGTAGGCAAGGTCATCCCTGAGCCGGATGAGAAGCTCACTGGTATGGCCTCCCGGGTCCCCACCGCCAACGTGGCCATTGTGGACCTGACCTGCCGCCTGGAGAAAGCTGCCAAATACTATGATATTAAGAAGGTGGTGAAGCAGGGGACCTGGTTGGCTCAGTCAGTTAAGCGTCTGACTCTTGAATTCAGCTCGGGTCATGATCCCGCGGTTTCCGAGATCAATCCCTGTGTCGGGCTCAGCAATGACAGTGTAGGGCCTGCTTGGGATTCTCTTTCTCTCTCTCTCTGCCCCTCCCCTGCTCATGCTTGCTCTCTGTCTCTGAAAATAAATAAATAAATAAATAAGCTTAAAAACAAAGAGAAGGTGGTGAAGCAGGCATCAAAGGACCCCCTCAAGGACATCCTGGGGTACGCTGAGGACCAGGTTGTCTCTTGTGACTTTAACAGCGACACTCACTCTTCCACCTTCCATGCTGAGGCTGGCATTGCCCTCAATGACTGCTTTCTCAAGCTCATTTTCTGGGATGACAATGAATTTGGCTACAGAAACCGGGTGGTGGACCTTATGGTCCAGATGGCCTCCAAGGAGTAGGAGCTCCCTGGACCACCAGTCCCAGCAAGAGCAAGAGGAAGAGAGAGGCCCTCCCTTCTGGGGAGTCCTTGCTCTAACTCATCATCCCCCAACACATTGAGAATCTCCCGACCTTACATAGTTTCCGTCCCAGACCCCCTGAAGAAGGGGAGGGGCTTGGGGAACCCTACTTTATCATGTACCATCAATAAAGTATACTGTACCCAGCCAAAACAAAAACAAAAACGAAAACAAGAGAAGCTATAGTCAAGATGTTCCTAAAATTCATATGGAAATGCAAAGGACCCAGGGTTACCAAAAAAGAACAACCTCGGAAGACTCAAATTTCCCAATGTCAAAACTTGCTACAAAACTCCAGTAATCAAGAAGATCATCCAGGGGAGCCTGGGTGGCTCAGTCGGTTAAGCATCTGACTTTGGCTCAAGTCATGATCTTGGGGTTCATGAGCTCCAGCCCTGCTTTGGGTGAGCTTGAGCCCAACTCCAGGCTCCAACCCTCTGTTCTTCCCCGTCTCCCTCTGTTTATGCACCTCGCAGGATTCTCTTTCTGTGCCCCTTGCTCACTCGTCATGCTCTCTCTTTCTCTAAAATACATAAATAAAGAGATAGGTTGGTAGGTAGGTAGGTAGGTAGGTAGATAGACAAATAGATAGATAAAAGATCATCCAATGGGGAAGGAATAGACTTTTCAAGACATGGCACTGGAACAATTAGATATCCACATGTTAGAGAATGAGTTTGGTCTCCTACCTCATACTATAATCAGAAATTAATTAGGGACACGTGGGTGGCTCAGGCAGTTAAGTGTCCAACTTCAGCTCAGGTCACGATCTCACGGTTTGTGAGTTTGAGCCCTGCATCAGGCTCTCTGCTGTCAGTGCAAAGCCTGCTTCTGATCCTCTGTCTCACTCTCTCTCTCTGCCCGTCCCCTGCTTGTGCTCTCTCTCAAAAATAAATAAACATTAAAACAAAAAAGATCTACTCTCTTAAAAAATTAATTAAAAATGGATCAAAAATTGGGGCACCCAGTTGGCTCACTCGGTAGAGCATTCAACTCTTGATTTTGGGGTCATTAGTTCAAGCCCCACATTGGGCATAGAGCCTACTTAATAAAAAAAAGGATCAGAAACCTAAATGGAAGAGCTGAAACTATAAAACTCTTAGAAGTAAACATAGGGGTGAATCTGAATGACTTTGGATTTGGCAATGATTTCCTAAATTTGACACCCAAATCACAGGCAGCAAAAGAAAAAATAGATATATTAGGCTTGATAATATTTAAAACTTTTGTGCATTGGGGCACTTGGGTGGCACGGTTGGTTAAGTGTCTGACTCTTGGTTTTGGCTCAGGTCATGATCTCACGGTTTCATGAATTCCAGCCCCATGTCGGGCTCTGTGCTGCCAGTGAGGAGTCTGCTTGGGATTTTCTCTCTCTTCCTCTCGTTCTGCCCCTACCCCACATGGCACTGTCTCTGTCTCTCTCAAAATAAATAAACTTAAAAAATAAAACTTAAAAAAGTAAAATGAAACTTTTGTGCATTGACGAACACTATCAAGAGAGTGAAAAGACAACCCACAAATGGGAGAAATGTTTGCAAATCACATATGTGGTAAGAGTTTAACAGCCAGAATATATAAAGAACTCTCATAGCTCATCAACAGAAAGAAAAACAACCCAGTTGGAACTTGGGCAAAGGATTTGAATAGACATGGCTCCAAAAGAGATACGGAAATGTCCAATAAGCCAATGCCAAGACGCTCCACACCATTAGCTATTAAGGAGTTGTAAATCAAAACTACAATGAGGTAACGCTTCACACCCACCGGGACAGTTAATAAAAAAAAAAAAAAGCTGAAAAACAACAAGCGTTGGCAAAGATGAGGAGAAATTGGAACCCTCATACGCTGCGTATGGTGAGAATGTAAAATGGCGCCCCCTAGGTGGAAAATCGTTTGGCGGTTTATCAAAAGGTTAAACACACAATTACCATGTGACCCAGCAAAGAAACTCGCTGATATATACCCAAAATAATCGAAAACATGTTTGCATGTCAAAAAATATGTTCACAAATGTTCATAGCAGCATAATCCATGGTAGCCCACAAAAGTGGAAACCCCACAAATGTCCGTCAATGGATGGATGGATGAACAAAAAATGGCCTATCTGCAGAATGGAATATGATTCAGTCACAAAAAGGAGCGTACTACATCATGGATGTTGTATGTGGCAGCTACGCCACAACGTAGATGAACCTCGACAACGTTATGCTGGGTGAAATAAGTCAGAGACGAAAGGACACATGTTAATTCCATTTATATGAAATATCCAGAGTAGGCAGGTTCATACAGATGGAAAGCTTAATAAGGTAATAGAAAAAGTGGGGAGAGGGGGTCAGAATAGGGACTGGCTGCTAATTGGGACAGGTTTTTTGGGGGGAGGTGGGGTGGTAGAAAGTTCTAGAATTCGACAGGGGGGATGGCTATATGACATAGTCCATATACTGAAAACTACTCAATTGGCCACATTAAAATGGTAAGTTTAATGCTACAAGAACTATACCTCAATAATAAAAGAAATATATGAAAAGTAAACCACGGGGCCTGCTTCCGGATTCTGGTCCTCTGACCTCAGGTATCAAGAGGTCGAGCTAGAATCTCTCCTCACTACACACTGAGGGATGAGGGAGAAGGGAAGCAGCATGTAATTAATTTAGAAGAAATGAGATTAAATCACAGCACGAAATGGGGTGACGAAATGTCTCCCCACTCAGAGGGGATGTATCAACTGTAAAAACGAAAGTTTTATCGTCTTTAGGGACAGAGGCAAAGAGCAAATTCTGCTTCTCTCAAAGTGTCAGCTGGTCGTGACCTAAAGAAAGGAATCAATCATCCTGTTGTTTGGTCTCCAAGCCAGGTGACAGAAAGGGTGCTTTTAAAAGGGTTCACCTGATTAGGTCATGCCCACCCAATAAATTCTCCCTTTTGAGTGACTTATCAACTGATCAGGGACCTTACATCTGAAAAATCCTTTCATCCTTGCCATATAATGTAACATAATCACAGGAGTGCTGTCACATCATATTCACAGGCCCTGCCCACACTCAAGGGGAGAACATTATACAGCTTGTGTATATCAGGGGCAGGAACTTAAACATTTTACAATTCAGTATATTACAGACCCCTTAATGTTACTTAAGGGACCACACTTCTCCCCTCAGCTCATGAGCTTTGGTGGGGCTGATCCCAATCCCCACCATTCCCTGATTTTACAGAAAAGTCAGTAATGAGCTGTTCTTTGTATAATACTAGATAGATCGTGTATTGTTTTATTCTAATTATTCGTTTTTATGTTTGTAATCTTGCCCCATGCTAGAATGTAAGCATCATGAGAGCAGGGACCTTGTAGATCTTGTTCAATTTTCTGTCCTCTGAACCTCTTTGCTTTATATTGGGGGATAATTGCATCCAAATATATATGTTTTTCGTATATATCAGGGAACATTTGGCAAATGAGTTTTCTCCATTTTCATAGGAGAAAGGAAGCTTCCAGAATAGAATTGTCCTTGAATTATACAGCTAGCAAATGTTTCTGAAGAGACAATCTCTTCAAAACAAAGAATAATAGTAACCACTTCTATAACAATATGTGCCAGGCCCTGGGATCACTTGGTACTCCAAACCACTCTAAGGTGTACTTAGCGGGGAGGTGAGGAGGGCTAACAAATAACATTGTCTTCTTGTATGTACATTTCACGGCTCCAAGCTGTCCGTGGTCTCCTCTGCAAGTGGCTCTTGCAAGCCTCCCGGACCTCAGAATCTGTATTTGCCTCCGGAGTGCAAGCGAGGGGCGAGAAAAATGTTACACGAGGCAGCCAAACAATTCTAGCGGCCAGCTGGGCAGTGCAAGAGAATGGGTAGAACTTGTTCCCCAGTTTTGAATCAAAACAAGCCCTCCTGGACGGTGGGGGAGGGCGTGCGGCTGCCCACGCCAGGGGGCGTTGGTGGGGGAGGGGCGTTCACGCTCTTCCCATTTCATTGGCCAGGACTCGGCCACGTGACCCAATCTACGGGCAGTAGGCGGGGCCGTCTCGCGCTTCGGCTTGAAAACGAGCCAACGGTCGTCCTCGGTCCTCGTGAGGACACCGTTGTTCCGGTGGCCAGACCGTTGATCGTGCTGATGGGATCTGCGGAACCCCTCGCAGCCCCGGCCACGTGGGGGGAGAAGTTGGTTTCGGGTGAGTCGAAAAAATGAGGAAAGAAGTTTTATTTCCTTTGTGAGCCTGCAACGCTGTTTTATGGGTGGACGCGGTTCCTTTTCTCTTTGCCTTTTTGTTCTTTTGGCCTTTTTGGCGGGGGGCGGAGGGGGGTTGTGTGTTTTGTTGTGTCCGTCAGGATAGAGCCCTGCAGCCCCCCCCCCCCCCCCGGAGCTCAGTGCCTCATTTCCCTAGAAACGGGGGGGGGGGGACTCTGGTCCCCCCGCCTTTCCACCTCGGGGGTGAAGCTCCTCGAGGCCGGGCTTTGCCGTTAGAAGCGTGGCCCACGTGACTTGCGCATTTCAGAGCTTTGCCTGAGACGCCGTAGTTGTGAAATTCGAGTTCGTCTCGTGGAATGTTCGCTTAAACGACAGAAGTTCAAAAGCGCGAACGTTGCGACTTGACCAGGAACAGCAAGGAACTCTTTGCAGATGTTTAGACAAGGTCTGAAAAAGCGCGGCGTTTTAACGGGGTGTGTGGCGTTGCAAGGAAAACTTAAAACCTAGCGAGGGCAGATTCAAGTCGGCTGAGCCGTATTAGAGATATATTGGAAACTGACCATCTTGAGGCGAATTTCTCTCCCCTTAATACCAAAGGAGGAAATGCCTTCAACTCTGAAGGTGGTTTCATGTTTTACTTTTAAACTCTGGCCTGGGGAGCGATTTCGAACCTTCAAGTGGCCAGGTAGTGCAAGAAAAAGCGTCTTTTGACCCAGATTTCAGTTGCGCGTTTTACTTTTACTCCGTCGTCTTCGTCAGCTACTCTCCCATCTTTCCGAACCGCTTGAGAGCCCCCTTGTGTGTCTCAGTGGCCCCTTCTGCTGCTAAATAGAAAGTGTGTGTTTCCTAGAAGCAGGGATAGTCACAGATTGATTATACCTACTTAGTGCCTGACGCAGCCAAGGGAAAGAAGCCACAGCATTTTTAACGGCTGTTGTTGTAAGCCCCGCTCTATTGTATGGGACCTCTTTCTCATTTCCTTTTCGTTTTGTAGGTGTAACTTTTATTTTCTTAAAAACGTTTATTTTTGAGAGAGCGCAAGCGGGGGAGGGGGAGAGGGAGGCGGGGGGGGGGGGGGGGGGGAGAGAGAATCCCAAGCAGGCTCCCCACTGTGAGCAGTGAGCCTGACACGAGGTTCGAACTCCTAAACCTCCTAAACCGTGAGATCGGGACCTGAGCTGAAGACTTGCAGACTGAGCCACCCAAGCTCCCCTAAATTTTAGTTTTTAAGGTAATCTCTAGACCCAATGTGGGGCTTCGACCCGGGACCCTGACATTGAGTTGCAGACTCCACTGATTTGAGCCAGTCGGGAACCCCTCTCTCTTTTCTGTTCAGCTGGACTAATTGTTCTTGAAGGCAAGGAACATAGCTGATTATCTTGGAATCCCTATGCCTGTAATATTGCATGTGCCTGTGATTTTTTTTAAAATTACTATATAGGCTAATGATGGAAGGATTGCAAATGTGAATTTTCTTTACATGACCAACAGAATACGTTTTGTTTGTATTAGTAATTTCTAGGTTAAGTGTTTCATGATCAGAGAGCCGTTCATGGTATTCCTCCTTTGTGAAATATATTGATATTTTCTTGCAACTTAATCTGCGATCCGTTTTTGTGAATATGCCATGTACAATTGAAAAGTCTTGTGTATGATCCGAGTTGAGAGTTTTGCACACATTTCATAAGTTCTGCCTTGTTGATTACATTGTTAAGGTGTTCGTTCTTACTCATTTTTTGTCTGTTTGAACGGACTTGTAGGGAGTGGAGTATTCTTGGTGCGTTTGTTTCAGTGTCCTTGCAACTTCTGTAGTTTTACTTCATTAAGGATACTTTTTTTTTATAATATTCTTAAATGTTGTATCATCTTTCTGCATAGTGGCTTTTAATATAAAAACTGTCCCTCTTTTGTTTGCCTTGAAACTTGAATTTTCCTTTGGGGATACCAGGATATCTGCTTTTTTGCTTTTATTTTTCTCTTTCCATCATTCCTGTTGCCATTTGTCTGGCATACCTTTGTCCCATCGTTTGTATTTTAGCTTTCTTGAGTCACTGTTTGAGGTGTGTGTCTTATATACAAGAGAGTTGGGTTTTGTTCTGTGAGTGAAATTGAAAATGGTATTCTTTTACTGATCCAGGAAAGCCCATTTCCATTTAAGTTTTTGAAATAAGTTTATTTTATATTTTGTCAGTCTTTTATAATTGTGTGTTTTATTTGCTAGGTTTCTTTAGAAGGCCTGTATCCTTTGCTCTCTAATTTGACACACGCATATTTTTGGCATTTAGGAAAGTTTGCATTTTTGTTCTAGTGGTTATCTTGTTACTTCTACCTTTTCTAAAGGTTTTATTTTTAAGTAATCTCTACGCCTAGCGTGGAGCTCGAACTCACTACCCCAAGATCAAGAGTTGCGTTGCATGCTGTAGTGACTGAGCCACCCAGGTGCCTGTATCCTTTTTTCAAAAAAAGATTTTTTGGGGGGCACCTGGGTGGCTCAGTTAAGTGTCCCACTTCAGCTCAAGTCATGATCTCAGGGTTTGGGAGTTTGAGCCCTGCGTCAGGCTCTGTCCTGACAGCTCAGATCCTGGAGCCTGCTTCAGATTCTGTCTCTTGGTCTGCCTCTGCCTCTGTCTCTCTCTCTCTCTGTCTCTGCCTGCCCCCCCTTCTCTCTCTCTGTGCCCCTCCCCTGCTTGTACTCTGTTTCTCTCAAAAATAAGTGTTAAAAAAAGTGAAGTTTTTTTTTTTTTAAATAATCTCTACACCCAACATGTGGCTTGAACTCACGACCCTGACCTCCAGTCCCATGCTCTTCCCACTGAGGCAGCCAGGCAAATGTTTATTCATCTTTGGGAGAAAATGTGAGTGGGGGAGGGGCAGAAAAAGAGGGGGATAGAGGTTCTGAAGAAGGCTCTGTACTAACTGCAGCGATCCTGATACGGGGCTCGAACCCACAAACCACAAGATGGTCACCTGAGCTTAAGTGCACCGACTGAGCCACCTAGTCGTCCTGACAGTCATACCTTTTTAAGGTACGCCCAGCTTATTTTCTTGTTGAACCCGCTGAGGTCTGGTTTATTGGGGTTTTTTCCTTAATTTATTTTTAGTTTACATCCAAGTTAGTTGGCATATAGTGCAACAATGATTTCAGGAGTAGATTCCTTTATGCCCCTTACCCGTCTCCCTGATCTGTCGCTTTTTAATTAGTATCATAACTTCCGCCTATTCCGTTCTTTCACTTTCCCTTATCCCGTTTATTAGTTGCGTTGCTTTTACTTTATCAAAACGTACCACCTCCATAGACGAGTCTTTCACTCTCTCCATCCCGCATTTGTTTGGTTCTTTGAATCTATCTGTATGCTCCGTCGTCCCATCCACTCACTAATCAAAATGCTTTACTGCCCGTCGTCTGGCCGAATTTTTCCAGCTAGCTCTCGGGCGGAAGAAGCTCGCCTTCCAGTACGCGAGTTGGCAAACTTTTTCCCCAGCAGGCCACATAATGAGTACGTTAGGCCTTGCACGTCATACGGTCTCTGCTACACTACTCAGCTCTGTGGTAATCTCTACGCAGCATAAAAGCTACTAGAGACAGTAAACAAATGAGTGTAGATGTATTCCCATAAAACTATCTGTGAACGCTGAAATTTAACTTGCTTATAATTTTCTCCGGTTGTGTTAATGCTTTTGATTTTCTTGTAGCCAATTAAAAACGCAGGAAACCGTTTTTACTTAGCTCAGTCCCCAAAAAACAGGACAGGTTGGATGTGGTCCATGAGCATAATTTGCCAACATTTGTTCTAGGAGATTCCTCCGAAAGGGATCACGGGTACAGAATTCCCTAAGCTTTTGTATGTTGAAAACGTGTGTGTGTGCGTGTGTATGTTGTTAATAGCCTTGATACTTGAAGGCAGCATTATTGGAGATAAATTCCTTGGTTCATGCTTCCTTTTACTGAACGTTATAAATGCTGCTCCATTTTTGAGTTGCTTCATATGTTGTTTTTGAATGTCTGATACCCGTTTAATTCTTTGCGTCTGTATGTTACTTGATCTTTTTGCCTGGAGGCCTTTAACATTCTGTCTTTACCTTTGAAATCTAACAGTTGAAAGACTGTATTCTCAATGTATAGGTAGAGATAGGTCTTTTTTTATTTCTGGAAAATTTTCTTGGGTTATAATTTTAAAAAATTGTTTTAAATGGTTTTTTTTTGTTTTTTTTTTTTTGAGAGAGAGAGACCGAGCACGAGTGGGTTGTGGAGCGGAGAGAGGGGAACAGAGATCGAGAGGGAGACACAGAATCTGAGGCAGGTTCCAGGCTCCGCGCTGTCAGCATAGAGCCCGACGCAGGGCTTGAAGCCATGAGCCACGCGTGAGATCACGAGCTGAGCCAAAGTCAGACGCTTCACTGACTGAGCCACCCAGATGCTCCTTGTGTTATAATCTTAAAGTCCTAGCTTTGTTCTATTGATTTTCTTTTCACCGGGACTGCAATAATACGTCATTCCTTTTTTGTCTTCTATTTTCATTATTTTCTCTGCCACCCTTTTCACTTTCCTATCACCTTTTCATTCTATTGGTGGTTTTCCTGCCCCTTAATATTTATCAGTGCCCTCTGTTAAATTTTACTGCGGTCTATTCTCACTTGGCGCCTTGTAATTTATTCTTCATTTGTAAAATAACTTTGTATTTTTCTTCCATTTATTTATTGTGTCAGGGAGAGTGTGTGCGTGCGAGTGGAGGAGGGGTGGAGAGAGAGAATCCCAAGCAGCTCCACGGGGTCCACGCAGAGCCTGATGCGGGGCCCCATGAGCCGTGGGACCAGGACCTGAGCCGAGATCAAGACTTGGATGCGTAACCCACCGAGCCACCCAGGTACCCCTCGAGGTAATTTTTTAAAAATTTCACCACATGTCCATTTGTGTCCATTGAATTAAATATCAACGTAAATTAAATTATCTTACGTTATTTGTTTTTGCTGTATGATTGTTTTTCAGGGGTCGGGGTTACCTCAGTTGATACGTATTAAATTTAATTTCTAAGATTTTTGCAAAATTCTATGTGTACCAGTCACCTTCTTGTTCATTTTTGTGGCATTGTGTATTTTACAGGATTTCTAGCTTACTGACACACTCTTCTGTCAGTATGGCAAAGTCCAGATACTTTAGTGGATTTCTTTATTTTGGTTGATGTGGGGAGATCGTGTTTTCTTTGATTTTATGGGTCTCTTGTCTTGCATGACCCTAAATTTTTCTGTTTTGCGTCTTTGCCGCTTCACCCAATTGCCTGTGGATGTTTTTCCCTTCCTTTTAACTTTTTTTTTCCGTCTCTTAGAAGCTATGGGTTTTGAAGACTGCTCCTTCAAATTGCATGTACTTAAGTCCTCTCCCTATCATCTATGTTCAGATACCTGTTTTTTTTAGTAATTTTCAGACAGAGGATGGATTTATGCTGTATCACCGTGTTTTTGGATCCACCTTAGGCCTGGTTGCTGTTTCCTCTCCTTTCTCTTTGCTTGGTTTTGGTGTAAGCTGGTTTTTTCCTTCTTGTTTTTATGTTTTTGAAGGAAACATTAGAAGATAGAGGCCGAGGTGGCCTTGGTTGTCTCGGCCACATTAGAAGGCCCTAAAAATGGCTGCACTTCGAAAGGAAGGCTTCTTTTGTTATGGGAGAGGAAACATTGTTAAAACACCATCTGTATTTTTGCGAAGACCGCTGCTAACATGCTGTCAAGGTCAAAGATACCTGAATTATTTCAATTTATGGTAAGCCACACCACTCTGAGAAACCCCAAGTAGATCTTTGATGACTTCATGGAATCTTTTAGAACTCAGGCTGTTTGTCTACATTTGCTTCCGTCGTTTGGATACCGCCAGAAACTTTACTTTGGGGTTAGGACAGTATGAGTAATCCATGCTGTTGAGTCATGTACAATTAATGTAATTATAAAAGTTAGACTGAGGGTTTTTTTCCTAAATTCCTGGTAATGTCAAATGATAAACAAGTCACCTGAAGTGTCAATCATTTGAGAAAAGTTTCTGCAGTCATTTTAGTGCTACTGGGAATGTTACAGATAAAAAATGCCTGTTCTTTGAGTGGAATAGAATATTACCAATTAAGATGCTGGCTTTTGTATCTAGTAAATAACGTGTTACTGTCATCAGATACCAAACCAAACAAATAATAGTTTCCTAATGGTTGCGGCCTTAATGTAGTGGTTCATTGATGATGTCTGTTTACGTGATCTGCTGATACTCTTACAGCTCACTGGAAGCAAAGTAACCTCTTTGCAGATCAGCTGGATTAGAGATTCCAAGAAAGCAGTACAGTTAATGTACAATCTGTAATTTATATTGTGTTGTACTTAAAAGGGATATTCTGAGCCACTTTATGCGAAAATAAGACCTAGCTGGCAATTTGTCTTTGAAACTTCTGTATCTGATAGATCTTTAAAATAGGAATAAAGTAAATTCAGTCTGTATTCATTCACTCGTGCACAAATTACTAAGAATTTGCCCTTTGGGAAGTTGCATTAATTCTTTTCTTGCCTAACTGATGATTTATGCGACACTCATCTTTTTTACAGTTTTATTTAAGCAATTTCTGCACCCGACATGGGGCTTGAACTCATAACCCTGAGATCGAGTCACATGCTGTGCTGACTGAGCCAGCCAGGTGTCCCTTGCTTGACCTGTAGTTTTAGCTACGCTGTTTTCCACTGTGGTTAACCCCAGAGAGATTTATCCTGACGCACAGACCCCCCAGCTGGCTTCGCTACTAACTCCAGTGTGCAGCATCAGCTGAGCTCTGTTTTGTGTCTTTGTGCGCCCCCTCCCTCTCTTGTTCTACCACACTTTCTCTTCCACACCCACACTCTTTTCAAGCCTCCTCACTGTTAGAACCGCCTGTCTCGCTGTTCTTGGGTTGTACTTCTGCTTCAGTCAGGTACGCCGTTCCCCGCCTCTACAACAGTCCCTGTGCTTCCCCATCATCGTGCTCTCACTCTTGCTGGTCCCTCAGGCAGCATTAGTTACCCTTATCATCTCTGCAAAAGGCTATAAATCCTTCAAGTCCAGCCGAAATGCTCCCTTCTTTATGAAGCCCAGCCACGACTCCATACTCAAAAAACTTTCCATTTGTCTAACACATTTTTAAAATATTTAGTTTTAGTTTTGAAAAAGAGAGAGAGAGAGGAGACAGAATCTGAAGTAGGCTCCAGGCTCTGAGCTGTTAGTGCACAGCCTGATATCAGCAGGGCTTGAACCCACGAACGGTGAGATCGTGACCTGAGCGAAAGTCAGATGGTTAGGTGACTGAGCCACCCAGGTGCCCCTCTAATGCTTTGTTTATACTTCTTGTGTGGTATTTCTGTTACTGGACCTTACAGCTGGTAATCGTGTTTCCATAGGTACATTATCTTAAACCATGCTGTGAACCCTTTGATGGTGAGGATAGTCATCTGGTTTTTCTCTGTATCCTTAGCACCTGATTTAAGGAATGGCTTGCACTAGATATTTATTAAGAAAGAGGAACAAGAGCGAATCGTGATCATATTAAAAGCTGGTGCATTGGTTCAGCTAATAAATAACAATGACTCGGACACCGGGAGTAGTGGTGGGTGTCTGCAACATTCTGGTAATTCTAAAATAGATCTCTGTATTGATAAGCACAGAGCTTTCAGCAAAATTAAAGAGAAGTACTATTGAACGTGATCTTACAGGGGTGCCTGGCTGGCTCACTCAGAAGAGCAAGCTGTCTCTTGATCTCGGCGTTAGGAGTTTGAGCCCCACGTTGGGTGTAGAGACTACTTCAGTGAGTGAGTGAATAAACCAACTAACGTGATCCCCAACATCCCACATGGTCTAAATCCCATCTACCATGCTTTCTCTTGCTACCTCCCTTATAGCTATAATGGTTTATTTTTAGGTCATTCATTCATTCAGTATTTACTTAGCACCTACTCTGTCTGAAGCATTTTAAGTATTGGGTCTATACTTGTCAAGTAATGAAAGCTGCCATTAGAGCAAAGGCTTCGTATGTCCTATTTGACGAAGGGTTTATCCAGATGAAACGCCCTCGTAAGTTGAGGAAGATCTTTAGTCTTTTGAAGAACTCCCTTCGTATTAATCTATCCTTTATATGTAGGATATTTTTGTTTGTACTTGTGCATATATATTTATATATATATCTCCATATATCCTTCCTGTGGCTCTTTCTACTTACTAAAAATTATTTTCAACTTTTTTTTTTTTTTTTTGAGAGAGGGTGCATGCGAGTGTGGCAAGGGCAGAGAGAGTCCCAAGCAGGCTCCATGCTGTGAGCGCAGAGCCCAATGAGGGGCTCAGTCCCACGACCCTGGGATCATGAGCTGAGCTGAAATCAAGAGTCGGATGCTTAACCAACTGAACCACACAGGTGCCCCTAAAAATTACTACTTTTCAATTTATTTTAATTTTTTTATTAAAAAAAGTTTTTAATGTTTATTTTTGAGACAGAGAGAGAGACCGAGCATTAGCAGGGGAGGGACAGAGAGAAGAGGGAGACACAGAATCGGAAGCAGGCTCCAGGCTCCGAGCTGTCAGTGCAGAGCCCCATGTGGGGTCGGTTTGAACGGTGAGATCATGACCTGAGCCAAAGTCGGGCTCTCAACTGACTGAGCCACCCAGGTGCCCCTAAATATTATTTTTAAGATTCCATTAATGATTTGTTTTCCTTGTAAAAATATCTGTATAACTACCATCAGTGCCCTTCCAAAGAAGTAATTGTTGCTTTAAGTTTAATGTTAATCATTCTAGAACATTTCCCATGTGGTGAGATACTCAGAAAATGTGGTATTTTGTGTACAGGATTTTCACAAAAATGATACTATATTCTCCATGTATTCTGGAACTTGTTTTTTTACTCAGCATATCTGGGGTGGGTGTATGCATATATATCCACTCCTCTATTGATGAACCTTTCAGTTATTGACAATTTGTAGCTAATATACAGATGCTGTATATTTCTGTTGTGCACGTGTGCTAGAATTTCTCTAGGTTATAAACTACGAAGTACAATCGATGGGTCCCTTATTCTTACTGTGTACTGAATTGTGGGGGGATTGGCTTATCTCTTCATATACTGGACTGTAAGCTGCCTGTTAATAGCAGCCATCTCTGTGTACCCGGGGCTTGGAACAGAGCCCTGGGACAGGGACCGACTAGACAGATGAATGAAAGGAAAGTCCTGGAATCGTATATGTTGACACCATTCCCTCTGCGAGCTTTGTTTCACAAGCCTTCCGTGGATGCGTGTGGATCTACTGACAGCCAGGCCAGAAACTGGAACCCTGTTTCCTGCTCTCCGACTAGTCTCTCTAACTTTTATCCTCTTCCTTTCTTCCTTATTCTACTCCTTTTTTTCCCTTCTATACCTAAATCCTTAGCTCCTCTAACCCACCTCTGCTTTCTCCACTTGCTTCTTTCCTGAGTTGGGAGTTGCTGAAGCTGAACGAGTGAACCTTAATCAAAACATCCGTGCATTTTGACATCCACCTCTAGAAATCTGCCTGATACCACAGTGATACATGTGGCCCTATTTTTATATTTCCCTAATATTTCAAGGCAGATTTGGATAATCTCCATCACACATGCCAAGTTCCCCTCCCCCCATTATGGTCGCATTCTGTGAAGATCCTTCCACTTACTGCCTCCATCATAGGGATATGAGTCCTAAGAAGAATGAGACAGATGACTGGGGAACAGTATATTCACAATAAGCACTAATTCCACTCCAGAGAAGAATAATTCAAGAAAGAATTTTTCCTTCCCACATAGGTTGTTTCGAGTAAGGAGTTTAGCTGTCTAAATGACGAAAAGAGGCGAGTAGAATTACATAGCTGTGCTTGCCGTGCAAGTTCTCTAGCAGCTTCATAACCTGCAGTTACCTCATCCCCTAGAGCAGGAGCAGGAAAACTGTGCCCCCTCCCCCAGCCATATCTACCCCACTGCCTGGCTCTGTAAGTGAAATTGTATCGGGAGACCAAACGCTCGTTTGTTGATGGTACTATCTGTGGCTGCTTTCTTGAGGCAGAGGGTTGAGTTGCTGGAACGGAGATGGCCTTGTGGCTCACGAAGCCTAAACTATTTACTTACTGGTCCTTTACGTGTGCGGTTTGCGGACCCCTGCCCTATAGAAAGAGCAAGTGGCGGTGACGGTTCAGTAACTGCTCCAAGAAGGGAGGGATCGGCAGACTCGCTTCTGTCGTAATTGAGCTACGCAGCTGTTTCATCTAGCTCCAGTCCTTTCTGTCCTGGATCTCCTGCCTCTAACCCTTCATCCTTGTTATGCTGCCACAGTAGTCTCAGGACGATACTGGGCTCTTTTTTGCCAGAACTCTGTATTGCAGGGCCCCCTCTTGTCACAGCTTTTTTTCAACCGACTGACCCTGAATCCCCAACATCGTCTCCTTGTTCAGGGAGGTTAAATCTGAACATAGCCTCCTCTCAGGCAGCGAGGTCCTGCCTCTGTGCATCTGCTCAAGCAGCTTTTTTTTCTTTTCTTTAAATGTCCTTCTTACCCTCTAGATGACATCATGAAATCTTACCCATTCTCTAAAACCCAACTCCAGAATCTTATTTCTCTATGACTCTTCTTAGCAACTCAGCCTACGGAAATGGGTCAATTCTGTTTTTTAAAGTTAATTTACTTAGAGAGAGGGAAGGGCAGAGAGAGAGAGAAAGAGAAAATCTCAAGCAGTCCCTGCACCATCAGCCCAGAGGCCAGCATGGTGCTCAAACCCACGAACTGTGAGATCCTGACCCGAGCCGAGATCAGGAGTCCAAACTCAATGGACTGAGCCGCCCAGGTGCCTTTAGATCAGTTCTAAGGACGGTTCTTGAAGCATACGGCTTCTGGTAGCCTTACAGATGCAAATCAATAGTTTTTGTTGGTATGGGGCTGCCTGGCTGGTTCAGTCGTGGAGCGTGGGACTCGATCTCGGGGTCGTGAGTTTGAGCCCCATGTTGGGCATAGAAGTTACTGAAAAAAATAGTTTTTGTGGGTACAGTCTCTTGTTCTCCTTTATATCAACGGGGTTCCCCCCTCCCCCGAGGCTGAGGGGCCCGGAGGCTTTGATTTCTCAGCTGGTCCACAGGGAAGTGGCGGGTCCAGCACAGGGCCACCTTGGGCGGGGAGCACCTCACCGGGCCCTTGGCCCGTGGCCGCAGCTGCCTCCCTCTGCTCCTGCCTCGTCTTCCGCCGGAGCAGCCACCGCCCTCGCTCAGACTCCTCCGTGTGCCTCACGTAACCCAGATGCTCCCGGGAGTCCCGGTCTCGCTACTCGTGCTCGCGGGCCGGGACACTGGCGACGCGGTCACGCTTGCGCTTGAGCGGCCAGGTGAGGTAGCGGGCGCGGCGGTCTCCCCGTCGGAGCACCGGCGGCGCATCCGTCGTCTGCCACGTGGCCGCCGTCTCGTGCTCCTCGAGTCCAGGGAAGGGGCATCCACGCGGACGGGCGCCGCCACGGCTGTAGTCTCTGCAAGCTTCTGCAGGCCGGCTACGTGTGTGCGTTTCAACGCGACACGAAATGTAACGTCCTGTGTTCTCGGCTATTGCCGCTCTAAACAAGTGGAAGGAGAGGGTCTGTTTTCACTTGGAGAGATTTCAGGGACGACGACCAGGTAGCATTTTTCCAGAAGAGCAGAACACATTGTGAGAAAAAAAGTTTTTCTTGTCAGTCTAGCAACTTCCACCTCCTCCTGTAAAAATTCATTTCCCCAGTCCATACTTAAGTCAGAATTGCAAAGAAGAAAAATGCCACTTTAATGAGAAGGAAATCGAATGAACTACGAACATTAACATTTGCAGAATTAGATGGATAGTAAAGAACATCAATCCAGTTGAGTACGTTTTTAGGAAATCATGATTTCCTAGGTCTAAATACGACCAGAATGTCTCGAAAAACAAGTTGGTACATAAATGCGCTGTCAGGAAGATTCTGTATTCTCACTCCCACAGTTCTGCTTCTTAAGCCCAAACGGAATATTTCACTATGGCAACGTAAAGGAAATTACTCCGCCTCAGATTGAAATGGGAAGATTCTAGCATACATGTGGTACAGTAAGCCAAGATCTAACTATGAGTGCTCAACGGCAAAATCTTTTGTTGACTGTTGTTTCTGGTTCTTGTGGAAAAGTCCCCTTCCGTCTCACGGCCGGTCCCACCTTTCCATCTCCTCTGCTCTCTCGTTAACTACAAGCCACCTCTACTGGCCTTTCTTTGGTGGGAGTGTGTCCTACGAGTTGCATGCTAAAAACGTATCGGTTATTTATCTGAACTGCAGATTGAACCGAGCACCCTGTCTCTTGTATCTGGCAGCCGTACTTTCTGAACTGGTTCAGGTTCAGGTTCCTGAACTTTCTGAGCTCGGCCAGGTTCCTGGTGCCGGGACTGGGTAGCCAGGGGCATACTCCTCCCCTGCAGCCAGGCCCGGAAGACCTGCCAGAGGCTAGACCCTTCCCCCTCGGCATCCTCGCCCTTGCTAGATCACGGCCGGCCGTGCTCTGTACTTGGTATCACTACACCATCAGTCCCTCTCTGGGCTTGAGGCCACTGCCCTGGGTTTAGCTTCATCACCTTTTGCCTGCCGTCTTTGTGGTCACTTCCCGAGTGGTCTTCGCTCTTCCTCGTCTCCTTTTCATTCATCTCCCTTCGCTCCCCGCCCACCTCTTCGACCTTTCCTTCTTTTTATCCCAGCGTTTTCTTGCACCGTACCTCCTTCTCCTCCTCCCTTGCGTGTTATTTTCCAGCCACGCTTGTTCTGCGAACGTGCCATCTTCTTTCTCGTCTCTGCCTGGATTCCAGTGACCTGGAACAAATGCCCCCCACGCCCGCCTGAAACCACACTCCCACTCCGCTCCACCTGCTGAGCGCTTGACTTTTAAGAATCAACTTGAAGGTCTCGACCACTAAAAGCTGTTTCGTACTGCCATGTGCTCTCTCGGATAACGGTATGAGGCTCCAGCACACATCTCCCATACACTGAGCCTTTCTAAGAACACAGGGAAGTGGGTTAGTATTCGTTTGTCTGGGGAAACCACAGTGGTAGATGGCTTTATAGGGCGCATGCTGTTTCGTCCGCGTAACAAAGTCATCGATGCCAGAATCAGAGCGCCTTTTTGCTAGGGCTTAGATCAGGAGCCAGGAAATCGGCCGAGGGTCCAGGGGCCAAGCTAATTCAGCAGGAGGGATGAGATGCGAGATTGGGGAAAAATCTTGCTCCTATTCGCTTTGGTTTTGGTCATATCTCGTTTCGTGTTAATTGTGGCATTTGTTCTTGTTTTTCCTTTTACTTGGAACTGGGAGGCTAGACCACCATTTCAGGGAAGCTGGAAAATCGTGAAAAATTGAGATAGATACCCAACCTTGCGTTAATAAAATAACTGCCAGTGTGAATAGCACAGAAGAGAAATCCATCATTTTTTTAGTGTGTATGCTTACAAAATTCTATAGACCGTTAACGTCAGGAAGAAGTAGGCCAATCTACAGAAGTCAAAGGAAAGTCACCCCTAAGATTTTAAAAGCAGCTGCTTTTAGTTGGAGACATGGCTTTAAAAAACAACCCTTGGTAAAACTTAGTGATTCTTTGTATGTCTGTTACTAAGCACCATTAAATGTTGGCTTCCCCAGACAACCTTTTAAGAATTAGGTCATAGGTGTGTGCTCTATTCCCCTAATAAGGCTTTTGGGTAACATCTAAAGCAGTGGTTCTCCATAAGAGACTCTTAACGATAGAGAACAAATCGAGGGTTGATGGAGGCGAGTGGGTGGGGGATGGGCTAGATGGGCGATGGGCATGAAGGAAGGCACTTGCGGGGATGAGCTCTGGGTGTTGTATGGGAGTGATGAATCACTAGATTCTACTGAAACCAATGGCGCACTGTGTGTTAATTAATTAGAATTTAAATAAGAACTTGAAAAAAAATAAAGCAGGGGTTCTCAACCGTGGTTGCGTGTTAAAATCACACGCGGAGCACTTATCAAATACTGTTATCTGGGAACCAGGTTCTAGAGATTCTAATGTAAGAAGTCTGGGGTGGGGCCCCGGGCATTGGCATTTTTTTCAAAGACCTCCCTCCCTCTGCCCCCCAGGTAATTCTTACGTGCAGCCAGGGGGAGATGCACAGATTTCTTTCAGTAATTGACCTCTCTTACTGAGACTTCACCTTTTACTTTGTATAAAGTGTACTGTATATATAAAGCGTTCCTTTCCCAAGGACAAGCGGAGCTGGACGCAAGGCTGTAGGCTCCTTGGATGTAGTTGCAGCGTGACTTTCTCCCGTGTCTGCTCAGTCAGGCCTGTAGGTAGCCAGAGTCTATAGCCCGTGGCCCAGGTAGCTGAAAGTCATGTCGTACACCTCTAGAATGTGCTGCAGGTACATCATCAGGAGAATTCATAGAGGACAGTCCACCCATAAGATGTGACTATACGTGGTACTAAAAGTGTTTGCTCTTTCCGTCCCGAGAAGGATGCTTTTAGGAACAAAAAGACTTGGAATTCAACCGCGCTGCTTTTATTCAGAATGTCCTGTATTCCCAAAGGACGAGTGGATTCCAAAGTTCTTCAATAGTTACAGTTGTATTTATCCTATATTGAGCCACAACTGTAGAATTTACAGTCACAGTTGCCACCAAGTACGTCATTTCCATGTTTACATTTTTCCCTTGGCCCTTTTGTATAAATGGTGGTAAGAACGAATTGGAGCGAATGTCTCTCTCGGGTCTGTCGTTTGGCATTAAATAGTGGCGGTCTAAAACAGGATTTTACACTAGTAATTGAAAGCCCCAGGGCATCCTGCTTGGGAATGCGTTGGAAACAGTGTCTCCATCTTCAGCAAAAATTATGAAGGAATTATGGGGAGTCACTGCTGACATGAAACTCTTCTGGAAGGGTGGTATGTTTCAGGACTTATAAACTGACCTATAAATAGCAGTTGGGAAAACGGTCTAGCAGCAGCCATAACACTGATAAGCTAAATAAAAGCATCAGAATTTCTGAAACCTGGGAGCTTCTTTTTATAGCTGTGGGAGATGATTGCTTTCATCATGGGTCCACTTCTTAACTTATTTATTCTATAGTTTAGTGGACCCAGGCCCCACATCCTTTTGTGTTGTCCTGGAAACAGGCTTCCTTAGAGTGGGAAACAGCAAACATACATTAATAAAGTGGGCTCCTTCCCTTACTTGTGAGGCTCCAGACAAATAATATAACTTTACCACTAACACGATATACTGTGAGCGTCTCTCTGAATTCTGAAGTGCTCATCTATTCCCGTAGTGGCTCCTCGATTGCCGTGGGTGTGTACAGGAAGCTTGGGTGTTTAGAGCAGGGTTCCATCAGGAATCCCCTTTGCCCACCCCCCCTTTTGGTAAATGGGCTTGCCTCTGTGGACAGCAAGTCAGAGCTTCAGCCTCCCGTGAAATGGATTCGTTGTAGGAAGCCACTGTGGTATAAGGAGGGAGCATGTAGAAGGCTGGGTAGAGAGATGTTCATTGGGGGACTCTGGTTAAATGTGGCCCCAGTAGTCCTTTGAAGTTACTTTGTGGCCAGTGATAGGAGGAGATCGATAGATACATAGATACATAGATAGATAGAGGATCTTTTCACATCACAAAATAGGGTTTTACATGTAATCTGTTGGTTTGATTGCAGAGAAGAAATACTGCTAAAGTTAACCAGCATAATCTATGGCTAGGGGGTTTCTGATGGGCGGGGCCAGAACAGAGGGGCTGGGAGGGAAGCTTCCCGTTCATTTTTAGTCTTTTAAGCATGAGTACTGTATTCAGGAGGGCAGTACTTGGTGCTACAAGCAGAGGGAAATTAGGACTCATCAGCTTCTCTTGTCAGCCACTGAGGGAATGTCGACCTTAGTGTTTGGTTAAGTTTCTTAATGTATTTATATTTCTGTGTCTGAAGTACTCAGAAGATACGTGCTGAGGGTAAGATCACCATCTGGGGTAGTGAAATAGGTACTCCCCGACATCATACTTACTAAGCCAAGCAGGATACTCTTTCGGTTTTTAATCTGGTCCTTCTGAGCCGGAACCAGAAATGTGGATTTCCGATGGAGTGATGGTTGCTGTTTGCATGTAATGTCTTGAAAATGATCTCATGGTAAAATACCACACACACACACACCCCCACAAAACAGTCACAGATTCGTAGATTCTCCCAGTGTGAGCCCATGGGGTTACTGCTGGATTTATCTGGGATCTGTAGCTTCTTCCCTCGAGAGGTCTTGGGTCTTCCTTTTTCCCTTTCATGCTGGGTGCCACTGCAGTAGCCTTTTTAAAAATTTTCATTGAAATGTAATTTATATGTAACTATAACTCTTATCAGACAAGTTGTTGGGACCGGTTACAGAAGAAGGCTCAAAGATGAATTTTTTAAACGTGACACTGCTTGGTTCATGTTAAATAAAAGCTAAAAAATTCATCTCCTGAGCTTGCTGAAATTTCTACAAAATCTTCTCTTCCATTTCCATTACGATACCTCAATGAGACTTGCTTCTGTATTGCATTTTTATGTTTTTAGATTTTCCCAAATTGTGCTAAAATGTGCATAACATTTGCCACGTCAACCATTTATTTTTTATTTCTTTATTTTAGAGAGAGGGGGGAGCACAAGCAGGGAGAGAGGCCAAGGGAGAGGGAGAGAGAATCCTAAGCAGGCTCCACGCTCGGCATGGAGCTTGACACAGGGCTCGATCCCACAACCCTGGGATCGTGACCTGAGCCCAAATCGAGAGGAGGACGCTCAACCGACTGAGCCACCCAGGCGCCCCCATTTTAACCACTTTGGAGTGTACAGCTCCGTGGCATTCAGGACGTTTACGCTGTTGTGCATCCTTCACCATCGGCTATCTCTAGAGCTTCTGTCACCTTGCAAAACTGAAATTCGTACCCGGTAAACACTAACTCCTTGTTTCTCCCTCCCCCTAGCCCCTGGCACCCACCATTCTACTTTCTGTCTCAATGGATTGGACTCCTCTGGGTACTGTATGTAAGTGGAATCCTACAGTTTTTGTCCTTTTGTTGTGACTAGCTTATTTCGTTCAGTGTAATGTCCTTAAGGTTCCTTTATGTTGTAGCATGTGCCAGAATTCCCTTTCCTTTTAAGGCTGAATAATAATCCATTGTATGTATGTAGCACATTTTCTTTGTTCATTCATCGGTCAGTGGACATTTGGGTTGCTTCCACCTTTTGGCTATCATGAGTAATGCCGTTATGAACGTGGGTATACAGAGATCTGTTCAAGTTCCTGTTTTCATTTCTTTCGGACGTATACTCAGAGTTGTTCAATCATATGGTAATTCCATATTTAATTTTTTGAGGGTCCACCATGCTGTTTTCTGTGGTGGCTGTGCCATTTTACAGTCCCATCAGCAGTGCACGAGGGTTTCAACTTCTGAACATTCTCACCAACACCTGTTATTCCTTGTCTTTTTTTAATAACAGCCATCCTAATGGGTGTGAAATGGTATTTCATTGTGGCTTGGAATGGTGCTTACTGGACATTCATATATGTATCTTCTTTGGAGAAATGTCTATTCAAGTCCTTTGCCTATTTTTGAATTGGGTTGTCTGTTTTTTGGATGTGGAGTCCTGCAAGTTCTTTATTCTGGACGTTAACCCCTTATCGGGTACATGATTTACAAATATTTCCTCCCATTCCATGGGTTGCCTTTTCACTTTGTTAGTATCCTTTTGTTTTTGTTTTAGTTTTTTTAACGTTTGTTTATTATTTTTGAGACGGAGAGAGAGCATGAACAGGGGAGGGGCAGAGAGAGAGGGAGGCAGAGAGAGAATCCCAGGTAGACTCCATGTCATCAGCGCGACATGGGGCTGGAACTCACTAATTGGGAGATCGTGACCTGAGCTGAACTCCGCAGCCGACGCTTAACCCGCTGAGCCACCGGGGCACCTAATTGATAGTGTCCTTTGATGCATAACTACCGTAGCTTCAATATGCCCTGCTATACCTCGTCCTCATGCTTCTCTCCCTCCTTCCCCCATCTCTCCACCTTCCTCCTCCCTCACATCTCCCCATCCCTCCTCTCTGTCCCTCTTTCTCTTCTCTCAGCCTCCCTCCACCCTCCCACCTCTTCCAAATGTGGAGCCTCTACACATTCGTCCTCTTTCCTCAAGTCTCACTTCCTCTGTCATCTTTCATTTTGGGTTGAAAGCTTGAAGTAGACACGGTGACAGATGTTTGCTCTCAATCCTTGAGCTTTGACAGTTTGCGTAACTACCATATTTGCACCGCCGTCACTTTTTTTCTGCGAGGAGCCGTAAGCCCTGTCGGGCCGGGTCAGTTTGCTGAGTGAAAGGAGGCCGTAGCGGGTGGCTTTCCAGCACTGCGTGGACTGCAGGTCTCGTGTGCAGTGCTTCCCAAGTGTAATATTTCGCCACCGTGGGGGATCTGAGAAGGTGGTGGGAAGGGGGCAGAAGGATCTCCACGGGCTGGTTGTTACGGAGCTATCTTTGAAGGTAGTAGAAGGGAACGGACCCCGAGAGGGTAGGAGGGACCCCGAGGGGTAGCAGGGAACCGCACTGAATTTCCCCCGGAGACAAATATGTGACGAGGCCTGGGTTGTGATTTCCTGTGCAAATCCCCTGCTGTGGACCACGTGACTAGTACACAGTGGAAGCAGAGGTGGTTCTTACTGTTGGGTGCTGCGAGTGTTAATAGGACGGGCAGCAGAACTACTTTGGGGACACGAAACATCCGGAAAACCTACAAAAACTTCCGGAAAGCATAACAACCAATAAACATAAGTATTCTTCTGTCTGATAGGAGCTTTACTGTAAAACTACGCACGTAACAAAAAGGACTTTTACTAAAAGGGCAAAAAGAAAAGCACACAGAGGTGCCTTTTGAATAAGTTATTATCCATTTGTTCATGTCTCTCCTGGCATTAGTATTTATTTTGCGCAAATCCTATGAACCGGACGGTTTTTCACTCCAGAAGGAGTTTTATTTTCTTTTCTTGCATTATTAATGATACACTTTATTAGCCATATATCAACATCACGGACACATTTTTTACCGAAGGGAGAGTGGCTTTGGTGTGAAGGAAAAGGCAGCTGTGGTCTCCTGGCAGCGGCCCCATTTTTCCCTGTTGCCCCAGGAGGGTGTTCCATTTTCCTGCCGTGATTTCTCGCAAAGGGGGTTGTGAATTTCTCCCGCTTCCTTTTCCTTCCTTTTTCTTCCTTTTCGACAGAAGTCGAGAAGACCCCTGCCCTCGGGGAAATGGGGCTGGGCATCTGGGGATTTGCTAGGCTGGCTTTCCAGCAGGTCCTCATCCAGCAGCTAGAGCTGGGCCTTGGCCTGGGAGCCGGAGCCACCTGCTTTTGTATTCACCGGCAGTGCAGGCCGAGCACCTCCAGGGAAAATCTCCTTCTGAAAAGGTCTGTTGGTATCACACGGAAGATTTCCAGGGAGGCGAAAATAAGTCAAGTTGTGTTGTTTTAGTCCCTCACAAACGTGTTGCTTTCTCCACGTTTTGCATCTTTTTTCTTAATGGCTCCATCTTGTTTGCTCCTTAATGAAAGGATTAGGCCATCATCGTGGTTGAAAGTTTAATTTCCCATTATCCTGAGGGATGTACTCTTCCAAATTATCCTCCTGTCAGTGCAGTCAGGGGAGTTACAACTGCATTTTGGAATTACTGTCTTTGGCAAATGTCCCTTTAGGGTTTCAGTTGTGCAAAAAAGGCAGGAAAAAAACAAAGTGGCTGTCAGAACACCATGTTCAGTGCTCCAGAACAGGTCCTTTACCACCTTACTTAATTCTTAAAACTAAAGTACGAAGGAATAGAATAACGAGCAGAAACTTACCTCCTAAAGACCGAATAGATATAGACCTTTTAGATAATTTTTTTTATTTAATCTGAATTTTTTTCTATTTAAAAAAAGTTTTTAAATGATTCTTTTTCCTTTTGAGAGAGAGAGAGATGGCGTGAGAAGGGGAGGGGCAGAGAGAGAGAGAGGGACAGGGGATCCCAAGCAGGCTCTGTGCTGAGAGACAGAGAGCCCGATGTGGGGCTCGAACTCACGAACCGTGACACCATGACCTTAGCCGAAGTCGGACGCTTCACTAACTGAGCCGCACAGGTGCCCCGATATTGCCTGAATTCTAAATGCTTAACTGTCCTTTCCAGATCCTGCTCAGGGGTGCTAATTACCTTTTATCCTTTGGCCATACTGAAATCGAGAAAGTCATTTCGTGTTAGCCACCAAGACAGTCGCCTTAGTCTGGGAGTCCAAAGATGTAGGTTACTGTGTAGATCCCATGCAGTGCTCATAGAATAGTCTGGAAGCACATGGACTTGAGTATTAACAGTGATTGTTTCCGGGTAGTGGGATTATGGATTTTTTTTCCCTCGTACTTTTTTGTCTTTCCCTAAATTGTTCACAGTGAGCAAGCATGGTTTTCATATTTTTCTTAATGAGGGTTTCCCCCAGAATCCAGAGCCTGAGACAAGGGCTCACATGTAGTGCTCTTTGGGGAGGCGGTCTTAGAGAAAAGGAGTGGAAGATGAGAGAATGGTAAAACAAGGAAGGAATTACCATTGGGTCAGTAGAGTCTCAGTGCCCGTGGACCCCCGAGGAGACCTATGGAGTACATTGCACGGTTCTCTTCTGGAAGGGGGATGAGAGGGGCATTCGTCCGCCAGCTTCTCTGCTCCATCAGTCACTGGTTGCCTTATGTGGTGCTGACTTCATAGAAATTCTGTGTTTGAACATGTGCAAGGGCCAAACAGGTGTTCACAGATGCCTGTGCTGTGACAGCATCTGAAAGCCCTGGGGCCCCGAGCCAGAGGTCTCAAAAGATGGCTGAAAAGGGTGCTCACCACGGCAAGGGCTGGAGTAAAAGGTAGGCCTACAGGATGCGAGGCACAAGAGGTTCCGATATAAAAATGCAAACGTAGTAGACATTCTCATTTTGCAAACGAAACTCTTAGATGTTTGCTGCTTCATGTGAAAGCAGGAGATTTTTTTTGTTTGTGAAATGTGTCCTTGTGTTATTTTTCTGTTACGGCTGTAACGTTACTACTAATAATTTGGGTTGTTTTACTGGGTTAAAAAGACACCCGCTTAACCTTGAAGACATTATGCTAAGTGAAATAAGCCAGACACAAAAGGACAAATACTGTACAATTCCCCTTGGATGAGGTACCCAGAGCAGTCCAACACAGAGCCACCAAGTAGAGCAGAGGTTACTGGGGGCCGACGGGGAGGGGCCGACGGGGAGGGGCCGACGAACAGTTACGGTCTAATGAAAGAATTCTGAAGATGGATCGTGGAGATAGTTGCACAACAGTGTAAATGTACTTAATACTACTGACATAAGTGCTGAAAATGGTAAATGATATGTATATTTTACCTCAATAAAAAAGAAACCCTCTTATTTATGATCTCGCAGCTCTGTCCGTTAGAAGTCAGGGTACGACATGGCTCAACTGGATCCTCAGATTAGAATCTCCTGAGGCCAAAATCAAGGTGTCAGTAGGGCTCTGTTCCTTTCTGATGACTCCCGGGATTAATCTTCCGAGTTCATTTAGTTTCTTGGCCAAAATCAGTTCCTTGTGTTTATAGGACTGAAGTCCTGTTACCTGGCTGGCTGATGTTGCTCAGTACTGTTAGTCATGTGACTACAGGTCACGTGGGTGTCCTTTTGCTACGAGTCTTGGTAATATCTTTGTGTCTGTGTCCAATTTCCCCTTTTTATGGGGATACTCGTCAAATTGGATTAGGGCCCATGTCATTTTAACTTGGTTATCTCAGACAAGATCCTATTTCCAAACGATGTCACATTCTAAGATACTAGAGGTTAGGACTTCGGCATCTAGACAGAGTTCAACCCAGAACACCAGGTAACAGAACATATTTTCAAGGTTTGGGGATTATGATGTGGACTTTTTTTGTTTTTTTTGTTTTTTTTTTTGATGTGGCCATCTTTTTTTTTTTTTTAACGTTTATTTATTTTTGAGAAAGGGATAGAGCACACGAGCATGAGCAGGGGAGAGGCAGAGAGAAGAGGGAGGCATAGAATCTGAAGCAGGCTTCAGGCTCCAAGCTGTCAGCTCCGAGCCGAACGCGGGGCTCCAACCCATGAACCGTGAGATCGTGACCTGAGCCGAAGTCGGACGCTTTACTGACTGAGCCCCCCAGGCGCCCCTGATGTAGACATCTTTGGCGGGGAGGGGCATATCTTGTTAATCACACTTCCATGCTCTCCCGTATGAATGAATATCTGTTAGACTAATCCTCAGAATGGCCACACTATTTTTGATTTGTTAGCACTTTGTGAATATTGAGTTTATTGATCCAGAATAAATTTGTAAGGGGAATTAACATCTGAAAAAAAGACGTTCACAAGTGCATATAATTAGCCAAGAAATTTTGGAGATAAGAGTTAAAACGTTTTCTGATTATTTATCAGCTATTATCCTATTGGATAGGGCTATATTTAAGACCTATATTGGAAAGATTTCACCTAAAAAGCCTTATTTAATGCAGTATTTTAAATAGTTAGGTAAATGGTAATGTTTCCTCACTTTCAAAGTTCTTTTATTACATCAGGATCTCTTTATTTTTTTTTTAATTTTTTTAATGTTTATGTATTTTTGAGAGAGAGAGAGAGAGACAGAGAGAGAGAGAGAGACACGCACAGTGTGAGCGGGAGAGGGGCAGAGAGAGAGGGAGACACAGAATGTGAAGCAGGCTCCAGACTCTGAGCTGTCAGCACAGAGCCCGATGCGGGCTTCGAACTCACAAACTGTGAGATCATGACCTGAGCCGAAGCGGGATGCCTAACCGCCTAACCGCCTAACCGACTGAGCCACCCAGGCGCCCCAGGATCTCTTTAAATTAAGAGTCAAACTTAAAGGCTTTCAGTATTCATTCCTACCTTTTTTTCTTTCTTTAGAAGTACTTTTCTCCTTCCCTTATCTTTTCCTTTATTCATTCATTTATTTATATGTTAATTCAACAGCCATTTACCAGCCCTCTCAGTACCAGGTATATTCTAGGTCGTGGGTGATACAAACATGAATCCGACTTCTCCCTGGCCTCAGGTGGTTCACAGTATACTTCTCCTCTTCCAGTCTGTTCTCTGTATTGTCTTCCCAACGAGACCCTCATCGGTGAAACCCCTTGTCTCCCTCTTCCACCTTCTACAACCCCCAGCACGGTACTTGCTGTAATATGACCTTGGATTTTTCCTATCCTATTCAATTTAATCAGTTTAGTTGGTAATCTTTAGGATTTCACCTTTATTTTTTTTTTAGTTTTATTTATTTTTTAGTAATCTCTATACCTAACACGGGGCTGGATGTCATGACTCCCAAGATCAAGAGTTGCATGCTTTTCTGACTGAGCCAGCCAGTGCCCCTAGGATTTTCATCTTTAAATGGCATAGACACCAACTGTGCCCTGCCTCCTTTCCTCCTGGGCTAACTTTTCAACTCCGTTATTGCTGTGGCAAGCAGCTGCATGCCTCAGAGCGACTCACCTCAGCTGGGCCTTAGAACTTTCCTTTCACGTAGGCTTGGTGCTGCTGCTGAGTGGTAAGCCTTCTGCAGCTTGCTTGCCCGTTTGTATCACAAATGGGGTTAGCAGGTAAAATACAGGATTCACAGTTCAATTCATATTTCATATGAGAGACAACTTTTTTTTGTATGTCTCAATGTATGGGACAAACTTATACTAAAATACACTTATGGTTTATGTGAAATTCAGATATAACTGGGCACCTTCTCTTCTGATTTTCTAAATCTGGCACCTTTAATTGTAGTGCTGGAGGTGTGGAAGAGCTCATACCCACCAGGCACAAACTTTGACCAGTGGAAGACGGTATCTGGTAGGTACGCGGCCTGGTGCTGTCCCTTAGATGGACAGTTGTAAGATACATTCTCAGAAGATATCCACAGGATCAAGCCCTGCTTGACCACAGCCATGAGTAGCTTATTAACGAAACCTTGGTTTGGGTTTTCACCTTTTCCTGTTTCTCTCTTCCCCGTCCTCTCCAGGACCTTGGGATCACTACCTGCACGCTGATTCTTCTCTCTACCTCTGGTTTTGGAGGAAACCCAAGGGATAAGCATCTTCTTTTCCATGAGTATACTCAGGCTCCAGGTACAATGCCTAGTATACTTGTGAGCTAGCTTGAAATGCTAATTTTTTTAATGTTTATTTATCATTGAGAGAGAGCGCACGAGCACGAGCAGGGGAGGAGCAGAGAGAGAGGGAGACACAGAACCTGAAACAGGCTCCAGGCTCTGAGCTGTCAGCACAGAGCCCGACACGGGGCTCGAACTCACAAACCGTGAGATCATGACCTGAGCTGAAGTCGGACGCTCAACTGACTGAGACACCCAGGTGCCCCCTGAAATGCTAATTTTGAGGCAAACCATAAGAGACTCTTAAAAACTGAGAATAAACTGAGGGTTGATGGGGGGGGTGGGAGGGCAGGGAAAGTGGGTGATGGGCATGGAGGAGGGCACCTGTGGGGATGAGCACTGGGTGTTGTATGGAAACCAATTTGACAAAAAAATTTCATATTAAAAAGAAATGCTAATTTTGTTAGAGTAGCCTTTGTCCATTTCTGGCATGTAAGCGTATCTAAACATATTTGGTGAAATGAAGGAATAGGCCTGAGAGAAATCAATGGGGGGAAAGAATCCAGGGAATATTCCATCTGGGTTCTAATACAAAGTGTCTTGGAAGAAATTGATCAGGGGGTTGAAATAGTATACTGCACATACGTTTTTACCTCTTCTCTCCTCCAAAATCCTGTTGAAATACCAGACATAAAATCTTTTTAAAGGTGGATCCATAGTGGGACGCCTGGGTGGCTCATTTGGTTAAGCATCTGACTTCAGCTCAGGTCATGATCTCCTGGTTCGTGGGTTCAAGCCCCACGTCGGGCTCTGTGCTGACAGCTCAGAGCCTGGAGCCTGCTTCAGATTCTGTGTCTCCCTCTCTCTGCCCCTCTCCAGCTCGTGCTCTCTCTCTCTCTCTCCACGCCCCCTCTCTCTCAAAAGTAAACATTAGAAAAAAAAGAATGGATCCATAGTAGCATTGAAAAATAAGAAAGACTACTTCTAGGAGATCAGGTATTTTGAGTAATTTATACAAGATAGAAAAAATAGAAGATGCCATATTGACTAAGGAACTAGAGCAGGGGAAAATGCAAAGCAACCATAGGAAAGGGCTTCCACAAAGGTGCACATATTTCTTCCCAGTTCCAAGCTTGAATAATAGATAAAAAAGATGAGGCATGGGTGCTGGGTGGTAATACAAATAGTACAGTTTTCTTCAGAAACAGCTAGGCCAGGGGTGCCTGGGTGGCTCAGTTAGTTAAGCGTCCGACTTCGGCTCAGGTCATGATCTCACGGTTTGTCAGTTCGAGCCTTGTCTCAGGCTCTGCATTAACAGCTCGGAGCCTGGATCCTGCTTCGGCTTGTCTGTCTTGTGCTCTCTCTTTCTCAAAAATAAATAAATATTATTTATTAATTGGTTAAAAAAAAAAGGAACAACTAGGCCAGCTGGACACCTCTCCTTTTGCCATGTATCGGTTTGTCTATCTGCCAACCTATCAGGGCTGGCATGAGAGGTGTTTTCCTAATAAATAGCACTTGATAACACTAATTTGGGGGGAAAAAGGAAAGTTTTGGTTTTACCTCGCACCATATACGCACACACACACAAATCTAGTTGTAGTGAAGATGCACACATTGTCAAGGTACAAATACTACAGAAGAATCTATAACATCACCTTTATAATATTTGAGGTTAAGACCTTCCTAAGAAATATCTGAAGTCCAGAAGCCATAAAGCCTAAAAAGAAAGGAGAAAGGGAGGAAGAAAAGAAGAAAGTAATTCGACATATTTACATCAAAATTAAAGTTTCTGCATGGCAGAATTCATTATTTATCATAAGCAAAGTTAAAAGACAACTGGCAAGGTTGGAGAAAACATGTAAGACACAGGGTTAACGTTACTAGTCTACATGCACATTGCCCCAGTAAACAAACAAAATGACAACACGGGGAGCCTGGGTGGCTCAGTCAGTTAAGCGTCTGACTCTTGAGTCTGGCTCAGGTTGTGATCTCCTGGTTCGTGAGTTTGAGCCCCACATTGGGCTCTGCGCTGACAGGGTGGAGCCTGCTTGGGATTCTCTCTCTCCCTTTCTTTCTGCCCCTCCCCCACTCTCAGTCTCTCAAGATAAATAAGCCTAAAAGGTGGGGGCGCCTGGGTGGCTCAGTCGGTTAAGCGTCTAGCTCTTGGTTTTGGCTCAGGTCATGATCTCGAGGTTTGTGAGTTCAAACCCCACGTCAGGTTATGGAGCCTGCGTGGGATTCTCTCTCTCTGCCCCTCCCCTGCTCAGTCTCTCTCTCAAAATAAACCTAAAAAAAAAAAAAAAAAAAAAAGAAGAAAATGACCACACGACAGAAAAAAGTAGGCAAAGGATATCGTAGTCGACTCTCCGCAATGATCTGTCTTGTTTCCCTGTAGGAGAGTTAATGCTTTACCATCCTGGCAAACTCAGACAGGGCCATATGATTTGTTTGGGTCAGTGAAATGTGTCAGGCAGAAGCTTTAAAACTTGGCGTTGAATTTGCCATGTTCTGTTTGCCGTCTGTCACAGCAACTGGAGATATTCTGGATAGCGGCTGCTCACAACCAACCCAGGATTGAAATACAGCGTGCGTGAAAAAGAAATCTTTGTTTTAAACCACTGAGATTGGGGGGTTGACACCACGGCTTAGCCTTCCCTATCCTGGCCCGTACAGGAATCCGTGTCCGAATAGAAGTGCCATTGCAACAAAATCTATGAAATACATGGCATTGATTTCAAGGTTGTGTTCTTGACAGTGAGGAAACAGAAGCTAGGTTAGTGAGAACAAGTCACGTAGTAGAAAAAGTTTGAGTAAAATTGTAATCTACAGTAGCCTGAAAGGCAGATATAATGAGCTTGTAGTTTTAGGGGGAGAGATTGAAAAACAGAATATTAGTTTCACATATTGGTAACTTTTGTCTATATTTCTCAAGTTATTAAAAAGAAATGAGCTTAGATAAGGTAATTAGCTAGTTGTTGAACATAAATGAAAGACAATTGAGAGTTTATAAATGGATGGGCCTTCAGGGTTGACAGTGAGTTTAAACTTTAAATAGTGTGAAATAAAGTTTTTGAGCAATAAAGGCAAATTTAATTTCAAGATTTACACCAAGGAAAAATCAAAAGATCTGGCCTCCTTCGTACTACTGTTAAATCTTTAAATCCTTTTAACCTAATTATCTCAAGTGTAAGTAGCAAATGAAGGATATAATCCTCACATCCATTATTAAAAATACTCAATAGAGGGATGCCTGGCCAGCTCAGTCAGTGGAACGTATGGCTCTTGACCTCAGCGTTGTGGGTTAGAGCTCCACATTGGGTGTAGAGATTACTTAAAAGTAAAATCTTTAAAAAAAAGAATTTAATTTTGGAATTGGGGACTTGTCAGGAGACTGGTCTCACATGTGCAATTTCAGCAAGAACGGGTGAATGGGTGAATTCTATTCACTGTGACACTAAGCGCTGTCTTTGTGAGCCTTTCTTTTAATCTTCAGACTGGTCCATTTCTCTTTCTCTGCATAGGAAACATTCCCCCACCCCCTAAGGGATACAGCCCTAAATTCGATATACTTGCTGTCTCTAGCTCAAAGGCCAAGCTCTCAGGATGGTGTGTAGTAGTCTTTATCTGGTCCCGGTGTGATCTCTTTCTGTCTGGCAGCCGATGGGTTAAAAGAGAAGTCACCTGCCCACATTCATCCTTAACTGACATGCGCATAGTTGCGATAAACATTTTAGTAGTAGATGGTGATTGGTGTTCAGGATTTCCCCTTTCTTGCCTATCCTTAACAGTAGTTCCCTATGGACACAGTGGATTTCTCGACCCCACGGACGTGGGTTGTGCCTTGCTTTGGCTAATGGAATGTGCGCAGACACAACTCCATGCCATACGGGACTTGAGGTTTTGAATGTGTTTGTGGGGCTTAGCTTTCGCTCTTGTGCTCTGTTCCAGCCCTGTGATAAGCATGTCGGTAGCTGCTCGATAACTGCTGCTTCTTCACCCTACATCCCAGAGTTAGACATGTTGAGCAGACCACAGTGTGACCCATAGCCTGGAGCAGAACCCCAGCGAGCCACAGCTGACCACAAACCTGTAAGTGAGAAGGGAATGCATCTCTTTGCAAGCTACGAATACACGCAGGCTTTTTAACTACAGCAAGAGTTAACGCAGTTCTCATTTAGAAAGGGGAAGAATGGGAGACACAGAAGAGTCTAGGCCGTGATCATTTTAAAATCCCCTTGGAAGATGCTGTGAAGTTTCTCTACTCTTGGCCCTGGGAAAGTTCCTTGATCAGACTCTGATTCTGCACTCTGAGAGAACTCCCTTGTTGGTTGACCTCCGTGGCTCATGGATCTACCCTTGCGGGGAGGGGGTGTTCCTTGTTCATTGTTCTCCTTGGCCACATCTGAGATGAGTTTTGGGGAGAAATCTCTCGTTTGGTGCTGCAGAGCCTTTGAAGTTGCCCTGCTACTCATGGAAAGTTGGAGGACCCGGGTTTGGTTTTTTTTGTCTACAGTAGTCCAGGGCATTTCAGTCTCGACTTACAGTTTCTTTAACAGTATAATTACCTCCAAATTTAGTAATCTATTTTTACATAGTTCCGTGCGCTGCAACGACAAAGTTTTTTCTGGACATAATTCCCAAATATCTTTTCTTTCTTTACCCCCGTACCTCTCTCAAATCATGGCTAAAAATACTTAGAACAACATGTGGAAAGACCGCCCCCTTGATTTGGTCTCTGTCTGGAGTCACTTTGAGAAGTTTTAGTAGGCAAAACTTCATTTGTGTCCTGCAACCGCATGGTTTTTCCAACTTTGCAAGGCCCTTGTTTTCTGCATCCACCTTTATCCTTTTATTTCTTTTCAGAAACCAACCACTTCTTTCATGGGTCATCTTTTTCACATGATACCCTCCCAAACAGAGTCAATACAACCTAACACATGCTGCTAACATTTTGCATTTCATCCTCATCCATTATAATACCAACTATGGTAACGTCACCATCTGTACTGATAGAACCAAATGTTTTGCCATTAACTGGAATAGACCTTTAGTCATCCAGCCCGTTTGGGTCTCCTTGCCATCAAGCTGCCTGTCCCCGAAGGCAGTGCTACATATTTTCTTGTTTCATCCATTTCGGGCATCAGTTGCTGTATTCAGTGAAATTGGGCTTTAAAGTGAACACCCTGGAGGGGCACCTGCATAGCTCAGTCGGTTAAGCGTCTGACTTTTTGATTTTGGCTCAGGTTGTGATCTTAACAGTTCATGAGTTCGAGCCCTGCACCAGGCACCGTGCTGGCAGTGCAGAGTCTGCTTGGGATTCTCTCTCGTCCTCTGTCTCTGCCCCTCCCCCGCTCGAGCTCTTTTTCTCTCTCAAAATACACGAATCATCATTAAAAACATTTTTTTTAAATGCATATCTTGGCAGTTGTGAGTACAAAAGTGTCTGAAGAGACCGAAGCGAAAATGACCGTTTAGGAGGATAATGTTCTCATTGAAGCAAAAGTTTTAGGTAGGTCCTACCTACAGATACTGTATCAAAACCAAGTCCAACAGATTTCCCAGTCAGTTGTTTTCAGTTATTGCCGTCTGTAAAATAGTGACGTCTTGCTCTCATCTGATCACTAAGATGAACGAGAAACTTGGTAATGAATCACGCCGTTTGGACAGCCTGTTATTTCTATCATCATACAAATGAAATCGATTGTTTATGATTGACCAGAGTAACAACTGAAAATTTAATGAATCTGCCGCAGTCTTGTCACTTCAAACATGAAAGGCAGTCTGTGAAGAGAACATTCTTGCTTAGTTTCAGTGTAAGGAATTCGGCAGGCAGCACGAGCTCCTCTGGTTAGAAATGCAAACACAGGACCCTTGGGGCAAACACTTGCTCACTTGCTGTTTGAGTCCCCCTCGGGACCAATTTCAAGCCCAATAAAATATATGATTTTGGCATTAATAGAAAATACACGTTAACAAACACTCAGGTCAAGGAGATCTATGAAATGCTGCTTAATTTTGAGGCAGGAGCTTACAATACAGATGCATTAGGAAAAATGAATGTTTTCAATGACCGGGCCTTTCTCCTCCGTATCCGTAAAAAGAGCCCAATAGAGAAACCATTCTTCCAGAGAGTAGAATGCGGACTCTCAGGACCTGGACTCCCAATTTGAGGCATTCAATCGAAAATGAGGAGTTCATCATACACCCAAAAAGAAAAATCGCTCCAGATTCACGGCCTGTGGTTTTGACTCCAGGCGCTACTGTTGGGAGCAAGTCAATTCTGTTAAAATAATTTCGGGAATATCGTTCCTTTATCACTGAGAAACGTGTTCAGCTGTGTTTACAATGCGCTGTTTTACTTAAAGGTGATACCTATGTAAGTATTTGTGACCAAAAAGGAAAGCGGCAGAAAAAAAGAAAGAGATGCACTAGCTTCCACCGGAAGGTCTGTAGTTGCCGCTCGCTGTGTGGGGTCTCTGGAGACCAAACTCTGAGGGGGATTGTATGCAGGAAGTTGACTGGTGAGTGTTCTCGAGATCAGTACCTGTGGGGGTGTGAAGGCAGGAAGACGGCAGAAGGAGACTTGGTGCGATCAAAACAAAGGTTCCGTTGTGACACCTCGGAAGATTCTGGAGCCGAAATATCCCTGCAAGTTTGTCCCCAACTGGGGTTAGGGCCCGGACCGTTATTACCCTTCCCACAACTTTCCTCCCACTACTCCCCATGCCCCACCCCGTAAGCAGCCCTCTCCATCTCGACCAGTCATCGGATACAGACCGCCCGAGAGGAAGAGCTGCAATTTGGGGGCAGGTTATCTCTCCAGTTGTGGGAAGTCTCTGGAAATTGACTCCGCGAGAAAAACCAGTCACCGACCCTCCCAACAGCTGAGGAGATGAGTATTCCTTCCAGTCCTGGAAGTGGGTAGGCGAGGCGGTGCCCCCGGGGCCCCGTAATGTCCACTGCACTTCTCCGTCTGGCAGATACGCTGTTAACTGCTGTATGATTTGTTTTAAAGTTCTCTCTACACCCAGCGTGGGGCTTGAACTCACAACCTTGAGATCAAGAATCACCAGCTCTACCCACTGAGCCAGCCGGGTGCCCCCACTGTATAATTTATTGTGCAGGTGTGTGTTGGGGGGCGGGGAGGGGGGAATGAGAGAGGTGGCAACGGAGATGGTGGAGGTGGATAGGGAGGGCTTGGAGCCAGATACAGGACTTTTTCCTCCTATGGAATCGAATAGCATCAGTTTCCTTATTGTTCAGCTTCTTCGGCAGCAGATGAAGCCGTCAACGTCCGTTCATTTAAATGTATCTAGGAAGATTCCCCAGACTTCAGAGCTGGGAGGAACCTTGAAGATCTTTCCGTGAAAAGCCCCAGAGATGTTAAAAGGCCAACATCAGAAGTTAGACTCGGGCTTCGTGCGCATGCTTGATGGCTGAGGCATGACAAGTGTGGCTGATACGGAAAGGTGACGGTCATCGTGGCAACCATCTTCCCCATCTTTTATTCTAAAAGGACCGGGGACTTTGTTCAGGTATGGGGACGAGGCAGTATGCTGAGCGGGGCTACGAGTAGGTAAAGTGACTGAATCACCGGGGGCACAAACCCTAAGGACGCCCTCATTCTCCAGATCGGAGGAGGGGCGGGCGCACGCTAAGAGGCGCTCCAGGCTCAAAGCCTGTCGTAAGTGCAGGGCCTGGAGGGAGAGTCGGTGCCGGTGCCGCCTCTCTTCCTTTTTTTGTTCTTACCCTCGAGTCTTCACTTCCCTTCCCCTCTTCCTCTTCCTGGCCCTGGTGCTGGGAGGATGGGCCTTTCTCCCTCTGAAGGGAGGAAACCCATTCCCCTTCTGTAGAGGTCGGTTCGGCGCAGAGCATGCCGCCCAGCGCAGGTCGGGGAGACGGGAGAGGGTGTCAGCTGGGGGTCTCCCCGGAAACGGTTTTCTTCTTCATAAAAAGGAGACGCTGAAGGGGCAATTTCCCGTTTTGATCTTCGGACAGAGTCCGAGGAAGACGTGATGCTTGAAGCTGTCCTAGCCGTCTCGCGACTACGAGGGGACGAACCGGCTCTTGAATGCCAGGTGGTATCGAGGAAGCCCTGGTTCTTGATGCGGTGCGGCTGCATGAACCGGCTCTGGAACTGCCTTCCTCGAGACTTCCGGGAGGTAAGATAAATGGCGACGGTTTAAGTCCTTTGTAAGCAAGTGTTTTGTTACTTACCGCCCGAATTATCTTAAGTATGGAGAGGGATGTTTTTCTAGCCCTTGAAGGTGAGTTTTCTTCCTTCTCCTTATGAAGACTGATCCTCATGAGCATGATCCTCTTTCGCCATCAAAACTGTCTTTTTAAGAGAGTTTTCAAATTAGCCGCTATCTCACTTTATTTTATTTATTCTTTTTTTTTTTAATATGTCTTTACTTTTGGGAGAGTGCAAGCCGGGGAGGACGACAGAGGATCTGAAGTGGGCTCTGAGCTGACTGTCTGGGGTATGGGGAGGAGGCGGTATGCTGAGCGGGGCTGGCACTAGGTAAAGTGACTGAATCACCTGGGGCACAAAACCTAAGGACGCAGGGCTTGAACCCTTGAGCAGTGAGATCGTGACCTGTGCCGAAGTCGGATGCTTAGCTGACGGAGCCACCCAGACGCCCCTAAGATTTTATTTTTTTAAGTAATCTCTCTACCCAACGTGGGGCTGTAATTCCAACAAGCCGAGGTCAAGAGTCGTACGTTGTACCAAACCAGCCAGGCACCCCCGGAACTCTCTTCTGTTAACAGATGCATTAACCTGGAACGTGTTAGAATCTGTCAGTGTCCTGAGTTGATATCCCTGTTCCTCCATTTACTAGCTGTGAGACCTCGGGATGGTGACTTCACTGCTCTCGGCCTTATTTTTCTCATTTGTGCAATTTAGATCCTACTAGTACTTAACCTCAGAGGGTGGTCGTGAGGTATATTGAGATAATACATGTGAGAGCTTAACTTGGTGCCTCGTAAATAGTAAGGAATCAGTACATGCTATGAATCATTAGTCTTTAATAGCTATTAATCCCCTCTCTGGAACGTTTACTTAGTAGAGACACGTAGAGGATTTTGTTATCTTTTGGCGGCAGGCATCCACTTACACTAACAGGAAATAGCCATTTGAGGCTCTACCCTTCCCCTATTTGTTCATTTGGCTCAGGTGACCTCCCATCCCGTAACTCGGTTGGCAAAGCCTGCGACACTGGACTGAACCGTCAGCCACATCCCATTCGACCCATATGCCAATAGTAATTATTTAGATTTGGGCGTGCAGTGAAATAAAAGGCAATGAGATACGATGCCTGGGAGATCTGGGGAAGATACTGTCTTTCCCACTGGTCCTGAACCTAACAGATGAACGTTTTAGAGCTGTTGCCACCGTCTTGTTAACATGTTGCTCCAGAGCCCGCAGTGAGGACAACAGAGGGCAGAACCAGGAAACTGGGGAGGGGGTTTGCACCTAGGTGGCTCAGTCTGTTGAGCGTCCAACTCTTGGTTTCAGTTCAGGTCCTGATCTCGTGGGTTTGAGCCCTGCATCAGGCTCTGTACTGGGAGTGTGGAGACGGTTTCAGATTCTCTCTCTCTCTCTCTCTCTCTCTCTCTCTCTCTCTCTCTCTTTCTCTGCCCCTCCCCTACTTGTGCTGTCTCTGTCTCTCTCAAAATAAATAAATAAACTTAAAAAAAAAAGGAACCAAGAAATTGGATCCTGATGACATCCATTATTTTTCTTAGGCTTACTTATTTTTGAGAGAGAGAGAAAGCACAAGTGGGAGAGGGACAGAGAGAGAGGGAGAGAGAGAGAATCCCGAGCAGGCCCCGTGCTGCCAGCGTACAGCCTGACACGGGGCTGTGGCCCATGAACTGCAAGATCGTGGCCTGAGCGGAAGTCAGACGTTAAACCAACTGAGCCACCCAGACGCCCCGTGACGTCCATTATTTTACCGTGAATCCAGCCATGCTGTAAGACCCCCTTACTCCTGGACTTGGCAGGTATGTGAGCTGACGAGTTCTGCTTTTGCTGAACACCGTTTGGGTTGGTTTGCTTTCATTCACGGCAAAGGGAATCCAAACTCCTATAAGAAACTCGTATTACAAACTCATGTTATTTTAAAGGTGAAACATCCTAAGTGGCACTTTTGAGTGGATTGTGATTGAAAGACCGTTTTGCATGTGTGTAATAAGGTCTACTCTCTGATTCCCACTCCCTGAGGTGGCCAGCATCCACTTGTACTATGAAGGGCTATAGAAACTGCAGGGACTACTGTATCTTCCTTGAAGAACTTCATCAAGTTTCTTCCCTGTGATTCCCTTGGCTTCATTCATTTGTAGCATGTATATAACCCACTTCGTGGCAATGCCTTCAGGATGAGATGAGATCGTGTATGTAAGTGCTACTCGTGCTCTTGTCCTCTTACTCCTGTGTTTCAGGATGCTCAGAGAGTCTAGGCCAGGCAGCACAGATTTTACCCCTTAGAGCAGCCCGGTTGCGAGGGACCAGGTCCTCATTTACCTGAGGCTCTTGCCGTTGAGTGCATCTGGTAGGAGGAGGGAGAACGTGGTCTCTGCCAGGCGGCTCTTCCGGAGCACATAGAGCCACAGAGCGGGGGCGCAGGCGGGGATGAGTAAACGGCAGCCCGATCTAAGGCTGGCAGAGGGGACGGTGGTCTGGCGGGGATGTGGGGGACGGGAGGCGGTGGGCTGCCAGGGGAAACCGAGAGCGTGCGGAATGGCAGAGGGAAGGAAGCAGGGAGTCCACCCGAGGGGAAGAAGGTCAGGAGGACGGGAATGAGAGGAAGGAAGAGTATAGAGAAGTAAATGAAGAAGGCAGAGCACACAGAGCGGAGGGGACCCGCTCCCTCAGGTGGTTTCGGCAGTGTAGTCACTCCGTGCGATCATCGTGGACTTGAGGCTCGGCGGAAGGCGGGAAGAACTCCCAGGGGGTACGGAGCTGGACCTGACTGGCGATTAATATATACATGTAAACTCTTTTAATATCATTATCAGTAATCGTTCTTTTTGTTTCTAGAACGCTTTTCTGTCAGTTCCGCATTTGCACAAAGATGGTGTCGTTCAGTCCCCACTGCGTCTCCGTTAAGGAAGCAGGACTGGGATTACGATCTCCATCTTGCAAGGAAGGGGCCAAAGGTTAACGTTTTACAAGGTTGCCTAGCTTGTGTGTGGTAGTTTTGAATCTTGGTTCGTCCTTCCTTCGGGTTTGTGGAACTGCCCTTCATTAAACATCGCCTTAGTCTCCATTGTTCCCTATGTGGTGTACCTGACCTCAGTCTCATCCTCCCTCCAGGGTGTCCTCTTCCCTGTGACCCAAGTGGTCTTTTTTTTTTTTTAATTAAACAAATTTTTTTAAATGTTTCTTTATTTTTGAGAGAGAGAGAGAGCAGGGGAGGGGAAGAGAGAGAGGGAGGCAGGATCTGAAGCAGACTCTGCAGTGATGGCAGCGTCCCATATGGGGCTTGAACTCCCAAACTGTCAGATCGTGGCCTGAGCTGAAGTCAGATGCTTAACCGACTGAGCCACCTAGGCGCCCCCTCCCCCAGTGGTCTTTCTAATCGTGCCGTTTCTCGGCTCAGACATATGAGTGGCTTCCTGTTGCCCGCAGAGTAAGGGCTAAAGTCCAACACTGCACTCGGTGTGTTCGTCATTTGCAGTCCATTGACCTTTCCGAGTTCGTTCTCAGACTTCGAATGCTGTGTTGTCCCCACTCACCACCCCCTGCTCCAGCCACGAAGGAGTATTAGTTTTTGAACACACCTTGTCCTTTGGAACCTCTGTACCTGGGATATGCTTCTTTCATTGCCAGAAGCATCACTCACCCTCTTCTTTTCTGCCAAAAATCCCATTCACCTGGGAACATCTGAAGAGTTGGCCTCAGCTGGAAACTCGCCAGATGTCACAGGCCGGTCACACGGGGTCATCACGAAGATCAACTTGCCTCTGCCCTTCTAAGGACACGATCTAGGATACTCTGGTACCTAAGGTTGATAAAACCAGGCAGTTTCCCCATTGAAAGGGAGAGGAAGTACCACCCCCTACACACACCACCAGCGTAATTATCCAAAGAAAAATCTGAGAAAATGGTGTGTGTATATAGGTGACATTAACTGGGGATCTTTTGTTTAAGGATCACCAGAAGAGCTCAGAAGAACAGAAGTTTGGTGCTTCCCTCAAGAATGTGAAAAGGCAGGGGATATGGTCTCTGAGACCAAAACGTAGGTCTAGAAAACCGAGTGATAACAACGATAGGGTGATCTGGTAGCCAGGGATAACGATGTTACTGGGTAACTTTACCAGCAGTAAATCCAACCCGGTAGGAGCTTTAATGTGAAGACTGGCAGAAAGCCAGCTCTTTCCTGCCTTATTTCCCCTTCCATGTTGGTTGGCAACTTGGACGGGCTGCTGCCTGAGGTGGCAGAAGGGGGAAGGCAGTGAGGCCATATGACCAAGATTGGCCCTCACAGGACCTGGTCCAACTGGGAGGGGATTTCTACCCAAACCAGTGTAGCCAGAAGCAGAACCTGAATCCCGGATGAAGAGGCACCAAGAAGACCATGCCCAGACATCTAGTCTGAAGTATAGTCAAAAGAGGCAGTGACTGCAGAAGGCGTTTAGAAATCACGTGGATTAAAAATAATGGAATAGTTCAGAGCCAAGGCTGTGAACGGCAAGGGAATACCGGAGTCCCTTCTGTGAAGCCTAGAGCAGTCACGAAGACCAGAGGGTAAACATCCCTAGGCATCATTTGCCAGTTGTCCTGCTGTAGCCTTTTCGTCATGAAATGGCCACTGGCCCCCAGACAGAGGGCTTAGGGTTTCATTGCTTCGGCCAGTTCTTCCGTTTGAAAACTGTCTGCCCTGGGATTATTGTTGGGTCAGGCTCAGCATGATTTGGACCGATTTGTAGTTGAATTCAGAAATCACTGATGGTTACTTTGAACTCAGAAGATCCTGCCCGCTGGGCCGCACTAGTTTTGTGGCCAGTCGGTCAGAAGGCAGAAACATCCAGAAAGCCAGGCCACACAGTAATGTTCTCTTTAATGTAATCGACAGAATTGATAACAACAAATTAGAGTTTCATTATAATGTTTTCCAGGGTAACTGACAATCCACAGGAGCTTTCACGCTTGTTTCATAATGTGCAGTCTTTGTCAGAAGAAGCAGGTGGCATGCAGTTTAATACAAGCACATTTCTTCTTAGCAAACACTTTCCCCTCTGCTGGGAGTAATTCTGAGTTCAATTTAGCCTGACCACACCTGACCCAAGCTGGCATGATGGTTTTGATCAGAACATGGATTTTGGTTTTCTTATTTGTTTCTGTTTTTTTGTTTTTGCCCCCAGCGCGTAGGAAATCAGAGGTAGATGCATTTTATTTTGCAGTCCTAGGTTATCTTACTTTGCCCTTGTTGATCGGTGTTCCCGCTCCATGTGTGAGTCTTAGAAAACCACAGTGTAGCAAGTAAAGAACAAAGAGAAAGCTTTGAATAAATCATAAAAAATACTGATCTGCAGTACAGTCAAGATGATATTAACACGCTCACAATGACTTGTTTATCTCTGCTTTTTACACTGACGACCAGACCAGCTGCGTTTAACAGTTTTTCCTTTCTATGCCGTTTTTGAACTTTCTTATTCTTTTTTCACTTAAATTCAAAGAGTTTTAGCATCAACCTCATTTTTCTTTGTCATTTTCTTGTTGCCTTTAGAAAGAATGTTCCTCTTTGCAGGCTGAAGGTGTGAGGGGCTTGCACTGGGAGTCTTTGGGTTGGGATTTTTATTTATTTATTTTATTTAAATGTTTTTGTTTTTGACAGAGAGTGAAAAAGAGCACAAGTGGGGGAGGTGCAGAGAGGGGACAGAGAATCTAAAGTGGCTCTGCACTGACAGCAAAGAGCCCAGTGTGGGCTTTGAGATCACGAACTATGGCGAAGTTGGACGCCAAACTGCCTGAGCCACCCAGGCGCCCTTGTTTGTTTATTTTTTATTTTTTATTTTTTATTTTTTATTGTTTAATAACGATTTCTTCATGTTAATTTGCAGAGAGACAGAGTGCGAGCAGGGGAGGGGCAGAGAGAGAGAGGGGGAGAGAGAATCTCAAGCAGGCTCCGTGCTGACAGTGGCAAGATGTGGGGCTCAATCCCATGAACTGTGAGATCATGACCTGCGCCGAAATCAAGATAGGGACGCTCAGTTGACTGAGCCACCCAGGTGCCCTGGGACTTCCGAATTCCAATGTTCAGCCATGGTCTTGACAGGAGCAGTTCTCTGTCTTCCTGTTATTTACAGGTTCGTACCATCCTGAATAATCCTTTAAAGGGGGCACGGTATAATTCAACCTCTCGGCATCCTCGTTTCCGTATCTGAGAATAAGAGGGTTAGATGGAATATCTCCTAAGTTCCTGGGGCTGCGACACCAGCTCTGGTCTCTCCTGGCGAGACAGCAGCTCGTTCTGCCTTTATGCGGCGCTGCTATTTCCTCGCAAAAGTAATTGGGGCTCTGTATTACTTAATCACTGTAATTGTTAGAGCAGTGGGGCACCGTACTTCCTAAAGCGTCCAGACCCCTTTTCCAAGCGTTGGCATCTATACTCGGATCTGTGTGTACTGACTCGCATAGCTTGCCTCTGCAGCCACTCCAGGGAAGCACGTTTTCTTTTCAATGCTTATTTGTTCTCTGTCTCTTTTGTGTCTTTACAAGCTGCGTTTTACTTCTTACTTGGGCTTTTTCTGACCTCTTTGAAGCTATCGCTGTGTCTTTGTTTTCTTCCTTGGGGATTTGCCCAGCCTCCACTTTGGGTCGTTCCCCCTTTTGATTGCCAGTGCCTCGCGCCGGGTCTGTTGTTGCTATTAGGAGCTGGGACGGAAAAGGAGGCGAGTTGCTGAGTGATGCAGCTGCCGACTGCCGTTAGTACCAGAACCCTTTGTCTTTAATATTCTTCATTTATGCCCGGTCCACGATGATGGCTCAGGTCCGGGGAAGTAAGCCTGGGATGCACTGCCAATTGCTCTTCATCGTACCTTGGCTGTGTAGTTTTTAAATCACTTTCTTGCTCTCTCTTTATGTGACCATGGATCTGGAGTCTAATATTCCCTCCTGTACTGCATTTCCTACCAAGAGATTTTTTTTCCATTCATACTTTGTTTCCATTTTCAACCGCTCTGTGACCTTCTCACAGAGACGAGATTGGAAACGTGGCTTTTTTTCTCTTACCATTAGGCAGGTCTCTGCCTATGTGAGCCTGTTTCCTTCTACATAAAATGTGGTTGATGATACTTTTGTCATGTTGTCCACGGGAGGATTAAGTGAGATGACGTCTGTGAAAATGCCTAGCACGTTCCCGACACTTCGTGGGGTTCAGTATGTGTACCTACCCCCCCTTCCCCTGTCCACTGCCTCCCCCTCTTTATTTTGTGACGTATACATAAGCGCAACGGGTTGTTTTCATGGCTCTGCAGACCGTGTCTCTCCGTCGGGCCCGGAAGCTTTGCTTCAATAGGTTTTTCTAGCATATTCGGAAAGGCTTCTGTAGCCACCCAAGTAAAACTAGAGTCCATTCCCAGAAGTCAGTTTGTGTCACCGGTTGCTGTGGATACCGATGGCTCAGACCGTATTACCTGGTTCTCAGTGGCTTCCCTAAACATCATAGACTTCCATGGACTGATTACTCCCTTCCAGTTCTTCTTCCTTTCGTCTTAATTCCTTTCCTCTACTCCTTGTATTCGGAAGGAAGCAGTCATCGTTCCTCCTTTCCTCTCACGTTTTCTCAAGCAGACGCCGTCTGTCATCTTGCTTCCCCTGCCAACAAGCCAGTCCACGTTCGGGCCTCAGCACCTGGGCCGCTCATCAACTCTAGTTCACGGTGTTTCAGGGCTGTTGCAAGGTCTCGTCTATTCATTTCTCCGTTCTCTTTTCTTCCAAAGGCAGCTTCGGCCTCTGAGGCATCCTTCTTGCTGTCACGTGCTAGCCTTCCAAATTCCTAGCTCCGGTTCTCCCTCAGTGGCTCAGCTTCTCAGCCGTAACCACTGTTGCCAACCATGTAGAATTGTCCACGATTCTCATGATCTTTGCGCATTCACGCTGCCTCTTTTCCACCCAGTGAGAGCTAAACCTCGTGCACTGGACTGTGCTCTTAATAGAGGGAGTGTAACTTTTTACATTTCTCTCCTTATCCTCCCCTTATCCCCAGTTCAGGAGACTCAGTGCTTCTAAAGACAGTTGCTGAAATGATTCCAGCCCTATCTGTATGTCACCTACTCTTCTTCTTCTTCTTTTTTTTTTTTTTTTTGGTGTATCATTTTTTCCATGCAGTTCTATAAAGTTTACATTACGAGACAGAGTCCCCATACATCTTGGAGGCTGTGCTCAGATACCTGCTGGGCAGACCTGATAGGAATACTGAGACTCAGAACCAGAAATTTCCTTTGAAATTTTCCAAGCCTGATCTTTGCTCTAGAGTAACACTCTGATTTTTGGTAAATGGTTATCTGACCTCTAGAGATTTCCAAGTCCTTTTTCTCACTTAGGTCCTTTGGGCCTCTTCTAACTGGTGCAGAGTTTATTTGAATGTCAGGCAAAAACCTATCATATTACAATTTTCACCCAGTGAGCTAGGATCCAGTTTGTCCCTCTTGAATCACGGCCACTCCGTTCTTTTTGCATAATACTCCCTTAAACAGTTGAAGACGTTAATATCGCCCCTGCTAATTTCTTGCTCTTCTGGACAGCTTCAGTGTTTCCATCACCAAAGATTCCAGACTCTCTATCATCCTGACCATTTACCACATTTACCTCCAGATGTAATCTAGCATGTCAGCATTTCAGAATGTGGAATTCAGCACTAAGTCAAAGCATTAGGTAAGGCCTGGTCCTCACACAACAGACTGTCCTTTCTCTTGTTACGCATACGGTGCCTGTTCTGATATAACGTGAAATCATAATCACTACTCAGCAATTTTGTCACACTGTTGACTATTCTGGGCTTGCAGAAAATGATAAACCCTTAAAAAAAACAGTTCTTGGTTGGTCAAGTATCCTTATTCCCAGACTTAGGCAATACTACGGCTTGTTTTATTTCATTTTGGTCCGGTTACTGGGTTCACATTTAGTTATGTTAACTTTTGCATCGCTAAATTTACTGTTCTATCATTTCAGCCCATTGAGGTAGTTTTGGATCCTGTTTGCTTTCTTGTAAATTTAAAAAGAGTAACCTCCAGAACTTGTTTTTATTTTGCGAAACAGATACCATTTTTGGGGGGGGTCTTTTTGTTCACGTCATTATTATATTCTCACAGTATGTTGCCATCCGTCATACCTTATTTAACTTGGGAAAGCCTGTTTAAAGACTGCTTTTATAGACCTATAGGGATCAGACTCTCTTTTGAAAGCTCAACATTTATGTCTGAAAGTAAAGTCAACCCACCACTTATCAACAACCTGCCACTATAGCCAAAACCTATGAAAGAAAAGAGAGGAGGTAGCATTCATAAAATCAGAATTGATTTCTTTTCACAAAACAGATAAACATGTCACCCAAATAACTAAAGTGCCAAGGAAGGATGTCAGAGTCTGGCTCCAGACCCAATTAGTTTGAATCCCAGCTGTTTCATTCCCTTGGCGGGTCACATTGGGCCATTTGATTATCCTCTGTGTCACTTCATCTAAAAACGGTAGCCCCCCAGTGCTGTGGAGGGGATTACGTGAGATAATAGCCGTAGAAGAGCCTGGCCCCCAAATAACCTAGCATATAGTTGGTACTCACTGTGTGTTGTAGTGAACTAACCAGACTCTGTCTTTTCAAATTCGTGATTCTTCATCACCTGCACGAAGCCTTGAGATTCCTCTCTGTTCTTGATATTTAAATTCCATTAGCACACTGCAATTTTTGTGTACGGTGATGAGCATACTCCCTGAAAGCCTCTCTCATTTACCCCCTATGTCCTGGACTGCACACACGGTTCCATTTGAATCAAATAGAACAATACCCGACAAGAGCAGATGCTGGTGTGGAGTACATTTCCAAGCTACAGAGTTCTGGCATATGGAGAGCCAATGTGAAAAGGAAGGCTGACCTGATCTGAAAGGAAGGCTGTTTGCTAGAGGGAATCCTGGTGGGCTTTGGCTTGAGAATCTCCTAACCCATTTCTTGTCTCCCCAGTATACTTCGGAAAGGTGCCTTTGGACAGAAAGTGAGCAGAGGGGGTTTGCTCAGGTCAATGTCGTTTGGAAAACGTTTTGTTTTTATCCCTTGTGACTCACTTGTGCGTTTACCTGCTTTCAGCTGCTAGTGGCTGCTCCAAGCCTGGGCAATTACCCATCCCCCTCACAGCATTTTGACCTCTTATTGACCTCCCAGTTGAAGGTATAGTCCTCAAGCTGTGTGACCCCCTATACTTCTTGAGCGCAGCTCTTCAGTGGGAAATCCGTGTAACATGTAGGTAAGCCTTAAGGCCCCGGAATCAAACAAGGTCATGTAGGTTTAAATATGGAGTGTGTTACCTCTGAGCCTCCATTTCTTCATCTGTAAAATGGGGATACTCCTTGTGCTCGCTTTTAAGAGTTACCGTGATTAATTGAAGTGATAATACGGTATCTGCTACGGAATAAGTACTCAATCACTGTTGCCACTGTTAGTATTTTACATCATTATCTTGTCTCCCACAACTTAGTTTTAGTTTTACTCCTGAAATAAAATGTATGAGCCACACCGGGGAGATTGGTTAGTATGTTCTTCAATTACCTTTTTTTTTGTTGGCTTGTTTTTAAGTTCAGAGAAAGACCGAGCGCATGTGAGAGGAGGAGAGGGGCACAGGAAGAGAGTCAGGCAGGCTCCATGCTCAGTGCGGAGCCCGACAACAGGGCTCGATCCTGTGACCCTGAGATCACGACGTGGGCCAAAATCAAGAGTCGACTGAGCCACCCAGGCGTCCCAGTTACATTTCTTAGATTTAAATTTTTGTTATTTTATTTTATTTTATTTGAGGGCGAGGGAGCATGTGAGTGAGGGAGGGGCCGGGAGGGAGGGAGACAGGATATGAAGCACGCTCCGCACTGAGAGCGCAGAGGCGCCACATGGGGCTCTAACTCACGAACTGCAAGGTCGTGACCTGAGCTGAGATTGAAGAGTCAGACATTCGATCGACTGAGCCACCCAGGTGACCCTCACTTACCTCCTTTTAAAAAAGAAATCAGTGATTCTTGTTCTCCCATGAGGAAATACAGTCCAAAATAAATTAATGAATGTATTTAATTAAGAAGAATAGACTGGCAGTAGCATCTGAGGTGGACAGGACCAGACAGAGGCTGAAGATAGGGAGAACTATTAGATCACTCTTGATTTTGTGTATGTGGCGAGAGACAGTGGGGATGGAAAGAAAGGTGAGGATAAACACAAGAGTTGCAGTGTTGGGTGAGCAGGACTAGAATAGCCGATTGAATTGGGGGAATCAAATGAACGCCAGTTTGAGCTCAGGTAATGGGGAAGATAGATATGCCAGTAAGAGATACAGAAACACCAGAAGAGGAGCGGTTTGAGAGTTGATGCATTTTGCGTGTTGAGTTTCGTGATCAGCATACACATGAATCCCGGGGCTGAGCGGAGGCTGGTGATTGCAGAGATGTTGTCTAGGACGAGTATGGAGAAAAGAGTGCAGAAGACATAGGGCTGAACCTTGGCTGGGCTACTGACCCAGATTTGGCTGGAGATAGTATATTTACTAAAGAAGTGGCAGGGTTCCAGAGACTTCTGTGTCCTGGTATCTAAGGGACACTGGAGCTAAAGGAAGAACTTGAGATACTACAGAGATATCAAGGCACTTGTGGGCCAGGAAAGGAAAACATGATTAGACTCCCCGTGCCAGGACTGGTGATGGGACAGGGAAGAGAGAGAGAAACCGGCAGTTGCCCAACAATGCACTGAATGTAAGAGGTACGTGTTTTGCGGTCAAGGAGAACTGGGCTCAGACCCGGGCTTAGTTGCTTGGGATGGGGCCATTACCTTCTTAGCCTCAAATGCCATATCCGTAAGATGTGGATAATAGAAGTACCTGTTCTGCAGGGTTGTTGTGTAGACTCGAGGAGATAGTCATGTAAAGCACATAGAAAGGTCCTTGGTTTTCTGTAACCTCTCAGTAAATTGTTGGCATTTTTCTTGAAGACGTGGAGCATGTATTCGACTCTGGTGGTTGTGACTTTCAGATGTCGGGCTGCAGAATGGACACTGGTGATCCAGGAAAAGATCCCTTGTGGATTGTGGCCTGGGCATCCCCTTCTACACACTAGGTGCGTGTGATAGGTGATGAGAAGAGAGGAAAGAGAAATGTAGCTAAAATTAAATTTTCTTACAACTTGAAGCCCACTGATCAATCCCTGAGGCTTGCAGAGTGTGTGACCTTCCTCAAGGAACTCATGGCTGCCTTGATGTTGAGGTTTCATCACAGACTAAAAGCAATCTTAACAATATCTAGGCCCTCAAGGTCCTGGAAACCTTGCGTTCAAATTCCTTAGAGGCTTACATTATCCTTAACCCCCACTAACCAAAAAGTATATAATGAGTCACTTCTTACAATCCCAGCACAGTTCTTTTTTAAAAATTGTAGTAGGGGTGCCTACTCAGTTGCTTGAACATCTGACTCTTGATTTTGGCTCCCGTCATGATCTTGTGGTTCGTGAGTTTGAGCCCCGCTTCGGGCTCTGTGCTTGCTGTCCGTGCGGAGCCTGCTTGGGGTTCTGTCTCCTTCTCTCTCTCTGCCTCTCCCCCACTTGTTCTCTCTCTCTCTCTCACAAAATACACTTAAAAAAAGTCTTTTGCACGTTTTTAATTTATCTTTTTATTTAAGTCAACTCTACCCCCAGTGTGGGGTTCCAACTCATGACACCCTGAGTTACATGCTCTACTGACTGAGCCAGCCCAGCAGTCTTGCTGCTCTGGTTCCTCTCCCCCAGGCTGTAATGAAAGCACCATTTTGCACCGAAAACATCTCAAGATTTGTTTCTTGACCATTTGCTTGGTGGCCCCACATCCTCAAACATCTTGCTTTTTAGGAAAATTCCTGAAATAAATAGCCACTTACTCCAGTCTTCTCCCACATTCTACATTAAATTTTCGTTTTGTGTTCATATTATTCCCGTACAAATACTGTTGTAGAGTTCGTTCTTTTTTAAGTTTATTTAAGTAATCTCTGCACCCACCATGGGGCTCGAAATCACAGCCTCAAGATGAAGAATGGCACGCTCTTCTGACTGAGCCAGCCAGGCGCCCCTGAAGACTTTATTCTAGGCATTTTAGGTTTTCTCACGGTCACAAATAGCTCCTTTTTTTTTCCCCCCACACTGGGCTTTCTGATGGAGTTTTGTTTGTCTGTAAGTAAAATACTGATTTTCTATATAGTTTATAGATTTGTTGCACTTAACAGATACCTATTTAACATTTACTTTGTGCCAGACATGTTGTAAGTTTTTAATTTTAAAACTTTTTCTGTTCACTGCTGTGTCCTCAGGGCCTAAAACAGATAATGCCATCTGTGCTTTTGATATGGTGCATTGTTAGAGCATGCCAGAATCCTTAAGTGCTAGACATCGCCAGGTAGATAAGGCAGGCCCATGCTTTGGGGCCCTTTCCTCCCTGGACACCGACCTGGGTTCTCGAGCTCCGGTTGGGCACCTGGACCTTCAGGCAAACGATCTGATAGGACTTTGCCGCCAACTGGTGCAGGCTGGCCCTGGCAGGTACACTCCTGGGACCATGGTGATGGACTGGCAGTGTAACCGCAGAGAGTAAACCTGGCTGGCTAGGTAGCAGGTTTCCTCATAGCCCTCTTCCCGGCAGTTCTAGAGTTTTCACAGAGGTTTAGGGCCGCCTGGGTGGCTCAGTCAGTTAAGCGTCTGACCCTTGATTTCGGCCGAGGTCATGATCTCACCGTTTGTGAGTTCGAGCCCCCACACTGGGCTCTGTGCTGACAGGGTGGAGCCTGCTGGGGATTCTCTCTCTGCCTCTCTCTTTGCCCCTCCCCTGCTCACACGCTCTCTCTTTCTCAGATCAACTTAAAAAAACCCATATATTTAAATAGCAAGTCTAGATACTGTCGGTGAATGTGTTTTGTCAGACACACCCTTAACTGTGTACTGACTTACGGCTTTCTTACTTCATCCCTGCTGGAATTCATAGAACTCTAAGTAAGTATCGCATCTACTTCAAAGGATGGCTGCCTTCCAAGAGTAACTGAGCAAGTCCGCTTGTGATCAGTAACCATCCTCTGGGAAACAAAGCTGTCTCTGGCCACCTATGCATGTCCATTTCACAGGGGTTTGTTGCAACTCTTGGCTTACAACACTCTTGGATCTTGCAACTGAAGACCAACATGCTTTCCTCCTTTCAAACTATGCTGGGTCAATCCTAGTCAAAATGTTTATGTTCTAATATTTTACAGTTCTAAACGTAAAATTTAAAAACCATTAGGCTGCATCATTTGGTTGTATAGGGGCAGACAACTTTTCCCTTCTTCTCTTGTAGGTTCTTTGGCTGGTTTAATAATTAAATTGACACAAAACAGATCAACAGTAGAAAAACATATAACATTTTAAAATTAAATCTAATTTTGCACCCTGAAGAATGTAAAACTCAAAGAAGTGACCAAAGCAAGCAGCTTTTAGACAAAGAAACAATACATTTAGGAAGAATTGAGAAGACAAAGAAATTTGGATTTGGGTAGTAAATTAGTGAGGAAATAACAAGATTTGTTTATATAGCCCTCTCTACCCTAACTTCGTTATTTCGGGTAAGAATGCCTTCTATTCTCCTGATACAAAGAGGATACTTTTCACATGGCATATTTATTTCTTGCTTTCAGGGGAACAAAGGAGGATCGGAGTGTTCTTCTTGCACTGGTTGTTTCCTAAGTAACTTTATTTCCAAATAACCAATGTGCCAAAATGGCATATTTTGGGGTGGCAAAGTGCGCTCCCCTTCAGTTGTGTGGTGTGTAAAAGTGACACTTGGCACACTTTATCACCGTGTCCTGCTGTGTTTCTCCAGCATTTCTTCCTTTAATACACGTTCTGATGACCTCACAGTCAGCGCGTGAGCCCGCACCTCATTGGGCCAATTATTTCAACTTTAAAATGCCAGTGAGTGCTTGGTATGGTAAATGTCTTTCATTAGCCTTGCCTTTTCAAATTTTATCAGAATATGTACGTATGCGTGTCTACTTCGGGATGAATTGAACACCACTTTGTCAGATGCGAAGACATTTGCGCGTGAGACTTTTTGAGTGCAGTTACCGTAAAATGTACATTAAGCTTAGGGGGAAAAAAAAACCACGCCTCATGAACAAATATCAGATGTTCCCTTTCAGTAATTGTTGGTTCGAAACCTGGAGGGTTCCCACGTGAAATCCGAAACTGGCCCCCGTATTCGGAGGGCAAGGATGGATGGAAGCAAGAGGCAGGCCACTGCGGATCGGTAGGTGGCAGGTTTAACCAGCAAGAGGACTTCTTTATAAGACTTGTCTTAGGCAGCTGTAAAATGAGTACATCTTCATGGCCCGCCCAGAATCCTGAAGGTTTACGTGGGGGCTCTGTCATGTCTACTGTCCAGGCGGTCTCCCCACCACCTTCTTCTCTCAAGGTTGTCTTCCTTGAAAACCGCTTCCACCGCGGGGAGGGAGAGGGTGAGGAGCCGTCAGTTGCCCGTTGCCCAGACCAGCTCACAGGTCGACCAGAGGTCATGTTCTCTCGATGACCTTCTCCAGAAAGGACTAGGAATATACATCTGTTCATTCAGGTGTCTTCTTGTATGACTTAGGAAATATTTGTAGTTTTCCTTATAGGATTCTAACAACTCTTAATAGGATTGATTGTTCTTGTGCATTTGATTTTTTTTCCTTTCACGTATGACTGTATATGTGATCATATATAGGACTTACATACGTGATATGTGCGTATAAATGAAGTATTATTATACATTAATATTACGTATTCTTGGTCTACGATTGGTTTCTACCTACCTGATTTCACTAAGTAGTTTTCATAGTGTGTTATTTGGGGTTTTCGATTCAGAGAATATCCCCTAGGAATTTGCATTTTGTTACTCAAACGAAGTGACTACTGTCCACTTAGAGATTTTTAAAAAGACTTTTAGGGGCACCTGGGTGGCGCAGGCGGTTAGGCGTCCGACTTCAGCCAGGTCACGATCTCACGGTCCGTGAGTTCGAGCCCCGCGTCGGGCTCTGGGCTGATGGCTCGGAGCCTGGAGCCTGTTTCCGATTCTGTGTCTCCCTCTCTCTCTGTCCCTCCCCCGTTCATGCTCTGTCTCTCTCTGTCCCAAAAATAAAATAAACGTTGAAAAAAAAAAAAAAAAATTTAAAAAGACTTTTATAGGTGAGATCCCACCTTCTCATTCCCACTGAGTGCTACACGTGCCCGGGTGGGACGACCGAAGCCACAGCCTTTCCCAAATCAAACGCCAAATGCCCTGGAAAACGTTTGGTCGTGGTGAACGCCAACACTGCCCTCGGCGGGCCTTAAATCGCAAGTGTTAGAGGGACAGGTCACCCAGCACTCACGTACTAGAAGGGGAGTGGGTTTTGGATACAAAAACAGTGACGTTACTGGTAAGTCTCGGCTTCAGAACTGGAATCCCGTCTCGGTAATGTCACCCCTCGGCCTGCTGGTTGGTTTACAGTCGAGCAGAGCACAGCAGACCCTCCAACGGCACAGGTTTGAACCGTGTGGGTCCTCCGACGTGTGGCTTCTTTTCACTATGGCACAGTAGTAGTTTCTCTCCCTTACGATTTTCTTCACGTTTTCTTCCCTTTTACTTTATGGTAAACATACACTAATACGTACGATATGCAAAATATATTTTAAAATCCACTGTGTTGTCAGTAACTTACTCAAGGGTCAACTGTGTTTTCAAGTAGGTTCACTATTTTTCTTGGTTTTTTTTGAAGGTTCGCTCTTGATCTGTGTGCACACTCTGCCAGGGAGGTGGTGTCACGATTGCATCTGTGGCATGGGCGGCCGTGGTCGAGGTTCCAGAAGAGAACCTCACAGCGCGATGGAAGAAGCACTCCATAAATCCTCACGGCCCTTCTTTGTAGCAGGTATCATTTTCTTCCTGATTCGATGAAACGTTAAAATTGGAGCTCTTCAGGTAGTAGAGTAAACATGGGACATTTGTTTCCCCACAATTTGAGAATTAAATTATTTTGACGAGAGGAGTTATGCTGCTCAAATGCCTAGAGAAAGAGTAAGAAGAGATTTAAAAGGCCTTTGAGGATTTCTGGAGCCTCTGCTCCCCGCCCCCCGCCCCCCAGCCCACCTTTAAGGCGTCGGTTGTTAAAGCCGATCTGATAAGCAAAGTTACTTACGTATGTGCATATGCACAACCACACTTCTTAATTCCGCCCTGCTTCATGCTGGAGCCTCATTTCCACCTCAACTCTTGGGGAGACGGCGCATGTATACCGGCACACAGGTAACCTTTAAGAATTCTTCCTTTTTAAAAACCGCGATCAGGCTCTGTATTTGAACTTCTCTAATTTTTGTCTTCTTACTTGAGATACGCTATAGAAATCCTGCAGGCCGGCGATTGTAGCTTTACAGGCATACCTCGGCGGCGGTATTAAGGGTTTGGTTCCCGACCACCCACGATAAGCAAATCTCGCAATAAAAAGAGTCCAGTGTTTTTGGCTTCCCGGTGCACGTAAAAGTTACGTTTACTCTGTACTGTAGCCTAGTGAGTGTGCAACAATATTCTGTCTAAGATAATGTACATACCTTAATTTAAAAAGACTTCACTGCTCAAAGTGCTAATAACCATCATCTGAGCTTTCAAGGAGTTGTAATGATTGATCACAGATCACCGTGACAAATAGAACAATAATGAAAAAGTTTGAAATATTGTGAGAATTACCAAAATGTGACACAAAGACCCAGTGAGCAAATGACGTTGAAAAAATGGCAGTAACAAACTTGTGTGATGCAGGGTTGACACACACTTTTAGTCGGTAAAAACAACAGCGGCAGCGCACACACACACACACACACACACACACACACTCTCCGCGGTATCTGTGATGTGCAACAAAGCGAAGTGCGGTAAAACGAGGCACGCCTGTATTCCATTTTGAAGTGCAACGTTCTAACCTGTGTATAACGTATTGAGTGTCAGTTGGGAAGTGCGGATTTAACAGTTCAGTTTTTCCACAAATCTCTTTTATCTTCGACTTCTTTCCGACTCCGTCAATACTCGACCCAAATCCATACAGTTTGAATTTGGTAGTTTTATAACTCCCGTTTTAGTATCTAGGATGAGAAATGTCTCTCGTTGCCCCTTAATTTCACTTTATGAATGAGTTCCCCAAAGCTGAGCTGCCACTAATAGACAGGTGGCTTTTTAAATCTGAATTTATTTTAAACTAAATAAAATTGAATTTCACTTCCACACTTAAAAGCCACTTGTGGCTAGTGGCTGCTGTCATGGGCAGCGCGAATGTAGCGTGTTTTTGTCACTGCAGAAGGTGCCCTTGGCCAGCACTGCCCTCAGTGTCACATACTTTGGGATTTTTTTAGTATATTTACTGCTCTCAACTGCAAAGGAGATAAAAATCGGCGTCTTCAATAACTGAGTCTTGCCATACAGAACTGTGGCTCTATTGATTTGAGGTTTTGTTAAATTTCCTCAACATCGTTTTGTAGCTGTCTTTTTTCTTTTCTTTTTTTTCCGTAGCTTCTTGGTACTTTTATAATTACTGACCTGCTCCGTTTCCAATCTGGACAGATTCACCCCTGCGTAGGCAACCTGACTATCCCCGCTTAGGGGAGGGCCCGTACTGATGCCCGAATCTAGTGTGGACACGATGGGCACTTACAGCCCAGAACTCCCCGGGCTCAAGCCTGCCTCCTAGTAGTAGGACTACCGGCACGCACCGCCCGTCTGACCTTATCGTTACTGCTATTATTCTTATTATTAATTGGTACTTACTGCTCTTGGCACTTACTGTTCAAAGAGCAGGTGTTCACTGATTTTTAGAGAGGAGAGAATTTGAGACCTCGAGAAATGGAGGGACTTGGTAAAGGCACACCATGAGGTCCCATGTATTTCGTTACGTGTGTTCGTCGATACTTTCCTTGAAAAATACGACCGTTGGCCGTTCAAACTGGCGGAATGCCGCAAAGGCTTACAAGCGGATCCTGAGCGGTCTCCCCCAGGCTGGCCGTCCCTCCACTGCCCCTCTCCGGTGTGATTTGGTGCTCCTGTCTGGCCTTCCGAGCAGCGCCCTGCAGCTCTTCTCCGGCCTTCCCAAGCTGGGAAACACACCCGCAAGGGCAGATGTCTTCCTCTCTGCCCCTCGTCGGAGTGGGGGCGCCTAGTCCTGCACATCGTTTCTGCAGCTGGCTCCCATCTCTCAGGAGAACCCCGTGGACATCCCTCCAGGGGCACGTTTCTATGCCTCATGTTTTATTCCTCACCTTTTGCGGTTTTGTATGAATTTCAATATTCGTTCTAGCTGTGAAAAATGCTGGTGGTATGTTGATAGGGATTGCATTAAATCCTTAGATTGCTTTGGGTGGTGTAGACATGTTAACAATACACTTCGTGCTTTACTGTGTAACTTCTGATCCTGTGTAGAATTTTTGTAGACTTTTCTGATAAAGTTTTTGGATTTTTTTCGACTTTTCTGATAAAAAGTTTCTGGATTTTTGGGGACATTTTAGTGAGATGTGAGGATTAGTTTATCCCCCGGTGCCCGAGCGTCACCCACAAACATCCGGTTTGCCCTGTGTCAGATGAGCTGTTGATTCTGATCCCAGAATCTGCGTCTACACCCAAGCCTCCCGGGAAACAGTTTAAATGTCTTCATTTTACAGCATCATTTGCTGTGGCAAATGGCCCTCATTCCTCTGCTTTTGTGGGGTAATTTCTGGAAATTTCTCCCCGATTGATCGTTGCAGGTGAGCTTTAATATTGTCTGGTGCCATGATTGTTGGAAAGGCGATGCCTTCTGTAGAATTTCTGTTGAGCACAGTAGACCCCCGCCAGACAGGGCCCTGCACATTCGTCCGCTGGTTTCAAACTCCCAGCGTGAGTTTTGAGGATTTCTTCATTCACGTTCTGGACAAATGTCAGTTGTGTTTTACTAGAATGTCTGCATTCGTCTCTGCTGTTGTGAAGACCTGTCTGCATTGCTCAGTGCTCGGGGAGTGCTCATCTGCCTGTTTCCCCAGTGGGCCTTGCTGACCCATCCTTGGAGTCGTTAGGGCTTTTCATTCTATATCCTTGAGTTTTCAGGGGATAATCGTATCTTTTATGTGGGATGCACTGCAAAACTGGAACCGTGACAGAAGCTGTGTCTTCACCAACAGAGGAGGGCTGTATGGGGCCCAGCCCGGAGGGGTCCCCCGGCTTCCACTGCTGTCCCCCTCTCTTTGCACTTGGGCTTGTAGCTCCTGGGCGGACATCGTAGGGGCCTTTCCCCACAGGAATGGCACCGGGAGGGTCCCCGCCACCAGCACCCCCAGGGTTGGCCAGACACCAGTGTGAAAAAGAATGGTCTTGAAGCCTTGATGAAATCAAGCCTCGAAGGGGCTTATTTCAGGTATTCCCAGCCTGGTAAGGTGGGCTCTTAGTAAGAGAGCACGGATGTAAAGTGTTTAGTTAGACCTAGAAACAGTGCTATGATCACTGTGCCGGTTCCCGATTTACAAAACTTGCCACATGGGTTGGCTCACTTTGTCCTCATGATGAAAACGTAAAAAGTGGTAATAGAATACTATTACGTGTGCACGTGGTAGATTTAGGTAATTCACAGCATATAAATGTGTACATTCAGCAGCGTATGAGATCATCCTCGTCAGAACGCTTCCTGCAAGGTCCGAGTGTTCAGCAGACATTGGATAGTGCTGTTTCGGGCCATTTCATATTGCTGTTTTCTCCTAACTCCTCTCTCTTCCTTTCTTCCAGGCTCTTCCCCCCCCCCCCCCCCCCCGCTTCTCCTCTCCCTTTCCCTAATCTCCCCTCTCTTAGCTTTCTCTTCCTTCCCTCTCCTAACTTCCCTCCCATTTCCCACTCCCCACTTCCCTCCCAAAGTCCCCCCCACCCCCCCTTCCATATTCTGCATTCGTAGCCTAGTGCCTCTACTAACGTGCAGTTGTCCACAGTCAAATCTATACTATTGAATGTACACTAGGCGTGCTTTCGGGCTTTTAAGGTAATCATTTTATTCTTTATTTGATTTCAAGATTTTAAGCTCATGTGAGATGCAGTTGTTTGGATCAGAGTGAGAATTGCAGTCTACTTTTCCCTCCCAATATAGAACTTGCTCATTATCCTTCGAACCCTACTTTCTTCACCTTGAACTCTCTAAACTCTTGAGCCCTTAACCACACCACCCTATTCTTTCTTTTTTTTTTTAAGTTGATGTATGTGAGATACAGAGCACACAAGGACTTGGGGAAGAGGCAGAGGGAGAGAGAGAATCCCAAGTAGGCTCTACGCTCCGTGCGGAGCAGGATATGGGGCTCGATCTCGTGATCCTGTGATCATGACCTCAGCCAGTCACCTACGGAGCCACCCAGACGCCCCCTCGCTTGCTTGTTTTCTTTCTTTCTTTCTTTCTTTCTTTCTTTCTTTCTTTCTTTCTTTCTTTCTTTCTTTCTTTCTTTCTTTTTCTTTTCTTTTCTTTTCTTTTTTTCTTCTCTTTCTTTCTTTCTTTCTTTCTTTCTTTCTTTCTTTCTTTCTTTCTTTCAAGTAAGCTCTACACCCAACATGGGGCTCAAACTCCGTGACCCTGACTCACCCTGACGTCAAGCGTCACGCGCTCTACTGGCAGAGCCAGCCAGGCGCCCCCATCCTATTCTTACTTGTAGCAGGCGGTGCCATTTCTTTGTTTCTTTCTCACCTCGCATGGAGATTTTTAGTACAATCTCGAGTAAATCATGAGTTAATTTGGGAGAAATTATTTAGAATACTGACGCTCCCCACCCAGGCTCAGGTGTATACGTCAATTTAATTAATCCGCCTTTTAGAACCTCTGTAAATCCGTCCGGTATATGAATCCTTCATAGAGGTTCTCTACAGTCCCTGTTAAGATTCTAACCAAGGAATTTATTTTCTACATTTTTTCATCACCCCGGTGTGTGGTTCCATGATGACATTTTTCATTTGATTATCATTGCTATATAGAGAAGTCACTGCTGTTCTTAAGTATTATGTGTGTATGGGTTTTTTTTTTGTGGGGGGGGCTTCTCTCCAGTTCCCAAAACTTTGCAGTTGATTCTCTCGCTCTTTGTGGTTTGCTAGCAATAGAATTTTGGAGTCTGCTGTGCCGCAAGAGCCAACCCCCAAACCATGTCTCCTGATCGTAGGAGCTATAGAGTAGTGTGCTGGCAAAGCCAGGCAGGGTTCCTGCTTTCTGGACCAGGATACCCTGTAGAACCTCTGCTCGGAGACCTGGCCGAGACCTGACCTAGACTCGACCGTATCCTCAGGAAAATAATTCCTGGAGCTTTGAAGCTGCAGCTCAAGTACTGCTCTGATAGCCACGTGAAACCTAAAGTCACTAGGGGTCTCTAGGTAAAAAGAACAGAGCTTGAACTTTTGGGATTGAATTCAGCTAGTTAGCATAAAAACCTAATTCCTGCTACAAAGGAATGTAGTTTATACTTAGGAAAGGGAGAGAGAGAGATGGGTAGGTAGGTTGCTGTTACCTAAGAAATAACCAAATGTTACGACGATTAGCCCAGAAGGTCGTGTGCTGCCTTGCAGGTGACAAGATGACTTTCACGTATTGTATCTCTTTTCATTCCAAATGCGTGATAGGAGTAATAATTTTGTTTGTGACCGTGTTTGTGGGGCGGGACAGGGATTTAAGAATGAGTATAAAGGCCCAGCACTCTCTGACCGCTACATCAGCATACCCTCAATGTTAATTGCTAATTAGGGTATGCATAAACATCTCCAGTTTTAGAAATGGGGAATCTGGGGGGCTTGGAGAGAGTAAGAAGTATGTTTAAGGTCTTACCAGAGATTTGCACTGGTTTGCTTTCAATTTTTTCTTGATTTATTTTCCTGTCGGTTATAAATTAATTTTTGCATATTAAGTATGAGAAGCAAGACACATCAGGAAAAAAACTTCTCTTCCTGCCGTCCCCCACTCATAAATTCTAACACTCCCGATCTCGATGGTAAACACTCAGGAACATTTCCACAACTTTTTCCGTACTGAAGCAAACACGTTGTTCTCCCAGAGATGTGCATGGATAGATCTTTCTATGTATCTGATTAGGGTTCTCTATGTATTTTGTGTTGCCCATTTTTTCCTACGTAAATGGGATCACGGTACATACATGGTTCTACAGTAATGTCGTTCTCACCAATACCTCACTGACCTGCCTTGTATCAGTAAGTTTTGGTCATCATATCTTCACATTCAGCTTTCGAGTTTCCTTGAGGCGAGGCGGGGATAGTTGCTCCAGTTCTTAAGGAAGAGGAGAGAAACAGTTGCGGGGGGACGTGGTGAGCCATAGGTGAGCGACACGGTTGAGGGGCGCGGAAGATCACAGAAAGGCCTCTTTCTAGGGCAAAGGGCAAGGGTTTTGCTTGCATTTTATCCTGAGTGATGAGAAGCTATTGAAGGATTTTGAGTAGAAGATAAGCTTGTTCTGACTTTAATTTAATCTAATTAACTTTATTTTAATTTTATATTTAATTTAATTTTATATTTATTTTATTTTAACATTTACTCATTTTTGAGAGACCAGAGAGAGAGAGAGCGCTGGCTGGGGAGGGGCGGAGAGAGAGGGAGACACAGACTCTGAAGCAGGCTCCAGGCTGTCAGCACAGAGCCCAATGAGGGGCTCAAACCCACTAACTGTGAGATCATGACCTGAGCCGAAGTTGGACGCTTAACAAACTGAGCCATCCAGGCGCCCCTTCAAAAGGTAACTCTGGGGTGCCTGGGTGGCTCCCTTGATTGAGGGTCTGACTCTTGATTTCAGCTCAGGTCATGATCCCAGTGTCCTGAGATCGAGCCCTGTGTTGTGCTCCGTGCTGAGTGTGGAGCCTGCTCGGGATTTTCTCTCTCTCTCCCTCTCTGCCCCTCTCCCCTGCTCTCTCTCTCTCTCTCTTTCTCAAACAAAAAATAAAAGATAACTGGTAGCTGTTAGGAAAAAGACTTGAAATTGGTCACAGTGGAAGCAATGCCCTCTGCGCAAAGGGCATTTGAGTCCTGGGCATACCTGCCTACGTTCTTATCTAGATCTTGGCCAGGCTTTTCCTAACTCGTTAGGTTATTGAAACTTGGAAGACGAGGTGTAAGATAGATTTTGCCTATTGTATTTACTTATCCAAAGTAGGAATGTTGGGGGGCGCCTGGGTGGCTCAGTCGGTTAAGCATCTGACTTCTGCTCAGGTTGTGATCTCGTGGTTTGAGCCCCGTGTCGGGCTCTGGGCTGACAGCTCAGAGCCCGGAGCCTGCTTTGGATCCCATCTACCTCTCTCTCTCCCCGTTCCCTGCTAGCGCTGTGTCTCTCTCTCTCAAAAGTAATAAATAAACATTAGAAAAAAGTGCGAATGTTGATCTGAGTTACCTTTTTTTTTCCATTATCAAAATCAGTAGTTCCCAAATATGTCTTTTAAATGCTTATTTTTGAGAGAGAGAGCTTGCTCGCTCAAGTGTGAGCAGGGGAGGGGCAGAGACAGAAGGGAGACGAAGGATCTGAAGCGGGTTCTGTGCTGACAGCAGCGAGCCTGATGTGGGGCTCAAACTTCCAAACCGGAAGAACATGATCTGAGCTGAAGTTGGACGCTTAACTGACTGAGCCACCCGGGCACCCCAGTAGTTCCCAAATATTTAAAAACAATCATTGCTGGTACTGAGGAGAGCTCTTTGTTCTTGTAGGTCTCATTTGTATACCTAACTTACAATTTCAACACTTAGCGTGTTTGGTTAATTTTCTTTAGCTCTTTGTGTGTTGCATAGTAACCATGTGTGTGAGGCATCGTAAAATTAGAAGTAAACTCTGGGGGGGGGGGTGCCTGATTGGCTCAGTCAGTAGAGCGGGCAATTCTTGATCTCAGGGTTGTAAGTTCAAGCCCCATGCTGGCTGTAGAAGTTACTTAAGAAAAATCTTTCTTTTTTAAATATTTATTTGTGAGAGAGGGAGAGAGAGCGTGCGAGTGTGGGAATAGGGGATCCCGGGCAGAGAAGGGGAGACAGAGGATCTGAAGCAGGTTCCACCCTGACGGCAGAGAGTCTGAAGCGGGGCTTGAACTCATGAACCATGAGATCATGACCTGCACCAAAGTCAGATGCTTAACTGACTGAACCATCCACACACCCCCTAAAAAAATAAAAGTAAAAAAAAAAAAAAAAAGTGAACTCCGCCTCTTGTCGTGATAGAGTGAGTCAGAGAGCATGCTTAATATTGGGATCAAGTCTACGTACTCATCTACACTTGCACTATGGAACCGGGATGTTCACTTCAAGGATCTAGGCCTTCCGGTCATGATCGTGGAGGGATGTTGCTACTGGTGTATATATTGTGGCCTTGGCCAACTCCTCACCCTTAGACTCAGACCTTCAGATCCTAAATGGCAAGCAATTTGTGTGGTTATGATTTTTGCTACTATTAAAACAAAGGAAAGGAATTGCCTTCTCTTCAGATACGGAAAATGAGTGACAGGTAGAAGCTGAGTGCCTTTTTTAATGGCTAACAGAAAGGGACTGGTTATGTAAGGTTTACCGTGATTTAAAAGCCGATTGATATTTCACAAACAAGAACAGTAGCATGTTCTCAGCCTAACAGATATTTAACAAAAAGTAGTCCTCTTCTTTGTAAATATTTTAGTTTACCCTTTTTTCTTTTTTTTTTAAATTACTTTTTAAAAGTTTATTTATTTTTGAGAGAGGGAGAAAGAAAGCACAAGCGGTGGAGGGGAAAGACGGAAGGAGAGAGATTGAATCCCACGCAGGTTCTGCACCGTCTGCACAGAGCCTGGCGCGGGACTCAAACCCACGAATGAAGAGTGAGACACGACCTGAGCAGAAACCAAGAGTCGGATGCTTAAGCGACTGAGCCGCCCAGGTGCCCCAGTTTTACTCTTTTTTTCTTAATCCATGTCTCTGCCCGGCCCATAACTTTCAAGAATATTCCCATGCTCAAACATACATACATTAACGCATCTTCAAATACGTTGAAAAAAATGTTTTGACTCCGTGTGAGGTTATATATTAATATGATTTCTTAACTTACCCCATGCCTTCCCCTTGGGCAGCAGGTTTTCACAGTTTAAAATACAATTTATTAACCTATGTGGAATGTGTTTGAATATGTGAAAAGAAATGCGTTTAATTTCATCTTTTTTTTCCTGGCAAATCAGGAATTTGCCTTATGTCATTGCAACTTTCAGTTCTGTTTTACAGTTAAAGCTCTGAATTCTTGAGCCAGTACCAAATTCAGGTAGGTTCCTAAGGAATATATGCCTTGAATAAAGGTGCCCATCTATTGATTCAAGATTTCTTTTGTATTTCTTGAGACGTTTAACCTTTTTTCCCAGTATGGATATTGAAATTTGAATAAGTTCTGTTACGAATGGGCTTTTCTGTCATCTTCTACTTGATTACTGTTGGTTTATCTTTATATATTTTTTTAAAGATTTAAAAAATTTCTAAGCAGTCTCTACACCCAGCGAGGGAGGGCTTAGAACCTACAACCTGGAGATCAAAGAGTCGCACGCTCCACTGATGAAGCCAGCCAGGCGCCCCTGATCATTGTTGGCTTATAAGGAAATTCCTGATACTCTTGTATGTTTATGTTTGCTCGGTTTTCTGATACGGCTTGTTATCTCTCGGGTTTTCCACAAGTGCTGTGGAATATTCTGTGCCTATAATATTCCCTGCATTTGTTTGCATTCCGATACAACAGGCAAAGCAGCTTCAGTAAAATACAACTTGAGTACTACTCTAAATGAACCAGCAGGTTTTGAAAGCTCCTTGATTTCTTTTCTGTTCCCCATTTTCCCTCCCCAAATTCCAAACATGTCTTTCAGTCTCGATTTCCTTACCTCTGTAAAAGGCTCTCCGGTAAATGTCTCGCAGGGACTAGTATTCCGGTTGATCAGGATTGCCTCAGCAACCACACTCACTGGAATCCGTGTTTGTTTTTTTGTTTTTCGGATTTTATTTGCGAGTAACCTCCACACTCAGCATGGGGCCGGAACTCCCAACCCTGAGATCGAGAGCTGCGCGCCCTGCCTCCTGAGCCAGTCAGGTGCCCCTGGAATCCGTTTTGTAGAAAGCATTACTGTCGAACGGAAACATAACGTGAGCTGTATACGGAAGTAAAAATTTCCAGACAATCTCATTGAAGCAGTTAAACAGCTGGAGCTAATATTAATATATTTAATGTAGTTTAATATGTCCCAAAGCTTATCATTACAACAATGTGATCAATACAAAAACAGATCGTTTATATTCATTTTTTCTACCAAGTTTGAAATTGGGCATATATTTTACTCTTACAGTTCCTCACAATTCAGGCAAGCCACGTTTCATCTGCTCCGTAACCCCACGTGGCTAAGTTGTTAATGGCGACCGTATCGGTCAGCATAAATCTAAATAGTTAAAAAGAGAATAAAAAAAGAACTTGATTTTGACCTAAGCGACTAGAAGGATGTAATTGCTACCAATGGAGATGGGGAAGTCTATTTTAAGAAGGCTGGGGGGCTTGGTTAGGAGATGGGTTAAATTTGAAGTGACTGTTAGCATGCAAACAGAGATGTTGGGTAAGCTGTTGTAGTTTTTACACAGTGGCCTCGGCTTGAAAATAAGACGCTGGGTGTCAGAAGCCAACAGAGATGATACTTAAAGGCCCGAGACTAGAACCCTTCATCTGCAGAGTAAGTGTGGACGGAAAAGGAATTCCAAGCCAGAGCCCAGGGGCTCCCCAACGTTCAGACAAAGAGGAGCCCAGCTAAGAAGACGAGGAGGAGCAGTGGGTGACGCAGAAGGAAAAACCGTTGTGAGTGAGAAGTGAGCAGGTCGGAGGTGGTTTCTGGGGCGGGGGATACGGAATGTTCCGTTGTGATGATCTAATAGCTGTGCTGCTCTCTTGCTTTTCAGGTTGTCCTGAGGGTCAGATGAGGAAATCCACACTAAGCCCCAGGTACCCTGCCTGCTGTGCAAGTGAGGATTAATAAAATGCAGTTTCTGCCCATTGTGTTTTTTCTGTTGCTTCTCTTCTTATTCCTCATGTTACGATAACGAGTAGTATTAATACGAAATTCTGCCGCCGTTACTGCTAGTGCGTTCAGTCTGACAAATTTCATTATTCAACCTGGGGGCAGAAGCGATTCCTGGACAGGTAGTGGCTAAATGTCTGTAATAATCGAATTTTCTGAGGTAATTCTCATTGAATCTAATGGGGAAAGGAAATGGATATGGGGAGAATTCAAAAGTTGTGGACAGGAGATGCATTTGTTGTCCTGGGGCGATTTTGCTGCCACTTGGTTAAGTAGAACTTGGCAGGTACGGACCAACGGCTAATGCAGGTCATTCTCGACCGGTAAGAACAGGGTTTCAAAAAGCTCTTGCTCTTACCCTGGGATACAGTAAGTAATAAATAGGTGATGCAGTTCAGCCTTTGTGTTTTTCAAGAAGATTATGTTGCCTTTCTTTAGAGATGTCTGGAAAAGACATAATTAGTTTTGCTATTTTCCTTTTTGTTTTTTACTCTTTCGTTCCATTCTTACTGTTGTCGTGACTGATTATTACTTGTGGGCAAGAAACATACACATTTGGGCGTGTTTCTGTTTTTTCCATACCACCTTATCTCTTGACCCTTCTCATTTTAGAGACCATTCAAATGTGTGATTATACGTGTACGTTGTGAAGCAGGTTTATTTATTACTATTTTTTAATGTTTATTTTTGAGAGAGGAGAGACAGAGCGCAAACGGGAGAGGGGCAGAGAATGAGGAGACTCGGAATCTGAAGCAGGCTCCAGGCTCTGAGCTGTCAGCACAGAGTCTGACACAGGGCCTGAACCCACGGACCGCGAGATCATTCGTTACCTGAGCCGAAGTCGGACGCCTTAACTCACTGAGCCACCCAGGCGCCCCTGAAATAGTTTTAAATGGATCAGCGTACTACGTAACTCCTCTGTTAGGTGCTTCAAACCATAACACAAAAAATCGTTTCTTCTTGTACGTCATCGATCCTCAACTCTCTTTTTCTTCTTCTTTTTTTTAACGTCTGTTTATGAGGCGCTTGGGTGTCTGACTCTTGGTTTGGGCTCAGGTCATAATCTCACATTTCGTGGGCTTGAGCCCCACATCAGGCTCCGCTCTGGCAGTCCCAAGCCTGCTTGGGATTCTCTTTCCCTCTCTCTGTCTCTGTGTCCTTCTCCCCTCTCTCTGCCCCACTCCACCCCACTCTGCCCAGGGGCAGGGCAGAGGGTGAGGGGCAGAGAGAGAATCCCAAGCAGGCCCCGCGTAGCCTGCACAGCCAGAAGCACAGCCAGACGCGCAGCCAGACGCGGGGCTCGATCTCAAAACCATGAGATCGTGACTTGAGCTCAAATCAAGAATCAGACACTTGACTGAGCCACCTAGGCACCCCTTCAACTCTCTTTTTCAAGGGTTCATTTTATTGAGAGAACGGAGCTCTAAAATCATAATTTCGGAGGGACTCTGTATCCTTTTCATCCAACCTTACCGGGCTCCCCCTGAGGCACACTAATGTCTAGAGCAGTTGATTTTATGATAAAAATGACAATTTTAGGGGTGCCTGGCTGGCTCAGTCGGTAGAGCATGTGATTCTTGATCTCGGGATTGTGAGTTCTAGCTCCTTGTTGAGTGTAGAAATAACATAAAAAGACTTTGGAAAAATGACGATTTTCGGTCCTATCAAGATTTTTTGGAAGAGCTTAACTTTCGGCAGTTAGGTAAGTAGGTTATAACTAGGACTTAGACCCGTCATACTTAAATGGTACTCCGTAGTTATGAAATTGTGGTTGCAATTCAATGATTGTATCTCCATTTCTGCTTGCTTTTAGTTTCAAACATTATTTCCTATGTTTTTCCTCAGGAAATTATCATGAAGATTTTGACGTGTAGAATTACAGAGAGTTTCTTTGCTATGGCTTTGTTGCATCAAATAAGAAAATCTACTTGAATATCTAAACCGTATTACCTGCCGGGTCAGTAGTTATTCAGGTTTTTCCTGTTTCTTGTTCCACTGCTGCCGTAATGACTGCACTCAGCCATAGTAACACGGGAACTAGTTTTAACAGTTGTAAAGAACAGCGTGTATAGTTATGGCTCGTGGGTCCTGTACTTCTCATGCGCATAGGAGAACATTTTCTGCCGGCTATTAGTCAGTTTGCCTTTTTTCTATGTCAGTCCGGATAACCATGCAATAGAGATCTTTCTTCTACACTGTAAGGATTGAAGCCACAGGTGTGTATGGGGGAGAGTAGGTGGTTATAAGTGTCAACTTTCTTGGTTTTTGTCCAAAGAATACCTATACCAAAGAAACTCTGTATAGTCCTACAGCTCAGAATTGTCCCAAGATGTAGAATTACGAGGAAGGATTTTATCAGTGTTTTCTATTAACTGTGAATTCAGCATCCGCACGGCATGGAAATAGTACAGATAATTTGCTTGGTTCCCAGTCTTGCAACTAAAGCATTGAATCTTTTCATAGTTAAGTCTGATGTTAGCTGTAGGTTTCTCGCAGTTGCTCCTGAATGGATTGAGGACATACCTGCTCTGTCCGGTTTGCTGATGATATTTCCGAGATGTGGATGGTAGGTTTTATCAAATACTTCTCTAAATCTGTTGATGATCGTAAATTTTCCATGTCAGTTAGCTACTATGGAAAATGGCCAGGCTTTGCCTGGGTCCCCTGTCTCTACTGGAGCCTGTTTCTTTGAGCAGTTGGCTTGGACAACGAATGGGATCTCCCCATTTGTTGACTCTCTCGTGGGTTGCTGTTCACAAAGTCCGAAGTTGGACAGCCTTTCTTCCCATCTATTTCATTCAGTTTTTTAAATTATTTTTTTAATGTTTTTATTTATTTTTGAGACCGAGAGGGAAAGAGCATGAGCAGGGGAGGAGCAGAGAGAGGGGGAGACACAGAATCTGAAGCAGGCTCCGGGCTCTGAGCTGTCCGCACAGAGCCCGACGTGAGGCTTGAACCCACGGAGTGTGAGATCGTGACCTGAGCCGAAGTCTGACGCCCAACCGACTGAGCCACCCAGGTGCCCCAGTTTTTTTTTTTTTAATTCTTAATGTTTGTTTATTTTTGAGAGAGAGAAAGAGGGAGCAGGGGAAGGGCAGAGAGAGGGAGATGCAGAATTCATTCATTTTTCAAGTTGTTTTAAGCAGGTATAAATTTTGTTCATCTAATCTGGAAGCAGAAATCTCCCATTATCAATTGTTAGGAGCCTGGAAATCTTGGGACTTGGAGAAGCATAAAGCTTCTCGCATGTCTCCCAACAAGTCATTTTTTTTTTTTAAGATACATTGCTGGGGTACCTGGATGGCTCAGTCGGTTAAGCGTCCAAATTCAGCTCAGATCGTGATCTCGAGGTTCACGAGTTTGAGCCCCACGTTGGACTCTGTGCTGACAGCTCAGAGCCTGGAGCCTGCTTCGGATTCTCTCTCCCCCTCTCTCTCTCTCTCTCTCTCTCTCTCTCTCTCTCTCTCTCTCTGCCCCTACCTTGCTCATGCTCTGTCACCCTCTTTCTCAAAAATAAGCAAACATTACAAAAAACATATATTAGGGGCGCCTGGGTGGCTCAGTCAGTTAAGCGTCCGACTTTGGCTCAGGTCATGATCTCGTGGTCCGTGAATTCGAGGCCCGCGTCGGGCTCTGTGCTGACAGCTTGGAGTCTGCCTCAGATCCTCTGTACCCCCCCCCCCCCGTCTCTGCCCCTTCCCCCACTTGGGCTCTCTCTTTCAAAAATAAACAAATGTTCAAAAAATTAAAAACATATTGCTGTGTTGTTAATAAAATAGTAATTCACACAACTGTTGAAATAAGGCGGTGACTTGGATTAATGATATTTTATAATCTCACATGTCAACTGGTATCTTCTGGGGTGTTTTGAAAATATTACACATGAGCATGTCATGGGATGTGCCTAGAAATGTGTGTAAGCCTTTGTTGTGGTTCTAGTTAGTAATAGATTTGTGCTTGCTTTTCACATGAATATTGGAACCGGTTCTTCCCATGATGATGCTATTTGTTTACTCAGAATACTCTGTAGGTATGCATGGTCTGGTCGATGTCCATATTGATCATATATGATCTGTGATAGCTATGTAGATCTTTACTGTGTTACTGTGTGTTGGCTTATATTATTATAGTACAGGAAAATGTAATTCTATCTATATTTCTTCCATAAACCACAGGGAATGCATTGGAGGCTTTCTGGTTGCAAATGAGAATCTTTTGAGGATTGTATAGTCAATACTGGAATTTATATGACAGGCTTTTAAAAATTATTTTATTTTTTTAAAATAAATTCTAGCCTCCCATGTAGGGCTCAAACTCACAACCCTGAGATCAGGAGTCGCAAGCTCTACTGACTGAGTCAGCCAGGCAGCCCGACAGGCTTTCTTTCATACTGTCGGGTTTTTTTCTCTTGAACTTGGTCATTACAGTCTTAGACAAGGTCACCATACGCTACTACTTTTAATATAGAAGGATCACATTTTAATGCATTATGTTGCCACTGCTTCTTATTTGTCATTTTCATTTGAGGATAAGTGAGATTTTTATCTCTCGGTTTGCATTGGCTGCATGTATTAATAAATCCAAGGTGTCAGGGAGCCGCTTTGCCACTTGATGCCTTGGCGAAGTCACCTGCGTGCGTTAAAACCAGAGAGTGTCATTCTCTAAACGTGTTCGTCATGATGATCAGGAAGTGGCAAGGGGACGCTTGTATTCCGAGAAGAATCTCGTCCTACCAGGAATTTGGAAGGACTTTCTTGCCAGCCCTGGGTTGTCCTGTCCCGTATCCAAAAGAGCAGAACCGTGGGACCTCTGGTTTAAAGAAATACAATTGGATAGTAGTAATGAATTATAACTGCTGGAAAGGGTGACTAGAAATCTTCTATCTTGTAGATGGGTAGCATATACACGGGAACTAAACATGTCGTAAGTACTTTTTCTTTCTTAGATAATGCCAAACTGTGTTGTGGTAATACGATACAGCTTTCCTCATTAATCCTCACTGCAGATCTGTCTGAACTCGTGATTCAGTGACACGTGTTTTGTCACAAGGGTAAATGAGAGAAGTGCATTGAAGCCCCAGCTCTAAAAAGAGCAAGAAAACGTAACTTCTTTTTATTGTTCTTTTCCTAATACTTCACTTTTCTTCTCTTTATCCTTGCTAACTTTCCCTTACCACCCCCCCCCCCCCTTGCTCTTCTCTAATCCCTCTGTCTCTTCATCCTCCTGTATTCTTCCTTTTCCTTCCTGGGAGAATTATGTCTACTAAGTCCTATTGCTACCACTTTGTGTAGGTTTGTGAATCCTTTTCATATCAAAAATGGGAGCAAGTCCATTATCACTGTGTTCCTATCCTGGCATTTTTAAGGATAAATGGCTTCCGTCTTACTAGTCTACTTTTCGGAGGTGATTGGTGTTTATTCCAACAAAGACAGTGTACATGGAGCTTAATTAAATAGTATCAAAAAGAAATGCATTTGTACCACGGGGCAGTATTGCCACTAGAATTGTGATAGTCTCACTGATCTGTGACCTCCAGTTGTCCTCAAGACCTTGAGGCCTTAACAGTGATCTATGGGACAATAGAAGTTCACTTGAATTAGGAAGCACTTCCCAGAATCCATGTAGCTCATCCCCTGATATGAGTTGTGCAGTCCAGCCTTTGGGATCATCTGGTAAGATTTGGTGTTTTCTTAATAGGTATCTGGAAAAGAGGGTGATCTGTTCATGCCTAGAAATTAAAAATTTTTTAATGTTTATTTTTAAGAGAGAGAGAGGGAGACACAGAATCTGAAGCAGGCTCCAGGCTCCGAGCTGTCAGCAAAGAGCCCGACACGGGGCCCAAACCCATGAACTGTGAGATCATGACCTGAGCCCAAGTCGGACGCTTAACCGACTGAGCCATCCAGGCGCCACTATGCCTAGAAATTTTATATATAGTTCCTATTTTGCTTCCGTCCTTAGTTTCCTTGTCTTTTCTTACTGATTGTTTGTGGACAAGAAAACTACTGATTTTTGAATATTTCTCTTTTGCTCTACTACCTTACCTCTTTGACAGTGCTCAGTTTTTTTTTTAATTTTTTTTTAAGGTTTTATTTATTTTTGAGACAGAGAGAGACAGAGCATGAACGGGGGAGGGGCAGAGAGAGAGGGAGACACAGAATCGGAAGCAGGCTCCAGGCTCCGAGCCATCAGCCCAGAGCCCGATGCGGGGCTCGAACTCACGGACCGCGAGATCGTGACCTGAGCTGAAGTCGGACGCTCAACCGACTGAGCCACCCAGGCGCCCCAACAGTGCTCAGTTTTAAGAATATTCATGTTTCACAGTTACACTCGTGGAGTTCTGAACTAATTTTCGGTAAAACGTCGTGTAACCTATCTATTAAGTGTTTTAAAAGTTGTTGGCAATGTTTAGTTGTCTTCTTGCAAGGGTTCATTTTATTGAGAAAACGGAGTCCTAAAATCGTAACTTGGAAGGGCTTTGCCTTTTTCTTGATCCAACCTTGCACAATGTCTTCCTGAAGCAATGATATCTAAAGAACTTGGGGTGGGGGGACACCTGGCTGGCTCAGGTAGTGGAGTGTGCAGGTCTTGATCTGGGGTGTGGCCTCAAGCCCTACGTTGGGTGTACAGATTACTTAAAAAATAAAATCTTAAACAAATAAAAAAACTTTGGGTATGAAAAAACTCATTTTAATTCCCATTAGCAATTTCTGAATGAACTTAATTTTCCATAAGTTTAACAAAAGTAACCCACCCTTTGTGTTTTAAATTAAGTAATTAATTATTCTTAGAGAGAGAGAGAGCGCGCACAAGCACGAGTAGGGGAGGGACAAAGAGGGAGGGAGAGAATCCCAAGCAGGCTCCACTCAGCGTGGAGCCCTTCGTGGGGCTTGATCTGCAAAATCATGAGCTGAGCCAAAATCAAGAGTCGCAAGCTTAACTGACAGAGCCACCCACGCACCCCTGACTCTTCATTTGTCAATGGTATTTGCTCGGTACAGAGATTGAGTTTCCACGTATGATGGGTAGAGTATTGTGGATTTTCCTTTTTTGATGTATTTTCTGAATGTTTTCTCAGTTAATCATCTGTGTCAGGATAAACTTGTTCCGTCTTTCCAGGTTGGCCCTGCTCGCAGATATTATTAACCCAAGGCGTCAAGGTAGCAAAACGTTGCTTTTTGCAAGTAGTGGAGCCGCTTTGCTTCCAGTTGATGAAGTTGAACTGTTGGGTGTCGCCTGCACACCGTCCGAACTGGAGAACTTGAATTCCTGAACGTGGACATTTTCATGGTAAGGAATTAGCTGAGGATGCTGTTACGACAAGGATTGCCACAGCATGAATTGCTGGCAGCCATGTTGAGTGGCTTAGCATGTCTCTGAAACCGCAAAATCTTGGGGCCATTCGGTTTGAGTACAGTGGGGGCACCTGGGTGGTTCATTTGGTTAAGTGTCTGACTCTCGGTTTCTGTTTAGGTCATGATCTCATGGTTTTGTGAGTTCCACCCTGCTTGGGATCCTCTCTCTCTTTCTCTTTCTCTCTATTTCTCTCTTTCTCTCTCTCGGCCCTCCCCCACTAATGTTGTGTCTGTCTCTCAAATAAGTAAACTTGAAAAAATAAAGTTGAAGAGTTAAAGTAAGTTAAAACTATTAGAATTACCGAAAGGGTCGCATCTGGTTGGTAAAGTAGATAATAAGGAAATAAGGGATTCTAAGTCCTTTTTTAGATATGCTAAATTAAGTTGTGGTAATAGGATACCTTTGCTTATCTGTGGTTTTTCAGATTCTAAAACCGTCTTCATGGGTTTCCTCCTTCTCCTCGTGACAAATCTGTCCTTGAGTTAGTAGGAGATTCAGTTGAAATGGGTTTGTCAATGACCTGGGTTTGTAGGGGAGGGTAAATGAGAAAATTGACAAGGAAGCCCCAAGTCCCATTTCCTGCTGCTGAAGTAGGAACTAAGGAATGTAACTTTTTCCTGTTACTTTTCTGTTCTTTTTTCTTCTTTTCCGTCTTCCTTCCTTTCCTACTTCTGTACCACCCAGTCTCTTTCTTCATTTTAGTCTCATGACCAAGTCCTGGTCTTACTGCTATGTGTACTTTTATGACTCCCTACCATACATTTCTTAGTGGTCTCCTCTTTTTGAGACTGTTTTTGTCATCACAAAAACAGGAATGAACTTGGATGTTAATATTGTCAACGAGAAACGCACTTTGCAGCCCTGAGGCCATTTTGCTGCCATTTGAACCTTGATCTACACAGGCACCTGAGACCTTCTTTAGATTTTTAGGCCCCAACAGTGGGTCAGTAGGAGTAAATCTCAAAAATTAGGAAGGGCTTCTTAAAGTAGCTGTAGATCATCCTTCCTAGTAGATTATGCAGTTCCTATTTTGATTTGATCTGATACCTCAAAATTCCTTTGTAGTAATCCACATCGGAGGCGCTCGGGTTCGTAGTTGAAGTAAGATTTTACTTTATTTTTTAAGTTTATTTATTTATTTTGAGAAAGAGAGAAAGCACGAGTGTGGCAGGGGCAGAGAGAGAGGGAGAGAGAGTGAGAAACCCTCTGCAGCACAGAGCCTGATGTGGGGCTAGAACTCAGAACCGGGAGATCATCACCTGAGCTGAAGTCGGATCCTTAACCCACTGAGCCACCCAGGTGCCCCTCTTTCAGTAAGATTTTAAAATACTGATTTTTTTCTGTTGGGAAATCTAAAAACTTCATAAGCTGTTTTAACTCTGGATTTTGTCGTAGGAAATTTTCTTTGGCTTTGTAAACCAAAAGAATTTTGTGTTAATTACTTTCTTCTTTAATGCCATTTGAATCTAACGTGGCCAGTTCCCCATATTTCTATTCCTGTCTCCGGTTTTCCTGATTAATATCATTCATTTATTTATATTAAGAGGGGAACATTAGAAGCCTTTTCTCAAATTTCCTTTAAAATAATGGTGACATTGTTGATTACAGATGGATAATGCGTCTTTGAAAATAGTATGTTACGACGTAATTATTTCGCATCCCAGTCACGCTTCTCTACTGGTTGTAATGTTTTATGTTTTGGGGTGAGGAATGGTCATCTATTTTTATTTTCTTAATGTTGATTTAGTCTTGAGAGAGAGAGAGCATGAGCAGGGTAGGGGCAAAGAGAGAGGGGGACAAAGGATCCAAAGGGGGCTCCGTGCTAACGGCAGAGAGCCTGGTGTGGGGCTCAAACACATGAACTGTGAGATCATGACCTGAGTTGACACTGAACCAACTGAGCCACCCGGGCCACCCCGATCATCTATTTTTAGACTCGATTTTAGTAAATAACAGCCTCGTTTTATATCATAATCCGTGATCTGCTGCAAAGGTCTCTTCAATTATGGGAAGGCCACGTTCCTGTAATAGATTGGTAAAGTGTTGCCGCCGGCCTCTTCAAGGTTCTAATCCTCCAGTTGGAAGAACCAATACTTAGAGATCTTTGGTTTAAAGAATAACTCTTCTGTCTCTTTAGTGTTTGTTTTTGAGAGCGAGAGACCGAGCACGAGTGGGGGATGGGCAGAGCGAGGGAGACACAGGATCCTCCCTGTGAGCGCAGAGCCCAACACGGTGCTCGAACTGATGGACCACGGGATCAGAGTCACACCAGAGCCGGTGTCGGACGTTTAAGCGACTAAGCCACCCAGATGCCCCAAGAACAGCAATTTAATACTGATTGTGAATTATCAGTAACGGGCGGGGACAAGAGAAGATCTCTCTTTTTAGTGTTTAAGTAGGTTGTGAATAGGAAGTTAGCCTGTCATAATTTGTTTTAGTTATGGGATGTTGCATAGTTAAAATTACTACTTTTCTCTCTTCCTTTGTCGGTTCCGGAAGGATCTATCCACGTTACCTGATGAATCCTCGGAACTAACCCACGTCAGTGTGACGGTAAATGATTTAGTGACCCGAGTTTGATGTGAGGGTTCAACGAGACCGTGTACGTACGAGCATCGTGCTTATTCGTGCTAGGTAAGTTACTAGCTCTGAAACCCAGCTCCTTCTCATTGGAGTATCCGTACCAGCGGCGGAAGCCATGGCAGTAGCAGTAATGGTAGCAGCATGAAATAGAGTAGTGTGACAACTTGGGCAGAGATAAGTGTGTGTTTAATCATCACTTTCTACTGGGTCAAGGATCTGGGAACATGTAGAAGCAAAATGACTTAATTCCTTAATTTTCATGTTTTCCGAGATGAATCTGGGTGGGTTCCGTGAGGTTAACGTGTAGATTTGAAGCCACCGAACAGCTTTTCTTCGGGTCGAACCACTGGGCCTTGTCAGCCACCTGGACCCCAGGCAAACCGGAGACCTGAGGCACTAAACACGGGCGATGGAAGAATGGGTAAGTATTCAGTTTTCGAAGACTAACGCATCGTGTGCGAGACGTTTCTGACGAAGACCTCACTGTCACTAGTGCGTTTGAGTTGATGAGTGTACAAACAAATGGGATAATAGAAACACTTCATGTCTGTGTCACGTTTTAGCAATTCAAAATGTATTTTATTTTTTTTTATTTTTTTATTTTTTTTTTAAATTCTTTTTTTTTAACGTTTTATTTTATTTTTGAGACAGAGAGAGACAGAGCATGAACGGGGGAGGGGCAGAGAGAGAGGGAGACAGAGAATCTGAAACAGGCTCCAGGCTCCGAGCCGTCAGCACAGAGCCCGACGCGGGGCTCGAACTCATGGACTGCGAGATGGTGACCTGAGCTGAAGTCGGACGCTTAACCGACTGAGCCACCCAGGCGCCCCTCAAAATGTATTTTAAATAGGGGCACCTGGGGAGCTCAGTTAAGTAACCGACTTGATTTTGGCTCAGGTCATGCATGAGCTTGGAGTTCATGAGTTCAAGCCCTACATGGGGCTCCATGTAATAACAGGGAGCCTGCGTGGGATTCTCTCTCTCTCTGTCCCTCCCCCGCTCATGCTCGCGCTCGCTCTCTTTCCATAATAAGTTAGAAGTCTAGTTTTTATGTTCTTTGGGAAACCCATATTGCTTTTCTATAGATGTCTGAAAAGAAAGCTAAGTTGTATGTAGCGATCGTCTTTTTCTATTTTGGTTGTCTTTTTATTTTCATCATAAATACTGACTGATACTTAACATTTTTTAATATTTATTTATTTTTGAGAGAGCAAGAGAGAGAGAGATCGTGAGTGGGGGAGGGACAGGGACAGAGACAGAGACAGAGAATCCGAAGTGGGCTCCAGGCTTTGAACTGTCAGCACAGAGCCCAATGCGGGGCTCGAACTCCCCAGCCGTGAAATCATGACCTGAGCCCAAGTTGGACGCTCAACCAACTGAGCCATCCAGGAGCCCCAATACTGAATGATTGGGAAGTCTTGGTCAAGGTACATGCCGATTTTTGTATATTACCTTTTGCCCCACCACCTTACCTCTTCATTAATTTTCAGATGATACTATTTGGATGAGAAAACTTTCAGTATTTCTGAAGTAGATCTTTTAGAATTATCTTACCACACAATCCCCCTGGTAAATGCTTTAAATCATAATAACAAAAGGCAAACGGCATCTTCCTTTTTGTGGGCTTTGCCTTTCTTCGCATCTTCAATTCTTGTAAGAGTTCGTTTTACTCTGAAACTGAGCCCTAGAATCATGCTTTCGGAAGACTTGTATCCTTCTTAGTACATTTTTCATGGCATTTCCCTGAAAAAAAGGCTACCTAGAGAACTTTGGGTATGAGTAAAAGAATTTTACCTCATGTTCAAAATTTCTGAGTGAATATACTTCTTGATATGTCAAATAGCAAATAGGAAGTCTGTCTGTCATATTTAAATGGTATTTAGTAGGTATAGCATTTGTTACTATGTTACAATGATTTCTTTTGCATTTCTGTGGCTGAATTTTCAGGTTCTACATTTCCTACACATTTCCTGAATTCTTCATTCATTTTTTAAAATTTATTTATTTTTGAGAGAGAGAGAGAGAGAGAGAGACAGAACATGAGTGGGGGAGGGGCAGAGAGGGAGGGAGACGCAGAATCCAAAGCAGGCTCCAGGCTCTGAGCTGTCAGCACAGAGCCCGACGCGGGGCTCAAACTCGTGGACCACGAGATCATGACCTGAGCCAAAGTCGGACGCTTAATTGAGCCATCCAGGCACCTCCCTTAGTTCTTTTTAAAAAATGTTTATTTATTTAGAGAGAGAGCTTACAGAGGAGTGGGGTGAGGAGAAAAGAGAGAGGAGAGAGAGAATCCCAGGTGTCTGTCAGCTCGGGGCTCAATGCAGGGCTCAGTCTCACAAACCTCGAGATCATGACCTGAGCTGAAATCAAGAATTAGACGCTGCTTTTTTAAGTTTATTTTTTTTTATTTTGAGAGAGAGAGCACCCGTGAACGAGCAGGGGAAGGGCAGAGAGAGAGGCAGAGAGAGAGAATCCCAAGCAGGCTTTGCACTGTCATCACAGAGCCCGATCTGGGGCTCGAACTCATGAACCATGAAATGACCTGAGCTGAAGTCAGATGCCTAGCTGACTGAGCCACCCAGGTGCCCCTGTTTCTGGTCATTGCTCTTTTGTTACTAATAAGAAGAGTATCTTCAGTTATGTAACACTCATAAAATGTGGTGGGTGGTTTGCTTTTTATATATGTTGATATATATGCTGATTACTTTTTAATTTACATACTTTCTGGAGCACTCTGTGATGATCCGTGCAGATGAAGATCATTTATTTACAATGCAAACACTGGTTTACAGTGACCGAAGCCACATTGTTTCCAGTTTATCGAGTTCGGCCTCGGCAGTCACCTGCACCAGTAGACCTGCGGAGTACGAATCCCGAAACATGGGTGACAGTGTCACAATCAGTCATGTGGCAGGGGGACGCTTGTGTTCTGAGAAGAGCATCGTGCCGTCATGAATTCCAGAGTACTTTTCCTGCCAGTTCCTGGGTTGTCCTAGCACGTGTCTGAAGCAGAAAACTCTTGAGATAATTTGCTTTAAGGAAAGATAATTGAATAGTTATGGTGAATTATAAATAACAGAATTATCGAGCACCTCCTGTCTAGTAGATACAGTCAAATGTGAGGAACTGAATACGCCATAAGTGTTTTTTTCCCAGATGTGCCATAGGATGTCGCAATAGAAGAATACCTTTGTATTTGTTGTTTTTAAGGATCCAAAAGGATCTTTGTGTTTTCTCCCTAATCCTCATGACAAGTCTGTTGGTGAGTTAGTAAAAGATTCAGTAACACAGATTTCTCATGAGGGTGAATGAGAACCTCTCCCTAGAGGCCCCAGGTGAATTACCTGCAGGGAAAGTAAGAAGAGTACCATGTCATGTTTAAATGATAACTTGGTGACATACAAGTTTGTTTGTTTATTTAGGCGGGGGGAGGGGCCGAGAGAGAGAAGGGGACAGAGGATCCAAAGTGGGTTCCGCGTGGATAGCAGTGAGCCTGACGTGGGGCTCGAGCTCCCGAACCATGAGACCGTGACCTGAGCCGAAGTCGGACGCTTAACCAAGTGAGCCACGCGGGCGCCCCTAGGGTTTTCTGTTTTGATGAGGGGGTTCCTAAAACCATATGGAGGCAGTTTTCTCAAGACTGCGATTATTAGGATTTGTAGGTGGTTATACTGATTGTTAGGTTATTACTGTGAAAGGATGCAGACTAAAATCAGTAAAGGGAAAAGGGACGGGGCCTGATTTCCAGGAGCAGACAGGCATAAGCTTTCAGATGCCCCTCCCGGCGGAGGCACAAGGAATGTGCTTCATTCTCCCTGGAACAATGTGTGACGACACGTGTGAGCTGTTGCCAACCAGAGAAGCTTACCAGAGGCTGTGTATCCCGGGTTTTTACGGGGGATCAGCCACCTAGGCATGTAGCCCTTCCGTGACTGAACTTAGCTGTTCCACGTAGACCCTGCCCACGCAGCGAACACAGGTCGGCGCTCTAAATCGCAGCATTGGCATAAACCGTTCGGTCACACCGGTCCCGTGTTTGCAAAGACATAACGAAAATCCTCTTATCCGAACGTTTCCAGGGGTCAGACCAAGGTCCCGGGCGTCTGCCGAGGACCAGCGCCGGAGACGGCCTCTTCTGGAGTGTGTGCGGGACTTCAGCGACTCAGGCCTGCTGAGCTAAACCTTTCTCGCGCAAATCGTGATCGGTTTTGCGTTACCTTCATTTTCATTTTCTAAATGTACTTCCGAGATGTTTTTTCAGTTAATTCTCATGGCAGGTATTAGCTGTACGATTCAGTGCTTCTTTGATACATAGTTATGGTGTTAAGAATGGAAATCCCCATTAAAGTCCAAACTACCTTATCTGCCAGCTACATGATCGTTCTGCAGTTTCCTTTCCGTTATTTAGCTCCGCTCCTATTCTAAATACTGCTACGCATCTTCTTATCTCTCCCCCTACTTTTACGACACGTTCCGTTACCGCTCTCAGGAAACAGGGTACGGTTGTTGATTGTTTTGCACTTGCGTATTAGAAATCATTGTACTTCTATTTTATTCAATGTGCTTATTTACCAGAATGATTCATGGATATCTATGCCAAGGTAGGTGGTTTCTTTAGAATTCAAACATCAAAGCATCTGCAGACACCTGTAACGGGTAAGTTGTAGTAACCATTGTATGCTAGTGATAAACTTGATTCTGTCCATCCAACCTTGAAAATAGACACAGGGGCACCCGGATGGCTCAGTTGGTCGAGTGTCTGACTCGATTTGGGCTCAAGTCACGATCCCAGGGTTGTGGGATCGAGCCCCGTAGCGGGCTGAGTGCTGGGTGTGGAGCCCGCTTAAGTTTCTCCCTCCCTCTGGTTGCCTGGGTGGCTTAGTTGGTTAAGGGTTGGACTTGCGCTCAGGCCATGATCTCACGGTTCGTGAGTGCAAGCCTCGCATCGGGCTCTCTGCTGTCAGCATGGAACCTGCTTCGGATCCTCTGTCCCCCCTCACTCGCTCTCTGTTCTTCCCCTGCTGGTTCTCTTTCTTTCTCTCTCTCTCAAATAAAGAAAATTCCCCCCCCCCTTTCTCCCTCCCCCGTTTCTCTCTCTCTGAAAAACAAAATAGGCACAATGAGAGAAATGTATGAAGACAAAGCCACCGGTGACATTTTTGGTGTTATCTAGAATATAGATATGTATATGCATATACATGCACGTATGTGCATATTCACACAACAAATCCTGTCAAAGTTGGCTCTTCTGTTAGTAATAGTAACCGGGATTTATATGACAAGTGCACTTGCCCTAGCCCTGTACTCTTAATACATGGAAAAGGAATCTCTAGCCTCTCAACATCTGTAGGCTTCTCTGTCCTCCAGGTGTTTACGGTCCGGCGAGGGAAACAAAGACGTCAGCACTCAGATACAAGCTAGAATGCACTTACGACTATACTAGACCTAGAGCCAAGGCCTAGTGAGAATACAGGAGTTGCAACCTGACCACATGCATCTTAGAAAGTGTCTCGGAGCAGGTAGGGTTTTCACATGAACTTGGCGAATGAATAGGAACCAGATGGGAATAGAACTTGTTGGCTGAGGTCTGCTTCCCTGCAGATGTGTCTTCCTTAGCACCTCTGAATTTGAGGGAGGTGTAAACGTCCATACAAGAGGGAGCACTGTTTTAAATGTTTACTCTTGAGAGAGAGAGAGAGTCAGCGGGGGAGGTGCAGAGAGAGAGGGGAGCAGGATCCGAAGCGGGCTCTGCACTGACGGCAGAGAGCCCGAGGTGGGGCTCAGAGTCACGAACCACGAGACCGTGACCTGAGCCAACGTTGGGTACTTACCCGACTGAGCCACCCAGGCGTTCTGGAGTGAGTACTGTTCTGAGGGTCAGGCAGGGTTGGTTCAGAGAGATTGGAAAGGAGATTGTCAGGTTTCCTTGTAGGTTTACCAGCCGTCTTTCCCTTGGGACCGAACAGGAGGTAAGGGTTTGGGGAGGAGAGCTGCCAGGAATAAATGTTTGACAGGTGGGTAGTACTTCATTGTCAGGTGGTCTTTGGAGCCTGAGCCCGACAGGCTGCTGGAGGGCAGCTGCCTCCTCAAGAGTTTCGACAACACGGCAATGAGTCACGTGAGGATAGTGGAATAAAACCGTAAAATGCGTGCTCCTCTGTGAACATAGATCCTGAAAGCTTCGGAATATCTGAAGCTAAGTCTGCGAGTAGATGACGTCGGTCGAATAACTACATCTCTTAGGCTCCGATCGTATGTAAACGCAGCTTTGTAACTAGATACATTTGGAACAGACTACCTGAAAGTACGCTCACAACTAACCGTAGCTCCTCACAAATAGGTTGGCCAAAGCCGTAATCACAGTTACAAACGCCCATAACCAGCGATAACAATTGGGTCATATTCAGCACTACCAGGAGCTATTACATAGTTGTGACTAGTTACCGCGTCTAGCTAGTAGCTGTGAAGAGGAACCAAAGCTAGTTATCAACTACAAAATAAGTGTGATAAACCCTAATCACAACTAGGAAATTACCACAGTGAATGAACTAATACGTAGCTAGTGATAACTAATACCTTAGTTCTCTTTTCAAGTTCGTTTATTTGTTTAGAGAGAGAGAAACCGAGCACGTGAGCAGGGGAGGGGCACAGAGAGAGAGAGAGAGAGAGAGAATTCTAAGTAGGTTCTGTACTGCCAGCATGGAGTCTGATGTGGGGCTCGAACTCGCAAACCATGAGGTCATGATCTGAGCTCAACTGACTGAGCCACACACGGGCCCCTGTAATCGCAGTTCTGACAGTAATTAATTATGGCTGACATTAACTGTGAGAACTGTAAGTGTTTGAAGCACAAAAATTGGCCTGAATTTGTCACGAGGGTAAATAAGAGAATCTACATAGAGGCCTCAAGTCTGTTACCCAGTGTATACATAAGCACTTTGGAAATAGGATTTCTCGTTGGTCTTACTCTTTTATCTGTACTCATTTTTTTTCACATAACTTCTGATACAGAGCAGTGGAGGCACCTGGGTGGCTTCAGGAGGTTAAGTGTCCAACTCGTGGTTTTGGCTTCAGTCATAATCTTGCGGTTTCGGGAGTTCGAGCCCTGCATCAGGCTCTGTGCTTGTAGCATGGAGCCTGCTTGGGATTCTCTCTTCCCCCCGCTCGCTCTCCCCCACTCCCCCTCTCCCTCTCACTCTCTCACTCTCTCACTCTCTCCTCTCTCCTTCTCTCCTTCTCTTCTCTCTTCTCTCTCTCTCTCTCTTCTCTCTCCCTCTCTTCTCTCTCCCTCTCTTCTCTCTCCCTCTCTTCTCTCTCCCTCTCTTCTCTCCCTCTCTTCTCTCTCCCTCTCTCCCTCTCTCCCCTCTCTCTCTCCCCTCTCTCTCTCTCCTCTCTCTCTCTCTTCTCTCTCTCTCCTCTCTCTCTCCTCTCTCTCTCCTCTCTCTCTCCTCTCTCCTCTCTCTCCCTCTCTCCTCTCTCTCTCTCCCCCTCTCTCTCCCTCTCTCTCCCTCTCTCTCCCTCTCTCCCCCTCTCTCTCCCTCTCTCCCCCTCTCTCTCCCTCTCTCCTCTCTCTCTCTCCCCCTCTCCCTCCGCCCTTCCCCACCTTGCACTCTCTCAAAATAAACTTTAAAAAAAGATACAGAGCAAGGAAATAATAACGAGATACGTAATAGTACCTCACTGCGTGTCACTGATCTCTTTGGGACTTGTTTGCTGAATGGTAAACAGCCTACCTGTTGCTGCGTGTGCTAAGTATGCCACCTGAGTCTCAGTGGCGGATGTGAATAATGTGGGGAAAGGGTCCAAAGAGTGACTGTTTGCAGATGGTTGTCTTCACGCATTTATTGACATTCAGGGTCCTGGAGAACTGGCACGTTTCTTCCTGCTCTGAATCAAGTCAAATTTTTGCCTTGGTAAAGAAGAGCGTGTGTCCACACGTGCGTCAAGCTTTGCCGAGGGAGGACACGTGAAGCCTCATGCAGGTTGATGGCTTCAAGAGGGAGTGACAGTCCGATTCCAGTCTTGACAAGAGCCGGTCCGGGGTAAGGAATCTACTCCCATTTTCTCACGACAGCCTCAGGTTCAGATGGATCCAGGGAAAGTGAACAGAACAGGCCTGGGCCTGAGAATGTAAAGTTTGGAAACTACACTTCAACAGTCAGACTCCCAAGGGAGGGTAGAGGAAATCGTGAGCTGATAGGAGGGAAAAAGGATAGCCGTGGGATCTAAACTCATTTCTTGTCTGGAATTCATCAGAGAGAAGTTAAAATTTCAGTTTCCTCCAAGGTATGCAGAGGAAATTAAAGTTCTGTCCTCCCCGTCTCGAATGTGTCTCTATTTCGCATTAGGGCATTTTGGATGTCTTGACACCGTTTTCTGTGTACGTGGCTTGATGGGATTTGAGGGGAAGAGATGTGGGTGTGTCTGCTGGTTTTGTTTTCTTACGAAGCAAACCGTTTTAAAACTTGCATTCCTAACAGCGCGAAAACCTTACAGGTTAGAGAAGATTAAGATAATTTTCAGCAAAAAAGACAACATAAATGAATTTGTTCACCCGAAGTCCTCCCAGTCGTCGAGGCAAACGTAGAGGAGGTGAGGGTATCCTCATCAAGAGAAGGAGAAGGCAACGGGCCAGCACCGTCCAGAGTACGGAAAAATGTTGGGTACAGTCATCGTGATGTGGGGAGAGAGACGAAAACCACGTGTGAGAGGGAGAGGAGGACTGGGCAGGTCCCCCGTACTGAAGCCATGCTGTGTGCAGTTCAGTTCCCTGCCCGGAAAGGTGCCAATCAGCCGATCACATGTAATTGATGTCTCTCTAGGTACAACCACATTTGTGGTGGCCTTCAGAACAGTGATGGGGATGGAGAAGCTTCTGTTCTTGATCTGCATGCCGTGGATTCGGGAGGGCCCTGGCACCCACGTGGGGCTCAGACATCGCCAAGTTGACTTGACTTGTCCATTCCTAACTGTGAGTGCCCGCTGACAGGAGGGAATGAAAATACTTCTTAAAAGAAGAAGGAAGCACAGAAATAAGCTCGTTCTCTCTGGGGCCACATAATCAGGTATCATTGAGTGCCTCGGGGTTCTTCGTAAGATTCTTTTCAGACCGAAGAGATGACTCGAGGAACTACCCGGTTCCTTCTGGGTCCCCCTGATCACCTGGGTAAACCTAAAGCAGGGGAGGGGATCCATACCGAGGGAGATCTGTATATTGGAGGCAAGCGTGGGACGGTATTCTTTAGCGTCCTGGAAAAATGTTGAGCGAAGTCCCCGCGATGTGGTAGGGTTATGCTGTATGCAGGGCCCTGCCCGGAACGGCGCCCTTCACGTGGACAGTGTGTAGTCGGTGCCCCTCGGGATAGAGCGATGCACTTCAAGAACAGCATGCGTGGTGGCCTTTCGACTGGGATGGTGGTAGACGAGCCAGTGTCCTCGTGCCGCCTGCCTTGAAGTGAGGAGGGCCCTGGGAGCCCCCTGAGTCTGCACAGTCATCAAAGTGATTTCGGTGTTCTGTTCTTAACAGCGTGAGCGCTCAAAGCTTGGAGGTGGTGAAGATGACTTCGTCAAGAATAAGCGAAAGCGGGAACACGCTGGTACTCCTCGGGCCCTCCCGATGCTTCAGAGAAGCATCATGTCAGGGCGTGCCTGCTGAGGGACAGACACAAGTTGGAGGGTAGCGGTGGGGAATTGTCTGGGATTATGAGACCTTTAGTATGGTCAGCAGGATTTGGTGGAGACCGAGAAGAAAGCTCGGTTTAAGAACGCAAGGGCAAACGGGCTTGGATCCGTACTGTGTGCGGAGCCCTGCCCAGAAAGGGGGTCGTCGCATACACTAACCTGTGGTTAGTGACTGCCTTCCTGGGAAGAGCAACTGCCTTCCTGGGCAGTAGGTGGCCCACGGGACCGTCCTAGGGCCAGAAGGTGCACGCGATCCAGAGCTGCCTCCCTGAAACCACCCAGGAGGCCTTTGTCAGCCAGCTGGTTCCGAGCGCAGGTCTCCAGACGGTTTTGGCGTTCGTTCCTGACCTCGTGAATGCCTCCGGGTTGAAGGAGACGAAGATGCTTGGTCATAGAGGGAGAGACACCGGAACCAGCTGATGGGCACCCAGTCCTCCTGATCATTCTGGCAAATTGGAGCCGATGAGGAGGTCCGCACAGAGAGAGACGCGAGTCGGAATGAAGCGGGGTGGGCTCGTTTACGGTCAGGAAGCCTCTCGTCGGAGCGTCATCATCCTACAGTGGGTAGAGAAATGAAAGCCGCATCTGGAGAGCAGTCTGGTGTTCTGGGAGAGTCCTCCCCCTCGGAGCCGTGCTGTTTTGCGGTGCCCTCCCGGAAAGGTGCCGTCGCTCTGTGCCTTGTGAAAGTAGTGCCTGAGCGATGATCGAGGACAAAGAGTTCTGTGATGGCCTTTGGATACACGGTGAGGATGGGGACGTACGGGTCCTTGATTTCCCTACTGTGAACTCGGGAGCCCACCCGCAACGCGGAGACACTCTCGTGGTCTGAATGGTCTGATGGGTTCACAACGCGAGCGCTTACAGCTCAGTGAGCGTGAATGGTTTCCTTGTAGGAGAGAACACGGGAGTCGCCTTATTCTTCCCGTGTCGTCTTAATTTTACAGGTCGGTATCTGTCAGGTGAGAGGTTTCCCCGAGGGGAAGATAAAACTTGGCGGATTTGCATCTTGTAGGTTGACGGAAAAGTCAACGGATACGTTCGTCGTGCCGTGTGGTGGGTGGAGACGTGAAAGGTGTGTTCGACGGCGAGGACACGAGCGTGTCCCCCGTTTTGAAGCCGCGCTGCGTGTGATGCCCTCCACCGGAACGTGGGTAGCAGCTGCCTCTTGTGTTGTCGACGCCTCCGCAGAGCGGCGTTCAACAAGAACAGATTGCGGTGACCTTCCGACACGACGGCGGTCGAGCTGAAGGGGTCCTTGAGCTTCACGCGGTCAACTCCTGAGGCACTCGAGTGGCAGACGCCTGCGCTGAGGCATCGTCACCGTGACCTCGGTGATCCATCGCCAACCGTGTGGACGTTTAAGGTTAGAGAACGTGAGTGTAGAAGAGAACGCGGGAAGGAGCTCGTTCTCTGTGGGTCCTCGTAATCATCCGGGAAAACCGCGCGGGTGACCGGATCCCCACTGAAGGCGAGGTGCCAGCGGGAGGACGCAGGGTTGGAATTGGGCGAGGTTGTCGAATGTTCACGAAAGTCACCCCGAAGGGAAGGGGAGACCGATGGAAGCCACACCCGCTAGGGTGAGGCATCCTGGGCAGATGACCGACTGCGAAGTCCTGCCGTGTGCGTTACTCGCTCGCAAAGATGCTCCCGGTGCAGGCTTCGCGCAGCGTGCTCCTCTCTGGGTACCGTAATGGTCAGTAGGAACGGTGTTCTTGGGGACAGCCTAGTGACGGGGTCAGAATCGGTTGTGTTGTCGTTCGGCATATCGCGTGTTGTTACGGAGACGGATCTGGAATACGCGTGACGTGGTGCCCGTGACAGCGGGCCGGTCCTCTATATTGGGTCACGATGTGTGCAGCTCCTGACTCGCAGAGGGGTCCTCTCCTAGACCGAGGGGGAATTTGCTCCTTTTTGGGTAAAGCAACACTCCGGAACAACACGTGTGGTGACCCAAACTGGTGACGGGGGTGGAGACCTGCGTGTGCTTGAGGTGCCAGCCCTGGCCCAGGGGACCGGGCACACCTCTGGGTCTGATCTAAGGCGTCCTCGAGATGACGTCAGCGGTCCGTTTCTAACAACGGGAATGTGTACAAACTAGCGAATATGAAGATACTTCTTTTTTTGTTACTGTTTTATTTTTTTAATGTTTATTTTTGAGAGGGAGAGAGCGCGAGCTGGGGAGGGGCAGAGAGAAGAGGGAGACGCAGAATCCGAAGCAGGCTCCAGGCTCGGCTGTCAGCACAGAGCCTGACCTGGGGCTCGGACCCACGAACCGCGAGATCGTGATCTGAGCCGAAGTCAGACACTTAACCGACCGAGCTGCCCAGGTGCTCCTGTTATTCTTTTAGAAAGAGAGAGACGGAGTGTCGGTGGGGGAGAGGGACAGAAGGCGGGGGCGGAGGGGGGGGGGGAAGGGATGGAGAGAGAGAATCCTAAGCAGGCTCCACGTAAGAGTATCGATCCCACGATCCTGGGACCATGACCTGAGCCAAAATCAAGAGTCGAATGCTCAAGCGACTGAGGCCCCCAGGTGCCCCAAAGATCCTTCTAATAGAAGAAGGGAATACAGAAAAGATCCTTACTCTTGCAGGCCCTCCTCGGTACGTGGTAAACCTAGAGCCCCTGAGGGCATGCTCGCCAAGGGAATGACGTACACCGGATGGCAGTGCATCAGCATTGTTTACAACTAATGAAAAATACCGGGCCCAGTACTCATGATGTGCCGGAGAGGGAGACAAAAGCTACATTTGAGGGTGCAGGGGGACCGGGCAGGAACCACCAGAGGCACGCTGTGAGCAGTGCCCTGTCCAGAAAGGTGTTTCTCATATAGACAAAGTGTGACAGTGCCTTTCTGGATGGAGCAGTGCTCACCCAGAGCAACATTTGTGGTGGCTTTTGGCCAGTGATGGGGACGGAGTTGAATTCTTGGAGTCGTGTGCCTTGCATTCAGGAGTGTCCGCCCGTATCTTTGGCATCCCCGAAATGACGTCAGTGGTGCCTTCCCAGACACGAACGCCTACGGAGTAGTGAAGATGAAGACACTTTTATTTGTTTATTTTTAAATGTTTATTTACTTTTGAGAGCGTGAGCAAGGGAGTGGCGGAGAGGGGCACAGAGGATCCGAAGCAGGCTCCGTGCTGACAGCAGAGAGCCCGACGCGGGGCTTGAACTCAAAACCTGTGAGATTATGACCCAAGCCTAACTCAGACGTTTAACTGACTGAGCCACCCAGCCCCCCGCCCCACACAATGATACTTTCTAACAGGAAGAAAACATATAAACAGACTTGTTCTCTCTAGATCCTCATATTCTTCTGGTTAAATGCAGAACAGGTGAGGGACTCCCACTAGGGAGGAATCCGTGTGGGAAGGCAGTGAGTCCTAATTTTCTAAGTTAAAGGCCTTAGTGTCTTCCTTGCAATACGGTTGAGACTGAGCAGAGTGAACACGAGAAGTACAGGGGACCTGCACTTCTCTTCTCCTTTGAGCCATGCTGTCTGCGGTGCCCTATCCAGAAACGTGTCAGACCGTGTGTTAATAGCACCTGTCTGCGTGAGGCACCCCAAAAAACATTTGTGGTGGCCTTGAGACCAGTGGTGGATTAGAGAAGCACGTGTCTTTGAGTTTCTGCCTTGAGTGCAGGAGGGGGCTCTCGGGGTGTGATCTGGGCATCCTCAAGATGACTTCAGTGTTCAGTTATTCACAGTGTGAACATCTAAGGTTTAGAGAAGATGGAAATATTTCCTTGTAGAAGTAGACACGTAGTTACAGTCCTGTTTCTGGGACCTCTGAGTCGTGCAGGGAAGTGCACAGCACGTGTAGGCATCCACACTGAAGGAAGGACGCGAGCTGGTGCATACGTGCATACTGGCCAGCATTGTCTGTGTCTTTGAGAATTCTTGGGTACAGTCCTCCTCGTGATCGGTTTTGGGGGGGCAGGAAAGCTATACACGAGAGTGCATAGGGGCGCCGGGCAGGACTGACTTTGAGCCGAGCTGTGTTCAGCGCCCTACTTGGAATGGTGCTCGTCACATACAGGAAGAGTAATAGTGCTTCTGAAAGTTGACTAATACCCACTAAGGACATTTGTGGAAACCTCAGATTCAGTGACGGGGATGGAGGTGCCTGTGTTCTTGAGCCGTGTGTCTTGAACCCGGGAGGGCAGTGGCAACCTGCTGGTTGCGATCTCCGGTTCCTTCAAGATAATTCTAGTGGTCCATGGTGAATAATGTGAACGCCGAACGTGGGGAGAAGGGGAAGACGGTTCGTAGTGGAAGAAGAGAAGACTGGAACGAGCTTGTTCTCTCTCGGTCCTCCTTCCCAATCCTCTGTGGTCACACTGAGTTCTTGAGGGGATCCTCACTGAGGGACACCTGCAAGGAGAAGGGCCTTAGGTCGGCATGGTGTAGCTTGATGGGAAAACCTTGAACGCTCCTCGTGATGTTGGGAGGGGTGAAAGCTATGTTTCTGGGTACAGGAGGTACTGGGTAGGTTGTCTCCTTAGAGCCCCACTGTGTGCACTTCCCAGAGACCTGCCGATCGCTTAGACTGCCTATCAGGACCGCCTCCGTAGGCGTCGTGACTACCGAGGACGGGAACGTTTGCGTTGGCTCTTAAACACACATCTCCTTCCCATCACTGGCCTGTTTCCAGTTGTACTCCTTGATGTTGGGAGCTCTCCGGCAGCCACCTGGGTCTGCTCTCAGGCCTCCTCCCGATGATTTCAGTGGTACACCCCTGACGACGTGACCCCAAGACGCTGAGATTTGAGCAGATGTAGAAAGGTCCTTAGGGGAAGCGGAAGCTGGAAGCATCTTTGTCAGCGCGTCCTCATAATTGTGTTCGTAATTGTCGAGAGGTCGAGGTTTACTCTTGTTGGGAATTTTGCAAGTTGCAGGTAGTGGGTTGGCCTGTTGTAGGCCTGTAGCAGTCTTGGGTGCAACACGATGATGCAGTGGGGAGAGAGGGAAAACTTCATTTCAGGGTTAACAGGGGGCTCGAGTGGATTCTCTGACATGAGCCATGCTGTATGGAGTACGTGAAGCTCTACCACGACAGTATTTCTGGTGGACCAGTCCTATGGGGATGCAGATCCTTGAACCATCTCCCTTGTCATCGACCTCAGAAGGCATAGGGAGTACCTGTGTCTCAACGGACATTTCCTCAGTATAATTTCAGTGGTTCATTCCTAACACTTAGAGATCGTCGTGGACGGAGATCCTTCCTGACAGCGGAAGAGAACAGAGAAACGGTCCTTTTTTGCTGTGGATCCTCCCCATCATCCATGTCAAGGTAAAGGAGGTGAGTGGACCCCTGCCAAGAGACGTCTGTGAGTTGGAGCACAGTGTGTGAGGGGTGTCCTAGGGATCAGGAACAACGTGCGGAGCGGTGGTGCTGATGAGGGGAGAGAGATGAGAGGGTGTGAGGGTGTGGGCAGGTCCTCCTTGGAGCCATACCGTATGCGGTCCCTCCAGAAAGATGTCATTTAGGCAGGCGAAGGGTCATAGGTGGCCCCCTGTGTTGAGTAAATTTCAGCAAGCACGACATTTGCGATAGCCTACAAAACTATGGTGGGGAGAGAGAGAGACCCCCGTCACCTTCCTTCAGCTGTCTGTCTGTCTGTCTGGAACAGAGTTGGGCCCTGGTAGTGGCTCGTGTCTCTGATGACCCTGACACGGTTTCAGCGGCCCATTCCTTACATTGATGGGAACACCTGCAGGTTAAAAAAAAAAAAATGAATGTATTTCCCAATAAGCGAATGGAACACAGAAACAAGGTTGTTCCCTGTGGATCCTCAACTCCTCCAGGTGAAGGCGGAGAACCCAAGGGATCACCGCTGAGGGAGGTGTGCACGTTAGAGGGCAGAGGTTTGGCGTTTTCTCGGGTTCTGGGGAAACAGGTGGCTCATTCCGCCTGCTCTGGTGGGGCGAGAGAGAGAGAGAGCTACCTTTGTGAGTATGAGGGGGACTGGGCAGGGTCTTCTGGGTGAACTTGGCAGGATCTTCTCGGTGAGCCAAGCACGGTGAGAGGCCCTACCCGCCTAGCCCGGTGCTCATCACTTAAGACTACGCTTTAGGTGCCCCCGTCTCCGTAGAGTAACGCTCAACAAGGACGACGTCGCGGTGGCCTTCGGATCGGTAACGTGTATAGAAGTTCTCTCATCCCTGTGCTCTCTTCCTTGAACTCGGGAGTGTCCCTGTCAGCCAGCCGGGATCTGAGGCGTCCTCGACCTGATTTGAGAGAGAGAGATTCCCGACAGTGTGAATACTTAGATGTTGGGAGAATCTACGACACTTCCTAGGAGAAGAATGAGCATGGGACGGACGACCCCTCTTGTTTGTCTCTGCATCCACATAATCACCCGGCTGATGTAAAGGAGGGCACGCGATCCGGATTGACGGAGGTTCGTGTCACTGGGGGGAAGTGGGTCAACGTTGTTCAGTGTGATGGAGTCCTGTCAAATACAGTCACGGTGGAGTGGTGGCGAGACACAGGAAAGCCACATTGGACAGTTGAGTGGCCACCGGGCCGGCCATCGACCTCGACGCACACTGTGTGCAGCACCCTGCCCGGAAATGCACGGATTACGTGGTCTGTGTGTAGTCCGCGCATTTCCGGGTAGAGCGATGCTCTACAAGCACAGCGTTGGTGGTGGCGTTGGGACCAGTCACGATGGAGGCCTGCTGTTTCCTGGTGCTGTCTGCGTGGAGCTAAGGAGTGAGTGCCCTGGGAGACACCTGGATCTCCGCCATCCTCAAGGTGATTTCAGTGTTCCGTTTCTTTTTTTTTTTAAATTATTGTTTCTTTATTGTTGAGAGAGAGCGAGCGAGAGACAGAGCTCGAGCAGGGGAGGGGCGGAGAGAGAGGGAGACACAGAATCCCGGGCAGGTTCCAGGCTCCGAGCTGTCAGCACAGAGCACGATGTGGGGCTCGAGCTCCCGAACCGTGAGATCGTGACCTGAGCCGAAGTTGGACGCTTACCCGACTTTGCCACCCAGGTGCCGCACAGTGTTTCCTTTCTGACGATGTGAACACCTCAGAGAAGAGAAGATCATACTTCCTTTTTGAAGAAGAAAACACGGGGCCAGGATTCTGCTCTGTTGTCTCTCCTGCTCATGGAGGTCAACACAGGGAGGTGAGGGGTCTTACTCCTTAAGGGAAAGCATGAAGTCAGAGGGCAGCGATTAGGCATTTTGTAGAGTTATGAAAACTTTGTGTGTCAGTTCCTCCTCCTGTGGTACGCAGGGCAGAGAAAAGTCCCTTTCTCAGTGCAAGGGAAACTGCTCTCCTCTCCCCTCTGAGCCATGCCGAGCGCAGTGCCCTGCCTCACGGGTGCCGATGACGCGTCATCGGCACCCGTCTGGGTAGAGGAACAATCCGCAAAGATACCGACACAGAATTGTTGACTGTGTCCTTCAGGTCGGCGTTTGGGGCAAAGATGCTAGTGTTCGAGCTCAGAACTTGGAACCGGGAGGCCCCTGTCAGCAACCTGGGTCAGATGGGAGGTACCCTGAAGATGACTTCGGTGTCCGTTGTTATCCGTGCGAACACCTGTAGTTCAGAGGTGAGGAAGAAACTTCACGAAGAGTGAGAAAAACCAAGAGCGGGCTTCCCTCTGGGTCCTCCGCATGCCCTGCACAAACGTAGAGAAGGTGAGCGCATCCCGCGAGGGAGGGATACGACTGGGAGACAGCGCGCTGCGATGGTGTCCGACCGCGCAGACGTCTCGAGCACAGCCCTCGCGATCTGTGGGGGGAGAGAAGAAAGCTCCATCGAAGCCTGTAAGGGGCGTTCGGCCGGTTTTCGTCCGTGATCCATGCTGCGAGTGGCGCCCTGCCCGGAACGGTGGTCGTCGCCAAGAAGACCTCGTGACGTCTGCCTGTGTGGGTGGGCCACCGCTCACCGGGGCGTGTGCCGGCCTGCTGCACCGCGATGGGGCCGGAGGCGCACGCGACCCGGAGCCGCCTGCCTCGAACCCGGGAGGGCTTTGTCCGCTGCCCGCTTCCGAGCTTACGTGTCCTCAAGGCGCTCTCGCTCATACGCTTCCACGTTGTGATCTCCTCCAGCTTAGGGAAGAGGAGGATACTTGCGTACAGAAGAAGAAACGCGGGACGTGCCCTTCTCTCACTGGCTCTTCGTAATCGTCAAGGTAAACGTAGAACAAACGAGAGGATCCGTATTGAGGAAAGTGTGGGTGTCGGGGGTCCTTGGGTCAGACTTGGGTAAAGAACGGAACAGTCTTAGGTACGGTCCTTATGATATAGCGGGTAGAAACCTGAAAGGTATATCAGAGAGGAGGCAGTGACCTGGGGTGGCCCTCCACCTTGGAGACCTGCCGGCGCCGTGCCCTCCCCCGAAAGGTGCCGATCCCTTGACGCTTTGTGAAATCAGCGCCTGTGTGCGTAATGATCGAGAGGAAGAATTTTTGTGACGGCCTTTGGATCCATATTGGGGATGGAGATGCGTGGGTGTTTGCTCTCCCTGCCACGGACTCAGGAGGACGCAGGCACTGACCTGGCACGCCTGGGCGTCCTTGTCGTGTTGATCGAAGCGTTCTGGTGTTCACGGTGTGAAGACACGGTGTGCGGGTGCTTCTTTATAGAAGGGAACCCAGTTACCTTCTCCTCTCCTCTGTGTTAGGATCACCGTCCTGGTCAACATAGAGCACGTGCGTGTGCGAAGTTCCCCACCGAGGAGACGACGCACGTTGGGTGCGACGGCTCGGAAGTTCCTAGGTGAGTGGAAGATCACGGTCTCGTCATGATGCGTTGGGTAGGGAGATGAAGGCTGCATCGGACAGCGAGAAGGACTGGGCGTACCCTCCAATTCGAGGTTGTGCTCGTGCGGCGCCCTTCCCCGAAAGGTGTAGCTCACTTGGCTTATGCGTGCTACGTGTCTGTTGATAGAGTGACGCTCCGTGAGAAGCAGGAGTGTGATGGCCTTGGCACGTGATGGTGATGGAGCTGCAGGTGTCCTCGATCTTCGTGCAGTGAACTCCTAAGGTCCTCTGTAGCCACCCGGCCTCAGGCATTCTCGGAGTGATTCCTGTGATGCCTCAAGAACACTGTGGACACCTGAGGTCAGAGGAGATGCAGCTCCTTTCTAACTGTAAAAGGGAACACGGGAAGAAGTTTGTTCTCTGTGGGTCCCCATTATTTAACGTAAACAGTTAGCAGGTGAGGGGATACGTAGAGGAAGGAAGTCACCAGGCTACGAGCATTTGCTTTCCATTGTCAACGTGTATGTAAAATCTTGGGGTGAGCACTCATAATGAGTTGGGGAAAGACAGGAGAGATACCTTCCGAAGGAGAAGGGCACTGGATAGGTCACCTGCTTCGCTGTTTGTAGCATCCAGCGCCTTATCCAGTAGGGTGCTGATTACTGAGGGTTCATGTTTCTGATTGTCGTTTGGGTAGAATAATGCTCACCGAGAGCAACCTCTGCAGTGACCTTTAGACCGGATATACAGACGGAAATGCCTGTGTCCTTGAGCTACCTGTGCTGAATGAATACTTGAGGCCGTGACGGCAACCCGAGTGTGGTCTCGGACACCCAGAGGATGATTTCGCGGGTTTCATTCCATACCATGCGACCACCTTCAGGGGAGATGACGAATAGACTTGCCGGTAGAGGAGAAGACAAGAAGAGGCTTGATCTCCTGGGGTCTTCTTCATCCAGGTGAAGGTAGGGAACCTGTGGGTGTTGTGAAGGGAAGGATCCAGATTGGAGAGCTGTGGATTAGCATTCTTCGTTTTAGGGAAAACCTGGGGGTGTCATCGTAATGCCTAGGAGGGAGCGGGAAGGTGTCGGTACTTGGCCAGTTGTAACGGTTGTGTCTCTTGGTATATGGTGCTGCCCTACGAGACCATGAATGTTGGTGTTATCGGGACCGCTGATTTTAGCGAGCGTGTTTTTCTCCTGAATCTGCATGTACCGAATGCAGATGATACCTGTGAGCCACAGCGCTCCATTGCTAACGAGGCGAACACCTGTAGCGTACAGGAGGGAAAGATGCTCCTTTACGGAACAAGAGACGCCCATTAGTCTTGTTGTCTCTGAGTATTTGTCATCCTCCACGTAAACGTAGGACGTCGGAGGAGGGGAAACTCACTTCGGGAAGATTGCCGTTAGGAGGGAAGCAGGCTGGCGTCCTGTAGGGAAGCGGGAAAGTTTGGATACGGTCGCGACGATTGGCCGTGTTAGAAGTGAACGCCGCGTCTCAGAGTGCAAGGGAGTACAAAGTACGTTCTACGTCGTGCCATGCCGTGTGCAGTGCCCTACCCAGAAATGTGCTGATGACCTGGGCTGGGTTAACAGTGTCTCTCTGGGTCGAATAATGTTCAACAGGAGCGAGCTCTGTGGTGGCATTCAGATGGGGGCTGGGGGTTGGGGGTTGGGGAGGTATCTGTCCTTAATGTGGCTTTTTTTGAACCCCGAGGAGTATTGCTTAACACCTGTTTCAGATAACAGGTTTTCTCAAGGATCCCATGGTCCGGTCTTGAAAATGTGAATACCTACAGGTTCGAGAAGATCTTGTGAGGAGAAGAACCGAACGGAAGATCAGTCGTCTTCTCACTGGGACCTCATAGTACTCGTGGCAGATCCAATGTAGATGGAATAGGAGGTAAGGGGATCCCCACAGGAGGAGGAATACGAGTCAAAGAGCTGTGTGTCTGCCCCGTCCGGACTCCGGGAAAACTGTCGGGAACAGCCATCATGAAGTATTAGGGAGAGAGAGAAACGTTAGATTTGTGAGGCTGTGAGCCTTCCAGGTGGGCCCATCCACCTTGAAGCCATGCTGTGCGCAGTGCCCTACCTAGAGAGGTGCCACTTACATAGACTGAGGGTAATCGGCACCCCTCTAGGGAAGGTAATGCTCAAGAAGAACAAGGTTTGTGGTAGCCTTCCTAGTTGTGATGGGGGGGTGGGATGGAGACACACGTCTCCTTGAGCTACCTGCCTTAAAGTAGGGTCATGGTAGCCACCTGTACCTCTGGCATGCCCCAGACAGTTTAGGTGGTTGATTCCGTACAATGTCGTGATCGTCTACGGAACGGGAGAAAAGAATTTATTTCGTTAATACAAGAATAGACAACTCGGCACAAGCTTGTACTCCGTGGGTCCTACTAATCCTCCAGGTAAAGGTAGACCGAACGAGGCCAAGATGACGCAGGGAGGTTTGGAAGTTTCTATTTTCCTGGGTTATGGGGATACATTTTGTCGTCTTGCTGTGGTGGGAAGACCGAGAACGGTACAGTTTTGTAATCGAGGTGGACTTTGTAGCATCTCTCTTTTGAGACCTGGATTTTGAAGTGACCTACCCACCCAGAACAGTTCTCACCACCGCCCTGGTAAAGGAACACTCGAGAATCACACTGATGGTGACCTTCTGACCCATGATGGCTTTGGAAGTGCAAAGGTCTGCCAAAGACGACTGGGTGAACAGTTAGGGCCCTGGACCCTCCTCCTTGATCGCAAGGATTTTCATGACGATTTCAGTAGTACTTTTGTAACTGTGTATCCATAAACGTTAAGAGTAAAGATCGATCCTTTCTTATAGAAGAGGAATAGGAATAATTTTGTTCTCTGTGGGTCCTCGTTATCCTACAGCCGAGGGGATTTCCACTGAAAAATCTTGGAAAGGTAGAGGGCGGTATGCTGGTAGTGTACATAGTTATGGAAAACTAAGGCTACGGTGCTCTCGATAGCCAGAATTAAGGGATGAAAGCTGCATTTGAGGGTAGGGGGGTGAACAGGCGGGTCCTGCACCTTGAAGCCAAGCTGTTCAGAATCCCGTGTCCGGATGGTACAAATTGCTTAGCCCAGTGACTTTCAGGGTTGTAGAGAGGTTCCAAAGAAAAGCAACTGGTATTCTTTAGACTAGTGATTTGGAATCCGACGCGTGAGTTCTTTGGCTGCCTGCCTTGAACTTCTGAGGGCCCGGCAAGCCACCTCTCCGAGATTTTGGTGGTTTGTCCCTACGTGTGTGAACACGTGCAGCTTTGAAAAGAAGATACCGCCCTATAGAGGAAGAGACCTAGAAGAAAGCTTGGTCTGAATATTCCTACCAGTCATCCCAACGAACCCAGAGAAGGTAAGGGATTCCATGCTGAGTAAAGGTGCACATTAGACGTCATCGTCTTGCCATAGCCAAGCATGAAATAAAAATCGTGGGTGCTGTCATCATGAGGCAGTGGGATGCAGATGGGAGGTACGTGCGTGAGCGTGAGCGGTCCCCTGGACAGCAGCATCTGGATCGCGCCTGATGTGTGCAGTGCCCTACCTGGGAAGGTGCTAACTCCCTAAGATTAAGAGTGACTAGTGCCTGCCTGGGTAGAATAATGCTCACTAGAAAAACATTTGTGGTGCTCTCCGGAGCGGTGACCTCTTGAGAAGGAGGTGTATTTGTCTTTGAGCTCCCTGCCGTGGACCTGGCAGGTCCCGGCAGGCATAGGGGCGTGAACTCTGCATCGTCAAGATGACGTCAGTGGTCAGTTCCCTGTGACGTCCGTAGAAACAAATAGGAAGATACTTACTAATAGGATATGGGAAGACAGATCCCACCCCGTTCTCTCCGGGTTATCCTCCACACCGTGGAGACCTGGAGAGCGGGAGCGGATCACCACAGGGGGACCGGTGCAGGCTGGAGGTCAGCGGGTGAGCGTCGTTCACGACTGATGAACGGTTCTGGGCACCGTCCTCACGGTGTGCCGAAGAGGGAGGACAGAGGTGCGTGTGGGAGCAGAGTGGGTTGTGTGGGGCCTCCACCTTGATCCCGTGTGGGCGTCGCCCTGCCCCGAAACGTGCTGGTCTCGGAGCCTGTGTGTGGTCTGTGCCTCTCCGTGTGGAGTGATGCCCTCGCGAGGGTCGGCGGCACCTCCGGAGCTGCCGTGTCTGGCGCTGCCTGCCTCGCTCGGGGGAGCGCCCCGCCCCGTGGCAGTGCCCGGGATCCGTCGTGCTCGATGTGACGGGACCGATCCGTTTCTTCAGGGGAGCAGACGGCGACCGGTCTGATAGACGAGGACGCGGGAGCAACTTTGTCGGTCTCCTCCTCTTCCAGGTAAGCTCTGTGAGGGAAGGTCGGGGGACGGGGGTTCAGTGTTTTCCAGGGCAATGGGGCTTTCGTCGGTATAATCCTCGTGACGTGGTGGAGACAGACGCCTGAGGAAGACTGCGTTTCCGAGCTCGTGGGTGCTGGCCAGACCCTCTCCTCTGAGCCGTGCTGAGTTCAGGGCCCTGCCCCGAAAGGTGCTAGTAGAGTAGAACAGGTACTATTAGCACCTGACTGGGTAGAGTCCCAATCGGTAAAAACGTCGGTGACGTCTGTCCGGTCGGTGACGGGGAAGGAGACGCTCGTGTGTCTGAGGTTGTGCACTTGAAACCAGCAGGCTGCTGACGGCCACCGGGGTGAGTTCTCAGACGTGCTTAGAATGATTTTTTTATTTGAGCGTAATCGACCACGGCCTTACATCGGTTTCGGGTCTAAAATGAGTCATTTGAGGAGTTTAAGGTACGTTCGCCACTGGCGTGGCTCCCATCCTGTCTCCGCATACGTGGCTAGTGCAGTATCTTCGAGACGATTTCGGTGTTCCGTTGTTAACAAGGAACACCTAAGAAGCTCCGGAAAGCAGGAGACGGGAAGAAGGTGGTTCTCTGTGGGGACGTCCCCCTAAGCCTCCGGCCGAGCACCGTCAGGGGAGGGCATCCCCCCGCAGGCCCAGAAGCACGTTGGAGGGCAGCGTGTCGGAACGGAATAGGACGATGGGCGGGTCCCACGGGTTTGTGGGCAGAGAGGAGAAAGCGCCACGTAAGAACGCGAGGGGATCGGACTGGTGCCGAGGGCGGATCCGTCCTGTGTGCGGAGCCCCACCCGGAAAGGCGGTCAGCACGCGGACTGACTTGTGGCGACCGCCTGCCCGGGTGGACCGACCGGCACCGACACGCAGCGGCCGGCGCTACCGCCTGTCGTGGGCCTCGCGGTGCAGCTGTGTACCTTGAACACGGGCGTGTCTATCACCTACCCGGTTGTGACGTCATGCATCCCAGATACGATTTTGTGTTCCGTTCTTGATCTCGTGGCTGCGTTCCTGTTACGGAAGGTGAAGATGCTTCGTCGTACGAGAAGACCGCTGGGCACAGGCCTGTTCTCAGTGGGTCCTCTTAGTCATCCCGGTAAATGGAGAAACGGGGGTCTCCGCCCTGATGGAGGTGTGGAAGTTGGAAGGAAGTGGGTCCAAATTGGTTTTGTTCCGGAGAAATCTGGCCGACAGCTGGACGTGGTGGGGAGAGACGTGGAAGCTGCGTGTGAGAGTAGAAGGGGGAGCGGGGCGGTTGTCTGTCTCGAGCAGTTCTGTGCGCAGTGACGTGTCCAGAGAGGTGCCAACTACATACGTAAAGTAAGGGTGATCGGTGCCTGCCCGGGCAGAGTGTCGCTCACTAGAGTGGCGTTGTCGGTGTCCTCAGAGACGGTGCTTGCCGGGCGGCGGGGTGCGTTTGCCCTTGAGCAGAGTGCCTTGAACGGAGGAGGGCCCTGGCCGACTCCTGGGTCTTCTCTAAGTTCTTGAGATTTTCTCAGGTTCTATTCCTGACAACGCGAACACATAACGTTGGAGAAGACGAGCATCGGAGAAGGATACTTGGAGAAAGAAGGGAATGACGGAGACGCCCTTTTCATCTCTTGCAGGTTCGTGTCCGTAGCCGGCCAGCCCAGAGCCCGTGAGGGGGGATCCCCACGGACGTAGGTACGCAGGTAAGAAGACCGTCGGTCGTCGTGGTTTACAACGAGTAAGAAACATGGGGCACGGCGGTCACGATGTGCCGGAGAGGGAGACGAAAGCTACGTGTGACGGTGCGGGGGACCGGGCGGGAGCTACCGGAGGCGCGCTGGCCCCCGAATGTTGCCGGCCACGTAGTCGAAGCGTACCGTGCCTCGTCGACGGAGCAGTGCTCGCCCGGGGCAACGTTCCCGCTGACCTGGCCGGTGAGGGGGATGGAGGTTTCGGTGATTTTAGGGCCGTGTGCTTTACGGGCGGCCGTGCTCCGGGAGGCCCCCTGCGTGCAAGGCGGCCCCCCGGTGATGTGTCGTGTGTGCCGAACGCCCGTGAACACCTGCAGGTCAGAGAAGGCGCGGGTGCCTTTTGCGACCAGAGCACAGAGAAGGGAGCGGCTGCTGTCGGGAGCATCGTGACCGTCCGTGTAAACGTCCGGCAGGAGGAGGATCCGCTCCGAAGGCGGTCTCCGAGCCGGAAGGTCGGCAGTCGTCGTCCTCTAAAGACGAGGGGAAGCGGGCAGTTACACTCCTCACGGCGAGGTGGGGGGAGAGCCGAAAGCTCCATCTCAGAACGTGAGGGGGACGCCGCAGCTCGTCCGCTTTGCTCGGTGCCGAGTGCGGGGTCCAGTCGGGGGTGAGCCGGAGGCTCAGACTGCTGGAGACGACGACCCGTCTGGGCGAGTGACCCCGTGAAAGTAACACATCTGGGGTGTCCTTCGGGCCAGCGACGGGTTTAGGGATGCACGGGTCTTCGGCGCCTCGGACGCAGGAGGTCCCCGGCGGGCACGTTTGTGTGGCCTCCGGCATCCCCGCGACGGCTCCAGCGGGCCGTCCGAAAGAATGTGAATGCAAACAGACTTGGGAAGACGAAGACCCTGTGAGATGGAGAAGAGAAGGCGGGAGCGCTCCGTTCCTCGGTAGGGCCCGTGTCTCACCCGTGTGAACGGGAAGAGCTCCGGGTCACACACGAGCGAGGCTAGCCGTGGGGAAGGCCCCGTGTTCGCGTTGCGTGTGATCAGGACGCGGTCTCGCGTTCGGTCAGCGCGATCCGGGGGCCGGGAGACGAAGGTGCGCGGGAGCCAGCGAGCGAGATCAGGCCGGTCGCCGCCTGGAGCCCGTCCGCGAGCAGTACCGCGTCCGGGAAGGTGCCGGTCGCGTAGACCAGGCGTCGCGGTGCCTTTTGTGGCAGAGTATGGCCCATCCCTAGCCGCCTCGGCGGGGTCCTCGACTTGGTTGTTGGGGAGGGGGTGGGGGTGTCCGTGAGCGGCCCGAGTATATCCCCAGGTGGTACCGGGAATCGTCCGCTCCAGATCTTGGGTTTCCTCAAAGGGATCTCGCTGTCCGTTTCTTACAGGGTGAATTCCTACGCGTGGAAGGAGCGGAGATCCTTCCTGGCAGAAGCAAACACGGGAAGCGTCTTGTGCTCTCTGGTGTTTAATGATTTTCCGGGTAAATATGGAGGCTTAATGGGATCCCTACCGAGGGAACGATCCATGATGGAAGGCAGTGGTTTGTCACTTTGTTTTACCGGACCGTCTAAGGGACGTTCCTCATTACGTGGTCTGTATCGATGTGAGCGCTCTCTCCATCCGAGAGTGCCGTGTGGGGATGGGCGGGGAGTCCCTTGAGCCACGCCGTGTGCGGGGCCCTACCCAGAGAGGTACTGATTATAGATGCTACACGTAACGGTGCCTGCCTGGGTAGTGTAATGTTCCACAAGGAGAATTTTCCACTTGCCTGTGTCCCTCGATGGGGCTGGAGGTTCCCATGTTCTTGAGGTGCCGGTTCTTGAATCCAGGAAGGTCCTGGCAGGCACTCGTGTATTATCTCAGGCAGGGACGGCGACAGAGACGAGATCATCTCAGTGGCTGATTCCTAATGAGCTGAACAGCTGAGTGTTAGAGAAGGTGAAGACACTTACCTGTTTGTTTGTTTGTTTGTTTGTTTGTTCTTACAGTTTATTTATTTTGAGAAAGAGTGAGAAACCGCCAGTGGGGAGAATCAGAGAGAGTGGGGCGGAGCGGGGGGAGGGATTTCAAGCGGGCTCTGCGCCTAAAACAGAGAGAGCCTGACGTGTGGGGCTCATCCCCCAACTGAGAGATCATGACCTGATACAAAACCAAGAGTCAGCTGCTTAACTGACAAGGCCACTGAGGCGCCCCAAAGACACTTCTGCATAGAAGACGAGCACTGAGGAACACGCTCTTCTCTCTGTGTCCTCATAGACAACCAGAAAACGTAGACCAGGTGTGTGTGAACCCCCCCAAATGGAGGGACGCGAGATGGCATGCACTGTATCTACAGTATCTTGGGTCCTAGAAAAATCTTGGGTGCAGCCGTCCTGTTGGGTTGGCGAGACCAGTGAAAGCTGGATTTGATAGTAAGAGGTGTCCGGGGCCCGTTGTCCCTGTGGAGGTGATCTTGTCTGCACTACCTGGCCATAAGGATGTCAGTGACTTAGGTCTTTTGTAGTCAGTGGTTTCCTGGGTATAGGGCTGGTGCAGAGGAATGTTGGGCGTATCCTTCAGTGCGGTAATGTGGCTGGAGACACGTGTGTCCTTGAGCTGCCTGCTTTGAACACATGGGGGCCTCGCAGCCACCTGCAGGCATCCTCACGTGATGTTAGTGTCCCCCCGCCCTTCCCCGATAATCGGAATACTTAAAAATTCGGGAAGATGAGGATACTTCCTAATAGAGGAAGAGAATCGAGTAGCAGATTGAATCTCTGGGTCCTCATAATCATCCAGGTGAAGACGGAGAAGGTCAGGGATTTCTTAACGCACATTGAGTGATGTTGGCGGATGGTAGGTTGCCATTGGGTAGGAGCGAAGGACGTTCCTCATCGCGGTCATCGTAAGGTGGCGGGGGTGACGTGAAAGCTGTATGTGAGAATGGAGGGGGCGCTGGGTTGGATCTGTCTTGAGTCACGATGTGTGTAGTGCCCTATCCAGGTAGGTGCCGATTCGATTTCCATCTGGGTCTTCGAAATCCTCCAGGAGAACATAGGGCGACGGGGCTGCCATCAGACAGAAGTTTGCCTGTTTCGGTCACGAGTTGGACTTTTCTGGAATTGTGGAGACACCTTCGGTAGAGACGTGGTGGCAGAGTGGTTTTGATGAAAAAGGTGCATTTGTTCGTGCCATTGGTACCCGGCAGATCATTCAGTAGGAGGGTACTGTTCGTGCAGTTTTACCCAAGTTGGACCCCGGGACCTCCAACCACCATACTTTCCCAGCATGGTTCCTCTCACTTCTTCTACATTCACCTTGATGATTATGAAGAACCGGTGAGAAAACAGCGTGTTCCTGTGTTTCTTCTTCTATAAGGAAGGGGCCTCCTCTTCTCGAAGCTGGAGGCGATTGCAGTGTGAAAGTGTGCAAGTGTCCGCGACGAAAGCTCTGTTGGCGTGTGGAAGGGGTCTGGACGGCATCTGTTTGGAGCCACGAGTGTGTGCAGTGCCTTGCCCAGAAAGGTGCCGATCACACAGACGGTGTGTGATCAGTGCTTCTCTGGGTATAGTAATGCTCACGTTAAGCAGCGTTTGTGTTGTTTTTTAACTCGCCGATTGGCACGGAGGCGCATTTGCCCTTGCGCTGACTGCCTTGAACATGGCGGTGCCCCGGCCGATATCTGGGTCTGCTGTCACGTATTATCAAGAGGATTTCGATGTCGCATTCCTAACAGCGTGAACACCTCCAGAGAAGAGAAAGTAAAGACGCTTGCTAAATGTACAGGATAACACAGATAAAGGTGGTGTTCTCGGAGCCGTCAGATCATTCAGGTCAAGGTAGAGAAAGAGTGTGGCACCACTGAGGTAGGTATGAAGTTAGTCGTTTTCTAGGGTCATGGTAAGATCTTGGATATATATAGGCAGTATGACCTGGGGACGGAGAGAGTTGAAACAACATGTGAGAGTCCGAGGAGGACCGGGCAGGCCCCTCCCTTGACTCCTTCTCTGTGCGGCGTCCTACACGAAAACGTTGATCACTTGGAGTACGAGGTAGAAGCACCTGTATAGGCAGCGTGACGCTCGAAAAGAGCCAGGTGTTTTTGATTGCAAGTTTGTTTATTCTGAGAGCGGGGGTGGGGGGGGGGGTGGGGGGGGTGGGAATCCCAAGCAGGCCCAGAGCCGTCCGCACAGAGCCTGACACCGGGTCGACCCCACAAAATGGTCAGATCATGACCTGAGCCCAAATCAAGAGCCAGGTGCTTAAGTGACTGAGCCACCCAGGTGCCCCAAGAACAAGGTTTTTTGGATGGGGGTTGGAATAGTGAGGAGATAGAAACTCACGTCTTTAGTCGTAGGCCTAAAACTAGACAATACTGTCATCATCTAGCTGGGTCTGGTCATAATTTTCCTAAGACAGTTTTAGTCCTCTATTCCTAACGATGTGAGTACTTTTGTAACAGATGAAGAGAGCACAGGAACAAACTTGTTCTGTGGGCCCCATAATCCTAAGGTAAACTCTGAGCTTCTGAGACCGTCGTCACTGAGGGAAAAATGAAATGTGGGGGTCGTGTGTCAGCACTTTCTGGATTCATGGAAAACTCTTGGGGACACTCGTCATGATGTGGTGGATAAAGAGATGAAAGTTACATTGGAGAGGATAAAAGGGAGCGGCCGTGCCCTCCACGCTGGAGCCATGCTGGGTTTCGTGCCCTGCCCCTTAAATGTAATTTCTTTGCTTGTGCGAAATTTGCTTTTGCGTGGAAACGAATGGTATAATAGTACAGTCACTGATGTGTCTGTCACTACGTTCCAAAAACACTTAGCATGTATTTTCTCACTCATTTTTAACACCAATTTTATAATTAATAACAATTTTACATGCTGAACTGTGGTGAGGATGAATTTAATTTATGAATAAAAGCTAAGCACTGAGATTGGCATGTAGGTTAGTATTAAGCCAGATAATTTAATGTCCAATTGGTTTCCATACAGCACCCAGTGCTCCTCCCCACAGGTGCCCTCCTCAATGCCCATCACCCGCTTTCCCCTCCCCCACCCCTCATCGGCCCTCTGTTCTTAGCATTTAAGAGTCTCTTATGGTTTGCCTCCCTCCCTCTCTGTAACTCCCCCCCCCCCCATGGTCTCCTGTTAAGTTTCTCAGGATCCACATATGGGTGAAAACAAACGGTATCCGTCTTTCTCTGCCTGACTTACTTCACTTAGCATAATACCCTCCAGTTCCATCCACATTGTTGCACATGGCCAGATTTCATTCTTATTAATGTTTAATAATTACGGCTTTATTAACATTAAACTTTAAAATCATTTTCATTCAGGTAGGAAGCACTGATGCGAACATAAGTGGGAGACTTGCTCGTGTTATTTCTCCTAAGAAAGCGAGGATTGAATACTCACTTCAGGTTCTTTGTATTAATTTTTAATGATAAATTCTGTTTTCGTTCACAGTGACTAATGAATGTAGGGGAGATATATATACGTATATGTATATATATATAGACAGCTTATTTTTGTTGAGACAGAGCAAGCTGCGGAGGGTCAGAGGGAGAGAGAGAATCCCAAGCAGGCTTCGCACTGTCAGTGCAGAGCCTGTGCAGGGTTTCGATTCACGAAACCGTGAGATCATGACCTGAGCTGAAGTCAAGAGTCGGAGGCTTAACCAACTGAGCCACCCAGGTGCCCCATATTATTTGTGTGTGTGTGTGTGTGTGTGTGTGTGTGTGTGTGTGTGTGTGTGTGTGTGAATATCTCTAGCCATTTTCAGTCTGGTGTACCTTAATATTCAAATTCATTTTTTCCTATTAAACATATACTGTGATGTTTAATTTCATGTCATCTTAGCTAGCTAGGCAGGTGATACCCAGTGTTGGGTGCAACACAAGTAAAGATGTTGCTGGGAAGGTATTTTGTCCGTTGAGATTAACGTTTAATCAGTGGACTTTAAATATAACACATTACCTTCTGTAACCTTCTGTAACGTGGATGAGTCTCACCCAATCAGTTGAAGGCCTGGTCCCCCAAAGAAGAGAGAAGATAATTCTGCGTTTAGACAGCATTTATTTTTTTAAAAATTTTAATATTTATTTACTTTTGAGAGAGAGAGAGACCATGTGAGTGGGTAAGGGGCAGAGAGAGAGGGCGACAGAGAATCTGAAGCAGGCTCCCGGCTCTGAGCTGCCAGCACATAACCCCAGGTGGGGCTTGAACTCCGAAACCGTGAGATCATGACCTGAGCTGAAGTCGGACGCTTAACCGACTGAGCCACCCAGGCGCCCCTCAAAATGTATTTAAATAGGGGCACCTGGGGAGCTCAGTTAAGTAACCGACTTGATTTTGGCTCAGGTCATGCATGAGCTTGGAGTTCATGAGTTCAAGCCCTACATGGGGCTCCATGTAATAACAGGGAGCCTGCGTGGGATTCTCTCTCTCTCTGTCCCTCCCCCGCTCATGCTCGCGCTCGCTCTCTTTCCATAATAAGTTAGAAGTCTAGTTTTTATGTTCTTTGGGAAACCCATATTGCTTTTCTATAGATGTCTGAAAAGAAAGCTAAGTTGTATGTAGCGATCGTCTTTTTCTATTTTGGTTGTCTTTTTATTTTCATCATAAATACTGACTGATACTTAACATTTTTTAATATTTATTTATTTTTGAGAGAGCAAGAGAGAGAGAGATCGTGAGTGGGGGAGGGACAGGGACAGAGACAGAGACAGAGAATCCGAAGTGGGCTCCAGGCTTTGAACTGTCAGCACAGAGCCCAATGCGGGGCTCGAACTCCCCAGCCGTGAAATCATGACCTGAGCCCAAGTTGGACGCTCAACCAACTGAGCCATCCAGGAGCCCCAATACTGAATGATTGGGAAGTCTTGGTCAAGGTACATGCCGATTTTTGTATATTACCTTTTGCCCCACCACCTTACCTCTTCATTAATTTTCAGATGATACTATTTGGATGAGAAAACTTTCAGTATTTCTGAAGTAGATCTTTTAGAATTATCTTACCACACAATCCCCCTGGTAAATGCTTTAAATCATAATAACAAAAGGCAAACGGCATCTTCCTTTTTGTGGGCTTTGCCTTTCTTCGCATCTTCAATTCTTGTAAGAGTTCGTTTTACTCTGAAACTGAGCCCTAGAATCATGCTTTCGGAAGACTTGTATCCTTCTTAGTACATTTTTCATGGCATTTCCCTGAAAAAAAGGCTACCTAGAGAACTTTGGGTATGAGTAAAAGAATTTTACCTCATGTTCAAAATTTCTGAGTGAATATACTTCTTGATATGTCAAATAGCAAATAGGAAGTCTGTCTGTCATATTTAAATGGTATTTAGTAGGTATAGCATTTGTTACTATGTTACAATGATTTCTTTTGCATTTCTGTGGCTGAATTTTCAGGTTCTACATTTCCTACACATTTCCTGAATTCTTCATTCATTTTTTAAAATTTATTTATTTTTGAGAGAGAGAGAGAGAGAGAGAGACAGAACATGAGTGGGGGAGGGGCAGAGAGGGAGGGAGACGCAGAATCCAAAGCAGGCTCCAGGCTCTGAGCTGTCAGCACAGAGCCCGACGCGGGGCTCAAACTCGTGGACCACGAGATCATGACCTGAGCCAAAGTCGGACGCTTAATTGAGCCATCCAGGCACCTCCCTTAGTTCTTTTTAAAAAATGTTTATTTATTTAGAGAGAGAGCTTACAGAGGAGTGGGGTGAGGAGAAAAGAGAGAGGAGAGAGAGAATCCCAGGTGTCTGTCAGCTCGGGGCTCAATGCAGGGCTCAGTCTCACAAACCTCGAGATCATGACCTGAGCTGAAATCAAGAATTAGACGCTGCTTTTTTAAGTTTATTTTTTTTTATTTTGAGAGAGAGAGCACCCGTGAACGAGCAGGGGAAGGGCAGAGAGAGAGGCAGAGAGAGAGAATCCCAAGCAGGCTTTGCACTGTCATCACAGAGCCCGATCTGGGGCTCGAACTCATGAACCATGAAATGACCTGAGCTGAAGTCAGATGCCTAGCTGACTGAGCCACCCAGGTGCCCCTGTTTCTGGTCATTGCTCTTTTGTTACTAATAAGAAGAGTATCTTCAGTTATGTAACACTCATAAAATGTGGTGGGTGGTTTGCTTTTTATATATGTTGATATATATGCTGATTACTTTTTAATTTACATACTTTCTGGAGCACTCTGTGATGATCCGTGCAGATGAAGATCATTTATTTACAATGCAAACACTGGTTTACAGTGACCGAAGCCACATTGTTTCCAGTTTATCGAGTTCGGCCTCGGCAGTCACCTGCACCAGTAGACCTGCGGAGTACGAATCCCGAAACATGGGTGACAGTGTCACAATCAGTCATGTGGCAGGGGGACGCTTGTGTTCTGAGAAGAGCATCGTGCCGTCATGAATTCCAGAGTACTTTTCCTGCCAGTTCCTGGGTTGTCCTAGCACGTGTCTGAAGCAGAAAACTCTTGAGATAATTTGCTTTAAGGAAAGATAATTGAATAGTTATGGTGAATTATAAATAACAGAATTATCGAGCACCTCCTGTCTAGTAGATACAGTCAAATGTGAGGAACTGAATACGCCATAAGTGTTTTTTTCCCAGATGTGCCATAGGATGTCGCAATAGAAGAATACCTTTGTATTTGTTGTTTTTAAGGATCCAAAAGGATCTTTGTGTTTTCTCCCTAATCCTCATGACAAGTCTGTTGGTGAGTTAGTAAAAGATTCAGTAACACAGATTTCTCATGAGGGTGAATGAGAACCTCTCCCTAGAGGCCCCAGGTGAATTACCTGCAGGGAAAGTAAGAAGAGTACCATGTCATGTTTAAATGATAACTTGGTGACATACAAGTTTGTTTGTTTATTTAGGCGGGGGGAGGGGCCGAGAGAGAGAAGGGGACAGAGGATCCAAAGTGGGTTCCGCGTGGATAGCAGTGAGCCTGACGTGGGGCTCGAGCTCCCGAACCATGAGACCGTGACCTGAGCCGAAGTCGGACGCTTAACCAAGTGAGCCACGCGGGCGCCCCTAGGGTTTTCTGTTTTGATGAGGGGGTTCCTAAAACCATATGGAGGCAGTTTTCTCAAGACTGCGATTATTAGGATTTGTAGGTGGTTATACTGATTGTTAGGTTATTACTGTGAAAGGATGCAGACTAAAATCAGTAAAGGGAAAAGGGACGGGGCCTGATTTCCAGGAGCAGACAGGCATAAGCTTTCAGATGCCCCTCCCGGCGGAGGCACAAGGAATGTGCTTCATTCTCCCTGGAACAATGTGTGACGACACGTGTGAGCTGTTGCCAACCAGAGAAGCTTACCAGAGGCTGTGTATCCCGGGTTTTTACGGGGGATCAGCCACCTAGGCATGTAGCCCTTCCGTGACTGAACTTAGCTGTTCCACGTAGACCCTGCCCACGCAGCGAACACAGGTCGGCGCTCTAAATCGCAGCATTGGCATAAACCGTTCGGTCACACCGGTCCCGTGTTTGCAAAGACATAACGAAAATCCTCTTATCCGAACGTTTCCAGGGGTCAGACCAAGGTCCCGGGCGTCTGCCGAGGACCAGCGCCGGAGACGGCCTCTTCTGGAGTGTGTGCGGGACTTCAGCGACTCAGGCCTGCTGAGCTAAACCTTTCTCGCGCAAATCGTGATCGGTTTTGCGTTACCTTCATTTTCATTTTCTAAATGTACTTCCGAGATGTTTTTTCAGTTAATTCTCATGGCAGGTATTAGCTGTACGATTCAGTGCTTCTTTGATACATAGTTATGGTGTTAAGAATGGAAATCCCCATTAAAGTCCAAACTACCTTATCTGCCAGCTACATGATCGTTCTGCAGTTTCCTTTCCGTTATTTAGCTCCGCTCCTATTCTAAATACTGCTACGCATCTTCTTATCTCTCCCCCTACTTTTACGACACGTTCCGTTACCGCTCTCAGGAAACAGGGTACGGTTGTTGATTGTTTTGCACTTGCGTATTAGAAATCATTGTACTTCTATTTTATTCAATGTGCTTATTTACCAGAATGATTCATGGATATCTATGCCAAGGTAGGTGGTTTCTTTAGAATTCAAACATCAAAGCATCTGCAGACACCTGTAACGGGTAAGTTGTAGTAACCATTGTATGCTAGTGATAAACTTGATTCTGTCCATCCAACCTTGAAAATAGACACAGGGGCACCCGGATGGCTCAGTTGGTCGAGTGTCTGACTCGATTTGGGCTCAAGTCACGATCCCAGGGTTGTGGGATCGAGCCCCGTAGCGGGCTGAGTGCTGGGTGTGGAGCCCGCTTAAGTTTCTCCCTCCCTCTGGTTGCCTGGGTGGCTTAGTTGGTTAAGGGTTGGACTTGCGCTCAGGCCATGATCTCACGGTTCGTGAGTGCAAGCCTCGCATCGGGCTCTCTGCTGTCAGCATGGAACCTGCTTCGGATCCTCTGTCCCCCCTCACTCGCTCTCTGTTCTTCCCCTGCTGGTTCTCTTTCTTTCTCTCTCTCTCAAATAAAGAAAATTCCCCCCCCCCTTTCTCCCTCCCCCGTTTCTCTCTCTCTGAAAAACAAAATAGGCACAATGAGAGAAATGTATGAAGACAAAGCCACCGGTGACATTTTTGGTGTTATCTAGAATATAGATATGTATATGCATATACATGCACGTATGTGCATATTCACACAACAAATCCTGTCAAAGTTGGCTCTTCTGTTAGTAATAGTAACCGGGATTTATATGACAAGTGCACTTGCCCTAGCCCTGTACTCTTAATACATGGAAAAGGAATCTCTAGCCTCTCAACATCTGTAGGCTTCTCTGTCCTCCAGGTGTTTACGGTCCGGCGAGGGAAACAAAGACGTCAGCACTCAGATACAAGCTAGAATGCACTTACGACTATACTAGACCTAGAGCCAAGGCCTAGTGAGAATACAGGAGTTGCAACCTGACCACATGCATCTTAGAAAGTGTCTCGGAGCAGGTAGGGTTTTCACATGAACTTGGCGAATGAATAGGAACCAGATGGGAATAGAACTTGTTGGCTGAGGTCTGCTTCCCTGCAGATGTGTCTTCCTTAGCACCTCTGAATTTGAGGGAGGTGTAAACGTCCATACAAGAGGGAGCACTGTTTTAAATGTTTACTCTTGAGAGAGAGAGAGAGTCAGCGGGGGAGGTGCAGAGAGAGAGGGGAGCAGGATCCGAAGCGGGCTCTGCACTGACGGCAGAGAGCCCGAGGTGGGGCTCAGAGTCACGAACCACGAGACCGTGACCTGAGCCAACGTTGGGTACTTACCCGACTGAGCCACCCAGGCGTTCTGGAGTGAGTACTGTTCTGAGGGTCAGGCAGGGTTGGTTCAGAGAGATTGGAAAGGAGATTGTCAGGTTTCCTTGTAGGTTTACCAGCCGTCTTTCCCTTGGGACCGAACAGGAGGTAAGGGTTTGGGGAGGAGAGCTGCCAGGAATAAATGTTTGACAGGTGGGTAGTACTTCATTGTCAGGTGGTCTTTGGAGCCTGAGCCCGACAGGCTGCTGGAGGGCAGCTGCCTCCTCAAGAGTTTCGACAACACGGCAATGAGTCACGTGAGGATAGTGGAATAAAACCGTAAAATGCGTGCTCCTCTGTGAACATAGATCCTGAAAGCTTCGGAATATCTGAAGCTAAGTCTGCGAGTAGATGACGTCGGTCGAATAACTACATCTCTTAGGCTCCGATCGTATGTAAACGCAGCTTTGTAACTAGATACATTTGGAACAGACTACCTGAAAGTACGCTCACAACTAACCGTAGCTCCTCACAAATAGGTTGGCCAAAGCCGTAATCACAGTTACAAACGCCCATAACCAGCGATAACAATTGGGTCATATTCAGCACTACCAGGAGCTATTACATAGTTGTGACTAGTTACCGCGTCTAGCTAGTAGCTGTGAAGAGGAACCAAAGCTAGTTATCAACTACAAAATAAGTGTGATAAACCCTAATCACAACTAGGAAATTACCACAGTGAATGAACTAATACGTAGCTAGTGATAACTAATACCTTAGTTCTCTTTTCAAGTTCGTTTATTTGTTTAGAGAGAGAGAAACCGAGCACGTGAGCAGGGGAGGGGCACAGAGAGAGAGAGAGAGAGAGAGAATTCTAAGTAGGTTCTGTACTGCCAGCATGGAGTCTGATGTGGGGCTCGAACTCGCAAACCATGAGGTCATGATCTGAGCTCAACTGACTGAGCCACACACGGGCCCCTGTAATCGCAGTTCTGACAGTAATTAATTATGGCTGACATTAACTGTGAGAACTGTAAGTGTTTGAAGCACAAAAATTGGCCTGAATTTGTCACGAGGGTAAATAAGAGAATCTACATAGAGGCCTCAAGTCTGTTACCCAGTGTATACATAAGCACTTTGGAAATAGGATTTCTCGTTGGTCTTACTCTTTTATCTGTACTCATTTTTTTTCACATAACTTCTGATACAGAGCAGTGGAGGCACCTGGGTGGCTTCAGGAGGTTAAGTGTCCAACTCGTGGTTTTGGCTTCAGTCATAATCTTGCGGTTTCGGGAGTTCGAGCCCTGCATCAGGCTCTGTGCTTGTAGCATGGAGCCTGCTTGGGATTCTCTCTTCCCCCCGCTCGCTCTCCCCCACTCCCCCTCTCCCTCTCACTCTCTCACTCTCTCACTCTCTCCTCTCTCCTTCTCTCCTTCTCTTCTCTCTTCTCTCTCTCTCTCTCTTCTCTCTCCCTCTCTTCTCTCTCCCTCTCTTCTCTCTCCCTCTCTTCTCTCTCCCTCTCTTCTCTCCCTCTCTTCTCTCTCCCTCTCTCCCTCTCTCCCCTCTCTCTCTCCCCTCTCTCTCTCTCCTCTCTCTCTCTCTTCTCTCTCTCTCCTCTCTCTCTCCTCTCTCTCTCCTCTCTCTCTCCTCTCTCCTCTCTCTCCCTCTCTCCTCTCTCTCTCTCCCCCTCTCTCTCCCTCTCTCTCCCTCTCTCTCCCTCTCTCCCCCTCTCTCTCCCTCTCTCCCCCTCTCTCTCCCTCTCTCCTCTCTCTCTCTCCCCCTCTCCCTCCGCCCTTCCCCACCTTGCACTCTCTCAAAATAAACTTTAAAAAAAGATACAGAGCAAGGAAATAATAACGAGATACGTAATAGTACCTCACTGCGTGTCACTGATCTCTTTGGGACTTGTTTGCTGAATGGTAAACAGCCTACCTGTTGCTGCGTGTGCTAAGTATGCCACCTGAGTCTCAGTGGCGGATGTGAATAATGTGGGGAAAGGGTCCAAAGAGTGACTGTTTGCAGATGGTTGTCTTCACGCATTTATTGACATTCAGGGTCCTGGAGAACTGGCACGTTTCTTCCTGCTCTGAATCAAGTCAAATTTTTGCCTTGGTAAAGAAGAGCGTGTGTCCACACGTGCGTCAAGCTTTGCCGAGGGAGGACACGTGAAGCCTCATGCAGGTTGATGGCTTCAAGAGGGAGTGACAGTCCGATTCCAGTCTTGACAAGAGCCGGTCCGGGGTAAGGAATCTACTCCCATTTTCTCACGACAGCCTCAGGTTCAGATGGATCCAGGGAAAGTGAACAGAACAGGCCTGGGCCTGAGAATGTAAAGTTTGGAAACTACACTTCAACAGTCAGACTCCCAAGGGAGGGTAGAGGAAATCGTGAGCTGATAGGAGGGAAAAAGGATAGCCGTGGGATCTAAACTCATTTCTTGTCTGGAATTCATCAGAGAGAAGTTAAAATTTCAGTTTCCTCCAAGGTATGCAGAGGAAATTAAAGTTCTGTCCTCCCCGTCTCGAATGTGTCTCTATTTCGCATTAGGGCATTTTGGATGTCTTGACACCGTTTTCTGTGTACGTGGCTTGATGGGATTTGAGGGGAAGAGATGTGGGTGTGTCTGCTGGTTTTGTTTTCTTACGAAGCAAACCGTTTTAAAACTTGCATTCCTAACAGCGCGAAAACCTTACAGGTTAGAGAAGATTAAGATAATTTTCAGCAAAAAAGACAACATAAATGAATTTGTTCACCCGAAGTCCTCCCAGTCGTCGAGGCAAACGTAGAGGAGGTGAGGGTATCCTCATCAAGAGAAGGAGAAGGCAACGGGCCAGCACCGTCCAGAGTACGGAAAAATGTTGGGTACAGTCATCGTGATGTGGGGAGAGAGACGAAAACCACGTGTGAGAGGGAGAGGAGGACTGGGCAGGTCCCCCGTACTGAAGCCATGCTGTGTGCAGTTCAGTTCCCTGCCCGGAAAGGTGCCAATCAGCCGATCACATGTAATTGATGTCTCTCTAGGTACAACCACATTTGTGGTGGCCTTCAGAACAGTGATGGGGATGGAGAAGCTTCTGTTCTTGATCTGCATGCCGTGGATTCGGGAGGGCCCTGGCACCCACGTGGGGCTCAGACATCGCCAAGTTGACTTGACTTGTCCATTCCTAACTGTGAGTGCCCGCTGACAGGAGGGAATGAAAATACTTCTTAAAAGAAGAAGGAAGCACAGAAATAAGCTCGTTCTCTCTGGGGCCACATAATCAGGTATCATTGAGTGCCTCGGGGTTCTTCGTAAGATTCTTTTCAGACCGAAGAGATGACTCGAGGAACTACCCGGTTCCTTCTGGGTCCCCCTGATCACCTGGGTAAACCTAAAGCAGGGGAGGGGATCCATACCGAGGGAGATCTGTATATTGGAGGCAAGCGTGGGACGGTATTCTTTAGCGTCCTGGAAAAATGTTGAGCGAAGTCCCCGCGATGTGGTAGGGTTATGCTGTATGCAGGGCCCTGCCCGGAACGGCGCCCTTCACGTGGACAGTGTGTAGTCGGTGCCCCTCGGGATAGAGCGATGCACTTCAAGAACAGCATGCGTGGTGGCCTTTCGACTGGGATGGTGGTAGACGAGCCAGTGTCCTCGTGCCGCCTGCCTTGAAGTGAGGAGGGCCCTGGGAGCCCCCTGAGTCTGCACAGTCATCAAAGTGATTTCGGTGTTCTGTTCTTAACAGCGTGAGCGCTCAAAGCTTGGAGGTGGTGAAGATGACTTCGTCAAGAATAAGCGAAAGCGGGAACACGCTGGTACTCCTCGGGCCCTCCCGATGCTTCAGAGAAGCATCATGTCAGGGCGTGCCTGCTGAGGGACAGACACAAGTTGGAGGGTAGCGGTGGGGAATTGTCTGGGATTATGAGACCTTTAGTATGGTCAGCAGGATTTGGTGGAGACCGAGAAGAAAGCTCGGTTTAAGAACGCAAGGGCAAACGGGCTTGGATCCGTACTGTGTGCGGAGCCCTGCCCAGAAAGGGGGTCGTCGCATACACTAACCTGTGGTTAGTGACTGCCTTCCTGGGAAGAGCAACTGCCTTCCTGGGCAGTAGGTGGCCCACGGGACCGTCCTAGGGCCAGAAGGTGCACGCGATCCAGAGCTGCCTCCCTGAAACCACCCAGGAGGCCTTTGTCAGCCAGCTGGTTCCGAGCGCAGGTCTCCAGACGGTTTTGGCGTTCGTTCCTGACCTCGTGAATGCCTCCGGGTTGAAGGAGACGAAGATGCTTGGTCATAGAGGGAGAGACACCGGAACCAGCTGATGGGCACCCAGTCCTCCTGATCATTCTGGCAAATTGGAGCCGATGAGGAGGTCCGCACAGAGAGAGACGCGAGTCGGAATGAAGCGGGGTGGGCTCGTTTACGGTCAGGAAGCCTCTCGTCGGAGCGTCATCATCCTACAGTGGGTAGAGAAATGAAAGCCGCATCTGGAGAGCAGTCTGGTGTTCTGGGAGAGTCCTCCCCCTCGGAGCCGTGCTGTTTTGCGGTGCCCTCCCGGAAAGGTGCCGTCGCTCTGTGCCTTGTGAAAGTAGTGCCTGAGCGATGATCGAGGACAAAGAGTTCTGTGATGGCCTTTGGATACACGGTGAGGATGGGGACGTACGGGTCCTTGATTTCCCTACTGTGAACTCGGGAGCCCACCCGCAACGCGGAGACACTCTCGTGGTCTGAATGGTCTGATGGGTTCACAACGCGAGCGCTTACAGCTCAGTGAGCGTGAATGGTTTCCTTGTAGGAGAGAACACGGGAGTCGCCTTATTCTTCCCGTGTCGTCTTAATTTTACAGGTCGGTATCTGTCAGGTGAGAGGTTTCCCCGAGGGGAAGATAAAACTTGGCGGATTTGCATCTTGTAGGTTGACGGAAAAGTCAACGGATACGTTCGTCGTGCCGTGTGGTGGGTGGAGACGTGAAAGGTGTGTTCGACGGCGAGGACACGAGCGTGTCCCCCGTTTTGAAGCCGCGCTGCGTGTGATGCCCTCCACCGGAACGTGGGTAGCAGCTGCCTCTTGTGTTGTCGACGCCTCCGCAGAGCGGCGTTCAACAAGAACAGATTGCGGTGACCTTCCGACACGACGGCGGTCGAGCTGAAGGGGTCCTTGAGCTTCACGCGGTCAACTCCTGAGGCACTCGAGTGGCAGACGCCTGCGCTGAGGCATCGTCACCGTGACCTCGGTGATCCATCGCCAACCGTGTGGACGTTTAAGGTTAGAGAACGTGAGTGTAGAAGAGAACGCGGGAAGGAGCTCGTTCTCTGTGGGTCCTCGTAATCATCCGGGAAAACCGCGCGGGTGACCGGATCCCCACTGAAGGCGAGGTGCCAGCGGGAGGACGCAGGGTTGGAATTGGGCGAGGTTGTCGAATGTTCACGAAAGTCACCCCGAAGGGAAGGGGAGACCGATGGAAGCCACACCCGCTAGGGTGAGGCATCCTGGGCAGATGACCGACTGCGAAGTCCTGCCGTGTGCGTTACTCGCTCGCAAAGATGCTCCCGGTGGAGGCTTCGCGCAGCGTGCTCCTCTCTGGGTACCGTAATGGTCAGTAGGAACGGTGTTCTTGGGGACAGCCTAGTGACGGGGTCAGAATCGGTTGTGTTGTCGTTCGGCATATCGCGTGTTGTTACGGAGACGGATCTGGAATACGCGTGACGTGGTGCCCGTGACAGCGGGCCGGTCCTCTATATTGGGTCACGATGTGTGCAGCTCCTGACTCGCAGAGGGGTCCTCTCCTAGACCGAGGGGGAATTTGCTCCTTTTTGGGTAAAGCAACACTCCGGAACAACACGTGTGGTGACCCAAACTGGTGACGGGGGTGGAGACCTGCGTGTGCTTGAGGTGCCAGCCCTGGCCCAGGGGACCGGGCACACCTCTGGGTCTGATCTAAGGCGTCCTCGAGATGACGTCAGCGGTCCGTTTCTAACAACGGGAATGTGTACAAACTAGCGAATATGAAGATACTTCTTTTTTTGTTACTGTTTTATTTTTTTAATGTTTATTTTTGAGAGGGAGAGAGCGCGAGCTGGGGAGGGGCAGAGAGAAGAGGGAGACGCAGAATCCGAAGCAGGCTCCAGGCTCGGCTGTCAGCACAGAGCCTGACCTGGGGCTCGGACCCACGAACCGCGAGATCGTGATCTGAGCCGAAGTCAGACACTTAACCGACCGAGCTGCCCAGGTGCTCCTGTTATTCTTTTAGAAAGAGAGAGACGGAGTGTCGGTGGGGGAGAGGGACAGAAGGCGGGGGCGGGGGGGGGGGGGGAAGGGATGGAGAGAGAGAATCCTAAGCAGGCTCCACGTAAGAGTATCGATCCCACGATCCTGGGACCATGACCTGAGCCAAAATCAAGAGTCGAATGCTCAAGCGACTGAGGCCCCCAGGTGCCCCAAAGATCCTTCTAATAGAAGAAGGGAATACAGAAAAGATCCTTACTCTTGCAGGCCCTCCTCGGTACGTGGTAAACCTAGAGCCCCTGAGGGCATGCTCGCCAAGGGAATGACGTACACCGGACGGCAGTGCATCAGCATTGTTTACAACTAATGAAAAATACCGGGCCCAGTACTCATGATGTGCCGGAGAGGGAGACAAAAGCTACATTTGAGGGTGCAGGGGGACCGGGCAGGAACCACCAGAGGCACGCTGTGAGCAGTGCCCTGTCCAGAAAGGTGTTTCTCATATAGACAAAGTGTGACAGTGCCTTTCTGGATGGAGCAGTGCTCACCCAGAGCAACATTTGTGGTGGCTTTTGGCCAGTGATGGGGACGGAGTTGAATTCTTGGAGTCGTGTGCCTTGCATTCAGGAGTGTCCGCCCGTATCTTTGGCATCCCCGAAATGACGTCAGTGGTGCCTTCCCAGACACGAACGCCTACGGAGTAGTGAAGATGAAGACACTTTTATTTGTTTATTTTTAAATGTTTATTTACTTTTGAGAGCGTGAGCAAGGGAGTGGCGGAGAGGGGCACAGAGGATCCGAAGCAGGCTCCGTGCTGACAGCAGAGAGCCCGACGCGGGGCTTGAACTCAAAACCTGTAAGATTATGACCCAAGCCTAACTCAGACGTTTAACTGACTGAGCCACCCAGCCCCCGCCCCACACAATGATACTTTCTAACAGGAAGAAAACATATAAACAGACTTGTTCTCTCTAGATCCTCGTATTCTTCTGGTTAAATGCACAACAGGTGAGGGACTCCCACTAGGGAGGAATCCGTGTGGGAAGGCAGTGAGTCCTAATTTTCTAAGTTAAAGGCCTTAGTGTCTTCCTTGCGATACGGTTGAGACTGAGCAGAGTGAACACGAGAAGTACAGGGGACCTGCACTTCTCTTCTCCTTTGAGCCATGCTGTCTGCGGTGCCCTATCCAGAAACGTGTCAGACCGTGTGTTAATAGCACCTGTCTGCGTGAGGCACCCCAAAAAACATTTGTGGTGGCCTTGAGACCAGTGGTGGATTAGAGAAGCACGTGTCTTTGAGTTTCTGCCTTGAGTGCAGGAGGGGGCTCTCGGGGTGTGATCTGGGCATCCTCAAGATGACTTCAGTGTTCAGTTATTCACAATGTGAACATCGAAGGTTCAGAGAAGATGGAAATATTTCCTTGTAGAAGTAGACACGTAGTTACAGTCCTGTTTCTGGGACCTCTGAGTCGTGCAGGGAAGTGCACAGCACGTGTAGGCATCCACACTGAAGGAAGGACGCGAGCTGGTGCATACTGGCCAGCATTGTCTGTGTCTTTGAAAATTCTTGGGTACAGTCCTCCTCGTGATCGGTTTTGGGGGGGCAGGAAAGCTATACACGAGAGTGCATAGGGGCGCCGGGCAGGACTTAACTTTGAGCCGAGCTGTGTTCAGCGCCCTACTTGGAATGGTGCTCGTCACATACAGGAAGAGTAATAGTGCTTCTGAAAGTTGACTAATACCCACTAAGGACATTTGTGGAAACCTCAGATTCAGTGACGGGGATGGAGGTGCCTGTGTTCTTGAGCCGTGTGTCTTGAACCCGGGAGGGCAGTGGCAACCTGCTGGTTGCGATCTCCGGTTCCTTCAAGATGATTCTAGTGGTCCATGGTGAATAATGTGAACGCCGAACGTGGGGAGAAGGGGAAGACTGGAACGAGCTTGTTCTCTCTCGGTCCTCCTTCCCAATCCTCTGTGGTCACACTGAGTTCTTGAGGGGATCCTCACTGAGGGACACCTGCAAGGAGAAGGGCCTTAGGTCGGCATGGTGTAGCTTGATGGGAAAACCTTGAACGCTCCTCGTGATGTTGGGAGGGGTGAAAGCTATGTTTCTGGGTACAGGAGGTACTGGGTAGGTTGTCTCCTTAGAGCCCCACTGTGTGCACTTCCCAGAGACCTGCCGATCGCTTAGACTGCCTATCAGGACCGCCTCCGTAGGCGTCGTGACTACCGAGGACGGGAACGTTTGCGTTGGCTCTTAAACACACATCTCCTTCCCATCACTGGCCTGTTTCCAGTTGTACTCCTTGATGTTGGGAGCTCTCCGGCAGCCACCTGGGTCTGCTCTCAGGCCTCCTCCCGATGATTTCAGTGGTACACCCCTGACGACGTGACCCCAAGACGCTGAGATTTGAGCAGATGTAGAAAGGTCCTTAGGGGAAGCGGAAGCTGGAAGCATCTTTGTCAGCGCGTCCTCATAATTGTGTTCGTAATTGTCGAGAGGTCGAGGTTTACTCTTGTTGGGAATTTTGCAAGTTGCAGGTAGTGGGTTGGCCTGTTGTAGGCCTGTAGCAGTCTTGGGTGCAACACGATGATGCAGTGGGGAGAGAGGGAAAACTTCATTTCAGGGTTAACAGGGGGCTCGAGTGGATTCTCTGACATGAGCCATGCTGTATGGAGTACGTGAAGCTCTACCACGACAGTATTTCTGGTGGACCAGTCCTATGGGGATGCAGATCCTTGAACCATCTCCCTTGTCATCGACCTCAGAAGGCATAGGGAGTACCTGTGTCTCAACGGACATTTCCTCAGTATAATTTCAGTGGTTCATTCCTAACACTTAGAGATCGTCGTGGACGGAGATCCTTCCTGACAGCGGAAGAGAACAGAGAAACGGTCCTTTTTTGCTGTGGATCCTCCCCATCATCCATGTCAAGGTAAAGGAGGTGAGTGGACCCCTGCCAAGAGACGTCTGTGAGTTGGAGCACAGTGTGTGAGGGGTGTCCTAGGGATCAGGAACAACGTGCGGAGCGGTGGTGCTGATGAGGGGAGAGAGATGAGAGGGTGTGAGGGTGTGGGCAGGTCCTCCTTGGAGCCATACCGTATGCGGTCCCTCCAGAAAGATGTCATTTAGGCAGGCGAAGGGTCATAGGTGGCCCCCTGTGTTGAGTAAATTTCAGCAAGCACGACATTTGCGATAGCCTACAAAACTATGGTGGGGAGAGAGAGAGACCCCCGTCACCTTCCTTCAGCTGTCTGTCTGTCTGTCTGGAACAGAGTTGGGCCCTGGTAGTGGCTCGTGTCTCTGATGACCCTGACACGGTTTCAGCGGCCCATTCCTTACATTGATGGGAACACCTGCAGGTTAAAAAAAAAAAAATGAATGTATTTCCCAATAAGCGAATGGAACACAGAAACAAGGTTGTTCCCTGTGGATCCTCAACTCCTCCAGGTGAAGGCGGAGAACCCAAGGGATCACCGCTGAGGGAGGTGTGCACGTTAGAGGGCAGAGGTTTGGCGTTTTCTCGGGTTCTGGGGAAACAGGTGGCTCATTCCGCCTGCTCTGGTGGGGCGAGAGAGAGAGAGAGCTACCTTTGTGAGTATGAGGGGGACTGGGCAGGGTCTTCTGGGTGAACTTGGCAGGATCTTCTCGGTGAGCCAAGCACGGTGAGAGGCCCTACCCGCCTAGCCCGGTGCTCATCACTTAAGACTACGCTTTAGGTGCCCCCGTCTCCGTAGAGTAACGCTCAACAAGGACGACGTCGCGGTGGCCTTCGGATCGGTAACGTGTATAGAAGTTCTCTCATCCCTGTGCTCTCTTCCTTGAACTCGGGAGTGTCCCTGTCAGCCAGCCGGGATCTGAGGCGTCCTCGACCTGATTTGAGAGAGAGATTCCCGACAGTGTGAATACTTAGATGTTGGGAGAATCTACGACACTTCCTAGGAGAAGAATGAGCATGGGACGGACGACCCCTCTTGTTTGTCTCTGCATCCACATAATCACCCGGCTGATGTAAAGGAGGGCACGCGATCCGGATTGACGGAGGTTCGTGTCACTGGGGGGAAGTGGGTCAACGTTGTTCAGTGTGATGGAGTCCTGTCAAATACAGTCACGGTGGAGTGGTGGCGAGACACAGGAAAGCCACATTGGACAGTTGAGTGGCCACCGGGCCGGCCATCGACCTCGACGCACACTGTGTGCAGCACCCTGCCCGGAAATGCACGGATTACGTGGTCTGTGTGTAGTCCGCGCATTTCCGGGTAGAGCGATGCTCTACAAGCACAGCGTTGGTGGTGGCGTTGGGACCAGTCACGATGGAGGCCTGCTGTTTCCTGGTGCTGTCTGCGTGGAGCTAAGGAGTGAGTGCCCTGGGAGACACCTGGATCTCCGCCATCCTCAAGGTGATTTCAGTGTTCCGTTTCTTTTTTTTTTTTAAATTATTGTTTCTTTATTGTTGAGAGAGAGCGAGCGAGAGACAGAGCTCGAGCAGGGGAGGGGCGGAGAGAGAGGGAGACACAGAATCCCGGGCAGGTTCCAGGCTCCGAGCTGTCAGCACAGAGCACGATGTGGGGCTCGAGCTCCCGAACCGTGAGATCGTGACCTGAGCCGAAGTTGGACGCTTACCCGACTTTGCCACCCAGGTGCCGCACAGTGTTTCCTTTCTGACGATGTGAACACCTCAGAGAAGAGAAGATCATACTTCCTTTTTGAAGAAGAAAACACGGGGCCAGGATTCTGCTCTGTTGTCTCTCCTGCTCATGGAGGTCAACACAGGGAGGTGAGGGGTCTTACTCCTTAAGGGAAAGCATGAAGTCAGAGGGCAGCGATTAGGCATTTTGTAGAGTTATGAAAACTTTGTGTGTCAGTTCCTCCTCCTGTGGTACGCAGGGCAGAGAAAAGTCCCTTTCTCAGTGCAAGGGAAACTGCTCTCCTCTCCCCTCTGAGCCATGCCGAGCGCAGTGCCCTGCCTCACGGGTGCCGATGACGCGTCATCGGCACCCGTCTGGGTAGAGGAACGATCCGCAAAGATACCGACACAGAATTGTTGACTGTGTCCTTCAGGTCGGCGTTTGGGGCAAAGATGCTAGTGTTCGAGCTCAGAACTTGGAACCGGGAGGCCCCTGTCGGCAACCTGGGTCAGATGGGAGGTACCCTGAAGATGACTTCGGTGTCCGTTGTTATCCGTGCGAACACCTGTAGTTCAGAGGTGAGGAAGAAACTTCACGAAGAGTGAGAAAAACCAAGAGCGGGCTTCCCTCTGGGTCCTCCGCATGCCCTGCACAAACGTAGAGAAGGTGAGCGCATCCCGCGAGGGAGGGATACGACTGGGAGACAGCGCGCTGCGATGGTGTCCGACCGCGCAGACGTCTCGAGCACAGCCCTCGCGATCTGTGGGGGGAGAGAAGAAAGCTCCATCGAAGCCTGTAAGGGGCGTTCGGCCGGTTTTCGTCCGTGATCCATGCTGCGAGTGGCGCCCTGCCCGGAACGGTGGTCGTCGCCAAGAAGACCTCGTGACGTCTGCCTGTGTGGGTGGGCCACCGCTCACCGGGGCGTGTGCCGGCCTGCTGCACCGCGATGGGGCCGGAGGCGCACGCGACCCGGAGCCGCCTGCCTCGAACCCGGGAGGGCTTTGTCCGCTGCCCGCTTCCGAGCTTACGTGTCCTCAAGGCGCTCTCGCTCATACGCTTCCACGTTGTGATCTCCTCCAGCTTAGGGAAGAGGAGGATACTTGCGTACAGAAGAAGAAACGCGGGACGTGCCCTTCTCTCACTGGCTCTTCGTAATCGTCAAGGTAAACGTAGAACAAACGAGAGGATCCGTATTGAGGAAAGTGTGGGTGTCGGGGGTCCTTGGGTCAGACTTGGGTAAAGAACGGAACAGTCTTAGGTACGGTCCTTATGATATAGCGGGTAGAAACCTGAAAGGTATATCAGAGAGGAGGCAGTGACCTGGGGTGGCCCTCCACCTTGGAGACCTGCCGGCGCCGTGCCCTCCCCCGAAAGGTGCCGATCCCTTGACGCTTTGTGAAATCAGCGCCTGTGTGCGTAATGATCGAGAGGAAGAATTTTTGTGACGGCCTTTGGATCCATATTGGGGATGGAGATGCGTGGGTGTTTGCTCTCCCTGCCACGGACTCAGGAGGACGCAGGCACTGACCTGGCACGCCTGGGCGTCCTTGTCGTGTTGATCGAAGCGTTCTGGTGTTCACGGTGTGAAGACACGGTGTGCGGGTGCTTCTTTATAGAAGGGAACCCAGTTACCTTCTCCTCTCCTCTGTGTTAGGATCACCGTCCTGGTCAACATAGAGCACGTGCGTGTGCGAAGTTCCCCACCGAGGAGACGACGCACGTTGGGTGCGACGGCTCGGAAGTTCCTAGGTGAGTGGAAGATCACGGTCTCGTCATGATGCGTTGGGTAGGGAGATGAAGGCTGCATCGGACAGCGAGAAGGACTGGGCGTACCCTCCAATTCGAGGTTGTGCTCGTGCGGCGCCCTTCCCCGAAAGGTGTAGCTCACTTGGCTTATGCGTGCTACGTGTCTGTTGATAGAGTGACGCTCCGTGAGAAGCAGGAGTGTGATGGCCTTGGCACGTGATGGTGATGGAGCTGCAGGTGTCCTCGATCTTCGCGCAGTGAACTCCTAAGGTCCTCTGTAGCCACCCGGCCTCAGGCATTCTCGGAGTGATTCCTGTGATGCCTCAAGAACACTGTGGACACCTGAGGTCAGAGGAGATGCAGCTCCTTTCTAACTGTAAAAGGGAACACGGGAAGAAGTTTGTTCTCTGTGGGTCCCCATTATTTAACGTAAACAGTTAGCAGGTGAGGGGATACGTAGAGGAAGGAAGTCACCAGGCTACGAGCATTTGCTTTCCATTGTCAACGTGTATGTAAAATCTTGGGGTGAGCACTCATAATGAGTTGGGGAAAGACAGGAGAGATACCTTCCGAAGGAGAAGGGCACTGGATAGGTCACCTGCTTCGCTGTTTGTAGCATCCAGCGCCTTATCCAGTAGGGTGCTGATTACTGAGGGTTCATGTTTCTGATTGTCGTTTGGGTAGAATAATGCTCACCGAGAGCAACCTCTGCAGTGACCTTTAGACCGGATATACAGACGGAAATGCCTGTGTCCTTGAGCTACCTGTGCTGAATGAATACTTGAGGCCGTGACGGCAACCCGAGTGTGGTCTCGGACACCCAGAGGATGATTTCGCGGGTTTCATTCCATACCATGCGACCACCTTCAGGGGAGATGACGAATAGACTTGCCGGTAGAGGAGAAGACAAGAAGAGGCTTGATCTCCTGGGGTCTTCTTCATCCAGGTGAAGGTAGGGAACCTGTGGGTGTTGTGAAGGGAAGGATCCAGATTGGAGAGCTGTGGATTAGCATTCTTCGTTTTAGGGAAAACCTGGGGGTGTCATCGTAATGCCTAGGAGGGAGCGGGAAGGTGTCGGTACTTGGCCAGTTGTAACGGTTGTGTCTCTTGGTATATGGTGCTGCCCTACGAGACCATGAATGTTGGTGTTATCGGGACCGCTGATTTTAGCGAGCGTGTTTTTCTCCTGAATCTGCATGTACCGAATGCAGATGATACCTGTGAGCCACAGCGCTCCATTGCTAACGAGGCGAACACCTGTAGCGTACAGGAGGGAAAGATGCTCCTTTACGGAACAAGAGACGCCCATTAGTCTTGTTGTCTCTGAGTATTTGTCATCCTCCACGTAAACGTAGGACGTCGGAGGAGGGGAAACTCACTTCGGGAAGATTGCCGTTAGGAGGGAAGCAGGCTGGCGTCCTGTAGGGAAGCGGGAAAGTTTGGATACGGTCGCGACGATTGGCCGTGTTAGAAGTGAACGCCGCGTCTCAGAGTGCAAGGGAGTACAAAGTACGTTCTACGTCGTGCCATGCCGTGTGCAGTGCCCTACCCAGAAATGTGCTGATGACCTGGGCTGGGTTAACAGTGTCTCTCTGGGTCGAATAATGTTCAACAGGAGCGAGCTCTGTGGTGGCATTCAGATGGGGGCTGGGGGTTGGGGGTTGGGGAGGTATCTGTCCTTAATGTGGCTTTTTTTGAACCCCGAGGAGTATTGCTTAACACCTGTTTCAGATAACAGGTTTTCTCAAGGATCCCATGGTCCGGTCTTGAAAATGTGAATACCTACAGGTTCGAGAAGATCTTGTGAGGAGAAGAACCGAACGGAAGATCAGTCGTCTTCTCACTGGGACCTCATAGTACTCGTGGCAGATCCAATGTAGATGGAATAGGAGGTAAGGGGATCCCCACAGGAGGAGGAATACGAGTCAAAGAGCTGTGTGTCTGCCCCGTCCGGACTCCGGGAAAACTGTCGGGAACAGCCATCATGAAGTATTAGGGAGAGAGAGAAACGTTAGATTTGTGAGGCTGTGAGCCTTCCAGGTGGGCCCATCCACCTTGAAGCCATGCTGTGCGCAGTGCCCTACCTAGAGAGGTGCCACTTACATAGACTGAGGGTAATCGGCACCCCTCTAGGGAAGGTAATGCTCAAGAAGAACAAGGTTTGTGGTAGCCTTCCTAGTTGTGATGGGGGGGTGGGATGGAGACACACGTCTCCTTGAGCTACCTGCCTTAAAGTAGGGTCATGGTAGCCACCTGTACCTCTGGCATGCCCCAGACAGTTTAGGTGGTTGATTCCGTACAATGTCGTGATCGTCTACGGAACAGGGGAGAAAAGAATTTATTTCGTTAATACAAGAATAGACAACTCGGCACAAGCTTGTACTCCGTGGGTCCTACTAATCCTCCAGGTAAAGGTAGACCGAACGAGGCCAAGATGACGCAGGGAGGTTTGGAAGTTTCTATTTTCCTGGGTTATGGGGATACATTTTGTCGTCTTGCTGTGGTGGGAAGACCGAGAACGGTACAGTTTTGTAATCGAGGTGGACTTTGTAGCATCTCTCTTTTGAGACCTGGATTTTGAAGTGACCTACCCACCCAGAACAGTTCTCACCACCGCCCTGGTAAAGGAACACTCGAGAATCACACTGATGGTGACCTTCTGACCCATGATGGCTTTGGAAGTGCAAAGGTCTGCCAAAGACGACTGGGTGAACAGTTAGGGCCCTGGACCCTCCTCCTTGATCGCAAGGATTTTCATGACGATTTCAGTAGTACTTTTGTAACTGTGTATCCATAAACGTTAAGAGTAAAGATCGATCCTTTCTTATAGAAGAGGAATAGGAATAATTTTGTTCTCTGTGGGTCCTCGTTATCCTACAGCCGAGGGGATTTCCACTGAAAAATCTTGGAAAGGTAGAGGGCGGTATGCTGGTAGTGTACATAGTTATGGAAAACTAAGGCTACGGTGCTCTCGATAGCCAGAATTAAGGGATGAAAGCTGCATTTGAGGGTAGGGGGGTGAACAGGCGGGTCCTGCACCTTGAAGCCAAGCTGTTCAGAATCCCGTGTCCGGATGGTACAAATTGCTTAGCCCAGTGACTTTCAGGGTTGTAGAGAGGTTCCAAAGAAAAGCAACTGGTATTCTTTAGACTAGTGATTTGGAATCCGACGCGTGAGTTCTTTGGCTGCCTGCCTTGAACTTCTGAGGGCCCGGCAAGCCACCTCTCCGAGATTTTGGTGGTTTGTCCCTACGTGTGTGAACACGTGCAGCTTTGAAAAGAAGATACCGCCCTATAGAGGAAGAGACCTAGAAGAAAGCTTGGTCTGAATATTCCTACCAGTCATCCCAACGAACCCAGAGAAGGTAAGGGATTCCATGCTGAGTAAAGGTGCACATTAGACGTCATCGTCTTGCCATAGCCAAGCATGAAATAAAAATCGTGGGTGCTGTCATCATGAGGCAGTGGGATGCAGATGGGAGGTACGTGCGTGAGCGTGAGCGGTCCCCTGGACAGCAGCATCTGGATCGCGCCTGATGTGTGCAGTGCCCTACCTGGGAAGGTGCTAACTCCCTAAGATTAAGAGTGACTAGTGCCTGCCTGGGTAGAATAATGCTCACTAGAAAAACATTTGTGGTGCTCTCCGGAGCGGTGACCTCTTGAGAAGGAGGTGTATTTGTCTTTGAGCTCCCTGCCGTGGACCTGGCAGGTCCCGGCAGGCATAGGGGCGTGAACTCTGCATCGTCAAGATGACGTCAGTGGTCAGTTCCCTGTGACGTCCGTAGAAACAAATAGGAAGATACTTACTAATAGGATATGGGAAGACAGATCCCACCCCGTTCTCTCCGGGTTATCCTCCACACCGTGGAGACCTGGAGAGCGGGAGCGGATCACCACAGGGGGACCGGTGCAGGCTGGAGGTCAGCGGGTGAGCGTCGTTCACGACTGATGAACGGTTCTGGGCACCGTCCTCACGGTGTGCCGAAGAGGGAGGACAGAGGTGCGTGTGGGAGCAGAGTGGGTTGTGTGGGGCCTCCACCTTGATCCCGTGTGGGCGTCGCCCTGCCCCGAAACGTGCTGGTCTCGGAGCCTGTGTGTGGTCTGTGCCTCTCCGTGTGGAGTGATGCCCTCGCGAGGGTCGGCGGCACCTCCGGAGCTGCCGTGTCTGGCGCTGCCTGCCTCGCTCGGGGGAGCGCCCCGCCCCGTGGCAGTGCCCGGGATCCGTCGTGCTCGATGTGACGGGACCGATCCGTTTCTTCAGGGGAGCAGACGGCGACCGGTCTGATAGACGAGGACGCGGGAGCAACTTTGTCGGTCTCCTCCTCTTCCAGGTAAGCTCTGTGAGGGAAGGTCGGGGGACGGGGGTTCAGTGTTTTCCAGGGCAATGGGGCTTTCGTCGGTATAATCCTCGTGACGTGGTGGAGACAGACGCCTGAGGAAGACTGCGTTTCCGAGCTCGTGGGTGCTGGCCAGACCCTCTCCTCTGAGCCGTGCTGAGTTCAGGGCCCTGCCCCGAAAGGTGCTAGTAGAGTAGAACAGGTACTATTAGCACCTGACTGGGTAGAGTCCCAATCGGTAAAAACGTCGGTGACGTCTGTCCGGTCGGTGACGGGGAAGGAGACGCTCGTGTGTCTGAGGTTGTGCACTTGAAACCAGCAGGCTGCTGACGGCCACCGGGGTGAGTTCTCAGACGTGCTTAGAATGATTTTTTTATTTGAGCGTAATCGACCACGGCCTTACATCGGTTTCGGGTCTAAAATGAGTCATTTGAGGAGTTTAAGGTACGTTCGCCACTGGCGTGGCTCCCATCCTGTCTCCGCATACGTGGCTAGTGCAGTATCTTCGAGACGATTTCGGTGTTCCGTTGTTAACAAGGAACACCTAAGAAGCTCCGGAAAGCAGGAGACGGGAAGAAGGTGGTTCTCTGTGGGGACGTCCCCCTAAGCCTCCGGCCGAGCACCGTCAGGGGAGGGCATCCCCCCGCAGGCCCAGAAGCACGTTGGAGGGCAGCGTGTCGGAACGGAATAGGACGATGGGCGGGTCCCACGGGTTTGTGGGCAGAGAGGAGAAAGCGCCACGTAAGAACGCGAGGGGATCGGACTGGTGCCGAGGGCGGATCCGTCCTGTGTGCGGAGCCCCACCCGGAAAGGCGGTCAGCACGCGGACTGACTTGTGGCGACCGCCTGCCCGGGTGGACCGACCGGCACCGACACGCAGCGGCCGGCGCTACCGCCTGTCGTGGGCCTCGCGGTGCAGCTGTGTACCTTGAACACGGGCGTGTCTATCACCTACCCGGTTGTGACGTCATGCATCCCAGATACGATTTTGTGTTCCGTTCTTGATCTCGTGGCTGCGTTCCTGTTACGGAAGGTGAAGATGCTTCGTCGTACGAGAAGACCGCTGGGCACAGGCCTGTTCTCAGTGGGTCCTCTTAGTCATCCCGGTAAATGGAGAAACGGGGGTCTCCGCCCTGATGGAGGTGTGGAAGTTGGAAGGAAGTGGGTCCAAATTGGTTTTGTTCCGGAGAAATCTGGCCGACAGCTGGACGTGGTGGGGAGAGACGTGGAAGCTGCGTGTGAGAGTAGAAGGGGGAGCGGGGCGGTTGTCTGTCTCGAGCAGTTCTGTGCGCAGTGACGTGTCCAGAGAGGTGCCAACTACATACGTAAAGTAAGGGTGATCGGTGCCTGCCCGGGCAGAGTGTCGCTCACTAGAGTGGCGTTGTCGGTGTCCTCAGAGACGGTGCTTGCCGGGCGGCGGGGTGCGTTTGCCCTTGAGCAGAGTGCCTTGAACGGAGGAGGGCCCTGGCCGACTCCTGGGTCTTCTCTAAGTTCTTGAGATTTTCTCAGGTTCTATTCCTGACAACGCGAACACATAACGTTGGAGAAGACGAGCATCGGAGAAGGATACTTGGAGAAAGAAGGGAATGACGGAGACGCCCTTTTCATCTCTTGCAGGTTCGTGTCCGTAGCCGGCCAGCCCAGAGCCCGTGAGGGGGGATCCCCACGGACGTAGGTACGCAGGTAAGAAGACCGTCGGTCGTCGTGGTTTACAACGAGTAAGAAACATGGGGCACGGCGGTCACGATGTGCCGGAGAGGGAGACGAAAGCTACGTGTGACGGTGCGGGGGACCGGGCGGGAGCTACCGGAGGCGCGCTGGCCCCCGAATGTTGCCGGCCACGTAGTCGAAGCGTACCGTGCCTCGTCGACGGAGCAGTGCTCGCCCGGGGCAACGTTCCCGCTGACCTGGCCGGTGAGGGGGATGGAGGTTTCGGTGATTTTAGGGCCGTGTGCTTTACGGGCGGCCGTGCTCCGGGAGGCCCCCTGCGTGCAAGGCGGCCCCCCGGTGATGTGTCGTGTGTGCCGAACGCCCGTGAACACCTGCAGGTCAGAGAAGGCGCGGGTGCCTTTTGCGACCAGAGCACAGAGAAGGGAGCGGCTGCTGTCGGGAGCATCGTGACCGTCCGTGTAAACGTCCGGCAGGAGGAGGATCCGCTCCGAAGGCGGTCTCCGAGCCGGAAGGTCGGCAGTCGTCGTCCTCTAAAGACGAGGGGAAGCGGGCAGTTACACTCCTCACGGCGAGGTGGGGGGAGAGCCGAAAGCTCCATCTCAGAACGTGAGGGGGACGCCGCAGCTCGTCCGCTTTGCTCGGTGCCGAGTGCGGGGTCCAGTCGGGGGTGAGCCGGAGGCTCAGACTGCTGGAGACGACGACCCGTCTGGGCGAGTGACCCCGTGAAAGTAACACATCTGGGGTGTCCTTCGGGCCAGCGACGGGTTTAGGGATGCACGGGTCTTCGGCGCCTCGGACGCAGGAGGTCCCCGGCGGGCACGTTTGTGTGGCCTCCGGCATCCCCGCGACGGCTCCAGCGGGCCGTCCGAAAGAATGTGAATGCAAACAGACTTGGGAAGACGAAGACCCTGTGAGATGGAGAAGAGAAGGCGGGAGCGCTCCGTTCCTCGGTAGGGCCCGTGTCTCACCCGTGTGAACAGGAAGAGCTCCGGGTCACACACGAGCGAGGCTAGCCGTGGGGAAGGCCCCGTGTTCGCGTTGCGTGTGATCAGGACGCGGTCTCGCGTTCGGTCAGCGCGATCCGGGGGCCGGGAGACGAAGGTGCGCGGGAGCCAGCGAGCGAGATCAGGCCGGTCGCCGCCTGGAGCCCGTCCGCGAGCAGTACCGCGTCCGGGAAGGTGCCGGTCGCGTAGACCAGGCGTCGCGGTGCCTTTTGTGGCAGAGTATGGCCCATCCCTAGCCGCCTCGGCGGGGTCCTCGACTTGGTTGTTGGGGAGGGGGTGGGGGTGTCCGTGAGCGGCCCGAGTATATCCCCAGGTGGTACCGGGAATCGTCCGCTCCAGATCTTGGGTTTCCTCAAAGGGATCTCGCTGTCCGTTTCTTACAGGGTGAATTCCTACGCGTGGAAGGAGCGGAGATCCTTCCTGGCAGAAGCAAACACGGGAAGCGTCTTGTGCTCTCTGGTGTTTAATGATTTTCCGGGTAAATATGGAGGCTTAATGGGATCCCTACCGAGGGAACGATCCATGATGGAAGGCAGTGGTTTGTCACTTTGTTTTACCGGACCGTCTAAGGGACGTTCCTCATTACGTGGTCTGTATCGATGTGAGCGCTCTCTCCATCCGAGAGTGCCGTGTGGGGATGGGCGGGGAGTCCCTTGAGCCACGCCGTGTGCGGGGCCCTACCCAGAGAGGTACTGATTATAGATGCTACACGTAACGGTGCCTGCCTGGGTAGTGTAATGTTCCACAAGGAGAATTTTCCACTTGCCTGTGTCCCTCGATGGGGCTGGAGGTTCCCATGTTCTTGAGGTGCCGGTTCTTGAATCCAGGAAGGTCCTGGCAGGCACTCGTGTATTATCTCAGGCAGGGACGGCGACAGAGACGAGATCATCTCAGTGGCTGATTCCTAATGAGCTGAACAGCTGAGTGTTAGAGAAGGTGAAGACACTTACCTGTTTGTTTGTTTGTTTGTTTGTTTGTTCTTACAGTTTATTTATTTTGAGAAAGAGTGAGAAACCGCCAGTGGGGAGAATCAGAGAGAGTGGGGCGGAGCGGGGGGAGGGATTTCAAGCGGGCTCTGCGCCTAAAACAGAGAGAGCCTGACGTGTGGGGCTCATCCCCCAACTGAGAGATCATGACCTGATACAAAACCAAGAGTCAGCTGCTTAACTGACAAGGCCACTGAGGCGCCCCAAAGACACTTCTGCATAGAAGACGAGCACTGAGGAACACGCTCTTCTCTCTGTGTCCTCATAGACAACCAGAAAACGTAGACCAGGTGTGTGTGAACCCCCCCAAATGGAGGGACGCGAGATGGCATGCACTGTATCTACAGTATCTTGGGTCCTAGAAAAATCTTGGGTGCAGCCGTCCTGTTGGGTTGGCGAGACCAGTGAAAGCTGGATTTGATAGTAAGAGGTGTCCGGGGCCCGTTGTCCCTGTGGAGGTGATCTTGTCTGCACTACCTGGCCATAAGGATGTCAGTGACTTAGGTCTTTTGTAGTCAGTGGTTTCCTGGGTATAGGGCTGGTGCAGAGGAATGTTGGGCGTATCCTTCAGTGCGGTAATGTGGCTGGAGACACGTGTGTCCTTGAGCTGCCTGCTTTGAACACATGGGGGCCTCGCAGCCACCTGCAGGCATCCTCACGTGATGTTAGTGTCCCCCCGCCCTTCCCCGATAATCGGAATACTTAAAAATTCGGGAAGATGAGGATACTTCCTAATAGAGGAAGAGAATCGAGTAGCAGATTGAATCTCTGGGTCCTCATAATCATCCAGGTGAAGACGGAGAAGGTCAGGGATTTCTTAACGCACATTGAGTGATGTTGGCGGATGGTAGGTTGCCATTGGGTAGGAGCGAAGGACGTTCCTCATCGCGGTCATCGTAAGGTGGCGGGGGTGACGTGAAAGCTGTATGTGAGAATGGAGGGGGCGCTGGGTTGGATCTGTCTTGAGTCACGATGTGTGTAGTGCCCTATCCAGGTAGGTGCCGATTCGATTTCCATCTGGGTCTTCGAAATCCTCCAGGAGAACATAGGGCGACGGGGCTGCCATCAGACAGAAGTTTGCCTGTTTCGGTCACGAGTTGGACTTTTCTGGAATTGTGGAGACACCTTCGGTAGAGACGTGGTGGCAGAGTGGTTTTGATGAAAAAGGTGCATTTGTTCGTGCCATTGGTACCCGGCAGATCATTCAGTAGGAGGGTACTGTTCGTGCAGTTTTACCCAAGTTGGACCCCGGGACCTCCAACCACCATACTTTCCCAGCATGGTTCCTCTCACTTCTTCTACATTCACCTTGATGATTATGAAGAACCGGTGAGAAAACAGCGTGTTCCTGTGTTTCTTCTTCTATAAGGAAGGGGCCTCCTCTTCTCGAAGCTGGAGGCGATTGCAGTGTGAAAGTGTGCAAGTGTCCGCGACGAAAGCTCTGTTGGCGTGTGGAAGGGGTCTGGACGGCATCTGTTTGGAGCCACGAGTGTGTGCAGTGCCTTGCCCAGAAAGGTGCCGATCACACAGACGGTGTGTGATCAGTGCTTCTCTGGGTATAGTAATGCTCACGTTAAGCAGCGTTTGTGTTGTTTTTTAACTCGCCGATTGGCACGGAGGCGCATTTGCCCTTGCGCTGACTGCCTTGAACATGGCGGTGCCCCGGCCGATATCTGGGTCTGCTGTCACGTATTATCAAGAGGATTTCGATGTCGCATTCCTAACAGCGTGAACACCTCCAGAGAAGAGAAAGTAAAGACGCTTGCTAAATGTACAGGATAACACAGATAAAGGTGGTGTTCTCGGAGCCGTCAGATCATTCAGGTCAAGGTAGAGAAAGAGTGTGGCACCACTGAGGTAGGTATGAAGTTAGTCGTTTTCTAGGGTCATGGTAAGATCTTGGATATATATAGGCAGTATGACCTGGGGACGGAGAGAGTTGAAACAACATGTGAGAGTCCGAGGAGGACCGGGCAGGCCCCTCCCTTGACTCCTTCTCTGTGCGGCGTCCTACACGAAAACGTTGATCACTTGGAGTACGAGGTAGAAGCACCTGTATAGGCAGCGTGACGCTCGAAAAGAGCCAGGTGTTTTTGATTGCAAGTTTGTTTATTCTGAGAGCGGGGGTGGGGGGGGGGGTGGGGGGGGTGGGAATCCCAAGCAGGCCCAGAGCCGTCCGCACAGAGCCTGACACCGGGTCGACCCCACAAAATGGTCAGATCATGACCTGAGCCCAAATCAAGAGCCAGGTGCTTAAGTGACTGAGCCACCCAGGTGCCCCAAGAACAAGGTTTTTTGGATGGGGGTTGGAATAGTGAGGAGATAGAAACTCACGTCTTTAGTCGTAGGCCTAAAACTAGACAATACTGTCATCATCTAGCTGGGTCTGGTCATAATTTTCCTAAGACAGTTTTAGTCCTCTATTCCTAACGATGTGAGTACTTTTGTAACAGATGAAGAGAGCACAGGAACAAACTTGTTCTGTGGGCCCCATAATCCTAAGGTAAACTCTGAGCTTCTGAGACCGTCGTCACTGAGGGAAAAATGAAATGTGGGGGTCGTGTGTCAGCACTTTCTGGATTCATGGAAAACTCTTGGGGACACTCGTCATGATGTGGTGGATAAAGAGATGAAAGTTACATTGGAGAGGATAAAAGGGAGCGGCCGTGCCCTCCACGCTGGAGCCATGCTGGGTTTCGTGCCCTGCCCCTTAAATGTAATTTCTTTGCTTGTGCGAAATTTGCTTTTGCGTGGAAACGAATGGTATAATAGTACAGTCACTGATGTGTCTGTCACTACGTTCCAAAAACACTTAGCATGTATTTTCTCACTCATTTTTAACACCAATTTTATAATTAATAACAATTTTACATGCTGAACTGTGGTGAGGATGAATTTAATTTATGAATAAAAGCTAAGCACTGAGATTGGCATGTAGGTTAGTATTAAGCCAGATAATTTAATGTCCAATTGGTTTCCATACAGCACCCAGTGCTCCTCCCCACAGGTGCCCTCCTCAATGCCCATCACCCGCTTTCCCCTCCCCCACCCCTCATCGGCCCTCTGTTCTTAGCATTTAAGAGTCTCTTATGGTTTGCCTCCCTCCCTCTCTGTAACTCCCCCCCCCCCCATGGTCTCCTGTTAAGTTTCTCAGGATCCACATATGGGTGAAAACAAACGGTATCCGTCTTTCTCTGCCTGACTTACTTCACTTAGCATAATACCCTCCAGTTCCATCCACATTGTTGCACATGGCCAGATTTCATTCTTATTAATGTTTAATAATTACGGCTTTATTAACATTAAACTTTAAAATCATTTTCATTCAGGTAGGAAGCACTGATGCGAACATAAGTGGGAGACTTGCTCGTGTTATTTCTCCTAAGAAAGCGAGGATTGAATACTCACTTCAGGTTCTTTGTATTAATTTTTAATGATAAATTCTGTTTTCGTTCACAGTGACTAATGAATGTAGGGGAGATATATATACGTATATGTATATATATATAGACAGCTTATTTTTGTTGAGACAGAGCAAGCTGCGGAGGGTCAGAGGGAGAGAGAGAATCCCAAGCAGGCTTCGCACTGTCAGTGCAGAGCCTGTGCAGGGTTTCGATTCACGAAACCGTGAGATCATGACCTGAGCTGAAGTCAAGAGTCGGAGGCTTAACCAACTGAGCCACCCAGGTGCCCCATATTATTTGTGTGTGTGTGTGTGTGTGTGTGTGTGTGTGTGTGTGTGTGTGTGTGTGTGAATATCTCTAGCCATTTTCAGTCTGGTGTACCTTAATATTCAAATTCATTTTTTCCTATTAAACATATACTGTGATGTTTAATTTCATGTCATCTTAGCTAGCTAGGCAGGTGATACCCAGTGTTGGGTGCAACACAAGTAAAGATGTTGCTGGGAAGGTATTTTGTCCGTTGAGATTAACGTTTAATCAGTGGACTTTAAATATAACACATTACCTTCTGTAACCTTCTGTAACGTGGATGAGTCTCACCCAATCAGTTGAAGGCCTGGTCCCCCAAAGAAGAGAGAAGATAATTCTGCGTTTAGACAGCATTTATTTTTTTAAAAATTTTAATATTTATTTACTTTTGAGAGAGAGAGAGACCATGTGAGTGGGTAAGGGGCAGAGAGAGAGGGCGACAGAGAATCTGAAGCAGGCTCCCGGCTCTGAGCTGCCAGCACATAACCCCAGGTGGGGCTTGAACTCCGAAACCGTGAGATCATGACCTGAGCTGAAGTCGGACGCTTAACCGACTGAGCCACCCAGGCGCCCCTCAAAATGTATTTAAATAGGGGCACCTGGGGAGCTCAGTTAAGTAACCGACTTGATTTTGGCTCAGGTCATGCATGAGCTTGGAGTTCATGAGTTCAAGCCCTACATGGGGCTCCATGTAATAACAGGGAGCCTGCGTGGGATTCTCTCTCTCTCTGTCCCTCCCCCGCTCATGCTCGCGCTCGCTCTCTTTCCATAATAAGTTAGAAGTCTAGTTTTTATGTTCTTTGGGAAACCCATATTGCTTTTCTATAGATGTCTGAAAAGAAAGCTAAGTTGTATGTAGCGATCGTCTTTTTCTATTTTGGTTGTCTTTTTATTTTCATCATAAATACTGACTGATACTTAACATTTTTTAATATTTATTTATTTTTGAGAGAGCAAGAGAGAGAGAGATCGTGAGTGGGGGAGGGACAGGGACAGAGACAGAGACAGAGAATCCGAAGTGGGCTCCAGGCTTTGAACTGTCAGCACAGAGCCCAATGCGGGGCTCGAACTCCCCAGCCGTGAAATCATGACCTGAGCCCAAGTTGGACGCTCAACCAACTGAGCCATCCAGGAGCCCCAATACTGAATGATTGGGAAGTCTTGGTCAAGGTACATGCCGATTTTTGTATATTACCTTTTGCCCCACCACCTTACCTCTTCATTAATTTTCAGATGATACTATTTGGATGAGAAAACTTTCAGTATTTCTGAAGTAGATCTTTTAGAATTATCTTACCACACAATCCCCCTGGTAAATGCTTTAAATCATAATAACAAAAGGCAAACGGCATCTTCCTTTTTGTGGGCTTTGCCTTTCTTCGCATCTTCAATTCTTGTAAGAGTTCGTTTTACTCTGAAACTGAGCCCTAGAATCATGCTTTCGGAAGACTTGTATCCTTCTTAGTACATTTTTCATGGCATTTCCCTGAAAAAAAGGCTACCTAGAGAACTTTGGGTATGAGTAAAAGAATTTTACCTCATGTTCAAAATTTCTGAGTGAATATACTTCTTGATATGTCAAATAGCAAATAGGAAGTCTGTCTGTCATATTTAAATGGTATTTAGTAGGTATAGCATTTGTTACTATGTTACAATGATTTCTTTTGCATTTCTGTGGCTGAATTTTCAGGTTCTACATTTCCTACACATTTCCTGAATTCTTCATTCATTTTTTAAAATTTATTTATTTTTGAGAGAGAGAGAGAGAGAGAGAGACAGAACATGAGTGGGGGAGGGGCAGAGAGGGAGGGAGACGCAGAATCCAAAGCAGGCTCCAGGCTCTGAGCTGTCAGCACAGAGCCCGACGCGGGGCTCAAACTCGTGGACCACGAGATCATGACCTGAGCCAAAGTCGGACGCTTAATTGAGCCATCCAGGCACCTCCCTTAGTTCTTTTTAAAAAATGTTTATTTATTTAGAGAGAGAGCTTACAGAGGAGTGGGGTGAGGAGAAAAGAGAGAGGAGAGAGAGAATCCCAGGTGTCTGTCAGCTCGGGGCTCAATGCAGGGCTCAGTCTCACAAACCTCGAGATCATGACCTGAGCTGAAATCAAGAATTAGACGCTGCTTTTTTAAGTTTATTTTTTTTTATTTTGAGAGAGAGAGCACCCGTGAACGAGCAGGGGAAGGGCAGAGAGAGAGGCAGAGAGAGAGAATCCCAAGCAGGCTTTGCACTGTCATCACAGAGCCCGATCTGGGGCTCGAACTCATGAACCATGAAATGACCTGAGCTGAAGTCAGATGCCTAGCTGACTGAGCCACCCAGGTGCCCCTGTTTCTGGTCATTGCTCTTTTGTTACTAATAAGAAGAGTATCTTCAGTTATGTAACACTCATAAAATGTGGTGGGTGGTTTGCTTTTTATATATGTTGATATATATGCTGATTACTTTTTAATTTACATACTTTCTGGAGCACTCTGTGATGATCCGTGCAGATGAAGATCATTTATTTACAATGCAAACACTGGTTTACAGTGACCGAAGCCACATTGTTTCCAGTTTATCGAGTTCGGCCTCGGCAGTCACCTGCACCAGTAGACCTGCGGAGTACGAATCCCGAAACATGGGTGACAGTGTCACAATCAGTCATGTGGCAGGGGGACGCTTGTGTTCTGAGAAGAGCATCGTGCCGTCATGAATTCCAGAGTACTTTTCCTGCCAGTTCCTGGGTTGTCCTAGCACGTGTCTGAAGCAGAAAACTCTTGAGATAATTTGCTTTAAGGAAAGATAATTGAATAGTTATGGTGAATTATAAATAACAGAATTATCGAGCACCTCCTGTCTAGTAGATACAGTCAAATGTGAGGAACTGAATACGCCATAAGTGTTTTTTTCCCAGATGTGCCATAGGATGTCGCAATAGAAGAATACCTTTGTATTTGTTGTTTTTAAGGATCCAAAAGGATCTTTGTGTTTTCTCCCTAATCCTCATGACAAGTCTGTTGGTGAGTTAGTAAAAGATTCAGTAACACAGATTTCTCATGAGGGTGAATGAGAACCTCTCCCTAGAGGCCCCAGGTGAATTACCTGCAGGGAAAGTAAGAAGAGTACCATGTCATGTTTAAATGATAACTTGGTGACATACAAGTTTGTTTGTTTATTTAGGCGGGGGGAGGGGCCGAGAGAGAGAAGGGGACAGAGGATCCAAAGTGGGTTCCGCGTGGATAGCAGTGAGCCTGACGTGGGGCTCGAGCTCCCGAACCATGAGACCGTGACCTGAGCCGAAGTCGGACGCTTAACCAAGTGAGCCACGCGGGCGCCCCTAGGGTTTTCTGTTTTGATGAGGGGGTTCCTAAAACCATATGGAGGCAGTTTTCTCAAGACTGCGATTATTAGGATTTGTAGGTGGTTATACTGATTGTTAGGTTATTACTGTGAAAGGATGCAGACTAAAATCAGTAAAGGGAAAAGGGACGGGGCCTGATTTCCAGGAGCAGACAGGCATAAGCTTTCAGATGCCCCTCCCGGCGGAGGCACAAGGAATGTGCTTCATTCTCCCTGGAACAATGTGTGACGACACGTGTGAGCTGTTGCCAACCAGAGAAGCTTACCAGAGGCTGTGTATCCCGGGTTTTTACGGGGGATCAGCCACCTAGGCATGTAGCCCTTCCGTGACTGAACTTAGCTGTTCCACGTAGACCCTGCCCACGCAGCGAACACAGGTCGGCGCTCTAAATCGCAGCATTGGCATAAACCGTTCGGTCACACCGGTCCCGTGTTTGCAAAGACATAACGAAAATCCTCTTATCCGAACGTTTCCAGGGGTCAGACCAAGGTCCCGGGCGTCTGCCGAGGACCAGCGCCGGAGACGGCCTCTTCTGGAGTGTGTGCGGGACTTCAGCGACTCAGGCCTGCTGAGCTAAACCTTTCTCGCGCAAATCGTGATCGGTTTTGCGTTACCTTCATTTTCATTTTCTAAATGTACTTCCGAGATGTTTTTTCAGTTAATTCTCATGGCAGGTATTAGCTGTACGATTCAGTGCTTCTTTGATACATAGTTATGGTGTTAAGAATGGAAATCCCCATTAAAGTCCAAACTACCTTATCTGCCAGCTACATGATCGTTCTGCAGTTTCCTTTCCGTTATTTAGCTCCGCTCCTATTCTAAATACTGCTACGCATCTTCTTATCTCTCCCCCTACTTTTACGACACGTTCCGTTACCGCTCTCAGGAAACAGGGTACGGTTGTTGATTGTTTTGCACTTGCGTATTAGAAATCATTGTACTTCTATTTTATTCAATGTGCTTATTTACCAGAATGATTCATGGATATCTATGCCAAGGTAGGTGGTTTCTTTAGAATTCAAACATCAAAGCATCTGCAGACACCTGTAACGGGTAAGTTGTAGTAACCATTGTATGCTAGTGATAAACTTGATTCTGTCCATCCAACCTTGAAAATAGACACAGGGGCACCCGGATGGCTCAGTTGGTCGAGTGTCTGACTCGATTTGGGCTCAAGTCACGATCCCAGGGTTGTGGGATCGAGCCCCGTAGCGGGCTGAGTGCTGGGTGTGGAGCCCGCTTAAGTTTCTCCCTCCCTCTGGTTGCCTGGGTGGCTTAGTTGGTTAAGGGTTGGACTTGCGCTCAGGCCATGATCTCACGGTTCGTGAGTGCAAGCCTCGCATCGGGCTCTCTGCTGTCAGCATGGAACCTGCTTCGGATCCTCTGTCCCCCCTCACTCGCTCTCTGTTCTTCCCCTGCTGGTTCTCTTTCTTTCTCTCTCTCTCAAATAAAGAAAATTCCCCCCCCCCTTTCTCCCTCCCCCGTTTCTCTCTCTCTGAAAAACAAAATAGGCACAATGAGAGAAATGTATGAAGACAAAGCCACCGGTGACATTTTTGGTGTTATCTAGAATATAGATATGTATATGCATATACATGCACGTATGTGCATATTCACACAACAAATCCTGTCAAAGTTGGCTCTTCTGTTAGTAATAGTAACCGGGATTTATATGACAAGTGCACTTGCCCTAGCCCTGTACTCTTAATACATGGAAAAGGAATCTCTAGCCTCTCAACATCTGTAGGCTTCTCTGTCCTCCAGGTGTTTACGGTCCGGCGAGGGAAACAAAGACGTCAGCACTCAGATACAAGCTAGAATGCACTTACGACTATACTAGACCTAGAGCCAAGGCCTAGTGAGAATACAGGAGTTGCAACCTGACCACATGCATCTTAGAAAGTGTCTCGGAGCAGGTAGGGTTTTCACATGAACTTGGCGAATGAATAGGAACCAGATGGGAATAGAACTTGTTGGCTGAGGTCTGCTTCCCTGCAGATGTGTCTTCCTTAGCACCTCTGAATTTGAGGGAGGTGTAAACGTCCATACAAGAGGGAGCACTGTTTTAAATGTTTACTCTTGAGAGAGAGAGAGAGTCAGCGGGGGAGGTGCAGAGAGAGAGGGGAGCAGGATCCGAAGCGGGCTCTGCACTGACGGCAGAGAGCCCGAGGTGGGGCTCAGAGTCACGAACCACGAGACCGTGACCTGAGCCAACGTTGGGTACTTACCCGACTGAGCCACCCAGGCGTTCTGGAGTGAGTACTGTTCTGAGGGTCAGGCAGGGTTGGTTCAGAGAGATTGGAAAGGAGATTGTCAGGTTTCCTTGTAGGTTTACCAGCCGTCTTTCCCTTGGGACCGAACAGGAGGTAAGGGTTTGGGGAGGAGAGCTGCCAGGAATAAATGTTTGACAGGTGGGTAGTACTTCATTGTCAGGTGGTCTTTGGAGCCTGAGCCCGACAGGCTGCTGGAGGGCAGCTGCCTCCTCAAGAGTTTCGACAACACGGCAATGAGTCACGTGAGGATAGTGGAATAAAACCGTAAAATGCGTGCTCCTCTGTGAACATAGATCCTGAAAGCTTCGGAATATCTGAAGCTAAGTCTGCGAGTAGATGACGTCGGTCGAATAACTACATCTCTTAGGCTCCGATCGTATGTAAACGCAGCTTTGTAACTAGATACATTTGGAACAGACTACCTGAAAGTACGCTCACAACTAACCGTAGCTCCTCACAAATAGGTTGGCCAAAGCCGTAATCACAGTTACAAACGCCCATAACCAGCGATAACAATTGGGTCATATTCAGCACTACCAGGAGCTATTACATAGTTGTGACTAGTTACCGCGTCTAGCTAGTAGCTGTGAAGAGGAACCAAAGCTAGTTATCAACTACAAAATAAGTGTGATAAACCCTAATCACAACTAGGAAATTACCACAGTGAATGAACTAATACGTAGCTAGTGATAACTAATACCTTAGTTCTCTTTTCAAGTTCGTTTATTTGTTTAGAGAGAGAGAAACCGAGCACGTGAGCAGGGGAGGGGCACAGAGAGAGAGAGAGAGAGAGAGAATTCTAAGTAGGTTCTGTACTGCCAGCATGGAGTCTGATGTGGGGCTCGAACTCGCAAACCATGAGGTCATGATCTGAGCTCAACTGACTGAGCCACACACGGGCCCCTGTAATCGCAGTTCTGACAGTAATTAATTATGGCTGACATTAACTGTGAGAACTGTAAGTGTTTGAAGCACAAAAATTGGCCTGAATTTGTCACGAGGGTAAATAAGAGAATCTACATAGAGGCCTCAAGTCTGTTACCCAGTGTATACATAAGCACTTTGGAAATAGGATTTCTCGTTGGTCTTACTCTTTTATCTGTACTCATTTTTTTTCACATAACTTCTGATACAGAGCAGTGGAGGCACCTGGGTGGCTTCAGGAGGTTAAGTGTCCAACTCGTGGTTTTGGCTTCAGTCATAATCTTGCGGTTTCGGGAGTTCGAGCCCTGCATCAGGCTCTGTGCTTGTAGCATGGAGCCTGCTTGGGATTCTCTCTTCCCCCCGCTCGCTCTCCCCCACTCCCCCTCTCCCTCTCACTCTCTCACTCTCTCACTCTCTCCTCTCTCCTTCTCTCCTTCTCTTCTCTCTTCTCTCTCTCTCTCTCTTCTCTCTCCCTCTCTTCTCTCTCCCTCTCTTCTCTCTCCCTCTCTTCTCTCTCCCTCTCTTCTCTCCCTCTCTTCTCTCTCCCTCTCTCCCTCTCTCCCCTCTCTCTCTCCCCTCTCTCTCTCTCCTCTCTCTCTCTCTTCTCTCTCTCTCCTCTCTCTCTCCTCTCTCTCTCCTCTCTCTCTCCTCTCTCCTCTCTCTCCCTCTCTCCTCTCTCTCTCTCCCCCTCTCTCTCCCTCTCTCTCCCTCTCTCTCCCTCTCTCCCCCTCTCTCTCCCTCTCTCCCCCTCTCTCTCCCTCTCTCCTCTCTCTCTCTCCCCCTCTCCCTCCGCCCTTCCCCACCTTGCACTCTCTCAAAATAAACTTTAAAAAAAGATACAGAGCAAGGAAATAATAACGAGATACGTAATAGTACCTCACTGCGTGTCACTGATCTCTTTGGGACTTGTTTGCTGAATGGTAAACAGCCTACCTGTTGCTGCGTGTGCTAAGTATGCCACCTGAGTCTCAGTGGCGGATGTGAATAATGTGGGGAAAGGGTCCAAAGAGTGACTGTTTGCAGATGGTTGTCTTCACGCATTTATTGACATTCAGGGTCCTGGAGAACTGGCACGTTTCTTCCTGCTCTGAATCAAGTCAAATTTTTGCCTTGGTAAAGAAGAGCGTGTGTCCACACGTGCGTCAAGCTTTGCCGAGGGAGGACACGTGAAGCCTCATGCAGGTTGATGGCTTCAAGAGGGAGTGACAGTCCGATTCCAGTCTTGACAAGAGCCGGTCCGGGGTAAGGAATCTACTCCCATTTTCTCACGACAGCCTCAGGTTCAGATGGATCCAGGGAAAGTGAACAGAACAGGCCTGGGCCTGAGAATGTAAAGTTTGGAAACTACACTTCAACAGTCAGACTCCCAAGGGAGGGTAGAGGAAATCGTGAGCTGATAGGAGGGAAAAAGGATAGCCGTGGGATCTAAACTCATTTCTTGTCTGGAATTCATCAGAGAGAAGTTAAAATTTCAGTTTCCTCCAAGGTATGCAGAGGAAATTAAAGTTCTGTCCTCCCCGTCTCGAATGTGTCTCTATTTCGCATTAGGGCATTTTGGATGTCTTGACACCGTTTTCTGTGTACGTGGCTTGATGGGATTTGAGGGGAAGAGATGTGGGTGTGTCTGCTGGTTTTGTTTTCTTACGAAGCAAACCGTTTTAAAACTTGCATTCCTAACAGCGCGAAAACCTTACAGGTTAGAGAAGATTAAGATAATTTTCAGCAAAAAAGACAACATAAATGAATTTGTTCACCCGAAGTCCTCCCAGTCGTCGAGGCAAACGTAGAGGAGGTGAGGGTATCCTCATCAAGAGAAGGAGAAGGCAACGGGCCAGCACCGTCCAGAGTACGGAAAAATGTTGGGTACAGTCATCGTGATGTGGGGAGAGAGACGAAAACCACGTGTGAGAGGGAGAGGAGGACTGGGCAGGTCCCCCGTACTGAAGCCATGCTGTGTGCAGTTCAGTTCCCTGCCCGGAAAGGTGCCAATCAGCCGATCACATGTAATTGATGTCTCTCTAGGTACAACCACATTTGTGGTGGCCTTCAGAACAGTGATGGGGATGGAGAAGCTTCTGTTCTTGATCTGCATGCCGTGGATTCGGGAGGGCCCTGGCACCCACGTGGGGCTCAGACATCGCCAAGTTGACTTGACTTGTCCATTCCTAACTGTGAGTGCCCGCTGACAGGAGGGAATGAAAATACTTCTTAAAAGAAGAAGGAAGCACAGAAATAAGCTCGTTCTCTCTGGGGCCACATAATCAGGTATCATTGAGTGCCTCGGGGTTCTTCGTAAGATTCTTTTCAGACCGAAGAGATGACTCGAGGAACTACCCGGTTCCTTCTGGGTCCCCCTGATCACCTGGGTAAACCTAAAGCAGGGGAGGGGATCCATACCGAGGGAGATCTGTATATTGGAGGCAAGCGTGGGACGGTATTCTTTAGCGTCCTGGAAAAATGTTGAGCGAAGTCCCCGCGATGTGGTAGGGTTATGCTGTATGCAGGGCCCTGCCCGGAACGGCGCCCTTCACGTGGACAGTGTGTAGTCGGTGCCCCTCGGGATAGAGCGATGCACTTCAAGAACAGCATGCGTGGTGGCCTTTCGACTGGGATGGTGGTAGACGAGCCAGTGTCCTCGTGCCGCCTGCCTTGAAGTGAGGAGGGCCCTGGGAGCCCCCTGAGTCTGCACAGTCATCAAAGTGATTTCGGTGTTCTGTTCTTAACAGCGTGAGCGCTCAAAGCTTGGAGGTGGTGAAGATGACTTCGTCAAGAATAAGCGAAAGCGGGAACACGCTGGTACTCCTCGGGCCCTCCCGATGCTTCAGAGAAGCATCATGTCAGGGCGTGCCTGCTGAGGGACAGACACAAGTTGGAGGGTAGCGGTGGGGAATTGTCTGGGATTATGAGACCTTTAGTATGGTCAGCAGGATTTGGTGGAGACCGAGAAGAAAGCTCGGTTTAAGAACGCAAGGGCAAACGGGCTTGGATCCGTACTGTGTGCGGAGCCCTGCCCAGAAAGGGGGTCGTCGCATACACTAACCTGTGGTTAGTGACTGCCTTCCTGGGAAGAGCAACTGCCTTCCTGGGCAGTAGGTGGCCCACGGGACCGTCCTAGGGCCAGAAGGTGCACGCGATCCAGAGCTGCCTCCCTGAAACCACCCAGGAGGCCTTTGTCAGCCAGCTGGTTCCGAGCGCAGGTCTCCAGACGGTTTTGGCGTTCGTTCCTGACCTCGTGAATGCCTCCGGGTTGAAGGAGACGAAGATGCTTGGTCATAGAGGGAGAGACACCGGAACCAGCTGATGGGCACCCAGTCCTCCTGATCATTCTGGCAAATTGGAGCCGATGAGGAGGTCCGCACAGAGAGAGACGCGAGTCGGAATGAAGCGGGGTGGGCTCGTTTACGGTCAGGAAGCCTCTCGTCGGAGCGTCATCATCCTACAGTGGGTAGAGAAATGAAAGCCGCATCTGGAGAGCAGTCTGGTGTTCTGGGAGAGTCCTCCCCCTCGGAGCCGTGCTGTTTTGCGGTGCCCTCCCGGAAAGGTGCCGTCGCTCTGTGCCTTGTGAAAGTAGTGCCTGAGCGATGATCGAGGACAAAGAGTTCTGTGATGGCCTTTGGATACACGGTGAGGATGGGGACGTACGGGTCCTTGATTTCCCTACTGTGAACTCGGGAGCCCACCCGCAACGCGGAGACACTCTCGTGGTCTGAATGGTCTGATGGGTTCACAACGCGAGCGCTTACAGCTCAGTGAGCGTGAATGGTTTCCTTGTAGGAGAGAACACGGGAGTCGCCTTATTCTTCCCGTGTCGTCTTAATTTTACAGGTCGGTATCTGTCAGGTGAGAGGTTTCCCCGAGGGGAAGATAAAACTTGGCGGATTTGCATCTTGTAGGTTGACGGAAAAGTCAACGGATACGTTCGTCGTGCCGTGTGGTGGGTGGAGACGTGAAAGGTGTGTTCGACGGCGAGGACACGAGCGTGTCCCCCGTTTTGAAGCCGCGCTGCGTGTGATGCCCTCCACCGGAACGTGGGTAGCAGCTGCCTCTTGTGTTGTCGACGCCTCCGCAGAGCGGCGTTCAACAAGAACAGATTGCGGTGACCTTCCGACACGACGGCGGTCGAGCTGAAGGGGTCCTTGAGCTTCACGCGGTCAACTCCTGAGGCACTCGAGTGGCAGACGCCTGCGCTGAGGCATCGTCACCGTGACCTCGGTGATCCATCGCCAACCGTGTGGACGTTTAAGGTTAGAGAACGTGAGTGTAGAAGAGAACGCGGGAAGGAGCTCGTTCTCTGTGGGTCCTCGTAATCATCCGGGAAAACCGCGCGGGTGACCGGATCCCCACTGAAGGCGAGGTGCCAGCGGGAGGACGCAGGGTTGGAATTGGGCGAGGTTGTCGAATGTTCACGAAAGTCACCCCGAAGGGAAGGGGAGACCGATGGAAGCCACACCCGCTAGGGTGAGGCATCCTGGGCAGATGACCGACTGCGAAGTCCTGCCGTGTGCGTTACTCGCTCGCAAAGATGCTCCCGGTGCAGGCTTCGCGCAGCGTGCTCCTCTCTGGGTACCGTAATGGTCAGTAGGAACGGTGTTCTTGGGGACAGCCTAGTGACGGGGTCAGAATCGGTTGTGTTGTCGTTCGGCATATCGCGTGTTGTTACGGAGACGGATCTGGAATACGCGTGACGTGGTGCCCGTGACAGCGGGCCGGTCCTCTATATTGGGTCACGATGTGTGCAGCTCCTGACTCGCAGAGGGGTCCTCTCCTAGACCGAGGGGGAATTTGCTCCTTTTTGGGTAAAGCAACACTCCGGAACAACACGTGTGGTGACCCAAACTGGTGACGGGGGTGGAGACCTGCGTGTGCTTGAGGTGCCAGCCCTGGCCCAGGGGACCGGGCACACCTCTGGGTCTGATCTAAGGCGTCCTCGAGATGACGTCAGCGGTCCGTTTCTAACAACGGGAATGTGTACAAACTAGCGAATATGAAGATACTTCTTTTTTTGTTACTGTTTTATTTTTTTAATGTTTATTTTTGAGAGGGAGAGAGCGCGAGCTGGGGAGGGGCAGAGAGAAGAGGGAGACGCAGAATCCGAAGCAGGCTCCAGGCTCGGCTGTCAGCACAGAGCCTGACCTGGGGCTCGGACCCACGAACCGCGAGATCGTGATCTGAGCCGAAGTCAGACACTTAACCGACCGAGCTGCCCAGGTGCTCCTGTTATTCTTTTAGAAAGAGAGAGACGGAGTGTCGGTGGGGGAGAGGGACAGAAGGCGGGGGCGGGGGGGGGGGGGGAAGGGATGGAGAGAGAGAATCCTAAGCAGGCTCCACGTAAGAGTATCGATCCCACGATCCTGGGACCATGACCTGAGCCAAAATCAAGAGTCGAATGCTCAAGCGACTGAGGCCCCCAGGTGCCCCAAAGATCCTTCTAATAGAAGAAGGGAATACAGAAAAGATCCTTACTCTTGCAGGCCCTCCTCGGTACGTGGTAAACCTAGAGCCCCTGAGGGCATGCTCGCCAAGGGAATGACGTACACCGGACGGCAGTGCATCAGCATTGTTTACAACTAATGAAAAATACCGGGCCCAGTACTCATGATGTGCCGGAGAGGGAGACAAAAGCTACATTTGAGGGTGCAGGGGGACCGGGCAGGAACCACCAGAGGCACGCTGTGAGCAGTGCCCTGTCCAGAAAGGTGTTTCTCATATAGACAAAGTGTGACAGTGCCTTTCTGGATGGAGCAGTGCTCACCCAGAGCAACATTTGTGGTGGCTTTTGGCCAGTGATGGGGACGGAGTTGAATTCTTGGAGTCGTGTGCCTTGCATTCAGGAGTGTCCGCCCGTATCTTTGGCATCCCCGAAATGACGTCAGTGGTGCCTTCCCAGACACGAACGCCTACGGAGTAGTGAAGATGAAGACACTTTTATTTGTTTATTTTTAAATGTTTATTTACTTTTGAGAGCGTGAGCAAGGGAGTGGCGGAGAGGGGCACAGAGGATCCGAAGCAGGCTCCGTGCTGACAGCAGAGAGCCCGACGCGGGGCTTGAACTCAAAACCTGTAAGATTATGACCCAAGCCTAACTCAGACGTTTAACTGACTGAGCCACCCAGCCCCCGCCCCACACAATGATACTTTCTAACAGGAAGAAAACATATAAACAGACTTGTTCTCTCTAGATCCTCGTATTCTTCTGGTTAAATGCACAACAGGTGAGGGACTCCCACTAGGGAGGAATCCGTGTGGGAAGGCAGTGAGTCCTAATTTTCTAAGTTAAAGGCCTTAGTGTCTTCCTTGCGATACGGTTGAGACTGAGCAGAGTGAACACGAGAAGTACAGGGGACCTGCACTTCTCTTCTCCTTTGAGCCATGCTGTCTGCGGTGCCCTATCCAGAAACGTGTCAGACCGTGTGTTAATAGCACCTGTCTGCGTGAGGCACCCCAAAAAACATTTGTGGTGGCCTTGAGACCAGTGGTGGATTAGAGAAGCACGTGTCTTTGAGTTTCTGCCTTGAGTGCAGGAGGGGGCTCTCGGGGTGTGATCTGGGCATCCTCAAGATGACTTCAGTGTTCAGTTATTCACAATGTGAACATCGAAGGTTCAGAGAAGATGGAAATATTTCCTTGTAGAAGTAGACACGTAGTTACAGTCCTGTTTCTGGGACCTCTGAGTCGTGCAGGGAAGTGCACAGCACGTGTAGGCATCCACACTGAAGGAAGGACGCGAGCTGGTGCATACTGGCCAGCATTGTCTGTGTCTTTGAAAATTCTTGGGTACAGTCCTCCTCGTGATCGGTTTTGGGGGGGCAGGAAAGCTATACACGAGAGTGCATAGGGGCGCCGGGCAGGACTTAACTTTGAGCCGAGCTGTGTTCAGCGCCCTACTTGGAATGGTGCTCGTCACATACAGGAAGAGTAATAGTGCTTCTGAAAGTTGACTAATACCCACTAAGGACATTTGTGGAAACCTCAGATTCAGTGACGGGGATGGAGGTGCCTGTGTTCTTGAGCCGTGTGTCTTGAACCCGGGAGGGCAGTGGCAACCTGCTGGTTGCGATCTCCGGTTCCTTCAAGATGATTCTAGTGGTCCATGGTGAATAATGTGAACGCCGAACGTGGGGAGAAGGGGAAGACTGGAACGAGCTTGTTCTCTCTCGGTCCTCCTTCCCAATCCTCTGTGGTCACACTGAGTTCTTGAGGGGATCCTCACTGAGGGACACCTGCAAGGAGAAGGGCCTTAGGTCGGCATGGTGTAGCTTGATGGGAAAACCTTGAACGCTCCTCGTGATGTTGGGAGGGGTGAAAGCTATGTTTCTGGGTACAGGAGGTACTGGGTAGGTTGTCTCCTTAGAGCCCCACTGTGTGCACTTCCCAGAGACCTGCCGATCACTTAGACTGCCTGTCAGGACCACCTCCGTAGGCGTCGTGACTACCGAGGACGGGAACGTTTGCGTTGGCTCTTAGGCCAGTGATGGGAAGGAGATGTGTGTTTGTTTCCAGTTGTACTCCTTGATGTTGGGAGCTCTCCGGCAGCCACCTGGGTCTGCTCTCAGGCCTCCTCCCGATGATTTCAGTGGTACACCCCTGACGACGTGACCCCAAGACGCTGAGATTTGAGCAGATGTAGAAAGGTCCTTAGGGGAAGCGGAAGCTGGAAGCATCTTTGTCAGCGCGTCCTCATAATTGTGTTCGTAATTGTCGAGAGGTCGAGGTTTACTCTTGTTGGGAATTTTGCAAGTTGCAGGTAGTGGGTTGGCCTGTTGTAGGCCTGTAGCAGTCTTGGGTGCAACACGATGATGCAGTGGGGAGAGAGGGAAAACTTCATTTCAGGGTTAACAGGGGGCTCGAGTGGATTCTCTGACATGAGCCATGCTGTATGGAGTACGTGAAGCTCTACCACGACAGTATTTCTGGTGGACCAGTCCTATGGGGATGCAGATCCTTGAACCATCTCCCTTGTCATCGACCTCAGAAGGCATAGGGAGTACCTGTGTCTCAACGGACATTTCCTCAGTATAATTTCAGTGGTTCATTCCTAACACTTAGAGATCGTCGTGGACGGAGATCCTTCCTGACAGCGGAAGAGAACAGAGAAACGGTCCTTTTTTGCTGTGGATCCTCCCCATCATCCATGTCAAGGTAAAGGAGGTGAGTGGACCCCTGCCAAGAGACGTCTGTGAGTTGGAGCACAGTGTGTGAGGGGTGTCCTAGGGATCAGGAACAACGTGCGGAGCGGTGGTGCTGATGAGGGGAGAGAGATGAGAGGGTGTGAGGGTGTGGGCAGGTCCTCCTTGGAGCCATACCGTATGCGGTCCCTCCAGAAAGATGTCATTTAGGCAGGCGAAGGGTCATAGGTGGCCCCCTGTGTTGAGTAAATTTCAGCAAGCACGACATTTGCGATAGCCTACAAAACTATGGTGGGGAGAGAGAGAGACCCCCGTCACCTTCCTTCAGCTGTCTGTCTGTCTGTCTGGAACAGAGTTGGGCCCTGGTAGTGGCTCGTGTCTCTGATGACCCTGACACGGTTTCAGCGGCCCATTCCTTACATTGATGGGAACACCTGCAGGTTAAAAAAAAAAAAAATGAATGTATTTCCCAATAAGCGAATGGAACACAGAAACAAGGTTGTTCCCTGTGGATCCTCAACTCCTCCAGGTGAAGGCGGAGAACCCAAGGGATCACCGCTGAGGGAGGTGTGCACGTTAGAGGGCAGAGGTTTGGCGTTTTCTCGGGTTCTGGGGAAACAGGTGGCTCATTCCGCCTGCTCTGGTGGGGCGAGAGAGAGAGAGAGCTACCTTTGTGAGTATGAGGGGGACTGGGCAGGGTCTTCTGGGTGAACTTGGCAGGATCTTCTCGGTGAGCCAAGCACGGTGAGAGGCCCTACCCGCCTAGCCCGGTGCTCATCACTTAAGACTACGCTTTAGGTGCCCCCGTCTCCGTAGAGTAACGCTCAACAAGGACGACGTCGCGGTGGCCTTCGGATCGGTAACGTGTATAGAAGTTCTCTCATCCCTGTGCTCTCTTCCTTGAACTCGGGAGTGTCCCTGTCAGCCAGCCGGGATCTGAGGCGTCCTCGACCTGATTTGAGAGAGAGATTCCCGACAGTGTGAATACTTAGATGTTGGGAGAATCTACGACACTTCCTAGGAGAAGAATGAGCATGGGACGGACGACCCCTCTTGTTTGTCTCTGCATCCACATAATCACCCGGCTGATGTAAAGGAGGGCACGCGATCCGGATTGACGGAGGTTCGTGTCACTGGGGGGAAGTGGGTCAACGTTGTTCAGTGTGATGGAGTCCTGTCAAATACAGTCACGGTGGAGTGGTGGCGAGACACAGGAAAGCCACATTGGACAGTTGAGTGGCCACCGGGCCGGCCATCGACCTCGACGCACACTGTGTGCAGCACCCTGCCCGGAAATGCACGGATTACGTGGTCTGTGTGTAGTCCGCGCATTTCCGGGTAGAGCGATGCTCTACAAGCACAGCGTTGGTGGTGGCGTTGGGACCAGTCACGATGGAGGCCTGCTGTTTCCTGGTGCTGTCTGCGTGGAGCTAAGGAGTGAGTGCCCTGGGAGACACCTGGATCTCCGCCATCCTCAAGGTGATTTCAGTGTTCCGTTTCTTTTTTTTTTTTAAATTATTGTTTCTTTATTGTTGAGAGAGAGCGAGCGAGAGACAGAGCTCGAGCAGGGGAGGGGCGGAGAGAGAGGGAGACACAGAATCCCGGGCAGGTTCCAGGCTCCGAGCTGTCAGCACAGAGCACGATGTGGGGCTCGAGCTCCCGAACCGTGAGATCGTGACCTGAGCCGAAGTTGGACGCTTACCCGACTTTGCCACCCAGGTGCCGCACAGTGTTTCCTTTCTGACGATGTGAACACCTCAGAGAAGAGAAGATCATACTTCCTTTTTGAAGAAGAAAACACGGGGCCAGGATTCTGCTCTGTTGTCTCTCCTGCTCATGGAGGTCAACACAGGGAGGTGAGGGGTCTTACTCCTTAAGGGAAAGCATGAAGTCAGAGGGCAGCGATTAGGCATTTTGTAGAGTTATGAAAACTTTGTGTGTCAGTTCCTCCTCCTGTGGTACGCAGGGCAGAGAAAAGTCCCTTTCTCAGTGCAAGGGAAACTGCTCTCCTCTCCCCTCTGAGCCATGCCGAGCGCAGTGCCCTGCCTCACGGGTGCCGATGACGCGTCATCGGCACCCGTCTGGGTAGAGGAACAATCCGCAAAGATACCGACACAGAATTGTTGACTGTGTCCTTCAGGTCGGCGTTTGGGGCAAAGATGCTAGTGTTCGAGCTCAGAACTTGGAACCGGGAGGCCCCTGTCAGCAACCTGGGTCAGATGGGAGGTACCCTGAAGATGACTTCGGTGTCCGTTGTTATCCGTGCGAACACCTGTAGTTCAGAGGTGAGGAAGAAACTTCACGAAGAGTGAGAAAAACCAAGAGCGGGCTTCCCTCTGGGTCCTCCGCATGCCCTGCACAAACGTAGAGAAGGTGAGCGCATCCCGCGAGGGAGGGATACGACTGGGAGACAGCGCGCTGCGATGGTGTCCGACCGCGCAGACGTCTCGAGCACAGCCCTCGCGATCTGTGGGGGGAGAGAAGAAAGCTCCATCGAAGCCTGTAAGGGGCGTTCGGCCGGTTTTCGTCCGTGATCCATGCTGCGAGTGGCGCCCTGCCCGGAACGGTGGTCGTCGCCAAGAAGACCTCGTGACGTCTGCCTGTGTGGGTGGGCCACCGCTCACCGGGGCGTGTGCCGGCCTGCTGCACCGCGATGGGGCCGGAGGCGCACGCGACCCGGAGCCGCCTGCCTCGAACCCGGGAGGGCTTTGTCCGCTGCCCGCTTCCGAGCTTACGTGTCCTCAAGGCGCTCTCGCTCATACGCTTCCACGTTGTGATCTCCTCCAGCTTAGGGAAGAGGAGGATACTTGCGTACAGAAGAAGAAACGCGGGACGTGCCCTTCTCTCACTGGCTCTTCGTAATCGTCAAGGTAAACGTAGAACAAACGAGAGGATCCGTATTGAGGAAAGTGTGGGTGTCGGGGGTCCTTGGGTCAGACTTGGGTAAAGAACGGAACAGTCTTAGGTACGGTCCTTATGATATAGCGGGTAGAAACCTGAAAGGTATATCAGAGAGGAGGCAGTGACCTGGGGTGGCCCTCCACCTTGGAGACCTGCCGGCGCCGTGCCCTCCCCCGAAAGGTGCCGATCCCTTGACGCTTTGTGAAATCAGCGCCTGTGTGCGTAATGATCGAGAGGAAGAATTTTTGTGACGGCCTTTGGATCCATATTGGGGATGGAGATGCGTGGGTGTTTGCTCTCCCTGCCACGGACTCAGGAGGACGCAGGCACTGACCTGGCACGCCTGGGCGTCCTTGTCGTGTTGATCGAAGCGTTCTGGTGTTCACGGTGTGAAGACACGGTGTGCGGGTGCTTCTTTATAGAAGGGAACCCAGTTACCTTCTCCTCTCCTCTGTGTTAGGATCACCGTCCTGGTCAACATAGAGCACGTGCGTGTGCGAAGTTCCCCACCGAGGAGACGACGCACGTTGGGTGCGACGGCTCGGAAGTTCCTAGGTGAGTGGAAGATCACGGTCTCGTCATGATGCGTTGGGTAGGGAGATGAAGGCTGCATCGGACAGCGAGAAGGACTGGGCGTACCCTCCAATTCGAGGTTGTGCTCGTGCGGCGCCCTTCCCCGAAAGGTGTAGCTCACTTGGCTTATGCGTGCTACGTGTCTGTTGATAGAGTGACGCTCCGTGAGAAGCAGGAGTGTGATGGCCTTGGCACGTGATGGTGATGGAGCTGCAGGTGTCCTCGATCTTCGCGCAGTGAACTCCTAAGGTCCTCTGTAGCCACCCGGCCTCAGGCATTCTCGGAGTGATTCCTGTGATGCCTCAAGAACACTGTGGACACCTGAGGTCAGAGGAGATGCAGCTCCTTTCTAACTGTAAAAGGGAACACGGGAAGAAGTTTGTTCTCTGTGGGTCCCCATTATTTAACGTAAACAGTTAGCAGGTGAGGGGATACGTAGAGGAAGGAAGTCACCAGGCTACGAGCATTTGCTTTCCATTGTCAACGTGTATGTAAAATCTTGGGGTGAGCACTCATAATGAGTTGGGGAAAGACAGGAGAGATACCTTCCGAAGGAGAAGGGCACTGGATAGGTCACCTGCTTCGCTGTTTGTAGCATCCAGCGCCTTATCCAGTAGGGTGCTGATTACTGAGGGTTCATGTTTCTGATTGTCGTTTGGGTAGAATAATGCTCACCGAGAGCAACCTCTGCAGTGACCTTTAGACCGGATATACAGACGGAAATGCCTGTGTCCTTGAGCTACCTGTGCTGAATGAATACTTGAGGCCGTGACGGCAACCCGAGTGTGGTCTCGGACACCCAGAGGATGATTTCGCGGGTTTCATTCCATACCATGCGACCACCTTCAGGGGAGATGACGAATAGACTTGCCGGTAGAGGAGAAGACAAGAAGAGGCTTGATCTCCTGGGGTCTTCTTCATCCAGGTGAAGGTAGGGAACCTGTGGGTGTTGTGAAGGGAAGGATCCAGATTGGAGAGCTGTGGATTAGCATTCTTCGTTTTAGGGAAAACCTGGGGGTGTCATCGTAATGCCTAGGAGGGAGCGGGAAGGTGTCGGTACTTGGCCAGTTGTAACGGTTGTGTCTCTTGGTATATGGTGCTGCCCTACGAGACCATGAATGTTGGTGTTATCGGGACCGCTGATTTTAGCGAGCGTGTTTTTCTCCTGAATCTGCATGTACCGAATGCAGATGATACCTGTGAGCCACAGCGCTCCATTGCTAACGAGGCGAACACCTGTAGCGTACAGGAGGGAAAGATGCTCCTTTACGGAACAAGAGACGCCCATTAGTCTTGTTGTCTCTGAGTATTTGTCATCCTCCACGTAAACGTAGGACGTCGGAGGAGGGGAAACTCACTTCGGGAAGATTGCCGTTAGGAGGGAAGCAGGCTGGCGTCCTGTAGGGAAGCGGGAAAGTTTGGATACGGTCGCGACGATTGGCCGTGTTAGAAGTGAACGCCGCGTCTCAGAGTGCAAGGGAGTACAAAGTACGTTCTACGTCGTGCCATGCCGTGTGCAGTGCCCTACCCAGAAATGTGCTGATGACCTGGGCTGGGTTAACAGTGTCTCTCTGGGTCGAATAATGTTCAACAGGAGCGAGCTCTGTGGTGGCATTCAGATGGGGGCTGGGGGTTGGGGGTTGGGGAGGTATCTGTCCTTAATGTGGCTTTTTTTGAACCCCGAGGAGTATTGCTTAACACCTGTTTCAGATAACAGGTTTTCTCAAGGATCCCATGGTCCGGTCTTGAAAATGTGAATACCTACAGGTTCGAGAAGATCTTGTGAGGAGAAGAACCGAACGGAAGATCAGTCGTCTTCTCACTGGGACCTCATAGTACTCGTGGCAGATCCAATGTAGATGGAATAGGAGGTAAGGGGATCCCCACAGGAGGAGGAATACGAGTCAAAGAGCTGTGTGTCTGCCCCGTCCGGACTCCGGGAAAACTGTCGGGAACAGCCATCATGAAGTATTAGGGAGAGAGAGAAACGTTAGATTTGTGAGGCTGTGAGCCTTCCAGGTGGGCCCATCCACCTTGAAGCCATGCTGTGCGCAGTGCCCTACCTAGAGAGGTGCCACTTACATAGACTGAGGGTAATCGGCACCCCTCTAGGGAAGGTAATGCTCAAGAAGAACAAGGTTTGTGGTAGCCTTCCTAGTTGTGATGGGGGGGTGGGATGGAGACACACGTCTCCTTGAGCTACCTGCCTTAAAGTAGGGTCATGGTAGCCACCTGTACCTCTGGCATGCCCCAGACAGTTTAGGTGGTTGATTCCGTACAATGTCGTGATCGTCTACGGAACAGGGGAGAAAAGAATTTATTTCGTTAATACAAGAATAGACAACTCGGCACAAGCTTGTACTCCGTGGGTCCTACTAATCCTCCAGGTAAAGGTAGACCGAACGAGGCCAAGATGACGCAGGGAGGTTTGGAAGTTTCTATTTTCCTGGGTTATGGGGATACATTTTGTCGTCTTGCTGTGGTGGGAAGACCGAGAACGGTACAGTTTTGTAATCGAGGTGGACTTTGTAGCATCTCTCTTTTGAGACCTGGATTTTGAAGTGACCTACCCACCCAGAACAGTTCTCACCACCGCCCTGGTAAAGGAACACTCGAGAATCACACTGATGGTGACCTTCTGACCCATGATGGCTTTGGAAGTGCAAAGGTCTGCCAAAGACGACTGGGTGAACAGTTAGGGCCCTGGACCCTCCTCCTTGATCGCAAGGATTTTCATGACGATTTCAGTAGTACTTTTGTAACTGTGTATCCATAAACGTTAAGAGTAAAGATCGATCCTTTCTTATAGAAGAGGAATAGGAATAATTTTGTTCTCTGTGGGTCCTCGTTATCCTACAGCCGAGGGGATTTCCACTGAAAAATCTTGGAAAGGTAGAGGGCGGTATGCTGGTAGTGTACATAGTTATGGAAAACTAAGGCTACGGTGCTCTCGATAGCCAGAATTAAGGGATGAAAGCTGCATTTGAGGGTAGGGGGGTGAACAGGCGGGTCCTGCACCTTGAAGCCAAGCTGTTCAGAATCCCGTGTCCGGATGGTACAAATTGCTTAGCCCAGTGACTTTCAGGGTTGTAGAGAGGTTCCAAAGAAAAGCAACTGGTATTCTTTAGACTAGTGATTTGGAATCCGACGCGTGAGTTCTTTGGCTGCCTGCCTTGAACTTCTGAGGGCCCGGCAAGCCACCTCTCCGAGATTTTGGTGGTTTGTCCCTACGTGTGTGAACACGTGCAGCTTTGAAAAGAAGATACCGCCCTATAGAGGAAGAGACCTAGAAGAAAGCTTGGTCTGAATATTCCTACCAGTCATCCCAACGAACCCAGAGAAGGTAAGGGATTCCATGCTGAGTAAAGGTGCACATTAGACGTCATCGTCTTGCCATAGCCAAGCATGAAATAAAAATCGTGGGTGCTGTCATCATGAGGCAGTGGGATGCAGATGGGAGGTACGTGCGTGAGCGTGAGCGGTCCCCTGGACAGCAGCATCTGGATCGCGCCTGATGTGTGCAGTGCCCTACCTGGGAAGGTGCTAACTCCCTAAGATTAAGAGTGACTAGTGCCTGCCTGGGTAGAATAATGCTCACTAGAAAAACATTTGTGGTGCTCTCCGGAGCGGTGACCTCTTGAGAAGGAGGTGTATTTGTCTTTGAGCTCCCTGCCGTGGACCTGGCAGGTCCCGGCAGGCATAGGGGCGTGAACTCTGCATCGTCAAGATGACGTCAGTGGTCAGTTCCCTGTGACGTCCGTAGAAACAAATAGGAAGATACTTACTAATAGGATATGGGAAGACAGATCCCACCCCGTTCTCTCCGGGTTATCCTCCACACCGTGGAGACCTGGAGAGCGGGAGCGGATCACCACAGGGGGACCGGTGCAGGCTGGAGGTCAGCGGGTGAGCGTCGTTCACGACTGATGAACGGTTCTGGGCACCGTCCTCACGGTGTGCCGAAGAGGGAGGACAGAGGTGCGTGTGGGAGCAGAGTGGGTTGTGTGGGGCCTCCACCTTGATCCCGTGTGGGCGTCGCCCTGCCCCGAAACGTGCTGGTCTCGGAGCCTGTGTGTGGTCTGTGCTTCTCCGTGTGGAGTGATGCCCTCGCGAGGGTCGGCGGCACCTCCGGAGCTGCCGTGTCTGGCGCTGCCTGCCTCGCTTGGGGGAGCGCCCCGCCCCGTGGCAGTGCCCGGGATCCGTCGTGCTCGATGTGACGGGACCGATCCGTTTCTTCAGGGGAGCAGACGGCGACCGGTCTGATAGACGAGGACGCGGGAGCAACTTTGTCGGTCTCCTCCTCTTCCAGGTAAGCTCTGTGAGGGAAGGTCGGGGGACGGGGGTTCAGTGTTTTCCAGGGCAATGGGGCTTTCGTCGGTATAATCCTCGTGATGTGGTGGAGACAGACGCCTGAGGAAGACTGCGTTTCCGAGCTCGTGGGTGCTGGCCAGACCCTCTCCTCTGAGCCGTGCTGAGTTCAGGGCCCTGCCCCGAAAGGTGCTAGTAGAGTAGAACAGGTACTATTAGCACCTGACTGGGTAGAGTCCCAATCGGTAAAAACGTCGGTGACGTCTGTCCGGTCGGTGACGGGGAAGGAGACGCTCGTGTGTCTGAGGTTGTGCACTTGAAACCAGCAGGCTGCTGACGGCCACCGGGGTGAGTTCTCAGACGTGCTTAGAATGATTTTTTTATTTGAGCGTAATCGACCACGGCCTTACATCGGTTTCGGGTCTAAAATGAGTCATTTGAGGAGTTTAAGGTACGTTCACCACTGGCGTGGCTCCCATCCTGTCTCCGCATACGTGGCTAGTGCAGTATCTTCGAGACGATTTCGGTGTTCCGTTGTTAACAAGGAACACCTAAGAAGCTCCGGAAAGCAGGAGACGGGAAGAAGGTGGTTCTCTGTGGGGACGTCCCCCTAAGCCTCTGGCCGAGCACCGTCAGGGGAGGGCATCCCCCCGCAGGCCCAGAAGCACGTTGGAGGGCAGCGTGTCGGAACGGAATAGGACGATGGGCGGGTCCCACGGGTTTGTGGGCAGAGAGGAGAAAGCGCCACGTAAGAACGCGAGGGGATCGGACTGGTGCCGAGGGCGGATCCGTCCTGTGTGCGGAGCCCCACCCGGAAAGGCGGTCAGCACGCGGACTGACTTGTGGCGACCGCCTGCCCGGGTGGACCGACCGGCACCGACACGCAGCGGCCGGCGCTACCGCCTGTCGTGGGCCTCGCGGTGCAGCTGTGTACCTTGAACACGGGCGTGTCTATCACCTACCCGGTTGTGACGTCATGCATCCCAGATACGATTTTGTGTTCCGTTCTTGATCTCGTGGCTGCGTTCCTGTTACGGAAGGTGAAGATGCTTCGTCGTACGAGAAGACCGCTGGGCACAGGCCTGTTCTCAGTGGGTCCTCTTAGTCATCCCGGTAAATGGAGAAACGGGGGTCTCCGCCCTGATGGAGGTGTGGAAGTTGGAAGGAAGTGGGTCCAAATTGGTTTTGTTCCGGAGAAATCTGGCCGACAGCTGGACGTGGTGGGGAGAGACGTGGAAGCTGCGTGTGAGAGTAGAAGGGGGAGCGGGGCGGTTGTCTGTCTCGAGCAGTTCTGTGCGCAGTGACGTGTCCAGAGAGGTGCCAACTACATACGTAAAGTAAGGGTGATCGGTGCCTGCCCGGGCAGAGTGTCGCTCACTAGAGTGGCGTTGTCGGTGTCCTCAGAGACGGTGCTTGCCGGGCGGCGGGGTGCGTTTGCCCTTGAGCAGACTGCCTTGAACGGAGGAGGGCCCTGGCCGACTCCTGGGTCTTCTCTAAGTTCTTGAGATTTTCTCAGGTTCTATTCCTGACAACGCGAACACATAACGTTGGAGAAGACGAGCATCGGAGAAGGATACTTGGAGAAAGAAGGGAATGACGGAGACGCCCTTTTCATCTCTTGCAGGTTCGTGTCCGTAGCCGGCCAGCCCAGAGCCCGTGAGGGGGGATCCCCACGGACGTAGGTACGCAGGTAAGAAGACCGTCGGTCGTCGTGGTTTACAACGAGTAAGAAACATGGGGCACGGCGGTCACGATGTGCCGGAGAGGGAGACGAAAGCTACGTGTGACGGTGCGGGGGACCGGGCGGGAGCTACCGGAGGCGCGCTGGCCCCCGAATGTTGCCGGCCACGTAGTCGAAGCGTACCGTGCCTCGTCGACGGAGCAGTGCTCGCCCGGGGCAACGTTCCCGCTGACCTGGCCGGTGAGGGGGATGGAGGTTTCGGTGATTTTAGGGCCGTGTGCTTTACGGGCGGCCGTGCTCCGGGAGGCCCCCTGCGTGCAAGGCGGCCCCCCGGTGATGTGTCGTGTGTGCCGAACGCCCGTGAACACCTGCAGGTCAGAGAAGGCGCGGGTGCCTTTTGCGACCAGAGCACAGAGAAGGGAGCGGCTGCTGTCGGGAGCATCGTGACCGTCCGTGTAAACGTCCGGCAGGAGGAGGATCCGCTCCGAAGGCGGTCTCCGAGCCGGAAGGTCGGCAGTCGTCGTCCTCTAAAGACGAGGGGAAGCGGGCAGTTACACTCCTCACGGCGAGGTGGGGGGAGAGCCGAAAGCTCCATCTCAGAACGTGAGGGGGACGCCGCAGCTCGTCCGCTTTGCTCGGTGCCGAGTGCGGGGTCCAGTCGGGGGTGAGCCGGAGGCTCAGACTGCTGGAGACGACGACCCGTCTGGGCGAGTGACCCCGTGAAAGTAACACATCTGGGGTGTCCTTCGGGCCAGCGACGGGTTTAGGGATGCACGGGTCTTCGGCGCCTCGGACGCAGGAGGTCCCCGGCGGGCACGTTTGTGTGGCCTCCGGCATCCCCACGACGGCTCCAGCGGGCCGTCCGAAAGAATGTGAATGCAAACAGACTTGGGAAGACGAAGACCCTGTGAGATGGAGAAGAGAAGGCGGGAGCGCTCCGTTCCTCGGTAGGGCCCGTGTCTCACCCGTGTGAACAGGAAGAGCTCCGGGTCACACACGAGCGAGGCTAGCCGTGGGGAAGGCCCCGTGTTCGCGTTGCGTGTGATCAGGACGCGGTCTCGCGTTCGGTCAGCGCGATCCGGGGGCCGGGAGACGAAGGTGCGCGGGAGCCAGCGAGCGAGATCAGGCCGGTCGCCGCCTGGAGCCCGTCCGCGAGCAGTACCGCGTCCGGGAAGGTGCCGGTCGCGTAGACCAGGCGTCGCGGTGCCTTTTGTGGCAGAGTATGGCCCATCCCTAGCCGCCTCGGCGGGGTCCTCGACTTGGTTGTTGGGGAGGGGGTGGGGGTGTCCGTGAGCGGCCCGAGTATATCCCCAGGTGGTACCGGGAATCGTCCGCTCCAGATCTTGGGTTTCCTCAAAGGGATCTCGCTGTCCGTTTCTTACAGGGTGAATTCCTACGCGTGGAAGGAGCGGAGATCCTTCCTGGCAGAAGCAAACACGGGAAGCGTCTTGTGCTCTCTGGTGTTTAATGATTTTCCGGGTAAATATGGAGGCTTAATGGGATCCCTACCGAGGGAACGATCCATGATGGAAGGCAGTGGTTTGTCACTTTGTTTTACCGGACCGTCTAAGGGACGTTCCTCATTACGTGGTCTGTATCGATGTGAGCGCTCTCTCCATCCGAGAGTGCCGTGTGGGGATGGGCGGGGAGTCCCTTGAGCCACGCCGTGTGCGGGGCCCTACCCAGAGAGGTACTGATTATAGATGCTACACGTAACGGTGCCTGCCTGGGTAGTGTAATGTTCCACAAGGAGAATTTTCCACTTGCCTGTGTCCCTCGATGGGGCTGGAGGTTCCCATGTTCTTGAGGTGCCGGTTCTTGAATCCAGGAAGGTCCTGGCAGGCACTCGTGTATTATCTCAGGCAGGGACGGCGACAGAGACGAGATCATCTCAGTGGCTGATTCCTAATGAGCTGAACAGCTGAGTGTTAGAGAAGGTGAAGACACTTACCTGTTTGTTTGTTTGTTTGTTTGTTCTTACAGTTTATTTATTTTGAGAAAGAGTGAGAAACCGCCAGTGGGGAGAATCAGAGAGAGTGGGGCGGAGCGGGGGGAGGGATTTCAAGCGGGCTCTGCGCCTAAAACAGAGAGAGCCTGACGTGTGGGGCTCATCCCCCAACTGAGAGATCATGACCTGATACAAAACCAAGAGTCAGCTGCTTAACTGACAAGGCCACTGAGGCGCCCCAAAGACACTTCTGCATAGAAGACGAGCACTGAGGAACACGCTCTTCTCTCTGTGTCCTCATAGACAACCAGAAAACGTAGACCAGGTGTGTGTGAACCCCCCCAAATGGAGGGACGCGAGATGGCATGCACTGTATCTACAGTATCTTGGGTCCTAGAAAAATCTTGGGTGCAGCCGTCCTGTTGGGTTGGCGAGACCAGTGAAAGCTGGATTTGATAGTAAGAGGTGTCCGGGGCCCGTTGTCCCTGTGGAGGTGATCTTGTCTGCACTACCTGGCCATAAGGATGTCAGTGACTTAGGTCTTTTGTAGTCAGTGGTTTCCTGGGTATAGGGCTGGTGCAGAGGAATGTTGGGCGTATCCTTCAGTGCGGTAATGTGGCTGGAGACACGTGTGTCCTTGAGCTGCCTGCTTTGAACACATGGGGGCCTCGCAGCCACCTGCAGGCATCCTCACGTGATGTTAGTGTCCCCCCGCCCTTCCCCGATAATCGGAATACTTAAAAATTCGGGAAGATGAGGATACTTCCTAATAGAGGAAGAGAATCGAGTAGCAGATTGAATCTCTGGGTCCTCATAATCATCCAGGTGAAGACGGAGAAGGTCAGGGATTTCTTAACGCACATTGAGTGATGTTGGCGGATGGTAGGTTGCCATTGGGTAGGAGCGAAGGACGTTCCTCATCGCGGTCATCGTAAGGTGGCGGGGGTGACGTGAAAGCTGTATGTGAGAATGGAGGGGGCGCTGGGTTGGATCTGTCTTGAGTCACGATGTGTGTAGTGCCCTATCCAGGTAGGTGCCGATTCGATTTCCATCTGGGTCTTCGAAATCCTCCAGGAGAACATAGGGCGACGGGGCTGCCATCAGACAGAAGTTTGCCTGTTTCGGTCACGAGTTGGACTTTTCTGGAATTGTGGAGACACCTTCGGTAGAGACGTGGTGGCAGAGTGGTTTTGATGAAAAAGGTGCATTTGTTCGTGCCATTGGTACCCGGCAGATCATTCAGTAGGAGGGTACTGTTCGTGCAGTTTTACCCAAGTTGGACCCCGGGACCTCCAACCACCATACTTTCCCAGCATGGTTCCTCTCACTTCTTCTACATTCACCTTGATGATTATGAAGAACCGGTGAGAAAACAGCGTGTTCCTGTGTTTCTTCTTCTATAAGGAAGGGGCCTCCTCTTCTCGAAGCTGGAGGCGATTGCAGTGTGAAAGTGTGCAAGTGTCCGCGACGAAAGCTCTGTTGGCGTGTGGAAGGGGTCTGGACGGCATCTGTTTGGAGCCACGAGTGTGTGCAGTGCCTTGCCCAGAAAGGTGCCGATCACACAGACGGTGTGTGATCAGTGCTTCTCTGGGTATAGTAATGCTCACGTTAAGCAGCGTTTGTGTTGTTTTTTAACTCGCCGATTGGCACGGAGGCGCATTTGCCCTTGCGCTGACTGCCTTGAACATGGCGGTGCCCCGGCCGATATCTGGGTCTGCTGTCACGTATTATCAAGAGGATTTCGATGTCGCATTCCTAACAGCGTGAACACCTCCAGAGAAGAGAAAGTAAAGACGCTTGCTAAATGTACAGGATAACACAGATAAAGGTGGTGTTCTCGGAGCCGTCAGATCATTCAGGTCAAGGTAGAGAAAGAGTGTGGCACCACTGAGGTAGGTATGAAGTTAGTCGTTTTCTAGGGTCATGGTAAGATCTTGGATATATATAGGCAGTATGACCTGGGGACGGAGAGAGTTGAAACAACATGTGAGAGTCCGAGGAGGACCGGGCAGGCCCCTCCCTTGACTCCTTCTCTGTGCGGCGTCCTACACGAAAACGTTGATCACTTGGAGTACGAGGTAGAAGCACCTGTATAGGCAGCGTGACGCTCGAAAAGAGCCAGGTGTTTTTGATTGCAAGTTTGTTTATTCTGAGAGCGGGGGTGGGGGGGGGGGTGGGGGGGGGTGGGAATCCCAAGCAGGCCCAGAGCCGTCCGCACAGAGCCTGACACCGGGTCGACCCCACAAAATGGTCAGATCATGACCTGAGCCCAAATCAAGAGCCAGGTGCTTAAGTGACTGAGCCACCCAGGTGCCCCAAGAACAAGGTTTTTTGGATGGGGGTTGGAATAGTGAGGAGATAGAAACTCACGTCTTTAGTCGTAGGCCTAAAACTAGACAATACTGTCATCATCTAGCTGGGTCTGGTCATAATTTTCCTAAGACAGTTTTAGTCCTCTATTCCTAACGATGTGAGTACTTTTGTAACAGATGAAGAGAGCACAGGAACAAACTTGTTCTGTGGGCCCCATAATCCTAAGGTAAACTCTGAGCTTCTGAGACCGTCGTCACTGAGGGAAAAATGAAATGTGGGGGTCGTGTGTCAGCACTTTCTGGATTCATGGAAAACTCTTGGGGACACTCGTCATGATGTGGTGGATAAAGAGATGAAAGTTACATTGGAGAGGATAAAAGGGAGCGGCCGTGCCCTCCACGCTGGAGCCATGCTGGGTTTCGTGCCCTGCCCCTTAAATGTAATTTCTTTGCTTGTGCGAAATTTGCTTTTGCGTGGAAACGAATGGTATAATAGTACAGTCACTGATGTGTCTGTCACTACGTTCCAAAAACACTTAGCATGTATTTTCTCACTCATTTTTAACACCAATTTTATAATTAATAACAATTTTACATGCTGAACTGTGGTGAGGATGAATTTAATTTATGAATAAAAGCTAAGCACTGAGATTGGCATGTAGGTTAGTATTAAGCCAGATAATTTAATGTCCAATTGGTTTCCATACAGCACCCAGTGCTCCTCCCCACAGGTGCCCTCCTCAATGCCCATCACCCGCTTTCCCCTCCCCCACCCCTCATCGGCCCTCTGTTCTTAGCATTTAAGAGTCTCTTATGGTTTGCCTCCCTCCCTCTCTGTAACTCCCCCCCCCCCCATGGTCTCCTGTTAAGTTTCTCAGGATCCACATATGGGTGAAAACAAACGGTATCCGTCTTTCTCTGCCTGACTTACTTCACTTAGCATAATACCCTCCAGTTCCATCCACATTGTTGCACATGGCCAGATTTCATTCTTATTAATGTTTAATAATTACGGCTTTATTAACATTAAACTTTAAAATCATTTTCATTCAGGTAGGAAGCACTGATGCGAACATAAGTGGGAGACTTGCTCGTGTTATTTCTCCTAAGAAAGCGAGGATTGAATACTCACTTCAGGTTCTTTGTATTAATTTTTAATGATAAATTCTGTTTTCGTTCACAGTGACTAATGAATGTAGGGGAGATATATATACGTATATGTATATATATATAGACAGCTTATTTTTGTTGAGACAGAGCAAGCTGCGGAGGGTCAGAGGGAGAGAGAGAATCCCAAGCAGGCTTCGCACTGTCAGTGCAGAGCCTGTGCAGGGTTTCGATTCACGAAACCGTGAGATCATGACCTGAGCTGAAGTCAAGAGTCGGAGGCTTAACCAACTGAGCCACCCAGGTGCCCCATATTATTTGTGTGTGTGTGTGTGTGTGTGTGTGTGTGTGTGTGTGTGTGTGTGTGTGTGAATATCTCTAGCCATTTTCAGTCTGGTGTACCTTAATATTCAAATTCATTTTTTCCTATTAAACATATACTGTGATGTTTAATTTCATGTCATCTTAGCTAGCTAGGCAGGTGATACCCAGTGTTGGGTGCAACACAAGTAAAGATGTTGCTGGGAAGGTATTTTGTCCGTTGAGATTAACGTTTAATCAGTGGACTTTAAATATAACACATTACCTTCTGTAACCTTCTGTAACGTGGATGAGTCTCACCCAATCAGTTGAAGGCCTGGTCCCCCAAAGAAGAGAGAAGATAATTCTGCGTTTAGACAGCATTTATTTTTTTAAAAATTTTAATATTTATTTACTTTTGAGAGAGAGAGAGACCATGTGAGTGGGTAAGGGGCAGAGAGAGAGGGCGACAGAGAATCTGAAGCAGGCTCCCGGCTCTGAGCTGCCAGCACATAACCCCAGGTGGGGCTTGAACTCCGAAACCGTGAGATCATGACCTGAGCTGAAGTTGGAGCTTAACCGACTGAGCCACCCAGGCGCCCCCAGACAGCCTTTAGATCTCAAGATGGAACATCAGTTTTACCCTGGGATGCCACCCTGCCTGTCTGCCGTGCATATTTTCAGATCTTGCCAACCCCAACAATCATGTGAGCCAATTCCTTAAAGTAAATAATCTCGTTCTTGCTTTCACTCTTGCTCTTTTCACGTGTGTGTTTGTGTGTGTGTGTGTACGTGCGTGTAAATGTGATTAGTTCTATTTCTCAGGAGAACCCTGAATAGTACATATCCTTGTCTTTTTAATAGATGCTCGGGACACCTGAGTAGCTCAGTTGGTTGAGCGTCTATTGATTTTGGCTCTGGTCATCATCCAAGGGTTCTGGGATTGAGCCCCATGTCAGGCTCTGTGCTAAGCTTGGAGCCTGCTTGGGATTTTCTCTCTGTGTCTCCCTCTGCCCCTCTCCCCTGTTCATGCTCTGTCTCTTGCTCTCTCGACTTTCAAATAAAATTAAAAGAAAATGCTCATGTGTGTTTCTGTATGTGTGACGTGGCTGTATTTTTAACAAATGGGATCACACAGTGAGCTTTGTGTAATGTGGTCAAACTGCGAAAATGAACAGATTGGTGACTTTCTCCATCAAATATGTTTTCTGGTTTAACTTTTAAAATGTAGTTATTTAAGGTACGACTTTAGGGTTAGTGATGTAAACCAAGGATGCGATTTTCTTTTTACGTGTTTTCCCATATCCTATAACGCAGAGTTCTCTTCTAGAAAGTCTCTGGGAGTGATTTGTGCAGTAACTTTATGTGTTCGCTTCTGTAACTTTGACATTACCGTGTAGGATCTTGTATGTGAAATGATCCTCCTTACTCTTCTTGTTTTAAGAATTTGGGGGGAAATGTGATTCATTTATATATACGCAATGAAAAATAGCATCACCTTGTCAAATTTCTCTGAATTTCACTTTTAGCCTTCTGACTTTGCTTTTGCAATGATGGAAGTTAGGCAAGTGAACATCTTTCCATAGTAGAACTTGCTCATCTCCTGGTGTGGGTGTATGCTGTACAGATTTTGTTTCTTTCGAGAAAAAGCCTGTTGTGATTTTCATAGATCTGTAGAATGGGCGTTAGAAGTTTATTCCTAGCGCCTTTATTTCTTTTTCTTTTATGTCAATTACATTCTCATCCCCATCATCTTTGCTGACTGATTGTTGGGGGTAGACAGGTAACATGCGTAGTTTTGCAACTCAGCTCACCTGTCAAGTCTTATTTTTTAGCCCACTTTTGTTAGACTGTTGCACTTAAAGATTTTAGGAAGTAAATTAAACTTTCCAAATATATTGACCTGTTCTGAACTGCTTTACAATGGAATAAATAGGTGGATACTTCCTTCATTGTCAACTTACTTTAGAGAGGAGCAAGCAGGGGAAAGGGGCAAAAGGAGAGAGAGAGAGAGAGAGAGAGAGAGAGAGCGCGCGCATCTTAAGCAGGCTCTGTGCTGAGCCCAGAGCCTGTCATAGGTCTCAATCCCACCATCCTGGGATCATGACCTGAGCTGAAATGAAGATTAGGATGCTCAACCCACTGGGCCACCCAGGCGCCCCTCCATTGTTAACAAGTTTTTTAATTTTTTAGTTTTTATTTATTTTTGAGAGAGACAGAGACCGAGCGTGAGTGGGGGAGGGGCATAGAGAGAGGGAGAACCAGAATCCAAAGCAGGCTGCAGGCTCTGAGCTGTCAGCACAGAGCTCGATGCAGGGTTCAAACTTGTAAACTGAGATCCTGACCTGAACCGAAGTCCGACGTTCAACTGACTGAGCCACCCAGGTACCCCTTCGTTGTTAATTTTAAAATTACGTCTCCCTGACTCCTGCTCAGGCTTTCCTTTATACAGATTCCTTTTTCTTTCAAGAACTTGGTAGTAACATCTGGAGTTTTGAAGCACTAGGCTTCCTATGTCATCCACTGTGTCATCCTGAGTCACTGCCATCTGGAGACTTTTTGGTATGAAAAACAGGGCAGGGCACTTTATTACATAGGTGACTTTTATCTCGTCAGAAATTCCTGAAATAACGTCCTTCTTGGTAGTCAGTAGTTTGCAAATAGAGAATCCTTGTGTTCTAATTAAATGGGTTTCTAATCGTGTGATGATAAAATTGCTTTTGCTTTCAAGTTCCAAAAGTATTTTTACATGTTGCCTCATGACAAATCAGGGCTGCAGAATATTATAGGTGTATTCACTTTTGGTTTGTTGTGAGTGTCTAACCACAGAAATGTTTTCAGGTACCTCGTCTCCCAAGTACATAATTATTCACCACATGATGCTTACTACTTTCACTACTTGTTAATTTTACTAGCTTATTACTACTCTACTAATACAACCATAGCTAGTGCTCCTAGTATGACTAACTTTACAAGTAAAGCTAAGATGAAGTTCAATTTAAACAGGAAAGCTACCTGTTTAAGATGCATCTGTGTGTGTGTGTGTGTATTCTGTGTTTACAAAAATGGGATCATGCCAATCACCTACTCTGTGGATATTTCCACTGTTAAATAAGATTTATTAACGTTTGTTTTAAATTCATACACTGTAACTCATGCAGAATGTGATATGAGGGCAATGAAGTCAGTATTTTATTTGATTATTTTCCCTTTCGAATAGGAATTAACCAGACACTATTTTAGTTCTCTATTTTCTTCCAGTTAGCTCTCCCACAGTATTTTAATAAGGACAGCTTTTACCTACCTAGACACTGAATTTTAACATCTTGTATATGTATTTTTTATCTCCTTACAACTTTCTGAAGTACTTCATCATTTTTCAAGTTTTCATTGGACTCTCTGTGTTGATTAATATATGTTATCTTTGGGGTTTTTGGTATTGATTTTCTACATTGATTTTTTTTTGAAGAAACCCAATGTTATCTCAGCCTAACTAGAAAAAAATTAGTAAAATCGAATATTGAAAACATAATAACACCTGTAGACAAACCCTCTCTTTTGAGGATTTTCTTCAGGCAGTTTTTTAGAACTTGAACTTATTCATGTAATTGTTCATGCTAAAATATACATATGTATACTCACGTGAATGTATGGATGGACAATACATTTTGTGTGGGGGGGGCACGTTAAGAACATCTGAAAGTCACTGCTGAAGTTCAAAACATGCAGTTCTCTCGATTTTTTTATCCCGTTCGCTGAAATTTATTGTTATAAAAGTAAATTTATAATTTTTACCTTCTATCAATTTATGATAATGCATTTTAACTAGTTAAGAATAACAGTTTAACATTTGTTGGCTCTCTTATTTCTTTTGAGGTTAACGTTCACCATTCTTAAGTGTACTTGGTATTGTATCAGAAATCCCTATCAAGTTACAAAATGCTACCATATTGCTCCAAATTTCCTCATGCCCTTTCCAAATCCAGCCCCAGAGAGAGTCAGTATTTTAGTTTTTGTCTACCACATATTAATTGTCCATGGTCTAGAAGTTCAAGTAAATGGGATAATCTAGTGCACTCTTTTGTGCATGGCTTCTTTCTTTCCTGAATAAACTGCTTTTGAGATTTATCCATTTGATGTCTCTATCAATATTTCACTACTTTGTATTGGTGAGCTGTATTCCACTTTATGAATATATCACGCTTCTTTTTACCCATTCTCCTACGGATGGACAATTCTAGTTTGGGGCTATTATAAATAAAGCTTCTATTAACATTCATGTACAAGTCTGTAGACTTATATTTTCATCTCTCTTGAGTAAATATTTAAATTTAGGGTTTTTTTAATGTTTATTTTTGAGAGACACAGAAAGAGCGTGAGCAGAGGAGGGCCAGAGAGAGAGGGAGACACAGACCCCAAAGCAGGCTCCAGGCTCAGGGCTATCAGCACAGAGCCCGACGCGGGGCTCGAACCCACGAACCGTGAGATCATGACCTGAGCCGAAGTCAGACGCTCAACCGACTGAGTCACCCAGGCGCCCCCCTTGAGTCAATATCCAAGTGTACAAATGCTGGTTTATAGGGAGAGGGATATTTTTAATTTTCGGAAAAATTGACAGGCCTTTGTCCAAAGTGTTAAAAATGTTTACCCTGCCCCCGACGACGGATGACAATACTGTGACTGGTCAGTATTTTCACAGACCGTTGCAGTTGCCGGTCTTTCTATACCTGAGCCATTCGAGTGGCATGTAGTGTTCTGTAGGGGGTTGGATTTGCATTTTTGCTGATGCCCGATGGTGCTAACCTATCAACTTTTCCCTGTGTATTGTTGGCTAATGTATGCCTTTATGTTCAAGAAACCAATATTAAGTGGAGGTTCTGATAGCTTTTGGTAATAGCGTATAATTATGTATACGTAATCAAGATAGAGACCGATGCTCTCCTAAAAACTTCCCTCGTGTTACCTTGTATGCGGTGCAACCAGCAACACGCTTTCTCACACAGCAGGTCTGCCTTTTCAGAACATTCATATAAGTGAAATGCGTTCAGTTTCCTTCATTCACTTAGCATAAGAACTTGAGATCCGTTTCTGTTACTGCGTGTATGAATCGTTGATTCTTTCATGTTGCCGTATTGCGTCCCATGGTGTGATGTACCGTAAACGATTTATTCATTTACCAGGTTTTGGACGTTTGCTCTGCTTCCGTTTGGGGACTGTTATGAATAATTGCGCTGTGAGCATTTATGTACACATGTTTGCACGGACATCCATTCTTACTTACCTCGAGTAAACACTTAATAGTAGAATTACTGGGTCATTATAGCAAACATATATTCATAAAGCCTTGCCAGTGTTTTTCCAGAGTGGCTAAACAATTTGCCTTCACGCCAGCCATGAGTGAGAGTTTTACTTTCCCCACACACTCAACAACAATTGGTAGTTTCAGTCTTTTACTATTTTTATTTTTAATTTTTTAATATTATTATTATTATTTTAATCTTTATTTTTGAGAGAGAGAGAGAGAGAGAGAGAGAGTGTGAGCCGGGGAGGAACAGAGAGAGAGGGAGACACAGAATCCAAAGCAGGCTCCAGGCTCTGAGCTGTGATCACAGAGCCCGACATGGGGCTCGAAGTCACAAACTGCGATATCATGACCTGAGCCAAAGTCAGACGCTTAACCGACTGGGCCACCCAGGCGCCCCTAGTTTTTATATTATTGAAGTATTACGGACATAAAATGTTAATATCCGTTTTGGGTGTACAACATTGATTTCAGACAATTCTATACATTATGCAGGGCTCAATCCCACCACCCTGGGATCATGACCGGAGCCAAAATCAAGAGCTGGACACCCACCTGACTAAGCCACCTAGACGCCTCACTTTCAAATATATCACTTTTGTATATTTTATATGCCCAAAAATATGGATACCGTTTTTTTAGTTTTTTTTTTTTTTTTAGAAATAATTGACTTGCATCACTGTGTACAGTGTTTTATACAGTAGTATTTAAATCAAAGAGGGAGAAGACCTATGTATTTATATTATCTCTTATAATTTTACCAGTGGATTTGATTTTTTAAATGTGGATTTGAATTAACATTTTCAGTCCTTTTATTTCAGGTTGAAAAGCTTCCTTTAGTATTTCTTCTCTAAGACGTGGCTTCACTAGCAAGAAGTTCAGTTTTTGTGTTATCTGGGAATGTCTTTATTTTGCATTCTTTTTTTTTTTTTTTGAAAGATAGTTTTCCTGGATATAAAATTTTCCCTAAACAGTTACTTCTCCTTTCAGTGCTTTGAATATGTTATCCAGTGTTTTCTGGTTTCCATTGTTTCTGATGACAAGGCAGCCATTCTTGTTGGTGGGTTTCTTTTACCCATGACGTGTTCTTTTTCTCTTGTGTCAATGCTTTTTAGTAATTATCGTTCATTATTTTTACTATGAGGACTGGATAAGAGTCTCTTGGTATATTACTTAGAGTTCATTTCAGGGCTTTTTTTTTTTTTGGTGTTGAAACTTACATTTTTCATCAAATCTGGAAAAAAAATTGTTAGCTGTTAATTCTTTGAATAATTTTTGTGCTCTTTTTTCTCATATTCCCAGGACACCTAAGTTGATAGTCTTAATGGTGTCCAACATTGCTCTGATGCTCTGTTAGTTTACTTCATTTATTTTTGTTTGTTTTGCATGTTGGATACTCTTTATCCACCTTTCTTCATGTTAACTGTTGTTTTTTGTTGTTGTTGCCAGTTCAAGCCTACTATTAATTCCCTGTAGTGAAATGTACACTTCAGTTATTACCATTTTTTAAATGTTTATTTAATTTTGAGACAGGGAGAGAGTGCTAGCGGGGGAGAGGCAAACAGAGGTGGGTCAGAGGGTCCAAAGCAGGCTCAGTGCGGACAGAAGGGAGCCCGGCCCGATGCAGGGCTCGAACTCAGGAACTGGGAGGTCGCGACTTGAACCGAAGTCGGACGCTTAACCGACCGAGCCACCCAGGTGCCCCTCGCTTCGGTTCTTATATTTTTCGATTCTTTCTATTTAGCCCTTCTTAACAATTTCTATCATTTGTCTCCTTTTATTTTCTTACTACCAAAAGGGCTAATATTTTCAATAACACCTTTAGTGTCCCCCACGCTTCATTTTTTGTTTCAAAAAGTCCGTTCCTATGGTAAGAGGTTTGTCTCTCCCTTTTCTTACAGACTGCCTCTCGGGCACAGTGTCTGAGCCACCGATCTGGGTACTGGGCAGGGTGTTAAACCCTGGTTTTCTCAGCCCACCTCTCCTGTTTTCTAACATCTAACAAGCTAGGGCATGGGCAGTCCGGGCCCCAGTATTCTCACGCAGCTGTCCCTAGAGCGGAACGTACATCAGATGAGTGAGGAATGGTTGTAGGAGTCCTCTGATCTCTGACGAGGCTCACGAAGACTGACCTCTTCAGCTCGGGCTGGGAGAGGGTGAGGAGTGCGAGCAACCTGCCCTTTTGTTTAAAAACCTTATTACTCGATGGAGATCTGAGAGGAAAGAGAGCCTGTCGTCTTAGTCACTGTCAGTGGGATCTGAGGCTTCATCAGTCCGAGATGGGGACGAGAGAGGAAGCGCATCGTGGCTCAAGTGACCTCGACTGTTGCCAATCTTCCTACGTTCTCGTAAAGTTAGCTTGGACAAGGATGTCGCGCCGAAGACAATTTCCGAGACAAGTTTTGTAATGTTATTTATTTCTTTACTTGGTAATGTTATTTGAAAGTTTGTTTATTTTTGAGAGGGAGAACATAAGCATGGGAGGTGCAGAGGGAGAGGAGGACGGCATCCAATGCTGACTCTGAGCTGTCAGCAGAGGGCCCGATGCAGGGCTCGAACTCACTAACTGCGAGGTTAGAACCTGAGCCGAAGCCAGACGCTCAACCGACTGAGCCACCCAGGCGCCCCCTATTTTTCAAAGAGTTTTTGCCGGTGATGCTCCTTTCTCTGGCTACTGAGTTTGCAGAGCTCCTCATGCTGCCATCCCAGAATTGAAGCTTTTGCAGTGCTCTCTATTTTCCGGGGTTCTGTTTATTTACCTTACCTATTATTCCTCGAGTTGAACGTTAGCCTAACTTTCTCCACTTCTCTGGGTGTTTATAGGGAGTATTAAAATACCTGTTTGATGGCGTTGTGATATTTAGGAATGTCATACCCCAATTTGTCTTGTGATATTTTTTGTCCTATCACAGAGGTCAAACCGCGGTGTCTCCTTTAATACTGGGTCTGAGATCTGGCACATAGATATAAACATGTTGGCGTCCACAGCTGTGCTTGTGGTCAAAAAGTGTGGACCGTTGTCGGGTTCTTACCGTGTTAAAGAAAATTTACAGCTCTATGTGAACCTGTTTAGTTATGTATTAGAGTGAAACCTAATGTCTAGTTCCTGCTCTGAGCATTTAGGTTCCAAGTAAGAGCCCAGCATGTTTTCAGTTACTACGCGTTCTTAGAATTTCAGCCATTGCCTTATTAATCCCGTGAATTTATTTGTGTGCTGTTTTTTATGGTGAGTGTTTGTTCTTTCAGCTGCCTCATCTTGTCTTTGCATGACCTCTGAGGTGGCGAGACCCGTGGTAAGTGTTTCGTATCGCTGCTGGGAATCCAGAATCGGAAAACGGGTAAATACACAGCGTTTGGCCTTCTGTAAGCAACGTGCATTTGTGGTCTGCTGCCATTGCTGTTACTGTGAATAGGTAGCATTCATTCCTGTCTCGGTGAGAGGCGACCTTGAAATCGGTTTGATTAAATACCATGTGGTAACGTCACCAACGAATGCCTTATCCAAGTATTTTTTTTTCACAGGTTTGAATAGATCTTCTCATTCAAATGTTTTTTTTTTAAAGGAAGTATCATTATTTTTACAAACATAGAGACACAGAAAGTGATGATTTCAGTTACCGTTATCTTTGGATTGCACTCCAGCCTCACTCACAAGTACTCATTATGAGCAGTGTCCACATCCTCCTATTTGTTCAAACGAACCTATGCCCTTTATTAACCGTGCGTTGCATATATTGTACTCTTACGTAGACATACAGCTAATTGGTTTTCATTTTTACTCGCTTGAGAGAGACAAAATTACGGTATATTTATAGTCTTCAGTAAATCGTCTCTCTGCTCAAAAACATTACCTGTGTACATTCTTCCAGGTCAAATTCTGTGTCTATAATGTAAACCACTTTTTATTATATGCTCAAAGATAAAATTTTCCTAACAGAGTTTTTCTTATCAATCTGGTCCTTTGATCCATCTTTTTAAATTCTTTTTGCTCTTAGGACAAAGTGACTTTATCACTTGGTGGTGGGATAGAAATTTGTACAGTTTATTTCCGTTTTGAGGTCAGCTTGGTTAATCTCCCCAACTTTTGTATTTGCTCTTAATCTAGAATAACACTGTGCCAAACACCAAGAGAGTTGAAGTGACTTTTTTTCCTCCCCCGTTTATCCTTGACCTAAAATTGTAAAACGTGTTCCGGAAAACGTACATTTTTGGCAGTATCCAATCTTGCCATACATGAATATGGGTGTTAAGGTTTTTGCCGTAAAGTTTTAATTTACATAATGTGGGCCCTGAAGTATTTCTTGATAATTTTATTGCTCGCTAATTTACTCTTTCTTTGGTCTGTGTGTTTTTTTGCCATGGCGTGTTGTAATTATCATGGCAGTATATGGAAAGTATTGAGTTTATATTTATTGTGAATACACTTCTAGACGTATATGTCGTATATAGAAGTGTGCATATGTTGGCATAGGTTGATAGATACACATAAGATTTTTATGTAATTTTTTTCCCTTCAGACTACAAAAACCTGATCAGAGCATACGTATCGTGCAGTAGATCAGTAGTTGAATTGTGGGTGTTGATGTAAGCATATAGGATGTTTACCCTCAGAGTACTTCTGTGCTGGTAGGTGGGGCATTTGGCTTCTAATCAGGAGAGCAGCGTGGTCTCAAAGAATTCATTTTGTCAAGAATGGAAGTAATATTGTGGGAATGCAGTTCCTCGTTTCTCTGTGAGTTTCTCAAAGTATTTCTGTGCGTATGGACATTTTTTAATTCTCACGAGAGATCTGAGGTGTGGAATTAAAAGCGTCCACAGCTCGGGGAGCCTGGATGAGTCCGTCGGTTAAGCGTCTGACTTCTGGCTCAGGTCGTTATCTCCTGGTTTGTGAGTTCGAGCCCTGCGTGGAGTTCTGTGATGACAGTGTGGAGCCTGCTTTGGATTCTTTGCCCCTCTCTCTGCGCCTCCCCCTCTGTGTTTTCTCTCTCTCTCTCTCTCTCTCTCTCTCTCTCTCTCTCTCTCTCTCTCTCTCAAATATAAGCAAACAAAACAAAGTGTCCACAGCTCCACTAACTTGTAATGCCTGAATAGGGTGATCCACATGCTGTTTGTATCCCAGCTGCCACGGAATCGTGTAAGTAAGTAAGCGGTAAGTCGGCGTGAGTCCTGATTTTTAGACGTCTAAAAAGCAGAAACTGTTCCTCAAGATGGGAAAACAGGAAGCCTTTACCTTTTAGATCGTTCATTGTGCGTCCCATAACAAGAGAGTACCCTGAGTATGTTTAAATATTTTCAGTGTAATTTGTTTTCTGTTTAATAATAAACGTAACACTTTTTCAGCCTTATGTATAACAGGGCAACGATATACAATGAAAACTTAAAAATCAATCTCTACCTGAAAGTTCTCCAATTCGTATCCAATTTTTAACCCATGTTAACCACCTCATTCATAAAATTTAATAGCATATTTATACTTAAACACCTATTAAACCATAGCAAAGAGTTGTTTGTTATTCACATTAAAATGAGATAATTTATTCCAAAGCATCTTATCTCTTAAAAATACTCCAGTAGCATTTCGTTAGGGATCTCTCCTCCTCGCACTTACCCTCCCAGATTGTTTAATCCTTCTATTTTTTATTTTTATTTTTTTAAGTCATTGCTGCATCCCATGCGTGGCTCGAACTTACGAATCCAGGATCGGGGGTCGCAATGCTCCGTCGACTAGGCCAGCCAGGCGCCCCCGTGTAACTTTTGAAATTAAGTCCTGCTCTCTCGTTGTCTCAACAGGTAGCCACTAAAACCAAGGCAGATGATGGTGCCGATTGGCGTCTGGGTGCCCTCCCGGCACCTACTGCTGCTGTGCCGGAACTCACCTGTGGGATCTGGACCCTCAGTTGAACTGTACGAGGAGGGACTTTGGCCAGCTTCTCCACATTGGCCATCGGAGAAACCAGACTCCTGAGAGCCCTTCAGACCTCCAGCTGCTCTGGTCTCCTCTGATGCTCCCAGCCAAGTCCAGCCTCGGGCCTTCGCACGGGCTGCTCCCTCTGCCTGTGCTGACCTCTTAACTCGGCATCCTGGTCCCTGTCCTTGGCTCTCCCACCCTGTCACCCTGCTCTACATGTTTTTTTGTTTTTTGTTTTTTTTTTTACTTCATGCCACTTGTCCCGCATTAATGTGGCTTATCATTTCCTCACTGTGTCTTCTCCAGAGTGCACAGCTGTCCCAGTTGGCCTGGGACTTGGGGAGGTTCCCGGGGTGTGGGACTTTGCGGTTTTAGTACTGGGCAAGTCCCAGGCAGACTGAGCTGAATTGGCCACCTTGTTTCCTCGTCTTTCTGCTCCCAGCAGAATGAAACCGTCACAACTGTGGAGGCCTCCGTTTTGTTCAGTGATTTATCGCGCACGTCAACAACGGTGCCTCACACATGGTAGGCAGTTAATAAATCTTGGCCGAAGGAAGGAAGGAAAGAATGAAGAGTAAGAGTCGCAGTGGTTCCATCCTGGGAGCTAGGCACGTAGATTCTAAAGGGACCTGCTGCGTGTTATTTAGAGCGGCCAGAATTAAAATCTACCGTGAATATAATTACTGAAGTGTCTAAGTCACTGTTTAGTTCACGTACGTAGTATTTCCCCATATCTTGCCTCACTGAATCTTAATGGCAGTCCTGCAGCATAAAATGAGTATCTTCTATGGCATCCGACGTTTCTGAATGTAAAAGCGCCTTATTCCATAAAGGTGTTTTCACATCCTGACTCTGGAATAAGCGTTCACTGAACGTTCCTGCCTTCGTTATGATCCTCGTTATTAATTTCAGTATTACTGAGCTAGTCCTTGGCCTTTTATTTAGAATGGGAAATCTGCATACTAGGGAAGATCGATGGCTTGTATAAAGTCACAAAACAAGTGAGCGGCTGATGCTCCTGTCTAAAGAGTTTTGTTCCAATTTGGTCAATTTAAATGCACCCAAGGAAAGAGTGCTCTTTTTACTTTATTTTTCCCTGCTTTATTGAAGTATACTCACGATACAAAGAAAATGTGCATATTGTATACGTTTTGATTGTATACGTTTGTATGAAGTGAAGTTTTCATTCACTTCCTCAGCCTGCCTCACACTTCAGCAATGCCAGATTGGCCCGGCACCATTGAGTAATCCATTTTGCTGTAGTGTTACCTTTTTAAATTAATATTTCAATACTGTACTATTTTAACTTATGAACCATTTAATATCTACAGTCACAAGTATCCCTCATCACCTTTCTTTTTTGAGGGTAATCTCAAAATTTGAGGGTTTTTTCGTGTAATCTCACCTACTGAAGACTTAACGGCTGAAATTTAAACTTCACTTTTCAAATTTCTGATAACACATTTGGCTTTTCAATTTATTTGCCAGAATATGAAAGTATTTTTGAGAAAATGAGCATTTGGTAACAGTCTGTCTCAATTCATGTGTGTCCGTCTGTGGCGTATCCTCCAAAGCTGCCCATGTAAATCCCTTAGGGAAGTTTTGTACTTTCTTTATATAGGGCCTGAGTAAGTCTTCACAAGCGGATTGGTGAGTTTTCTTCCTGCTGTGCATTAGTCCTGAATTAGTTTACCTTTATAAAACATTGGTAGGTAGCAAAAGTAGTAATTCTTTCTTTCTTTCTTTCTTTCTTTCTTTCTTTCTTTCTTTCTTTCTTTCTTTCTTTCTTTCTTTTTGTTTATTGACGTTGAGAGAGAGTGAGAAGGAGCAGAAGAGGGGCAGAGAGACATGGGGAGAGGATCTGAAGCAGGCTCTGTGCCGACAGCAGGGACGCTGACGCGGGGCTTGAACTCATGAACCGTGAGATCATGACCTGAGCCGAAGGAGGACACGTAACTGACGGAGCCCCCCAGGTGCCCAGTAATTCTTTATTTCTTAGCAGTCAACTTACTGAAATGTTCAGCACCGCTCGGAGTTTTGGAGGCCTGATTTTCACATGTGATGATTTAGGAACATAAAAAGTATTCATGTGTTTGTAGCACTATGAGGGCAAATTTTATACATCGTGCACAAATGTCAGAGGATTAATGGATGGGCATTATTAGGTTTTTGAACCCTGTTGAAAATAAATTGTAGGAGTATGATCATAAATAGATTTTTGGAATAGGGAGGCCATAGACTTCTTTAGGTCCCCGTGTGTATCTGTAAATCAAAAAAAAGGTACAAGTATATATCTTTTATATATCTATATATAGATCTATATACATGATGTATGTAGATCTAGAAAATGTTACATGCCTTTAAAATCTACACGGAGGCGCCTGGCTGTCTCAGCGTGTACAGTGTGTGACTCTTGATCTCAAGGTCACGTGAGTTCAAGCCCCACACTGAGTGCAGAGCCTACTTAAATTATAAATAAAAATAAAATATCTACGTACATCATCATTTAGAATACAGCTCTCTAACCCATTCATTAGTTTTTCTTTTTTTTTTTTTTAATTTTTTTTTAATGTTTATTTATTTTTGAGACAGAGACAGAGCATGAACGGGGGAGGGGCAGAGAGAGAGGGAGACACAGAATCGGAAGCAGGCTCCAGGCTCCGAGCGGTCAGCACAGAGCCCGACGCGGGGCTCGAACCCACAGACCGTGAGATCGTGACCTGAGCTGAAGTCGGACGCTCAACCGACTGAGCCACCCAGGCGCCCCTAGTTTAGTTTTTCATATAAAATCAAACTTGCTATTTTCCATCTAAGTAGCTAATATATACTAAAAAGAGCAAACTTTTGGGAGTGTCAATTTTGTGTCATTGATAATCAAGTTCCTCAAATACACTAAAAGAGCAAACTTTTAGGAGTCCATTTTTGTGTCGCGGATAATCAAGTTGTTCCTCAAATACACCCGTCCTGATGGTGCTTTTGAAGAGCGACCTGCCCACCGGCCTCATGCTGATCTTATTCTCTTTCTTCTAAAGACTCTTTAGTCTTTTTGCACACTTAATATCGTCTAATTTTATTGTTTAATGATTTGCTTTTTTCTGTTTTTATTGTATCCCCCGCCCCCGACAAAGTAGAGCATAAAGTCCGATGGAGGTATTCTTTTCTGTTTTGTTCACAGATAATGACTGTGTGCCAGCAGTAGCACCTGGCACATAGTAGATGCTCATTAAATGCTTGCTGAGTGGAAAAAAAATAAACAACATTAGAAGCAAACTTAGCTAGTAAGAGAGATTGTGAGACAGAGTACTCACTGGTTAGTGGGCGTGTAGATACTAAATAAGACCATCACATGTTAGTTTTTAGGTGTTCTTACAGGCATGACATCCGTTGTGAGGATTACGTAATTTTTTAGGCTTCTAAGTAGCTTTTCCACTTACGGAAGTATTTCCCATACGTTGAATAGTGATAAAAACAATACCAGTCCTGTGACGTGGAATTAACCATGATGTCGGACACCTAGGTGAGTTGTGAGATGACCTATACAAAGGCATTTCCACGCTTCCTGGCCTGGGAGCGGACCCCCAGTGAATGTCAATGATTTCATAATCCTCCTTATTAGTGCAGCTATCATTGTTATTAAAAGCAGTTCTTTCGTTCTTAATTCTAGATGGGAAGTGTGTGTTCAGAGAGGATAAATGATGTGTTCAAGCACACAAAGCCAAGGGGGCTGTGTTTCCATTCATTGTTAGAAATAGGACGTTCTTTGTCAATCTTGTTAATATTAAGGGGCACCTGAGCGGCTCAGTCAGTTAGGCGTCCGACTTCGGTCCGGGTCATGATCTCGTGGTCTGTGAGTTCGAGCCCCGCATCGGGCTCTGAGCTGTCCGCTCAGAGCCTGGAGTCTGCTTTGGGTTCTGTCTCCCTCTCTCTCTGCCCCTCCCCTGCTCACACTCCGTCTCTGTCAGAAATAAACATTAAAAATTTTTTTAAAATATCGTTAATATTAAAAGTAGTCCTTTGTCAGTTTACCTAAGGAAACAGCTTAGGGACGTTGACAAGTTTAATAACCTACACCAAAAACGAACTCATTCCATACCTTTTCCATTATCTGTATTAAACTTGTGTTCCATCTTCCTCTATGCACAAAAACTGGCAATAACATACACACACACTCTATAGTTCCTCGTTTTTTATCCATTTTACAAGAACAGGATCATTTTACAAAAAACTGTATTAATATTATCCTACACATTTCCCCGGAAATTGGTTTCCTCTTGGATATATTTTCATAGACATCCCTCGAGGTCATCGTATACTTTATTGTTTGCAGTTTTAAAATTCAAGTCAAACCCAGATGGAATTCATTAGGTCCGTAAGATTTCCAAAAAAAATCAAATTTTATTTTCCTAAAAGAGCCAATGTATGTAACAGAATTTTAAGAATGTCATTTTATTTCTTTGGTTCTCTTTCAGTTTTTTAGCCAATACCGACCGCATTGTTTGAATTTTTGTAACGTGATACTGCCTTTGTGTTACTTTTGTCCTCCGTGGCTGTCAGGAATTAAATTATGTCCTTAAAAAAAAAGATGTTGAATCCATAATACCCCATTATTCCAGTATCTCAGAATGTGTCCTTGTTTGGGAACAGGGTCATCGTAGATGTAATTGGTTAAGATGAGGTCGTACTGGAGTAAGGTGGGTCCTTTATCCAATTTGGTGTCTTCACAAGAAGACAGAAATTTCGACCCTGATGCAGAAGGAAGATGGAGTCCTTTGCTACAAGACAAGCGACTTCTGGGCCGCCAGAATCGGGAAGAGGTAAGAAGTGATCATTTCCAGAGTCTTTGGAGGGAGCGTGGCCGTGCCAACAGGTTGATTTGGGGTTTGCGGCATCCTGAACTCGAAACACCAAGTTTGTGTTGTTTCAAGCCCTGCGAGTTTGCGGTGCTTCGTCACGGTAGCCCTTCGGAAGCAGTAACGCTGGCCTTCGGTATTTTTCTGGAGTTGTTAACGCTCACTAACAGATTCTTACAGCTGGAGTTTTAACAGCTCTTTGTCAAATTAACCAGAAACTTCCCATGGGGATTTTAATGTGATTGTCTTAAAAATACGACTAGAGAAAATTCAGTATCTCTACAATGTCAACTCCATATTTGAGAGCATACGTATGTGTCTATTGAAACCCTTATGTAATATAATACAGTTTTGTATTTTCATTGTAGATCCTGAAATTTCTAAGTACGTAGAAGTAGCTTGCGTTTTATCTTTCTGTTGTATTTTTGTTTCATTTTCTTTTCTGCTTTCTACTTATTTCTATAACGTAAGGGATGTATTGAGATTTTAAAATTTGTCCTTCCGGTCCAGTCTCTAAAGAATCTATGCTATATTCTCAAGTTTCCTCATTTGACTGTTTTCCTTTCTTCCAGCTTTATTGAGATACGTTTGATAAATAAAATTGTGCCTATTTAAGGAGTTCAACGTGAGACGTTTTGACATACGTGCACATCGTGAGCTGAATACCAGTTTCTAGCAAATTAACGTGTCTTCTGTTACCTCACATAGTTGCCGTTTTGTGTGCGTGATGAGAACACTTGAGAATTCATGTCATGTATGTGAGACATTTACTGTGAGGATTAAATGAGTTAATCCCCATAATAGCAGTTAACACATTGATTGACCTTTAAATAAGAAGTCATTAAACGTTAATAACCTTTATTATTGTAAGTAAAAAATAATAGCATTAGATGCACCTTAGGTGCAAAGAATTAAATTTGCCATAATTCTTCATGTCGGACATGCTCTCAGTAGAAGTCTCTGCCTACCCTGCTCTTACTTACTTATGTTTCTTTCTTTAATAACGTAAGAAACAGAAGCTGTCCTGAGAATCCGAGCAATAGCGTTGTTAATAACACGCATCTAACTCTCTAGCTGCCCTAGCGACTCTCTCTGGCCTCTGTCCACCAGGGGTAACCGTCACCCTCGTTCCTGTCGAGCATTCCTTCGCTTCCTTTTCCCTTGCTGTACGGAATCTTATTTCGGGGGTCGCTTTTTTCCCTTTCTTAGAAGTTTCATCCGCCTTTTTGTGTGCTGCTGTGGTTTATTCCATTTGACTACTATGGAACATTCTGCCGTGTCCATCAGTCGTTTCACTTACGCTCCAGGTGATGAACATCCAGGCTCTTGCTCGTGTGCGAAGTGCTGCTGCGAACAGCCTTCTACATGTTGCCTATTGTGACGAATAAAAGTTTCTCTTGGGCGTTCCCTGGGAGAGAGATCGGTGGGCTGTGGGTTAAGTAAATGCTCAACTTGAGGTGCTAATGCTAAACCATCTCCCAAATTAACTCCATTTAAATCACACTCCCACCAGCAGGTGTGGATGTTGTGGACTGACACCCAGGCCAACACTAGGTGTCATCAGTCCTTTAAATTTTTGCCAATAACATGGAGGCAGATGGTACCCCTTGGGGTCTTGATTTGCATTTCTGTGATTAATAAGTGGAATATGTCTTTATAATTTTGTCGTTGATAATACTAAGTGAATACCTCTTACCATGAAAATATGTTTGCTGTAGGTTTTTTCAAAGGTATACTATTAAGTATGTTTCCATCTAGTTTTTAAAAGTGCTATTAGAAATGAAATCTTCAAGGGGCGTCCGGGTGGCTCAGTTAAGCGTCCGACTCTTAGTTTTGGCTCAGGTCACAATCTTGCAGTTTGTGGGTTCGAGCCCCGCATCTGGCTCCACGCTGACAGTGCAGAGACTGCTTGGGATTCTCTCTCTCTCTCTTCCTCTGTCTCTGTCCCTCCACTGCTTGTGCTCTCTCTCTCTCTCTAAATAAATAAACTTAAAAAAAACAAACGAAGACTTTAAGTTATTAGATGCCTTTATTACGAGAGTTTCGTTCTGATTTCCTACCTTGCCAAGGCTCATAGCCATACCCCCCTCCTCACTACTGTTAGAATCCAAGGCTTTAGGTTACTGAGCGTGGCATGCGCCTTCCCACTGTTCACGTCTTCATCTCCATTTACCCTTCTGGTTATTTCCCCTTCGTGGATTTGGACCCCTGCTTTATTACGAACTCAGCTCTGCATTCAAAAATATTTTTGTTATATTTTATCCCATGTTTCTATGTTTATAAGAGAAGAGTCTATCTATCTACATCACTGAATTCTTCAAACTTTAATGTGAATATGAACTCCCTGGCGATGTTGGTAAAAATGCAGGTTCTGATTGTGTCTTCAGTCCAGCCCAAGACTCGATCGCTAACACGATCTCAGGGAAGGCCTGTGATACTAATCCCTGAACCACACTTTGAGTAGCAAGCGCCTACCTCGACTATCATAGTGGTGGAGACGGGATTCCAAAATCAGTTTTTGCATCTGGTCTCTGAAGAAAACGGTCTGTAGCGATTTTTTGGCCAGCTCCTCCTGAGTTGCCCTGGAAGCAACATGAAGGTCAAAATCACTGAGTAAAACGGTGTAAAAAAAAAAAAAAAGACAATATACAACTTGGAGTCTAATCTTGGCCAACAGCAATTTACTTAAAGCTCTTACATCCTGACATCGGCCAATAGTTTTCAAATAGGAAGTTAACATCATGAGTAAATGTGTATCACAGAACCCGAGATTGAAGTTTTCCATATAAATGCCTACGTTGCTCTGATAACCTTGATTTGCCAAAATACCGTGGTACGTGATTGGCTCATTTGATCCCTACAACAAACCTGGGAGGCAGATGTAACGACCTCCTCAAACAGCCAAGAGATTTTTGGTGGATTAGACGGGATGACACTCATAAAAAGGATTTACCCACTGCCTGACATGTAAGTAATCCCTCAGGAAAGGTCATTTTTGCCTTCAATATTCAAAACCTTGGTAACATTTAGAAAAGGTTTGTGTGGAATACTTCATATACTACTAGAAAAACTCTGGATGGTTTTATTTCTAGATGTTATGCTTCTCCTTGCTGTCCATAGATAGTCTTCCAATTGATGATTACTGGTATAGCAGAATGCTTGATTTTTGCATACTTTTTCTGACTACCCCACTTTAACTCTATTAATACATGTACTTTTGTATCTATAATTTTATTAACTGTGCTGCACCATTATAACGAAAGTTAAAAACGCTTCACCGTTCTAGGGGCACCTGGGTGGCTCAGTCAGTTATGCGTCCGACTTCGGCTCAGGTCATGATCCTGCAGTCCATGAGTTCGAGACCCGCGTCGGGCTCTGTGCTGACAGCTGAGCCTGGAGCCTGCTTCGGATCCTGTGTCTCCCTCTCTCTGCCCCTCTCCTGCTCGTGCTCTGTCTCTCTCTCAAAAACAAATAAACATTAAAAAAAAAATGCTTCACCATTCTAATTGATTAGTAGCATGCTCTGCCAACTAGACCAAATCAGATGGAACAATTGCCTTTTTCAGTCAATGTCCCTACCTGGCCACCTCATCTTTTAGACATAGGACCTTTGCCTGTAGTATAAGCTTCCCCAGAGATTCCTGAAACTTAAATTCAGTACTGACCTTTTGACACAAAAATAGTGATTTATGATTGGGTGACAAGAAAGGTAAACTTCTCAGGCGGAATTTCAGAATCAAAATTCTGGGGGCACCTGGGCGGCTCAGTTGGTTGAATGTCTGACTTGGGCTCAGGTCATGATCTCAGTTTGTGGGTTCGAGTCCCATGAAGGGCTCTGTGCGGACAGTGAAGAGCCTGCTTCACACACTCTGTCTCCTTCTCTGCCCCTCCACTGCTCACTTTCTCTCTCTCTCTCTCTCTCTCTCTCTCTCTCAAAAATAAGTAAACATAAAAATAAAAATTCTAGATGCAGGCTTCTGCGTTCAAAATAGGATGCCTATGTCTTCTCTATGAACGGGATTCCTTTGACATAGGTTCAAAATAATATGACTTCTTGTTTGATCCTCCAATTAAAACTTTACCAAAAATTGACTTATTGCATAGCTTTCTTTGATCCTCAAGGGAAATCTGTTATGAGAGAAGGAGTAAGTATCTCTGGTAGGAGTATAGTGAAGCCCAATGAAATAAATCACAGGAAATTATTTAGCAAAATGCCTGATAAGTTACTAAACATCAGTATATGTTTATTATTTATCTTATTTTTTTAATGTTTTATTTATTTTTGAGAGAGACAGCACATGCAAGTGAGGGAGGGGCAAAGAGAGAGGGAGACAGAATCTGGAGCAGGCTCCGGGCTCTGAGCTGTCAGCACAGAGCCCTACATGGGGCTCAGATGCTTTAATTGACTTAGCCACCAGGCACCCGTGTTTATATTCTGTATATTACTGTTCATATTATGCCTGATCATCTTATGAAATGTGTGGGAACGTCACAATGGAGAATATCCGGGATTTATTCAAGAAAAACACAATGTAAGAAGCTCAAAACAAAGTTTTTAATTTCGTGGTCTTCGTTAAGATTTTAAAATATCAAAGCAATGTTTCTTCATGCTAAATAGGGAAATTACACCAAGGTGAATTTTAAAAGTTTGTTTTTTCCCTTCATTCTTCTCTGTTCTCCACTGCTTATTAATTTTAATTTTTAACAAATGCCTGATGTACCATTTTCTGTGCACAGTGAAACATAGATACATATGCACGTATGATGGAGATGGTGGTTTTCTCTTGTTTAAAGATGTAATCATTCTATTTACATTTCTTCTGTCTTTTGCCCAATACAAATAGTTACATTTTATCTGTACTTTTGCCGATACAGATAAATACACATATTGGCATAAAAAACGTCATGGTTTATGCTTTTAATATTTAATCCTTTACTTGCTATCAAAGTAGTACAAAATAGGAAGTAGCAATAACTTGTACATTTTACATAACATTTATTTTGACTAATATGTTGATGATTCTGTTTCTTGAATACTTGTTCAGGTTTTGAGATACATCTATGGTTTACATTTTCGTAGTTCGATTAAAATCATACTTTGTACCATGACAAATACACTCCTTTCCTCTCCTCTCCCAAAGCTTTTATTTTGCTTTTGAAATAAAATTGGATATATTGAAGGTGTGCAGCATGATGACTTGATATACATAGTGAAATACTACAGTCAAGCTGATGACGGCCAACTCTTCACGTCGTTACCTTTTTACTGTTTTGTGGTAAGAACACCTGAAACCTACTCTCGTAGCAAATTTCTAAGTATTCAGGATAGTATTAACTGTAGTTGTCATGTTGTACATAAAATCTCTAGACTTATTTATCCGACAGAAACACAGCTTTGTATTTTTTTGACTGACCTTTCCCTGTTTTCTTCACCTCCCCACCCCTGGTCACTACTATTCTAATCGATGCTTGCATGTATTTGACTTTCTTAGATCACACGCGTAAGAGAGACTATAAAGATCTTTTCTTAATGTGTCTGGCTTAATTTCACTTAGCATAACGTCCTCAAGATTCATTCATATTGTTGCAAATAATAGTATCTCCTTTTTTAAGGCTAAAATTTATTCCATTGTCTATGTATGCCATAATTTCTTTACTCATTCGTCCATCTCTGGACATTTAAGTTGTTTTCATATTTTGGCTATTGTGAACAATGCTGCAATAAACATGAGAATGGAGATACCTCTTCAAGGTATTGATTTCATTTCCTTTGGATATATATGCCCAAAAGTGGTATTACTGGATCCTATGGTAGTTCTATTTTTAGTTTTTTGTGGAAACTCCATACGGTTTTCCACAATGCCTGTACCAATTTATATTACAACCAACAGCGTGCGAGTGTTCCCTTTTCTCCCCATTTTTGCCAACACCCATCTTTTATCTTTTTCGTAATGGTCATCCTAACAGGTGTGAGGTGATATCTCATTAAGGTTTTGATTTGCATTTCCATAAAGAGTCATGATGTTGAGCGTCTTTTCATGTACTTGTTGGCTCTTTGTATGTCTGTTGAGGTCCTTTGCCCATTTTGTAAGTCGGATTATTTGGGATTTTGCCATTGAGTTATAGGAGTTCCTTATATATTTCGGATATTAGCCTTTTAGGTATATGTTTTGTAAATACTTTCTCCCGATCTGTAGGTTTCCTTTATACTTTTTTATTGTTTCCTTTGTTGTACACATGCTTTTTAATTTGATAGAGTTCCACTAATTTGGTTGTGCATTTGTTGCCTGAGCTTTTAGCGTCATGTGCCAAAAATCATGGCCAAGGGCAATGCCAAAAAGCTTTTTTCCTATTTTCTTTTCTAGTTTTATGATACCCAATTTCAGGTCTTACACTTTAAGTCTTTAATCCATTTTTAGTTGGTTTTTGTTTATGTTGTAAGGTGAGTGTCCGGTTTCATTCTTTTGTTAGTGGATATTCAGTTTTCCCAGCACCAATTTTAGAGACTGAACTTTCCTCATTGTGTGTTCTCGGCGCCCTTGTCGAAAATTAGTTTACCGTGTATGCTTTGGTTGAATTCTGCACTCTCTATTTTGTTCCATTGGTCTTTGTCTTTTTTGTGCCTGTACTGTTAGCTTTTGATAACTACAGATTCGTAATATAATTTGCAGTCCGGAAGTGTGAAGCCTGAAGCTTTACTCTTCTTGCTCAAGACTACTTTGGCTATTTGGGGTCCTTTGTGCTTCCATACCAATTGTAGGATCTTTTTTCTTATTTCTGTGAAAAATACCATTGGAATTTTGATAGAGATTGCATCAAGCTGTAGGTCACTTGGGTAGTATGGTCATTTTAACAATATTCTTCAATCCGTGAACACGGTATATATTTTCATTTGTTTGTGCCTTCAGTTTCTTTCATCAATGCCTTATACTTTTCAGTGTTCAGATCTTTCATCTCTTTGGTTAAAATTATTCCAAAGTATTTTATTCTTTTTCATGATGTTGTAAATGAGATTGCTGTCTTGTTTTTCTTTTCTGATAGATTCTTGTTGATGTAAAGAAATGCAGCTGATACTTTATGTTGATTTTGTATCTTCCAACTTTAGTGGATTTGTGTATTAGTTCTAACTGTGTGTGTGTGTATGTGTGTAGTGTAGTGTATAAACTTTAGGGTTTTCTACATCTAGAATTATGTCATCTGGAAACAGATAATTTTAGATCTTTCTTTCCAATATGGATGTCTTTAATTTATTTTTCTTGTCTCATTTCTCTTGCTAGTACTTACAGTAATATGTTGAATATAAGTGGCAAGGGTGGGCATCGATGTCTTGGACTGAATTTTAGAGGAAATCTTTCCGGTTTTTCCCCACTGATTATGAGGTTAGCTGTCGGCTTCATAAATGGCCTTTGTCATGCTGAGGAAATTTCCTTTTATACTTATTTTGTTTAGAGTTATTATGAGTGAATGTTGAACTTTGTCAAAAGCTTTTTCTGAATCTAATGAGATGATCATGTGGTATTTCGCTTTCATTCTGTTGTGTGATGTATCACATTAATTTATTTACATAGGTTACACCAATCTTGCATCCCATGTATAAATCCTACTTAGCCATGGCGTATGATCTTTCTGATGTGGTGTCGAATTCAGTTTGCTAGTATGTTGAGGATTTTTTGCATGTGTTCTTCAGAAATAATTAGCCTGTAGTTTTTCTTCTTGTAGTTCCTGAAGCTTTAAAAACTCAGTAGTTTATTCATGCAGAGGAACTGAGTTACGTCCTTCCAATGTATAATATTACATTATATATTACAATATATTTAGCATGAAAATGTAATTATATTTGATGTGTCCCCCAAAGTATTCTGCATCATACTCTTCTTTGCTCACAATACATGGTACACATTCTTACAGGTTAAGGTTTTAGGTTTTAAAATTCAATTCTTTAGCATGTGTGGGAAGCATTTATGTACATACAGTAAATGAGGTTTTTAACATTCCCTGCAACTCTGTTTTCTCATACCATTTGAAATGTTGATTCTGTTACATCTTGATGCCATGATTGTTTCAATTATTCTAGGTTTAGAAGGAAATTTGAAGGCGAATATCCTCCGATTTTTGAAGAGCTTCCTTTAATTATTTTACCATTTTTGGTTGCTCAAATGGAACTAATGTCATCTTTTTTAATTACAAAAAGTAAAATCACCTTGGAACATTTAATATGTTAGCTTTACAATATTGGGTCTCCTGGGATCAAAAGTATATGTAGCTGGTTTTAATATTCGAAACAATTTGGGAGTTGTTTAAAGGAATTCTGACCAATCCTTGCTAATTTGATTCCATTATTTTCATTAAAATTTTTTTTATACCGTCAATGGACTTTTTCCTTTTTTTTAAAGTAAACTCTACCGCCAACGTGGGGCTTGAACTCACAACCCCGACATCCAGAGTCACATGCCCTACCTACCGAGCCAGCCAGGTGCCCCTCATTTGAGTATAGTTGGCACACGGTGTTACGTGAATGGATGTTTACTTTTTTTTTTTTTACTTTGAGTATAGTTGATATAATGCTACGTGAATGAGCTGAGTATAGTTGGCACGATGTTCCCTTAGTTTCAAGTGTACCATATAGTGATTCACCAAGTTTACATGTTCTGTAAGTGATTCTCATCTAATTTTCTGTTCACAATACTGTTACACGGGGAAGCTACTATTTTACTGTTTTGTGTGCTCACCCAAGATGGGCGCTTTCATCACTCTTCACCAGAGGTTTTAGAGTATCTGCATCCATCACAGTATCTGCTATGACTTGCACTGCACTGTTACACACGCCACGTGTTGCTGCCCAGAGCAGGTCAGACAGTGTCTCGACTCTCTCCACCTTCTCCAGCTCTGTCTCTCGGAGCTGTGCTGTAGGTCACGCCCTCCAGTAGACTCTTGGGATGGATTTGGTGCCTTTGCATATTAAACAACCATGTAACGGTAGCGGTTAAATTCAGCTAGAATGAAAGCTTATTCAAAGTACTTCGTCCAGTGGCAGGTAATAATACAGATTCTATAGAGGAAAGTGAGTATCTACGAATGTGTTTTGCCAGAGCTAGAATCCAGTGTCTGAAGAATATATTTTCTTCTATTTCCGTGTGGATTTTCACTTGAAGACATGTTTTCCATGTGTTGCTTTATGGAATCCCGAAACCATGAGATAGAGGTGACGATGGAGTTTCGGGTATACATTTTTATAAAGACGGAGATAATCCAGGTAAATTTAGTCCACATACTGCATGAGAAGTAAGTGATCAGTAAATGTTAATGATTGTCAATATTATTAGGAGTCGTATGAAGAACTCGTTTTATTTTCTCTTTGGTACAGATTAGAAAATGAGATTGGAGAGGTTCTTGTTTCAATCACCAAGAAGCCCAAGTTACTTAATAACAAAAATTGTGTTTTCAGTCCATCTCGCGAAAGGTTCTAGAAACATAAACCGAAGAAGTTCATTATCTTCTCACATCCGCTCTATTCCACGGCCCTAATAGTTTAAGGGTATGTACAGGTGATTCTGGATAGCAAAACTCAACACTGTATTGATGTTGTCTTTTCTAAGATCCATCCATCGACATTATTCTGGCAATTTCAATTTAACACTCCATTATGTCTCTGGAAATCTGTCAAAGTGATATTAGAGTTCATCGGTAAGACTAAATGGCCAAGGATGTTTAAAAATACAACGTGTGGGAAGAGAAATGAGGGATATTTAAAGTATCCTATAATAGGGGTGCCAGGGTGGCTCAGTCGGTTGGGCATCCGACTTCGGCTCAGGTCACGGTCTCACTGTCTGTGAGTTTGAGCCCCACGTCGGGCTCTGTGCTGACAGCCCAGAGCCTGGAGCCTGCTTCAGATTCTGTGTCTCCCCCTCTCTCTGTCCTTCGCCCACTCGTGCTCTGTCCCTCTCTCTGTCTCTCAAAAATAAAAAATAAAAACATTAAAAAAAATTAAAGTGTCCTATAATAAACTGCGTTATAATGAATAAAAAAAAACCACGCAGTACTGGCATAGAAATCGGCAGATAGCTGAACCAGTCTTATTTTTTAGAGTTAAGTAAATTCATTAATGTTTTTTACATAATTCCTAAAGCATTGTTGGTAATTTTGTTTCTAGATATTTTGTTTATGTTCTATTGTCTTTCTGTTGCAAATGACCTTGTTTTTCCATCGTATTAATTTCTCATTGCTGTTATATATAGGAAAGATAGTGATATCAATATTTTATTTCTGCTTAACACACCTAACTGAACTCTCTTACTGGTTCTCATTATTTTCCAGTGGATCCTAGAATTGCGGTCCTGTCCTCTACGTCATGGATCCGTCGTAAATGTTAAAACCGAGCCATAGGCTGAATTGTCATAATCGGTGAGTGGTCTGTATCGTCCAAGCCTCCTCCTTCCTAACCGCCCGCTCTAGTCTTGTTGACATGGTTTACTAACCCTTGTATTTACCATCATACCCCAGTAGACGTGGTTTACATCTGTCATCACGTGGCTTTGAAGAAAGGTTATAGGGGCGCCTGAGGGGCTCAGTTGGTGAAGCATCTGACTTTTATTTTTAAGTGTATTTATTTTGAGACGGAAAGAGCACGTGAGCAAGCGGGGGAGGTGCAGAGAGAAGGGGGAAGAGAGAGAGAATCCCAAGCAGGCTTTGCAGTGTCCGTGCGTGGCCTGCCACAGCTTGAACTCATGGGGATGGAACTCAAACCGAGCGATCGCCACGTGAGCTGCGATCTAAAGTTGGACGCTCGACTGACTGAGCGACACAGCTGCCCCTATAATGGGGCTCTTGATACGGGCTCACGTCTTGATCTCGTGGTCCTGAGATTGAGCCCCAGGTCGGGCTTCGTGCTGAGCGTGGAGTCTGCTCGGGATTCTCTCTCTCTCCCCCTTCCTCTGCCCCTCCGCCACTCACGCTGTCTCTCTTTCGAGCAAAACAATTAAATAAACTGACAAAGAAATAAACAAACTAGATTATCCTCCGTAATGTGTGTGGACCCCATGCGAGTGATGGGAGGGCTTAAAAGCAAAAACTGAAGCTTCCTGGAGAAAATTGTGCCTCAGGACTGCATCCTCAGCCACTACCTGAGCCTGGTGACTGGCTTCAGATGTCAGACACGCTGGTCCCACAAGCTAGTAAGCCAGTTCCTTAAAATACACTATGTATCGTCTCTGTGGCTCTATCATCTGTATGTCAGTCTGTCCTGGTTGTGTTTCTCTGTAGAACCCTGACTGAAACCCGCCTCTGAAGACTGTTTGGGGAGTTGTCTTAGCTAACCTGCTAACACAGCTCGAGACCTCGTGGAGAGATCTAGCGATCCAGCGTGCAGCCCTCTCGGTCTAATTCGATGTCTGTCAAGTGCAGGCTTTGTTGCTGTTAGCTTTTGAAACACTGGAACAGTGCTTAGTAGTTTGCATGGTTTGAAAGTTTCATAGTTATCATCATCATAGTTTAGAGGCAAAACGGTAACAGGAAAGAAATGAAAAGTGGAAGACGGGGTGGGAAACAGTAACAGGCAGGCCTCTTTTTATTTGGAGAGAAATGTTTGGAAGGCATTTAAAAGGCGTGAGAATGTTGATTGAAAAGCATTGCTTAGGGGCGCCTGGGTGGCTCAGTTGGTTAAGCCTCCCGCTCTTGCTTTCGGCTCAGGTCATGATCTCATGGTTCATGGGTTTGAGCCCCGCGCCGGGCTCTGCGCGGAGCCTGCTTGGGATTCTCTCTCTCTCTCTCTCTCTCTCTCTCTCTTTCTGTCCCTCTCTCTCTCTCAAAATAAATACGTAAACTTAAAAAACAAAAAGCATTGCTCAGATGGGAAAGCAGTTCTGTGGGAGAGAGGAACAGCATTTAGATTTGACATGGATCGAAGACAGTGGCATGTGCAGTCGGTTTTCTGTAGCCTAAGAGGACACGGAAGGGGTCCCCAGCGATGCCTGTGAGCGTAGCTAGAGGGGCAGAGCAGAGGCTGGGTAACCACGTGAAGGATAAGCTTACAAGTCCATCTTGTCTTTGAACAGAGAGGCAGCGTAGCCCGATGGCTGAACTTGAATGTCATCCCAGTGTTGCCGCTTCCTAGCCGTGTGTGATCTTGCAATTTGCTTCACTCTCTGTGCCTCGGTTTGCTTACGTATGAAATGGGCATCATAATAATAACGGGGATCAAGTGAGTTAATAGCTCTAAACAACCCGGGGCAGTCAGTGCCTGCCAGGCAGCATGTACAAAATACATTTAACGATAACTGTTGAGGATGCGGCGTAATAGTGAGGGCCGAAGTTATCTAGTATCCAGATGGCACACAGGATTCACATCTTTGGTAGTTAGGTGCACACGTTCTAAATAGAAGAGCGACTTTTTAGTAATAAATCTACTTTGTGGAGCACATCATCTGCTATAGGGATGATATCATTTGCGTCTATGTTGGTTTTCACCAGAAGTATTTTTCCATGTTGTTTCGATTGAACCTTATGAGGAACTTGTGAGTCTAATGTAATAATAGTGTTCCCACGAGGATTACATTCTTAGAAAAGTCTCATAACGATTACTTGAGTGGTTTTATTGTCTGTCTTTATGGATGCAATCATTTGAAGCTTTGAAACCTTAAGTGGTTTCTTTTAGTTGGCATTAACACATGAGTGACCTGGGTTCTTTTGTGTTAAATTACAAAATTATTTTTCTGTCTTAAATTGCGTTTATTCACATCCATGATCCTTTCACCTCGTAACTGGTGGAATAAGGCGGATAAACTTAAGGAAGGAGTTGCAAATTTTTCTTCTCTCCGTCTCTATCTGCGTCCCCCGAGATGGTGGAATGCCGGCGTCTTGGTAGACATCGGTACTGGTTTCTTTCCTTCTTTAGCTCAAGCAGACCACCGGAAACCTACACGTACGTGCGTAAGATGTTCGTTGTTGTCATTTGCTTTTACAAGATTTTTGAGTGTAAATGTGTCCCTCTGCAGCTTGCTTGTTTCATGCCATAATATGTTAGGACATCTCTTCAAAGTCTGTGGTTTCCTTGCTCACCCCACCCCAAGCCCCGGGGAACAGAGTCCGTTTGGTTGCCACGATTGGAGGCAGGATGCCGTTGGCGTTTCGAGCGTAGACGGCGAGGACGGGACGGCCGTCCCCCATCTCGACGAAGAATTATCTCACCCCAAATGTCAATAGTGCCAAGGTTGAGAAATCCTGCCGTAGGTCAGTAGAGCTGCTGACTGACTGAAGTGAAGCTAACTCTTTATGTAAATAGTTGTAAAATATTACACAGCAGTGACCACCTGCGATTTACCCGATTCTGTTAGTGAAGAGTCAACCTACCAGTTTCCAGTTGTTTGCCAACACAGACGATGCTGCAGTAGCTTCTTGTTCACAGACCTTCACGTGCTAATGCTTATCTTTCTCTTGGATACATTCTCCAATGTGAGGCTGCTGGGTCCACGTTCTAGAGTTTAATAGTTTTCTGGGTCACTTTTCAAATTATTTGGGATAACTCACACTCCCCCATTAATGAATGAGGGTGTCCTTTCCCCAGCCTTCTTTCTAGGAACTGACTGTGGTCAATCTTCTGCAATTTTAGCTAGCCACTTGTGCCAGAAAATGATGTCTCTCATTTTATCTGAATTTGCATTTACCTAACTATCCTTAAACTTGAGCAGCATTTCATGTATTTATTAGCTCTTTGGGTGTTACCCTAATCCCTATGGATCACTTTTACTGACTTTTTTTCCTAGTGTCTTTTTAAAAAAATATTCATTTATTTTTGAGAGAGAGCACGCAAATAGGAGAAGGGCAGAGAGAGGGAGAGAGAGAATCCCTAGCAGACTCCCGAGCTCTCAGCACAGAGTCCGATGCAGGGCTCAATCCCACGACCCTGAGAATGTGACCTGAACTGAAATCAAGAATCAGGCGCTCCACTGACTCTGCCGCCTAGGTGCTCCTCTGTTGTCTTTTTACAACAGTTTGTGGAAACACTGTCTATACTGTGGTTATTACATTTTTTCTGTTACATTTTTCTCGTCATCTGTCTTTCTGATACTGTATCTCTTTTCGTTTAACAAATTTTGATTTAGGTCTATGTCAAGGTTTTGATATGTCGGTGGGTTTTGTTTTGCTCGCTCGGGACAGTAAACCCCACTCGAGATTCATACAAATCTCATTCCAAATTTCACTGATACCTTATTTTTATACTTTTTAAACTTCTTTTACTTGGTCAAAGAGAAGCATCTGTATTAGTTTCCGACCTCATTAGATGTATTTCTGCACAGTTAATTAATACATCATCTTCTCCTCGCTGACATAGAAACTTGTTCCTAGATACTCCTGAATCGTTTGCTTTAGACTCTCAATTCCCTTTTAGTTACCTAATTTTTATTTCTATGGCAGTGCCATAGTATTACACTTTTCTGGGAAGCTTTCTTTATCTGGTTAGGCAGATCTCTCTGTGCTTTTCTTTTTCATAAAGGTCCTAGCTGTTCTTTTCAGTAAACATGAAAATCATTACATCAGGTTTCAAAAATAAATCTGTGTCAGTCAGGGTCCTGGCGGGAAACAAATGATGCATTCACAGATAATTAGAGTGTCAGAGAGAGACTTGTGGAAGTGAAATTAAGGGACGATGGTGCACCTTGAGGCTGGCTCAAGCAAGCAGCCATTACCACCTGTGGGTCTGAAGGTTAAAGGGAAGGTAGAAGTTACTAGAGTCCTGAGACAATATCTACATTGGAGGGGGTTACCAACGGGAGTCATAAGCTGTAGAAGCCACCACTCACCCATGTCACCTGCCTGGGACGAAGTTGTGGAGATCAGTGTCCCGAACCTCCTCTCCTCTACCTCCAGAACTCCTGCCACTGCTTCCTCTTGGCCAAACCCCACCAGGCACCAGAGAGTCCCAGAGGGGTTTAATGTACTCCATGTGGGGTAGCCACCTGAGGCCCAGGTCAGGATGGAGGAGGGTAGAGGGTGTCTCTAGAGCAGGGGAGTGTGTCCAGCCCGTAATCCATTGGAATCCTGATACATAGTTCATTTCATGCACTTACTAATTTTGTGAGGACTGAGGTTTTATATTAGTTCTTTCTGTCCAGGAACCTAGTGTATATTTCTGTATGTTCATGTTTTGTTCTATGTTCTTCATTAAATTTTAACATTTTCTGCACGGAGATCCTTACCTTTTTTGAAAAATGTGTTCTTACACGTTTATAATTTTCTTTGCGTGCTGGGTAAGAGGAGCTCTCCATCCTGTTAATACATGGCTCTCAGCGATACGAAGAAGGGTTGTTAACTCATGTGCCTATATTTTGTGTAAAACAACCATCCCCAGGTACGGTACAGGTGAATCTGGCTGACTCAGTTGGTGAAGCATGCGACTCTTGATCTTGGGGTCGTGGGTTTGAGCCCCGCATTGGGTGCAGAGATTACTTAGAAATAAAATCTTCCAAAAAATTCTCATATGAATTCTCGTTGGGTTTTTCTCTTGCTCTGTTTTCTAGTTCTGTGGCCATGTTGTGAACAAGTAGAATTTTTTGCTTTTCCAGTATCTGTTCTGACGACTTCATTTTCTTTTGTAATTGGCATTAAACGACAGCATCCGAGACCATGTAGAGTCCTAATGGTAGTGAGCAATATTTTGCTAACTCACAGTTTGATTTTTTAACAATGGAAGCAATACATGGTTCTGTTTTTATTTTTCTTGTATTTTTGAAGTTTATTTTTGAGAGCGAGCGAGAGCACACGTGAGCGCGCGAGCAGGGGAGAGGCAGAGAGTGAGGGAGAGCAAGAGTCCCAAGCAGGCTCCGCACTGTCCGTGCAGAGCCGGATACGGGGCTTGAACTCACGAACCGTGAGATCATGACCCGAGCCGAAACGAAGAGCTGGACGCTCGCTCAGCTGACTGAGCCACTCAGGTGCCCGTGTTTTTATTTTGTAACTGTAGCATACCGGGTCAAACTAAAATCCCCTTGAAATGTTGCTCCCAACGATTGTCTTCTCCTTGCCTCCCTGAGGTGGTCAGTTCCTTAATGTATAAAACGAAAGTAATGATGATATTTACCTGCTAAGATTATTATGAGACTTAGGTGATATTATATATGCCAAGTACGTAGAATCGAGTCTGGTACAGTGGAAATGACCATCATTGTTACCACCGCCCACTGAAACGTACCGTTATTTGGTTGTAACTCCTTGGGAAAAGTAAGTTCCCAATTGTTCTGTATCTACTAATTTATAAGGGTCCCTAGTATAATCTGGATCTTCATTCAAAAACTGTTACAAAATGGTTTCATTCTGCCCTTTTGTGTTATTTTTCATGATTAATCCGTTATTTTTCTTTTTAATTTACCTGCTTTGAAATGACAGTTGTGTTCTCGTTCACGTTTTCCACGTGCTTTTATAGCATTCTGCGAGTCCAGCAAGATTCTGAGGTCACACTTTCCATTGAGGTGACTTCTGGGCAGTCACAGTGTCTCTTGCTGCCGTAGGTTGTTTCTCCCTCGTCCCTTCGCCAGTCATTTGGTGAATGGCCGCAGCGTATCGGCCGCTCGGCCGGGTGCCGGAGACGCCGTGGCGAACAAGTCTGGCAAGACCCTGTTCTCCCGGAACTCATACTCCGGGGGGGGGTAGGTGGGAGCAAGGAGCGTGGGAATGGAGCAAGCAATGGAAAAGACAGGTTTATCTCTAAACAGTGTGGGGAAGTGAAACCGCGCGCGGTCCCGGAAAGCAGGCAGCGCTGGGGAAGGAAGCACCGCCTTGGATAAAGCGGTCGAGGCCGGCCTCTCTGAGAAGGCTCTGTCTGAATCGAGACCCGAGCGGCCGGCAGCCAGCCACGCGACGCTCCGGCCCTCGAGCGGAGGGTCGGGGTAAAGCGTCTGAGGTGGGACGGAGCTGGGGGATCCGAACGGCGGAAAGAACACGGGTGAGCCGGCGCACCTACGGCCTCGTGGGTCGTGGCGAGGAGACGGGGCCTTATTCTAGATTCTCTGGCATGCTGCTGGGGGATTTTGAGCAGGAAAATGCCATAACCTCACCTACGTGTTTTTCTTGCAGTTGGCCGCTGCGGTGGCTTACAGCGTATGAGCATGCCGCGCAGCGTGTCTATCCAAATTGCTTTCCAATTGTTCAAATTGATACTTACTCTAGAGAGTACGGTTCTGTCCAGATCAGTGTATCAGCGATAGCTTTGAGTATATTATTTGAAAATGGTGGCTAATTAGTTGGTTAAATAAATAAAGGTATCTTGCTCCCTTGATTTGCATGTCTTTAAGTAACGGTGATATTGCCACTTTTTTTTTTTTTCAGTTTTATTGAATTTAATTCAGGGGGATCCGTCTAATTCCAAGCCTCCATCCATTTTTCCGCTGGGATATGTAGTGGGTGCCATCGTGTGCCACCTGGATCCCCCTTTCGGGACCAGGGTTTTCTGTCGGGTGGCAAGGATGTCCATGTCTGAGGTCTCTCAGCTGAATCCCTTGCCAAGGTCATACCCCTTCCAGGGGCGCTGGTCGTCCTCTAGCGATGATTCAGTGCGGAGGTAAAGGCTTGGCTCCCTGCCTTAAAGACTGTCCTCTCCAGGGGCGCCCGGGTGGCTCAGTCGGTTGAGCGTCCCAAGTTTGGCCCAGGTCGTGATCTCACGGTTCATGAGCTCGAGCCCTGCGTCGGGCTCTCTGCTGTCGGCACAGATCCTCTGTATCCCTCTCTCTGCCCCCGCCCTGCTCCCTCTCTCTCTTTTTCTCAAAAATAAACATTAAGGGGAGCCTGGGTGGCGCAGTCGGTTGAGCGTCCGACTTCAGCCAGGTCACGATCTCGCGGTCCGTGAGTTCGAGCCCCGCGTCAGGCTCTGGGCTGACGGCTCGGAGCCTGGAGCCTGTTTCCGATTCTGTGTCTCCCTCTCTCTCTCTGCCCCTCCCCCGTTCATGCTCTGTCTCTCTCTGTCCCAAAAATAAATAAAAAACGTTGAAAAAAAAAATTTAAAAAAAATAAACATTAAAAAAACAAGATGGTCATCTCCAAAGGGTCGTGCCAGCTTAGAGCTCTCCCAGGAGGAGAGGGAAGCGGTGGAACTCTTCCCTCTGTCTGTTTACACTGTCTTTACGCTACACGGCTTGGTCCCAGTACACTCATTACATCAAATTCCTTCCTCGGGATCCTTCCCTGAAACCAGGTGTTAGTAATTCAGCACTTAGTCATTAGTAGGTCTTTATATTTACTCCTCTGTCTACCATACGGTGAAGCCATTTTCCTGGTCTGTTATTTGTCAGTTTTGTTCATAGTCTTTAAAATTTTAATTAAAAGAAAACTGTCTTCACATCAGGGCAAATTAATACTCTCCCGTTTGTATACTGTTTTCACATACATCGGGCTTGTTCTGTTTTTTTTTTTTTTTCTCTCCAGAAAATACTAGCTTCTCGGTACAATGTTTCTTTATTTATGAAAGATTTAAATTTTTCGTCAAGTATAATGCTGTTTTTTAATAAAATATGTTCAGGCATAGTGAGCCTCTGCCATCAGATCTTTAAAATAGTAATCCGTATTGTCCCCAACTTTTTTTTAATGATTACGTCTTTTAATATTTCCTTCTTTAACCCATTTGGAATTCATCTGGATGTATGGGATACGGTGAAAATCTAGCTCTATGCCCTCCAACGTATTCCACTTAACCAACCAAATTTCAGCTGTTAGTCTTGCTCGACTGTTCTTTTGGTCTACCCTAGCCTCTACCACAATATTTGAATTATTTTAACTTTCCAACACCCAGTTAATACCTGGAATGGCAAATATGCCCTCATTTCGCTTCTTTTTTTTTTTTTTACCTTTCTCCTTAACTATAGCATCACTTTGTTAAAAATAAAATTTTAAAGTAACATTGGGATTTTAATGTAATTACCTTAATGATAAATTAATTAGAAAAATTAGCCTTTCTATGATATTGACTTGTCCTAGCCAGAAACTGATCTGTATCCTTCAGGAAAGATTTCTAGATTTCTTCATACAAGCCCCAAACAGATCTTGGTAATTGACTCTTCGTTTCACATTTTCTTCTGTTGTTTATGAGTGGGGAGGTCACTTCCTAGGTTGTATAATGGAGACAGTTATTTAATCCCATTTGCCTCAGTTTCTGCATCTGTAAAATGGGGATGATAATATCCCCTGCCTGATGGGTTTGTTGAGAGTGTGAAATGAAATCGTATACACAAGGCCTGTAGCGTGTCCCTGGCAATTTTACGTGCATGATACACAGACACTATTATTATCCATAAAACGTCCTTCCCCCGGGAAATTGACCTAGCTGTTCTGTTAGTGCCCATTAACATTAGCCGTTAGTGATCACACAACAGATAGCTGACACCATCCTGACTGCTGGAAACCTGCTTTTGTTGTGTGCCAGCCACCGTGATGGTTGCTGGGCGAAAAGCGGTGAAGGGAACAGGTAACATCCCTGATCTTATGGAGCTTTCAGTATGTGGGGGGCAGACGGATAATTAAATGGTCTGCAGTTAGAGATCCGGCTATCAATTGTTAAGTAACCATGTAAAAGAAGAAAGGCGTGTCATGAGATACTACCTGTGGAGACCCAATTTAGGCAGGTAATGACGTTTTCTTTTTTTCATGTTTATTTATTTGAGAGAGAGAGAGCAGACACATGCGAGCAGGAGGGGCAGAGAGAAAGGGGGCGGGGAGAGAGAATCCCAAGGAGACCTCCCGCTGTCAGCGTAGAGCCTGACGGGCTTGAACCCACCTGAGCTGAAATCAGGAGTCGGATGCTTAATGGACTAAGCCACCCAGGTGCCCCCTTTTTACTAATGTTTATTTATTTAACATGCAAAGAGCTGATACCAGGCAGAGTATTCAAGACCGAATAAATAGCGTGTCTGAAACCTCTTAACACAAAACAAATCTTGTGTTTTCCGGCACATGGTCACGGAGAGGTAGCGTCTGGTGATAAGGTGAACACAGGGTCCAGGATCACACGTGCTTGGAATTGAGTTCCAGCTTCTGCCTCTTACTGTGGGGCCTGGACAAGTTAACATTTGTGAGGCTGGGCGTCATAAAATGAGGTCACTTAGCAGCCAGTCTTACTGGTGGTCGTGAGGGTTCCGTGAGACAATGCTATACGCAGTGCTTCGTTAGCACGATGCTTGGTGTAGAGAAAACACCGAACAAATGTTATTTATTATTGGCAAACCTTATGCCACTCTCTTAAGGACTGTGCTCGGGTTTCATGTTGCTTTGTTCGTGCCTCTTTACGTCTGTGACTCCCTTAGTAGAAAGGGGCATCAAGCACAAAACGCAACGGTGGTGGTTTATTGAGTGTCGCTGATGTGCCTACACCACGCTGGTTATTTTTACACGTTGACCCTTTACAACACTATCTTTAATGTATGCGTCGATATCCATCTTCTTTAAGTTTATTTCTTTATTTTGAGAGAGAGCACATGCACGTGCACGGGGGAGGGGCAGAGACAGAAGGGGGGAGAGAGAATCCCAAGCAGGCTCTGTCAGCACAGAGCCTGACGGTGGGGCTCGAACTCACCAACTGTGAAATCATGACCCCAGCTGAGATCAAGAGTCGGACGCTCAACCGACTGAGCTGCCCAGGTGCCCCGGTGTCCGTATTTCGAAGATGTGAAAGCCAAGGTGCAGGGGAGTTACTGGTACAAACTAAAGCTACACAGTTAGTAGTAGCTTTGACCGCCATGATTTTGAGGGAGGCCATGCGGCTTCCTTCCTCATAAGGTTTACATTACATGTGAACTCTACTAACACTTTATATCTTTTTTTAAAATTTCCATCCAAATTAGTTAGCATCTAGTGCAACAATGATTTCAGGAGTAGATTCCTTAGTGCCCCTGACCCATTTTGCCCATCCCCCCCCCACACTCCCTCCCGTAACCCTCAGTTTGTTCTCCATATTTATGAGTCTCTTCTGTTTTGTCCCCCTCCCTGTTTTTATATTATTTTTGCTTCCCTTCCCTTATGTTCATCTGTTTTGTATCTTAAAGTCCTCATATGAGTAAAGTCATAGGATTTTTGTCTTTCTCCGACTGACTTAATTTCACTTAGCATCATACCCTCCAGTTCCATCTACGTAGTTGCAAATGGCAAGATTTCCTTCTTTTTGATTGCCGAGTAATACTCCATTGTACATATATACCACATCTTTTTTATCCATTCATCCATCGATGGACATTTGGGCTCTTTCCATACATTGGCTATTGTTGACAGTGCTGCATAAACATGGGGGTGCATGTGTCCCTTTGAAACAGCACACCTGTATCCCGTGGATAAATGCCTAGTAGTGCAACTGCTGGGTCGTAGGGTAGTTCTATTTTTAGTTTTTTGAGGAACCTCCATTCTGTTTTCCAGAGTGGCTGTACCAGCTTGCATTCCCACCAACAGTGCAAAAGAGGCCCTCTTTCTCAGCATCCTCGCCAACGTCTGTCGTTGCCTGAGTTGTTCACGTTAGCCATTCTGACTGGTGTGAGGTGGTATCTCGTTGTGGTTTTGATTTGTATTTCCCTGCTGATGAGTGATGTGGAGCATTTTTTCATATGTCGGTTGGCCATCTGGATGTCTTCCTTGGAGACGTGTCTATTCATGTCTTTTGCCCATTTCTTCACTGGATTATTTGTTTTTTGGGTGTTGAGTTTGATAAGTTCTTTAGAGATTTTGGATACTAACCCTTCATCTGATATGTCATTTGCAAATATCTTCTCCCATTCTGTCGGTTGCCTTTTAGTTTTGCTGATTGTTTCCTTCGCTGTGCAGAAGCTTTTTATTTTGATGAGGTCCCAGTAGTTCATTTTTGTTTTTGTTTCCCTTGCCTCCAGAGAAGTGTTCAATAAGAAGTTGCTGTGGGCCAGATCAAAGAGGTTTTTGCCTGCTTTCTTCTCGAGGATTTTGATGGCTTCCTGTCTTAACTTACATTGAGGTCTTTCATCCATTTTGAGTTTATTTTTGTGTCTGGTGTAAGAAAGTGGTCCGGGTTCATTCTTCATGTTGCCGTCCAGTTTTCCCAGCACCACTTGCTGAAGAGACCGTTTTTATTCCGTTGGATATTCTTTCCTGCTTTGTCAAAGATGAGTTGGCTGTACGTTTCTGGGTCCATTTCTGGGTTCTCTCTTCTGTTCCCTTGATCTGAGTGTCTGTTCTTGTGCCAGTACCATGCTGTCTTGATGATTACAACTTTGTAGTATAGCTTGAAGCCTGGGATTGCGGTGCCTCCTGCTTTGGTTTTCTTTGTCAAGATCGCTTTGGCTATTCGGGGTCTTTTCTGGTTCCCTACAAATTTTAGGATTATTTGTTCTAGCTCTGTGAAGAATGCTGGTGTTACTTTGATAGGGATTGCATTGAGTATGTAGATTGCTTTGGGTAGTGTTGACATTGTAACAATATTTGTTCTTCCTATCCAGGAGCATGGGATCTTTTTCCAGTTTTTTGTGTCTCCTTCAATTTCTTTCATAAGCTTTCTATAGTTTTCAGTGTATAGATTTTTCACCTCTTTGGTTAGATTTATTCCTAGGTATTTTTTTTTTTTTTTTTGTGCAACTGTAAATGGGATCGATTCCTTGATTTCTCTTGATGTTGCTTAATTGTTGGTGTATAGGAATGCAGCCGATTTCTGTGCGTTGATTTTATATCCTGCAAGTTTGCTGAATTCATGAATCAATTCTAGCAGTTTTTTTGTGGAATCTTTTGGGTTTTCCATATACAGGATCATGTCATCTGCGAAGAGTGAAAGTTTGACTTCCTCCTGGCCGACTTGGATGCCTTTTATTTCTTCGTGTTGTCTGATTGCAGAAGCTAAGACTTCCAATATTACGTGGAATAACAGTGGTGAGAGTGGACATCCCTGTCTTGTTCCTGACCTTACGGGGAAAGCTCTCAGTTTTTCCCCATTGAGGATGATATTAGCGTTGGGTCGTTCATATATGGCTTTTATGATCTCGAGGTATGCTCCTTCTATCCCTACTTTCTTGAGGGTTTTTATCAAGAAAGGATGCTGTATTTTGTCAAATGCTTTCTCTGGATCTATTGAGAGGATCATATGGTTCTTGTCCTTTCTTTTACTGATGTGGTGAATCACGTTAATTGTTTTGTGGATATTGAACCAGCCCTGCATCCCAGGTATAAATCCCACTTGGTTGTGGTGAATAATTTTTTTAATGTATTGTTGGATCCGGTTGGCTAATATCTTGTTGAGGATTTTTGCACCCATGTTCATCAGGGAAATAGGTCTATAGTTCTCCTTTTTAGTGGGGTCTCTGTCTGGTTTTGGAATCAAGGTAATGCTGGCTTCATAGAAAGAGTTCGGAAGCTTTCCATCCATTTCTATTTTTTGGAACAGTTTCAAGAGAATAGGTGTTAACTCTTCCTTAAATGTTTGGTAGAATTCCCCTGGAAAGCCATCTGGCCCTGGACTCTTGTTTTTTGGCAGATTTTTGATTCGATTTCCTTACTGGTTATGGGTCTGTTTGAGTTTTCTATTTCTTCCTGTTTCAGTTTTGGTAGTGTATATGTTTCTAGGAGTTTGTCCATTTCTTCCAGATTACCCATTTTATTGGCATATAATTGCTCATAATATTCTCTTACTATTGTTTTTACTTCTGTTGTGTTGGTGGTGATCTCTCCTCTTTCATTCTTGATTTTATTTATTTGGGTCCTTTCCTTTTTCTTTCTGATCAAACTTGCTACTGGTTTATCAATTTTGTTAATTCTTTCAAAGAACCAGCTTCTGGTTTCATTGATCTGTCTTTTTTGGTTTCGATGGCATTAATTTCTGCTTTAGTCTTTATTATTTCCTGTCTTCTGCTGGTTTTGGGTTTTATTTGCTGTTGTTTTTCCAGCTCCTTAAGGCATAAGGTTAGGTTGTGTATCTGAGATCTTTCTTCCTTCTTTAGGAAGGCCTGGATTGCTATATAATTTCCTCCTATGACTGCCTTTCCTGTGTCCCAGAGGTTTTGGATTGTGGTGTTATCATTTTCATTGGCTTCCATGAACTTTTTAATTTCCTCTTTAACTTCTTGGTTAGCCCACTCATTCTTTAGTAGGATGTTCTTCAGCCTCCGAGTATTTTTTACCTTTCCGAATTTTTTCTCGTGGTTGATTTCGAGTTTCATAGCGTTGTGGTCTGAAAATAAGCACGGTATGATCTCGGTTTTTTTGTAATTATTTAGCACTGGTTTGTGTCCCAGTATATGGCTATTCTGGAGAACGTTCCATGTGCACTGGAGAAGAATGTATACTGTGCTGCTTTAGGATGAAATGTTCTGAATATATCTGTTAAGTCCATCTGGTCCAGTGTGTCATTCAAAGCCATTGTTTCCTTGCTGATTTTTTGATTAGATGATCTGTCCGTTGCTGTGAGTGGGGTGTTGAAGTCTCCCACTATTATGGTATTATTATTGATGAGTTTCTTTATGTTTGTGATTCATTGATTTATATATTTGGGTGCTCCGACATTTGGCGCATAAATGTTGACAATTGTTATGTCTTCTGAGAGGATAGACCCCTTGATTATCATGTAAGGCCCTTCTGCATCTCTTGATACAGTCTTTATTTGAAAGTCTAGATTGTCTTATACAAGTATGGCTACTCCGGCTTTTTTTTGTTGACCATTAGCATGATAGATGGTTCTCCATCCCCTTATTTTCAATCTGAAGGTGTCTTTAGGTCTAAAGTGGGTCTCTTGTAAACAGCGTATGGATGGCTCTTGTTTTCTTATCCATTCCGTTACCCTATGTCTTTTGATTGGAGCACGGAGTCTATTGATGTTTAGAGACTAATAACACTTTATATCTTGCTTCTAACCTTCCACTCCAGGTTACCTAATCTCCTGCTGGTCTCGTGTTTTTGTCTTCTTTCAAGTTTATACTTTGTCCCGTTTTCTTGTCTTCTACTTTGACTTCTCTTAACAGTGATTCTGGTTCTCCACTAAAACTACATAGTCGTAAGTTGATTGGGTAAAACGTTCCTACTGGGGTTGACTCAGTTGCAAATCCTTGTCCTGTGAGCAACGTTCCTGTGGGACTTGCCCAACCCAGTGCACAGGAACCAGACAGTGTCTACTCATAACTTACCTTGTCCTTAAATGAACAGGGAGCACATTTGGATCCTGGGATTAATATAAATTCCAAATACCCTCTAGTGTGTTGTTTTATGAAAACTGTTGAAAAATGAAGACAAAAGGGCCTTGATTTTTTAAAATACAATTTATTGTCAAATTGGCTTCCATACGACACCCAGTGCTCATCCCAACAAGTGCCCTCCTCGGTGCCCATCGCCCACTTTCCCCTCTCCCCCATCGACTCCCACTTTGTTCTCTGTTTTTAAGAGTCTCTTACGGTTTGCCTCCCTCCCTCTCTGTTTGTAACTATTTTTCCCCTTCCCTTCCCCTATGGTCTTCTGTTAAGTTTCTCAAGTTTCACATGAGTGAAAACATGGTATCCGTCTTTCTCTGCCTGACTTATTTCACTCAGCATGATACCTTCCAGTTCCATCCACATTGCTGCAAATGCCAGGATTTCATTCTTTCTCATTGCCGAGTAGTATTCCATGGTATATATAAACCACATCTTCTTTATCCGTTCATCAGTTGATGGGCATTTAGGCTCTTTCCATAATTTGGCTATTGTTGAAAGTGCTGCTGTAAACATTGGGGTACGTGTGCCCCTATGCATCAGCATTCCTGTATCCCCAAAGGGCCCTGATTTTTTTTTTAGCAAACAAGGATCATGGCAAATTAAATAGCTCATGTAAATGAATAAGCCTTGTGCATGGTCAAACTTGCCAGCATTAGAATTAAATAGCAGATTATTCAAGACACACATCTTCAACTGTCTGTTAGTTTTATTGGTACAGGAAGCCCAGGTGATACTTTCTATCTAAAATTTCTTTTGAGGCAGTCCAGTCATTGAGAAATGCCTTCCCAGAATTTAAGGAAGAAAAAAAGAATAGACTTTTCAGACAGATTATGCACAATGCCAAAAGCAGTAACTGCAGTCTGAATTCAAGTGTCCTCTTTGCAGAAAAGCAATAGCTTCCTTGTCGAGTGGGCATCCTAATTATGCTCACTAATTACACATAGGCCATAATGAGAACAAATGATTCAAAACTAAGAGAACTTTGTGTAAATTAAAACCATGGGCTCTAGCAAGGGAAGTTATTCAGCAGGATGATTTCCATGTTCTGAGTAATGGACTTCATTGAAATTGGTACAGAAGCTCACTGTGTAGAAAAGGCAGAAAGATATTTTGGGGGCTAAGGTAGAGTTTATCCCCACTCTCTGGGGCCTCTCTTCTAGGAAGTTGCCAACGAGGGTTTCTGGGTACAGTTTAGAAACTATTGGCTGAAGTGTCTTCAAAAGGCATTTTCATAACTAAAAAGAAAAGAAAATAGAGTCATCCATCAAATAAACTCTAGCTGGGCATATGAGGCAACTTGCCTCTTTCAGTCTGAGGTCCTGTTTTCAGGTGGTATTTTCATTTGCACAGCCTGGGGCTCCCCTTCAATCATTTGTCTCATTTAGACAAACTCTTACCTCCAGTGGCGATTAAGCACACTTGAGTTCCTGGCAACACCCTAAGTCAAGTTGGACGAACAAAACTGGCTCATGTCTTCTTCATTCCCACATATTAACCTTAGAATTTTTCACTAGCATTCTTCATAGCAAAGCAGACAACAGCTGACCTTGTGCAAAGATTCAGTTTCTCGTAGGAGAGCTTTTGACACAGGAAGCACCCCCACTGGGCAGGCAGTTCAGGATCCAGAACAAAACTTGGCCATTTCACGTGTTCATTCGTTGTATTTTCAGACCTTTTCTGCAAAAGTCAATAGTGCTGATTTGAAAGGAATTCCGCACCTGGGTGTTTTTAATGGCTGGAAGGGCCATCCGAATGTTACTCTAGACTTGGGAATGATTGAGGCTGAATAATGGATGTCCATATTTTGTCTGACAAACAACTTCAGAAAAAAACTTGATGCAAACGCTGAAGGAGATGCATTACTTGTGGTTTTACTGTATTTTAGCAGATAGTTGAATTTACTTGAATTGAGCTACATTTATGTCACCCATACTCCTTAATGGAGGCCAGCCGAATGGATAGCCTTCTAACAAATACAACTAGGTCTCAGGAGCTGCATTTTCTAGAGATTTCCGTATTCGCTAAGAGATCCCTGCTTACGTTTGCCCCTTTTGTCTGCAGCCAGTTAAAGAACTGCGCTCGATTTGGAAAAATGACTAGCTGCATTTTTGCAAGTGAGTGATTGTTCATTAATGGACTAGGTAGTTTTGCTAGAGTCGAGAAAGAAGGCACATGCTTTCTTAATCAACAAGAAGTGACTCACACGCTAGGGAGACTCAGAATGAGTTCTTTAAGTGACGTGTACATTTGACTTGATAAATCTTTTTATGGATATATAAAAAGTGCACATTATCTAACATCAGTATGACTGAAGAACATTTTAATTGGAGATAATAAAGAGGACAGTTAATGGCCTGCTCTGAATTTATTTCAAGGAGAAAAGTTATGCTTGAAGTACGACTGAGTACACACACGCGCACACACACACACACACACACACACACACACACGTGTACTTCACTCACTCTCCATCAGGAGACTAATAGAAAAGGTGAGCAATTTGGGCTTATGATGAAAACGAAGTATTTTGGTGAACTACTAATGGGAAATCATGATATAGGAGGTGTTTGCGTGTAAGAACCATGTTTGTTAATCTGGGGGTTTTATCCTTTTGTGGGAAAGTTTTATTTATATGTAAATAAATACATAATAGTTAAGTTATATACAGTTATATATGGTTAGTTGCCCCTGTTCTTTTTTTAGAAAAAAGTTTATTTTGAGAGAGAGCGAGTGCACGCGCGCGCATGGGGGAGGGGCAGAGAGAGAGGGAGACAGAATCCCAAGCAGCCTCCGTGCTGTACGCGCAGAGCCTGATCGATGTGGGGCTCAAACTCATGAACTGTGAGATCACGACCTGAGCAAAAATCAAGAGTCGGACGGACACTTAACCGACTGAGCCACCCAGGCGCCCCCGTCCATGATCTTTCAACAATTCATACTCAGTAAGTTACCTGTAGAAACTTGTATCTCGTGTACTCTATTAAGTATTTTGCTGACCATCGATAGCCCTTCTGTCTATCTGTCAGGGTGCGTATGTGTGTGTGTACATGCATGTGTTTCTCCAAATAATGGTCAACAAATTCTGTAGCTGTGATTATTGGACACAGTTAAGAGAAAAGAAATTCTACTAACTTCTAGAAAGAAGTAACAAGGTGACATCAATGGCTTCTCCTAATGTGCACAATTGTATTTTACCTGCCCCAGCCGTTCTCCCTTCTGTAGGGCGGGAACAAGTGTCAGTAGCCTCTCTGGGACATTAAGTTTAAGGGGGTAGCCAAGTTGAGTGCAGAGGCCCGAATGAGTTCTGTGGAGTGAAGGAATTATTTGCCATTCGTTGGCAAATTGAGGAAATCTTAAGATGGGTTGAGGGGGACGCAGTACGAAGCCAAGGGCTTGGATTCCTGAGATCAAGTAACAGAATAATAAGGTGGGTGAGTAGGGGCATAACAGTCTGGAAGAATACCAGGCATAAGATGTCTTTAACCTCGGATGAGCTTTTTCTTTCCCCTCAGTCAGCGGGGGGTGTGGGTAAGTTCCAGCAGTGCCTCATTCACCCTTGACCATCTCTATTATCGAGAATAATTGAAAGCCATCCGCATTGGGTTCTTTACTTTCCCATTATAACCAAAGAATCTGTGCAAAACTTGCCTAGCTGCAGAAGAGACTCAAAATATTCAGCATTTATTGGGGAAGATCTCCCAGGATTTGATCTGAATAATCACATCAGGTGGTCTAGAGTAGAGCCCTTATAAAATGTTTTCTGAAAACCCCTAAAGTCTCATAATACTGAAATTACAAATCTCAGCTCTGCGTTATTTTAGAAAGAACATATGCCAAGTATCAAAGCTTTAAAAAATACCTCCCAAATGAATTTTCAAGGTCCAGGGGACAGAGCAAGGTACCCAGAACTAGGGTACAGAAATTAGTAAGGATTTTTGAGAAAAACTGACTTAACTGGTCATGCGATTGAACTTTTAGTTCTGAGAAATTAAGCATATTGCAGAAAATGCTTTCATATCATCTCAAAGCTGTCAAACCCGTTGTCCTGTAAAAGGCCTTTGATAATTATATGTCAGTCCTAAGGAAATCAATTTACCAATTTTGAGAAGATTCTGTTTCAGTGTCTAATGATCCTCATTATTATGATTTTTTCATTATTTAAACTTCACTCCTTCAAATCACAACTTACCCTCTATATTTTTTCAATCCTAACGTATCCTCTCGATTTCTTTGTGGAGTCTCAAAATGGCAGCTAACGTCAATCATATCTAAGATTTGTAAAACATTCATACATTCATTATCTTATTAAGTCTTAACAATCCTGTGACGCAAATACTATTGTGATTGTCACGGTTCTTCGAAACCTGGAACTGATGATGATGTGCTTTATCCAAAGTCACACATCTATCAAGCGATGGAGACACTTGTCCAGATACTCTAGTATATACGATGAGAGTGACAGTGTTGAAATACTTTGACAGTGATGTCACTTCACGGCATTAGTTCCCAAGGCTTCACTCCGATGGGGAACTCCCTCCTGGTTAATAGTATCTACCACTATTTGCTAGGCACTATTTTAAGCACTTAATATACATATTAACTTATTTAATACTTGCAGAAACCTAAATGTCTGTGTGATTCTTGTCCCCATTTTACAGATGAGGAACCTGAGGCCCAGAAGTGAAGTCACTTTTCCATGTCCCATAGGCAAGCCGGCAATGTCAGGAGTCCAATCCAGGTAATCAGGCTCCAGAATCTGTACCGGGTTTTGTCGTTGTTGTTGTTGTTTTTAAGAGGGAGAGAGCATGCCAGCAGGGGAGAGGGGCAGAGGGAGGGAATGAGGTGGGGTGGGGATGGAGAGACAGAGAAAGAAGGAATGAACGAATGAATCTTAAGCGGGCTCCATGCTCAGCATGGGGCTTGACACGGGGCTTGATTCCACGACTCTGGGATCATGACCTGAGCCGAAATCAAGAGTTGGCCGCTCAGTCAGCTGAACCAGTCAGGTGCCTCAGGGGTCTGTAGTCTTTATCATGGCATCATCCTGTTGTCCAGGAGAGTGCGAGTGAATCACTGGGGCTACACCTGGTTTCGCAGTGTAATCTCTGCAATCATGGCCTTCAGTGTGCCTAACGAACCTGATCGTCGTCGAGCTGTATTGATCGTCTCCATGTCTCCATGGCATACCGTCCAAAGATTCAATTAGGTATCCCTTCAGTGTCGAGACAAGAGTGAAAAAGTCATGTTCACACTCACCCCTACTTACTCTCTAAACTCTTCAGAGGACTCAGTTCACAGACGTAGAGGAAAGCATGCGTCGTCGAGCAGTTGCGACCGCTAATCGACGAGCGTGACAGAGTGAAATCCCTGAACTGACTGCAGGGTTCCATTTTAGCAAATCGATACCCGGGGTGACACAGATCCACTAGGGAGGAGGCCAGAAGTGACCTGTGAGGCCTGCCACTTCGATGTGCTCACTCGACCCGTGTTCCCTGCTCAGGTCATAACGCCTAAATAACCTTCCTCCTCCTCACCATCTCCGTTCTTCCCCGGACACGTGCGTGCGTGGGCACGCACACAGAGATACTACGTTAAAATTTTTCCAGATGAATAAACAGCCGTTTGAGGAAAGGCAGTAAGTGAGTTTAAAATCAACTTACCCTTGGAAATTCCTTAAATTGCCCCCAAATGTACAGTTCGGAACATCTCTACGTAATTTCAGCATAACCAGTTTTTCCTTCAGTGTTGACACCAGTTGTTTTTTTCCGTTGGTTATTAGCTGAATTAATTAGCTTGCCATTTGGAACCCTATTAGTTAGGTTTCTCCAGAGAAACAGAAACAATAGGGTGTGTGTGTGTGTGTGTGTGAGAGAGAGAGAGAGAGAGAGAGAGAGCGAGCGAGCGCGCGCGTGCGCACATGTGCGTGCCCTTGCATGGAGAACAGTGCTGCTCCTGAAAGGAAAAATTTTTAAAAATCATATCGAGTTAGGTATTTTTCAAGATCTGATAAAAGGAGACAAATTCTTAAAAGCTTGTGCGTCCTCACAAACGAACTAGCATTTGGTCACCAGCCACACAGGACATTTACAACTAAGAGAAAATAAAATTCCCATCAGCTAAATAGTCTTTTCTCTGCTTTCTTCTCAACCACTTTTGCACCCTGATGCTGCAGGAAAGATGGGAAAAAAATAGAGGAAAAGCAAAACACACAAGCCACTTCTCAACCTGCAGGAACCCAAGCCGGAGGTCAGGCCTGAACCTGGAAAGAGGTATGAGGACAGGAGTGGGGAGAAGCTTTATATTGGGTGTGAGATGGAGGTTTGGATGCGGACTGGACTGGACTTCTGAGCCGCTGAAAGTAAGTCATGGCCACCTGTGGGGGTTTTTGAATAACTATGTGACCAAAACTCTGAATCTATGCTTCCCACTGTGGAGCGAGGAGATCCATCAGAACAGAGCGGGGAGTGACGCTTGGAGAAAAAACAGTCATTTCCTATCTGTGCCTTATCAGTTTCAGTGCATTTAACAAGCTGGTTGCGTTTGTGAGGGTAAGGTCTGAAGAGCGTACTGAGGGGCAGAGGTCTGGGGGAGGAACTGACCGTGGCTTGTCAGTCCGGTTTATTGGGAGGATACCGTACAGAGTCAGAATCCTTTGCAGCCAGTCTTGAGGGTAGGTTTTATTGGCTAGATGTGCCCTCGGGGAAATTACTTTCCCACCTCTGGGAGAAACCGTTCTCTAAAGCCAAGATTAGTTTGGGGGACTGTTATTGGCCGACCAGGTCGCCTGTCTGTGAAGAATGACTGTAACACGCGGTCGGAGAATTGCCGTGAGCCGACAGAATGCCTGAGATGTCCAGCCTTCGAGATCGTTAGTGAGGTCATCCGGACAGGCCCTCGGAGGTTGGGGCAGAAGGCTTCCAGTCCCCTTGTGGGCTTTCAGATGAGTAGAGAGCTGGAGGACGGTGCCGGTCGGCTGGTTGTAGTTCAGGGTCAGGTCTGGCCTCCAGACAAAGTAGTCCAGCTAGGGCTCTGCAGTCCTTTCAGGCTTCCAGTGGATGTGGATTAATGCTAGAGCTCCAAATAAATGAGAGAACGGAATGATTTCTTCTGTGTTGAAGGGGAGGCCGAGCCATCTGGACTCATGAGGGAAATCCTGTGGCTTAGCATCTGTGCACCTTCAGAGAGTCCCCGCAGCGACTGCCAGATTACGGCAACTGGGACAGCAGGCCCGGTGGATATGGGGGCTCTTGGTGAAGCACCGGCTGTGGTCGAGACTGACTCAAGGGTAATCCCAGCTGCCCCTGAAGATGATTAACTGGGCAGAGGTTGGGAGGAATGAAACTGGGAAGCTGTGGACTTTCCATCAGCTGGGTGCACTCTACAGCCGGCGTAATGGCTCTGATTCCTATCGGACACTGTTAGCGCATAACTGATGCTTATTAGTCAGACGTTCGATAGAGGCCCCGCCTTGGGAAGAGAGAGGCAAGAAGAGTTGCTTTATTCTTTATTGTTTTGTTCTGCATCGTGTCGTATTTTACATAGAAGGTAAGTGGGGGAGAGGGGCAGAGGGGGAGAGAGAATCTTAAGCAGGCTCCATGCTCAGTATGGAGCCCAACTTGGGGTTCTGTCCCACCACCCTGGGATCGTGACCTGAGATGAAACCCAAGAGTCAGATGCTTAACCGACCGAGCCACCCAGGTACCCCAAAAAGAGTAAAAAGTAAAAAGTCCCATTTTCAATGGACCAACGAGACCATGTCAAAATCTAGATAAAATGATAAAAATCTAGACGATGAGAAATCTAGATAAAATGTCCTTCCCTGCTCAACAAGTATACCATCCGTTGGCTCCAGGTCTACTGAAAAGCCAGGAGAATTCTTGGTAAAACCTCAAAATTCAGGGTCTCAGTCACTATCCTGGGGAAAGGAACTACATAAGAGAATGAAGTTCCCCAGATCTTCAGATACGTTAGCTGCTAGGTGTTAAAATAGGCATAAAAATTATCTTTGAAACTAAAAGTTTTTTTTTAAATTTTTAACGTTTATTCATATTTGAGAGAGAGACAGAGCACAAGTGGCAATGGGACAGAGAGAAGGGGAGACAGAAACTGAAGCGGGCTCCGGGCTCCAAAGCTGTCAGCACAGAGCCCAGTGTGGGGCTCGATCTCACAAACTGCGAGATCATGACCTGAGCCGAAGTCGGACGCTTAACCGACTGAGCCACCCAGGCGCCCCAGAAACTAAGCAGTTTTTAATGGAAATCAAGGAAACCCAGCCGCTCCTCTGGCTTCAGAAGGGGGACATTTCTTGCCCACTCTTGAGCACCTTCTGGCCTCCTCACTCTCTTTCCGTGTCTTTGATTTGGAAGGGAGATGTTGTAGGAAGCTTTTTGTGACCAGGTGTTTCTTTTTCTTTCTGAAGGAAAAGACCAAACTCTCCATGTGTGTTGTTTTGTGGGAGCAGCGATGGTCTCCATAGGAAAGCGAGACCACCCGTCAACTGGCCAAATACAGCAGGGGCTGGGAAACAGTGGGAACCATGGGAATTGGAGACACCTGGGAAGTATCCCATTGTTGGGAAAATCTTGGACTTTGGCAGGATATAGAAAGGGCTTTCAAGGCAGTCTTACCCTTAGCGTGAAGAGAACTTAGATGGACAGCTGAGGTGTATGTATGATTTTATGCAAATGGTCCTTTCAAACAGAGTATTAAACTTTTTTAACATTTATTTATTTTTTTTTAATTTTTTAACGTTTATTTTTGAGACAGAGAGAGAGCATGAACGGGGGAGGGGCAGAGAGAGAGGGAGACACAGAATTGGAAGCAGGCTCCAGGCTCTGAGCCATCAGCCCAGAGCCCGACGCGGGGCTCGAACTCACGGACCGTGAGATCGCGACCTGAGCCCAAGTCGGACGCTTAACCGACTGAGCCACCCAGGCGCCCCTTAACATTTATTTTTGAGAGAGAGAGAGAGTGCGTGCGAGAGAGTGAGCGAGCAGGGAAGGGGCAGAAAGAGAGAGACAGACAGAATCCAACACAGGCTCCGGGCTCTGAGCCGTCAGCACCGTGGGATCATGAGCTGAGCCGAAGTCGGACACTTAACCGACTGAGCCACCCGGGCGCCCCTCAAACAGAATATTTTAAAATGCCTTGCCACTTTCATAAGAGAGAATCAAGAACAGCTATTGACATATCTTTCAAAAGAATGAGAACCAACCTGCTCCCCTTGTGACATTATAGCCAAATGACTTAATTTCACACTGACATTTGACGAGGTCCTATATTCTTGACATCAACGTTAATTGATTTCCACGTGAAAAAGAACATGAAACGGAATTCATATACGTGTTTGGCATATGGTTAAGTACACAGTTAATATGTGTTGAATTAAATTTGATCAGGGGCGCCTTGGTGGCTCAGTTGGAAGAGCAGGTGACTCTTGACCTCGGGGTTGTGATTTTGAGTCCGACATTGTGTGCAGAGATGACTTAAATATTTAAAATAAATAAAATAAAATAAACTTATTTGGGATTTGGACGCTGTTACACGACAAATAGTATATGACCTGCAAAGGCATGTGACCTAAATTAAGCATCTATGTGGGAGAGTGTCGTTTATCACTTGGGACTGTCACGCATATGTCGTGTATACACGTGCATGTATATGTGTACGTCTCTGGATCATTACATTTATATATATGGCGAGAAATCGTGTGGCGTCTGTTGCCAGTCGGTTTGGTGGCTTGGTTTGAGCCGGAAGGCTTTGGTGGGACTGTTCACCTTGTAGGGAGGAGCCTGTGATTGCAGTCGTCTGCCTGGAGGTGAGCGGTGATCCTCAGACATACTTCCCTTTGGCAGGAAACCAGCAAGCTTCCGTTCAGGCTTTCTTCCTACTTCCCCATCTTTCTTTATCTTCCTCCTTATACCTCATCCACGGAATCACTATAATTGTCCCTTGGAGCGCCAGCTGATATCTGCAGCTTCCTGTCTCTTTGCCCAAGGGAAAAACGCCGATTTCCTCTTTGCTATTTGGCAAATGTCAAAAGAAAAGGACTGGCTACACCGTGTATTCCTTTCAGCACCATGAATGAACATCCTGTGTTTTTCCCCCAATCAGGAGAAGATTTAACTAGCTAAAACTTAATTAGCCTAAGCTGAGAGACTTTTTTCCTATTATTTTCCTATTGCTTCTCCTTCATCTGTTCCTTTTTATCTTCCAGGAATCCCGATCCTACATACTTAACAATACCAGGCCTTTATACGTTTGCATATCATGTTCGTCTCTGACTCTTTCTTGCCAGGTTCTGGGAGAATTCTCTGACCTCTTCCACTTGACAGATTTGGTTTTCTGCAGTAATCTATCTACTGTTCACTGGCTCCATGGTAGTTTTGTTTCTTTCTGTACTTGTGTTTTTCATCTGATTTTCTATCGCTTCCTCTTCACCTACGAAATGTTTTCTCAAAACTCTTAGAGAATAAAAATAGAAGTCTTCTTTGTTTTCTCCAGTTCCATGGAGTAAGTCTCTTCCATTGGGAGAAGCCTGTCCTTATTCCCTGGATTAATCCTTTTCTTTGGAATTGCCAACTCTTCAAATGTCTGGGATGTTGTGTTTTTGCTTTTTGTTTTTTGTTTTTTAGGTGAACTCTACACCCACGACCCTGACCCAAGGGTCTCATGCTCTACCGTCTGAGCCAGCCGTGCGCCCGTGGGAAGGTCTTCTGCTTTCGCATCCCAACGGAGTGGTCTCTGCTAAGTTAGGCTACTCAGGATGGGTGTCCGTACAGATCGTTTATTCCTGGCAGGAAAAGTGGAGTTTCTCGTCTGTGTACTTTTATGTCGCTACAGTGACGATCGAGTTGGTTATAATTAAATACGGAGGGGATTCCCACAGACAGTGCTATATGCCCAACAGTTTTTCTCTCTGTTTGTGATGGTAGCATAAAGTTAGCTAGAGGACTTGCCCCGTCCTGAATTGTCCTGACTGCCTTTTCTGAACCGGTTACCGCACTTGCCCTGTCCTAGCACGGCGCCCGTGCTGGGGAAAGAAACCAGACGAGCGAGCCCCCTGGCCTGCCACTCTGCGGTCTCTGTAGTGGGGTGGTCGTGGGACTGTACTGTAGGGGTCCGGGGACTTACCTGCACTTCCACACCGGGCGTGGGGGTTCGAGGAGCATCTGCGCATGGGGCCCTTCCACTTCCCTGAGTCCTCACCTGGGGTCTTCGCTCATATGTGAAAGAACAGGATGCTGTTGCCCTCGATTCCGTCCTATCCCCACCACCCGCCTACACCTTTCAGCACGTCCCCGGTTTCTTGCCTCCTGTTTTTCAGCAATGGTGGAGACTTTTCCTATTTTTATATTTATGTGAGCACTTTTTACTTAACAACTATGTCTAGTACAACATTGTTTTGCACGGTGAAAAGTCGAAAATTAATAAAAGGCTGACTAAATTATTTACGTCCCATTAAATATGAGGCCATTCAAAGGAATGCAAATCCATATTTATTTCTAAGCGAAAACATGTTACAATATTTACGGCATAGCATCATGACTATTAAAATTTTTGCAAAACTGTATGTAAGCAGAAAAAGGCAGAAAAATCTTGATGTCAGATGAAGTCATTCTAACATCGGGGATTTGAAGACAATTTTTTGACCTCCCCTCCCGTGTCCCGTGAGAAGTCCAGTATCTCCACCAGTGTTTCTGTGAATTCCTGACGATTTATGTTCCCATGCTCACTTCTGACTCTGAGGTCTTAATTCTTTTTTTTTTCCTGCCCTAGAGGAAAAGACATTTATTCTACCCTGTAAGCACCCGAGTTCTTGGTTCTTTTTAACTCTTGTGCTTCCCCTCATCTGGCCCAAACCCAGCCCCTGTTTCTTTCTTCTCCCAAACCATTTCTTTTTTTTCTTTCCTTAACAACCTTAACACCCAGCATGGTGCGCAACGTGGGTCTTGAACTTGACCGTGAGATCAAGACCTGAGCTGCGATCAAGAATCAGACGCTTAACCGACTGAGCCACCCGGGTGCCCCGAAACCATTTCTTTTTTTTTTTTTTTTTTCAATAAATGAAGTTTATTGTCAAATTGGTCCGAAACCATTTCTTTAACCATTCAACAGATGCCGTTACAGACCCGTGGTTTATTGTAGCGAAGGAGGAGGCTCCCCCTCGCATGGAGCTTATGTTCTGATTCAAGGCATTTGTAGCCGTATTCCTGATGTCATGAGTGAATGCAGGGACAGCTGCTGTGCATCTTTGTTCCTAACTTTTCTTTGGCTACGGCATCACTTAAACACTTTGCAGCCACTCTTCCTCACTCTCACCCTCTCACCGAATCCCTGCCGGTTTTTTTTTTTTTCCCAGAACAAGTTTAGTTATTTTATTTCATTTCCTTCTTCCAGTCACATGCATGGGACCTCATCTCTCTTGCCCCAAGTGCTTATCAAGACATTTACCTGATCAAGTACAGTTCCTTTCTTTACAAGATCCCTGGTGTTGGCTTTTAAAGTGGTTAACTTTACTACCTCACTGCCCATATTTGTGGGTTTACGAAAATATAGAGCTAGGGACATACAGTCCTCTGAAAGGATGATACCATATCTGGACTGTGGGATTAGGGGTGAGTCTATTCTTCTGCCATTAACTGATCATCTGCATTTTCTGTTTTCCAAAACAAATGTATATTAATCATCTTTAAGAGCAAAGAAACAAAAAAGCTTTAGTAAACTCTCAACCTCTCCAACTTACTCCTTGAAAATAGAATATAATTTTAAAAAACAGGAAAAAAAGAAAATAGAATATAATTGATCTCAACTTTCTCTTTTCCGGATCCAAAAGTTTCTGGCCATGCGTCTTCTTTATTTGTAAATTGGCATCCCCTCTTCCATACTATATGTGGTTTCTCATTTTTCATTTTTTATTTTTTAAATTTATTTTTGGAGGGGGGGAGCGCACGCATGCTGAAGGGGCAGAGACAGAGGGGGGGAGAGAGAGAATCCCAAGCAGGCTCCCCGCTGAAGGCGCGGAGCCCAATGCAGGGCTTGAACCGACAAACCACGAGATTGTGACGTCAGCCGAAATCAAGAGTCAGATGGTTAATTGATTGAGCCACCCAGGTGCCCGATATTTGTGGGTTTTTTTAATGGAGGTATAGTTGATACACATAGTATATAGCTTTAAATTAATTTTAACAAAAATATTTTAACAGTCTTAAATATACACACACAGTTTGGGTATATATATTAACCCAGAGAAAAGGCAGACTAAAACAGTTAAGTGGTTTAATTTGGGGTTGGAGGAAACTTTCTGTGTGACTTAAAATTTTTTGCAACCAGGCTCATGTGTTACCATTATTTTAAAAATTGGGAAGAGGGGCGCCTGGGTGGCTCAGTCGGTTGAGCGGCCGACTTCGGCTCAGGTCATGATCTCACGGTCCGTGAGTTCGAGCCCCGCGTCGGGCTCTGTGCTGACAGCTCAGAGCCTGGAGCCTGTTTCAGATTCTGTGTCTCCCTCTCTCTGACCCTCCCCCGTTCATGCTGTCTCTCTCTGTCTCAAAAATAAATAAACGTTAAAAAAAATAATAAAAAAAATAAAAATTGGGAAGAAACACATACACAACCGTACAGCAGGAGCTGCTCTGGAGCCTTGCAAATTCATCTTCCACTAGATACCACCCTTCGTAGGTGGTTTTGAGGGGTTTGCTAGGTTACACTGTAGTGCCCTAGCATGTCTTGATTGATTACGGTACGTACAGTGAAAAGGAATGTGCTAGTAGCTACTCCTACACTTGGGCAAGTCAGTTCGCCTAATACGTGTTTTGCCATCGGCAAAATGAGGGGCTTGCACTACGTTGGCGTGTGTGATTCCGAGGTCCAACATTTTTATGACTCCGCTGAACATGAATTAAGAAATCCAGGGGCGGCTGGGTGGCTCCATCGATTGAGCATCCGACTCCGGCTCAGGTCGTGATCTTGCGGTTCGGGAGTTCGTGCCCGCCGAGATAAATAAATAAATTTAAAAAAAAGAAATCTGGAATGAAAAGTGAAGAAGAGTACGTGTGAGTGGTAGAGAGGCAAAGGTCTGACCGCGTGCTTAGGAAACAAGGGTTCCGAATCACCGAGAGGAATTACCGAAGACCCACAGCTGCTTTGACAGTTGGGGTGCAGAGCTGTCGCCGTCCTAGCCCTCCTGTGCCACAGAGTTTCCATGTCCTTTGTGGATTGGTTTCCTGATGGCCAAAGTGGCCTGATTTTATGGACCGTGTAGATGAGAGATGTCATTCCCGACCAGCTGTGTTGGGCTGCGTGCACTCTACAGAGAGCAGGATGCTGGCATCTAGATGTACGGAGTTCTTGGTTCTGGGTTATTCTCTGGTACAACCCAAAGCTGCCTCCGGGAGGTAGCTGGCAGTTTGCAAAGACACCTTTTCCTTCAGATCAGTGTGAAAATCACCACGTTGCTTCAATCTTTTAAGCAACGTCCCTCGTGACATGAAAGACTGCTACTTCTTTCTTTTTAAAAGTTTATTTATTTATTTTGAGAGAGAGAGAGTGGGTGAGAGGGGCAGAGAGGAGGAGACAGACAGAGTCCCAAGCGGGCTCCACGGTGTCCGCGCAGAGCCTGACGCGGGGCTCAAACCCACCGACTGTGAGATCGTGACCTGAGCCGAATCCAAGAGTCAGACGCTTGACCGACTGAGACACCCAGGTGCCCCCAAAGACTGCTACTTCGTTAAGTGCCTGGACTGGGCACGAAAATATCTGGCCCTTCTCGTGACCAAATTAGAAGTGATGTCTAGGGCAATCGCTTTCGTGAACGTAACGCAAGACGCCCCGCTCAGCTCCCTTGCAAACGTGCAGAAGTCTGATCAATAGCAGTCTCTTCTCTTTATTTAAGATTACAGAACGCCTCAAAAATGGTGGAGGCACCAGTTCTGTGATAATTGTCACCTACCGTTCTGGCCAAGTGAAATTGAAAAGCCTTCCCCCGGTGCAGGGATGAGAAGCAAACTCTCGTGAGGAAAGACGACAGGCCTTTATCGGGTCCAGTTGTGTTCTGGTTGTCTTGCTCTTAGTTCCATAAGCCAGGTGCCCCCTGCCGTCTCTTCCATATGACAGTCACTGTGAGATCCTCTGGCCATTTATTCAAGTCTACTAAATTTCTCGTTCCAAGTGTGCGCAAAGTATCTAAATCATAATGCCCTCATTCTGTCATGTTTGTTTAAAATGCATATGGGTATGTAGGCTTAGTTTATTATTAAGAAAAACCCAGATATCTCCCATTTTGCTGTGTCTAATCTAAACAATCCTTAACTGTGTCAAGCCAGGAATTAATTAGTTTTATATTTCTTATGTTAATTTCTCTCACTTTCCCAGTTAATTTCATTGGAAATCTGTTTTATTAGCTTAATAACACTTCTATCCTTCTGTGCTAATGGGATTTTTCATACAAAATTCAAGGATTTCATACAGGCCTGAATAAATAGGAAATAATTGAATGACGGGGCTGATAAACGGGAACTCTCCAGGTACCCAGCTTCTGTAACCCCTTCAGGTCCTTGAGTTAGAACTGTGTCTGCCTCACGTGCCATCACAGCTCAGCAGAGAGGACAGCTCCGCTGTCAAGGCGGTCATCTGGCCATGACCCAGAGGGTCAGAACAGGAGACGGGCAAATTGACTATTTCTTTAAAGGCAAAATTTCAAGGGGCTTGACCTATCAAATTGGGGACGATGACTAATGCTTTCTGCACACACACACACAAACAGAGCAGATGAACAACCGTTCCCAAAGGTTAGATGCCATCCATTGAACTCTATTAAGCAATCAAACACCAGATGACTCAGAATCACACTGTTCCCTTGTGTTCCTTGGGAAAACTTCATCCACCCACCCCATCCATTAATGCCCCAGCCCCTCGGCAAGGAGGATCTCTAACTTGAGAGGATCTGTAATTGTAAGGACACTGCTGATTGAGCGAGGTCTAACTTGAAGAGGGCTCTCACGGGCTCAAGTTTAATTATTATCTTCCAGGGAAACCCACATCATACAAAGAGAGCTCTAGAAGCAGCAGTGGGGGCATGCATGTTACTGATGAGTTGAGGGGGTGTTACTTAAGATTCACATCTTACGGGGACTGTGAAGGGTTCAAGAAAACAGATGAGTCTGGGAGGTGCCGCAGTGACCTATTCCAGTTTTCAAAAAAATTGTGGTACAATATATATAACATTTACCATCTTAATCATTAAAAAAAAATTTAAGTTTATTTATTTTGAAAGAGAGAGAGAGAGAGAGCGCACGAGTGGGGGGAGGGCAGGGAGAGAGGGGAGGGAGAGAATCCCAAGCAGGCTCCACACTACCAGCCCAGAGCCCGATGTGGGGCTTGAGCTCAACGAACCGTGAGATTATGATCCCAGCCAAAGTCAAGAGCCAGAGGCTTCATCGACTGAGCCACTCAGGTGCCCCTCATTTTTTTTTAATTTAAAAAATTTCTAGGGGTCGCTTGGGTGGCTGTCAGTTGAGCATGTGACTCTTGATTTCGGCTCAGGTCACGATCCCAGGATAGTGAGATTGAGCCCCACGTTGGGCTCCATGCTGAGTGTGGAGCCTGCTGCTTAAGATACCCTCTCTCTCTTTCTCTCTCTCTCTTTCTCTCTCTCTCTCTCTCTCTCTCTCTCTCTCTCTCTCTGCCCCTCTCCCCTCTTGTGCTCACTGTCTCTAAATATAAAATTTTTTTTTTTTTAACGGGCCCGATGCCCAACATGGGGCTTGAATTCACAACCCGTAGATTAAGAGTCGCTTGCTCTGTGGACTGAGGCAGCCGGGCACCCCCCCCCCCCCATTTTAATGATTTTTAAGTGCCCGGTTCAGTAGCATCAAGTGCGTTCACATTGTTGTGCAGCCATCAGCACCATCCATCACAGAAGTCCTCTTCTTGTGCAACCGAAACCTTGTCCTCCTCAAACAGCTCTCCACTCCCTGCTTCCCCGCCCCTAGGGAACCTCCATTCTCCTCTCTGTCCCTATGAATTTGGCTATTCTGGGCACCTCATGTGAGTGAAATGATAGAACATTTGCCTTTGCGTGATTGGCTGTCACTAGCAGAATGTCTTCTGCCCTCGTCCCCGTTGTAACATGTATCGAAATTGCCTTCGTTTTGAAGGCAGAATAATACTCCACTCTACGAGATCCTGTAGTCTGCTTATCCATTCATCTATCCGTCGGTGGGCACTCGGGATACAAAGAAGGCATATTTCTGAATTAAAATCAGATGATTCCCGGACACGATCTGGAGCTAGGTTACCAAAATGCGTGTGCCGGGAAAGAGTTTCTGGGCTGCCATGAATGTCCTCTTCGTGCCGGTTTAGCTTCCTGAGCAAATAGCAAAAGGGACGAGAAAAGCCGAATGGTGTCGTCGCTATCTGGTTTGAAGCAGCGACGCAGCACTCCCTTAACGCGCTCTCTTGAGTACTAGTGGTTTTGAGAACATCTGTTTTACCAGACTGATAACCATTGGTTCAAAGTAGACAAGATTGCAACAGCACAAGGTATTTCTTACGACACCCGAGACGCTTAATAACTTCATACTTTTGACGATACAAACTCGGTAAGGTCACGTGGAAGTTTACCTGGTAAAGATGTAGAACATTCTGTAGGCTTTTGGTATATTATGGGTGAGAAGTGGTGCTTTAGTAGCATTACAGTGAATATTTCATGCTTTTGAAAACCGCTTATGTTTTATTTTTTTTTCATGTACTGTGATTTTATTTATTTTTTTCCTCAGTATATGAAATTTATTGTCAAATTGGTTTCCATACAACACCCAGTGCTCATCCCAACAGGTGCCCTCCTCAGTACCCATCACCCACCCTCCCCTCCCTCCCACCCCCCATCAACCCTCAGTTTGTTCTCAGTTTTTTTTTTTTTTTTTCAACGTTTATTTTATTTTTGGGACAGAGAGAGACAGAGCATGAACGGGGGAGGGACAGAGAGAGAGGGAGACACAGAATCGGAAACAGGCTCCAGGCTCCGAGCCATCAGCCCAGAGCCCGACGCGGGGCTCGAACTCACGGACCGTGAGATCGTGACCTGGCTGAAGTCGGACGCTTAACCGACTGCGCCACCCAGGCGCCCCTGTTCTCAGTTTTTAACAGTCTCTTATGCTTTGGCTCTCTCCCACTCTAACCTCTTTTTTTTTTTCCTTTCCCTCCCCCATGGGTTTCTGTTAAGTTTCTCAGGATCCACATAAGAGTGAAAACATATGGTATCTGTCTTTCTCTGTATGGCTTATTTCACTTAGCATCACACTCTCCAGTTCCATCCACGTTGCTACAAAGGGCCATATTTTGTTCTTTCTCATTGCCATGTAGTACTCCATTGTGTATAGAAACCACAATTTCTTTATCCATTCGTCAGTTGATGGATATTTAGGCTCTTTCCATAATTTGGCTATTGTTGAGAGTGCTGCTATACATATTGGGGTACAAGTGCCCCTCTGCATCAGTACTCCTGTATCCCTTGGGTAAATTCCTAGCAGTGCTATTGCTGGGTCATAGGGTAGGTCTATTTTTAATTTTCTGAGGAACCTCCACACTGCTTTCCAGAGCGGCTGCACCAATTTGCATTCCCACCAACAGTGCAAGAGGGTTCCCGTTTCTCCGCATCTTCTCCAGCATCTATAGTCTCCTGATTTGTTCATTTTGGCCACTCTGACTGGCGTGAGGTGATATCTGAGTGTGGTTTTGATTTGTATTTCCCTGATAAGGAGCGACGTTGAGCATCTTTTCATGTGCCTGTTGGCCATCCGGATGTCTTCTTTAGAGAAGTGTCTATTCATGTTTTCTGCCCATTTCTTCACTGGGTTATTTGTTTTTTGGGTGTGGAGTTTGGTGAGCTCTTTATAGATTTTGGATACTAGCCCTTTGTCCGATATATCATTTGCAAATATCTTTTCCCATTCCGTTGGTTGCCTTTTAGTTTTGTTGGTTGTTTCCTTTGCTGTGCAGAAGCTTTTTATCTTCATAAGGTCCCAGTAATTCATTTTTGCTTTTAATTCCCTTGCCTTTGGGGATGTGTCGAGTAAGAGATTGCTACGGCTGAGGTCAGAGAGGTCTTTTCCTGCTTTCTCCTCTAGGGTTTTGATGGTTTCCTGTCTCACATTCAGGTCCTTTATCCATTTTGAGTTTATTTTTGTGAATGGTGTGAGAAAGTGGTCTAGTTTCAACCTTCTGCATGTTGCTGTCCAGTTCTCCCAGCACCATTTGTTAAAGAGACTGTCTTTTTTCCCATTGGATGTTCTTTCCTGCTTTGTCAAAGATGAGTTGGCCATACGTTTGTGGGTCTAGTTCTGGGGTTTCTATTCTATTCCACTGGTCTATGTGTCTGTGTTTGTGCCAATACCATGCTGTCTCGATGATGACAGCTTTGTAGTAGAGGCTAAAGTCTGGGATTGTGATGCCTCCTGCTTTGGTCTTCTTCTTCAAAATTACTTTGGCTATTCGGGGCCTTTTGTGGTTCCATATGAATTTTAGAATTGCTTGTTCTAGTTTTGAGAAGAATGCTGGTGCAATTTTGATTGGGATTGCATTGAATGTGTAGATAGCTTTGGGTAGTATTGACATTTTGACAATATTTGTTCTTCCGATCCATGAGCATGGAATGTCTTTCCCTGAGATCAGGAACACGACACGGATGCCCACTCTCACCGCTGTTGTTTAACATAGTGTTGGAAGTTCCAGCATCAGCAATCAGACAACAAAAGGAAATCAAAGGCATCAAAATTGGCAAAGATGAAGTCAAGCTTTCGCTTTTTGCAGATGACATGATATTATACATGGAAAACCCGATAGACTCCACCAAAAGTCTGCTGGAACTGATACATGAATTCAGCAAAGTTGCAGGATACAAAATCAATGTACAGAAATCAGTTGCATTCTTATACACCAACAATGAAGCAACAGAAAGACAAATAAAGAAACTGATCCCATTCACAATTGCACCAAGAAGCATAAAATACCTAGGAATAAATCTAACCAAAGATGTAAAAGATCTGTATGCTGAAAACTATAGAAAGCTTATGAAGGTGATTGAAGAAGATATAAAGAAACCACTTATGTTTTAAAATATAACAGTCACTTCCTTAAAAAGATCTTTTAGAAACTTTGGGAATCATCCCAAAAAGTCCACAGCAGGCTGACACGAGAATTTGCAGCTTGACGTAACATCATGTCCTGGCATTTGATGCCCCTTCTTAAGCCCCTTGTTATTTTCACTCTCCTCTGCATTTCTCAGTCTCCTTTCAAAGTCAGTTTTCCCCCTTCTCCATCTTCCTTCCTCACCCCTTCCTCAGCCTCGCACGTCCGTCGGCCTGCCCCGGACCTCCGGGTGTCCCCCTGACCGTTGCTCAGCCCAGCTGATGGCTCTGAGGGCAAGAGCAGGTGTCAGTGATCGCAACATCCAGCTGAGAGACCCGCACACTCCCTGGCCCGCGCAGATGGACGCATCGGAGTTGCCCTGGAACGTATTTACAGTGACGCATTACAAAGAACACACAGATGGAATGTGCCGGTAATAAAAGGAAATTTCAGATAGTTTGTTCTCAAGAAGATGAATTGCTAGTGGCACCTGAGTGGCTCAGTCGCTTCAGAGTGTGACTCCGGCTCAGGCCATGATCTCACGGTTCATGCGTTGGAGGTCTGCATTGGGATTCTCTCTCTCTCTCCCTTTCTCTCTGCCCCTCCCTCCCTCCCTCCCTCTCTCTCTTTCTCTCTTTGTCTCTCGCAAAATAGATAAAACTTAAAAAAAGATTAATTTACTGCCGTGGATTTTTAAGGCGTTTGCTGTACTAAATAATGTAAACGGTTAGCGGCGATAAAAATTTCACTCTGTTGTCTGAAAAGGCAGATGTTTTCAGTGAGGATTTTCCTTGGGTTCTTTTCCTCCTTGAATCTCATGGGTCTTTGGATGTTGCCATGATCTTAATTATAGTTTATACTACAATTTGGATCATTCTGCCTCCATGCTGATATTGATGTGAAAATGCATGTAAATAGCATGACAGCATTTCCCCACGTTGTTAATAGCAGACTTTGGTTACGGCCAAACAGGTTTGGTTATATTCATCGGAGCCCTAAGTCACCCAAATACTAAGCTGCTCAGATGAGAGAAAGAGCTGCCCCGTGGTTTAATCTCTGTCTGTGTATCTGTCTCTGACATGCCCACCCCCCTTGAGACACACAGGGCTTCTTTCCACTTAAGCTCCTTCTCCTCTCTTGACCTCACTTTCTCTTTCCGTAAAATAAGGAAGACTGAACGATCTCTAAGACCCCGTCTTGCTCTAACATCCTTTGTTTCCAAGCCTATGAATAAACATGACACTAATATCCACATCACTACTTCCCTTTTAAGATGACCTATACTCTGGAAAAGAGAGTTTGATGAATGTTATAAAAATCACTTCCTGGAAATGAGACGAGCCATTTTCATAATGAATATGATTTCATGCACCTAGCTTTTAAAGAAGCAATTTGCTTGCCAGGTTGCTAAATTGAAGATTATCATTCTGATAAGGAAATTAGTGGTTAACATTTATGGCCATTTACAAAATCCACTCTACATTGATAAGTTCTCACGCATAGCCTAGAGAATTCCATTAAAGAATTTCTGCTGTACAGATGAATATCTTAAAGGTAAAATACAAGTGAATGGAGATAGCTGATGTACTTAAATTTGTCGTGTGTCTGTAGGTAGTGAGCGCACCATAAAGCTATCTGAATGTTGCATATACTTCAAATTTTTTTAACGTTTATTTGTTTTTGAGAGACAGAGACAGAGCGTGAGCAGGGGAGAGGGCAGAGAGAGAGAGGGAGACACAGAATCCAAAGCAGGCTCCAGGCTCTGAACTGTAATCAGAGCCCAACGTGGGGCTCGAACCCACGAACCGTGAGATCATGGCCCAAGCCGAAGTTGGACACTTAACTGACTGAGCCACCCGGGCGCCCCTGTTTCATGTACTTTAAAGTGACATGGCAATTACATTTCTGAGCAAAAGAAGATTTAAATGGTTAATGATGACACGAACCTCCCTAAAATAAAGCATATCTAAAAATACGTTTATCTTTCTGAGCCCAAACCAGTGAAAAGGCCTATTTACTTGCTCTGTCAAGTATGACCCATACTTTTTATAAGCAGACCAAGATTAATGGTGGGAGTATCTGTAACCAAGATATTAAACTATTGATTTGGGAAGACATGTCATGCCTCTGATTTTATTTTCAAAATGTCTCTGAGCGTAAGCACCATTAAATAAAGTGCAATGAAATGTGGGCCGTGCTAAGTCATCTCGTCTTCAAACTTCCATTTGTCACAGAAACCGGGAAGCATCGAAAGCTTCAGACACCGGAAAAGCCAGTCGCCGTGGCGGATGGCTCTTACCTTGTGGTCTGCAGAGGGCACCGCTGCCTGGGAGAGAAAACACTGTAAAATGAGTCTGTCCCCTGAGTCTGAAGTGACACAATATATGCTTGATTGGTCTTTCTTATCAGTCATGATACTGCTCTAGACTTTTCAATTTTAATGCCTGTATGAGCATTTTGAAAACGCATCTTTGTCTTGTAGGAGTTAGGCTTGTGGGCAAATCCTGAGTTATGGAACATCTCTGGGCTGAGTTTTGAAGGTTTAAGAAAGCCTTTTTTAAGATTTTGTTTTTAGGTAATCTCTGCGCTCAACGTGGGCCTCGAACTCAAAACCCCGAGATCAGGAGTCGCACGCTCCACTGACTGAGCCAGCCAGGAGATCCGAGAAAGCCTTTTTTGTTTTTGAAGTTTATTTATTTATTTTGAGAGAGAGAGGGAGAGGGAGAGAGAGAGAGAGAGAGAGAGAGAGAGAGAGAGAGAGAGGATCCCAAGCAGGCTCTGCCCCATCAGCACAGAGCCCAACGCGGGGCTCAAACTCACCAACTGTGAGATCAGGACCTGAGCTGAAATCAAGAGTCAGACGCTTAACGGACTGAGCCACTCAGGCGCACCCCCCTGAAGAAAGCCTGTTTATATTTATTTCTTTTTCTTCCTTCCCTTTTCTCCTCCTGCTCTTACGTAGTCAGACACTAAATACTGAAAAGAAACAAAAATTCCTAGAACGTGACTTGGTAGCTTGCAAGACGGGGTAAAAGATAAAAGGGAAAAAAAAGTATAGAAACAAAAAGCCATCTGGGTGTGAGCTAAAATGGCAGATCATGGTATTCTACACGTCTGCTAAGGATGTGGCCCCAAAATTGTTTCCAAGAGGCCTAGCGGCCGTTAGGAAGAGGGAGAGTCTATACGCTGAAAAAGCCACAAGGTCCGTGAGGTACAAACGTCTCAATTATACGACGGATGTATAATTACTCTCGGTCGAGAGGCCAGGAAGTGTCCCCAGGCCTCCATGCACGTAAACAGTGGCCTTGGCAGTGTGGCCCTCAGGGTCTCCTAGCACTGTCTTTATGCGTAACGCTGAATTCCACGGGGCTATTGCTTAACATCGTCCTTCACAGAAGCTAATGGGGGTCGGGGCGCCTGGTGGGCTCAGTCAGAAGAGCAGGTGACTCTTAATCTCAGGGTTGTAGATTCAAGCCCCGTGGCGGGGGTGGAGATTACTAAAAAAAAAAAAAAAAAAAAAAAAAAAAAGAAAGAAAGACGATGGGGTAGTATCCTACCACAGCGTAATTTAGGAAAAGTCATTCTGCTGGAGATCTGTGTGCCTGCCTCTGCTGACATGCGTGAATCCAGGGCTATATTGGAGGAGTGGACGGATCACGTCTGCTCCGGAAGTTCTCTCATTTAAGGAGCTGGTCATTTGAACTCCGCTTATGCCAGAGATTGAGCAACAGAGGTCTGGGGACCGTTCTCCCTGGTAAACTGCTGGAGCTCTGCCGCTCCGTGCCGCAGTTGAACTTCTTCTGTACAACCGGACCTACGTGTTTTTCCGGCGGTGGAGCCGGGGGTCAGGGAAACCCCCTTTTCTTGCAACCTGAGGAATGGCGAGATAAAGGCCCAGGGGAAGTAAGTTACAAAACGAAAGGTTTAATTAATCTAAGGATTAATTGAGTTCTCCCTTCTGCCAGGCATCGTTTGTGGTACTTCACACGCAAGGCCTCCTCTAATTGTCACCATAGCCAGTTTTATGCCCGTTTTCCATAGGGGGGGAGGTCGAAGACCAGAGAAGCTAAGAAATCTGCCCCATATCATACGACCAGAAAGCGATAGAGCCAGGATTTATAGCCAGCTGGTGAGCACTCCAGAGTCCACGTTTTTAACCACCATGATACGCGGCCCCGTCACGGGAAGGCTTTTCTCATTACCCTAAAACGGTATCTCAGAAAAGAGCAGAAGGCCACGAAACAACAAACATCTCGGAAGGACAAGTCACCTGCGCTGCTGACCGCGGTTTGCCCAAGGAGGACAGTGTGGACACTCCCAAAGATCTAGATCCGCTTCGGCCTGGTTGGCGGGGAGAGTTCTGCAGTTGAAATCAGGTGAGCTAGACTTGAGTCCTTCTGAAGCAACCTTGGGTGAATTTGGCTCCGTTTCCCCGGCCGCACGGTGAGGGATTGGAACTAGAATGGGGGCGCGGTTCTTAACCAGGGGAGCGTAGTCCTATCACCTGGGAAACTTTCCCGGTACGTTGCCCGGGCCCCACCCCAAACTCGCTGAGTACCCGCCGTGGGCTAGGTGCTGTGGGGGACGTTGAGTTCACTTGTCCAAGGCCAGCTTCTCCTCCACAAAGGTCTTTATGGCTCGGCACAGTAAGAAACCGTTCTGCCTACGCGGAGGTTTGCGTCGAGTTAAAAGCTAGAGGTGCACGTTCGAATCCAGCTACATCTGTGAAAGCAGCAGCACCGTCACTCTTTACGTTAAAGGACACTCGAAAAGGGGCCGTAGGGAAAAGCTGAGGCTCAGTGGCCCAACCAAACCTATAAGGACCCAGGACAGGCTGCCGAAGTGAGCGAGCCCCCGGCATTGACCACCAGGGTGAGCCGAGCGTGGATGGCAGCAGGGACTTTGCAAGGGGGTCTGGCCACATTAGGAATCCCAAGAAAGCAGCGAGGAAGAAGGGCAAAGCCGCTGGCTGCAGTCTCGTGTCCTTGCTTGAAATCCCAGACTTGTGATTTCCCAGCTGCGTCACGCCGGGCAAATGTAGTTGACTTCTCTGAGCTTCGATTTCTGCGTTTGGGACGTGGAGACAGACAGATAGTAGCGGACTCCTGGGGCTTTATTCCAGTTTTGTTGTGTGGCGTTTTTCACTAACGTTTATTGTGTCCCTTCTACTTGCCAGGTGTTACTGTAAGTGCTTTACAGGTGTGATTTTATTGCATCTTGACCACATCCCAGGGAACAGGTCCAAGTCACCCGGCTAGCAAGCGGTCAGCCAGCCGGGGTCCAGTTAGTCCCATTCGAGAGGCCACATCCCACCTCACTCCCCTTCTTCCTCTCTCTGCTTAACATGGACGACAGGTCCAAATGGACAGAAGCTACAAAATTGCTACTTTACAAGCTAAGTCCATTAAATCCTCTCCATTATGAAAATGGATTCTCTGGTTCCAGAAAGTGCTTTTTACAAGATTCATTAAACTCCCTTTCCCCATGTACGTGTCATTTTACGAGGGTGGCAGAAATCTAGCTATTAGTGCCTTGGGTTTTCATAGACTCCTAGAATAACGGTGCTAGAGCTATAAAGGCCCCGAGGCATTGTTTCATCTATTCCTCTCATTTTACACATGGGGAAACTGAGGCTCTGAGTAGAGAAGTGACTTAACCATGAAAAGCCACCAAGCTTGTGACCGAATCAGGTTAAAAGCCCACGTTTGGGGCGCCTGGGTGGCTCAGTCGGTTAAGCGTCTGACTTCGACTCAGGGTCACGATCTCACGGTATGTGAGTTGGAGCCCCGCGTCGGGCTCTGTGCTGACAGCTCAGCCTGGAGCCTGTTTCAGATTCTGTGTCTCCCTCTCTCTCTGACCCTCCCCCGTTCATGCTCTGTCTCTCTCTGTCTCAAAGATAAATAGACGTTAAGAAAATTTTTTAAAGCCCGCGTTCTCTGACTCCTAAGTCAGTTTTTACTTTATCACTCACCATCAGCACACAACCTTGCAGGCAGGTACCGCTAATGACTCACTGATTCCAGTCCATTTATTCAAGGGGTATTTACTGAGCACTTACTTATTATGCCAAGCACCGGGCAAAGCCCAGGGGTGAGAAGAAATAGGCAGGAGGTTGTGCTGGGCTCAGATAACCCATCCCCAGTCTTGCTGGAATGAGCAGGGGTGGGGAACCACAGGCGGGGGTCGGTGGGGAGCACGGGGGACCCTGTAGAGCAGGAGTTCTGGACTTGGGCTGCACGCTAGAATTACCCCAGAATCTCTTAAAAATGCGAGTGCCGAGGGGCGCCTGGGTGGCTCAGTCGGTTGAGCGTCCGACTTCGGCTCAGGTCACGATCTCGCGGTCTGCGAGTTCGAGCCCCGCGTCGGGCTCTGGGCTGACGGCTCGGAGCCTGGAGCCTGCTTCCGATTCTGTGTCTCCCTCTCTCTCTGCCCCTCCCCCGTTCATGCTGTGTCTCTCTCTGTCTCAAAAATAAATAAACGTTAAAAAAAAAAAATGCGAGTGCCGAAACCGTTTAGGGACCCACCCCAGGCAAGCTGAATGAGAATCTTCGCCATAGCGATGCGCCCCTTAGGTCGGCAGCCGCTACTCCAGGCGTGTGTGCTAACAGTCGTTGCGAAGGGTGCGGAAAGGCCGCTGCTGGTGCTCGTGTCCGACGCTAAAGCTTCACGGGACGTTGCTGTTACGGGGTAAAAAAAAAAAAAAGCCTGGCTGGAGGGGCCGTGGCCCCATGGGTAACTGAAATCTATTAAAGCGGAGCTCACACCTTAGCACGCTCAGGAGCCGGTCCGGCCACACTGCAGGGAATCGGGTACATTCTCATTCCTTTCGCTTAGAGCCGCCTTTTAAATTCTGAAGCACCTGTCGGCGCTGAGCCCTGCACTAGGCACTTGCACGCAGGAGTGCGTTAGACCCGGACCTCACTGTGAGGTAGGTGCTAGTATTTTGCCCGTGTTTCAGTTGAGGGAACGGACACTCAGGTTGATGAACTTGCTCAAGATCACAGAGGAGGTGGCTGAAGTAAGGTTTAAACTTCTCCCTCCTGACTCCAGGACCTGTTTCCACCATATCCTGTTGCAAAGGGAGAGCCCTTTTATGCGATAAACAGATACGCCGTTGGTCCTGTGTCCTTTCTTTTTTTTTAAGTTTGTTTATTTTTGAGAGAGAGAGAGGGGGGCGGGGCAGAGGATCTGAAGCGGACTGCTTGATGACAGCACAGAGCCCATTGCCAGGCTTAAACCCACACACTGCGAGATCGTGACCCGAGCTGAAGTCAGACACTTAACTGACTGGGCCACCCAGGCGCCCTGGTCCTGTGTCATTAAAATCGCAGTCGGGATGTTGATCAATAACATGTTAGACTGGTCTCTCCCCACCCGGATTCTGTTCTCTTCCTGCCCGCTTCTGGTTCATATTCCCGCCATGCCGGCCACAGGTGCTGTCGTGGAAGAGAAAGAAGGAAGGCCATTCAAGCCTCTCTCTTCCAGGAGGATGAACACGTCATCTCTTAGGAGTTTGAAATCACTTCCCATAATGAGTTTTGCCGGAGAACGGGCACAAAGATTGTGCCTTATTCTTAGCACATATTCTCAGCACGCCTTTTAATGACTCCCGTGGAACCAGTTCCATGCATGCTGTGTTTCTGTCTATACTGAACATTAGCAAGCACAAACATTCTCTACAATGGTTTGAAATTAGCAAGGCAGTGTTGAATACACTTCCGCTCTTTTGTTGTTGAAAACTAAAATATGTATTTGCTTTCGTCTAAAGTCACCCAAAATTTCAGACTCCACTGTGCCTGTCTGTTTGGGCTGCATCTAAGATTGAAAGGGAAGCACACCAGTTGAGATCCCCTGTACTACGCACATACTGTGTGGATTTGAGCCCCGGCCTGCAAGTATTTTCATCAGCTTCTGGAAGGCGGTGGGAAGAATGATGGAAGTATTTTTATGTCATCTGTTGGCAGCCCGTTCCCACGTCCAACGTGCTCATGGAAAGCCCCTGCGAGGAGAAGCCAGCGTAGGGTGTGGGAAGAAATAAAAGGCGAACCACGTTTAATCTCGGGATTTTTATGGGTACTGCGAGGGAAAAGTAAATGTCACAATGCTGCCTGCAAGATGCTACCACTTGTGTGCCAGCTTCCCCTTCCAGCGTGACTTATCAGCAGGATTCGGTAGCCACTGAATGAGAAGCTTCTGAGGATAAAACACGCTCGAACACAGGGTGGCTCCAAACGGAGACAGACTCGGTCTTGCGACATCCGTAGTTTATATCACACCGTTGACTCTGGGGAGCAGTGGCGCGTGTGAAATCTGCCATCTCCCCCGGAGGGATTGGTGCCAGGCAGGGAGTAGGGTGGGTGGGCTGCAATCCTACTCCTCCCAACGCTCACGAGAACAAACAACCGCTATCATCTCATGCTGTTCCCCGGCAGAAGGAGGAGGCCTCCCTGCCCCGCTTGCCAGAATAAATCTGAGAGTCAAATGGCTCTTCCCAAGCTCTCGCCGAAGCCCGAGCAGATAAGGGATCATTAGCGTCTCACAAAACCACGCCGAGTTTTCTCTCCCTTCCCCGGTGACTGTTCAGGCCCGGTTTTAATATTCCGCTCACGGATGTCGGACATCACGGAGCCTGTGGCTTTTATGAGCGTCGCGTTGATGTATAAGCGCTGCAAGAAAGGGCTCGGTGACACCCCCGCCAGGGCCATCCACGGGCGGCCGAGAACCCTCCCCAGAGGATGGCCAACTGTGATGCGTTTTGTCCAGAATCGTCCGGTAGCTCTGCTCCGCGTTTGCTCTGAAGGCCCGTGTCGCCGTCTGCAGACGCACGTCTGCGGCAAGGTGTTCCGGGAGGGGACCTGAGCTCGGGCACTCTGGGGGAGAACAACCCCCCGTGTCTCCTCTGAAACGAGTCTCTTCCGCGGTCGAACCTCTCCGTGAGCGAGACGAAAACAGGAAGATCAAGCGCTCCGCGCCGATCGAAGGTGCAGGATCTTGCACGTGGGGCACGCTGGCGCCTCTGTCGCCGGTCCTCCTGCCCCTGGAGGCGCGGCGGCGTGGGCTCTGGGCGCTGCCTAAATCTCTTGGGCGGAAAGGGCTGCCAGGCCGGGACTGCGTGCCATGGTAAGAGAGGAGAGAAAGACACCAACAAAGGGAATCTCTCTTTCCTTTTCTCGGCACTCCGAACTGAAAATAAAACCCGCGACGCTCTGAACTGCTACACAGACACGCCAGCACGGGGGACGACACCCACCACCACGCGCACTCACACGCCCGCTGACACGGTGGTCGTGAACATGGCGTGACTTACCACGTGCGGAGCGCTATCACGTGCTCTGGGACACGAATTCGGCGCTGGTTGGTGGCGGTGGTCTTACTGTATTAAGAGGGGCCCACGCCCACGTTGGAGCAATCAAAGGAATAACACGCACGGAGTTGCTCAAGGTATTTGCTTCGGTCAAGTCTCGACGGGAATGGATCAAGTCGTCGTAAGCCCTCTCGCCTTTGCGCATCAAAATCAATACGAAAAGAGAAATGAGATGTTTAAAGATGGAGGCAATTAGGATCTCGCTAACTAAGCACAGGGAGCAAAGAGAAAGAATTCTAGCAATATTCCAGGCCGAATCCCTCAGCAGAGAAAAGCAGCCATCAGTCGAGGAGATAACATCACCAGACTTCAGAAAACCCTTTGGGAACCCCCCGGCCCCCCTCTTGCATCTTAGGCGTTTGGGGAATTGCCGTGTAATCACAGAGCCTCCGAAGGGTCCCTGGGTTTCTAGAAACCGAACGTCGGAATTAATTTCCTCTCTGCTTACCTTCTCCTGGAGGCCAGAAGCCCCCCGTTTGCCTTAGCGTGGTAGTCAGGCTGTCTGTGTTTATTCAACACAACTTCGACTGAACCTTCCCTTTTCGCCATCTGGGTTTGGGAGATGCCGTCTGGAGCTGTGATTTGTGAATGGCCGCGTCCACCAGGGTGCTTCTCACACATAAGCCTAATTCATTGCCCTGTCAATTTTCTCTTCCCGTCATCACGCTTGAGACATAGTTAGAATCCTGGAACGTGAGAGCCGGAAGGGGCCGTGGAGATCAACCAGTCCGACCTCATTTTGCACTCCCAGCTGATAGCCACGGCCCAGTTTGTCACCAACGTGGCTTCTAGCATGATCGGGGCTGCTAACACTGGGAAGATGGGACATGTTCCTCTTCCCCACGCTCTCAGAGAGGCCAAGGTCGTAGCCCCTCCCCCCAGCCTGCCTCACACACAGTTTTCACTGTTTCCTTTCTGCTGCTGTGTGAGGCAGCTTATAAAGCAACAGCCCTTTGTTGCTGAGGGAAGAACAAAACCCCGGCCTCCCAGCAGTGGGGAGATTTATAAGAGCTCAAGGAAGGTCAAAAGGGTAAATTACCCTGTGACTTGTATATAATCAGCATCTTTCCGGTGTACTCCGGGATAAGGCTGATTACAGGGAAGGCAGAGGTGAAGAAAAGGGAGCGTAAGTCATCACAGAAAATGAAACTGGAGCAGGTTCTGGTCCTCGTCGTTTTTTTCAGTCTTTATGCAGCGTTCTGCTAAATCCTTCGTGGAAGAGCGTTTAGGGGGAACAAGCGTGAATGGTTCCTTCCAGATTTGTGTCAAAGTGCAAATAGGAAATAACTTGATATTGTGTGAGCTTTTCTCTATTTTAAGTCAAGAAAGGATACGCCCGTAAGTTGGAGGAAATGGTCTGGAACTGAGAGCCATTGTCATTGAGGAGTCACTTCCGTTTGGAAGAAGCAGGGAAGGCTTCACGGAAGAGGTGCCAACTTTTATGTATCTTTCCCGTCTTCGTGTTTCATTCTTTGCTGTTTCCTTTCATCGATGATTTAGAGAATGAGGTTATATTTAGGTAAAATTAGGATAAGCCTGTCTTTACACTCCCCCCTCCCATCGCTCACGCATCCATGCATAGAAATCTCAAGTGCCCGTTGCATCCCGGGAACTTTCGGTCTCTAGTTAACCCCACCGTAGCGCCCAGTGTATATTGCACCGCAGGTGCTCCCTGGGGCCCGGTAAGCTCGGTGAGGGCAGAAACCTTGTGTGTGTGACTTACCGCTGTGTGCCTAGCACCAGTCATAGAGCCCAGCACAGAGGAAGTGCAGGAAGCGCCCGGTCGGTGGAATGAATGAATGATTACGGCACCAGTTTTTCGGAACGCCGTGTGGCTGTGGTCTCAAACGAAGCTGAGGATATATTCCTAGGAGTGTCTTCCCACACCCCCTTGACCTTTATCAGGTACACTGCCTGTCTGCCTCACCCGTGCGGGCTTCCGGTACCTGGCGTGGTGTAGGCACTTGAATGTTGGCATACTGGCACGGTGAGCACGTTACGGAAACCACTTGGGAAAGCAACCATGGCAGACCTAGAGGTTTTAGGATGCCTCTTCGCGGTACGAAACCGCAAGCCCTTTCAACTGACAGACCTGAGAAGGAATCGGACGTAAGTCGGAAGTCAATTATGATTCCCTACTTGAATTCTGTCAGACTGTTGCCATGTGTAAGACGTGACTGGCATCCAAACCGCGTTGGTCTTCCACCTAAAAAGAACCCTAGATTTATGCTCAATTCACACACTACAGGGTCCTCCTATTCCATACAGAATCTGTACGCTCACACGTGCCCGTACTAAACAAGATGCCGGCTGACGTCCGTGACCTGGCGAAACCGTTGGCACATTCATTCGTCAGGGCATTTATAGGTGTCTTGTTGCAAGTACAGCCGTTTATTTGAAGCGAGTCATTGATCTACAAAGGCCTTGAGTGCATATGGAGAAGGATTTGACCCCCCCGTTTTTCTGATACTTGATCGTGTCGCTGCCGGGCTCGAACCCGTAACGCCTTCGGTCTCCCGAGCGTGACGTTCGAGGTCCTCCACCGTGCGACTGCTGCCTGCCGTATCTGCCGCGGCCTTGCCGTTGTCCCCCTCACCGGGACCAAAAGGTGACCATGCGTTGCCCGGGTCCGTGCCTTTGGACCTGCTGTTGCCTTCCTACCTTTTGCGGTCAGCACAGTTCTCCTCACCCTCCTCGGTCCAGCTCTGGGGTCACTTTGGCCAGGCCTCCCTTGCCCAGGCCGAGTTAGTGGCTGCCTCTGTCCCTCGGTTCCCAGCGCGCTCCGTGTACCCTCCCGGCATGCCATTTACGACTCCGCATTAGCGTTCGTTTTATGCACCACTTGATTGTGAACTGGAGGATTAGAGCCACCGTTTCGCAGTGTTTAATGAATGTTTGTTACGTGAGTGAATGAATGAGTTAATGAGTTCATTGTTTTCCCCCGCCATGGACATTAGTCAGCATTAAAAACAGTTCGTTTCCACTCGGGAATCTCTTTATTTCCACAGAGTTTAATGCGGTCTCTTAAGTTTACCAGAGGCCTGGGAAAAGGAAACGTAGTAAATGGAGAAGTATTTTTAAGTGGGCATGTGTGAGCCTTACCTTAAACCTTTTAAAGACATTGTGTTCTACTCCGGAAAACATTATGAATGAGAATGTTGAAAAAACGGTTTGTTGCATAATAGCTAGGGGTGAAAAGGTTTTCTTTTCTTTTCTTTTCTTTTTTTTAAAGTAAGCTCTAGGCCCAAAAGGGACTGAGCCAGCCAGGGGCCCCAAAAGGTTCTTTTCTTTAACCCTGGGAACAATAAAGTGATCACCCATACGTAAGTCCCCTCCCGCACCTGCTTTGGCCAGTGTTTACCACGTGAAAAACAGACATCAAGTGCTTTCACCCAGACTTCTCGTCTCCAAAAATTGCAAAGGAAGTATTTTCATATTCATTGTTATTGATTTTCATCATTTTATGAAGATGAGGTGAGAGCTACAAATGTGGTGGTTTAAAAATAGTTCAGTTGCTTGTTGGGGCGCCTGGGTAGCTCGGTCCATTAGGCGCCCGACTTTGACTGAGGTCATGATCTCAGGGTTCCTGAGTTTGAGCCCTGCACTATCAGTGTGGAGCTTGCTTGGGATTTTCTCTCTCTCTCTGCCCCTCCCCTGCTTGAACGTTTTCTCTCTCACTCGCTCGCTCGCTCGCTCTGTCTCTCTCAAAATCAATAAATAAACTTTAAAAAATGACTAAAATTGACAACACAAGGAACAACCGATGTTGGTGAGGATGCAGAGAAAGGGGAGCCCTCTTGCACTGCTGGTGGGAATGCAAATTGGTGCAGCCGCTCTGGAAAACAGTGTGGAGGTTCCTCAAAAGATTAAAAATAGAACTACCCTACGACCCGGCAATTGCACTACTAGGTATTATCCAAAGGATGCAGGAGTGCTGCATTGAAGGGGCCCATGCACCCCCATGTTTATAGCAGCACTATCAACACTAGCCAAACTATGGAAAGAGCCCAAATGCCCACCGGCTGATGAATGGATAAAGAAGTGGTGTGTGTATACAATGGAATATTACTTAGACATCCAAAAGAATGAAATCTTACCACTGTAATGATGTGGATGGAGCTAGAGTGTATTATGCTAAGTGAAATAAGTCACAGATAAATATCATACGATTTCACTCATGTGGAATTTCAGAAACAAAACAGAGGAACATATATGAAAGGGGGGAAAGAGAAGAGAGGGAAACAAACCACAAGAGCCACTTAATGATAGAGAACCAAGTATGGGTTGATGGAAGGAGGTGGGTACGGAATGGGCTAGATGGGTGATGGGTACGAAGGAGGGTACTTGTGACGAGCACTGGGTGTTGTGTGTAAGTGATGAATCTCTGAATTCTACCCCTGAAACTAATGTTGCACTGTGTGTTAACTAAAATTTAAATTTAAAAAAATGTTTATTTATGTTTAAAGGAGATCGAGACAGAGAGTGAGTGGGGGAGGAGCAGAGAGAGAAGGAGACACAGAATGCAGAGCAGGCTCCAGGCTCCGAGCTGCCAGCACAGAGCCCGACGTGGGGCTCGAACTCCCAAACCGTGAGACCATGACCTGAGCCGAAGTCGGCCGCTCAACAGACTGAGCCACCCAGGTGCCCCTAAAAGAATTTTTTTTAATTTTTTTTAATGTTTATTTATTTTTGAGAGAGAGACAGAATGTGAGTGGGTTAGGGGCAGAGAGAGAGGGAGACACAGAAACCGAAACAGGCTCCAGGCTCTGAGCTGTCAGCACAGAGCCCGACGCGGGGCTCGAACTCATGGACCGCGAGATCGTGACCTGGCTGAAGTCGGATGCTCAACCGACTGAGCCACCCAGGCGCCCCTAAAAGAATTTTTTTAATGGAAAAAAAGAAATATCTTGCTGTAGGTAAAAGTTATTTGTTCAGTTTACAAAACTGTAGACATTTTCTTCATCCAAAACTTAATTTATACTTTTACTTTAGTATAACTTGAATCATGGCACAATTTGCAAAGCAAGCCATAGAATTGTGCATTTTTAATTTTTTTTAAAGATTCTGTTTTTAGGGGTGCCTGGGTGGCCCAGTAGGTTAAGCATCCGACTTGATTTAGGTTCAGGACAGGATCTCACGGTTCCTGAGTTCGAACCCCGCTTTGGACTAGGCACTGACAGTGCAGAACCTGCTTGGGATTCTCTTTCTTCCTCTCTCTCTCCCCCTTCTGTGCGCGCGCTCTCTCCAAATAAATAAATAAACTTGAAAAAAAGATTTTGCTTTTAGGTAATCTCTACACCCAACGTGGGGTTCGAACTCACAACCCTGAGATCTAGAGTCGCGTGCTCCACCGAGCAAGCCAGCCAGGTGCCCCAGAATTGTGCACTTTTTAGATCAAAAGAGGTCTTAGGACCATTTTTGTCCAAGTGTGACAGATTGGAGGAGACTTTGATGTCATTACTACTTATGGAAAAAACACAGAGTTTTTAATCTGTCAGTTCCAGGGATAACCAAAATACACATAAAGAGTTCTCGATCTATTTAAGAATTAAGCCAGAGACCTCCACACTTAACTGACCAAATCAGTCTTTAAGTTGTCTTTCTGTCGCCTTTACTTGGTTCGATAGTTTATAACAATCATGAATGGAGTTCGGCAACGCTAGGGTTATTAGGATAAAAGAAAAGAGATAGTTCCAGAAGTTTTCTAAGTCACCAGCTACCTCTCTGCTGTTGATTCAACAACCCGTTAGCAGTTGTGGAGCAAAGCTTTCTGAATCTGTGGCCGCGTGAGGGGTCTCGGCGCTGGAGGAGAGGGGCTTCCGGCACCTGGGCACGCGTGAGTCGGCAAGGCGGGGGGCTGCCTCTCCGCGGGCTCAGGGCCCAGGGCCTCTGAAGCCTTTGCCACTGTTGGGATTTTGTCAGCCCAGAGAATCAGCGGGCAATGTGCTGAGCGCCTTTACGTAACAGAGAGTAAGAAGAAGCCCGCGGGCCCAAGCGTTGAGCCCAGCATCCAGCCTGGGCTTCCTGAGTTACTCCGGCGCCCACGTGGCCCTTCGGTCACTGAGGCGTTTTCAGGTCAGAAAGACCAAACACATCACTCCGAGACACCGTTGTCCCTAAGGCTCGCCCGTTTGCGCGCTACGTAAGACCCAGGATGCGTGGGTCAGATGTGCACACAAGACCCGTGTGTGACCCAACGTCTCAAGCTTCGGAAAGCTCCGGGCTTCGAGGGCGGCGGTGAGGTTGGCCTCTGAGCGCCTCCTCTGTGCCTGACAGATGCTTGATAGAAATCTCTGCACGGGCGGCAGGGGAGTTTCTGCTTGTACCGTGCTGTCACGACGTGACCTTTCTCATTTTACTATTTAAAGAATTTTGCTATGAATAACTGTGAAAATTTACCCGGGTGCCATTTCACGGAAATCCTCAAAGGCTTCTGAAACAATGGCATTTACAATGGAGCGATGGGATGCGATAAAAATATCCAGGTCCTGTGAATCTCTGACGTACCGTGTCAACTTTTCCAAGTTCTGTTCCCCTCAAAACGCGTCTGGTTTTTATGTTCCGAAATGGGGGAAATTCTGCTCCCTTTTTTTTATTTTGAGAGAGAGCAGGGAAGGGGCAGAGAAAGAGAGGGATAGAGAGGATCCGAGGCAGGCTCCACACTGTCAGCACAGAGCCTGACGCGGGAGCCGATCTCCCGAGCCATGAGACCGTGACCTGGGCCAAAGTCAAGAGACGGGCTTCATCGACTGAGCCACCCAGGCACCCCTCATTCTCACTTAGTGTGAGACCCCATATGAGAGGACAGCGGAATGAGCGATAAACAGCCAGAGAAACAAAAGGTTGCAGGATGTACATAAAAAGTGATCCTAGCTAGGGGCGCCTGGGTGGCTCAGTCAGTTAAGTGTCCGACTTCGGCTCGGGTCATGATCTCGCCGTTTATGAGTTCGAGCCCCTCGCCGGGCTCTGTGCAGACATCTCAGAGCCTGGAGCCTGCTTCGGATTCTGTGTCTCATTCGCTCTCTGCCCCTCCCCCACTCATTCATTTTCTCTCTCTCTCTCTCTCTCTCTCTCTCTCTCTCTCTCAAAAATACACATTAAACAATTAACAAAAAGTGATACCAGTAGAAATAACCGCCTTGGGCAAGAGGAATTTGTGCCACGCTAATCGAGTCATTGGTGTTACAGACCCAGGAGTGGTTGCATCATCTGTGAGGCCCACGGCGAAGTGAAAATGTGGGGTCCCTTGTTGAAACGTTAACACTTTCAAGGACCAGGTGTGGGATACTTCTAAGCTTGAGCTGTGCGACTGCACAGGAGACACCCCCATGACGTGGGCCCTGCACGGATCTCAACCCCGGGTGGCCTGAGGGGATCGCGGGTAAACCTGAAACTTCATTTGGTGGCCTCGGGTTTCTGCTCTCCCGACCAAATCCCCGCAAGGGTCTCTCCGTCCGGAATCCATGAAGAAGGCAGCCTTTGCTTGCTTTCCCCATTTGCCTTCTGCTTTTCCCTTAGAGAATGTGAGTATTATTAAACCGCGAATCTGCTGATGATAAAGGGGGAAGGCCTTCCACACATGGCTCTCTGGAAGGTCAATCTGGACTTGCGGCTGTGCGCGGTCTGCGGTTACGCAGGAGAGCTGGTCACTTGGCTTCACCTTCTCCCCGTTTCTCTTGACCGTGAGGGATCGAGCTCCGTGTCCGGCTCCACGATGATCATGGAGCCTGCTTGGGATTCTCTCTCTCTCTCTCTCTCTCTCTCTCCCCCTCTCCCCCTCTCCCCCTCTCCCCCTCTCCCTCTCCCTCTCCCTCTCCCTCTCCCTCTCCCTCTCCCTCTCCCCCCTCCCACTCTCCCTCCCTCCCTCTCTCTCTCTCCCCCTTCCCCCCTTCCCTGCTCGAACTCACTCTCTCTCTCTCTCTCTCAAAAAAAAAACGTAGAAAATACATTTTATTTTGCAAACATTAACTCGGTGCTCCTCATAAGCATCCTGACAGGGTGAATGTGATCGTTGTCGCCTTGTTTCAGATGAGGCGACTGAGGCCCGTAGAGGTTGAGTGACCTACCCAAGGGCACACGGTTGGTGAGCCGCAGAGCTGGGGTCAGATCCTGGCATGCTGGTTCCAGAGTGCTGGCCCTGGAACGCTCCGGTGCTGAACAAACGACGTGGTATCTCCCTACACTCACCGCGTCACTGGGACGCGCACCGAAGCTCCCCAAACTTGTGTGCTCCTCGTAACCCAGCGCCAGTCGTGTCACCGTAATTACTGGGGATTAACATTCGAAATGCACAGGGGATACTTTCTAAGGCGCTGTGTAAATACTAACGGGGCTACGATGTTCACGCTGCGTGAAAGCCTGCCCGTTATTTGTAGAATCGAGTCCAGATTTCTTACTCTGGCTTCCAAAGCCATCGAAAGGTAAGTCAAGCCGGTCCCGCCATGCTCTGCACCGCCCTTCCCGGGCTTATCTCTGCCCGCTCATTTTCAAACTTGCTGATTCCCAAGCCTTTGCCCGGTTCCAGGCTCTTGCCGTGGCCGGCCTTCTCGGACCCTGCCAGTCCAGTTTGCATTGATGTGTTTCTTCTCTGACCTTGACCTCTCGTGTCCCTTTGGAGGATGAGTAGCTCACCTTCCCAACCCGGTGCCGAATTCCCTGAGGGCAGGAGCCATGGCTTGGTTTGAGTGCGCGTGTTACGAGTCCCCCAGACGTACGAGGTCCCTGACGCACCGGCAGCGGCTTAGCAAGTTTTCCACGTCTCCCCGGAGCCTTGTCGTCGTGCCGGGCGCATGCTGGGCCTTCAGGAGCACTTGCGGATCTGTCTTAGATGTGCGCGGCATCTGTTCGAGTGTTCGGCACACAATGAGCACTCCATAAATTGTGTTTTTAGAGACAATCTGTTACCCCATAAGGACTACCAGAAATTACTCATACTCTTTGTGCAAATGGATTTATACAATTATAATGTTTAGGAGCTGAAATAAGGATGAGGGAAAGAAAATCTCGAGACTGTTTTTTTTGTTGTCGTTGTTTCTTTTCTTTTTTTTTTTTTAAAGCCGAAAGGAACAATAGAACGTCTGAGTCCAAATGTTTTCACGGCGGTGTCACAGAACAGGTGTGAGGTTTGTTGAAAATAATTCGTTATTAACGATGGTTAATTTGTCACGTTCGCAAATGACTTACTGTTTTTCATGAATCGAAGTGGATTCCAGGTTTCCCCAGAAATAAGCTCATTTTAATTCACTTGCTTTCTTGACTGAGAAACTAACTACTAGTTACTTTGTCTTTCAAAGTTTGTCTTTCAAACAAACTAACTACTTTGTCTTTCAGAGGAGGAAACTGAGGTTCAGAGGTGAAACGAGTTGGGCCAGTGCCACGTGGTGAGTTAGCAGAGACGTCGAGGCTAAATCCTAGGGCTCCTGGTCCTTTGCTGAATCGTCCTGCCACTGTCCTCACACCTTCCTCGGCCAGCACATCAGAAGGAATCACTGTGACTGGACACCAAAACAAAACAGAACCCGATAAAATCCAGAGTCTTACTCGCGTGGGGAAATGTTTGTCTCCTGACCAGGGATCGAGGCTTGGGAAAGATTTCTGTTGGACAGGCCAGGTAAGAGGATTTTGCGAGACTCCATTGTTTTGTGGCCCTTTGGTATAAATTACTTGGGGAAATACATATTTACCTTTCTCCTCCTAAGACTTTACCTTATCTTTGCACAAATCCCCGTCTTTGGATATTTGATTTTGTTTTAGAAACTCAGAAACAAGTCCAATTCAAAAACAACAAACTGGGGGCACCCGGGTGGCTCAGCCGGTTAAGCGTCCGGCTTCGGCTCGGGTCACGATCTCGCGGTTCGTGAGTTCGAGCCCTGCATCTGTGCCGTCTGTACTGACAGCTCGGAGCCTGGAACCTGCTTCGGATTCTGTGTCTCCCTCTCTGTCTCTGCCCCTCCCCCTCCCCCCCTTCTCAAAATAAACACTAAAAACAACTGTTTCAACACAGGCAGAGACACGCCCCCCCCATTTTAATCTGTAAGAGCAGACAAAATAGCTTAGTTTTGAAATTTCAGAACCTTTGATATGTTGGCATAGCAGAACCGAACAACTTTCTGATGAATTTGCACAAAGCAAAATCTGAATAAAGACTGTTTAAAACTAGTCAGATTCCTTCAACACGCCCCTCTGTCAAATTACCCAGATGACTGCTTAACATGTACTTGCTTTTCAGAGATCAGTTTAGTAAATAAAACCTATTTTGTTCCAAAATTCCAAGTTAAACACTTAAATGTAAGCAGAGGGGTGCCTGGCTGGCTCAGTTGGTGAAACAGGCAAGTCTTGATCTCGGGGTTCTAAGTTCGAGCCCCACGATGGAGGTAGAGACTACTTAAAAAAATAAAGTCTTAAAAAAAAAGATGACAGCTTGGACAGGGATAACCAACATTTCCTTTTTCGTAACCTTCAGTAACATGACAGAAAACACAGCGGGGTGTAGCTGGATTTTCCTTTCGTTCACTAATATTTTTTTTAAGTTTATTTATTCCAGAGAGGTAGAGAGAGACAGAGTATGAGCAGGGGAGGGGGAGAGAGAGGGGGAGACACAGAATTCGAAGCAGGCCCCAGGCTCCGAGCTGTCAGCACAGAGCCCGACGCGAGGCTCGAACCCACAAACCGCGAGATCATGACCCGAGCCGAAGCCGGATGCCCAACCGACTGAGCCACCCGGGCGCCCCAACTAATATTTTTACTAGGCCCCTCAGAAACCTCTGGAAAGCAGAGGAAGTTTTTAGATGCGTATTTTTTCTCTTTTCCACTCTTGCAAAGATCATGTCAGCTGAATATTACAAGACTGAGGGGGCTGTATTTCCTGGTTCCCAGGTAAAATCTATTTGACTGGATAGAGACACATTGGCCCAGCAATAAAGCTATGGCTGAAGTTTACGATCAGGAAGAGGCCAAACGCCACTTGTGAGCTAAGAGCTTTGCTCACCGGAATGAATCATTGGATTTCTGAAGCTCAGCTGAGTTGTCCAAGGGTCCATCAGTTTCCCCGATGATAAGAAAGTTGGCAGCGTTAGCTAAAAGGGTGGGATGATGAACAGCTGAATGGGAAAACTGCCCTGGGCGCCCGAAATGTGATAATAGGCTCTTCCTAGATAGATTCGTCGTTTCCCTTTCTGAACTCTAACACAGGATAATTAAACATATCACCCCCATAGACTACTCCCCTGCAAAACAGCTAAGTGAAAAACCCATCACCTCCCCTGCCCCATCCCCCCAGCAAAAAAAGCAGTTGGCTGTTGTGATTTACAAAGAACTGAGAAGAGTGGTTTGAACATTTTTAAAGTCCAGCTTGAGAAGAGAGCTTAAGCCAAGGCAGACGGTGCACTTGAATCGTGTCAAAATACAATCGGAGGAAAGCAACGTCCAGTGTCGACAACTGCAAGGGGGAGAGGGGTAAGAGATGTTCAGGTGGAATCTCCTGAATCATTGGTTGTTTATCATCTGCTTTGTGTGTGGCAGTCGCTCCCGAAATAGCCTGGAATCCTAGCGTACAAAAGTTACATATGCCCGTTGAGTTCACCCCGTCCGACACGCTTCCGTTGGAGAAACTGGGGCCCGGTGAGAGCTATGACTTGTTCCCGCAGCTTTTGGCTTCACGAAGATCGGAAGCCCGGGTCCCAGAACTCCTTATTATGAAACGCTCCCTGTGGGTTCTTGTTTTGTATAAATCAGACTTGATGAGACAACCATGTTCTGACAGAAATGTGGTTGAATATGGTCTGGAACCCAAGGAATTTCTCTCCTATCTGGAAGACTTCAGAGACAAACCAATTAAATATACGGAGCCATAGGAAGAACTAAGTGATAAGCTCTGGAGGAATTCATCATTCAAGCTTGTCAGGGAGTGCGTTTTTCTTCAACTCAGAATCTCCCAATTCCAAAAGCCAATAACAAGGCAATCTCACAGCTCAGCAGTAAAGCTACTTTTAAAATCTAGAATGAGATCATTGGGTTCAACAGACGGACTCAAGTATCACTTAAAATTGGGCCTGCCTGCATGTAATAAACTTTGGATCTTGGCTGTGTGTTACCAGAACGTCTCAGCTATCCTCATGGGGTGTGTCTTTGTTTTGTGGTGTGGTGTGTGTGTGTGTGTGTGTGTGTGTGTGTGTGTGTGTGTGTGTTCTGAAAGCGAGTTCTGAAAATGTCCCAAGTGAACATTTGTTTCAGACTCGCGGAACAGCCAAGAATGCACTGTAATTATGCTTTGAACTTCTCTCCTCCCGTTTGCAACCCTTCCTTCATTGTTCACATGAAAGCCAGAGTCTTACTCATTTATTCATTAAGGAAGTACTTCCTAGAGAGTTACAATATTCCAAAACACCATGTCAGGTGTTGATGATGTGAAGGTGAGAGGGGCCCGAGAAGCAAGGGACATGCCCCAGGATTATCCATTCACCTAGCCTGTGTGCCCAGCGGTCACTTGGGAGCTGGAAAGCACCTTCTATTTCATGTTGTAGCCAACATTCTGTCAAGATCAAATCTGTCCCCAAATGCCAAGTAACTGGATCTGACAGATAATTAGCTCAGATGTTCCTTTTTAGGATACTGTTGATAGCAAACATAAAACAATGTTTGGAAATTAAATTAATAAAGATGATGTATGCTAATTACAAAGTGGTTGCCCAGGGAGACATGCATCGGGTTCATTTCCAGCCCCCGTTCAGGAAGGACAGGACAGCATCGATTTTGATGGTCTTTTTCCAGGATCAACAGACACATGGGACTTCCTGATGTTCTGTTACCTGCATTCAGAATAGGGAGCTGTGCATTCCTTTCATTGGCATATTCCATCTCAACTAATCTTTTTAGAGGCTCAGATAATCTAGCAGATCCAGCACCAGCTCTCCTTCTTCAACAGAACCGCTCAAAACGAGGCGGATTGTTTCAGCTACCTTGGGGAGTCTCCACGAACAAGCTGAATATATTCTGCATCTAGCGAATTGATCATCTCAAGGGGGGGCAATCTGTGCCAAGTCTTCACGTTCGCCACAGGACTCTCAGGTCCTTTGTTAGGTTATACATGTGTGAACGGAGCATACTGACAGTGTATTCTGATGTCCGACCAAATGCGAATAGCGAAAGAAGTCACTTTGCTCTGTATGTCCCCACAGTTACGGTAACAAATGCGTCTCTCTCTCTCTTGCTCTCATTTAGCTCTAGTCTCTGTGAATGTAGTGATAACATCTCCATTAGTGAATTCATAATTTCCACTCCTTGGATTTGCATGCCAATCTGTCTTATTCTATAAAATATGAATTTCTTAGATTACTTACGGTATTAGAATTTTACCATGAAACACAGTTGGCCGTGGCGTGGGTGGGCGTGTGTGGTGGGAGGGGGGGTGTGCGGAATCAGTTCTCTTTCAGTTCCTAGAGAGACATGTCTGTTTGAATTGGTTTTTGTTACTCTTTTTACTTTGAATTTTTTGAGTCTGATACTAATGACATTCCTGGAAAAGTATTAAAATGATTTTCAAAGGCTCATTTTCCCCTTAATATGTAAATTATAATCATATAAAGGATAGAAGCCCTTAATTTGTAGACATCTGAACAGTCACATCGAAGTTCCAGTAATATTTTGTCATTAATTCCACCTAAAGATTCTAAAGAATTTTTCTAACTAATTCAAAATACTTTGTCCTTAATTCCTCCTAAGATTGTAAAGAACTTTTCCAGCTAATTCAAATGTTCGTGTTTAGTGAATACTTGTTGATTAACTGACAGCTGACTGTGGTATAAAATACCTGTATCGGCGGTTCATCCAATGAAACACAAGATCCTTTTCAGTATTTCATTTTGCCTATTAACAGCCCAAACGATGACATTCATTTTTTTTTTTTTTGAAACAACGTCACTATTTGGCACAGAAGTCTACAACGAGAGCTTGTTTCACTTGCCATTTATTCCAGTAACTTGACAACGAGTATTTGCAACTAAATCTAACAATATTTGTACGAGTCCTCTCAAGCTAAAATACTGCTAAAAAATTCCAACGCACGTGCAATTCCACATATTTACATACTACCGTATTTATTATAAAACCCGGGCTCTAAGCGCTTCATAGGATGTGAATACGGGAGTCCCCGTACCCTCCGATGAAACGCGGCCCCATCTGACAGAGGACACGCTGCTGAGAAGAGACCCATGTCCGACCGAGTTGGCCAGTTAGCTACTGGCGTTGGCTCCTCGGGCTGTTCGGGAATGCTACTGTGCCATCATAGAATCGCTCGATAGCTCAGGTCACACAGAACAGCGGCAGATTTTCAAGGCTAAGCCCTTAGCAACCAAGAGCCACGTAGCACAGGCAGCACTGGCAACACACACTATTGTGCAGGTGGACCGTTCTCAGCGACGTCGATGTTGAAAACCCAGACATACAAAACAGAGAAATTAGAGTGATCGCTTGTATTCTAAAACGGTGTTGGGCTTTATAAAAGGATTCACAAGTGTCCTCTTAAGTGGCAACTCCCCTAATGCGTGTAAAATGCAGTTGGATTTACAAAACTTCAAGGTACACGTGACTTTTTGCACAACCGTTTTGAGAAGCGAAGTGTGCCTATAGAGAGTACTTAACTTTCCCTCTCAGGATTTAGGCAAGTGTCTCATCATTGTATTGGGAAAGGACACTTAAAACCAAGATGTTGCCTTTTAAGCCACCGAAATGGAAAGCAAATACTGCCTCTACGACGTGGACGTTCCAGAAAATTTAAGTACGTTCATGATTTTGTATTTACAATCTGGGGACTCATCTTTAAAATGTACACCTTTAGGTAGCACGAGTATGTAGCCATAATGTTGGGCCCTATTCTGCAGAAATGTCGCTGTATTTTTGTGGGTTTTTTCCTCCCTCTTTAGCCGCGTGATTTTAAAGAGATGTTAATGGTGGTTACTCCGTAGCTCGTCTATTTATGACATCACTTTTATACTTCACTGCACAGGATCACCTTTAAAAATCCAACTTCCTGCATCTCATTACTGTTCCCACTGTTTACTCTGGGTGATTGTCATTCAGGTAAGGTTCTTCTTTATTAGCAGTAAGCTCCCTGGGGTGGGGTGGGGGGTAGGGGTGGAGGGGACTGGGCAGAGATGTGCCTACTGTTATCTCTGTGCCCCCTCGGCACACAGCACAGAGCCTAGCACCTGGGAAGCAAGCACTAGATAAATATTTATTGAACGAATGGATGAGTGAAAAAAAATGAGTGAATCGGGAGAATTGTCTGCAAAGCTTTCTTCACTCTAGATTCTAATCCAGTGTGTTTCTGGAATGTGTATAATCAAAATGAGTTTCTGGGGTCTGAAAAAACACAGAGCCTCTCTCTTGTTCCCCATACGTCTTTCTCGGTAGAATCCATGAAAATACGGAGCCCTCGATGAGATGGAAATATTTGGAAAAATTAAATCACCTTAGAGGTTAGAGGACAAAGCAGAGGAAATTGAAGAGTCATTTCCTGACTCACCAACTGCTGGGGGGAACTAAAAAGATATAAAGGTTGACCAAAGTCCTGAACCGAATCAGATCCTTGGCCATTGTGTCCAGACTGAGAAGTGGTACTTTTGAGTGTGTGAATACAAACTTAGCCACAGGTATGTTCAGAAACAGTGAAAGTAATTAAGAGCTAGAATCGAAGGAAATTACCATTCGCCATTTGTAGGGCCAGACCTATAGATCTGTTCCAGGCGGGTCAGCGGGGAGAAGATCCCATTCTGTTGGCTGGAACCATTTCGCTGTGCTGATGCTCACACCCATGACAGGTGGCATATGAAATAAAAATGAAATCGCAAAATCCAGCTGTAGGAGATAAACAAAATCCTAAAACAAATTCTGTCTGAAAGCACTTGAGTGGATACGGCAAAACAACATAGTGGAGGTGCTAAAAAGTTAATAAACGTAAAAGTGTTTGTGATTGCATTAGAAAACAACGCTTCCAAGTGTACGGTGTATGATGCCTTGAAATGAAATAGTCTGAACCACATTCAAACGATGGCTCTTAAAGCCTAATACAAATAAAGTAAAAATCGAAGGAGCATATGGGAGTCTAGATGTACATCATGATTATTAAGCGAGAGAGTCTATGCGTCTGACTTCTTCCAGGAGGCCTCTTTAACGTCATGTAACTAAATGAATATGAAGATATCTCTAAGATTAATGAATTGCTTTTTCTGTGGATCACGGAATGACTTCACTTTCCGGTGAATAAGAACAAACACTGAAGTGGAATCACGTCAGTAGTTCTACTTAGATATATAGTTTAAACCTAAAAACCATCTTAACAGAATATGTATACTAATTTGCCTTTATAATCACTTCCCAAAATACCTACCTCTGTATTCTGTATTTATCACTGCATGAAATGAGAGCACCCACAAGAGGATTTTTGAAACTCGTTTATATATATACGGGTGATGGGTACACGCGTGTGTGTGTGTATGTATGTGTGTGTATATGTGTGTATATACACACACACACACACACACACACACACACACACACACATACATATAGATTTCTCTCAAAGAGGAGGTGTTTTTTCTGGGAGCTATCTCCAAGTTCACTTAGCATGATACTCTCTGCCCTCTTCTATGACATGTAAAATCTCACTACGTTAACATTCTTGTAGATCATTTGTAGATCATTTCGGGCCACCACTTTTGACTTTGATCTAATGGACTTGAATAGGAATTATGATCTCTAATCCAAGAGTGAACACGTTAGCTTGTCACTGTAGATATTCAGAGATTTTAGGTCGTTGAAGGCATTTTTTTCCCCGGAGGCCCCTTACATGTAAATATCCGTAATTAACTTCTATTGTTAAAAAACGATTTTGCACCAGTAGTTATTAATCCAAGTAATTTCTAACTGAAAGCCTGTCGCGTGAATTGTTTATAGTGACGGACACTATACTATTAGTCACTTTAAAGCTTCAAAAGTAAGTTATGAGGATCCACTTCAATCTCCACATGATAATAAAGGATTATTATGTGCAGTAACCTATTTATGAAAAGGAAACAGTGTGCTTCTTTCAGACGCCATCAATTGCTTTAATAAGGAATTGAAAAGCTGAACTACTTTATATGCAGATCACCATCCCAGTTGCATAAGGATTTACAATAGACAAAACAAAACTATTTTTTGTTGTAAAGAAGGGCTGTTTGTTTAAATCGCACCGTAATGTTTGCATCTAAAAATTCCTCACAGGCTCATAAGGCTTCATAAATGTTGTATAGACTCGATCAGTTAAAATCATTTTAACGCTAAGACCAAAACGAAAGGCTTGCTCCAGCTGATGAGGAAAAAAATGCACGTAACCCGTGCCTGAAGAAGGCAGAGGGGAAAAGATCCCTCCTTTCTCGGTTTTGGTCGTTTTGAATTGATTCGGAGATGCAAACAGTACATGATGTGATAGCACCCCATGAATGCTTCGATAAATGCAAGAGGAAAGTGCTGCTTTCTCTGAAAACGTGCAAACTGAGGATTCTGAGTCTAATCTTTAACCCTAAAAAGAAACAGAAGGTAATGCATACGCTTGTCTCTGCTGCCTTGAATTTGCAGAGAAGTTACTTGGGATGTTTTCACCTCACCTTGGAAGTCTTCCTTCTTTCAAGGGATTGAATGGCTCCTGTGTCTTTATTAAATGAGGTGTGTGGCGGCCTCTACTGGTGCGTGTTTATAGAAAAGGTTTCAATAGGCAGAAAAAACACTAATTGCAATTAAAAAGTTAGAAATCCACTCTTTCACTTAAATATATAAAAATATCTAATTTAATGCAGAAAAGATATATTACAAGTCGTGTGATGCACTCTGAATCAGGAAAATAATCTAAAACACTGACCATGTTAGTGTAAAATAATGATTTACGGAAGGGCATTAATTGTTCGATGCACTCTGATGTTGGGTTAAATATATTTTATTAATGAATTACTAATCCCGGCTGAGGCGGTCTGACCTCTAGTCCACTGTTAAATCCCCTTAGTTGGCTTAAATAAAATCACTTAGAACAAACCCAGAAGAAAGGAAATATTTTACAGTTAAATCTCTAAAGTCCTACAACTAGAATCATTTGATGACAGGCTGGTTTCTATAACTCAAGCAAACTGTACGTTGACTTCATATAGCTGACATTTTCGTCTATTTTACAGTGTTTTTAATTTCAAAAATACAACACATTAAAATATGTCCAATTTATCAAAGCTAACAGCAACATTTAAGTAATGTACTTAAAGTGCAAAGGCACTTTAACACAAAGAAGTGTTGCCTGGCGGCTATACTTGGAAACTGAAGACAGAAATACCACATATCATTATTTACAAAAGGATGTATAGTCTCCAAAGGTCTTTGGAGATCTTCTACAAAATACGCCAAATATCCATTTTTAACGTGAAAAGTTTGCTTCCTCTTTCTTCATTCACTACAATCTCCTCTTCCCATTCCCACACACTGGAAAAAGAAAGGAAGAAAAAAGAAACAAAACCATCCATAGAACATACGGAAAAAAACAAACAAAAAAAAAAACACCAGAAACCAAAAAACAACGCACCGTAGAAAACACTCGTGTTCCGTGATGATTCCTAAGGAGAGAAGGGGGGGAAAAGGCGGGGGAGGGGAGCGAGAGAGAAATAATTTAAAGGAAAACTTGGAAACGCAGGATCATTGCTTCAGCCCATCCCCCACGCATTTTCAAAGTCCCCCATTGATGCCGAGGAAGGGAGAAGGCAAACACACACAAAAGCCAATGTAGTGCTTCCAACAGTTTGCAGCAGCACCCTCGGCTGCCATAGGGTTGTAAATGGTTTCCCTTCACAGCTGACTGATTGCAGTTTGTTTTTCCAGAACTTCGAGGTAGTCTGGTTCGGACTGCGGCTTAGCTTGCAGTAAAGGGTGGTCGGGTTTTGACTGCCCCACAAAGCATTTCCTGGGAGTTCCGTACAAAACGGTTTTATTGATTCTGTCTTGGTTTTGGCGTCGAGATTCATACGCAGGGGCGAACTGCCTCTTCGGTAAGGTACAAAAGTTATAGTGGGCGAGTCCTGCGCTGGGAAGTTCCTTGACCCGCTCGGCGATGTTCTGGTACAGCAGCTCGGGCTCTCTGGGTGCGGCCGGCTTTTCCAGCAACTCGGCGGCGCTTATAGTGTAGGCCAGCGTGGCCGGCTCTTCCTTCTTCTCGTCCAGGTTGCCGTAGCTGAAGTCTTGCAGGTTGCGGTAGTAGGCCACCGGGTCTCCTTCCTTCTGCATGTAGATGGGGTTCTGGCACATCTGACCCACGGGGGGGGGGATGTAGTTGTAGACGTGGCCGTCCGTCTTATCCTGAGTCTCGGTGTTGTAGGACCCGTACTGTAGCTGGAAGGAGCTCACGTCGAGGCTGTTGGCACTCCTCGGGACGCTCGGCACCCCCTTCCTGCGTTTCAGGACGAAGACGAACAAGCCGGCCCCGAAACAGACGGACAAGATGAAGACCACAAGCAATCCTAAAATTAAGACGGAGAGGGGAACCTCCGTGTGCAGTTCGGGGTAGGAGCTGGGGGCCACGCTGAGCGACCGGGGAGTGTCCGTGTTGTGATTCATTGACAGAACGGTTCCGTCTGACAAGCTCGGGCTGTCCGGACAGATGGCCTCCCGGCCCAGAAACTTCAGTATCTCCCCTGCGTGCTTGGCGGGAGATTCACAGGTCACCTCGTTGATGACGACGGGGGAGTTGGCGTGTTCCGTCCAGTCCTTTAGCCCCATGATGTCACAGGTACAGTCCCACGGGTTCTCTTGCAGGTCGATCTGAATGAACGCCGGGAGCTGGTCCAGAACCCCTTTCACGGGCAGGTGGGAAAAGTGGTTGTTTCTCAGATTCAGCCTGGTGAGGGCCGTGCCCCCGAATACGTTGTCGGGCAAGGAGCGCAGCAGGTTGTTGTTGAGAAACAGTAGCTGTAGGTTAATCAGAGCATCGAAGGTCAGCGGCTTAATCTCCTTAATGACATTATACTCTAAGTAGAGATACTGCAAGCTCCGCAGCCCGTGAAACATAGAAGGGTACAGCACCTCAAGGTAATTGCCGTTCAGATAGAGTCTGCGTAAACTGGTCAGGTTTGCGAAGGCGCCCTCCTGGATGACCGCGATCCTGTTGTTCCCTAAGTGCAGCAGATCCAGGGAACCGTATTCTGAGAGGTCGGTCTTGTAGACGGTTTGCAGATAGTTCCCCGTCAGGTAGAGTTTCTTTGGGCTGGTAGGTCTGGGCTGCAGGTCGGAGATGTTGGTGAACTTCCTTTCCTGGCAGTTGACGTTTAGGCCGTTGTCGGAGCTCTGAGAGGTGCAGACACAGCTACTGGGGCAGGTGAGGGGCACGGGGGACTTGGTCTGGTACACCATGATGGGTCCAAAGCTCTGCCTGTCCTTGGAGACAGTGACCCGGGGAGTTGGGCGATTTCTCATTTTGGGTGGCCGGCTGGCTTTGGGGGCCCTGGTCGGGCTGAGCGCAGGATTCACCGTAGGCGACAGCCTTTGGACGTGAGTGTCCGCGTGGCCACCCCTCTGACTGGCGTCCCCGGGGCTCTTTCTGGGACAGAGGTCTTGCCTGGTCAGTTGGGTCACATCCTTCCCGTGCAGTCTAAAGGGAGTCTCGCAGACGATCTCCCCCACGAACACCGTGATGGTGTCCAGCCAAGCCTTGAGAGGAAGTAGGTCACAGGTGCAGTTCCACGGGTTTTCCTCCAGCTGGATCTCCATGATCCCTCCAATATGCTCGAGGACGCCGGCGAAAGGCATCACTTTCAGCCTGTTGCCTCTCAGGTCCAGGTGGGTCAGCAGGACGAAGCGGAACACATTGCTGGGCAGCGACAGCAGAAGGTTGTCGTTCAGGATGAGCACTTTGAGCTTATTCAGTTTGCTGAAGGCCCCCGCCTCGATGGCACTGATGTAGTTGTAGTCGGCCTGGAGGTACTCGAGGCTCTCCAGGCCGAGGAAGGTGTCTTCCCTCAGCACCTCGAGCTTGTTGTTGTTGAGGTGCAGTCTCTTGAGGGTCTTCAGGCCGCTGAACGCCCCGGTGCGGATCTCCTGCAGCCCGTTGTTGCCCAGGTGGAGAGTCACGGCGTTGGAGTAGTTGACGAACTCGTTAGGGTACAGGCGGGTCAGGAGGTTTCCATTGAGGAACAGCTGGTAGATTCGATACTGGGGGGGCTGGAGCAGGCTGACAGTTGTAAATCCTTTGTTTTCGCAGTTAATATTCAGTACGTTTTCCTTCTCTTCGCACAGGCAGCGGATCTTGCAAATGTCTTTGGCAGTTTTGCGGCTCTCCGTGTGTAAGATCCCGGCCACGGTTAACACGCTGACGAACCAAACGCCGCTCAGCATCTTTGGGCACCGTCGGTGTCAGTTCAGGTACCTACAGGCAAACCTTGGGGAAGGGTGCCGGAGAGAGCAGGATGCGGGGGAGAAAGAAACAAGGAAGCCCGATTAAAATGGCAAAGCGGGGGGGCGGAGTGGGAGGCAGGGACGACGCGGGGAGTGGGCAACACGGCAGAATGAAATCACTGCGTTTCTCCAAGCGGTTTCTTCTCTCCTCGCCCTCGCCCCCGCCCCCGGCCCACCCACACGCGCGTCCCGGAGCACACATGCCTGCACCTGATTTCCCGGCGGGTCGCAGCCAGCCACGGAGTCATTAGTAATCGAGTTGTCCTACTAAATCCAGCCCATCTCCTCCTCCCCTGGGGTAGCTTGAAGAGATCTCTCTCGGGCGGCTCGCCCGTCTTAGGCTCGCGGCAGAAATTGCTTTACTTTTTTTTTTTTTTAACTGCGCAAAAAGGGGGTGGGAAAATCAGGGGACTGGCGGTGGGGGAGGGGGAGAGGATGGAAGCGCCAAGGCAGCGCGGGGTGGGGGTTACTCACACATCAGGAGAAGACGGGACCCCTCTCCTCTGCTGTCCGCCAGTAGTTTGGCATCTTCGGAAAGAGAAGAAGAGCAAGGTAAAAGAAGACGCCGCTTCCGGGGGGATGCCCTGCTTTCCGCCGGCGGATTTAATTTGCCTGGGGGTGGGGGGGGGGGCGGGGTGCGCAGAAATCCGAAATCCGGCAGGCCGCAGGGGAGGAGAGGACGCCCGGGGCGGCTGCAGGCTGAGCCGACGGCGACCCGGGGGTGCGGTTGCGGAGGGAGGTCGGGGAGCCGGCCGGCCCGGGTGGCGGGCGGGCGGCGGCGGCGGCGGCGGCGGCCGAGCCTGGGCGCGCGCTTCCGATGCGCTGGCGGCGGCAGCAGTGCGCCCGACAGTTTGAATTTGAGAGGTTTTGCAGGCTCCCCCGGACAGGGCTGGGGTGACGTCACGCGGGGAGGGGGCAAGCGGCGGATCGAGGGCGCGCGGTGGGGGAGGGAGGGGCAGATGCTTCCCTTCCCAGCGAGCGGCTTTGCAAAGCTCGAATCCGGGCTGCGTCAGTTGCTTCTGAACTACTCCACCTCCAGCCCGGCGGGCGGCGAGCGGCTGGCGAAGCCCCTGGAGAGGGATTCTCCAGGAGGGGTCCCCGCTGAGGGGCTGCGACCGCCGGGACTCCTCCGGCCCGTGGCCCCTCCGAGTGGTTTCTTCCACCTGCTACCCCTCCTGGCCATTCCAGTAGGGTCTCATTCCAAATTCCCAAGCACAGGTCCGGATCTTCCCAGTGAGAGAGTGTGTGTGTGTGTGTGTGTGTGTGTGTGTGTGTGTGCGTGTGTGTGTGCGCGCGCTCGCGCGCGCGCGCTCATGTGTGTGTGGGTGGGAGATGTGCCTCTTTGCTCCAGGACTGGGGCCCGCCTGCCAGCCTCCTAGATCTCCTGCCCCCGTGCTCTCGGTGCGGAGTGCGGTGTGTGCCCGCTCCACAGTGCCTGTGTAGGAGGGCGAGGAGGGGATTTGTGCCTTACATACAGAGCTCTGTTTCAGTGCTGAGAGAAGTACTTTCTGGGCCGTGACTGGCCAAACACACATTCGCCTGGATTCTGAAAGCCAGCTCAGCGTTAGAGACGAGCGGCTTCAGAACCATTCTCTCCCTGAGGTTTATAGTTAGCCAGAAGATGAAGTTTAAATGCGTGCTCTGCGCCTGCAGGAAGGAGGAGTGGGTGTCAGAAAGACACTGCCAGGCTGAGCCTCGCTCGGCTGGGTGTGGGAGCCCCAGCGCGGGCGCCCACGGAGGGGCCTAAAGCTGCAGGCGACAAGGGCAGGGGAGCTAGAACGAAGGCAGCAGTGCGGGAAGGCCGGCGGCCGAGAACCGCGGGAGACGGGGGGAGAGGTCCCGCCCGACAGCCCGACATCCAGTGCGCCTGGGTTCTGATCCAGCTCTGTGGCCGGGTTGCTCGCTTCTCTCTGCAACTTCGCATCGCCGTTGGCAGAAGGGGATGGGGCTGTACGGGCCCTTCCGGTTCTGACATTCGGTCGGATTCACAGAACCTTTCCACGCCATTAACAGCCAGGTGTCGGCTTTTGGCCTCCATTATCCCGCTTCTCCTTAATGATCTTAAGGTCCCCTGGAACCGGGTGTCTCTCCCGTGTGGGGGTCCATTTGCAAGATGCGGTTTTCTGCTACCGCCCGGAAGGGCCAGGGCGCCTCTGGCGAGTCAGGGAAAAGGGGCGATGGAAGAGAGGGGTAAGTGAATCGACCCAGGGTGGGCCTGTCCCACAAAACACTCACACTTGGTTTCCCTGACCGCTGCAGGCAGAGCTGACACAGGATCCCATTGCCGGGCCGCATTTGGAACACAGACAGCCCCACAGGCGGAATGAGCCGCCCAGGATGGAAACCCCCCCGCGTCTCCCCTCCCACCTCCCTGCTCCGCTCGGGTCCTGGGACTCACTGTTCGGCCCACACTGGCTCTCTCCTCCCCAAGAAGGGCTCGGATAGTTTCTCAACTTGGGCAGGAAGGCAACCTGTGGCTCTCTGGCAGTCTCCTCCGGAGTTTTTCTCAGCCTTTCACGGCTCCCTGTCCTTTTCCTTCCGGGAAGAGCCTTGGAGCAGACGTCGTGCGCCCCCTCCCCATCCTGTAGTTCTTGCTTGGCCTCGGGGAAGATCCCGTCGTCCTGGGGCCTCAAGTTTTCCTTCTCTGTGCCAAAGGGCAACACGGAGCCCAGCCGTCCTCAGCGGGGGAGGGGCAGCCCGTGAGCCCCCGCCCCCCCCCAGCCGTGGCGGAGTGATGCAGTGAGCGATTAAGCTTCCTTGCATAGCAAAGGGGCATTTGTTTCGACATGTTGCTAAATATTAAATATACGTAGTTCCTAGAGAGATATGGCTTATTCGTTGTCGTTCATTTAACAAACGTGTATTAATTAGGTTAATATTACATTGAAGCAGAAGCCAGCGTGAGAGCTGGACAAGACCTTTGCAATGAGATTCATTTTATAGATGAGGACATTCCTCCACCAGGACGAGTGCTGAAGTTCAAGAATCCATACAATTAGAAACAGAACCCAGGGACTCGGAGTCCTGGTCCAGGACCTTTCCCCACAGCTCACCAGTGCTCAGTGTGAATTAGTGAAGGGCTGTCGGCCTCAACTTAGTGGTGCCTACCTAAATGTGTGCTTTAAAAAAAAAAAGTATTTGGAAGTGAAATATCAAATATGAGTTGTAGTTAGCAAATATAGTAATTTCCTTCAAGACATTGATGAGGCTGCCAGTAGTCTTTATGGACAGAGACTATTAAACATTTCAGAGAGAGAGAGAGAGAGGGATAGATGGATGGGGGGGGGGGCAGCTGGCAGAGCTTGAAGCCGTGAAAATGATAGAGCGAAGGAAGCGTGGTGGTAAGCTGGCTGGAGTTGGGGGGGGGGGGGCGACACTGGGAATCCTGAGACGGGGTGACAGATCTTCCTTCCACGGTTGGCTTCCGACACGGGTCGGTGGACTCTCCCACCACTGCTCGGTCTCCTGCCTGTCGCCGGGCTTCCGCGGCCGCTTTCCCAAACCCAGTTACTGAGGCCGAATCCGCCTCGGCAGGAGAAAGCACTTTGAGTAAGTTTCCGAACGGCCCCGCGTCTCGGGAGGAGCCGCCGCAGCACCTGCCGGCGACAGCGGGCTTTTAAGGCGGCGGAAAGGTCCTGGGTGAACTGGGAGCCCACGGGAGGCAGGGACGGACACTAAGATAAGGCAAACGCCCCCTCTCGTCGCTGGGGCGACGGAGCCACAAGCGGGGGACTCCGTCGCCTCGGTCTCCCTCGCCTCCGAGTAGAGAGCCTGGCTCGGGTCGCCGGTGCTTCCACGGGGCGCGGGGAGTTGCCGGCGGGGTCACAGCCTGCGCCGCCCGGCCGCCCGCCGGGCCTGGGGCCTGGGGGAAGGGCGGTTAACGGGAGTCCCGCAGGCCTGCCGGGGAGGGGTGTCCGCGGCCCGCTCGCCCTTCTTCCCCCTTCCGCTACCCGCCCCCCCCCTCCACCTCGGCAGGTGCGGTTCCCGGAGGGCGCTTCCGGGCGGCCCGGGGGCGCCAGGCGAGTCCCCGGTCTCCGGGGACCCGGCACCGACCGCTAGCCCAGCCCTCCTCGCCCTCCCCCGGGGCGGCCAGACGCCCGGTACCCGGAGCCGGGGCCCGCAGGCGCGACGGCCACCCGCGCTGCCCTCGCCCCGGGGCCCGGCACCGCGCGCCGGCGAGCGTTCTCCTCGGGAGCGGCAGCTCGCACCGGGCCGGCGGTGGCCCCGCGGCCGCGCGACGCCCGGAGCCCGACCACGCCCGCGCGGACCGTCTCGGAGCCAGCGAGCCCGGGCGGGCGGGGGCGGCCACCGCGGGCCGCCCGCACCCGATCCCCCACCCCCACGAGGGGAGCCGGCCGGGCAAGGCTGGGGGCCGAGCGCGGCGCTCCCGAGCGCCCAGAACTTACCCGGCGAGCGCGCCACCCGCAGCTTCCCCCGGAGGCGCCCGCGGCATCGGCCGGCCGGCAGGCGCGGGAGCCGGCGCGGCCCGGGAGCGGGGGCACGGCGGCGAGCGCGGGCGGCGCCCCCAAGGGCAGGCAGGTCCCCGCTGGAGCGGCGCGCCGGCGGCCAGCGCTTCTGGCAGGAAGCGGGGCGGGAGCCGGCAGGGAGGAGGGAAGAAGAACGGGGGCGGGAGGGGGAGGTAGGGACGGCCGCCCCTCTCCCGCACTTATCAATCACCCTGCGGATCAAATGTCCCCGCCGCGCACCCGGGAGGAGGATGCGGCAGCCCACAAAGGGGCCGCCGCTCCAGCGCTCTGACGAGCGCCGCGGAGCGCCGCTCACGCCTCCCGGCCCCTCTCGCCTGGAGCCCTGCCCAGCCCTTGCAGCTTCTACCGTGGGCTGCGGCTCCGACTCGGCCGAGTGCAACCGGGGATGGCACTGGGCCGGGACCAGACCCCGGGGGAGACTGAGACCACCGGGCGCAAGTTCCCGACCGGCGGAGGAGCGGCCGGACGCCCCCCGGGCCGGCGGCCTCCCCTGACTAGTAAGCGCCCAGTCCCTGGAGTTCGCAGGCAGATTTTAAGGACCCCCCAGCGAGGGTGGTAAACAAGGAATTTCCATATAATGTGGAGCCGGGCTGGACTGGGGCAAATGTGTTAACAAAAGCCAGCCCTTAGCAGCGCGCCAGTGTCTGTTTTCATCTGATTCTTTTTATTCTTCGCGACGTTGCCTGGATCGACTAGAGCGTACTTTTGGCCACCCCCTTGCCTTTTCTCCTTTCTTTTCCCTCTTATTAGTAGTCCAGGTGGTTGTGATTCGACTACAGGAAGGCGCTCAGTCAAAGAGTCGCTGTGGTTCAAGAGGGAGGTGCGGGTTTTCGCCCAGACCAGTGCGGTTTCCCCTCAAAGCTGCTTCCCCCACGGCCTCTCCCCTCGCCCGGGGTATTCGGGATAAAGTTGCAGTTGCGTTCATTTCAGTCAGGGATTGGCAGTTTATTCGGATGGCACTAAGGCATTTCCCCCTCAATCCTGCAGGCCAGGGGCCTTCATTAACGCCCCCCCCCCCGCCCCGTCCCCGTCCTTCCCATACCCCCTCCAGAGTCTGTAAAACCCCCATTGTTCAGAATCTGCACCAGTTTGAGGATGGAAAAGGAGGGGGGCGATGAGAGGGGCACGAAAGGAGAGCAAACATTAGCTCTCCTGCTAATGATCCTGCATTGGGGTTTGTGGGTTTTCAAGGTTATTTCCTGTACCCTGAAGCCAGGTTCCCACAGCACCGATTTCCACCTCATTCTTGTCCTTACTTACCCTGGGGAATTCTTTCTGCTTCTTCCCTCTCTTCGTGGCTTTCTTTTCATAATGGTTTTCCAAGGAGACCACGCGGGGCCTTTTCAAAATGACTGGTAATCTTCTACTGTGAATATATGCAAAGTTTACTTTAGGAACAGCCCAAAGAATTATCTTTTATAATCTTATCTCTGAGGTTTTAAGGATCGTTCTTGGTCCTTTTACTTCATTCCTGAAAAAGACTTCTTGAGGTTTCCCTGCCATTCGGCTAAGCAATTCTAGAATAACACAGTTCTCGCATGTGCACATGGGCAGACTGTTGACAGTTACGTATTCGGAAACATTGCCCCTTTTTATCAATATCCTTGCTTGGGCACAACACTAATAACTACGCTGTTTGCTACAGACTCGAGCAGTGGTCTGGGCATATTATTCCTAACTAGGAAAAGTTAATGCTGTTTCCTCTGTGTCTTTACCTCATTTCTGACTGTGTCATCTTTTCTTGTAGTTATTTAATGGGTGCTATAAACAACCACAAAACACAGAGCTAAGAGGCTATTCAAAGGCAGAAATAATGAGACAGTCATGCTGGAGAAAGGAGACAGTTTACTGAGAAGGGTCGTGTGTCTCTAGCCAAAGGGAACACGCACACAAAAGCCGTAACTTGTATACAGATTAGAGGAGGAACACAGCATCAATGATACAGACCGACATTTTATTTTGATCGGGTAAAAACATGTAAAATATGGCATGCGTCAATTTTAATTAGGCTTGGACGCAAGGCTGATGTGTTTACCAGTCCTCCGCAAAGCATTTAGCAGCCTGTCTTTCCACCCGGGACCACACCAATGGTGAGATAAAAAGGGGAAAGAGCCGACTTCTTTTTGTCAGCATATAAATTTCAAGTAGGTGGGTAGCTGTTTCGCAGGGCGTCGTGAACGCACGCACAGACAAAACGATGTGCAACACAGAACTTTCTGTGAGGGCTGTTGCACAGATAATTACAGTAGAAGAGAGCTTAAAGTGAGTGAGTTTTAAATGTATCAATTTTATTTGAGAGTTTCTTTAAGTTGCCTTTTCTAAAAGTTTCTGTGTTAGGGGAAAATTTCCTGATATAACTGAATATCAAAGACATGCATATTCATGTACCTATGTTAATGAATGAAAGTGGCCTTGTTAATTCTTTGGTGTAGTAGCATTGTAAATGTATCTGTGAGCCGTTCTCTGTTGATCAGTTCATATCACCAATGGGCTTGGAGATCCCCGATGGCAATGTGAGGAGGGGGGTAGAGAGAGAAAAATCACACTTTGCTGCGGTTTTTATCATTTCGCTCTAAGATTAGGGGGGGAAATCAGAAGTTGCACCTAGGATGAATTAAAACACAAACGTGTGCATACATTTCTAAGATGATGCGAATGTTGCCCAATTACTAGGTGGCACGTAGTTTGAGAACGTCGTTTCTACACCTTCTCCGCACCTGTCCAGAGCTGGAAAACTCCAACAAAATAAACCAGAAAAAGACAAAGTAGAAACCTCATGCAGAGTCAGTAATTCTAAGACAGATGTGAGATCTTCTCAGAGAATACGATCTCTTTTGAATCAAAGGTTTCAAAGACGAGTTCAGAGACAAATTCCTAAAGTAAGAATTGCAACTCAGAGAACACGCCGTTAATACCAGTAATTATGGTTTAGAGGATATTGTAGACTTTGCTTCTGTGATGCTATTGAAAGTGTGGATATTTTTAAATTCAAGTCCATTATTTTGATGATCTTGGCAGGCATGTTGGCTGGGCTGGAAAAGTGCTGGGCCAGGACCTGAGTAGTTTGTCTCTTATTCAAGCGCACATCGAACCCCTTAGAGACCTGGGTTCAGATCCCACCTCTGCCTCTTACTTACGGGGGGGGAGGGGGCCTGAGCAGGCACCTGTCTGTTTTCCCATGTGTAAAAACTGGGCACTAGAACCTTCCACGTGGCGTCAGTAAGAATGGGATTTGTACAAAAGCCCTTGAAACTTGTGAAGTGGTACATATATGTGAGGGGAAATCAAAATGAGGGATTCCTAAACTCACTTCTTAAAATGAGTGAATTATCCCACACAGTGATTTTAGGGAGAAACCACCATTTTGATTTAAATCGGATAATAGAATCAGGGTTAGAAGGCTATTTATGATTCTAGTTGGACCTATGTAAGTCAAACACTGAAATGGAAACTTAAAACCATTCCATCTTTTCCCGAAATTCTTCCAAAGGGTCGGATATTCGTATGCATACATGTATATGTGTGTATGGTATATGTATATATCAGGGTCTGTCCACCTCAACACTGTTGACATTTTGGACCAGATAATCATGGGTCATGGGAGGTTGTCACGTGTAACATGAGAGGTTTAAAAGCATCCCCGGCTTCTGCCACTTTTCAGGAGCACCGCGATGCCGCGTATATGTGAACACGTATATATACGTGCACATATATAATATATATTATATATCACATAGTACTATATAATTATATAATAACATATGTTATATTTGCGTGTATAAACACCTTACACTTACTTAACAAACAAATTGAAGGAACATAATATGCGTTACAACCTAGCAACGGAGCGAGAGCAAGATCCCAGGCTCCCTGACACCCTGCTTTGCGATCTACTATACCCTGCAGCCTCCCGTCTCTTATGCCCCAAGTACCACCAGTAGAGGCAGGCAATGCGTACTGGTGCTGTTCTTCATGAAGATGTGTATTTTCCTTCATGACCCAAGACGCGGTTAGGGGTTGAGACCAGAGTTTCTGCAACCATATTACCCCGGTCAGAGCCATGCACCCTGAAATATCCTATTGCTGTTTATTTAAAAAAATTGCTGGCCGTGGCCTGTTCAGTTGACTTGGTGAGTGACTGATAGGTTGTATCTCAGAGGTTGAAAACCACTGACGTTCTGAATCAGGAAGGAGAGGAAGGAAAAATGGGACCAAACAGAGAAGGGGGGCAGTAAAGAAGTGATTGGGGGCGCAAAGTTACGGAAATGAGAAAACTTCCTGGTGCTCAACCAATCCTGTCAAGTGTCACCTAGCCATGGCATCTGGTGCCTAAGGGTTCTAGATCTCCGTCCTTATCGATTGAGCAGAGTGATTCATCAGTAAGAACCATATTGAAGCTTACCGGACTTGGGAATGAATATACATGGCAAAAGCCACAGATTTTACAGATAAGTCTTAGGACAGTATTAGCAGGTATTTCATTTATCCTGACACATTTCATCCCATTAATCTCAGTGCAGCTGGAAGTTCTATTTCGGTCCGGAGTTACGACCGAACGCGTTCAGGAGGAAGCCAAATTTATTGCGTTTGAACAGTATAATGCAGTTGAGCCCGTGTGCTAAGTTCTGTTGATTTTATTGACGTATTTATGTTGGACTAGTATAAATATGTGGCAAAGTCTGTGCTGTGGTAGAGAGTTTCATGCTGACTCTGCCGGAACATTCAAAACCGTCTGCCCGCAAGATGCCCGGGTCTAAAGAGTTACGTGCAGAAGAGCGGCTACTAAGGATTTGCGCGAAGTACTTCTGATTTTTCAAAAAAGTCCTCATTTGCGAAGAGGACTAGGCTATTAACGTTCAAAAATAGCAAGGGTGGCACACACCAGATCTACCCTGAAGTTGTGATTTGCACAAAATGAAGCAAGGTTTAGAAATTGTGGGTTCAGCGGGGAGGTGAATGAGATCTAGAAAGTAAATAGAATCATTTCCAAGTAATAGCTGAGGGCGGCATTCAACCGTCGTCACAAATCAATGAGACGAGAATGGATTTTTTTTTTTTTTTTTGCCTTGAATCTCGATGAGTTATTATTCAGATGTGGTATCGGTTCTTTTTTGCTTCCTTCCATTTTTCTTCTCCCAGGAAGTTTCCTAAACGACGTTACCGTGACGCCCTTATTCACCTGATTATTGTACGTGAGGTCACCTCTAAGTCCGATGTAATGGCCCCAGGATGTTTGGCCAACTTTTGCATCTGTCTGTGGCCATACTGCGGTTCCTGGGCAAATTAAAAAGAAAGAAAAAGAAAAAGCTTTCGGATTCCGTGACACTAAATATCCCCGAAGCTCTCTCCGAAGAATAGCCCAAAGTCTATCTGGAGTGGAGGAGGCACACGGAGATTCTTGCAAAAGCCCTTTGGTGCGACCCCAGGAAACGATGACAAAACTAGCGACATCATCGTCCGCAGATTTGTTCCCCATCCCGGGCGTCACCACAGCAACTAGAATACAGTAGTAGGGTCAGTGTCACTCTCTTAATATTTTGAAACGAGGCAAAGGAAACTCATTTCTTGCTACACATCAGTGCTTCAGAATAATGAGTTCAGTATGCTGATCCCTTAGCTGTTTACACAAAGACCTAGTTGGCACAGGTCAGGAAACGGCGCTGTTTGAACTAGATAACTTACTTGCCATCGTTTAAATATACTGAATTGTTTTCTTTCAATGCGTTTTCCCATAGAAATACTGATACTTCAGAAAACGTATGCAGTATTACTAAATGATGAATGCTGCTTATTGTTTGTGGCAAGGAAGGACAGTTGTCCGTGAGACCGTGACCTGAGCCGAAATCAAGAGTCGGACATTTAACTGACCGAGCCACCCAGGCGCCCCTCTGCTCACGATGTTTTTAAAAAAGTATTTATGTAAGTAATTTCTACTCAACGTGGGGCTCGAGCTCACGACCCTGACATCTTCTGACTGAGCCAGCCAGGCACCCCTCTGCTTACAGTTTTTGTCAACTATGATCACTCAACCTAAGATAACTTCTGTCTCTTGAATACAAATAAATAGTACACAGCAATGTTAGACAAGCCTGAGTCCCTCCTCTAAAGTTCCAGTTGCTTGGAGTTCAAATTTATGATTTACTCAAGGGTCTGAACAGATCTGCTATGATTTACATTGATAACATTGGGGTGTCTTAGGCAACAGTGAAATTGTTCGTTTATTACCCCTGCTATGGCCATTAGCCAAGTTCGATCACGAGCTATAGTGATGATAGTGATCACAGGCCACCTGGCTGCATCAAATTGTGCTCCTCCACTGATTTTTAAGTAAGTGGTTTATCCGAAATAAAGTCCTAGGACACTAATGAATCATAATACCTATATGGACTTAAAGTATCCCAATTCTTGATCCATTTTCAATATTGGTATTCAGTAACACCTTAAATAATTTTTTTAAACCTTTCTTTATTTTTGAGAGGCAGAGTGTGAATGGAGGAGAGGCAGAGAGAGAGGGAGCGAGAGAGAATCCCGAGCAAGCTCTGAGCTGTCAGCACCGAGCCCGACGCGGGGCTCCATCTCAAACTGGTGAGATCGTGACCTGAGCCAAAGTCGGACGCTTCACCGACTGAGCCACCCAGGCACCCCTTAAACAACTGTTAAAAACCACTACGATATACTAATATAACAAATATTCTATGCAGAAAGTTCTGAAAATACAGGGGAGTAGGGCAAGTGATCTACAATTAAACCTTGCAGATTCACAAAGCTGCTTTTATGCATGTTCAGTTGTTATCTTTCACTGACATACCAAAGTAGTCATCTTTAAGGATTTTTCTACTTGGAAGATGTCCGTGATTATTTTGGGTCTAGACGTCGACTAAAAGCACTTGATAGCCTAAGAATTTGTGGTTTATATGTACATCTGCCTGCCTTCCTTCCTCCCCTCTCCTTTTGCCTCTTAAAGTTGATCTGGGAATTCCTTCATCCACCATTAGAGGTTTCGTCAAAGAAAACGATCAGCATGCAGGCAGCAGTCCATATCTAGGAAAATGATTACTTGGAATGGGCCGGCACCACATAGAAGTCTCTACAAGAAAGACACCATCGCGATCGTTGTTCTTCCTTGAGTTGTCTGTAGACTAGATTTCTGGGACCCACCCCAGACTCACTGAATGGACTTTTCTGAGGGTAGAGTCTGGGAACCATATTTTTATAGGACTCTCAGGGGAATCGGATGCAAATTGCAGGGCCAATTCCAGTCCACCATCTTCATTTTATAAATGGGGAAACTAAGGCTCACGGAGGTGAAGTGGCTTATTCAAAGTCACCCAGGCAGAACCTAGGGCAAAAGTCAGATCTCCCAACTCTCGCGCAAATGCCTCCGCTTGGTGGGTTGGTGTTTCGATGCTTCAGGTTTAAGATTGTATTTTTTCAGTGAGAATCAGCATTAAAATTTAATGCCACAAATACACTTCGGTTCTGAATCATGTTCCAATAAATGCCCATAGAAAGTGGCTTGTTGGTCAGTCACATGAAGCGATCCCATTTTATTTCAGACCCGTTTGGCTAAGACTTGATGGCTCTTTATTTGTGCTTTGGGTGACAAACTCTATAAAATGCAATAAAATGCTTGATAAATACTTACTGAATTGCAAAAAAGAAGAGCACAGACCTTGGTGTTGAGTTGCAAAAGATTTCCTTTATGACCAGCGTATAACGCTAAACCCTCGGACCCAATGGAATCCGAAGGAGCTTACTTTTCATGTTATCATTTCCTGGGTCTACTGAACCATTATGAAGATACTGCAGGGAGACCAGTGTCCATAAATAGTTTTTCTTTTTTTTCTTTCGCTTTCTTCTACATTTCCAACTTTTGAGTAAAGGTCTATAAACCCTTCAGAAAAGAGTTCGTAAGTATGGAGGCTGAGGACGCTGTGTGAGGGCTTGAAACTCTCTTGACCTATAAGTGTCAACTTCCAGAAAATTTCTGCTAGAAACTTTGAAGATAAAATAGAACATCTAATTAACATTTAGGAGAGGAAGATATATATCCATTTCAAGTAACCTGACCTGGATTTCAGCAGCAGGATCTCTTCTTGACACATTTGTAACTCATTTTAATTGCCAATAGGTACTGTGTGTACACACGCAAGGCAGGATGGGACTCAACCTCTCAGACTTCCAAAGGTGAATTAACTTAAAATTAAACAATAAATTTTTGTGGGGAGACATTTCCTTCGGAATCGTCTCATACTTGGCCGATTGACAAGTGCCAATTATCCAAGAAAGTTGAAAGGACTCAGGCTTCCTCTGTATTACTATAATTATTTTCAAGAGAAATCAGGTGACTTCATGGCCAGGCAGTGTGGATAGTAGAAACCGTATGGGCTTTGGGGTCATCCAGAACTAGGTTTGAATTCCAGCTCAGCCATCTAGCCAAAAGTATGGGCACAGGCCAGTTACTTAAATGCCCTGAGTCTCACTTTCCTCTTTCGTGGAGTCTGGGTAACGATGCCGACCTTGTGAGTGTTGTGAGAAACATAGAAGAGGGCCGCCCGGGTGGCTCAGTCGGTTAGGAGTTCGGCTCTTGATTTGGGCTCAGGTCATGATCTCACAGTTTGTGAGTTCGAGCCCCACGTTGGCACTGTGCTGACAGCACGGGGCCTGCTTGAGATTCTCTCTCTCTCTCTCTCTCTCTCTCTCTCTTTCTCTCTCTCTCTCTCTCTCTCTCTCTCTCTCCCCCCCCCCCCCCTCTCTTTCTCTTTCTCTGTCTCAACTCCCAAAAGAGAACTGACCTTGCTAGTGACTTCAAGTGATGAATCGGAATAAGTTTAGCCTGGTGCCTGTCAGTGCCCTTTTGTGTTCTCTCTCTTTCAGGGCCACTTGCCCTCAGAATATGGCTCACACTGCCTGGAACTGGAGGCTAAATTCAATTCAGAAATCACCGCCGTGAAGTTCGACTGTAGCCATAGACCTAACCAATTGATTGAATTCAAGGTTCATAGTATGAAGCTGATATTTTGATCTCCGCGTATATGATACCTCTGTTTACTTCTCTACTAGGTAGGAGCCCACACTGGATTTGAAAGGGTGAACAGCAGGGCACCTGGCTGGCTTCGTCATTAGAGCACGTGGCTCTTGATCCAGGGTTGTGAGTTCAAGCCCCAAGTTGGGTGTAGAGATTACTTCAAAATAAAATAAATAAATAAATAAATAAATAAATAAAGGAGTGAACAGCTGTCACTCCTAAATCCACAACGATAGACAATTGATAAATTATAGCTATTGTTATCAGAGGAGCATTTGACTGCACCCCCATGATTTCTATAGGAATTTGGTCCCGCAATACCAAAGGTCTGTAACCTAGTGCACTCTTGATGGGATACTACCATATGCTCTAATTCTTCATTAATTAATTGGGAGGAAAAAATGCCCTTGACTATCTTATTTAAGTGAGAAGCATTTGGCTCATAGTTTGTCTAAATTGAAATTCTTTCTACAACTTTAAAGCAAGAAGAAATACTATGTTTGATGCTCCCTCCGGGTCAATTCTGCTTGGTCATACATTGTATGACTCCTTTTAAACTCAGAAAACGTCTGATATATCAAAAGTAACTGGATTTAGAAGTATTATCATGGCAGGACCAACGCTCCTAATATAGCTTCCCCTGGTGTGTGCGTGTGTGTGTGTGTGTGAGAGAGACAGACAGACAGACAGACAGAGACAGAGAGACAAGCGCAGAGCAATGCAGAGACTAGCATAGCAAGCACCTTTGTTCCCGTCACCCAAATTAACGATGTAAAAATGACCTAAAGCAAATCTGAACAATATTATTTTTTTAATGTTTATTAATTTTTGAGAGAGGTGGGGAGGGGCAGAGAGAGGGGGAGGGGCAGAGAGAGAGGGAGACACAGAATCCGCAGCAGGCTCCAGGATCCCAGCTGTCAGCACAGAGCCCGACGCGGGGCTCGAACTCATGAACTGTGAGACCCTGACCTGAGCCGAAGTTGGACACTTAGCCGACTGAGCCACCCAGGTGCCCCTGAACAATATTATTAATATAAAAATCAATATAGGAAGGTTCCGGTGAAGTCCTCTCCCCAAAGGCACCACATTGATGTATATGTTCGTGTCCCTTTTGTATGTCTTTACACACACACACACACACACACACGCTTATCCATGGACAATATATACACTTGTTTTGTGAGAAAACACGTGTCACATTTCATTCTTCTAATTTAACATTTTTTTCAAACTTCCCATGTCGATGCATAGGAATCTATTGATTCAGCGTAACTGCTATATAATAGTCACCATGTGAATATGTCAAATTATATGTATCAGTTCCTTAATTGATGGGCATCTAAGTTGTTTCCAGGTTTTTCATGAATGTGCAGAAGCCACATCCTTGTAATCAACACCTTTGCTTCCCACTCTGTCTTCAGTGTTCTGAGTAGGTGCTGGTTTTTCTTCTGTGGTGCAGACTTCTGGTTCTTTTTCTCCGTGCAGTCTAACGCTGTTCGTAACAAGGTATCTAGTTATTTTATTCATTGTTTACTTTTTTTTTTAAAGGAAGCTGTACGCCCACAGTAGGGCTTAAACTTGTGACCCTGAGATCAAGAGTCCTGTGCTCTCCTCGGCCGAGCCGCTGGAGCCCCGATGGTTTCCTTTTGAAAACTGGCTACCTCGCCCATTAGGAATATAACGTATTCTCAAGAAAACCTTGTTGAATAAGTGAACGAAATGAAAATAACGAATAAGCGACTTCCTTTAAGGTGAATTCTCTGCCAGAAATCTCTTCCGTCCTTCACACAAATAGGCTTCTGGCACGTCTGTTCCATGGCTTAGCTAAAAATACCCAGACCTGTCTGGTTCCCCATGGTAAATGTGGCTTAGGTTTGAGCTCAGATTTCTGCTAGATGTGACATAATATACCAAGAACCCAGACCCCATATCGGCATGTCATTTCCCTGAATCTTAGAGTCACTGGTAATAGAAGGGACTGTCATTCTCTGTGCATGTAAAGTTTTCCTTAGGAGTCTTAACACAGGCCTTAAGACAAGCAAAAGCTAGCAGCCTTTCAGTGTCTGTTCTCCATCGCCGGCTGAGTCAAAGAAGCCAAATTTTCATTCCAGCACATCGTGTGCCACAGTAAAGGCTATCGTTACCAAACTTCTTTGTAGCTAAGCATGACTCTGTAACTGAGTTCTGGTCAATGAGAACGGAAGTGTCATTTGGGAGTTCTGGGACGTCTCCTTTTAAGGGGCAGGGGGATCAGGGCCCCTGGGTGGTTCACCCGGTCAAGCATCTGACTCTTGATTTCGGCCGAGGTCTTGATCCCAGGGTCGTGGGATCAAGCCCTGTGTCGGCTCCTGGCAAAGCACGGAGCCTGTTTGGGATTCTCTCTCTCTCTCTCTCTCTCTCCCCCCCTTTCCCCTTTCCTCATGCTCTCTCTCTAGTCTTTGTGGTCCAAGATGACTGCAGGAACGGAATCAAAGTAGGGCAGAGAAGGTGATCCACTCTTCCTTTTTTTTTTTTTTTTGTCTTAGAGAGAGAAACAGATTCCCAGAAGGTGCTTAGGTTCCTAAGGACCAAGTAGAATCATCATAACAGCCCTCAATTGTTTACCTGTGGGCTTTTCTTTTAATGTGAGAATTAAAGTTCTATAGTCAGGTGACACTAATCCAAACAGATACATTTAGCTAATATCAATATCATGCTAACAGTCTTGCCATTTAAGAGGAAATGTCTAGACACCCTGGTACAGCGGCCAGTTAATAGGCTGTGTAAACCGGAGCAATTTACTCTCAGGACTTAATTTTTTTTTCTCCTACAAAACAACAGGATAAGCTGAAGACCAAGACCTTTGTCTGCTAGAGAATTCCGTGACCATATCTAAATACAGTCACTCAGGATTGTTGAGCTGCCATTAGTCAGAAAGGAAGCCTGTCTTTACAGTTTGGCAAAAGCTCATTAATTGGATTTTTTGGGATCATTTGAATGTGGGCTAGGCTGAAGCTTATCTTTGTACTGTCTAAAAAAACAATCCCTAAACAAATCTGCAGGGTAATTGTTGGCTTACTTTAGAAAACAACTGCTTTCTAATTGAAAGTTGGCAGCTTCCTATTTGCAGAAACAGTTAATGTACTAATTTTAAATGATTTTTAAAAACCCATTTACTAAAATAGTCTGACTATGGGGTGCCTGGCTGGCTCAGTCAGTGGAGCATGGGACTCTTGATCTCAAGGTTGTGAGTTCGAGCCCCGCGTCGGGTGTAGAGATTGCTTAAAAACAAAATCTTTAGAAAAATAGCCTGACAAGAAATTATTAATGTTATTCACATCAGAGTGAGATGGTCCAACACTCAACCTCAGTTTTTCTGATTTCATGAAGACTGGCAGCAGAGATAAAGCTGCTTTTCAAAAATTGCAGGATAGCTTCCTGGGGCTGGAAGAGCAAAATGGGGAATGCGCCTTTGGATTTGGAGTAGGTGGTCTTTCTCTTTGTTCTGGAAGGAATTAAGTGGAAGCACTATTGACATGCAGAAGTAAGCCAAGTGCTTATTCTTTGTGCTTAGATATTGGAAGTAATCTAAGTGTAAATAATTCAGAGTGGAATGCTAACTTATTCTAATAATGCAGACGTTTACTTGGTGGTGGAGGATGGAGGGGTGGCAGTGGAAACCCTCAAGGAGGTCTGGGGATTTTCCACTTCCTCTGGCATGCCCTGGGACAAAACCTGGGAACTGGGCGGGGGCAGGGGGCGGGGAGGAGGGTTGGGGGGAGGTGATGGGAAAAGAGGCAGTTGAGCTGCAAGAGAACCTCCATATTGGGGTATGTCCTATGGGTTTGGGAAACAACAATGTCTGATACTGAGCTAAATGTTCCTTTTCTGCATTATAATATTCGTTTTTATTTTATTTTTTATGTTTATTTATTTTGTTTATTTTGAGAGAGCGAGAACAGGGGAGGGGCAGAGAGAGAGAGAGAGAGAGAGAGAATCCCAAACAGGCACCGCACTGTCAGCAAGGAGCCCAGCGCATTGCTAGAACCCACGAAAGTTGAGACCGTGACCTGACCTGAAGCCAAGAGTCAGACGCTTAACCGACTGAGCCACCCAGGCGCCCCTGCATTGTAACATTCTTATAAAATTCTTGTTTCAAGCACGATGTGTTAACCATCACAACCTGGGGTTTGGATTTGTGCACCTTGGGGAGAGGAGGAAGGGGCTCTGTTTCTGTATTCAGACAGAAGTTTGTTTTTACATACATACATACATACATACGTACATTTATTTATTTACTTACTCACTTATTTACTTACTTAAATAATCTCTACCATCCAACGTGGGGCTCAAACTCAAGACCCCGAGGTTGAGAGTCACGTGCTTTTCTTAAAAAAATTTTTTTTTTTTAATGTTCATTGTATTTTTGAGAGAGACAGAGACAGTGCGAGCAGGGGAGGGACAGAGAGAGAGGGACACGCAGAACCCCAAGCAGGCTGCAGGCTCTGTGCTGTCAGCACAGAGCCCGACGCGGGGCTCAAACCCACGAACCGTTGAGATCATGACCTGAGCCGAGGTCGGACGCTTAACCGACTGAGCCACCCAGGCGCCCCAAGAGTCACATGCTCTTCTGACTGAGCCAGTCAGGCACCCCTCAAACAGAAGTGTGTGAAAACTGGAGCGATTTCACTTAATGGTAACTAGATGGACCGAAGTCAGCAGTAGTCCAAAGAAACTGGAGGCAGAAATTCGGAGCCGAATGTCACAAGGAACAAACAGGAGAGAGAGACATTCCCCGGGAATCATCCGAAGTGCACAGAAGCACTCTGCATCCTAGTGGTTACCTACCATGACGTCTCGAGTTATTTTATTTAGAAGTTCAAGAAAGGTGATTCCCAGAAGGCTAAAAGGTGGGGCACTAGGGTCCCCCAACCATGCAACTCCTATTTCTCCAGTCTAGTCCCTCGGGGAGACACTTGATACTCACGAGCTCATTTATTGTTGTTCATAGCACCTGAAAGGCAGCATGTTCTTTTTACCAGAAAAGGGAAACGCTTAGAAATGTTGTAATTGGAAATTTGATTTTACCTTTTTTTTTTTTTTTTTTTTTTTTTACTAGTTCATAGTATACTTCCTTGCAGTCAATCCGAATTGTGACATTTTGGTACTCAGATCGCAGCTTTCATGAATGACTGATCAATGGGATTCATTTCCAGGAAGAACGTAGGAATTTTTCCGCAATTCCAGTTTCTTAGAAAAATACCAATTGAGGGGCGCCTGGGTGGCTCAGTCGGTTAAGCGTCCGACTTCAGCTCAGGTCACGATCTCGCGGTCCGTGAGTTCGAGCCCCGCGTCGGGCTCTGGGCTGACGGCTCGGAGCCTGGAGCCTGCTTCCGATTCTGTGTCTCCCTCTCTCTCTGCCCCTCCCCCGTTCATGCTCTGTCTCTCTCTGTCTCAAAAATAAATAAACGTTAAAAAAAAAAATTAAAAAAAAAAAAAGAAAAATACCAATTGTGCCCAAAGTATGAAACGGAAGAGTCTTCACAGCTTATAGTTAAACTAGACTCACTTTTTTTATAATTGTATACAGTTGGCCATTGAACAACCTAGATCTGAACTGCGCAGGTCCACTTATAAGTGGAAGTTTTTAATAAAGTTTATTAATTTATTTTTGAGGGGGGAGCGGCCGAAAGAGAAGGAGAGAGAGAACCCCAAGCAGGCTCCACAGTGCCAGTGCACAGCCTGATGGGGGGCTTGAACTCACGAACCATGAAGCCATGACCTGAGCCAAAGTCAGACGCTTAACCAACTGAGCCACCCAGGTGCCTCAGGACTTTTTTGATAAATATAGTACAGGACTGTCAATGCATTGTTTTTTCCTTATGATTTTCTTCGTAATACTTTATTTTCTCTAGCTGACTATAGTGGAAGAATGCAGTGGGTAATACATCTGACATGCAAAATATGTCTTACTTGTTTCTGTGATCAGTAAGGCTTCTGCTCAACAGCAGGCTGTTGGTGGTTACGTTTGAGGGGAGTCAAAAGTTATACGTGGAGTTTGAACAACAGTTGGGGGTGTTGATACCCCGGCACCCCAGCCCCCATGTTGTTCAAGGCTCGGCTGTGTTTTGTTTTGAATCATGATGCAAAATAGCGAAGAGAGTGTTGTGTTTTAACATTCTGGCATTAAGTGGCTAAAAGTTAGTGGTATTTACTAATGAGCTTCATGATTCAAGTTTTATTGCTATGTTCTAGAATGAGTAGAGCGTTGCTATTGCGGGACACTGTATGCAGATTTATTAATGAAAAAATGCAAGAAAAATAAAAAGCTACCAAAAATACAATAAAAGGCTACATTAGTAATGGATAATAAAGTCAGAGAAGCTCTTCGTGGTGAGCAGCATTACAGTTGCTGAGTCTGCTGCTTTTCTTAATTTTTTTTTTTTTTTTTTACTGTTTTACTACTGTTTTACTATGGAGGGTTGAACACATTTCCCTTTCTCTCTTCTTTAACCAGCTAGATGGTTAAAGATTATTATGCGGAAATGGACTCCAGTGCAAGTGGAAATGCCTGGCAGTAAATGTTGATTGGCTTGTCCTAAAATTAGGGGAACTATTTCTGGCCATTCCAAAAGCCGAGCTGGTTGATTACACACGGGAGTAGAATGTGAGCTTAAATGAGCTCCTTGAGGGACCTTTCTGTCACTTTGTCATGGGCACACTGGCATGGGATTGAGCTAGTGACCAGGTATGATTTGAGAAAGGGGTGCTGTAGTATCCTTACCACTCTCCTGCCCTTGGTACCTTCTAGCTCCCCCTTAAATGTTTCCTTGGGAAGCCCCTGGAGTTGTGCATCCGGCGTAGGGCAACCCTGCAGGCTGCCCGGTCCATGGGGACCCCAGTGCCGTGACGGGTGGTCAGGCCTCGTGGAGACACGATGAGTCATAATGCGGCCAGCTCCTAAGCCCCAGGTGCAGGCATACACAGAGCTGGTAGGGGCGCAGGTCCTGGCTGAAATCAAACCCAAATCTTGTTCTTAGGCAGGAAGGGAAGCAGTTTCAAATGATTTGGCAGATGAAAGCATGGTTCCTAAGGAAAGTCTCAGCAGGTTCAGCAGACTGGAGCCTGCCAGGCTGCACGTAAGGCGGGAATGGAGCAGTCTACGGGGTTGGACTTCGGGATTAGGGTCTATATTTCACCACGACTAGTCTCTAAGGAGTCTTGTGGCCGCTTCCTGTGCTTACAGCAGTCAGCCTCCCCGGATTGAAAGGGTCAAAGCCTCTTTGGACTGACTGTCCCTAATCTCCAGGGAAGGAGGCTGGGTCTCCATCCTCTGGGAGGCCCCAGTGCTGATTGCCTGTGACGATACCACACTCTCTGCCTGCATTATGGGCTGGCCTTGGTCTAGGGGAGCGTCTGTCAGGGTCATCGCCATCCTTTCCTTTACAAACTTCTCAGCCCAGAATTCCTCTCTCTCAGGCCTTGACAGCTAGACTCTTGGCAGTATGGGTTTTTCTTCTCTGGCGGTATGTTGTTTTAAGATGCTGTGTTACTTGAGCTTAGCAACACCTTAGCTGCATAAGGAATGCATTTCCACTGGGGACCGTTCAGTCTTGGAGAAAGACAGAAAATACAGTCCCCCAAATATTTCAGTAACAGTTCAAGGCAGTATGCAAGCAGGTGCCAGATTAATTTGACAGCCAGTGAGTATTGTGTGGTCGGCAGTTGTCCCAAAGGTTTCGCGTAGGAGGGGGAGATCTTCAGGGTTTAAAAACTAAATGGGTCCGTGGGGTGCCTGGGTGGCTTAGTCGGTTGGGCGTCTGACTCTTGATTTCGGCTCAGGTCATGATCCCAGGGCCGTGGGATCGAGCCCCTCACTGGGCTCTGCGTGAGCGTGGAGGCCTGCCTTTTAGCCTGCCTGCCGTTCCCTGCCGCGTGACCCTGTACGGGACGTGCTTCTTCCGTGGGAGGGTACTGGCTGCTGCCACTCTGCTCTGGGAACTATAGTCCCAGGTTTATTTTTCAAGTTTATTTTGAGAGAGAGAGAGACAGAGAGAGAGAAAGAGAGAGCTAGCAGGGGAGGGGTAGAAGGAGAGGGAGAAGGAGAGGGAGAGGCAGAATCCTTAAGATTCTCTCTCTCTCCTTCTGCCCCTCTTCTGCTTGTACTCTCTCTCTCTCTCTCCCTCTCTAAAAAAAAAGTGAGCACTGCAACCAAAACACTGTCGCCCAGTGACTACACAGTAAAATGTAAAATCTACCCACCTCCCACAAACCCCCCCCCTTTTGCACTCCCTGCAAATATTCTTTCAGATCCTTTGTTGAGCAAAAGATTCTTTATTGAGCATGTATAGGCCACCTAGGCCACATTTTTATTTTTTACACTTGTTTTCTGCAGTTCAGCTTGGATAGAGCCATTCTTCCGTGTCAGTACCTACAGACACTCCCCTCTTACATCTATATCTATTTATTTATATATATTTAGCAATATTCTATAATCCATACATCCATACAGAATCATGAACGTAAAGATGGAAAGAGGTCATTCGAAAGGAAAAGCTATTATAAGGAACACATGCTCAGATGCAGCCCCTTATCTTATCCTTGTAATAAATTGTTGTTTGGTCTAACCCTGGTTTTAGCCTCCTTAGAACTAAGGAGAACCCATCTTTAAACTCACCTGAATCTTTAATCTTTGTTTTATGTCAAGAGCTATTTTCAGACCATAATCACAGCTCTGGAGCTTTAAAGCATCGAAGCAATTCGGTATCAAAAGGATTTGACTTTGTTCTTTCTAGGGAGACAGACAAAAATGCCTGCTCGAAATAATCAAATGGCAGGAGACTTGGCTCTTTCTAATCCCTGCTTTCTCGCTGGATAAGGGAGGATGGAGAAGGAATTGTTCAAGGAGAAGGGAAATAGAACGTCTCTCTGAAGTCTTCCGTCCGCACCCGCGGCCTGTTCCGGGGACCCCGTCTCCTCTCGGGCCGTGGCACCCACCCGGTCCCTTAGGCGGGGAAGACCGCAGAAGCCCCAGCCAGATGTTTTACGGTAACTCAGCTTTTCTGTCGATGCTGATCTGATCCCTGAATTCCACCAACTGGCCTCTTCTTTCGCTCCCTGCGATTAAGGTGCCACCGGGGGGCATTTTTGTGAGTGCAAAGGGGTGCTATTCGTATCTAACCTGGGAGAGCAAGTATCCGCCCGGGGTGCCCCGTGCAGACCGGCCGCCCGATCGCTCCGCTTACTATCGCGTAGCGCCCGGCCCCAGCGAATGAGGACAATCATACTGGGCTTCGGTCGGGGACTCGCCGGGCACCGTACTGAGCACTTGCCTTACGGCGTCTTGTTTAATCCCCGCAGCCGGCTCCCCTACGGGATGTTGCTACTGTCCTTCATGTCTCGCAGATTAGGAACCCCAGGTCTCCGGGCTAGGTTCCCACACGCGGAGACAAGTGGCGGGGGCTTGGAGAAGGTAGATGGGGTATCAGCTTGAGAGCAAGGAGGGGCGGGCTGCAAGGAAGGAGCCAGCGATGCTAGGGGTGAATCCTGCAGGCGGTGTGGCAACACCCTCAGCGGGCATGTTTTGGCCCGGAGGAAGCCGAGGGGGCTCCTTAAGGAGGTCAGGGGAGCGGGGGGCTAAGACGGCGTTTTGGTCGCAGCGCTCGGTGATTCTTTCGTAGATGGCGGCACATCAGCTTGGAGAGGAGAGCCACCCGTCACCTCCCACCCCCTTCGGGTACCCAGGGACCTCATGTGAAACATGAGACAGATAACCCGGCTGCGTCAGCCTTCCCCAGCGCCAGCCTCCTGCGCCCACAGAACTCTACGTCAGGAGCCAGCCGGGCCCGGTGGTTTGTGTCTGTTTATGTGCCTGGAATCTCAGGAGCCCGTAGTCTCCGTATTCCTCACTTCGGCGTCATCTTTTCTTACCTCCGGCTATTCCCCCGCGTAGGCCTCGTTTCCTCAAGCAGATGGGAAGCCACTCAAAGGCGGGGACCAAACCGCTTGGCTTCTCTCTAGCTGATCGTCACAGTGCTAAGCACAGGGAGAGATCCCATAAGAATTTCTTTTGTCGTCAGTTCTCTAATGCTACCATAACAGACGACTGCAGACCAGGTCGCTTGAAACAACACAGAGTTCACGTCTTGCCGAAGGTGGGAAGTCTGAGATGGGTCTCACTGGGCTACAATCAAGATGGCGGCTGGGCTGTGTGCCTTCTGATGGCTGGAGGGGAGAAGCCATCTCCACACTCCCTGGCTCACAGGGCCTTCCTGTCTTTTCAAAGCCAGCAGCATGACCTCTCTTCTGCCTCTCTCTTCCACTTTCAGGACTCTTATGATGATGTTGGGCCCATCCAGAGAATCCAGGATAACCTCCCCCGTCAAGGTCAGTTGATTGATCAACCTTCATTTCCCCTTCCTGTGTAACAGAACATACTCATGGTTTCGGGGGGTTGGAACGTGGACATCTTCAGAGGGCCATGATTCTGCCTACAGTGCCCCTCCCGAGGTGGGGGGGAGGAAGCATGGCTCTTCCTGCATCCCGTTCCCATTGCTGATGTAACACGTTTACAACAAACTTAGTGGGTTACAGAGCACAGTTACTGTCTGACGGTTCTGTAGGTCAGAAGTCTGAAATGGATTCCTCTGGGCTAAAATGAAGGTGTTGGTCAGTAGGGCTGCATTCCTTTGGAGGTGCTGGCCCAGAATCCATTTCCTTGCCTCTTCCAGCTTCTAGGGGCCACCTTGCGTTCCTTGGCTCACGGCCCCTTCCTGCATCTGCAAAGCCAGCAATGTGTGGTCGAATCGTTCTTACCCTGGACCAGCATGCTTCCGGCAGTAAGTCTTCTTCCCTGGCTCTCCCTCTCCTGCCTCCTTGTACTTAATAGGACCTTTGTGTTCACATTGGACCCGCCCGGATAATCCAGAACAGTCTCCCCATCTCAGGATCAGGTGATCAGCAACCTTAATTCCCTTTGCCATGTAAACATATTCACAGGATCTGGGAATTAGGACACGGACCTATATTCTGCTCCTCAGCCTTTAAAAAATTTCCCCCAAGGGGCACCGTGTGGCTCAGTCGGTTAAGCGTCTGCCTCTTGATTTCAGCTCAGGTCATGATCTCACGGTTTGTGGGATTGAGCCCTGTGTCGGGCTCTGTGCTGACAGCACGGAGCCTGCCTGGGATTCTCTCTCTAGCTCTCTCTCTGCCCCTCCCCTGCTCACACTCTCTCAGTCTCAAAATAAATAAACTTAAAAAAATTCCCCTCAAATGTTCAAATATGCACAAAACTATACAGAGAGGAAGTACAATAAATCCCCATTTACTCATCCCTTTGGATTTAGTTCATTTTTTTAAAGTAGGCTCTAGGCCCAACATGGGGCTTGAACTCACAACCCTAAGATCAAGAGTCACATGCCCTACCGACTGAACCAGCCAGGCACTCCTTGGACTTAGTTCATTTTTGAGACTTACTCTACGAGTGGTTGAAATGTTATTTCATACATGAATACTAGTCAACTTTATTTCTAAATTGTTTCCACTTTTTATTATATAAACGTAGATTGAAACTATAAAGTGTTATTTAAACATTTTTGTAGACTTTAATATTTGTAATGGCTATAAATGATATCAAATGGTACTCTTTGAGAAGTACTTAAGGCAGAATATTGTATTTAAAAATCATGAAAAGTAAGGGGGTGCCTGGGTGGCTCTGTCGGTTGAGTGTCCAACTTTGGCTCAGGTCATGATCTCGTGATCTGTGAGTTCAAGCCCCACGTCGGGCTCCGTCCTGACAGCTCAGAGCCTGGAGCCCGGAGCCCGCTTCCGATTCTGTGTCTCCCTCTCTCTCTGCCCCTCCCCTGCTCATGCTCTGTCTCTCTCAAAAATAAATAAACATTAAAGGAAATAAAAATAAAAATCATGAAAAGTAAGAAGGACACAAAAAAACCCTAATATTCTGACATCCCTGTGTGCAGAAGAATACCTCTGAAAACAAATGTATAGGAAATGTTTTTCAGAGCTTACAAGTTTTACGTCTATGATCTGTTAGAAACTTATTTTCAAACGCCATGTTTGGATCACAGTTTATCTTTTAAGATAATCTACATTATATTTTTCCAGCCTTATTGAGATATAACTGACGTATAACATTGTGTACGTTTGAGATGTACCAAGTGATGGTTTGATGCACGTATATATCGTGAAGTTGACAGTCTACATTATTAAGCCCAAGGACACATAAAGTAGAAAATGCCCTAATTGTATGCATTTTCATTCAGATTTATAAGACTTACGATGTAGAAAGCTTTTAAAAGATTTCTTGATAGCTCCATTCTGAGATGTCCAGACGCGGTTTTTCATGTGTGCTATTATCTTGCTTTTATTTATTCCCAGAGCCTCGTTGGGCTTAACAATATCTACAATTCCAGCCAAGGGAGGTACTCTGACCAGCGTTCACGCTGTTGCTGTCAGCGTTTGTGACAGGAGATCTGGCTTTGCGTGTTCTGTGTGTTCATGTGTTTGTATTAGGCAGGATGATGCTGACTTTGGCAATAGCGTGCCACCCGGAATTGGTGATGTCTATACCTAATAAGGGCTTATTTCACACTCGCATAAAATCTGATGTGGATGATTCTGTTCAGGAAGCTGTCTTGGGCAGCCCTACTGCCAGCCATGAACTTGAGGACTGGGCTTCTCTCATCATCTTGGATTGCTTCACTCCCCCGCCCCCCCCCCCCCCCCCCCCCCGCCATGCAGCTAGGGGAGAGAGGGAGGGTGTGGGAAATTGCGTGGGGCGGAGTAGGGGCCAGGCCTGGGGGTGGCGTATATCACTTCCACCCGACCCCACGGGCTAGAACTGGGTCGTGTGGTCCCACCTAGGTGGAAGGGTGGACTAGAAGCGTTGTCTGCCAGAGTTTGTGAAGAGAGCGTCCCGATCTTAGATCTGGAAGACACTTTTGGGTTCAGCATCTTATCTTACAGAAGTGGAAACTGAGGCACAGTTGTGGAGGGAGCCTTGCACAAGACTATAGAGAAAGCGCCAGGCCAATGTTAGAACATCTAGTGTGTGTATAGCATCTGGGGTTCGTTCAGACCCGTCCTAGCATCATCTGGACCAATCTTCTACCTGGTGGTAAACGGAACCTCCTCAACAGCCCTCCCGCCGTCCCTCCAATGAAAAGTTGATTTTGTTCAGTTAAGGAATGAAGAGGGGCACAAGTTTACAAATGCCAAGATAAATGTATATATAATTTCTTAATATTTTAATACAATCTTTTATCTTTCCAGTCATGGACTAGTGTGGCATTATTTTATTTTATGGTGCTGGACACTTTTTTTTTTTTTTTTTGCCCATTAGTGAGTTTTTTCCACATTAAGTAGCATTTCTGAAAACGACGCATGAGCTATGAAACCAGAATACTTAATATTCATACTTATTATGCCTTAATATCTTACCTAAGAGTTCAGGGAGGAAATGGCATTCGTGTCCTGTATATGCCAGTATTTCTAAACCTTTCCATTAGTATTCGCATTAGAGATAAGTGAATGAAAATAAAAATTATCTGGAAACTGAAATGTTTCTTCATTAAATTTGAGGTTTTGACGTTTTCATTTTCCAGAATATGTTACGACTTCAGCTCTCGTCATCCGGTTATTACCACGTGACCAGTACGGAAAGCATAAATTCCAGATGCGGAAAGATTGGGTTTGGGGGTTTGGGGCGAGGTAGCAAATGGAGGACAAAGAAGAATAAATAGACGTTCTCTGAGATTATTCCTTCGTCCCGCTGAGGGAGCATCAGAGCTCTGTCTGTGGTGACAGGACCTGGGTCCCCTCAGCTCCGAGCCGGCCTCTGCATGTTTAAGGTGAAGAATTCTCGCAGAGCCTCGTTTTCCTAGCTTTGGTCGACGCCCTTTCTGGGACCGCGTGCCTCCGTGGTAGGCTAGCGCGTGTCTTAGCCACATCCACAGAAACGTAGTGGGTGCGCATCTCATACCTACCGTATCTAGGGCCTCACGGCTACCCCACGCGACTCCACATTTACACGTGTGACAGCAGTAGCAACCGCAACGACACAGCCCTGATCCCTAGCGATTATTATTGCTGTTTTTCATCTTTCATTGGATGTTAAACTCTCAGGATATGAAAGGATTCAAGGGTGCCGGGCAAAGGTCACGGTCAGGAATGCGTTCGAAATCCCGGCGACACCCCCTCTCTTCACAGTTGACGCACTTACCGCAACATCGATGGTAACATCAACCTCTTTGAAACCCTCTGGCAATGCCTTCAGGGGTGAAATCCCGCATCAGTATCCAGCGAGGCAGCTCTCCTAGTTTGCTATCCGTGAGCGTCTCCTTCGCTGGTACGGGTGACGCCATCTCGGAGTCCTGGGTGTCGGCTCTCAATACCTAACAGCTGTTGAGTTGTCACGTGCCAGTCACCTATTGACTGCGTCGGTCACTGTTCCAAGCGATATACATTAGCTCATTTAATTCTCAAGACAAGAGTCTACATCTCTCTTCGTTACTTTTTCAGAACAAAGGAAACCTTCCCGGAAGCCTCTGACAGATTCCCCCTAACGTCTCGTTTGCCCACGCCAAACCCGGTTGACTGAGAGGAATGCTTAGCTTAGGAAGTCCAGTCAGAACTCATCACCCGTGTATGGGGAAGGAAATTACAATCCAGAGGGGGCCGAACGAAACAAAGCCCGGCTTGTGCTGGCGGGGAGGCCGGGAAAGGTGAGGCTGTTGGGTAGGAAGCCAGCGGTGTCTCCCACAGTAGCCAGGGAGAAAGGAGCAGATATCAAGAAAATCTAATTTGAAGACATTTTTCAAACACCGACTATTGAAGTGGAGATAAAATTCCATTAGTATTTGTACCACGAATGGACATCAACCAAAATAGCCGCAAATTTTCTGGGCATCGCTACTTAATGTCTTCTTAATGGTTTGCAGTGTAACTCTGGGCAAGTTCACTTAAGCATTTGGCATTTCTTCTCTGAATATGACAACCCAGTAATGAGGCTTTTGGATTCAAGAAACTACAACTGTCATTCTGTGCTCTGTCTTCATCCCAGATGTTGACAGCTTGATCAGTTTTACTTCCCCCGTCGCCAGGATGCAACAAGGCCAGGGGGCCACCACCAGTTTGCGCAAGTGCGGGGGTACCTGTGAGATTCGGCAGTCTCGTAGGCATCTCTTTCTCAGACAGATACGGACAGGTTTTCCCACAGGTAATGGTTCCTGTAGTTGAAATCACACTCTACACAAGTGTTCTCCGATTTTTCACCCAGCACCAGGCTCAGCTTGTAACTGTGCTAAGATTTCCATCAATCTCTCTGGATTTGATCTGTGACGTGTGGGTCTTGTCCTGGGGCCAGTGCTGCATGTTTATCGACTTCCCTTGCCCTCCAGTATTGCCAGGTCCCTCCCTCCTAAATGAGTGCGTCTCCATTGCTCCCAGGTGATCAGTGAAGCCCTGGAATGTGGCTTTGTCCTTGGGACTGACAAGTGACAAGGACCGCTTATGTCCCCAGTAGTGCAATCCTTTCTATTTTATTCCTTGTGGACACCTTCCCAACTGTTTTTCCAGGAACAGATGAAACTAACTTGATTATTTTCTCATCAGATATTGCTTGTTGTAATAATTTTTTAAAAATGTTTATTTATTTTTGAGAGACCGAGAGACAGAGTGTGAACATGGGAGGGGCCGAGAGAGAGGGAGACACAGAATCCCAAGCAGGCTCCAAGCTCTGAGCTGTCAGCACAGAGCCCGACGCGGGGCTCGAACGCACAAACTGCGAGATCGTGACCCGAGCCGAAGTTGGATGCTTAACCGACTAAGCCCCCAGGTGCCCCCAAATATTGCTTTTGACTCAAATAAACATTAAAAATAAATAAATAAAACAAAATAAATAAAAAGTGAATGATCATCACACACACACACACACACACACACAAACCTAGGTATATTCTTTGTTTTTGAGAGAGACAGACAGAGCATGAGCGGGGGAGGTACAGAGAGAGAGGAGACACAGAATCCGAACGAGGCTCCAGGCTCCGAGCCGTCAGCACAGAGCCTGACGCGGGGCTTGAACCCACAAGCCGCGAGATCATGACCTGAGCCAAAGTTGGACACTTAACCCACTGAGCTGCCCAGGCGCCCCAGATCATCCACTTCTTAAAACAGATTTATCTTTTAATGACATCTGAACTTTTTCTAAACATTTACCCTGAAAGGATGAAGATCAGTGCATATTGAATATGCTTTTCAATAAAGAATGCTGTAGGTATTTTCAACTGACTACTATATTTAAGAGAGTGCAAAAGACTGCAATTTGCTCATTGTGGAAGGTCCTTCTTTTAAGTTTATTTATTTTGGGAGAGACAGTGTGTGAGTGGGGGAGGGCCAGAGAGAGAGAGAGAGAGAGAGAGAGAATCCCAAACAGGCTCTGCGCGGTCAGCGCCCAGAGCCCGACGTGGGGGCTCGAACTCAGGAAACCGTGAGATCATGAAGGGAGCAGAAATCGAGAGGTGGACGCTTAACCCACTGAGCCACCCCGGCGCCCCAGAAGGTCTCGTTTAAATCCAGTCCCGTCCCTCGCGCCCTCTCTTTGTCAAAATAAGGAAACAGGAACAAATGTTTGAAAAACTCCAGCCCCGTCGCATAAAGCGGCCCCTCGTCGTTGCCAGAAGTGGGACTTCCCTCCCCGGCTCTGTGGATTACTCCTAAGGCACTCAAGTGTCTGTAGGCCAAGTTTGGTGCGAAAGCAGGGCTGGGCAAGCGGTGCTAGCTGACCTCCACGTTGCGCGTGCGTGCTGTTGGGGGCCGCCTCTCTGCCCAGCTGCAGCTGCACGGGTGGAACTCACAGGAAATACACACACGCCAACACTTCACAAGCTATTTTATACAAGGAGATTTTTATAAATAGCCACAAGGTCTTCTTATCTATCAGATCCCAACACCCAGCCGGTGCTGTGTTCCCTGGAGAAGGGTGCACTCCCCACGGTAGAGCTGAGAGAGAGGGAGAGAGAGGGAGAGAGAAGAAAGCCTCCTTCGGGTTCACGGCTCTGACTCTTTAACCCGGAGCCGCCAGTGTCTGCCTGTGCCATGACAGGTAACTCCTGATTACTGAACCCCTTATCTTAAAGAAAAAAAAAAAAACAACTTAGGATTGAGTTTCCCTGTGTGGTGCTTTATCTGCATTTCCAGAAATAAAGTGTGCTTCAGGGAGGAAATTAAAAAAAAAAAAAAAAAGATTGTTGGACCAGATTCATTATCAGGGGAAGATGGTAAGACGAATTCTTGAGCGCGGTGGTGCTTTTCAGACTAGATTTTGAGCGAGAATACTAATTTCTCCTTGATAACATCACATATTTAAAACACACTGTTGAGCTGCTCGATGGCCGGGGGGAGGGAGGGGGAGGAGGCGTCCTCATCTAAAGATCACAAATACTTCGGTTGCCAACCTCCCGGTCCTGACCCCCGCGTCCTCCGTGTTCGCTACGGGTGAGCAAGTGCACTGAGAAGTGAGGTGCGAGAGATCGTCCGGGTCCCATCCTCTCCTCTCCATTTCTCAGCCACCTCTGGGCTGGTTAAGCGGCCCATGGCCTCTCCTGCCCACGGTACTTTCTGTAGTGCCTCGGTTCTTACAGCGCTTTCAAAAGCGCCCATCTCCCGTGCTTGGGTCTTCAAAGACTCCACTGGCCGACAGAATGCCCACAAGAGTCAAAAGAAGGAAGGTCGTAGTCTCCAGGGGAAGGGGAGGGATTCCGCGCATCGCGCTTCTGAGTGCACCTCTTGATTGTTTGGTTTTGCCTCTTTATTTATTTTTGTCCCTCAGGGCTTCCGACGAAGATCCGGAGTTCCCTCAACACTCTCCTTCTGGGTCAGGTCCTGACATCTACCCCGAGAGCCCTCCTCCAGGCAAACTGCCGACCTCTTTTGGAGAGGATTCCCCCCCCACCCCCCCCACCCCCGGCCTCCCCGAGGAGAGCCTGAGCCGGGACATCAGCACACCCGGGACATCAGGGCAGAATGCTTGGCCATTCCCAACGCGCTCCACTCCGCAATCCCTACCATTACTGCCAGGTTTCTCTTTATCTCCTTTTAAAGTCATCCATTAGTGGGAATGTGCGTCATGCCTTATCTATCACACAGAAAGAAGTCAACCTCCTTAACTATTCTGGTTTAAGGAGCTTCCTAAGCACTTTGCACAAATTATCAGCTAACCTATCTGATTACATGATCATCATCTGAGCTAATGGCCTTTCAATCGGCTTCTCTCGGAGCTCAGTGGGTCTCTGTGGGACTTGTCTCTCACTCGTGCCAAATACTGACTCCATAGCTTTCTGTGCTGATTTATGCCCCCGTCGTTTTTGGTGATGTCCTTTCTAAATATCATAATTACAGAGATAAGCTGTGGTGTTTAATTTGAGCACAAAAATGTCATAACACCATCAGTTTTCCTAGCATCGCTTCACTATTGGTCTGTTGAACACAGAAGTGTGGAACATCCATGGTTACTGAAATCAACAGAGAGATTTTAAAGGCAAGTTTTATCTCCCGTGAAAAAAGCACTCTTTTATCTTACAATCGTGATTATTTTTGGATATCTAGATTAAAGCCATGCTATTTTATCCCCACTCTGCCCACCGCCAAAAAAGTCTGTTTCTACAACATTCTATAAAGTCATTTTCTTTCTATTTCCCCATTCCACTTGGAGTGACTAAGCTGTGGGTACCCATGAAAATTTTGAGTTCTACAGTCTTACGCTACTGGATGTAAACAATATATTGGAAAATATCAGTAATGAAAATGAACCAGTGAGGTCTTCTCCACAAGCGTAGCAATTTGCATAAGAGGGCTGCACATAAACGGAAAACTCCACTTTCTGCACAGAAATCTTGCTTCTTTTTTGTTAAATTTTTTTTTCTGAGAGAGAGATAGAGTGAAAGAGAGCATGCATGGACGTGTGCCCGTGCATGAGGGAGGGGCAGAGAGAGAGGGGGACAGAGGATCCGAAGTGGGGTCAGAGAGCCCGCTGCGGGCTCGAACTCACAAACCGTCAGATCATGACTTGAGCTGAAGTCAGACGCTCAATCGACTGAGCCACCCAGGCGCCCCTGGAAATATCACTTCCTAATTAAAATCACTCCATCTGGAAACACTGGAGTCATCTTCGACTCATACACTGGTCACTCACCGGTAGGTTCCCTCAACGTCGTCTCTTCCATGCCCACCGCCAGTGCTGGGCCTCCGCACTTCGTGGCTCGATGCCCCAGTGGCCCCTGACCGGTCTCCTTGACTCTGATCCAGTCCATTCATCACCAACTTTGTCAGCTTAAAATGAAAAGCAACTCGTCTCTCAACCATCTCCCTGGTTCCTCAGATGGACACACTGTTTAGCTCTTGCTTCTGATTAGTGATCCATTTCTAGATAATGTGTATACATCACTGCTTCTTGATGTATTGTTGCACATTGCGCCCCTTTACTTTCTGCCCCCCAACCTTCCCCCGGGGTGGTCTTTTCACTTTTTTTTTTTTTTTTAGCTCCTCTCTTGATGACTTTTGTAAGTTTAAGTAATACGTTAACAATTTTATTGCACGTTTGAGCAACTTTCGACGGGGTTTCTGAACTACTCATCCGGTACGACGATGCTTGGTGGGGCTGCTGCACAGCTGTGATGCTGGAGCGTGTCCTCCCTGCCCACTTTGGTGGCTTATACACACCGTCTCCTGGCTACACGCTTTCCCTGGTCCGCTTACTCCCTTGTATATTCTGTTAGCCTTCTGACAGGGACGTGCATTTTGGCACGTTTGCAAATTCCTTTTACCCTTTTCTCAACCTTGAGCAGTACTTTGGCTATGTGTAAGGCTGTAGCTGAAAAACTGAGCCTGCGTTTTGAAGGCGCTGCCCCGTTATCCCCTGGCATCTGGCAGTGCTGGTGAGAAACCCGATGTGAGTGTGCTTATCATTGCTTCGTAGGTAAGCTAACGTTTTCTCTTCAGGGCTGTGCTATCTTCTTATCCTGGCTCTTCTGAAATGTCACGGTGATGGGTCCAGGTGTGGAGCTTTTTTTTTTTTTTTAAGGGTATTTATTTTGAAAGAGAGAGCATGCACGTGCATGCCCGAGCAGGGGAGGGGCAGAGAGAGCGGGAGAGAATCGCAAGCAGGCTCCGCGCTGGCAGCGCAGAGCCCGACGTGGGGCTCGAACTCACGAACCGTGGGATCGTGACCTGAGCTGAAGTCAAGAGTCAGACGCTTAACCGACTGAGCCACCCAGGCACCCCCCCTCCCGATGTGGAGCTTTAACCTTTAACCTGGGCTGGGCACTTACTGGGCTCCCGCACTTGGAACACTGAAGTCCGATAGCCCCAGGGAGTCGGCTTTTGTGTCTTCTACCAGTTCCCTCCTTCCACTTCTGTCTTTCCAGAACACCTGTCTATTGGATGTGAGACAGCCTGTATTGAATTTCTATCTTTTATAGTTTTCCTCCCACTTCGGTTCTTCTGTCAGTTTTGTTCTGCCTAGAAGGCGATTTCCATATTATATTTTAACTAAAATTTACATTTCGGCGGTCGTATTTTTAATTTCCAAGATCTTTTCCTGACCGTACCTATTTCATAACATTTTCTTTGGGTTGCGGAACACTTCCCTGTTTGGCGACTGCCTCCGCCCCCTCACAGACGGAGATGCTGGCTGCTGCTGCCGTCGCCGGGGCTGCTGCTCCTTCTCGTTCTGTTCCTCTTCTTTTTCTTTTTTTCCCTCTTCCTCTTCTGCTCTCTTCCACCTTCCTTGCTTCCTGTCTTCCGGCTCCTCCTGCTCTTCTGTTCTCTGAATCACTTGTCTCCCTTCTTGTCACTTTTCCCCAGCTTTCCTGAGGTATATTGACATGGGACAAATACAAGTTTTAGGCGTACGTGGCGATAATTATACATTTGTGTACATATGGTGAAATGTATATAGCGTATACACTAAAACCTTGGTGTGCGAGCGTAATTCGTTCCGGAAACACGCTTGTCATCCAAAGCGCTTGCGTATCAAAGCGAATTTCAAGAACCATTGGCTCAGTTGTGATCATGTGACTTTGGGCGTCACGTACGACTCGTATTGCAAGACCAAGACGTCGTTCGTTTGTCAAGTTAAAACGTGTTAGAAATGTTGGCTCGTCTTGCGGAACATGCGCAGAACAAGTTAGTCACAATCCAAGCTTGTACTGGATGCATAATATACGTACAGTGAAACGATGGCCACATAAGGTTTGGTTAACACATCGGTTCCCTCATATAATTACCATTGTTTTGGTGAGGACAGCTAAGGTCTACTGTCTTTCAGCTCGAAAGTAGACAATTCGGTATTGTGGGTTACAGTCACCATGCTGTACGTTAGATCCCGGAACTAATTCATCAATAGCTGGAGGCTTGGAGCGTTTGACCAACACGTTCCCATTTCCACCATCCCCACGCCTGACGACCACCGATCTACTTTTTGGTTCCAGGAGTTCAGCCTTTTTAGATGACGCATGTGAGCGCGAACACACGCGTGTTGTGCTCTGAGTTCTTTCACTTAGCGTAATGCCCTCAGAGTCCATCCGTATTGTCGTAAAAGGCGGGACTTCCTGCTTTGTTAGTGTGGCTTTTTTCTTTTTTCTTTTTTTTCAAAATTTTATTTCAATTCTAGTTAAACGTGCAGTGCGAAGTTGGTTTCGGGAGTGAGTTTGTTTGTGTTTCACTGATGCTGACGCTCAGGCCTTGATTGCACAGCGAGCGTAGCCACCCCTGCTGCTGCTTCTTGGGCTTCAGGTTCCGCTCATGCTTGTTCTCACCCTCGTAGAGTTTCCCGGGGTTCTTTTTCTGAGCCTGGTTGATGACGGTGAGAACACGGGCGACGGATTTGTGAACAACTCGGATCTTGGAGAACTTGGAGGCTGGGCTGCCTGTCACTTCGGGGACGCACAGCTGGGACAGCTCCACCCTCAGGACTTCCAGCTCTTGAAGCACCTCCTCCTTCTTGCCGCGAAGGTCTCGAGCCTTAATCTGGACCATGTCGGCACAATCCACCGCCAGGATTTCCCACTTTTGTATGGCAGGATGATACTCCATAACGCGCACACACGCGCGCACACACACACACTCACACACACAGTCACACACACACTCACGCACTCACACACACACACACACACTACATTTTCCTTATTCATCCATCATCCAGTTCTCTCTTCAGGTCTGTTAATATTTGCTTATTGTATTTTGGGGCTCCAATGTTGGGTGCACGTATATTTACAATGGTCGTATCCTCTTGATGAGCTCACCCCTTTATCATGATATACCACCTCCTCTGTCTCTTTTTAAAAAATTTCTTTAATGTTTATTTTTGAGAGAGAGAGGGGGCGGGTGGGGAGGGGCAGAGAGAGAGGGAGACACAGAATCCGAAGCAGGCTCCAGGCTCTGAGCACTTAGCACAAAGCCTGACATGGGGCTTGAACCCAAGAACCTTGAGATCCTGACCTGACCTGAAGTTAGATGCTTAACTGACTGAGCCACACAGGCGCCCCTTTAGACATCTTTTTAAGTTTATTTATTTTGAGAGAGAGCACAAGCAGGGGAGGGGCAGAGAGAAAGGGAGAGAGACAATCTCAAGCAGGCTGCAGGCTCCAGGCTCGAACCCACGAACCATGATAACATGACCTGAGCTGAAGTTGGCTGCTCCACTGACTGGCCGCTCACCCAGGCACCCGTCTCTCGTTACAGGTTTGATTTGAAGTCTATTTCGCCTGATAAAGTGTAGCTACCCCTGGTCTCTTTTGGTTGCTGTTTGCATGGAATATTTTATTTTCTATTCCTTCACTTAGGCTTTACATGTGTCCTTAAATTTGAAGTGAGCCTCTTGTAGGCAGCATATGGTTACATCTTGTTTTTTAATCCTTTCAGCCACTCTATACATTTTGATCGGAGAATGTAATCCATTTACCTTTAAAATAATTATTGATATGGGGCGTCCAGGTGGCTCTGTCTGTTAAGCCTCCGACTCGATTTTGGCTTGGGTCGTGATCTCCCGGGTTCGTGAGATAAAGCCTTATGTCAGGCTCTGTGTGCTGGTAACGCAGGGTCTGCTTGGCACTTTCTCTCTCCTGTCTCTGCCCCTCCCCCACTTGTGCTTTTTCTCTCTCTCTCTCTCTCTCAAAATAAATAAATTTAAAAAGTAATTATTGATAAATAAGGACTTACTAACGCCATCTTGTTATTTTCAGGCTGTTTTGTCATGTTCCTTTTTTCCTTTTTGGATGTCTTCCTTTGCGAATTGATGATTTTCCATAATAGAACGCTTTGATTCCCTTCTCTATCTTTTGTGTATCTAACTATAGTTTTTGTTTTGTGGTTGCCATAAAACTTACATAAAATTTCTTATAAATGGCAGTGTTTTTAAAGTTGGTAACAACTTAGCTGTGATCACATACAAAAACTCTACCCTCTTACTGCTTCCCTGTATTTATGTTTTTGATGTCACAATTTACCTCTTTTTATATTGTATATAATTTAACAAATGATCATAGAAATAGTTATTTTCAATACTTTGGTCCTTAATCCTTTATACTTGAGTTAAGTGATTGACACACCACAATATTACAGTGTTAGAGTATTCTGAGTTCGACTATGTATTTACCTTTGCTGGTGTGTTTTATTTTCTCGTATGTTTTCACGTTGCTAATCATTATTCTTTTGTTTCTCCTTGAAGAACTTCTTTTCCCGTTTCTTGTAAGATGCGTCTAGTGCTTGTGAACTCCCTCAGCTTTTGTTTGTTTGGGAAAGGCTTTATCTTGTCTTTATTTCTGAAAGAAAGACAATTTTGCCTGGTAAAGCATCCTTGGTTAGCAGGGTTTTTTTTTTCCCAGCACTTTGAATATATCATCCCACTCTCTCCTGTCCTGCAAGATTTCTGCTGAGAAATATGCTGGTAGCCTTATGGGTGTGCCCTTATAGGCGAGAATTGTTTTTCTTTTGCTTCTTTTAAAATCCCTTCTTTGTCTCGACTTTAGATAGTTTTATTTTAATGTATCTTGGAGAAGATCATTTTGTGTTGGACTTTTGGAGGGACCTATTAACTTCATGAATGTTGATGTCCAGATCTTTCCCCAGGTTTGGGAAGTTTACAGCCATTCTTTCTTTTTTTTTTTTCCCCCAGAAAAATTTAACAAGTTTATGTATAATTGTTATAAAGTTGAACTGCTGAAACATGTTCACTACAACATTTTGACTTTCATTAACGCTTTATGTCCCTGCATTTATATCGAAAATTCACACACAAGTGAAAATGGAAAAACTGCCAATACCTCATTTCTGTCCCCGATTTTTCCACTTGCCGTCGTATACTTAGGTACCTTTTGACCGCATGGGAAAAAATATAGCTAATGTTCGGAACTACCAATAACAGGAAGAAGAGAAATATTTTTTTTGAAGAACGAGATGTTTTCCATCACAGCGGATGCTTACGCATGTTCTCCACATATGTGGCGTGCTAACTGGATGTCGTTCGGCCTGACTGTTACACGTTTGGCCCGGATAGCACGCACGTTGCCGTCTGCCGACACCCACCTGATCGGCCTCGCTTGCCTCCGCCAGGCGTCGATGGCCACGCTCTGGAAGCTCAGATCTGTTTTGAAGTCCTGAGCGATTTCTCACACTAGACGCTGGACCAGGAGTTTGTGGATCGGAAGTTCAGCCGACTTCTGATAACGTCTAGTGCGGTGGAAGGCCACGGTACCAGGCCTGTAACGATGAGTTTTCCGCACCCCTCCGGTAGAGGGCGCACTCTTGCCAGCAACTTTTGAAGCTAGTTGCTTCCTGGGCGTTTTACCACCAGTGGATTGGTGGGCAGTCTGCTTTGTTGGAGCCATGGCGCAGAGACCTCCTTACTTACCCCCCTTCACCTTGGGCTGGAACTCGGTGGGCCAGACGTGGCGTTAGCGTTAGCGAGTGATGGCACTGTGACAGTGGCTGTAAAACACCAGCCATTATTTCTTTAAAAAAGCTTTCCGCCCCTTTCTCCCGCTCTTCTCTTTCTGGGAACTCCAGTAACATGTAGATTGTTTCTGTTAATGGTATTCTGTAATTTATGTAGGCTTTCTTCACTCGTTTTTGTTTTTGTTTTGTTTGTTTGCTCTTCTGACTAGTTGATGTCAGTGAAATGTCTTCTCAGTTACCTATTCTTTCTTCTGCTTGGTGAAGTCTGTTGTTGAAGCTCTCTATTGAATTTTTCAGTTCATTCATTGTATTCTTTAAGTCTAGAATTTCTGGGTGTTTTCGTTTTGTTTTGTTTTTTTTAATGGTTTCTGCTTTATTGTTGAACCTGTCATTAGTTCATGCTGTTTTCCTGATTTCATTTCGTTTTCTGTGTTTTCTTGTACCTCGCTGAATTTCTTTACGAGGATCATTCTGAATTCATTTTTTAAACATTTTGTTAATGTTTATTTATTTATGACAGATAGAGACGGAGTGCAAGTAGGGGACGGGCAGAGAGAGAGAGAGGGAGACACAGAATCTGAAACAGGCTCCAGGCTCTGAGCTTCAGCACAGAGCACGACGCGGGGCTCCAACTCAGGAATGGCAAGATCATGACCTAGGCCGAAGTCAGACACTTAACCGACGGAGCCACCCGGGTGCCTCGTGAATTCTTTGTCAGATAGCTCACAGATCTCTATTTCAGTAGAGATCAGTGTCAGTAATTGGGGTTTTATTAGTTTCTTTCGGTGGTGTCATGTTTCCTTGATTATTATCCTTGTGGCCTTGTGTTGGTTTCTGTGCATTTAAGGAAGGAGGTACCTCTCCCAGTCTTTACGGTCAGCAGGCTTCAGCAGGCACAACTCTTCACTGGTCAGCCTGTGCAAAGGTTCTCGATGGGCTACCTGGTGACGTCCGTGCCCAGCACGTTGCTGCTGGTGCATTTAGCAGTCAGATCTGATGACTTCGACCTTGCATTTCCAAGTAATACTGGAGTACTAAAGTGAGCATGAGTCAAGTAATGTTTTTAGCTCTCTGCTTCCTGGACTTCCTCCCTATTAAGTATCTCTCTGGTTTTGCAGATGAACAACGGAGTCTCAAGGCCTGCCAAAGCCTCAGGGCCTTTATTGAGCCCTAAAGTTTTTCTGCAACGTCAGTCAGAGAGCTATTCCCAACTGTCCCCGAAGTACCCCCTGTCAGTGCTTTCTTGCTTGATATATTTTCAACATTAGAATGGATTTCAGAGATAACTTTTTTTTTAAATTTTTTTTTAACCTTTATTTATTTTTGAGACAGAGAGAGACAGAGCATGAATGGGGGAGGGGCAGAGAGAGAGGGAGACACAGAATCGGAAGCAGGCTCCAGGCTCTGAGCCATCAGCCCAGAGCCCAACGCAGGCCTCGAACTCACGGACCGCGAGGTCGTGACCTGAGCTGAAGTCGGACGCTTAACCGACTGAGCCACCCAGGCGCCCCCAGAGATAACTTTTAAGACCTCTCTGCTTGGGGAACTCAGGATGAGGAGGACTATAATGTAGAGTACAGCACCTCTGTCATGTTCTGTGGCCAAATTCGAGTTCCTATCGCATTTTCTCTTGCTCTTTTTGTAAATATAAATAAAGGATAGACCCCTCAAAGATGAAGAACACAATGAAAAAAATAACTGTGTGGAAGTAATGAATAGAATTGGCACCTCAGAAAATTGAATTAGTGAATAAGAAGCCAAGCTTGAGCACCTCCTAGAACACAGAGAAAAAGAAAGGTGAAAACCACGAACGCGAGGATAGTCAATATGGAGGACAGGCGCAAGAGATAAGGGCTACAAATACAGACAGCTCGAAGACAGGTGAGAACGTGGGAAACAGGAACAAAACTGCAGAAAAACACACGGCCCCGCTGTTTCTGACCTCAAGGAAAGCATTACATCTAGAATAAGGGGGTTCACTGTGTTCTATGAAAAATTAATAAAAACAGATTCACATCAGGTAAAATGATGAAATGTCACAAAGAATCCTAGCTGTCAAGTCTCTACAGCCCACGAAAACAAAAACCAGACGTGTTAACCTAATAATAGTCATCCGTAAAGAAACACGATCAGCCTGTTAGTCTTTTCCAAAATACGGAATTGAAGAAAACAGTAGATCATCAACTGCAGAGCCGAGAGGGCAGAGGGTGTGAGTTAAAGTCTAAATAGACCAAGATACCAAATTCTCATTCACTTCTGAATGTTTGAAAGAAATGCTATCTATCTATCTATCTATCTATCTACCTGTCCTAAACATTTATAGTCCCAGGGTTTGTGCTGCCAGAAGCTTTTACAATTTAGGGGACCCATTTAGGAAAAAGGATACAAATTTAGGTGTGAGAGTGAATATTTATCGAGGCCAAGGAAGCACTCCAAATTGCAAAGTTGATGAATACTACAAACATGACTGCATTTTCCAATAACATTTGTTGACAGTTTGCAATTGCAGAAGATATTAATAAGGCCCATAAAGGGAAGTCAAATATATTATTTGGTATTGAGATTACCTGTCAGATACCGTGGTCACTTCGTTATCTCCCTCTTAGTTAATCGCTCAGCACCATGTCGAACAGTTGGCTACTGCCTACTTTTTGAAGTACTTTCTTCTATCTGTTTCCATGACACCGCACAATTCTGTTTTTTCTACCTATTTCACTGGCTGACCCCTTTTCAGTCTCTTTTCCTGGCTTCTCTTCCCTTGGACCTCTGGAAAATGGTGTCCCGAGAATTTAAACCCGGGCCACTTTTCTGTTGTTACTCTACTCACTTTTTAGGTGGTTTCATTTGTTACATGGTTTTAAGTAACAGACAGGTTCCAAGGATCCCAAATCTGTATCCTGCCCTGACATCTCCACCGAGCTTCTGACTTATTGGACATATCCAAGTCCTTCACAATCTCCTTCCCTGGGTACCAAACAGGCATCTCAAATCTAGCACGTGACAGACAGACCTTCTGACTTCCCTCTAAGCCTGTACCTCTCCTAGTCTTTTTAAACTTTTTAAAAATGTTTATTTATTTTTGAGAGCGAGCGAGCGAGCATGAGCAGGGGAGAGGCAGAGAGCGGGGTGGGGGGTGGATCGAGGCTCCGAAGCGGGCTCTGCGCTGATGGCGGCCAGCCCAACGCGGGGCTCGAACTCACAAACAGAGAGCTCATGACCGAAGCCAAAGTCAGATGCTCCACCGACCGAGCCACCCGGGTGCCCCTCTCCTAGTCTTTGTAGATGTCAACAGGTAGTAGCACCATTAATGCAATTGCTTAACCCGAGCACTTCAGGATAATCCTTGATTTTTCCTCAGTTTTCTGAATTTGCTCCATCGACGTATCCTCCCAACACTGCTTCCAAAACAGCTTCTGAATATGTCCGCTTCCTCCTGTGTCTTCCACTCTACCACTCCGGCCTAAGTCACCATTCTGTTCTGCTTAGGCTTCTGTACCGGCTTCCTAACTTATCTCTCTGCCCCATTCCTCATAGTCTCGCTTACTCACAGGCACCAGAGTGATATTTTTAAAGTGTCGTTCTTATGTCATCGCCACGCTTAAAATCCTCCAGTGGCTTGCCATTTCACTCGGGATACAGTCCAAATAGCGTAGGCTTACGGACAAGCCTTTCCGTGCTCCGGACCTTCTGCCTCGCCAACGTCGAGCCCCAACACTCTCTGCTTGGCTCGCCGCGCTCCGGTCACGCCGGCCTTCTTTCTGTCCCCTGAGCATCTTTCCTTGGGGCTTTGTCGCCAGTTCTTCCCTCCGCCAACAGTCTTCTCCTCCGTAAATTGTACGCTGCTGTCTACGTCTTCTCATTCAGGTCTTGCCTTACGTCCTACCTCCTCAGCAAGACCACCTTTGAAACTCTTCTTCGAATGGCGGGCCCCCCCTAGTCATGATCAGTCCTCTCCAGTACAGATACCTTTATCTGATCTTTCTTTAAGTCTGTATTCACTGCAGTCTCCCAAATGCCTAGGACACAAGCTGGCACAGAGTTGTGACGCTCCATACGTATGTCAACGAAACGAGTGAACGCTTGAGTGAACGCTAACTAGCACCTACCTTTCAAACCGTGGGAGAAGACGACAGCAATTGTATGAAGTACATCGGACGGGGAGTCCTTCTAAGGTGCAATAAGACGTTCTTTTCCTTTTTCTCCACTATTACTTTAAGTCCATCTTGTGGAAAAAATTTTTTTGAGTCCAAGAATGAGCTTTTAGCCAGTCTTCATAGCTCGCGCACTCAGTCTTAGTCGCCGTAAAGTCCTCTGGTTGCTTTCATCTGTAATAGTTCCAATTCGGCAATGAACGTGTGTAGTCTAGGGTGATAATGGCAACACTTTGAATCTCACGGTGAAGAATTCTATCCTCCACGTGAATGTCTCTCCCTCACACATCTCCTCCTTCCTCCACACGAGCAGGTGGCTACAGCTTCTGACCTCTCCAGGGAGGGGAGGTCAGGGTCAAGTTCTATCTCGACTGGAACTTAAGGCCTCTGGTGTTGGTGTCCCTGGTTGTGGCAGTTGTTTAGAGCTGTCTCTCCTTGGACTTAGGGGATGGGCAAATCTGACTCTTTTCCTTGGTGGCACATATGTGTATTCTTCAGAGATCCCCCGATGGCGAGAATCAACCAACGCCAGTTACCTCCGTTTTATCCTGAGAATTCAGCATTTTTATCTTCTATTTGATCACTTTACCCTGGTATGCAGTCTGCCTTGGCAAGATTTTATTTACTTAAAATGTTTGCTTATTTATTTTTGAGAGAGCACGAGCGAGCACAAGCAGGAGAGGGGCAGAGAGAGAGGGAGACACAGAATCCGAAGCAGGCTCCAGGCTCTGAGCTGTCGGCACACAGCCCGACGTGGGGCCCGAACCCACGAACCGCGAGATCATGACCTGAGCCGAAGGCGGGCGCTCAACGGACTGAGCCCCCCCCACCCCCCCGGGTGCCCCTGCCTTGGCAAGATTTTAAAAAGGCTTCAGGTGAATAGCTCTCCTACCACCCGGCCCACATCTCACATGTGGTCCATGAGAAGCAATCCGCATCCTGGCCCCTGTTCAGTAACTGCACAGCCAGGTCCCAATGCTGCCGCGTCAGGCCAATAGTCACGACGTTTCTGGATGTTAGATTCCTCAGGTATATATGTCTACGTCCCCCCTTCCCCCAGTTTCTAGTTCTGGTTCACAACTGAACAAACATATGAAAAGGCATAACATACATTATTCATAGTTATTAATATTTACATATACTATATGAATGAGCATGTTATTTAATATTAACATGTAACACTGTATTATCATAAGAATGAATAGAAATACGAGATTGCCCACTGATAGAATCCTACTGAATATATCACACGCACTGTAGCTGCTAAAATTTAAAGCCTATACCTGAGATACAGCATTTAACATTTATGTAGTCAAATACGTCTTTTTCTTTGAGATTCCTCCTCTGCTTTCAAGTTTGCACGTTCCTGACCCTCAAGAGAGTTGATGAACGCTCGCTTGTGATTTTTATACTTTCCAAATTTTCTGTGACCTTTGCAATTAAAATCATAAACTATAGTTCACACTACGATTAACCTTAAACCCAAATTACAGGCCTAGAAACAGATTGGATAATCCCTTACAACGTGACCCCTTCATCTTTAAACTTAGTGCAAGACTAGGCCTGCAAAGACTTCTCTAGCAGTCCTTGGAGTGATGCTCTGTGTCTGGGTCCGTCAGATCCGGGCTCCAATTCCAGCTGCCTCACTCAGTAGCTCTCTGACTGTGGCCAATTTATCCAACCCCTCGGACTTACATTCACAAAATAGCAGCAAAACTAGGGTTGCCACGAGCATTGGCTGAAAGGATATACTTAAAGCACCAAGTGCGTACAAAAGGCTGGTTGGTCTTGGTTCTCTCTCTCTTTTGTTTTCTTCCCCACCCGTCCCTCCGGGCCTTTGGCAGCTATAGCTCAACGTTCGTTATCGACCTGCCCATCAAGGGTGGCTGTTAAAATTCCTTGCTCTATAAACTGAGGAAGTCAGTTGGCGGGACCCGAATTAAAAATTGCGAGAGGGAAGTTGTATTTGCCACGTAACATAGCACAGAACATTCTGGTAGAACACAAGCTCAGCCGAGAGTCCATTCATGGGAGCAAACCGGTTTCCTTGCCAATGTGTTTTTGCCTAGCAGTCAGTTTCTGTTAAGTTATCCTGCGGTAACAGCCTCCCGCTCTCAGCAGCTTCCCACGACGAAAGTGTCTCTCGCTCGGCTTCCACAGCCTTGACAGGTCGGGTGCGGCTCTACCTTGGTTCGAGAAGTAGAATTGTCCCGCGGACGTGAGCCAGCAGTGAGGTTTTAGTTGGGGGTAGCAAGTACTAAACGGCACCATTTAGCACATGTGGGCTCTCAAGTATTAGGCCCTCATTTGAGGTCACTACAGAATATCTGAGGCGGAGGGAAAACGGCCGTGACTTGAATGAAATGGTGTAGCAGGTGTGCGGTTCGGTCCTTTCTAGATTCTGTGACATCCATCACTGTGGTGTCACCAAAATCTCTTTCGGTGCCTTAGTATCTCCGCCTGCGTGTTCTGCTCTGCAGAGATGGCTCCCTTCAGTTATGATGGAATGTGTTATAGTCTCTGGCTCTTTAAATTTTTTTTTTTTAATGTTTATTTGTTTTTGACACGGAGAGAGAGAGAGAGAGGGAGACACAGAATCCGAAGCAGGCTCCAGGCACTGAGCCGTCAGCACGGAGCCCGACGCGGGGCTCGAACCCACGGACCGCGAGATCATGACCTGAGCCGAAGCGGGACGCTCAACCGACTGAGCCACCCGGGCGCCCCTATTCTCTGGCTCTTTAAAGGGTCTAGACAAGAGTGGCCTATTTGCAGACAGTGCTTCTGTGTCTTTTGTAGAGTGACAGTTGACAATATTGCCGACATGCACCTCTGTGCGTCTTACACAGGGACTGGCGTGATTATCATCAGACTTTATTTTTCCTGCAGAAACAAAGCTTGTTTCTGTAGACTAACGTGTGTGTTTCCTTTCTTCAAACAATGACTAAAGATCCACCACGTTTCCCTTTTAGGACTTTCATTGCCAGAAATCTTGGTACCCAATTCACTGCCCAACTCTGGTCACTGACTTGATTCAGCTGCCTGGTAGAATGTTCCCTCTCTGCTGACTTTAAATAGTTCCTCTTCCATTGAATCCCCCGATCGTCCAGATTTGCATTTTCTTAGAAAAAACTTCTAACCTGCCTCTACTGTTTTGGGCAATAGCCCAAATGCTGAATACCCCCCAAATAAAAATGTCAACCATAATTTAACTAACTCAGAGAAAATGTTCTGGTTCTTAGTAACGTATCTACGGAGAGGTGGAGCATGTTATGACCGAAGTTTAATTCACCGTAAAAACTTTCGAGCCCTAACCTGAAACAGAACAAAACAAAACAAAACAAAACAAAACAAAACTGTGTGTGTGTGTGTGTCTGTGGGTCACAGAGGGTTGTATGTAAATGCTTTCATGTGTTGAAACCTCCGACTAGAATGTGAACCTGATGAAGGCGGGGTTCCTTGTCATGCTTTTTGCATCGTGCCAGTGTTTCCCAAAGTGGGGTAACACGTGTAAAGCCGGCGAGGCATGAGATGGTTTGGGCTGTACGTGCAGGAACATCTTCAGCTCTGAAGGTATGCTTTTATTTTCATGTGTGGCAAAAATAATTAGCATAAGAACACCTCTGATTTCAAGGATCTTAGGAGCTAAGGTGAAGCCCAGTGTATTTAAGGGGAAGATGTGGTTCAATGAAAAGGACGATGTTAAGTAAACAAGGGGCGCCTGCCTGGGTGGCTCAGTCGGTTAAGCACCTGACTTCGGCTCAGGTCACGATCTCGCGGTTTGTGAGTTCGAGCCCCACGTCGGGCTCTGGGCTGACACCTTGGAGCCTGGAGCCTGCTTCGGATTCTGGGTCTCCCTCTCTCTCTGCCCCTGCCCTGCTTGTGTGCTCTGTCTGTCTCTCTCTCTCTCAAAAATAAATCAATAAACATTTAAAAAAGAACAGTGTTAAGTAAATAATAATGTGGGTGATCTAAGGGATGGAAAATAGCCTGTACACGTCCCAGGAATGAGCGAAGTCTGGGAAACAGTATGTTACACTCTGCTGTTTGACTCCCATCTCATTCCGTTTGAGACATTTATCATATAACATACTTACCGTATGATATGATATATTTAATGTGAGATCCATGGAGCTTGCCCTCCGTGCCGGGCACTTGCCAGGGGACTGGGACTACAGAGGGACTACAGAGCTTAGGAGATACGTTGTCTCTCCTCATCAGCCCTTCAGGAAGCGCCTCAAAGACACCTGATATCAGCCACATCTTGGTGGATGGAGTTGTTTTTTTTTTTTTTAAGCTGAAATCTAGGAACATTTCTGCCCACCAGTTCTAACCAGGTATTTAAATTTGTTTTCCATTATAAATTTGGTTTAACCTCAATCTTGTGGCCATTTCCTTCTTCACTTTAAAACAGCAATTTTGATGTAAATTAGCTCAGCTTTGTTGTTCACTCAGTCAAAGGTCAGTTATCAGCTCAGATTAAATAGGGTGTTGTCTCTTTGCATTTGTGGTATCGGCTTTGAAAATAAGGACGCCGAGACCCAGATATCAGGTGAATCTGTGCCCTATAAATAGAAAAGATAATAAGGTACTTCAGCTTTATGCTAGTAAAACTTTATGTAGGGTCTTGGTGACTAAAATTATAGGCATTTAGGATGTCAAGAAGGGGAAAAAACTTATGGTAAAATAGCACAGAGTTTGCCTCTCTGTAATAGTTATGAGTTTTTTCCTCGCCTAAAATAACATGATTTTATGAGCTTATAATACCTGCTGGAAATTAAGAAGAGAGCTGCGTTTTGCAGCTCTTTAAGTGTTGATTACGTAAGTATTTCTGGGTGAAGCATCATTTGAATTTTCCTTTAAAAGCAAAACTGACGCTTTTTGCCCCATCCTTTTTTGTTATTATTTTCTCGATTATGGGTTTGTAAAGCACACGATCACTCTTAGTTATTCTCATGAGCATTCATTTTCGTATCTAGTAACCATCCGAGGTCTGAAAAAAAGTTCTGCAAAAGAAGCAGTAGAGAAATCTGTGTACTGTTGGCTGGCATTAGCATTTATGAATATTTTAGTTGATTTTTCTAGAGCCGCTTTTTATTATCACCACATTATTTTCTCTATCATGTCTTAATCTAAGTATGTGTTAACGTGAATCAATTTTATTTTCGCTGGAGAACACTTGAAGGAATGGCTACAGCTCAGTTAGTTCTATCTCCAGATAGAGAGTGATTAAGGAATGATAGGGCCCCTGACGGCTGAATCTTGGGGCAGACATCAATGAGTCCCACAGTTTCCCCAGAAGATTAGACATTCAGGACTGGAGGGGGTGGAGGGAGAGGGACTAGTATTTCAAACAAATTGATGTGGTTTAACTAACGTAGGTATATCGGTTTGGGTCCAATCAAGAGACAGAAAACACTGATGTTGGAACTGAGAGGTAATAAATCGGTAACTGACACTGTGGTTTTGGCCTCCTCCACCTTTGTGGCACTTGGCCCCTCTGCCTCTCCCCTCCCCCTCTCGTCCCTGTGTACTCTGAATATGGCGGCCAAGGTGGACATGTTAACAGGGAAATTAACACGGAAATTAGGCCACGTCACTCCTCTTTGCAAGAGCCTCTAGCGGCTCCCGTCCTACCCGGAGAAGAGGCTAACGTCCTTCAATCCACCAGGTCACGACAACCTGTGTCCTTCTCCCCTGCTCTTTACCTCTCTGACCCCGCCTTCTCCCACTCTCCCCTTCTCCAGTGTGCCACCTCAGTCACAATGGGACTCTTGCTGTTGCTCAAACCTGCCAGGGAGTCCCCGCTGTAGACCTTGGCACTTGGTGTTTTCTCTCCCTAGAGTGTTCTTCCTTGGTGTAGTACATGCCTTTCTGCTTTACTTCCTTTACTCAGATGTCACCTTGTTAGTGACGCGCTCCCTGGGCATCGATCTCTCTCACATTCCAACTTGTTCTTAACCCTTCATATCCGTTTTGTAGGCTTGTTTATTTTCTCCTCCACATCTGGAATTCTATATACTCATAGTCAGGCATGCCAGGGTTATGCTAGTACCTATTTTCCAGGGATAGTATAAAGATTTTGTTTAGGGACACCTGGGTGGCTCAGTCCATTAAGTGTCTGACTTCATGAGGTCATGATCTCGCCGTTTGTGGGTTCGAGCCCCGCATCGGGCTCTGTGCTGACAGCTCAGAGCTTGGAGCCTGCTTCGGATTCTGTGTCTCCCTCTTTCTCTCTGCCCTCCCCCATGTGTGCTCTCTCTCTCTCTCTCTCTGTCTCTCTCTCTCTCTCTGTCTCTCTCAGTCTTTCTCTCATGATCTCATGGTTTGTGGGTTTGATCCCTGCTCTGTGCTGACAGCTTGGAGCCTGATGTCCACTTCGGATTCTGTGTCTCCCTCTCTCTCTGTACCTCCTCTGCTCATGCTCTGTCCCTCTCTCTCTCTCAAAAATAAGTAAATGTTAAAAATGTTTTTATATAAATAAAAATGTATTTATATATTTACTATGTATATATTTACTTTATATATATTTACTTTATATATATAATATAATATAATATAATTATATGTAATATATATTATATATATAATATATATAATATATATAATATATATATATAATATATATAATATATATATATTATATATATATATATATATAAAAGATTTTATATATAGGGATGCCTGGGTGGCTTAGTTGGTTAACTGTCCAAGTTCAACTCAGGTCATGACCTCACGGTTTATGAGTTCAAGCCCTGCATCGGAGTGTGCTGACAGTGCAGAGCCTGCCTGGGATTCTCTCTCCCCTTCTCTCTGCCCCTCCCCTGCTTTCTCTCTCTCAAAAATAAATAGACTTGATAAAAGATTATATATATATATATACATATATATATACACATATACATATATATATATATACACATATACATATATATATATATACATATACATATATATATATATATATATATATATATATAGGCCCTGACACATGGAACACTCAAGAAATATTTGCTACATATAGTGAACAAGCCCTAGGAAGGATGACCTATGAAAACCTGCGTGTGATCTTTGGAAACCCCTTTTTTCCTAGATGAGGCCTAATCCTACACTGAAAGCTGGCCGGGTGGCCACCTTGTCGCACAGTCAGTACAGACTCTCGAGGCCCTCCCTCTCTGTCGGCGAGAAGAGGCAATTAAAGGCCAACATAAGGGAAGTGTACAAGGGAGACAGAATAGAGCACTCTGACCAGGCGCTGCGAAGGAGGACACGCCAAGAGGAGTTGGTCAAGGCTCCGGTCGTGTCGTGTTCTCGCTACAGGGCCTGGCAGACGAGCATGGGTAAGATCTGACGACGTCATGCGATGAGCCCGCCTCTTCCAGCCCGCTTTGATTTGCGCGTCCTTTCCTTCCATCCACGTGGGGGACTTCAGGCATTTGAGACCCCTTCTTTCTTGCCGACTTCTGCCCCTGTGCGTTGCCCTCCGCGCGAACTACTGGCGTAGCTTCTAGCTGGGGTTCCCGGCTCCCTAACCTGGCGCCCGTGGCGTGGCCAGCTGCTCCCGTTCTGAGATCACGCAGCGAGCATTTTCTGTATTTCACGCTTGGCTTTAGGCAGTTCACCTTTGTCATTCCTTTAATTCCTCCAGCAACATGTTGAGCGTAGGACTGGTCGTAGTTCCTATTATAAATGCAGAAGCAAGTTCGGAGGCCTCACGTGACTTGTTCTAGCTCCTTCAGCTCAGCGGTGCCCGGGTCAAGTCTCGTGATTGTCGTACCAGCTCTCGTACATCTTGCCCAAACACAGATCCCTTTGCAAAATTAAACCTTGGCATTTAATGATCTTCACAATCTACCCCGTCCCGCTTCAGATCGTTATCTCCCATCTGATTGCCCCTGACAGTTCATTGTCCACGTTAACCCGTTGACTGCTTCCCTCCCGATATTCTAGGGGCTGCAGCGCACCGGAACTTTGCGTGTGCTTCCTCTCCGTCTGCAGTACGCGTTCCTCCTTCCTGGTCTGGCGAGCGGCCTGTGATTTTTCAGGCTCGGGTTAATTGCTGCTGCCTTCGTGCAACCTTCCTCAGGGCCTCTTGGGGCAGGATTCATGGCATTTTTTCTATATTCGCCCAACCGCCTGCATTTATTTCTACTATAGTATTTTTTTCATTCTGACTTCTATTACACTTGTTCATATATTTGTCTCCTCTCTCCAGACCAAAAGTTCCTCCCGGGCAGAGACTGTGTCTGATTTATCACTCAATTTTCACCACCCAGCACAGTGCCTGGTACATAAAGTCTCGTAAGAAAGGTTTGTTGAATGCGGAATGGATAGCGGTCAGGTCAGGGTTGGGAGCCTCTCGTTCAGGCTCCCAAGATACCCTGTGCACCTTGAACGTCGTATCGTAACCATCTGTCGACGTATCCGCCTTCCTTGCCAGGCTGCCTGAAATTCAGGAAACATGTGTAAGGCCCGATGACTATGTCTCAGTGAATGGGTTTTGAGTGAATAAATGAAGGCTGACTGGGCCTCCACGGTGCTTGGTGTTCTGCCTGTGCTGAAGGGTTATGCTTTTTCTCATTGATGCTCAGCAGATGCTAAACCGTGGAGTCAGTCAACAATAAATCAGTGTGATTGGCAGCGAAATGGACGAGCCAGTTGTTCTCTGGGGGAAAGGGACGACAATGGAACAGTTTGGCCACGGTGGGGATCACCGTGACTGTGCCTGTGCGGCTTCTGCTTCCCATGGAGACCGAGCCTGAAGTCAGCGGACTGGATGTTTGGCCAGTGTAAGCCCCTCCATCGTCAAGGTAATGGTACAAATGAATATCTAGTCCCCATCTGCGGTCGGGAGGTCTATCACTTTTTTTAAATGTGTTTTTTAAATTTTTATTTTTGAGAGAGAGCAAGAGCGCACAGTGGGGGAGGGACAGAGAGAGAGAGGGAGACACAGAATCCCAAGCAGGCTCCAGACTCTGAGCTGGCAGCACGGAGCCTGACACGGGGCTCGAACTCACCAACTGCGAGGTAATGGCCTGAGCCAAAGTCTGATGCTTAACAACTGAGCCACCCAGGCACCCCGATAGAAGTCTATCACTTTTGTCTAATTTCCCATTTCAAGAGTATCAAATTCTGATCGTCAATTTCAACAAACCTGAACAGGAGGTTTGATATTTTACAAGAATAAGCACATGGAAACGGACCCAGCAGAACTGAAAAATGTCACGAAGAATGGCCTGTGACATTATCAGCATAATGTCCTGACCTTAGTTATTCAATCCCTTCATCGAAAAATTCAAAATATTTGCATCCATAAATCCTTCAGTGGTATTTTTCCTTCCTGATGCCAACCCGTCTGGCTTGAGATTTTGTAAACAGACGACTTTTTGATTCTCACAAACATGACATTTTTATGAACATAATAACATAATAATATGTATCAGTGCCAACCGATCTTAAATATTTTCTATCAAAGTGTGACCTTTTCTATTCCACATAATGTCTAAATCTTTTTTTCCTCGTGCTCACAGAACCTGTGAGAAAGTCAAATAACATAATCTGAAATGTAAAGGTATGTTTAGGAAAGTTGGCTAAACCCAGATGTAGCTGCTGATTGAAAATGAAGCTCCCCCCCCACCACCAAAAAAAAAAAAAAAAAAAAAAAAAGCTACAGCCTCCCGGGTTAGTTTGTCTGAATCATCTTTCAGATGAGTGAGGCCGTAGGACGGATCAAATGTGTTCATAGAGAAGAACATCAAGAGGAATTGGAAGAACCCCCCTGAGGGGCCGGCTTACAGTCCACAGCATATTCAGAGAACATTTGCTCCCCTGCCTCCCTCGCGCCACAGGTGCCCGGATGGGATGCACGTGGTCTGTGCGTGTGTTCCCAGAATGCCCACTCCATCCTTTTCCATAAATCCTTGGAAAGGTCTGAGCATGTCTAATTCAAGCCCCCTCTCCCTCCCCTATTTGCTCCAACTCTGCGTCCGCAGCAGATACAAAGGGCTGAGTGATCCTAGTGTAGTAAGGAACTCAAGAGACACGCCCAAGGGGTAAAAGTAACCAGTTTCTTTCCTTAATAGGATGAGGGCTCGTCCCCTTCCTTTTTGGCCAAGTCCTCCTCGTCTGCGAGAGCCTCAGGAGAGCTCGAATAGCCTCCACTGCGAAGGTCTTGGCCGACCTCGACTAACAGTCATGGGCCCCTCTGGGGTGCCCTCTGTCTGTCGGCCTCCGTGCGACGCAGAGATGAAACACCAAGCTTTGTCCTCAAGTATCTTGCAGTGCAGAAGGGAGGATAGACGCAGGATCACAAAGCCCAAAGTATTACGGTGAGATGCTGCTCTGATGGAAATATCTACATCACGTGAGAATAAAAAGTATCTCAGTCTGCCTCACAGAAGACTTTCCTGAGGACGTGGGAAGACTAACTTACTTGATCTTATTTACAAACAAAATGCTTTTTAAAAGGCTTCAAAGGTTGTCTCAAGGATTCTAAGAACCAGAAATTGAAACCAGAAATTGAAATACTGGAAGGATTCTTGCTTTGTGCTTCTTTCTTATTTTTGAAAGGTTGACTTCAGTCTGTCTCTCGCCCTCCTTGTCACTCTCGTTTTCTCTCTCAACCAGAAGTTGGTACTTCGGCATATCCATAGTGAAATATGGCCATTTGAATTGACAGCCTCACGTAGAGAGTGCTTCCCGGGAAAAGAGAATCCGATCGGCCCTGCTAAGGTCAGCGTGTACCCCAATCCAGTACGCTATCCCTAGGGGTCAGGGTCATGCAGCGGAAACGTGACTGCCGGGTCACCAACCCCTGGAGAGTGAGAGGAGCTCCACGTATGCAAAGAAATCCCATTAGTTCCATGTGACCGAAACATAGGTGTTACGCGCGGAGCGCGGCAAAGAGACCAGGTGCGATGCCAGCCAGAGGCAACGTTTTAAGGACTTTGAATTTGGACTTTGTCTTGCGATGTGGTACGATAAACTTTGCAAGGGGACAGCGATACGTGGCACTACTGACTGAGATGGAGAAAGCTGGAGAAGCGGCAGTTTGTGGAATATTATTACCTATTACTATAGGGACAAGTGTGTGTTGCACATAATAACGCCGTATACACTAATGGTGTTACACATAACATCATATATGACATATTGGATATGCTCTTGGATACTGTGCATTAGTATATCTCATTAGCACTATTTTGAGGTACTTACATCAAAGTGAGGGTGCTACATAAAAGCTCCAATTTACTGAGCGCTTAGTGTGTGCATGGTGCTGCACTTTGCATATATTATCTTTTATTTATTTATTTTTAAGAAAGAGAGAGGAAGAGAGAGAGAGAGAGCGCGCGCGCAAGAGCACGGGGCTCAGCTGGTGAAGCATCGGGCTTTGGCTCAGGTCATGATCTCGCGGTCCGTGAGTTCGAGCCCCACATCGGGCTCCGTGCTGACGGCTCGGAGCCTGGAGCCTGCTTCTGTGGCTCCCTCTCTTCCTGGCCCTTCCCCCGCTCACACACACACACACACACACACACACACACTCTCTCTCTCTCTCTCTCTCTCTCTCTCTCAAAAATAAATAAACATTGAAAAAATAAAAAGAACAGTACCTTTCAAACCTCTGCTTTTAAATATCGCCAATGGCAGAAGAGACCCATTGGAGCTGAGCCGGGGGCAACGAAATGCAAGCATAAAACGTGTTTAAAGTCTCCTACTTTACCTAAAAATTTTATGCAAATTTTGAATTCTTATTCATTATATATCTTTATTTTAACTTAAAATAAGGTTTTTCCTCAAGTCATCAAAGGATAGCGATTTTTTCAAGAAATGCGTCCTGTAGATTGTTTATTACACATCTTAGATAATCAGAAAAAAACATACCTGGACTCTATTATCTCAGCTCCCCAAAGAAATGCCTTCACTATGATTTAATGTTATTTTTGGTATTTTTATAGAGGTCTGGCCGAGGAAAATCTGTGTGAGGAAAGCACCTGGGTCTTTTATCAAAGTGCACTCACAAATATTGTCTAAAATGGTACACAGTATCCTCAATACAAGGAGCCGTGCAATACATTTTTGTCAAGGTCTTCTGTGTCATTGATGACCCCCCCTCCCCGCCAGGTGTCCCTATATCTCAGCCTGAGGAGTAAGACCTTGGCACAGTGGTTCCCAAAGCGTGGTGCCTGGACCAGCCTCATCACCATCACTTGGGACCTTGTTAGGAATGAATATTTCCAGACGCTCCCACCCCAGACCTACTGAATGAAAAACTGGGGTTGGAACACGGCAATGTGTTTTGACAAACCCTCCGGGGGAATCTGATGTCTGCTAACATTTGAGAACCGCTACCTTAGCGGATGCCTCGGTCCCCCTCCCGGGGAAATGATTGAAGTGGGCGCAGTTACCATTTTGTCCCCTTTCCATTCCCTTTTCAGCCGCCTGGTGCTCTCCTGTTTGCCTCTTCCCACCCCGTCCCCACCTGCTCGTACCACTCTCTCCTCTGGCCTCTTTTCCTTTTCTGGAACGTGGCAAGCTCCTTCCTGCATTAAAGCCTTTACCCTGGCCGTTCCCTCTGCTTGGCTTCACCACGGCGTCCGGGTGATTGACACCACTTGTCATCCGTATTTCGGCGTAAGGTGACACTTGCTCAGAGACACCCCCTGCGAAAAGCTAATTTCAAGTAGCCAACCAATCGCTCCGTCACGTCGCCTTTATTTCTCCCCAGAGTACTTTATCACCACCTTCCCCGCTGTGAATTTGTTTGCTTCTTGTCTGTCTCCTCCACCAGAAGGAAAGTCCCATGCGGATAGGGACTTGTGTCCGTTCGTTTACTTTTGTATCCCCCCCCCCCACCGCCAGGATATCGCCTGGCACATAGTAGTAACCCATCAAATATTTGGTAAATGAATAATTAGCGAAAAGAACCGTAACTAGGAGCCAGGAGAACTAGGGTTGATAAAGAAAAAATGGGAATAGTTTGAGCAATCATGCCCACAATTTCCACCTAATGAGCTGATGTCCAGAAGTGAGCGTGAACTGGTAGTGTGGGCTCTTCGTTGGTCTCAGTTCCTATTTGCTGCACGTGGACCGAGGCCGTGGCCGTGCCGTACGTGATGTTTAGACAGCACAGCTCTTAGCATTCAAGCCAAGCTGCTTATTCTACTGCCCAGCCAAAGAAACACATGTCTCTTATGGAGACATGGTTCAGAGGTCTCCGAGAAGATACCATCTTGAAAGATTTTCAGGAGTGATGTTGACTGTACTTGATTTTCACCTTAGACTGACTTCGTAACTTTGTCTTTGAGTGATACGTGATTTCACTGTAAATGTGCCGTATGATTCTTTCAGGTAACCTTAAAATTACATTTGTGAAACCTGTCTTTCTTCCTTCCTTGTTTCCCTCCGTCTTCCTTCTTTGCCAGAAAGCAATTAGGCAGACCTGAAGGCAATGGAAAGGCAGTCTAGTGGCAGCTGAGGCCTGTTTGGGGAGGATGTCTAAGGTGCTGCAGCCTCTCAGGGTTAAGAGATTTCATATGTGTAGGAAGATGAAGCAAATGAGTAAATCCACTAAGTAAATATTTTGAGAAAATAACTAAATATATGGAGAACAAGGGGAGCCAGTGGGTTTTAACTACTCAGGAAGGAAGTTGCAAATATGTAAAGAGGTAAAGCTGGACTGAGCCCTGAGATGTTGGGTGGGAATTAGAGGTATTGATGTGAACCCAATATTCAATCGATACAATGTAGAAATAAATATCGATGTAGATGTGTATGTTACATGCTTATATGTGAGTGTATACATATGTATACATGTGTGTAGATTTACCCCCCCCCCCCGTCCCCCCCACACACATACTTCTTAACTGTTCACTGAACAGTCCTAGAAGCAGTGATACCCTGGGAACAATAAGCTCCCAGCTTATTGGTTTCTAAATACCTAAGCTCCCAGCTACTGGTTTCTAAATACCTCTCACTGTCCAATGAAAAAAAGTCAGAGCACTTTTGAGAAATGACTGCATCGAGGTTTGGGGCAAGAAAAGAACCAGATGGACCTGGAACCTTTTATTGTTCCCACAATAAGGATGCTCTCTAAGAATCATGGGGATATGTCAAAGGATACAAATGCCAGCTTAAAGAGGATCACACGGGCCAAATCTACAATTTGGACATCAATATATATATATATATATATATATATATATATATATATATATAATGATAGTGATGGATTATAGCCCACTAAAATGAGGAATCCATGGATCCATCCAGATGTAAATACGTGAATACATAAATTAAGGAAAAGAGGAAGCTCTCCCTTATAATAGGAGGCCAACTAGTAAATGTTGAAAGAATGATCAAATTACAAAATCACCACCTCGCAAGCATCATAGAAATATTTAATTCAGGTAAGACAGGGCACCTGGCTGGCTCAGTTGGTGGAGCTTGCGACTCTTGATCTCGGGGTCGTGAGTTCGAACCCATGTTGGATGTAGTGTTTAGTTAAAAATACAAAACAAAAACCCTTTACTAAAAGGAAATAAAAAAAATAAAACCAATGGGTGAAAATGGGATGAGGGATGGGATTTTACGTAGTTCCCAAATATCTCCCCCCAAAACACTATTCCTTATGAAGAAGAAAAAAAGTTACTGCACGGTAGAAAGACAGGGCAGATACCATATTAATCAAATGACCAAATTTAATAACACCTAAGGTTGACAAATCAACACCCTGTACTACCCGATAGAACAGAATGAGAAGGTAACATCGTGCTTGTGATAGTTCAGTCAAAAATGCAGAGCTTGGGTCTATCATGAGGCAAACCCATAATAAAGGACATTCTGCAAAATGACACCTGCAATCATTAAAAAGTCAAGGTCATGAAATCGAGGAAAGACTGAGGAACCATTCCAGATTAAGAGACTGGAAGGATGTATCAACGGGGTGCAACTTGTGGTCCCGAATTGTATTCTCTTGCTAGAAGAGATATTGAGACAACTGGCAAAACTAGAATGGGGTCTCTGGAAAAAGGGTATATGGGAGTTTGGTGCAGCTTTTTCTTGCTACGTTTTTCTAGGTTTGGCAATTGTTCAAAATGCCGTTTTTTTAAAGACACTAAAGTAATAAAGGAAGTCCATATAAGGAACTGCTTAACTTTGATTTAGATTCTGGTATCATTTGTTGAGCACCTACTGCGTGTGGGCCATTATGCTAGCTATAACGATGACTCACATGTAATGATGGCGAACGTTCTGGAAATATTTATCCAAGGGCTAGTATGTGCCACATCAGAGCGATCATAGGGCTAACCTCTGCCTCCCTTCTCTCAGCTCAGTTCTAGTGCTGCCTGATGTCCAATACCTGAAAACACTTGTTTCACTCTTTTTGTTCAATTTACTACTTGTTCACTGTGTGAAGACCAATATGGTACCATTTATTCCATCATGGCCACAAACAGAAATTCTGTATAGGTTTAGTTTCTACAGTCGCTTTGGAGAAATATTTGGCAATTCCTCATCAAGTTCAACATACCCTCACCATATGATCCAGTCATTCCACTCCTAGATTTTTACCTTCGAGAAATTAAGGCGTACTCCCATGCTAAGATTTGCACGCAAATGTTTACAGTAGCTTTAAGAGCCCAAACCTGGCAACTCCCAAAGCAACCAGCAACAGAGGAATGCATAAAGAAGTTGTGGTATGTCCATACAGTAGAACAAACAGGATTGACGTACTGATATATGTACCAAAAAAAATGGATCTCGAAACTATTACACTTGGTGAAAGAAACCGGGCACAAAAGAGTATATATGAAATTTATATGGAATTTGAAAATAGGCAACAGCCACCTACAGTGACAAAAAGCGAATCAGTAGTTGCCTGGGGCCGGGGTGGGAAATTGGAGTCCAAAGGCAAAGGAGGAAACTTTTTGGGATGATGGGCATATTCTGTATCTTCATTGTGGTGGTGAGTATATATATATGTATATATTCATCAAAACACATTGGACTGGTCACTTAGAATGAGTGTGTTTTCTTTTATGTAAGTTAACCGTAAACCGTAAACAAGTTGATTTGTTAAAACAATTTTTTTTTGTTTGTTTTAGAGAGAGAGAAAGAGAAAGCATGAGTGGGGGAGGGGGAGAGGGGCAGAGGGAGAGGTAGAAAAATCTTAAGCAGGCTCCAGGCTCAGGGCGGAGCCTGATGTGGGGCTCAATCCCACGACCCTGGGATCACGACCTGAGCCGAAATCGAGAGTCAGGCGCTTAACTGACTGAGCCACCCAGGCGCCCCAATAAAACTGATTTAAAAACAAAAAAAAACCCAGCAGAGGAGCCCTCCTAATAAGATCAAATAAAATCACTCCACATAGACCACCATCTAATTTAGAATTTAAGAGTCAACTGTTATTTGTTTAGCTCTAACTAAACACGAGGCATTGTGATTAGCACAATAATCGCTAACACATACTGACCATCTACTGTGTGCAGGTGCTAGGCTAAATGCTTTCTGTGGATTTACTCTTTTAACAAATATTTATCGAGGTGCTCCTATATGCAAGGTCCTGTTCTTACCCACACACACATACGTGGGTGCCAATCTGGGCTGGCTGCTTTTGTTGCACACACAGCCCGCGGTTGCTGGCCTAAGACGCGCCTGGTTACCTCCGCACATCAGCGTGCAGATTTGGCCGTGCCCTGTGCATCACTAGCGCTCAGAAGCTTCGGGAAGAGCGTATGGTGTATGCCTGGCCGTCACCCCCATCTCTTTCACTCGCTCCTCTTCCCCTCCTCCTGCAGCAAATGGTTTTTGCTACACGGAGCCACAACCCGGAGTCATTCCGTAGGACAAAAATAGCCCGGCTCTTGTGACATTTGGGAAGACTCTTCATTGAATCCCATCCATTAACATTTTATGGCGTGTCCACGGTGGCAGGCTTCAGAAGTCAATGAGACCAGGTCCTTATCCTGAAGGAGCCTGTCAAGTGGCGAGTACTTGAAGGTGAACATCACAGCCCTTACCAGCTTGATCCCCAGCACAGTATGTCTGAACCAGAAGAGCCCTCAGAGATCATAGAGGCCACTGCTACTCAGTATGCGGTCCCTGGATCGGGGCTATCTGTCCTCGACGCGCCAAGTGCGGAGTGTGAGAGTAGGCGTTTGCAGACTTTTAAAGCAATTTGGCATTGCGGTGACGTGCAAGGGTGTGATTTCGTATTGGGATAAAAAGGTCTTTCACTGTAGAGGACCGGAAGAGGGTGACTCCCGCGTGTCTCCCCTGCGGAAACTGAAATCCAGAGTGGGAAGTGACTTTCTCAAGGGCTCCTGGTTCTTGCTTCAGGCCTGTTGCCTCTCATGCTCCAAAATTTATTCCGAACTCATGAGAAACGGAGTGGTGAATTGAACCCAAAAAGGGGTTAATGATGGCTACCATTTGGAGGGGATGGCCTATGTGTCAGGCATTTTATCCGTACTCTTCACGACATCTCCCGCTTGTATGTGTTATTATCACCACTCTGCAGATGATGCAGATGAGGCTTAGAACAGTGACTCAGCAAGTCTCAATGTCACCCGGGAGTCAGTGGTCAAACACAGGTCTGTGTGGATCAGACCTCTTATCCGCCATAGTAGACATGCCTCATCTCAGTGAGAACTCCGGCCATCCTACGAGGCAGAGACGATCATTAACCCCATTTTACAGTTGAAGAAACGAAAGTTCAGCAAGACGAAGACCATGGTTAGTGAGTGACAGGGTTGGATTTAGTTTGTCTGCCGGCTCTCAAACCCACACACTTTCCCACAATGCTACACTGCCTGAAAATGTTCAAATGACAAATGTGAGGAAGATAATAGAATATTGTTCTCTCGGTATCGAAGCATATCGGTTTCATGGGAAAGGTCACGAGGCTGGGCAAGTTCGGAAGTGTAATCTGGGACTCGTGCCAAGGTCTGAGTCCTGTCTGGTTGGCACATACTTCGACTGGGCATATATCAGTGTGTCACCAGCGTGGGCTATAGCTCATGTTGACTGTTTAACTCCTTTTCTGTAGCCAAGTCTCAATGGAATTCTCGAAGATTCTTCTGGACTCTCTCTGTCCAGGCAGATGCCAGTGATCTTCCCTTTGCCTGGAATTCTCTTTTCTGTCTCTTTGCCCAGCTCACGCCTATTCATCATTCAAATACCAGCTTAGATTCATTTTCTCAGATAAGCTTCCAGGCACCCCTAACGGAGTCGGGTCTCCCCAGTGCCCAGACAGCCGCAGGCGTGCGAGGTACTCCACGAAGATTTTGTTTCTGGAGTGCAAGAATGGAGGCATGCGTGCAAATTCTGGATTCTTGTGCAACCACGCCTGTGCTCTTCTCTGTGTTCAGTTAGACCAGTGTTGCCTAAACTTGCCTGATCATAACAGTCACCTGGAGTGCTTGCTAAAAATACAGATAATTAGGCAGAGAAGCCAGGGGTGGCCCACAAGTGTCAAATTTCGTTTCGTGGCAGACTCAGTGGATTTTGTGGGCAGGCGAGTTTGGGAAAGACTGACTATGTTTTTTTAAGTTTATTTATTTTGAGAGAGAGAGAGAGCAGGGGAGGGGCAGAGAGAGAGGGAGAGAGAGAATCCCAAGCAGGCTCCACGCTGCCAGCACAGAGCCCGACGTGGGGCTCAATCCCACGAACCGTGAGATCATGACCTGAGCCAAATCAAGAGCCACATGCTTAACCGACTGAGCCACCCAGGCACCCTGGGGAAAGAGTGGCTTTAAATACCTGTGTCTTGGGGCGCCTGGGTGGCGCAGTCGGTTAAGCGTCCGACTTCAGCCAGGTCACGATCTCGCGCTCCGTGAGTTCAAGCCCCGCGTCAGGCTCTGGGCTGATGGCTCGGAGCCTGGAGCCTGTTTCCGATTCTGTGTCTCCCTCTCTCTCTGCCCCTCCCCCGTTCATGCTCTGTCTCTCTCTGTCCCAAAAATAAATAAAAAACATTGAAAAATAAATAAATAAATAAATACCTGTGTCTTGGGGCGCCTGGGTGGCTTGGTCGGTTAAGCGTCCGACTTCGGCTCAGGTCACGATCTCGCGGTCGGTGGGTTCGAGCCCCGCGTTGGGCTCTGAGCTGACAGCTCAGAGCCTGTAGCCTGTTTCGGATTCTGTGTCTCCCTCTCTCTGTGACCCTCCCCCGTTCATGCTCTGTCTCTCTCTGTCTCAAAAATAAATAATCATTAAAAAAAAATTTTAAATTTTTATTTCTGAATATTTTGTTGTCTTATTTCTTATTTCTGAATATTTTTGTTGACAGTTGGACCTATAGGCTTCCAGGATCTGACTCAGAGCTCCTTTCCTTTTGCCCCTTCTCACATGCCCCCTGCCTTATGTCTGCTCAACTAGTTACTACCCCTCCTCGTACACATTCCTCAGCCCAAATATTTGACTTTAGTTGTGCTGTTGCTGTGGTTAGAATGTCTTTTTTCCCATTTCTGTTCTTTTCAAATGATACTTTTTAGATCTAAAACCGTGTGTGGTTTCCCCTTCTTCTGGCCGCTCCTCAAATTGCATGCCTGCCTCTTTGACGACTCTTTATCGTATTCAACTTTGTGTCACAGCTTCTTATGTCTCTATTCCTTTTAGCCTATGAGCAACTTAAGAGCCAGTCCATTCTCAGGCCCAAGTTTGGGTCCCTCCTAAAGCACACACACAGTCTTTCCCCCCCAACCCCCGCAGGAACCAGGTACTAGCTTAAGACCTTTTCCCACCAGCTCTCCAGCACCGTTAAGAAAGTGGCAGGTGCTTCTCAACCATTCTTTTCTCTCCGTCTCCAAACCTCCCCAGGTCCTCGTCCATCTTCTCCTCTTGTCTTAGCAGATGATTCTGCTCCCCGTGGTCGCTCAAGGCCCCAGAGTGATGGAGGCTTCACCTCAACGCGCGCTGCCCGCATCACCATAGCAGGGGCTGGACGACATCAGAAATCATGCCCTGCTTCTCAAAGCTTCTGCCTGGAAGTGATACACACGTGCACCACTTCCATCAGACCTCACTCCTTCTCGTATCTCATTGGCCGAAATGGGTCGCACGGCCATACCTGATTTAAAAGGGAGCAAGGAAGTGTAATCCCGTTGTTTGTCTGAAAGGAGGAGAACTGGAATATTTGTGAACATCCCTAACGATTGCCAAAATAATATGGATGGAACATATTTCAATGGCACTTTGCTTGCTTTAATTAATTAATTAATCAATTTTAATGTTTATTTTTGAGAGAGAGAGAGAGACAGAGACAGAGAAACACAAAGCACCAGCAGGGGAGGAGCAAAGAGAAGAGAGAGAGGGAGACACAGAATTCGAAGCAGCTCCAGGCTCTGAGCCATCAGCACAGAGCCCGACGCAGGGCTCGAACCGCCGAACCGTGAGATCATGTCCCGAGCCCAAGTCGGGCGTTCAATCGACTGAGCCACCCAGGTGCCCCTGCTTGCTTTATTTTTAATTGCTTTCCCCAACTCTCTCCTGGATAAAGGGTACATCTGCCTTTCTTTTCTTTGGCTCACTGTGCGTATGCATACATTTAAAAAAGGTGGAGTTATTTATGACCCCATATGGATGCGAGAAATTTGATTATAGACTGACTCTTGCCTTGGTAGAAAGTCCAGAAAAGTTCTTCAGAGTTAAGAGACTGAGAATCACAGCAAGACAAGTTTGGGAAACTGTCAAACTCTGTTACTTTAGAGGACACTTAATTACACTTAATAATTCACAATTTACTGCCCGATGCTCCATGCAGGTAACGTCTGCTTCCTTATAAAGGATATATGGGAAACAACAGCCCCAAAGGTGCTTTTTGAAAGGAGGTTTTCAAGAGCATCCAGGTGTGCAGGTAACCAGTCCTCTTGTCGTGGCAAACGTTTGGGTTCGGTCCCTGACTCCAGCCTGACTCATTTTCGCGTGTTTGAAAATCACTTAACGTTTCTCCACATCAACCACCCCCTGCCTTCAAAAAGGAGCTAATAGTTGTTTTGTGGCTTTGGGGGGATTTCAGAGGAAGGGGCTGGGTGGTGAGCACAGCGGTGGGAAAGAGAGTCCATATGGATGGGGGGGGGGGCTTCAGTGAAATTCAACTGATGCCATGCAAAAGCATGTATTACGTAAAAGAAAGAGCACCCCTTTGGAGTCAGATCGCGTCTCATCTCTGTCACTTCTAGCTCTGTAAACTCGGAAAAGGCACAGTCACCTCAGAGACATGGGATGACCCTTACCTCATGGCACCGTTGTGATGAGTAAATGAGAGAAAATACACAAGCCGCCTAGCATAGTGCCAGCACGGAGTAAATTAGAAATAAAAGGCAACCGTTAAAATTAAAGAGCAGGCAAAAAAGATGGACCATTTTAGCATTTTAGAGGATCCGGCACGCCCCAGATATCCTTTAACCCAGTGTGCTTTTATATTAAATACGCCGGGTTCAAACATTTTACTTGTACAACTTTTTTAAAGTTTATTTATTTTGAGAGAGACAGAGAGACAGAGAGAGTAAGGGAGGGGCACAGAGAGAAGGAGAGAGAGAATCTCAAGCAGGGATCCTGATGCGGGGCTCAAACCCATGAAGCTTTGAGATCAAGACCTGAGCTGAAACCAAGAGACACTTCACGGGCGCCCCACTTGTGTAACTTTTTTTTTTTTAACTTTTTAAAAAAAGTGATCTCCATCTCAACATGGGGCTCGAACTCACGACCCCAAGATCAAGAGTCACACACTCTTCTAAGCCAGCCAGGTGCCCCCATATAGCTGTTACCTATAATTATAATGTACACAGATACTGAATTTCTTCCCTCTTTCTGAATTAATCATGCTTAGTTATATTGTTCTCCGCGTCGACAAAACACTTGGCTTCCAAAGGGGATGTTAAGATCTTCCAGAGTTACGTGCATTCTAATAGAGGGAAATTATCATGGCCTTATCTTTTAAGGATCAAAATCAGGACTCGACTATTCTCTGCTGTGATATCCATTATCAACGTGTGACAGATTTGGAATTAAAGTTATGAGTGTGTGAATTGCTGTGGTGTCACACATTATGGCTTTTGCATATTGAATCATCTCCTATATTAAAAATGAATAAAATGTAGGTAGAATATTTACATTAACTGCTTTTGCATACGTTTCTTACTTAATCTGCAGAGGTCATCTAATGTTTGAAATGGGCTGGTTTAAAATGCACTTTCTTGATTGAGGAGAATTTAAATAGAAATACCAAGAGTATGTGTTCCTGCAAGATTAGAGCTGGGAGGAGCATGTAAGATAATTCCTAAGTCAGGGCTTTCATCTGGCAAACTGGAGTTGCTTCTACCTAGAGAGGTCAAATTCCTTGCTCAAGAATAATTTTTAGAGGCAGAATCAGGATTGGAACTCACCCACCATACTGCCTCCTGTGTTCTGTTTCATTTTCTTTTCTTTTCTACTTTTTAAAAAATGTTTTCCTTATTTATTTTGAGACAGAGAGAGAGAGAGAGAGAGAGAGAGGGAGAGAGAATCCCAAGTAGGCTCCGTCCTGTCCCAGCCTGTCCCTGGCTCCAGTGCGGAGCCCGCCTCTGGGCTCGATCCCAGGAACCTGTGAGATCATGACCTGAGCTGAGATAAAGAGACGCTTAACTGACTGAGCCGCCCGGGTGCCCCTCTGTTTCATTTTAAAAACAGGATCGCCAAGGGGCGCCTGGGTGGCTCAGTCGGTTAAGCGTCCGACTTCAGCTCAGGTCACCATCTCGCAGTTTGTGAGTTCGAGCCCCTCGTCGGGCTCTGGGCTGATGGCCCAGAGCCTGGAGCCTGCTTCCGATTCTGTGTCTCCCTCTCTCTCTGCCCCTCCCCCGTTCATGCTCTGTCTCTCTCTGTCCCAAAAATAAATAAACGTTAAAAAAAAATTTTAAAACAGGATCGCCAAGTTGGAAACTGACAACGCTATATCCCCAAAAAAGACCCTAAACCCAGTGCTTTAGATGCGTCAGGACACAAAGTGTAACATAGCTATCATCTTTATTTTCTGGTTCCGAGAGGAGGACAGGATGAGCGCACAGATATTCCAAAGGGCACAAGTATACAGTGAGCTGACAGGCAAGATCCCCCACCCCCAGCCCCCTAGCAGCAGCTGTGACCTGTTAAGTCAAAGTAGCAAACCATTGAGATAGGAAAGAGAAGGTGACCACTTTATCCCCGCCTCTCCCTCCTTCGCACTTAAGTGAAACCTGCCTGATCTAGCCTTTGCGGCTCAGGCTGACTCGAGTTACACGTACGCTGTCATTGTGGTTTTGTTTGGCTCAAACTCCTGCGATGTTGGGCGAAGACACAATGATGACGTGAACTCATGCACTTTCCGTCCTCGGATACACAAAGCTCTGTGAACTGGAATTCAGGGAACATTTATGGCTGCACTTCCCGCTGTTACTCTTGCTAACAACTCATCGCCTTTTAAAGTGTTTACTTTTGAGAGAGAGTGTGAGCTGAGGAGGGGCAGACAGGGAGACAGAGGATCTGAAGCAGGATCTGCGCTGACAGCACAGAGTCCGACGCGGGGCTCGAACCCATGAACCGTGAGATCATGACCTGAACTGAAGTGGGGCGCTCGACCGATGGAACCACCCAGCACCCCTCCAAAAAAACTCATCACTCTTTGCCATGCCGTGAGCGATAAGTGACACGAAGAATTATGGGACTTGGAAGCAGTCATTCTCATTTATGTTATTGGCCGACGTCTTTGCCTAAACAAAGAAAAAGATGACAAAAAACCAATATGGTTATCTTTTGATCACACTTAAAGATGTTAAGCGTCCGACTTCAGCTCAGGAAAGATCACATCTAAAGGGAAAAAGGTAAATGTATTTGCGTGATTTAACCAAGAGAACAACAGCAATGGTTATACGTACGTGGAGTGTTCTTGCGGGAAAAGCAAGGTGACTAACACAATAGAAGTCTCTCAGACATCTGTACTTCTCGACAGTAAGGACTATTTAATAGTGGCATGGCTGGACCACCTGCTGTCTGTGGGGTTTTTTTCCCCCTCCCTTATGTGTGCAGCCAAATCTTTATTATTAGCCAATTTCCTGTATGAAAAGGACCGGTGAGGGCATCAATAATAAAGGATCTTTTATTTAGTACAAATCCAATATAAAAGATGATCAGAACACCAGTTAGCAGGCTGTGTACGGAAATAGGATTCTCTGAGTACTGGGTGCGCAGGACCCAGGAAGCTGCAGAGGAGGGGGCCGAACACCCGCTTGCTCCAGTGGTGTTCTCAGCGCACGGGAGGCCAGGGCACAGCATGCGAGGTCCACACCTGACTTACAGAGACGGGCGGGAACGATAGGTCGCCACTTCCTCCTAATGGGTTTCACGCTCTGTGATCCCTTCATGCAGATTTCAAGCTTTGCAAATCAGCGCACAAACCTCCGTCCACGATCTTTGGACAAAGAATAAGAATTAGCATCTTGTGGGGACCTGTGTGTGCGCAGTACTCTTCCAGGCCCTTTGCCTACATCCGAGCCTCACATCAACCCCGGGAGGTAGGGGTTACTGTGATCCTCGTCCTTGTGAAAACAACTGCTGGGGAGAAAGGCCTCCTAACTTTCCTGTGCTAGCCAGGAAGAGGGAGGGCTGGGATCTAAATGCCGATGTGGATTCCTCCAGAACCTGGTGTTTTGTTTTTTTTCTCTCACTGCTCTGTGCCTCCCGTGTGCCATATTATGTTTGCTTGAGAAGAAATGTTTTTAACTAAAGGCAAAAAGGTGAGAATTTAGTTGAATGAGCTTGGGTGAGTTTTAAAGAGATATTTTATATGTGTACTACAATTCCGAGCTTCCTGGCTGGCGTTCTTAATACTCGGCTCCACGGTCAGGTGCTGAGGTATGCCCACGGATTAATTATTTTTATGCAATGGTGACTGTTTTCCAAATTGAACCGTTTTGATAGCTAAATTCAGGCCTGCACGTATGCGTGTGTGTGCATTCACACAGAGAACAGATCAAGGGACCCAACGTTATTGCAGGAAGCGTCAATATTTCTGCTTGGTAAAGTGTATAAACGGAAGTTTTCAGTTAAGTAAGCAGAATGAAAATAGCAAAACAAAAATTGAATCTAAACCAGCTTGAACGTTTAACAATCAATGGAGTTAACATTATAGTTAACCGAAGGTGAGAGGCAAAATTCGTCTCTGCTTCACCCCGATGGGAAAACCCATCAATCCCCTTTGCAATTTTCTTGATTACATGATTGTGCCCGTCAGGTTCCGGTTTGCGTCTCGAAGACATACATGCTTGTGACTTGTTTGAAGCAAATGCAAGTGGACAAGCACACTTTGGTGGGGTTGTTTGGACCCTTCTCGCCACCGTTTCCACGTATCTGTCTCTTATGGCCTCGAATCCTTATTTTTCATGATCGACTACCACTATCCAAAGTCCGTTTCTAGACAAAGAAGACTCCCACGTAGGAATCCAGGCCACCTGTCTACATCTTGTTTTCATTACACTTTCTCGATTATCATTGTTTGTGGACCTTCTCATCTTGACTCTGGGTATTATCGCCTGCTTTCCACTTTGCCCTGGGGAGAAGCAATGTAATTTTGAATTCTTGTAACCTGATATCAAAATCATTTTAGAGCAAAAATTTCGGTATCGGAACCCAGCTTGATTCAAGGAAACCCTAGGCAAAGAGTTACCTCCGACAGCATTTAAAGCCCTGTCGGATTGACCAGCCGAACTCACCCTTTGCCGAGCTCCTATGTGAGAGAGGGGGTGAACAGGATCTATTTGGACACTTGTCTCTGACCCCATCACTTGGATCGTGTACTGTATATGCTATTTTCTCCTTGATTACAGCAGTGACTTTGTGTCTTACCTTCCGGGCACTCAGGGTAACCTTAGTTAACCAATTTTCACTGCTTACCTCTAGAAATGAAGAAGTCACAGATTAGCAATTACATCTCTATTCATCTCAACATATCCATACGAAGCCACCTTTTTGAGGTAAATACTTGCTGTTCACTCGCTTTCTCCTGAAGACAAGAGGTGAGAAATTCTGGGGATGTAAGCGTGTGACTCAACTGCAGTAGCATGTACATTTCTAATGGGTCCAAATGAATTACTCAGGTACTAGAATGAAGAAGAGGGAAAAGAAAATGGAATAATCCTTATGGGAAATGTGTTGTAATTGTCATTCGCATTTTCTTTGTTTTCAGCTTTAAGGAAGTCCCCAAAAGTTTCCAAAAGTAAGATTTTGCATCTCTTGTTTTCTTGACGTTAACCGGATCTTCAGTGTTAAGATGGAAATACATAGAAGTGAAAACTCACTAGAAGTTACATCCTTGGTTGGTTTATTATCAATCAGTAAGAGGATTAAAAAGGCTTAGCATCAATTACCTGACTAGACAACCAATGGAAACAAAAAATCACGTCCAGAAGCAAGGGTGATAATTGGAATGTTCAGGCTGCTGGAGACCTTGTTCACATTTCCTGCGATTATACCTTCATTATACCCCACTGAAGATATGGCTCTCTGGGGCGCCATGATTCATAGGCTAAAGCTCAATGTAGCAGCGATATTACGCAAAGGTGGAAGATGTGACAAGTGAAATTAGGTCAATTAAACACATATAATTCTCGGGCTCGTTACATTTGTCCATAGCAGATTGCTTGGTTGGCATAAACCATATTTCCCTAGCTCGACTGATTGTGATGTTATCTTGTGTTTAAGATCACACGTGAACGGAAGCTAGGCTGTGGACCAAAAGGTAGCACCTTATTATCCTAGTTATTCCTGGCATTAGTTTGAAGGGGTTGTCCATTAATAAGGCTATATGTTTTACCTTTTTCCCCTGATCCAAAAATGCATCCATTTAAGTTAATGTGGCACAGAGTGTCCTCCTCTGGCTGGACGGTCCTTCCTCAAACTCTTTGCTGGCTTACTTCTACTCACCTCTTTTTTTTTTTTTTTTTTAATGTTTATTCATTTATTTTTGAAGCAGGGGGAGAACGAGTGGGGGAGGGGCAGAGACAGAGGGAGACACAGAATCTGAAGCAGGCTCCAGGCTCTGAGCTGTTCGAGCTATGGGGCTCGAACTCACGGACCGTGAGATCATGACCTGAGCCCAAGTCGGACGCTTCACTGACTGAGCCACCCAAGGTGCCCCACTTCTACTCATCTTTTAAGGCTGATAGAAAGATTTCCTGTTCTGATCCTTCCCTGCCCCACCTCTAGGCGAGGTGGCTCCCTTAGGTACACCTTTGTCATAACCTGTAAGAGACAATTATCAGATTGCATCCGAAAGATCAGACTCACAGTTATGCCGAGATGTCATTTCAGATGAGAGTGGGCTGGCTCGGAAGGCATTTACGACAACTGACAGTAACTTAGCATGTTCCTTTGGTTTCTCTCTGTCCCAGTACACGGGTCTCACTCACCGAGACTAAAGAAACGCCTACCGACTTTGAAAACTCTTTGCATAGACTCCTGTTTGGTGTCGTTTTCGGTAAGAGCAACTTTGCTGTTATGCTAATCTTTAACTTATCGGGATTCACCTGTATATACCACACTGGCAAAACTTGTTTAAATCCTTGGGCAGCTGCCCATGTGAGTACACGGTCCAGGTTTCTCTTTCACACGAACGCCCCCACATCGTGTCCCTCACGTAGTCATGCACCAGTCTGTTTACTTGTATGCTACATACATCTGACTGTAAACTTCTTTTTTTTTTTTCAATTTTTTTAATGTTTGATTTTCGAGAGAGAGAGGAAGGGGGAGAGAGAGAGAGAGACCCAGAATCCGAAGCAGGCTCCAGGCTCCGAGCTGTCAGCACAGAGCCCGACGCGGGGCTCGAACCCACAAACCGTGAGATGGTGACCTGAGCCGAAGTCAGAGGCTTAACCGTCTGAACCACCCAGGTGCCGCCCGACTGTAAACTTCTTGAGGGCAGCCAAGATGTTCTGTTCATCACTGAATCCCTAATGTGTAACGTGAGGACGGGCATACAGTAGGCGGTTAGTGCTGTGAGCTGACTGCATGCATCATAGCTGGCATTTATTGGACACTCTTTGTATGTGGCACCATTCTAGGCATTATCCCTTACAGTTAGGAGGTGGTGTCTGTGGTTATTCTTATTTCACACACACACTGGAAAACAAAATCCTAAAGTTAAACATGCCTGAGGTCACGGAGCAAGTAGGCGGTTGACTGGGGACGTGACCCGGGCTGGTCTGACCTCAAAGCCCTTGCCCCTCACTATGAGGAATAATGCCTCCAGGATAGGAGTCACTCCTGCGAGGAAAGAAGGCCCCTGGGGCATGGTACAAGGTTGGCACCTGTGACCGCTGCGATCTGGGAGGGGCTGTCTCATGTCCTCAGGCTCTGGTCTATGAAATCAGGGAGGCGTTGTCTACGAGACCCTACCCTGCGGAGAAATGATGAAAGAGCTCGTGGACAGTCCCGCTGGACCGTCAGACTGAAGCGGGTAGGCAGGTGAAGACTCCAAATACAACGCCGTGCCAAGAGAGCCGGCAAAGAGCAAGAAGGTTCCAAGCGGAGGGCTGAAGCCAGAGTCTCGAAGGATTACTGACTGGAAAGAATAGCCGTGGCATGGCGTGGATGTGTGCGAACGCCAGTCGGCCCGGACTGCTGAGCGAGCGGCCGTCCATTCCAACAGTCCTCAGTTGTTGAGAACCTTCCCTTGGTCAGCCACTGAGCACGAGACACAGAGATAAGCCAGCCTTATCTCCCGGAGCCACAGAAAAGACGATGCTGTCCGCTTGCCCAGACTTCGGTGCGTTCGCGTTGCCCCGCAACCAGCACGGCCTGGCAATAATTCGTGCCAACAGTATTCTCACCCAGCACTCACTGTAAAAGTCAGGCGCTCTTCTCAGTGCCTTCTATGCTGTAAAACATTCTATCCTGGGGCGCCTGGGTGGCTCCATCGGTGAAGCGTCCGACTCTTTGATTTCGGCTCAGGTCATGAGCTCGCGGTTTGTGAGTTCCAGCCCCGTGCTGTCCGCGCAGAGCCTGTTTGGGATTCTCTCTCTTCCTCTCTCTCTCTCTGCCCCTCCCCTGCTCACGGGTGCCCGCACGCACGCTCGCGCTCGCTCCCTCGCTCTCTCTCTCAAAAAGAAGTAGACATTAAAAAAATCCCACCGTCACGACAACTCTTTAAGGTAGGCATGATTGACATCATCGTGTTACAGATGAGGAAACAGCGGCACAGACAGGTTAGGGGCTTGCCTGAAGTCACACAGTTTGTCGGGGGTGGAGCTGGGATTGGGACGGAGGAAGTCTGGCTCCAGAGTTGGAGCTCCTAACGTCTACCCGCAAGAGCTCTCTAAGTGGTAGCTCCTTCTCTAGCTACTCTTTCATTCAATAGAACTTTCTCGTTCACCACACCTTTGCCGAGAACCTACTACGTGCTCGGCGTTGGGCTGCTTGCCAGGGATGTAACAGTAAAGAAGGCAGGCAAGGTTTTGATGCCGTCCCATATGGAAGGACTGTCAAGTGGTTCCTGAGATTAGAGAAAGCAGTGACGCTCCGCCTGTCCCCGTCAGGACCCCAGCCATGGCTGGAAGCTGTACGTGCTTCCCAGTAAAGACCGATACTGAATCAAGAGAGACCCCGCTCGCTCTCAGGACTCAGAACTGCAAGGATTTTGGGTTGAGTCCCTCCCTTGTTGGAATTGGCCAATTTATGTGTATAATGGCAAACAATTCAGCCTTTATACGAGAGTGAATTCTTGCTGGAAATATTTAGTTCTTGGAACCAAGGAATCTAATATGACAGCAAGCATATTAATTGAGAATCTGTGGCCTGCACTCCTGACCTTAGGAAAAATGGCCTTGGGTCACCTGGGTGGCTCAGTCGTTTAAGCGTCTGACTCTTGATTTCGGCTCGGGTCACGATCTCATGGTTCGTGAATTCGAGCCCTGAGTCAGGCTCTTCACTGACAGGGCAGAGCCTGCTTGGGATTCTCTCTCTCCCTGTCTCTGCCCCTCCCCCGCTCAGGTGCACTCTCTCTCTCTCAAAAAAATAAACTTAAAAAAAAAGGGAAAAAAATGGCCTTGCTTGTGTGAACTTGACAGCATCCGTCTCCCCTGCCCCCGGCAGTGTGGACCGGAGTCAGCAGATTGGAAGGTACAGTTTTCAGTGAAAAGACATGTCCAGGTTTATTTGTTGCTACAAATATTTGTTGCTATTATGGTGAATACTTAGTGTTATTGCATAAATTTGCTGGGGAAGATGAATTTTTTAACGTTTATTCATTTTTTGAGAGACAGAGCGTGAGCACGGGAGGGGCAGAGAGAGAGAGAGGGAGACACAGCATCCGAAGGAGGCTCCGGGCTCTGAGCCGTCAGTACAGAGCCCGAGGTGGGGCTTGAACTCACGAACCGCGAGATCATGACCTGAGCCGAAGTCGGACGCCTCACCGACGGAGCCACCCAGGCGCCCCTAAGTTTACTAGTGACAATTAAAGTAGAGCTGATTATAAACATACAGAGAACAAGGTAAATGGATGTTTAAAATGTTCTTGCTTTCAAGTTCAATAGTGAATAACTGAAAATTCAGTGTTTAAAGAGAGCTACAGGAGGGACGAAAACCCTCTCTTTTGAAAAACAGATTTCCCGTGGACCATGTGGGAATCCCTTGCACAGTGGAACAGAGGCTGTTATCTGGAAAATGTTTCGTAGTTATCTCAGAGTCAGGCAGACGATCCCATACCGCACCTCTACTTTGAGCCATTTGAATCCCCAGCCTGCTTTTTTTATTCTGGCCTCGATATCAATTTTGTTTTTGCCGGCATGGGTCTTAAGAACCGCTGATGCTCGTACTTTGGATTAGCCGAAGTGAAGCACCTCTGAATGCCAACGTATATCGACTTTGACAGAGAGCGCAGGACAGGGGCCCCGGGAAATTGCATGCGATCCACTCAACACGCGTGTGCTCGAGGCCGGGCCGTGTGCCATGGGCTGGGATGTGAGGCTCCGCGAGACACGTTCCCCAGGCTCGAGGAGCCTGCGGTGTAACGGGAGGGGAAGACACGGACAGACGAGTGCAAGTTCAGGAGTGGGTTCCGAGAGACATCTGGATCTGGGTAATTCCAGCAGGGGGGTTCATCTGCGGCCGGGGCCCCCGGAAGAGGGCGCAGAGCCACACCTGGGTGGGAGCCAGAGTAGGAGTTGGAGGTAAAAGCAGTGGGGGCTCTGACACCAGCCGAATGTGCTAGTGGGTCAAGTTACTGGCCCTCTCGGAGCACCGGTTTCTGAACTACCGAAGAGTCTTACAGAGAGGAAAGAGAGAGTCAGACGTCTGCTTCGGGAAGATCTCTCGAGCCTCCGTGCGGAGAGTGGGTTGGAGGAGGCAAGGCCGGAGGCAGGAACGGAGAGGAGAGAGCCGAGCCCTGTTGAGGAAATCAGCGTCTCCAAATGCAGCCTCTTTTATACGCAGTGCCCGGCCGGCATTTGGCCACGCCAGCGCCGACACCGATTCTCCGTGTACAGTCCTTGCTTCAGGTCTGGCGAGTGGCCAGAGCCCAGAGAGGAGAGCTCCCCCTCCTCTCCGCTCAGCACACAGGACCCATTCAGAATCATCCCCTCACACCACGGCTGGGCTTCTTGCCCTCCGATCCCCGGGCTCCGCTGGCCCTGGGGAGATGACAGGCCTTGGGAATCAGAGAGACAGTGCCTGTCCTCATCACGCTCAGCTGCCCTCCCGTCCCGGAGGTCACGGGTTGTCCCAGAGGCGGTGAGGCTCTTCGTGCATTTGCGGGGAGGCTCTCGTGGGCGTCAGCCCTGCCACCTCCGGCCCCCCAGCAGGACGTGGGCGGGCCGCATGTCCGCAGGACCGGAGCCAAGATGCAGACAAGCCCAGGGTCTTCATGCGTCCTGGCTGCAGAGGGCCTGCCCTGCTCTCTGGGACAGTGCTTGCCTGCGAGGGAGGTTTGAAAGCAGCTTAAGGTTTTTCCCAGGGCCCGTGTCCTGCTCTGGCCTCGGTGGTACCCTGCAAGAAGGGCAACGGCAAACATAAGGCCTGTGTCTTTTCGTCTCTTAATGGCCTTAAGAAATGCTGTTGTAAAGAAACTCACCAAGATTTCCTTAACCCCGTTTTCGCAACGTATTGGGCATCACACCCTTTCCCCATCCATGTGCTATGAGCTGTGTCAAAGTAATTTGGGGAGGCGCCACGGTCAAGGATCTGGGCGGGGGGTAGGAGGGACGCGGGGAGGGCGGTGTAATGGCGAGTGGCCATTTTGGCGTTGACGTTGGACTTCGTTATCCACGTGACCAGTGGGGTTAGTCAGCCCTGGCGATCCTCTGTTTCCTCCTCTGTAAAACTGAGCTCACACTTGACTTGGGGATCGCCATGAGGAATGCCCGAGAGAAAATAGGGAGAGCTTCTGGTACACTGGAGTCATCGGTCGTTATTTTTTCCGCAGTGTGGGCAACCGTGAGTCTAGACTTCCAAGGACTAGTTTTCCCGATAGAATTGTATTCGTTCACTAAAGTTGTAGCTGCAAAACCTGCACACAACACACACATACGATCTCTTTGAAACAGAATAACATCAGGTGGATTTCAGGACAGAGGATAGAGGCAGAGCGTGGAAGGACCCGCGAGTCCTTCGTGAACCCTGGGGGCTATGCGGACACTTGCGTCAGTGCTTCCTGATAATGCGCGACACACAGGCGCATCTTGTAAAAAGTGACCCCCGGTCTTCACGTTTGTGACATGAAAAGCTAACACGTCTTGTCTGTTCGGTGTTGGTTCTGTTTACTGGGGGTTTTTTTCTCTTGTTTTGTTTTTTAACTAGCATAGGAAGATCGGGGACTAGACGTGTGGTGTGAGGGAAAGCAGTGTGATTTCTGGGGTTCTTTGCCGGCCTAAAACATTCCCCCGCCTGCCGGCTGTTGCTTGGAATCACTATCACAAAGCCCTCCTTTCCACAGTTGGCTGGGATGACGCCACACGGACGGGTGGGTGGCTAGGTATGCCACAAAGTTCCGGTGCCGCCAGCCTTAATAAACTGCTCTTTCGTACACGGCAGCCCTTTCCGTGTCTGAAGACGTCTATTTTGCGGCCTCCCGGTTTCTTCTGCTGTTGCCCGCATGCCCGTCTCAGGATCCCCGCTCTCTGGCACCCTGCCTGGCTCACCAACTTCTGCAGGTCCCTCATCCCAAACGTCTCTGCCGGAGGGAAGTCTACCCCGCGGCCTATAGGGCCAGGCTTCTCAGATGTGCTCCAGAGCCCCGGGCTTCTGGGCAGCCCCTGCCCCCACTGGGCCCGCCCTGATTTTGGAGTTCAGAGAGCAGAGGATAGGAAGATTCCCAGTTCTGTGAGTGGGAGAAGTACTGTTTTGTTGGTTGCTTTCCCACAGCTGAGCTCGTCATAAAAGGAGCTCTGTTCTCCCAGGGTTTGTTAATTGCAGCATCACTGGGTTTAAAAACAACAACAACAACAAAAAAAACCCCCTTCAAGAATGTAGGGAATCTTGTCTTAATTCAGTTTGATATCTAGTCCCTCACGGCGGTGTCAGTTTCCAATCTTATGTTTGATACACCGAAAATTAACAATTCAAAGTCATACCGGCATAGTCAAGTTTCCAATATTGAAATAACCCTCTATGCTAATTAAGTGTAAATTATATTAGATGTATCAGGTTACATTGCTGCATAGCACCCAACAGTTGCATAATCTTTTGAATTCTGTCAAAACCTGCGATTTCAAGTAGAATTAGCTTTTTTAGGAGGAACCTCTGGTAATATCTAGTGAATATCTAGGCCCCCCAGTGAAATTTTCTCGACAGCTAATTTTCTAGCGGGGCAAACACTGGTTATACTTGGGAGTTGGCTTTGATCCTTTGATCTGGTGACGGTGTGGGTGTGAGTGTGGAGGAGGGAGAAGGCTGAGTATAGTTCTCTTTGGCCGGACTGAATTCCAAAGCAATTCCAGTGGCTTGCAAATCAGAGGGTCCGTTTCATGGTGTGCTTAAGAAGGATTCCCCTGAAGGAGTCGTGCTGATTCTAGAGATTAAGGAAGAACGTCCTGGTGGCAATTAATTAATTGTATGCTACACTTTAATTTAAAACGAGTCACTCTGGCTTGGGAATAAATAAAACCCTCCAAAGTGTGAAGGCAAAATGAAAATAAGTGTCGATGGCCACATTGCCAACCTCGTATGTGCATTTAAGCGTGTTCCTTTTGGAACCTTCGCGCCAACGCTGCCAGGGCCACGGTCTGTAGAGCTGAGCAGATCGGTCAGCTCAGTCTCAGAGACCACACCCGTCTCCTTACCCCAGGCCTCCTGCCCCCCCTGCGGCTCCCCCTGCCGGGGAATCAGGTTGGAGCTGGGGGTGGTGGCAGGTGAGTGGGGGGCGGGGCGGGCGCTGGGCAAGTCCCCTGCGGACCCCGGGGCTCGGTCCACGTGCTCCTTTTCTAGACCCGGGGACAGGGCGCCAGCCTTTGCTTCTCCACCAGGGGAATTTCCTCAGGGACCAGGGGGTTTCTGAAGGCCAGAGCATCGGCCGGGAAGAGCGCGCACCCCGGGGAGGCCGCTGGCGCATTTTCATCCCGAGAGCCTTAACCACTCGGTATGCAAGTGCATTGGCACCCTCTTACTATCTCTGTCAACTGGATGCTCCTAGAAAGCAAAACTGGTCTATTTTCAGGCCTGCACAAGCTCTGCTTTAAGGGGGCCTTTCCATCTCCTAACTCTGAGCCCGCTGTGGCTCACAAAGCCCTGGCTGGCAGAAGACGTGCTCACCTTCCAGTGGGGGGTCAGCAGCAGACATCGTGCCCCGATCTCGGTCCATGTTTTCAGTCTCGTCGTCGGGGCTGCTGGCCCGTGTTAGACGGGGACACTTCAGCCCTGCTCCCCCGCCGTGTGCGAGCCCTCCCACACGCCCTTGCTCGCACCCACGGGATTCGTATAAAAAGCCTCGGCAGCTGGGTCCTGGTCAACCGAGGAAAGCACTTCCAGCCTCGCGCGCCCGCCTTCCTTCCCTCGGCTCCTGCCTCCCCCAGCCTTCGGTCATAGGTCGCCCTCTCTTTCTTTCTGTTTACACCCGATGACTCAACCCCAGCCCCCGGCCCACGGCGACCCCGCGAGGACCCCGGGCAGTGGTGGCCGCAGAGGGGCCCGGGCCTGGGTCCCGGCCACCCCGCAGCGCCCCCTGCAGAGCCCGGGTTCATTGCGACGCTGTTTGGGGAACCAGACCGGACGCCCCGCGCGCGCCCCACCGCGACTTGGGGGCCTTCCCAAGTCGGGGAGCAGGTATCAGGGAAAGAGCCATCTCCGAAGATGGCTTTGTTTTCCATTAGAAAGAATTCTCTGCTTGGCATAGCAAACCTTTGCTTACGAACACTGGCTGTCCCCGTCTGCCTGTGACCTGTCTTCGTCTCCTTTGCTGTCCTCACTCCCGCCACCTTGTCCTCAGTTCAGGACGGGATATGGAAGCTTCCAGCGCCTGACTGCTTGTGGCTGGGCCTCGTCCTCTTAAGGGGCCCCTGTCTGTACGTAATTGAATTTGGTTTTCCCCTGTTCCTCTGTCTCGTGTCAATTTGATTATTAGACCAGCCAGAAGACCCTAGCAGCGTACGCGCAACTTTTCTTCCTCCCTGACAGCTTCATTCATATTTAAAAATCTCATCCCTTTGTGTAGTCACCATTAACAAAAACTATTCTGAAACTTCCAACTTCATAAAGGCATTAGATCGGGTTATTAAGCAGCGAATGGAGGTGAGGCATTCTTAGAGACCTAGTGGGAATTCAGATTCTGTCTGGATACCTCGTCTTTTCTCCTTCAACCAAACCACGCTCCTGAGTTGCTGAATAACACCGGGTTTTTGTTACGACGCTCACTAATAACCGAACGAAGGCAACCGGCAGAGTTCCTTTCTCCTTGTTATTTTAAGTGACACTTTGCTACATGCCCATGATAGTAGCCGTCCGTGGGCTCAGGGCCAGACAGCTGGTTTTGCTCTGGTGCAAATTCATGACTCCATATGTGCTCGATTCTTACCTGTTCTTAGATCGATAGACGGCTTTGTTTCTAAACTGAGCTCTCCATAGTATCCTCAGAGAAAATCTTCCATGGGTCAGGTTAGACTGTGGTAACAAAACACATCCTAAATTTGAGTGGCTCGTACTCACTAATTAGCTAATTGACTTCGTACTCACATCTCATGCCCGCTGCTCATGTCGCGGCAGAAAAGAAAAAGAAAGGCGGTGGTAAAGGGCACGATGGCTCTCAAGGCTTCTGTCCTGATGGGGTATGGATCTTTCTGCTCATTTTCTGCCTCTTCTTTATTTTAAATTTAACTACCTAAAAGCAAATTGGTTAACATACAGTGTAGCCTTGGTTTCAGGAGGAGAACCCAGTGACTCATCGCTTACATAGGACACCCAGGGCTCATCCCCACAAGCGCCCTCCTTAACGCCCATCGCCCATTTAGCTCATCAACACCCCCCCCCCCCCCCAGTATCCCTCGCAGCAACCCCGGTCTGTTCTCTGCTCACTTTCTATTGGCCAAACTAAGTTGTATGGCTGAGGCCGACGGGGCAGGAACGTACAACCTTCCCTGTGGGATGACCAGGGACTATTCGAACAATAACACAGTCTTCCACAGGCCTCCTCCCCCAGGCTCCCTCTTACTACATTTCTCCCGAAAGAGCCAAGTTGGTTTTGCATTTGAATCACGGTTTTTTTTAATTGTAAGACATTTTCTGTGGTACCCACACCCTAGTTTTAGGACCAGCCCTCTGGCCCTCTTGTGTCAAAGAGATTTCCTGACCTGTATCAAAGGTGCCCTGGAGATCTGTGGTATCCATGAAAGAGAAGCTGTTCAGAAGCCACCTCCTCTCCATAATACAGCCCTTCTTTGCCTGTAGCAGAGCAAGCCAGAACAGAGCTGTTGCCTTCCAGAAGTTTCTTATATTCGTATCGTAAGCCTGGGCATCAGCAAACCTGACATATATTTGAAACCATAGGCATTAGCATTTCGCCTCCTCCGTCTCCTCCCCCTCCTCCTCCTTCTTTAGATTTATACACTTGCTGCTGCACTCGTCACATGGTGTTATCCTGTTTGCTTGCCCTGTTTTTTGTCCACATAACACTCTACGTTCCCCAGCTCAACCGTAATCTGCCTTATAATTACTTTTTAAGATCTCTGTCTCCCTTGACTTATTCATGTGCTCTCGCCTCTAGGCTAGTCCCTTCTATACCTAGCTGTGCTTGTCCTACTGTTTTGTATCAGCCTAGGTCTTGAGATATCCTTGGCCATTTCTCTCGGAGCCGGAATGTTGACTTCCTGCTTTAGGAAATGGCTCTGGGGTCCATTCTATCACGCGTTCTGCGTCCCAACTTCCTAGGATCCCCTTTTCGTTCCTTTTATCCTCTTATACCTGCGGACTTCTAAATCTCCCTCTTTGTGGAAGCTTGGCACACGACCTTCGGTCTCATGAAACACGGAGCCAAAGCTCAAGTGGGGGTGATGTTGGGGAGAACCTAGAACCTTCTTGTGGACGTGACAGGCCTGGTATCCCTAGAGAGTTAGAGACCGCTCGACATTCCCAGTCCCAGGGAGAAGCTTTGTCTTGTGTGCAAGAAAAGAGCACCCACTGGCCTTTGACCAGCGCCATACTGGTGATACCACTCATTGCCACCCCGTGATGGGTTTGCCCTTTGGGGAAAGAGTACTGACCGCAACCAGACAGGCACTTTGCTGGCATGCTAATGTTAAAGTCAAGCCAGGAAAAAAATGCAATGATGTTTTATGTAAGATAATGGTTATCTTACAGCACAGTGGGTGTAATGTACTCAGCGATCTGTTTTTCTTACCTACCTGTCAAAACTCCAGTTTGAAGATTCATATCAAACTTATTTTAATTCACAAAGAAAGGCTGTTGCCATGGGGGTTGGGGAGGAAAGCATCGCTGGTCGCTGAAGACAATCCTTCCGTACACAAGCCAATATTCACAAAATAGAGGAGGGCCCAATAAGGACTCTTCATAGAACGATTAATAGGTTTCTAGCCCGCATGTGAGCATGTGCGTGCACGTGTGCACACACACAGACGATTGCTGGTTGGAAGGCAGCTTGTGTGGTATGGAATTTCTAGGGATGCAGACGGCAGGAGAGAGACCAAACAGCACCTTCCCTTCAGACAAGACCGCGGTTTTCTCGTGTGCAGCCTAAGGATACTCATAGCACCTATTTCATAGGGTTACTTTCGAGGAAGCAACGTGAGAATACACGTACGGCGCTTCACACAGGGCAGGGCACGTGGGAAGTAGTCAAAAATGTGAATTCGCATTGTTACCGTGAAGTGGAGTCAGGGCTGTGCTTCGTACGCCAAGGTGATGGTCTGGAGGGGTCCGCGGGAAAGGGTGCAATTAGCATTGCTTCTCCGGAACCGGGAGTGTGATCCCTCACCCCAGTTCCAGATGCCTTCGTCAGGTCACTGCACACACTAGTCACTGAGCTGGCTGTCCAAGGCCACCACTCCTGGCTGGGGTCAGGAAATAGAGTAAAGTTAAACTCTCTGATGGCCCAACTTATAATTCTAGAACTCCTCCTATTTGTTGAGAGCACTTCTGTGCACCGAGCATCATTCCTGATTCCTAACGTACAACTAGAACGACTCTAAAGGCAGGCGCTGTCATTGGCACCGTTGTACGGAGTAGGAAAACGAAGCACGAGAGAGTAAGCGCTCGCCCAGTTCTACCGAGTAAGTGGCAGGGCTGGGAATCGAACTGAAGTCTGGCTGGGCTCAAAGCACCAGCTCCAACATACCAGATCTGAGCCTATTGTAATATTAGCAAGAACTGTAAAAAATACCCTTCAGTTCCTTATTTTTATGTTTCCCTAGGGGTCTTATGTCTATTATGACTTCAAAGAAAAGACTATGAAAATCTCCTTTAAAGCAAAATGATCATAAGTAACTTGCCCTTATATACTTAAAGATTTATTAAGGCACTATTACTAAAATTTCTTGTCCAGGATTAAACTGTTCAATTTATAGTACTTGATAAATTACTTTGATACACTTAGCTACCTCTTCTTCGGCATCTCTTTAAATTAAATTTTTAGTTTAAGAGCAGAGAACACTGACGAAAATGAGATTTCAAAATAAAATGACTGCATCCAGAAATCTGTATATAGCTCTAAGATTTCTGAACGTCTCGACATTTTAATTCCTATCACATGGATATAAGCTTGGACTTAAAATATCTGTAATTTCACTTTGAATCGTACATTTAATGATTATTTTTTATGCCTTGCTCAATTTGTTTCTACTTCCTCTCTTCATCAAAGCCCTGGTTTCGCCGATGCTGAAGTGACACTAATCTCAAGACCAGGTTTGAATTCATTTTAGTAATTTGTAAGTACATGTGAATATTAAGGAAGTATTAGCAATATACCCACGTACGAGATTTAGCAGTTTGGGAAGCGAGACTGGAAGACACGGGATTTTAGGTTAGATGGCGCCCCGTGTGATTACTGACCCTGCCACATACTGCCTGTGTCATTCTGAATGTATCATTTGAGCTTAGTGATCCTTCATTTCCCCGTCTGTAAAGTGGGGCTCATAATACCTTCTTCCCAGGAGGGATGGTGTGATGTACCTCAAGGGCATAGACTAATGCGTGCCACGAAATAGGCTCCCACTTTTGTTGAAAAAAGGAAAAAAAAATGTTGATTCCGTTCCATCCTTTATGTCAATAGAAGTGAGAAAAAGTGGATCATTTCTAATGCATAAGGTAGAAAAACCCTTACAGCCATTTATAAATGTGTGTGTGTGTGTGTGTGTATTCTCTATATGATATATGTATGAACTCTGTATATATATATACTCTCTCTATATATTATACTCTGTATGTACCTATAGAGAGAAACTGTATATATAGTCTATGTATATTCTGCATATACACACACTATATATATGCACACACAATGTACTCTGTATATATACACACTTACTATACACACAGTATACTCTGTATATATGTAAATTTATAATCTCTCTCTCTTTTTCTCTCTCCCTCCCTCCATCTCCAGACACACACACACTTGCACACTGGGTTACTTAATTATTAGCTCACTGTTCTGGTGCATATGGAGGGAGAGGAAAATAGGGCTGCCGTGATGGCCTAAATGAGATTCCCACCTAGAACAAACAATGGTTCTCCATTATTATTTTTTTTTAATTTTGAGAGGGAGAGAGAGAGAGAGACTGTGAGTGGGGGAGAGGGGCAGAAGGAGAGAGAGGGAATCTTAAGCAGGCCCCACGCTCAGCGTGGGACTTGATCCCATGACGCTGGAATCGTGACCTAGACTGAGCCACCCAGGTGCCCCCACTCTTTACAATCAAGTTAGAAGTCCCGTTTTCTTCAGAGTCGTTTGCATGTTACAATTTTTATGTGAGTGTCCTCTCATTGTTTTGTAAGTCATAACTACATAAGGCACCGAGCTTGGTGCTTTCACAAATATGGTCTCATTTAAGCCTCATGACACCCCGGGGAAGTAGGTAGTATTATCCCCAGTTTTTCAAAGTTTCTTTATTGAAGCACAATAGACATATAATAGACTGGAGATTTGACGGTGTGCAGTTTGATATGTCTTAACATACGTATACCCCTGGGAAACCATGTACAATCAAGATAGCAGACATTTCCGTCACCCAGAGAAGTTTCCTCACGTTCCCTTATAATCCCTCCCTCTGTCTCTCCTTGCCCTTGCTCTATCCCAAGCGACCATCACCTGCCTTCTGTCACTATCGATTAGTTTACATTTTCTAGAGTTTTCTATCAACGGAATCGTATAATAGGTGGTCTTTTGTGTCTGGCTTATTTCAATTAGCATCACGTTTTCAAAGTTCCTTCATGCTGTAGCACACATCAGTATTTCATCCTGTCTTATTGCAGAATAAGATTCCGTTGTATGGATGTCGATGAGCATTTGGGCTGTTTCCGCTTCTTAGCGATCATAAACGAATTAATGTCGCCGTCAACTCTAACGTCCATGTTTTTGTGTGGACATACGTTTTCATTTCTGTTGCGCACGTATTCGGGAGTGGGATTTCTGGCTTATTCGGTCACTTTGCGTTTAACTTTTGGGGAACTGCCGGATTGTTTGCTAATATGGCCGCCAAATGCTTCATTCCCCGCAGAGCGTTTAAATATATGAATAAACGGATTTAGAGAATGTCAAGGACTTGCTTAAGGCCACACCACTTGGCGTCTGTCATTTCAAAACTCCATGCGAGGCGATGCTCAGCTCCTTCAGGATGATGTTTCTCAGACTTACTTTCTCCCATGGACGGGCTCTGAACCAGACCGCTTAGATCAAAACCACTTGCTGGTTCGTAGCACGAAGAAAGATTCTTAATCTCTGTCCTTCAACTTCTCACGTGTAAAAACGGAGCTGACGATAACGGTAGCTACCTCATAGGATTCTTTGGCGATGCAATAAATTAATGGCTGTAAATTACTTGGCTCAATCCTGGAACGCACAGGGTTCCAGAAAGACTGGTTATTATTATTAGCACCGTTTATTATTATTACTGCTGTTGCTACAATTTGCACCCAGAACAGCTCATAATAGAGGCAAAAATCAACCCTCCTAGGTAATCGCACCAACAGGCTGCTCTACAATGTATGAATTGACGTCTGGCTTCAGGAGGAATACTCGATTCACGTCTCAAAATAATGTGGCACCGTGTGTACAGAAATGAATAAAGGGCTTTCCTACTTTGGGGACTCAGTCTAACGTGCTGGGTCTTACCCTTTTGGAGGTCGGAGCGTTGGCCGACGGTGACCGACCCTTGCGTGCACAAGGCCCTTTGCAACATTCCAGTTACGGCGGGTCTTTTCGAGGCGGGCCTCGGAAGGAACGGTTAGCACCCACCTCATCTACGACAGGCCTTCTGCCAGGCACCGTACATCCCGGGGCTCGTGCGATCCTCATAATCACCCGAACGCGGAGAAAACCGAAGTTCACAGAACGAAGTGTCTTTCTCAAGGTCACTTAGTACGCATGATACTTGCACCGTTTCCAGGGCCATTTCTCCTGTGCCTCCTTTTCCAGTGCTCGTTAACTATCAATTTAAGCACCCTTAAAGGTGAAATTGCTTCAAAACCCCTTCCACGGTTTGACAGCCTACATTCAAGCCTTTTAGCATAATTGGGGAAGTCAGTGGGCGGGTGATTCTAGCTTGCTGTAGTAGAAGCCAGTAAGCCATCGACTTATCATTCTGTTGGCGAAGTTTCTCTGCTTTCTTTCCTCTCGATAACACAGCAGGATGTCATTTGCAAGGATGCCAATCCCAACACGGTTCCTGCACCTAACTTGCGACATCAGTTACTGACTGGTTGTGAGAAACGCCCCCGTTGTACAAATGAGCCCCTTCCCTTTGACACCTAAATTGTCTTCGTGCCTGTTCTACACGTCGGAGGGCGAAGAGAGGGCTTTCCAATTTCACACCCCTAATCCAATTTACCAGACACGGCGGTTCGTAAGTTTGAAAGCGGAAGAGGAAGGACTCCGCCGCTGTCCAGAGTGGACCTGCAATCCTGTCGGTGAGTACAGCTCCTGGTGCAGATTCCCCACAGGGAGATTCCTGTGGCACCAAAGGGACTCCAGAAAGCAAAGGGGATCCCACCAGTGCTTGTTGCGCTGGGAGGGGGCGAAATCCCACCCCGCCTCCTGGACTCAGACGGGGCCCCCCCTTGGCTCGGAGGTCAAATCGCTTCTTTCTGCCGCCTCTAAGGTGTGTGCAGGTTGGGGGTGGGGGGAGACACGGGAGACAGCGTAGGCTTTTATTCGCTAATTGTATTAAGTCCAAGAAAAAACGCTTTCTGAGTTCCATCTCACGGTGTTTCTCATTCTCCTTCCCCGTGTGCCACGGAGATCCCATTTTCAGGACCAGCCATCCTCCTTCCTCTGCACACACACAGAAAGTAAAAGGGGTAATTATCCCCCAGGAGCACCTTAATTGTTCCAATTAACCTGACCACTTTTTGCAATCAAAGCCAGGCAGAGAAGAGGAATTGAAGCGATCAAACACCGTTTTATGGGCTGTAGGTAAGTAAGAGACAAGGCAGGGCCCTTTCTCTGAAGGACGGGCTCTGAAACGACATAGGCTTGCACTCAGGGATTCTTCTACCACCGTTACCGAAAAGAAAAATGACATTTTAGCAGCTTGTAATTCTACCATCACTGTGCCTTTCTTTCATAACACAGCACATGACCACAATTATCCACGCTCATTTAAGCTGTCTGTGGAAGCACTCTGTGAGCGGGACTGTTTAACTGCGTTCTCGGGCAGGCAAGCCTGGCTTTGAACCCCCGTTCTAAAACTAACGCGCACTCCAGTACTGGACAAGCAAGGAAACGCCGCGGAACGTCACCATCCCGAGCTACGAGGTGGGCACTGGCCCCACATTCTAGACGATGGAAGTGACTCTTCAGTGAACTGAAGTTACCTGCCCGCGTTCACGTTTGAGCTTGGTAATCAGAGGTCATTTCTTTCTTTCTTTTTGTAAGTTCGTAATATCTGTATTTGTATAATGCTTTGTAGTTGATAGTTTCTGTAAATGCTGTTCAATACTCGCAAAAATGTTCCATAACAAAGGTGCCACCATATGAGGAGACGGGGGCTCTGACACGTCAAAGCGATTTGCCCGAGTTCACGCACCGGTAAAAAAATCTAGGATTCAAAGCTGGGATTTCAAACCCTCTCTGACTCCGGGTCCAGTATTTTCCCTTTATTGTAGCCGAGCTTGTCTGATGGTGGATTTTTTTAGTTTTTTATTTAAATTCAAGTTAGTTAACATATAGAGTAGTAATGGTTTCAGGAGTAGAATTTGATGATGCATCGCTCACATACGACACCCAGTGCTCATCCCCACAAGCGCCCTCCTTGATGCCCATCGCCCATTTAGCCCATCCCCCCTCCCCCCTCCCCTCCAGCAGCCCTCAGTTTGTTCTCTGTATGGAAGAGTCTCTTATGGTTTGCCTCCCTCTCTGTTTCTATCTTATTTTTCCTTCCCTTCCCCTATGCTCATCTGTTTTGTTTCTTTTTAAATTTTTTTTAATGTTTATTTTGTTTTTGAGAGAGACACAGCACGAGCAGGGGAGGAGCAGAGAGAGAGGGAGACACCGAATCCAAAGCAGGCTCCAGGCTCTGAGCTGTCAGCACAGAGCCCAACGTGGGGCTCGAACGCACGAACCGAGAGATCGTGACCTGAGTCGAAGTTGGACGCTCAACCGACTGAGCCACCCAGGCGCCCCCACATCTGTTTTGTTTCTTAAATTCCACATATAAGTGAAATCACATATTTGTCTTTCTCTGACTGACTTATTTCGCTTAGCATAATAACACTCTAGTTCCATCCACATTATTGCAAATGGCAAGACGTCGTTCTTTTGATTGTCCATTCACCAGTCGATGGACATTTGGGCTCTTTGCATACTTTGTCTATTGTTGGTAGTGCTGCTGTAAACATTGGGGCCCATGTGCCCCTTCAAATCAGCATTTTTGTATCCTTTGGGTAAATACCTAGTAGTGCAATTGCCGGGTCGTAGGGTAGTTCTATTTGTAAGTTTTTGAGGAACCTCCACGCTGTTTTCCAGAGCGGCTGCCCCAGCTTGCATTCCCACCAACAGTGCAAAAGGGGTCCCCTTTCTCCACGTCCTTGTCAACACCTATTGCTTCCTGAGTTGTTAATTTTAGCCACTCTGACAGGTGCGCGTTTCTCCTCTTCTTCCTTCGTTTCCTTCATCTTTTCCTGTCCTAACATTCACTGAGAATCTACTATGTGCCAGGCACTCTGCTAAATATTAGGGACACAGTGGTGAACATAATGGACATAATCTCTGTTGTCATGGAACTGAAACAGAACTCAACTCTGTCTTCTTGCAAAGCTCATATCCTAATCACTATACCATAGAATTTTGCTTTCCTCACGATGTTGTTATGCTCAGATTAGTGAATGAACGCAAAAGCGCTCTACTCTTTGAGGAAGTCGGGTTATATATGTGATACACACACACGTATCTTCCGGCAGACTGAATCTTTATGAACCTTTTCAAGGCTCATTTAGACATGGCAGAAAGATGTAACTATAACTAAAAATTGGGTCATTTGCTCAAAATCCGTTAATTTTCTAAATAAAATGTAATACAAAATCTATGGGCAAATCTATAGAGACAGAAAGTAGATTAGTGGTTGCCTGGGGCTAGGAGAAGGAACAAGGTGTGACTGCAAATGGGCATGAGTTGCTTTCTGGAATGTTCTGAAGTTGGATGGTGGTGATGGTTACGTGATTCTGAAAATTTTCCCACAATCTTGGATGGTACACTTAAAATGAGACGCTGTTCTGTTATCTAAGTCAGACCTCAGAAAAGCTGTTAAAAGCACAAAGTATATTAATAAAGGCTTATGAGTTAATCCTGATGGGAGGTGTGAGTTCAAGTCTTTCTGGGGTGATCAGGGAAGAGACAGGATCATGAGAGGCCGTACCGCATGAGCTTTATTGGGCGGTGCATGGACACGTTTGTATGCAAGGAGAAGTCCTTCCCAGCCGGAGACCTTCCAGAGACAGCCTCATGGGGCGATCACCCTGAAGGGGACTAGAGCAAGGGACCCCCTGGGGGGAGAGGAAACGGGAGACAGGGCTTATGCGTCTAGGCAGCGTTGCTCAGAGCACCGAGGTGGACCGTCTGCGGGTCAGAGAGCTCCGAAGGGCGGCACTGGCTTGGGGTCCTTTACAGGCACAGGATTTGTCTTATCTGTGGCCAGCAGATGTTAGGTGCAGTTTCACAGAGTATGTAAAGTAGGTAGGTTCTATATGGTAAAAATAAATTTATTTGGACTATATTTAAAGCAATTGGATGTTTAAGAATTTGAGTTCGGGGCCACAGAGCTCCGAGCTAGGGGTCCATCCTAGCCGGCTGTGAATAAATAAATGACAGGGGGCCCATTTTAGGCCAGGGCACAGGGGCCATGCCTGGCCCACGGATGTCACAGGAAGCTATCATGAATTTGCCTTCGCCTCAAAAATGATAGTGGTTAAGAGCGATCCTGTCTAGTCACCCTCGACGGGCCACATACCTGTTACCTGATGGTCCTGGGCAACCTCACGTTCTGGTTTCCTCATCTGTGAACCAGGAAAGTATGAGCGTTTGCCACACAAGACCGTGAGGATTACCCAAGTAAACACGTGCCCTGCACAGAGGGTGCCCTCGACAGTTGCCAGCCCTTATTAGCCGAGAACCTGACAGTGCAATCCGTTTCCGCACCTCCGGAAGGAGAGCAGTTGTAATTAATGAATGTCGCCACGATTTCTATTTAGAAGAACTTTTGAACTTGAGCGTTGCTCGCAAGAGAGCAAACGGCCTCCCCTAAAAGGGCAAACATCTTGCCATCGGTGCAGTGCGGACAGCAGGTGGGCACGGCCCTCACGGGCCCCCACGGGCCCCCCCCCCGGGAGCCGACGGCCGAGTGACGCTCGGGCGGAGTCACCGGCGGTGTGTGCGGCTGGTGCTGGGGTCATGGTCAGCTGGGTCGGGGTGAGGATCCGGTGAACTAACGCAAGCCAGAGCACCCAGTGCGGCGCCTGGCTGTTGGGAAAGTGAGGCTCAGAGACGTTAAGTAGCTTGTCCCCAGTCACAAGGATAGCAAATACTAGAGCTAAGGTTTGAACCCGGTTGGTCTGAATCCTCACGTTGCACTCCTAGCCGTGTCGCCCCACGACCTTGCAGCTGGGGCGCTTCAGGTGGGTTTAGCCTCTCATCCTCAGGCTCTTCGTGTTTAAACTGTGAGAGTTCAAGGTAGGGCTGCGGAGGATGGTTAGGAGAATTAAATGAGACACGGAAAACAGAATTGTGCCCGGCCGGTAGGAGGCGCCCGATAAGCGTCCGCGAGTGTTCAGTGACCGTGATGACGTTTGCCCGAGGCGCTTTCACTTTAAAACTCGTCTCCCGGAATGTCTCACGCGAATGAGGTCGCAACTCAGGAGAGGAAAATTGGGGCCACGCCGGGCTGGACTCCAGCCCTGGGTTCGCTTGATTATCCACCTCAGCGAACGTCAATTCCGTTCTTTTGTTACTCGTTTAAAAGTTTGGTGTTTTTTTAATCTTGATTTTTGAGAGAGATAGAGTGTGAGCAGGGGAGGGGCAGAGAGAGGGAGGCACAGAATCCGCGGCAGGCTCCAGGCCCCGAGCTGTCAGCACAGAGCCCGAAGCGGGGCTTGATCTCACAAACCGTGAGATCATGACTGAGCCAAGATCAAGAGTCAGACAATTAACTGAGCCACCCAGATGCCCCTAAATATGAGTTTTTAAATTAAATGTTCTTCCTCAAAGAATCAAACGTTCCCAAATCACATAGGCACGGTTAATGGAACAAGTGTGTTTTCTCAGTGGGAACAGACCTAGGCAGGTGAACCAACCAGAAAGTTCATTCTAGGGACAATGTTTTAAAATATCACTAATAATGATACTGGAATTGAATTCTTGTTTTATTTTTATTTTTATTTTTTAAATAATTTGTAGCTTAAAAAATTAATGCTTATTTATTTTGGAGAGAGAGAGAGACAGAGCGTGAGCAGGGAAGGGCAGAGGGAGAGGGAGACACAGAGTCCGAAGCAGGCTCCGGGATCTGAGCTGTCAGCACAGGGCCCGACGCGGGGGCTCGAACTCACGGACCGCGAGATCATGACCTGAGCCGAAGCCGGACGCTCAACCGACGGAGCCACCCAGGTGGGTGGCCGTTTTGTTACTTGCTTAAAAACCTTAGACTCATCCTGGACGCCTTCCTTTCTCTTCTACCTCACTTCCACTCGGTCAGGGAATTCTTCTGGCTCTGCTTCCAAAAGAAATCTGTGATCTGACCCCTTTACATCACGTCTACCACCACTATCCTGGCCCTTCGGAGGTACGGGTCACCGTCACTGCTGAACGGGGTTTCCAGAAGAGCCTGCTAACCGCTCTCCCTGCTCAACTGCCCTTGCCCCTCCCCCCCCCCCTTCGGTCTGTTCTCCACCCAAAAAGTCACAGTGCCCCTGTTAAAACCTGTGTCGAGGCAGGTCCCTCTTTCGGCGCCCGGATGAAGGGATCTCCCGCCGTGTGACAAAGCACGGCCAGCACAGCGGCTCGAACAACATCCATTCATTATTCCACAGCCTCAGTGAGTCAGAACTCGGGACTCTGCTCACCTATGTTCCCCGCTCAGGGCCTCGCTGGGCTGCGGTCAAGGTGTTGGCTGGCCTGTGCTCCTATCCGGAAGCTCAGCTCGACGAGGGTCCGCCTCCAAGCCCCCCTCAGGACATTGCCGACACGTGTCCCCCTGCAGCTACAGAATGCACTGCCGGCCCAGAGCCCAACGTGGGGCTCGAACCCATAAACTGTGAGATCGTGACCTGAGCCAAAATCAAGAGTCCGGACACTTAACCGACTGAGCCGCCCGGGCGCCCCTTCTAAATACTTCTTTAGAAAGCTCACCTGATTAGGTCAGGGCCACCAAGGATGATGCCCCTTTTAATTACCTCAAAGTAAAGCTTATCAGGGGCCTTAATTACATCTGCAGAAGTCCCTTCACCTTTTTCGCGTCACGTAATCTAATCACTGGAGTGACAGCCAGCACGTTCACGTGTTCTGACCACACTCAAGAGGAGGAGGAGAGGACGGGGCGCCTGGGTGGCTCAGTCGGTGAAGCGTCCGACTTCGGCTCAGGTCATGATCTCGCAGTTTGTGAGTTCGGACCCTGCGCTGGGCTCTGGGCTGACAGCTCGGAGCCGGGAGCCTGCTTCCGATTCTATGTGTGTGTCTCTCCTCTCCCTTCCCTGCTCATGTTGTCTTTCCCTCTCTTTCTCAAAAATAAATAAACCTTTAAAAAAAAAAAAAGAGGAGGAAGAAACAGTGGGGGCTATCTTAGAATTCTGACTTCCACACCTCGTTTAAACCTTTGATCAAATGATGCCTATTTTGGTCATACCATTTAATATTGTAACCCACCCCCTACCATGACTCTTACCCTACTCTACTCTTTTTTTTTTTTAACATTTATTTATTTTTGAGACAGAGAGAGACAGAACATGAATGGGGGAGGGTCAGAGAGGGAGACACAGAATCTGAAATAGGCTGAAGGCTCCGAGCTGTCAGCACAGAGCCCTGCCTGGGGCTCGAACTCACGGACTGCGAGATCATGACCTGAGCCGAAGTCGGCCGCTTAACTGACTGAACCACCCAGGCGCCCCAACCGTACTCTACTCTTTAAAAAAAAATAAATTCTATTCTTTAGAATAGTTTTAAGTTTACAGCAAAATTACAAAGATAGTACAGAGTTGCCATCTAGTCCACATTTAGTTCCCCTATTATTAACATCTTATAGTTTTATGGTGCATTTGTTACAATTAATGAACCAATATGGATATATTATTATTATTATTATTATTATTAACCAAGGTCCACACTATTCAGATTGCTGCATTTTTACCCCTAAAATTCTTTTTACAGCCCAGGATCCCATCCAGAATAATGGATTATATTTACTTGTCATGCCTACTTAGTCTTCTCTGGACCGTGCCAGTCTCTCAGACTTAAATGGGAATCGTGGTGAGTTGTTGAAGCCTGAAAGTGGACAAGCTTGAGAGTGAGACACTCACAGGGCAGCAGTCTTCGGTAGGGCCTCACCCTTCGGCGGTGAAACCCACCGGGTTATTACCCAAAAGGGCCAAGAAAGATCCTGGCTGGACCTGGCAGGAGAAGAGTAATCATTGTGAAATCGTCCAGACCATTCTCTGTAAGAAGTCCAACTATACAGGGGAAAGACTTTGCCAGAACCTTATTCCATTTGTGGAAGGACATTTGCTTGACTCCAGCTGCCTCTAGTCTTCCTGGCTAACCTAAGGGTAGAAAACAAAAGATTTTCTAAAAATTGTGAAGATCACAGTCTAGGAGGGGCCAAAGCAACCAGGAGAAGAGAGTGACATGAGGTTGAACCTGCCCTCAATCTTTCTCAGACAGTGTTAAGAAAGCACCAGGAAAAAAAAAAAAAAAAAGGTGGAGGCCTGCTTTGTGACTCGACTTGTTTCAAGGACGTTCTTCAGGAAGTAGAAGAGAGAGCTCTGTGTGTGGGTGTGGCTTTTCAATGCACAGCAACCCTTCCCAATGGTAAACGTGGCCAGACTGCCATTGTTGAAATTGACTTATTCTCGTTCATATTCTGTCCTTTCCAGTAAGCGTAGAAAGGGGTTGAAGAGAGTGACGGCAGTTGAATCCTACTTGTAATGGGCACTGACTGCCGTGGCAGGTATAATCTCACTGTGTGGGGAGAGAGGGCACGTGGGCGGGATGGGCAGGCTGGGAAAGACTGTCAAAAAGAAGTAATGCCTTAGCATAGTCTTCAAGACCGAGTAGGAACTAGGTAAAGAAGGGGAAGGGGGAAGGAGTGCATTCTGAGCAAAGCAAGAATCATGAATGTAAGCCTAGAGGCAAGAGAGAAAAGAGCCTATTTTGGGGGGTTGTAAGAAACTGAACATGAGTGTTTATGAAGGAGCAACAATGTTCATGAACACTGAGTGTTATGAAGGAAGTGCACACAGTCAGAAAATGAAGCTGGAGAGGGAGGCGGGGGTCAGATCATACAAAGCATTGTGTCCATGGCTAGGGAACTCATTTTTTCTTTTTTTAAAAATTTTTTCAACGTTTATTTATTTTTGAAAGAGAGAGGCAGCGTGAGGGGGTGGGGGGAAGGGAAGAGAAAGAGGGAGACCCAGAATCTGATACAGGCTCCAGGCTCCGAGCTGTCAGCACAGAACCTGACACGGGGCTCAAACTCACAAACCGCGAGATCATGACCTGAGCCGAGGTGGGACTTAACCACTTGAGCCACCCGAGCGCCCCTTGTTTTTTATTCTAAAAACAAAGCCATTGAACGGTAATGGTGCCATCAGATTTTTTATATTAGGAAGATGATTGTGGCTGTTGCGTGGAAAATGCGTTGTAGGTGGTGGCGGGGTGTGAGTGACAAGGAACATCAAGGACGTCAAATGGGAGTCCCAGGCCCTAGCATTAATGTAGGTTATTTATGATCACGCCCTGAACTTAAGGGTGGCAGCGAGGAAGTACAAGAATAGAGAAACATTAGAGAGATAATTAAGGAGTACAATCTGCTGGTATTGATGATTGATTGGATGGGGCATGGAAAGGGGAGAAGAGGAACTCGAAGATGACCCCAAGAATCTGGTGGGGATATACTTTTTGCCCTGTACCAAGAGTGAGTGCATTGGGAAAATAGTGTCTACATTTCCTTTCGGGAGCTTCTCAAAGGTTTTATGCAGTGAAGGTAATTGTTTAAGGATATCATCTGTCTTAATTAGAGCATTCAGAATGTGAAATCTTTGAATGATCCTGAATTTCTGGTGAGGAATGCCAAACACATGCAATTGTAACAACTTGTAGAAATAAAAAAAAAAAAAAGAAAGAAAGCTATTTTACTAATGTCCACTCCAGTTGTCGATCAGGAAGTTTTTAGTTCAAGCAGAAACTAGTTATAGGAGTTTAACTGTAGACAGAATGGTAAGCTGAGGATCGTTCATTGTTTGTCCCTTGCCAGGTTCTGTCCTTGTTATTGACAAATCAATTACAGACAAACTGAGTTTGTAACTTTTCAGTTGGACAACTTGAAAAAAATACGAAGCATTTACTTCCCTGTAGTATTTACCTGATTGAGTTATTTTTAAATTGCACCGTGAGAGTATTGCCAAATACTGAAAGCTGACACATCATCTTAGAAGGGATGAAGTTTGATTGTGAAATTGGACATGAACTTATCCGGCAAGAACACAACTCCTGAAGTGTTCTTGCCTAAAAAATTTCTTTTCATATAAACTTATGAGAATGTCAGAGATGACATTTTAAAGGTCAACCAGTCCAGCCCACTTTTAGGCATAGATGAAACTAAGACCTACGGAGAAGTGGTTAAGGAACCTGCCTATGGTCACAGGGCACCTTTGGAACTGAGTCAAGACGCAGTCGTTAATTTTCAACCATCAGGTCCAATGCTCATCAGACCGTCTTGCACCCCTATGTATGACTGGCTTCCAAATGCATATCGCTACTGTTATTAATAAACAATAATAATTATGAATGCATTTGAAAGTATTACTAAACTCAGGGGAAGTTTATAAAACTTTATAAAAATCAATGAATTTTCCCCCCAATCGACAAACAATAAGATTACCACTTCCCTCATGTGGAGGTCAATATAACCGAGGAAGAAGCCATTGATAAGATGTTCTCACGCTCAAAAAAAAAAAATTTGGAACCTTCTTGTTGTGGGTTGAATCCTGTCCCCCGAAAAGATATGTTGAAGCCCTACTCCCCAACACGTGTGACTTTATTTGAAAATACGGCCTTACAGATGTTACCACGTTAAGATGAGCCCATACTTGATTAGGGTAGGTCCTGATCCTCTAAGACCGATGTCCCCACATGAAGAGGAAAAGAGAGACACAGGGAGAATGCTGTGTGATGACAGAGGCAGAGATTGGATCCACACATCTATCCGTCAAGAAATGCCACGGATTGCTGGTAGGCACCAGAAACTATGAGAAAGGCATGGAACAGATACTCCCCCAAAGCCTTCAGAGAAAGCATGGCCCTCCTGACACCTTGATTCAGACCTTTAGCCTCTAGAACTGTGTAACAATGAATTGTTGGTGCTTTAAGCCACCCAGTTGGTGGTGATTTGTTACAGCAGCCTCAACAGGCGAATACGCTTGGTTTGCACTGAGGGCGGCCAACAGGCTATGGAAGACACCTGTCGAGGTGGGATGTTATCATCATGTGCTATTTATTTGCCTGGCTTCTTTCCCTTCATCCCTAGATATGCTGCCACTTTCAGCTGAGAGCACAGTGCTTCTCTGTCACCTGTACTATGCAGTGAATGGATTTTAACTGAGGTCATGTCTCCTGTCCTCTTGTACTCTTCACCCCTCCCTGCTTCCGTCTGCAGGGATGGAGGTCTTCCGCACTGCACTCGTAGGTTAGACTTGTTGTAGAGGATGAAAGTGTGTGGGGTAAAGCGATGATGGCTCTTATGAGCTCTCCCATGCTTTCATTTAAGGAAAAAAACAACCTCAGTTTGCTTTTATTGAAAACATTAAGGGTTATTTCCTCGCTGGTCCTCCACCTCCAAATGAAACCTACGCATGTATCCTTTTATCTGAATCCTAACTAGAAACTTGGCTCCTTTTTGCCACACCAGGCAAAGATGAAAAGCGGAAGTCAATATCTAGGAAAGATAACAGAGAATCACGAAGTATGGCATTTCGGCCGCACAAAATACACGCAATTGCTCCCCCTGGCAATTCTGTCCCAATTAGACACACAAGTGACCTCCATGCTTTACTGTCCAATGTACTCAAGTGCAGGGCTTCCCAGGTATTAATGCGACACTGGCTTTGAATCTTGTTCTTTCAACAGCATCATGCTCTGGCATTGAACTTTGGGGTTGGGAGGGATATCAGAAGACAGTGAGCTCAGGGGGGTCTGGGGAAGCACTGAGACTCACACAAGTTCACAGAACTAATTGATGGGAGAGTCATACCTGGACCACGGGCCTCCTGTGCCCCAGCCTGGCATCATTTCAGCCAAACGTCTGTTCTTTTTAGATGAGATTTAGTTTTCTTTCAGGAGGTGTTATTTCTCTCCTCCTCTTCCAGGCAAGTGTAGTGTAGTGCAAGGTCTGATCTCTGAAGGTGAAGGACAGAACTTTCCTGTAGGGTCGTCTTCAGTGCTTTCTTATTTCAGCTAAAACTGCGATAGTTTGCCCTCCCACCAACAGAATCGAATCGAATCGAATAGAATAAAATGGAATGGAATAGAAGCTTCAGATAATGAGCTCATTCAAAATAAACAATGGTAATTTCTTAGTTTTGACCATCGCACTATGCCTATGCAAGATGGTAACATTATGGAAATCTGGGTAAGGGATATAAAGGAACTCTATACTATTTTTGCAACTTTCCTGCATGTCTAAATTTAGTTCAGATGAAAAAGGTTTAAAAAATTGAATAAGCAGGATTTTGAAATATACCGATGGCTTTCCTACCTAACCTTTTCCTGAAAGAAAGTGTGTGTGTGTGTGTGTGTGTGTGTGTGTGTGTGTGTATGTGTTCCCCAGAACATTCTTTACAAATTCTGACCTTATACTGCTGCAATGGAGTAAGCTTGATAAGTTCCTCTTATCATCTTGTGAAAATTACATTTTGTTAATAGCCATTAACCATCATATGATAGACTATGCACTCAGTAGCTATAATGTGCACGTAGTACAGCAATGGGAAAGAAACCAAGAGTACTCTTGGGGGCAATGCGATGATTGGCTAATCCTCTGTTGGAAAAGCTATAGCGCTCCACTTCTCCCAGGGGAGATAATGCAGTGAGTATCAACTGGCATCGGAAACTGGTAGCTACTCCTCTGCAAGCCCATTTCTACATTTCAAATCCATGTAATTGTTTCAGAAGCCCAGATGTATTCAATGTTATCTCTCGCAATTGCCCGGAATGGGTCTTACAATGCATTTAGATTCATCAATTAACTGTCGAGTGCCTACTGTTTGGAAGGCATCGTTCTGGTTGGAAAGACAGACAAGTAGGGAGATAAACATTATATAGTTTGATAAGGGCTATGGTGGGGGGAGTCACATGGTTCTATCAACGCACAGAGGATTAGTACTTCTAATTTGGCCTTTGGAGTGGAGATGCCACGGAGGACTTCCTGAAGGAGGGACTCCCTGGGGCTGATTCTTTAAGGAAGGCGTGAGGTAGCCAAGCACAGAAGGCAAAGACCATAGAGAAGCACTATAACCAGAGAGAGGAATATGAGCACAATTATAAGGACAGTTTGGCGTGTGTGGGCGAGCAGTCCGTTAGAGTTGGGTCATAAGGTGTGCGTGTGTGCGGGGGGAGTGCTGGGGGCCAGGGCAGTGGCGTGGACTGACTTTTGTCTCAGAGGCTCACTCTGGCTGTGGAATGGAAAGTGGATCACGGCTAAACTAGAATGGAAAGAGAAGCTACTGAGGAGGCTGTTGCGGCAGACCAGGCGAGAGAGGACGGCGGCTCGGAGAAGGATGGTGGCAATGGGGGTGGTGAAATAGACCCGCTACAATCATATTTAAGGGGTGAATTTAGAAGTATGCGGCGCGTCATTGAATGTGGGGTTTTACCAAGAGTCAGTAAAAGATGATGTCCCGACTTTTGCTTTTCCACATGAGTGAGCTATAGCTTCAACTTCTTCCTGAGTACTTCCTTCCCTTCGTTGTCTTAACTGAAACCTGGCTTTCCTAAGGGCACTACTTTCCTTGGGCCGTCTCAAACTAAAAGGGCAGAACGAAGGGGACACCGTATGTTCCCAGGTACGGTTTATGGGAATGCCAAAAAGACATAGGTCAAATAATTTTTTTTTTTTTTTACCATTTTGCACTCAGTTAAAATAAATGAAATTAAACAAAAAAAGTTTAGTTCCAGTGTAGTTAACATGCGGTGTTATATCAGTTTCAGGTGTAGAATATGGTGATTCAACAATTACATTCCCCCGCGCTCATCAGGGTAAGTGTTCTGTCAATCCCCCCTATCTGTTTCACTCATCCCTCCTCCCCCCTCTCCTCCGCTAACCATCAGTTTGTTCTCTAACGTTAAGAGCTTGTTCTTTTGTTCGTCTCTTTTTTTCCTTTGTTCATTTGTTTTTTTTCAAAATTTTATTTAAATTCCAGTTCGTTAACACACAGTGTATGGGTGCCTGGGTGGCTCACTCAGTTAAGCGTCTGACTCTTGATTTCAGCCTAGGTCATGATCTCATGGGTATGAGATTGAGCCCCATGTCGGGCTCCACACTGTGCGTGGAGTCTGCTTACGATTCTCTCTCTCACTCTCCCTCTGCCCCTCCCCTGCTTGTACTCTCTCTCTCTCTCAAAAAATACAGTATAATATTAGTTTCAGATGTAGAGTTTAGTGATTCATCACTTACATACAACACTCAGTGCTCATCACAACAAGTCCTTTGCTTCTTAAATTCCACGTACGAGTGAAATCGTACAGCATTTATCTTTGGCTAACTTACTTCACTTAGCGTTATACCGTTTAGCTCCACCTATGTTGTTGTATATGGCAAGATTTCATTCTTTTTCATGGCCGAGTAATACTCCATTATACATACATTATATATATCACACTTCTTTATCCAGTCATCTATCGATAGACACTTGGGTGGCCTTCATAATTTAGCTATTGTAAATAATACTGCAGCAAACATTGAGGTGCATGTATCTTTTTGCATTGGTGTTCTTGTATTCTTTGGGTAAATATGCAGTAGTGAATTTGCTGGATCGTGTGGTAGTTCCATTTTTAATTTTTTGAGGAACCTCCGTACTGTTTTCCAGAGCGGCTGCACCCGCTTGCATTCCCACCAACAACGCAAGAGGGTTCCTTCTTCTCCACATCCTTGAGAACACTTGTTGTTTCTTATGTTTTTGATTTTAGCCATTCGGACAGGTGTGAGGTGGTATCTCATTGTGGTTGTGATTTGCGTTTCCCTGATGATGAGTGATGTGGCGCGTCTTTTCGTGTGGCTGCTGGCCATCTGGAGGTCTTCTTTGGAGAAGTGTCTCTTCGTGTCTTCTGCCCGTTTTTTAACTGGATTATTAAGATCAATGACATTTTTGAAAACTACATAAAGAAACATACTCTAGGTTCACTCTCAACTTATTTTCTAGACAAATCTTAACACGGACAAGGGAGAGGAGGCACAAACGTTTGCACCGCCGCTTGAACGTCAATTACTCTTGGTCTGTCACTGCTCACGTTGTGAACACGGAGTGAAAGTGTCACCGTTGCTCTCCGTGGCCTTTTCTAGAATATTATTCATCTATGCTGTAGTTAAATCCCTTCGCTGTCATGAAAGTCCTATTATTTATCTCTAAAAACCTTTCTATCTCCATTTTATTACCACAAGCACCCTTCCTTCCACCCTTCCTTTCTAGTTTACTCCTATCACCGCTGTTATTTTACCTTTGGAAGACGTCCAAACCGCTTACCCCTCTGTTATTTTCCCAATCGACCCTCCACGTCCACTACTTTCCTTTTTAAGCAGCCCAGTTTTATAAGTAATCACTTCAATAACATTTTTGTCAACGCCCCAAACACCTTACGTCATCTGTCTCTTCATTGCACCAACCTGAAATAGCCTCACCTTGTGTCAGTCCAGCCATGCACCTTCTCTGATTGTGCCAGGCGACAGCCGAATACTGCAAAACCTGTGATTCAACAGAACAGGTGAGTTCTAATAAGAATTCGTGCTCATGAACTTCCGGTGGGCCCTTGATCCTTCCTGAAATAAACCTATTCTCTTTCTAGGCTCAATCTATTCCCCCTCTCTGCACAAAGACCATTTCGAAACTTTTCTTGAGCTTGAGCTTCCGATCTCATCACTGCCCATTCTCCCGGGACCTTTACACTCAGGAACTTTATTTTTTTGTTTTTATTTGTTTTTAATGTTTACTTATTTTTGAAGGAGAGAGAGACTGAGAGTGAGCAGGGGAGGGGCAGAGAGAGAGGGAGACACAGAATCCGAAGCAGGCTCCAGGCTCCGAGCTGGCAGCACAGAGCCCGACGCGGGGCTCGAACTCACGAACCTCGAGGTCATGACCTGAGCTGAAGTCGGACGCCCAACCGACCGAACCACCCAGGCGCCCCTACACTCAGGAACTTTAAAGTATTGTTTACTCCCTTTTATTTATCGTTTTCAACCCCTCAGACTATTTGTATCAGCTTTTATACATGCTCAATTCTCTCCACGGAAAAGAAAATTAGCACTCGTGTACAGCGTCCACTTCCTCCCTCGTCTTCACTCCTCAACTCAACACAATCCAGCTGCCACCCCATTGTGCCCCAAGCTAGCCGTTGCTGAGGCCATTGGTGAGCTCTGTCACTAAATCCAAAAAGCGTTTTCAAATCCCCATTTTGTTTGACTTCTCATTAACGTTCAACCTGTGGACCACCCCCTCTTTCATTTTCATTTTTTTGGAGAAAAAGTGAACGCTTTTGTGATACAACCTTTGTTTTCCTGCTTCGTCCCTTACCCCCCCCCCCCCATCCTCTGCCTCCGTGGCGGTGCATTATCTCCCTTCACCTTCACCCCAAACCTCAAGGTTCCCCTTTCTTTGCAGTTGGGGTGCTTCCCATGGTAAGAGAGGATGCCGCGAATAGAGGGAGCTTCTTGCATCACTGTGGTCTGAGTCCCTTGGCGCTCTTGTTGTAGGAGTCCAGGGAAAACAGGGTCTACCTCCGATTTCTTACAGTCCATCCTCGGGTCGATGGCTTTCACACTGTGCCGGCACAGTCCTTGGCTCCCGTGAAAGCGCTTCGGGGCCACTGTGGGCGGATCAAGGGGAAAGCTGTGCTGATCGGGACTCAGCCTCAGTCCAAACTGGGTTTGGGTCAACACCCGCTCCGTTTTCATCTGATTCATCTCATTGGAATTTCACGTAATATTTCATGGGCACAAATTGTTTTTCTGCGCGTACCCACGTGTTTATGTACAAACATACACACGCCCACACCCACACCCACACGCAGGCCTAATGCAATGGTCGCCCTGGGCCTGAGACTAAGAAGCAAAGCGTTGGTATCATGTTAAGTTTTAGATGTCTGCCTGTCTGCCTCGAGTGCGCAAGTCCTCCGCAGAGACAGATTAAGGGTTGTCTGTAAGGCCTCAGACGGGGCGCAGTATGTCGGTTTCGGGGCCGCCCCATTCTCACTCGAAGGAAAAACATGTTCCTTTCCCCGTTGCCTGAACTTGATGCGTCTCGGAACTTCTGACCCCACATCTATTTAATCCGTCATGGCAGCTAAAGCCTTCTGCTGATGCCCTAAAATGAAAATTGCCAACCAGGGATGGCAACATCGAAATAAGACTGATGAGTGTACTAATTATTTCAGCGGAGAGATGCTCTATAAAGAGGCCTGACGGGAAACACTATCAATGTTAGCTACCAAGAAAAGGAAAGACAGCATTTCAGCAAATAGGGTGCTTAATCAGCAAAAGAAGGCCTTCCAAAGATCAGTTTAAATCTTAAGCACGAAAAGTATGTTAGTGAATGTCAAGTTGAATATTCAGTCTGCTCTTTCCAATTTAAGTTTGATTCAAAGCGCATTTATTGGGGCTTGGTATACGTCAGGCACTCTGTCCCCTGCCATGGGGCATACAGACGAATGAATCATGGCTGCTACCCTTAGGGAGCTTGCAGTATATCATCTACAGATCACATGCCTCTTGCGCCAAATGATTAAGCCCTAAAGTCTCCGAGCTGCTCAAGGTGAGTTGAGAATGCAGAGTACAACAGAGCCAAACAAACAGAAACACCGTGACGCTGCTCGGGATCCAGTTCCAGAAAGATCCGTATAGGAAGCGCAGCTTTTTCCAAGGAAGGTTTAAGATACCCTCTATGACGCCACAGTGCTCAGAGAACGCAGATGAAAGAGAAAGAATATATTCTGGCAGAGCAAGCAGGTATCATTTGTGCTAAAAAGAAAATATAACAGCATTATGAGGCCATTCCCATAAATCAGTAAAGCGGGAAACCAGTATTTTATGGGATTAGAATGGGTCAAGGAGTAGGGCAGCGGGGTGGCTCAGCTGGTTAAGTGTCCGACTTTGGTTCAGGTCATGATCTCATGGCTCGTGAGTTCGAGCCCTGCGCCGTGCTCTGTGCTGACAGCTCAGAACCTGCTTCGGATTCTGTGTCTCCCTCTCTCTCTGCCCCTCCCCTGCTCGTACTCTCTCTCTCAAAAAATAAACATTAAAAATGTTTTTTCAAGAAAAAAAAAAGAATGGGTTAAGGAGTAAACATACATGAGAAAGGACAGATAAGGAGCAGAGGAAGCACATTTGGAAAGAATTTTTTTGTGTGCATTTTGTTTTCATTGAAGAAGGAGTTCTCGGGGCGCCTGGGTGGCTCAGTCAGTTGTCTGACTTCAGCTCAGGTCATAATCTCACGGTTCATGGCTTTGAGCCCCCCGTTGGACTCCGTGCTGACAGCTCAGAGCCTGGAGCCTGCTTCCGATTCTGTGTCTCCCTCACTCTCTGCCCCTCCCCCGCTTGCGTTCTCTCTCTCTCTGTCTCTCTCTCTCTCAAAGATGAATAAAATAAACGTTAAAAAAATAAGAAAAAGAAGGAGATCTCTACTTTAATAGGAAGTAAAAAGGCAAAGACTAGTCCAGATACAGGTCAGTTTGTAACATTTGATAGGCAAAAACTGAAGCGCTTTTCTTGTCTGATGGCATCTATTTCCTTTGTGAAGGAGGAGACAGGATCATCTTATAAAAAGAAAAGAAGTGGGTGTGGGGGGCGCCTGGGTGGCTCAGTGGTTAAGCATCTGACTTTAGCTCAGGTCATGATCTCACGGGTTCGTGAGCTCGAGCCCTGCATCGGGTGAGCCTCACTTTCTCTCTCTCTCTCTCTCTCCCTCCCTCCCTCCCTCCCTCCCTCTCTCTTCCCTTTAAAAAAAAAAAGGAAAGAGGAAGTAGGGTCAGAGTTTTGGAAGAGAGTGATCGGGCTTGAAATAGACCTTGGAGAGACTGGAAGACTCAATGGAGAAGGGAAATAATAGGCTGAGGATTGATTTATTTAAGCTTTGTGATCATAAATTTATAGTAATGTGAACCCACACTATTTGAGAATTTTCTGTTGCAGCCCTGGGTTGCTGCATTGCAGGGAGAGAAAAGGTGGCTGTTTGAATTGAGCTCTTGTTGGGATTTGCCAGATAAGTGCAGCGAAAGACAGATGGGTGAGGGAGATTAGGGTAATGACAATAGTGTTATTGATGTGACAGAATGTGGAATCTAAGCTGGATAAAGAGGGCAGTGAAGAAAGTCAAGGGCTGATCAATAGGTAGAAAGTAGAGAAGGTGATGGGCTGAATGTCATTAGGAGTGGGGGCTAATTTAAAACTCACAACGGGGATGCTTTCAGCCAGTTTAAAGAGTTAGAGATAGTGTTCGAGAATGATACATTTGAATCAATGCTTTCAGTGGTGGCAAAATTTCAGGTAATAACGGAGTCCATGGTATGAAGGTGGAAATGGGTGGATAAACCGGAATAGAGAAGGCAGCATAATCCCTTCTGGATGTGCTGAACTTGACCTAAAGTCTGGGTTTCTGCATTGTTGCGTTCCTGATTTCTTACTTTCTTTCCTTTTTTGTTTTTTGTGGGTTTTTTTTTGTTTTTTGCTTTCATTATTTCTATAACCTGTATGAGATAATCTATGGTGTGTTGAGATACTAATTTTTGTTTTATTCTTGCTGTAAGAAATTTGAAAAATCCGAAGCTACTATTGCCTTGTGTTCTAAGATGTAGGCCACTTGTTCTAAGCTAGAGCAATGCATCATTCCCCCCCGTCCCCCCCCCCCCGCCTCCCCCAGGAGGCACTTTGGAAGGGGGTTGGAGCGGTTTGGGGTGGAGATTAGGAAGCACTTGGGGCACTCACTGAGTAGTGGCCAGGCAGGCTGGGGGCTCTGCGATGCGAGGACGAGCACTGCCAAAAGTTTTGCCATTTTCGGCCTTCTTTTTGAATGTCCCACTAGACATTATGGTAGGTGTAAAACCTGTTTGAGTGGAGAGCCGAACTTAATTTTACACAGACGCCTAAAATACCTGTTGCATATTTTGGTAACCGTTAACATTTCAAAGATGTGAACTTCGGTGAAAAATGGGAGACCCTGTCTTCAGTTTGGTTTGGAACTTGTCGAGATTTGCTCACCACGTGCCAGGTAAGGCCGTGATGTGAATTCTGCCACACACGTTTGAGATGTCTGTGTCTGCATTTGTAACGGCTGTGTGCAGATCAGTAAAAGGAACGTTTTACTTCTAAGTGTCTTCAATGAAAATAAATATTAGTAAATTAGCAGATACAGGAATTGCAGTGATCTCATTACACTTCATCCAGAAAGGTTGTTTTATGTATATCGTTAACACTGTTATTGCCTTGCGATGATGAGACCAGTTGGACATCTTAGTTGTAAACATTTCATATAAAAAAACTTTAATATTGGTGTTGCCTGTTGCTTTTCAATCTCATTCTGATTTTGTGCCCCGAGGTCTACCGTAAGTCCTCTAAAGCCTCCTTCATTAGCTTCCTTTTCTGTTTTTTCTCAAGTTTTTACTTAAATTCCAATTAGTTAACATGCAGGGTAATACTGGTTTCAGATATCGAATGTAGCGATTCATCACTTACACACAACACCCAGTGCTCATCACAACAAGTGCCCTCCTGATCCCCATCACCCATGTTTGTTCTCTACAGTTTGTTCACTACAGTTAAGACTTTGTTTCCTGAGGGGCGCCTGGGTGGCTCGGTCGGTTAAACAACCGACTCTTGATTTCGGCTCAGGTCATGATGTCGGGGTCATGAGATCGAGCCCTGTGTCGGACTCTGAGCTGGGCGTGGAGCCTGTTTAAGATTTTCTCTCTCCCTCTCCCTCTGGCCTCCCCTGCTCACTTGCTCTCTCTCTCTCTCAAAAAAAAAGAGTTTCTTGATTTGCCTCTCTTTTTTCCCCTATGTTCATCTTTGTTTCTTAAATTCCACACAAGAGTAAAATCATATGGTATTTGTCTTTCTCCGAGGAAGCTTAGTATAATACTAACTCCGTTCACGCCATTGTAAATGGCAAGATTTCGTTCTTGTTGACGGCTCAGTGATATTCTTTACTCTTTATTATTCTTTACCATGGATCCTTGACCCACATCTTCTTTATCCATTCATCAGTCGATGGACACTTGGGCTGTGCCCATAATTTGGCTATTGTCGATAACGCTGCTATAAACATTCGGAGTGCTTGTATCCCTTTGAATCAGGATTTTTGTATCCTCTGGGTAAACACCTAGTAGTGCAATTGCTGGATTGAAGGTAGTTCTATTTGCAACTTTTCGAGGAACCTCCATACTGGTTTCCAGAGTGGCTGCACCAGTTTGCATTCCTACTATTAGCTTCTTTTTCGAATGTTCTCTCTATCCTCCCGTTGTTTAGTGAAAGCCACGGTCTCTAAGGCCTTTTTATGTATGAGAGACTACAATATAGACCTTGGAATGTGATGGGATTTCAAACTAGAAGATGCGTTTTCAGTGATACTTCATCTGTACTCTGTAGGTTATAAGCCTTAAAAATGAGGACCAACTCATCCGTGAGAATAGCATCCTTGCTCCTGTTTTCATTGGAGTGTGTAATTTGTCTCGTGTATTAGTCCCATTGCAATAAAGGTTATTTCTCTGGCCATACACGGATCTGTCTAGATCATTATTATCCTCACATGTTTTCCTCAATTAATTAATTTCTTCTCATTAATTTCTTCTATTTAATGTCCCCTTAATGATACAGTTCTGGCATCATATTTTTATATCTTAAGTATGTGAGTGTGTAGATTGGATGATGTGTGACTTTCTTTCCAGGATAGTAAGATGGGCGTTACAAAATATTTGTTAGAAAAGGGAACACGAATGTGGTATGGTTGATGTCTGGGCTTCCCTTCCTACTCCCCTCCTCTGGGTTAAGATTTTGTAGGTTTCAACGTTAGATCCTTCAAGCGATCCTGCTGGACTTGAGGAAAGGGAAGCTGGTGCCTGGACCAAAGGCGAGTGACCTGTCCTGGGGCACTCAGTGGATTCCCCAGACGATGGCAGATGGGTTTGGGTTTTAGCTTTGGCAGTGAATTCCTCGAGTGGAAGATACCTGTTCTCTGCTTCCCTGAAGATCTCCAAAGGGGAGATGGCTATGTGGGATGAGGGGGGAGGCCAGGCATAGCCCTTCTGTCTCCCGTTTAAAACCAAAGGCAAAGGGGGTCCCCAAAGGAACTGCTGAGACTGAATTTCCTATCAGTTGTAACAGATGGGGGCTAAATTAGATTTAATTGATTGAATAAAGAAAAAAGAAAACGTCACGAGCCCTGAAAGGGCACTGGTGAAAACTCATACCAATTACACTTGAGCTTGATAACATTTTAGACAGAGTCTCATCAGAGAAACCTTGGAAAACCTTTAGTGAGAGACGACTATTAGCATAGCTCTGTTACTGCATATTCCCAAGAACTAGTAGCTTCTCGTTGACCTTCTGCCCTGTCCCTCCAGCACCTCCGCAATGAATATCTGTTTACTTTTAAACCTCCACATTCACTAGCATCTCTGGGTGAAGGCTCCGGGGAATAGAAGTCAATGAGCGGTTCCACTTTCCAGCAAGATTCACACATCTTGCTCTGGTTTGTTACACCGCAGAGGGCCTGGCTCTACTTCTGCTGAAAAGCAGAACTTCAAATTGTCAAATCCCGGTGCTTTTGTGAAGCTGGTGTTTGTGAGAAAGCAGACTGAATGCATCAGGGTCAGACAGTAGTTGGATTAAATCACCAGGGAAGACCAGGGGAAAGCTCTTGGGGCGCCGACACTTGGGAAAGGAGAAAACGGATCTCTGAGCCGAGCTTACTAAACAGAACTCTCTGGACATATCGCTTAGGAGTGATTGGATAGTGAATTAAAACGTCTGCATTCGTGTTTCCCCTTGGCTGACTGTTGCACAATGAATGCTTTTGAGGAGAGATCTATATGGCTTTTTTCTACTCAGCTGAAAGCTCTAGAGCGCGAGACAAGATATTCAGTTGTGTGGCTTCATTGTGTGAGTCGTCACAAAATGAGGTGGGGAAGAAATATTGCTCTTTAAAAGTCAGTGAACCGCGGGGATCTGACGTGGAATTGTAAAGAGTTCCAACTGGTCAAGGAAAGAAATGGCAGATAGGCAACTCGAAGAGGGTTCGGGCACTGCTTGAAAGACACGGGCATTGATTTCAAAGGGCTTTCCTTTCAGAGACGCACAGCCCAGGCCTTGGGGACTTCAATAGATGGTCAAGAAAATATCCACGTCATTGCTTTTGGGCTTTTCGCTGAATACGGTCTCCATAAACTGCTTTGAAAAGACCCCAAATGGTTAAATTTCATCAAACAAGTGGCTACTTTGAAACGGCTCATTAGCATCCTGTCCCCAAGCGGGGCCTTGACTGAATTCGGTTGCTTGTTTTCAAACACCTGTTAGAAAACCCAGCCATACGCAGACCACTCAGAAAGAAGAGAGGTTGCGTGCTCGGAAACACAATCTTGGACGCTGTTTAAAAACAAATAACAATCTCTGAAGCAGTTTCCGTCCATTTGAGGAGGCCATGCCTCTGGGTATCTCGTAGTACCTGTTTCGAAACTACTGCAAGAGGAAAGCATGGTCCTTGTAGAGCCTTCCTTCCGCCCGGCTTCCCGGCAGCGTTCCTTCCCTGGTTTGCAAGTCGAGTCTCCATTGTGTGTGGACGTCCGGTGCTCCCGCTTTAGCTCTACAGCCATTCCTCATCAGGGCTCGTTTCTCTGCACATCCCTGAAAGGTTCACTCATCCCCCTGTCCTATTTTAGGCTTTCTTCTCTTTTTTTTTAAATTATTTTTTTATTAAAAAAATTTTTTTTAATGTTTATTTATTATTGACAGACAGAGACACAGAGCATGAGCAGGGGAGGGGCCGAGAGATGGAGAGACACAGAACCTGAAGCAGGCTCCAGGCTCTGAGCTGTCAGCACAGAGCCCGATGCAGAGCTTGAACTCACGAACCGCGAGATCATGACCTGAGCCGAAGTCGGACGCTTAACCGACTGAGCCACCCAGGCGCCCCTTTTTAAATTTTTTTTTAATGTTTATTTAGTTTTGAGAGAGAGACACAGAGTGTGAGCAGGGGAGGGGCAGAGAGAGAGACGGACACAGAATCTGAAGCAGGCTCCAGGCTCTGAGCTGTCGGCACAGAGCCCGACGCGGGGCTCAAACCCATGAGCCGTGAGATCATGACCTGAGCCGAAGTCGGACGCTCAATAGACTGAGCCACCCGGGGGGTTCCTAGAACATTTCTGTCATTATATAAAGTTCTATTAGAAAATGCTGTTTTGCACTGGGTGTTGTATGGAAACCAATTTGACAATAAATTTCATATTAAAAAAAAAAAGAAAATGTTGCTTTGTATGCTAATGACTCTCAGATGGGTCTCTAGTCCATACATCCCTCTAGGGCTTTAGACTCCTAAGAGCCTACCAGACATCTCCATTTGGATGTTCCATAGTTCTCCCAGACAAATTATTTCCACCAAACTGCTCCTTTCCCGGAAGTTAAGGTGGGGCCTTGAATGCAGAGTTAAGGGATTTCTTTACGAAGAGGAGAGCCATCAAGAATTTTGACTGTTTCCAGATAATTAATTTCCAAATTGATAGTTCTTTAAAATAAAGAAGAGTTCCAGTTCTTAAGTGTGGCATTTGACAGTTTCTAAGTTGAATCATCCCTTTCAATGACCCTGTAACTGGCACCCGTTCCCTCCCATTACCCCGGTGCCCACATTAATTTCACATCCTAGATGAAGAATGAGGCTAACAAAGCAATCTTTGTGATAGGAATTCCACAGATTGCTTAATTGACACTTCCAAATCTCTCATTTATTCGCATTTCTAAATCAACAGAATTAGACTACAAATTAATTCATTAGCGCAAACAATAGAAAATGGGGTCAGGATTATTAGGAGAAGAATAGACAAGGAGAAGAATTGATCCTCGGTCAGATGTACAGGTTGATCCCTGAAACTCAGAAAAAGTAGGTCAACTTTTCCTCCTCTCTCTTAATTACATGCCCACAAGCTTCCTTCTTGTCAGGTCTGGAAATCTGTGTAATTATGTTTCCATATCTGATCGCCTCCAATTTTGAAATGAAATAAACAGTAGGAACCAGTCACATTAGCAAGAGGAGCCACGAAATTAACATTCATTAAGGCATTGTTCAGTTACGGAGTGCGATCCTCCAGTGACCCCAGGAAAGCAAAAATTCCGTTTACAATTAGGGATCTGTGGTACTCAATAAGTATATGTGTTATTTTGGAAAGAATGCATCCTTTCCCCTTCTATCAAAGGGAATCTAGACCTGGAAAGGGCATGGCTAAAGAATAATTACACTTTGATGAAAAGAAGCCGAATTCACCTGGATCCAAATCAGGTCAGTAATTATGCACCCTGATGCAGTATAATGATCCTTTGCATTTATAATTATAAACCTTTAGGAGAGTTTCAGCGTAATGCTGAAGTTACAGCAAGGTAACGAGCAATGTTTCCCATTTGATTTTCCACGACGTGCAACACAATTCTATATTGAATTGCTAGTATTCTTTTATTACAGTCATTTCTCAGGCTTTTAAAAAAAATCCCCCCTCCCTCTAGATGAGTATATAGCTCCCACTGTCAGTCTTCGCTCGTCTTCCCAACTTTGAATACGTGGCTCTCCACAGCTCGGAAGCAAGCTATCTTTTGTCGGGTGGGCAAAACGTCTGCCTCCTCCCAAAGTTTTCTTTGCTTCAAGACCTTTTTCAGCAGGGCCAAGAGTAAACCCGGAAAGATGATTTCAGCTCAATAACTAAAATGGCCCAAGAGGACACTGTCACCTTTGTCTGTCCTGCATTTGCCTGCCTACTCTATCCCACAACATATACATTTGATGTTTTGTTGGATTGTAGAGCGAAATGGCACAGCATACAGTCTACGTGGCAATGAGACCAAGGCACCCGTACTCAGAAAGAGCAACCAAAAGGAAGAGGGCAAAGGAGAGAGGGAGAGGAGAAGGGGGAGGGAGAGAAATGAGACACTTTTGTGTAAGAGGAAGGACAGACCTTCACCTTCATTATGTGAAAGTATCAAATATTTGGTTCAAGGAAACGGACGGAGCCTCAGTTTCCTCATTTGTAAGATGAGAATCAGAATATGTATCTCATAGAGTTGGGGAGGATTAAATAAAGCTCTAAAATACCTAATATAGTGCCTGCCGCAAGGTAACCGTTCAATAAAGGATGGCACTCATCCTATGAATTACCAAATAGCCACATAGACATATTCGTCACATTGACCTATATAAACAGTGTAAGGATTATATATGTTATACACGTTTGAGTTATGAAGCACAGATATTGAGCAGAAGTGAAATATGGAACGATCGAAAGGGCGACTGGTTTGGAGTCAGTGTTTCTTGACTATGATTGTCATTTAGCTGCATGATCTTGGGGAAGTCACACAGCCTTTGGAGCGGGAGTTTCTATCACTGCAAAATACGGGTCACATTCCCCACCCTGGACATTTGGCGTGCTAATACATGCAAAGGGGCTGTTGTATGTAAAGCTCACGGCGGGTGTATGAAACATGGAGGCATGAGACCCTGTTAGTACCCTTTGCCTTTGAAGAAGCAGCCCCAGAGGCAGGCCCTCTGTGTGTGTGTGTCCTCGCACGGGACCCTTTTCTCCCAAATGGCCTTCGGGAGCCTGGAACTGGTTCTGCGGAACCCGGGCCGGTCTTAGACTTGAAGTCTGACGACGGCCTCCGGCCCCGTGTGCGTTAAGCCTCTCCGTTCTGTTTCTTGAGGCGCGACTGCCACGGTTATGGGCTGTGTCCGGCCAGATGGCACCCAAGAGTCAGGGGAAAAACGCACCCGGGCGCTGGAGATGGCCATGGGAAGGCAGTGGCACAGGCCTCGCTGCCTCTCATAGGCACCTGGGCCCAACGTGCCAATTTTCAGGGAGGGCAGACACAGCCTCGAAATCATGTTCCGATCATCACCATCTAGCAACAAAATCCTAGCACACCGTGCGAGCCGGTAAATGTTTGTTGAAGAATTAATTCCAGGCAATCTCGAGTTTCGTGACCCCAATACATCTAACGACTTCGAGTCTACTGACTCTCCATTCGGTCACTACACGCGGCGTTGAGGGGAGATTTTGTGCCTCGTTCCTGGGAACATGATTTTTCTCCCCTCTCCTTCTCCTCCCTCAGAGACAGCCTTCCTTTGCCTTCTCTGGCGACCTCACTTGCAAATCTCCAGTAAATCAGGTACGCAGCATCTTCTGGATTTTCCTTTCTCTGCCAACTTTCAGTTGCTGATCAGGTTGCCATTTGGGATTGCTAAATGGCCTTCTAATTCCCATTTCACGCCCGGTGCTTTGTCTCTTGTTGGCTCTATAGGACTGTCAGAACCTGTTTACTGACGTCGCCTACCTCTTCCTTCAAAACTCTTTGGCTGCACTCTTTTTCCTGCTCTGTATTCTGTTCGGTGCTCAGCCACCCTCACAGGCCTCCGTCGCGACTGAAGGGTCCATGTGAAATGGGGACCTGAGCCCCATGACACGTTTCGAAGAGAAACATCCACTCTTTCCTGAATCGGTGAAGTTTTAAATACCAGGAGTCTGTGTCTCTATTAAAGAGTGGCCAAAAAATTACAAATGGACTCCTTTTTCCCCAAATCTCTGTGTAACTTTAAGCCATCCAAGTCATTTTTCGGTGAACCTGCTTGCGGGCAGGGGGTGATGGACTGACAGTCACTCTCCTATATATTTGAAACATAAAAGAAAGGTTTTTTTTTTTTTTTTCACACCAAGTCGCAAAGAAAATCTATCACCTGATACAATTTGGGATCCTCTTTTTTTCTGCTGAAGATTTTGCACTGAAAACATTTTTGCAGACATACATTAAGGGCCAAACAATATAGCGATTTCCTAACTGTTAATCAAGTTTTAACATAAAAATAGATTTTCGGAGCTAGCAACTGGCAGTTTGGGGATAGAAATAATGTATTCAGTAAATAAATTTCCCAGAGCTCGGCTAAGCACTCCTACAGACTATTCAGATCAATATTTGATGAACATGTATCAAAGCAAACTTATTGCTATGAGGAGCCTTTGCCGTCTTTTGATTGAAGTTAATGAAGCAGACATATTAGTGCAAAGCACTTGCTGGATGCATTTGAAATCTGCCCTAACCACCGCCAGCGCTGCTAATGGAAGATGGTAATGACTGGCCACATAACTCTGAAATAATTAGGAAAATGGGCGCTTTTCAGAACCCTCCTGCTTAAAATGCAGGCCCAATCACAGAAAACTTTCTAGACATGTGCTGACTTGAATCTCTGAAGATAAAAGGGACGGAGTGAGTGCCTTTTTGCTTTGCGATGGAAATCTCTCTGCTTCGGCTGTGAAGCCTCGGAAGGACGAGGGAGTCCGCAACCTTGCCAACGACAAGGCGTAGAGAAGAGCTCAGCGTGGTGGCCGCAGGATTGTTCACCGCCCCCCCCCCCCGCAGTTAAAGATGGTGTAGCCATCCCAGAACGTGACCCCTTCCTGCCCCATTCGTGGAAAGGAAGCTACCTGATTTGGGGGGGTCTCCAGGATGCTTCCCTGAGGGCGTGTATAGATCACAGCGTGGACAAGGACTTCCCGGGACTGAGGACGGTGGGAGTACTCAGCCCCGTCTCTGCGTAAGTCCTGGCCGCAGTGGCGGAGCCAGACAGGTGCTCCCTGCGCCCGGTAGGAGCCCTGGACCCGGCGGATTTGCGGTCGGGGCACCGTCCGGACCGCGGCGTGAGGAATGCTAACTCGAGGCGGTGCGCGTGAAGCAAACACAAAGAGAGGGAGATGCTTAAAGAAGGGATCCTGGGACACCATCAGTAAGGAGGAGCCAACCTGCTCAGCAGACGTGGCCTCCATGGGCCAGGGCGGGTGCGTTCTCTCCCAGTCGATGTAAACTGTCCTGAAACTGATTTGTGATTGCAAACAGGCCCCGAAGATGGGCCGCCCCCGGGATACCTAGGGGAAAGCAGTCTCTTGAAAGCGAGATGGGTGCGTGGGCTATACTGCAGGGCTCCCACAAAAGCGCACGGCTGGCGATGGCTCAAGAAAGTGCAGATTTCCTGAAGTGGGGGGTTAAATCATGCAGCACTCCGGGGCGCCCCGGGGGGGCTCCGTCGCTCAAGCGTCCGACTCTTGATCTTGACTCGGACCATCGTGATAATCCATCGGTGACATCGAGCCCGGCGTCCCCCTCTGCGCTAACCGTGGGGGGCCTGCTTGCGATTTTCTCTGTCTGCATCCCCCCTCAAGATAAGTAAATAAACTTAAAAAACAAATCATGCAGCAATGTTCACAACCCTTTGGACAATCCTTTGCGTACGTTTTGCCTCCCAGGGTGTGCCGAGTACTGTGAACAAATCGGGAGACTATAGATGCTGGCGAGGATGTCAGAAAGAAAGAGAAAGAGAGAGGGAAGAAAAACACCTGTCACCAGAAAAAGAAAAAATCTGCCGAGAGACGAAGGCTCTTAACAAATGCCACCTCCCTCCTGCTGTGCTCCCAGTGGCTCTCCAGGGTCCAAACCCGTGACCCTGACCTGTGAGTCCCCCCATAGTTGATGCTTCTCCGTACTTTACCCACAGGGAAGTCTTCTCCAGCATCGGAAACCACGTTTCTTTATTTAGAGCCGGAGCGGGGGAGGGCAGAGAGAGAGAATCCCAAGCAGGCCCCGCACTGTCAACGCGGAGCCCGACACCCGGCTCGATCCCACGAACGGTGAGATCATGAGCCAACATCAACAGGCGGTGGCTTAACCGACTGAGCCATCCAGGCGCACCGAACCCATGTTTATGTTTAATACCACGCTTTCTCCCAGGCTCTTCCCTCCAGCCCATAGGGCCTCCTTTCCCTTACCTTTGACCAAACCCTGCCCAGGCGTGCCGCTGAAGTCTCATCCGCAGGCCCCACGCGGCCACCTCTGCCGGGCCAGCCCGGGGACGGTGGGCCCCTACAGTGTGCCTTTCGTGCGGCGGACCCGAGAGGTTGCCGGCCGTCACGGTCACAACTGCTCTCGCTGCAGGCGACGGACAGGAGTTCGACTTGATCTGGCAAAGGCCAGAACTCAAATAAAATTCTTCAGTAGCCTTCCAGTAAATTCCTTTTCTACCGAGAAAAGGTGAGAAGAACAAGGGCAGCCGGGCCTTAGGAACATTTGCAATCAGAGGCTCAAATGCTACCTGGACTCTGTCCCTCTCTCATCTTTGATTCCCTTGGCATGACACCTTCTTTCTCTCAGCTTCGTCCACGTTCCGGGAAACATGGGGACAACAGGCCGCACGTCTCACAGGCCGCAGGAGGGTTTTTGTTCTCTCCTCGGTTGCATTTCAAACGATGCCAGGGGAGTGCTCGAATCGGCCTGCTTGCTTCAGACTCCTATTTCCAGACAAATCCGCTATGGCCTAGGGCAGAATCACTGACCACAGACCCTGCCACAGGGACCCGGGACTGTGTGTCATTTCCAGAGGAGAGGGGGGATCACTGTGACCTGGGCAGCCTCCCCGGCTGGTGTCTGCTTCGCCGGCCTGTGGCCTCTCTTGAATTTCTACTTCACGTCGCCTACACCACATCTCCTCTCCCAGACAACTTCGACGTCTCTTTGACGGCTGAGCCTAGGACCACATATTATCCTTCTAGAGTCCCCGTGGTACTTACTATAGTTCCACGCGATTCCATTTATTTACCCAACCATTTAGTTTTTGTTTTTTTTTTTTTTCTCCAGGGTTTCATTTAAATTCGAGCTACTTAACGTACAGTGAAACCCTAGTTTCAGGTGTAGAAGCCAGTGATTCACCGCCTACATAAAACACCCAGTGCCCATCACAAGTGCCCTCCTTAATGCCCATCACCCATTTGGCCCATCCCCCTGCCCTTCTCCCCTCCAGCTACCCTCAGTTCGTTCTCCATAGCTAAAAGTCTATCTCTTGGTTTGCCTCTCTTTCCGCCCCCCGTGTTCACCTGTTTTATTTCTTAAATTCCACGTATGAGTGAAACCCTATGGCATTTGTCTTTCTCTGACTCACTTCCTCTTCTTAGCATAGTACCATCTACTTCTATCCATGTTGTTGCAAAAGGCAAGATTTCATTCTTTTTCGTGGTTGAGTAATATTCCATTGCATATTATACCACATCTTCTTTGTCCATTCATAAGTCAATGGACGTTTGGGCTCTTTCCATAATTTGGCTGTTGATAGCGCTGATATAAACATCGGGGTGCACGTATCCCTTTGAATCAGTATTTTTGTATCATTTAGGCAAACACCCGGTAGTGCAATTTCTGGATCATAGGATAGTTCTATTTTTAACTTTCTGAGGAACCTCCATACCGCTTTCCAGAGTGGCTATACCAGTTTGCATCCCCATCAACAGTGCAAGAGGATCCCCCCTCCACACTATTGTTTCCTGTGCTGGTAATTTTACCCATTCTGAGTGGTGTGAGATGATAGCTCACTGTACTTTTGCATTTCTCTGATGATGAGTGATGTTGAGCATCTTTTCATGTGTCTGTTGGCCATCTGGATGTCTCCTTTGGAAAAATGTCTATTCATGTCTTCTGCCCATTTTTTTCACTGGATCATTTGTTTTTTGGGTGTCGAGTTGGATAAGTTCTTTATGTATTTTGGATACTAACCCTTTATCGGATATTTCATTTGCAAATATCTTCTCCCATTCCCTAGGCTGCCTTTTAGTTTTGTTGATTGTTTCCTTTGCTGCACAGAGGCTTTTTATTTTGATGAAGTCTCCATAGTTTGTTTTTGCCTTTGTTTTTCTTGCCTCAGGAGATATATCTAGTAGGAAGTTGCTAAGGCCAATATCAAAGAGGCTACCTCCTATACAACCGTTTACTGAGTGCCTTTTCTCTGATGAGCCACATGTTATAGGTGGATACTTGTTATCCACCTGATTCTTGCCAGGAACTACTTGCAGTTCCTTAAAACCACCATGCCATTTCTTACCTCTCTACCTTCACCCATGCTATAGCCTCCATCCATAATACCCTTCCAATTTTTCTTCCCCTGGCAAAAAAGCCCATTGGGCTTCCAAGAGTCAATTCAATGTTGCTACTTCTGGACAGCCTTTCCTAACCACATTCCCTGGTTCCTGCATCCCAAGACGAGATGAAGCGCCCCTCCTCTGTGCTCCTACAGCATCCTTCATGGCACTTGCTGCTTATCACTGTGCAGTGTAGTCATTTACTTGTTGGTCTCATGTACAAAGTGGGCGGTTCTCAGAATGTGGTCCCTGGGCCATCAGCATTAACCTGGGAACTTGTTAGAAATGCGTATGCTTGGGTCTCACTCCAGGCCTAAGGAGTCAGAGACTCTGAAGGTATGCCCAGCCATCTGTGTTTAAATGAGCCATCCAAGGGGTGCCTGGGTGGCTCGGTCGGTTAAGCATCTGACTCTTGATTTCGGCTCAGGTCACGATCTCTCATTTCATGGGTTTGAGCCCCGCATGGGGCTCTGTGCTGACGGTGCGGAGCCTGCTTGGGATCCTCTCTCTCCCTCTCTCTCTGCCCCTCCCCCACTCATGTTCTATCTCTCTCTCAAAAAATAAACTTTAAAATAAATAAACAAACAAATAAGCAAATAAACAATAAGCCATCCAAGTAATTCTGATGCATGCCCAAGTTGGAGAACCACTGAGACAGGCCCTCCTAGCAGTCTACGTGGTCTAGCTCATAGTAAGTGCTCAGTAAAGTTTTGATGAATGAATGAGATAATCAATATGTCCTACTTTACGTGAAGAAGTGAGCACTGGGTGTTGTATGGAAACCAATTTGACAATAGATTGTATTTAATATAAAAAAAAGAAGTTGGAATGTGTTGTTTCTTCTTGTTTGCTTTTCAGGCACTATAACACGTGAATGAGTGACTTACATTCATTTGTTAGACCATCCGTTCTATTTATTCATGCGTTAGACTATCTAGAAAACGTGAGATCCTAGGAGAATTCATACCGTTGGCCACAACAGTGGCACGTCGCTTCCCAAGCGCCAGGAGTCTTTTGGGAGCCTCCTTCCATGGCTGTGGGCCACCACGTTATAAACACGATTTCTTCCATTGATACTCTTTAAAAAATAAGCAAGAATTCCAAAGAAAAGCATGTTCTTGCAGCTGCTGATACCCTTTGAGCCTTGCGTGATTTTTAAAACTGACGCCCTTACTTTAATCCCGATGTTGCCAAGTCATCTTCTCTGATAACCCCCGCCCCCCCCTCCCCGGGCTTACGTCGTAAACCAATTAAAGGCTGAAAACTTCTTTGGCACATTCTTTCGAGAACTTTATTGCCGTCTGTGAGTTACCCGGTTCCTTTCCGAGGGAGCAATCTCTGTGCGCTGGGCTGAGCCGGGCCGGCCCGCACCTTGGCAAAGCCGAGTGGGAGTGTGTGTGAGAGACTGAGCTGTCTCAATAGCCCAATGTTATGCTTTCAGCAAAGCTTTTGAGAACAAAGTCTCTGTGTTTATTGCTCTCCCTGCCAGTGATTGCGACTGGCTTCTTTCAGTCTTTGCCGTGAGTGCCAAAGCGGGGCACCCCTGAGCACTCCGAGCTCCTCACAGAGCCCTGAAATGAGGCCATTCTCGAGGCCACCCCCTCTCCTATTCTGCACACACACACACACACACACACACACACAGTTTTCTGATAATCCTTTCCCGCACCCCAAAGAATGCCCTGACTACAAAGCCCCCAAGGATACCGACTTGTTACATTAATAACCACACTATGAGTACTTAGTTTCTGGAATCTTGTTCTACATTGTAACGTCCAAATGTCCAGAGATCCATATTAAACATGCAGGTTCGCCTGGACTGTCTCATTCAGTAGGTTCAGTAGGCTTCCTCATCCAGGAAGTTGTTATTTTTCTCGATTGCCCCCAGGTCATTCTGATGTTCAGCTACTCTTGCGTGTTACTGGATTGGATGGTGTTCAAGTCTCCTTCCAATGTCGAGTCTATAATGTTTTGTATTACCACCACACACTTTGTGATTGTCTCTGTCTCTGTCTGTCTCTGTCTGTCTGTCTCTCCCCCCCACCCCGGCCCACACGCACACCTATGCAAATAAGGGAGGTAAGGCCAGTGTCAACATTATCTGGAGGGTCAGAAAACCTGGGTTATGGCCCCACCTCTGCCACACACTCGCTGTTACTTCAGAGGCGTCATTAGCCTGCTCTCACCCTCAGTTTCCTTGTACACAGAACGCGTGCTCCTAGACCCACTAGTGTGCTGGGGGGGAAGGAAGAGAAGAAGAAGGCTTGGTTTGTGGGGTTTGGAGCATCCGTCAATTTGCATGGTGTAGATAATTCCACCTGTCACGGCCACTGTCAAGCAAGCAACAAATTAGTACAGACTGGCTCCAGCTCAGCGCTGACCAGATCCCTCCCAACTTTAAATGTCTCTATCCCATCTTATGCAATTAATGAATTAATACCGATAGCACCTTCTCCTCAATGCAAACGGAAGTCAGTCATTCGTGCTACAGAGAGAGCCTGCGCTCTGTAGTTGGACAGACGTTTAAGTTCCGGCTCCACCATTTGGAGCTATGTGACCTTTGACAAGATAATTAACTTACGGGTCCAAACAAAACACTGCTTTTTAGCGAGGAGTAGCGAGCGAACGTACGTAGGGTACTTAGCATAGTGTCTAGGATCTGTAACATGCAAATGAATTAAATAAGAAACGATAAAGGAAAACAATGGCAGTTATAGCATTAGAAACACCTGCACTGGGCTGAGTGATGTCCCATTGTATGTGTCTACTGCATTTCCTTTGTCCACGGAAGGGCCTGGAAGATGTCACGTTAAGTGAAGTAACTCACAGGAGGACAAATACCGCATGATTCCACTTACACGACATACCCAAAATAGTCAAACAAACAGAAGCAGAGAATGGAATGGTGTTTGCCGGAAGCTGGGGGAGAGGATGTGGGGAATTGCTAATCAATGCCACCAACATAGATCCTGTAGTTAACCGTACTGATTTAAATACTTAAAACCTTGTTAACGGGGTTGCACTGTGAGACTGGCCACACAAAAAGGGGCAATGAAACACATAAAATCTTCTAGAGGTGATGGATATGTTTATTACCTGGTTTATGGTAATGGTATGATGGGTGTACGTATATGTCCAAACTCTTCAAAATGTATACATTAAATATGGTAGTTTTTTGTATTATCAGATACACCCCCATAAAAAAAAACACCAGCACCAGGCAGAAAAAATGTCCCAAGGGAGAATATGAAAGAGAGAGCTCAATAAAAGTCAAGGTTAATGAGAACATTACTTACGGTTTTATTGAGAACTTGCCACGTTCTAGGCGCTGTGCTAAGAGCTTCACGTGGGTTATTTGATTTTAAAAGCACAGAGAGCCACAAGTGTTGCAAACCAGATTGTCACTTTTAAAAAGTCTTTCAGATGTCTCAGAAGCTAGTTCTAGAGTCGAGCTTCTACACGGGACAGTTTTTAGGAGGACAAATCTAGACGGGAACAGATACGTGAGGCCGATTTACCACAGTCCCACGCTTTGTCCTTTGCATTCAAACCAATTCCTTTGTAAAGTCATTCAGTGGGCATCCACTATGTGCAAGATACTGAACAAGTCACTGGGGGAGGGGAGATGCAAATGCGAATAATACAGGGCCTCTGTATTAGTGAGAGAGACAGACTCGGGCATAAATCACATTGATTTAAAGCTGTTGCAAACCAACTCTTCGACGTCATTCACCTGGGCCGCTTGTTCCCAGTCTTTTGTTCTTAACACAGTGTGCTCTCTTTTGAAACCACATGGCGTGTTTCAGTGGGTGTGTTGTGAAAAGACATCAGGGGTTGCAGCCGTATCCCTACCCTATTTATTCGCTGCAGCAGCCAGGGAAATTTCCATCACCGCTTTTTTCTTTCTTTCTTTCTTTCTTTCTTTCTTTCTTTCTTTCTTTCCTTCCTTCCTTCCTTCCTTATTCATTTGTTTATTTTTATTTCGTTTTATACACAGGGCTCCATAAGTATTAACTACTACGTTTGGTAACTTTATGAAGCAAATGACACCAGTTCTTGTAATATATCCCAACATATATGATGGCTCAAACCTGACAGAAGCTCACTCACATAGAGTCTAAAACAGGTCTTTCTGATTAGCAAGTGGTTCTTCTTCATGTTCACGGACCTAGGATTCTTCTCTCTCGTGGAGCCACCATCTTCGGTAAATGACTTTCAAGGTCATCGGGACCTGCTGCTTCCACCAGGAAAGAAAGAACCTGAAGAATCCCCTCTGGAAGATTTTATGGACCAGTCCTGAAAGGCATGCATAATCCGTTGGGTAGAGCTCAAGCATATCACCACACTACACTAACTCCAGGGGAGTCTGAGAAATGTAAGAATAAGAAGAAATGTTTTGGTGAGTAGCTAGCTAGTCCCCGCCACAGAAACCAAGTAACTCTTCCTTATTCTACTCTCGAGATCTCACCCAACATAATACCATGTGAAGTCAAGCTATATATTCGGTTTTCTTAAACATTTTTTTTTTATTAAGTCAACTCTGCCCCCAGTGTGGGGCTCGAACTCACAACCTTGAGATCAAGAGTTGCATGCTCTACTGACTGAGCCAGCCAGGCGCCCCGATATATTCATTTTGAAATCAATATTAACAGTATCAGAAGATTCCTGGGTGCCATGGTTACATATTTGGATACAAGTTTGCAGGAGAGATGGTCTGAAGTGAACTTTCACTTGTCTTTGCCCTTCGTGATTTTCCAACCCTTCGTTGCTGTCTTGTCTGCTGGTCATCAGCTTCTATCTTATGGTACTCTGCTTTGCATAGTCTGTTGTGTGCAGCTGAAATGATAATAAAACAAAACTTGAGAAACAAGCTAGGCATCAAGAGTCAGAAAAGTCATGAATCAGTAGTGAGTTGGTAGAAAAAATTAAGAATTTGCAAATACTGAGGATAGAGGAGACCAGGCACCATATGTCACGATAATTAGGGATCAGGGTGCTTGTGGAAACTACCCCAGTGTCTCAGAGGCAGAGCCAGAATAGAGTGTTATTTTTTTAAGTTTGTTTATTGAGAGAGAGAGAGAGAGAGAGAGAGAGAGAGAGACCCAAGCAGGCTCCGCACAGACAGCGGCAGAGACCCACGGGGGGCTCCATCTCATGAACCGTGAGATCATGACCTGAGCCAATGTCAAGAGTTGGTCGCTCAACCAACTGAGCCACCCAGGCGCCCCTCCTTGCGGAATATTATTATAGCACTTTCTACGTTACTTGAATCATCACAATTTGTAATTATATATGTATTTTTATTATTTGTTTAATGCATATCTTTCCAACCAGACTGAAGACCATATGAGGGAAAGAACTTTATATTCATCATTGCTGAGCTCAAGAAATACTTGTTGGATGGATGGATGGATGGCTATATTATTATCCTAGTTCAACTAAAAACCGGGTGACCTCCTAGAAGATATCCTGCACTCTTAACAATTCCTCTCTACTTAAAACTACTTCTTTTGTTTCCAAACTTTCCCCTATTTCCTTTCCCATCTGATAATGTCTACTTAGCCCCCTTCATAGGCTTCTCTGTCTCTGCTCATTTCCTAACTATTGAGTCTCCCAGAGTCCTGCTCGTAAGCCACTATTCTTTTGTTCTACGTACCTTCCAGAGATGGTCTCTTCCACCCCAATCAGCTCCTTGTTGATGGCTCTGGTGACTTCATACAGCTAGCCAAGACCTTGTCTTCCCTCAAATTTCAGATATTTTGAACTGCTGGGTATCTTCATTTTGAGTCTCAAGTCCCTCTTAACTAAAACCAAACTCATGCTATTTTCTTGCAAACCTGCTTCTGTTTCTGGGCTTTCTATCTGCGTGTTTATGCATGGAAGTGTGTGGCCCGCCGTTGCAAATGTCTCTCGTGGCATTTAGCACGTTCTACTGAAATTCTGGCTCATTCTATAAGTAGTTAACACTTTTAGAACGGGGGCTATGTCCGATTTATCTTTGTGCTCCCAAGACCTAGCATCGTATATGACCCAAAGCTGGTATTTGCTGAAGTGAGTTCATGTATGTACATCATAACTACCCTTCCGGGTTCCTTAACTTGACCTCTTGAAGCTATATTTGATTTCTCCCTGTTGTGTGATTATAGCATTCAATCAACCACAAAATTCCATGGACTCTATCTCTACAGTGTCTCCTGTGCCCTTCCTTTCCAATCATTCTTCCCTTGTCCAGAGTTCTTCACCCAAACTATGGTCATGGCCTTTTAGCTGTTGTGATTAAATACGACTTCTTCTTACTAATAAAAAGCCCCCTTCCTTCCCTCCTATTCAACCGTTGTTCATTGAATGACTACTATTTGCCATGCAGGTTTTTAGACACTGGAGGTATAACAGTGAACAAGACAAAACAACTTCCCAATGACTTTTCATTTTATTGGGAGAGACTTAAAGTTAATCAACAGGGGCGCCTGGGTGGCTCAGTCAGTTGAACATCCGACTTTGCCTCAGGTCATGATCTTGGGGCTCCTGAGTTTGAGCCCCACATTGGGCTCGCTGCTGTCAGCACAGAGCCCACTTCTGATCCTCTGTTTCCCTCTCTCTCTGCCCCTCCCTCACTCCTTCTCTCTCTCCCTCTCTTTGCCCCCCCCCTCAAAATAAATAAATAAACTTTGAAAAAATAAATACATAAAAGTAACCAACAGTCAAATATATATTATTTAATTTTTTTCCAGGTTTACTGAGATATAATTGACTTATAACACTGGATAGGTTTAAGGTACACAACATGATGACTTGATATACATATATATTGTGAAATGATTACCACCAAAAGGTTAGTTAGCACATCTTTCACCTCACATAGTTATCAAATATTTTTTTGTTGTTAACTAGAGGCACTATGTTGCACATTAGATCCCTAGAACTCACTCACCTTCTAAATAGAAGTTCATACCATTTGACCACACTTACCCTTCCCTGCCACCCTCCCACACCTGGCAACCACCATTCTACTCTATGTTTCTAGGAGTACATTTTCGTTCGATTCCACATATAAGTGAGATCATACAGTATTTATCTTTCTGTCTGACTTCTTTCATTTAGTATAATTCCCCCCAGTTTCATCCATGTTCTTGCAAACGGGACAGTTTCCTTCTTTATCATGCCCGAATAATATTTCATTGTGTATATTATACCACATTTGTAGTCTATTCATCGGTCAGCGGACACTTAGATTGTTTCCGTGACTTGGCTATTGTAAATAATGCTGCAGTAAATATGGGGGTGCAAATATGTCTTCAAAATAGTGATTTTATTTCCTTTGAATATATACCTAGAAGTAGGATTGCAGGATCATATGATAGTTCTATCTTTGGTTTTTTGAGGTGCCTCTGTATTGATTTTTTTTTATTTGAGAGATAGAGTGAGTGGGGGAGATAGGCAGAGGGGGAGAGAGAGTGTGAGAGAGAGAAACAGAGAGAGAGAGAGACAGAGAGAGAGAGAATCTTAAGCAGGCTGCACTCTCAGGGTAGAGTCCAACATGGGGCTCGATCCCACGACCCTGAGATCATGACCTGAGCTGAAATCAAGAGTCAGTCGGATGCTCTACTGACTGAGCCACCCACGTGCTCTTAATTTTTTGTAGTAGCTGTACCAATTTACACTCCCACCAACAGTGCACGAGGGTTCCCTTTTCTCCACATCCTCTTCTTTCTGACCATAGCCATTCTAACAGGTAGGAGGCAATATCTCATTATGGTATCGACTTAACATTTCCTTGATGGTTAGTGCTGTTGACCCCCTTTCCACGTACTTGTTGGCTGTTTGTATGTCTTCTTTGGAAAAATGTTTATTCAGTTCTTCTGCCCAATTTTTTTATGGGTTAGTTTCTTATAGGTTGTTTTACTTTTCCTTTATACTATTTTTATTATTTTTGTTTATTTTTAACTTAAATTCAGGTTAGTTAACATGCAGTGTAGTCTTGGCTTCAGGAGTAGAGCCCAGTGATTCATCACTTACATATGACACCCAGGGCTCATCCCCACAAGCACCCTCCTTGATGCCCGTCGCCCATTTAGCCCATCCCCCCACCCAACGCCCCTCCAGCAGCCCTCAGTTTGTTCTCTGTATAAGAGTACTTAAGTTCTCTGTACTTAAGAGTCTCTTATGGTTTGCCTCCCTCTCTGTTTTTATCTTCTTTTTCATTCCCTTCCCCTATGTTCATCTGTTCTGTTTCTTAAATTCCACATATGAGTGAAATCATATGATATTTGTCTTTCTCTGACTTATTTCACTTAACATAATATATTCTAGTTCCATCCACGCTGTTGCTAATGGCAAGATTTCATTCTTTTTGATCCCTGAGCAGTTGTATATATACACCACATCTTCTTTATCCATTCATCAGTCAATGGACACTTGGGCTGTTTCCATAATTTGGCTATTGTTAATAGTGCTGTTATAGACATCGGGTGCCTGTGTCCCTTTGAATCAGTATTTTTGTATCCTCTGGGTAAATACCTAGTAGTGTAATTGCTGGATTGAGGGTAGTTCTATTTTTAATTTTTTGAGGAACCTCCATACTGTTTTCCAGAGCGGCTGCACCAGTTTGCATTCCCACCAGCAGTGCAAAAGGGTTCCCTTTTCTCTGCATCCTCGCCAACATCTGCTGTTGCCTGAGTTGTGAATGTTAGCCATTCTGACAGGTGTGAGGTGGTATCTCATTGTGGTTGTGATTTGTATTTCCCTGATGATGAGTGATGTTGAACATCTTTTCATGCGTCTGCCCAGTTGTTAATCAGATTATTTGGGTTTTGCTATTGAACTGCAGGAGTTCCTTATGTATTTCAGATACTAACTCCTTATCAGATATATGACTTGTAAATATTTTCTCCCATTCCTTAGGTTGTCTTTTCATTTTGTTGGTGATTTCTTTTGCTATGCAAAAGTTCTTTAGTTTTGTGTAGTCCCATTTGTTTGCTTTTGCTTTTGTTGCTTGTGTTACATATTTTAAAATAGTGTTAAGTGCTAGAAAGAAAAAAATGAAGCAGGGCAAGTGGGTAGATAAGTGGTTCTTTGAAGTGTGATTTAGGAGATATTGGGTATGCGGATAAGGTGTGTTTGAAGAGGTAACATTTGAATAAAGTAAAAGAGTAAACCATGCAAATGTCTCTGGAAAAAGAGATCAACGCAGAGGAAACTGTATGTATAAATGCCCTTAGGTGGGAGCCTAGTTTGTGTGAGCCATGTACCTGGCATGTAGTAAGCAAGAGGTCATCAGGAACCAGAGTCATGTGGGACCTTGGAGATGGTGGTAGAAACATTGAATTCTAAGCATGATCGCAGTTGTTATAAAATTCGAGGCAGTGGAGTGCCGTAATTTGATCTAAGCATTAAAAGGTGGCTATGCAGTTAACAATGTATATCAGTCAGTCACTGACACCATAATACTGAGAAGCAAACCACTCTAAAACTCAGGGACATAAAAAAATTCGCATTATGTCTTCCTGAAGCATTTGTGGATTGGCTATGGGCTGGACTCATGTTTCTAATTTTCTTTGAACCAGCAGCTGCTCAAGACATGTTCCTTTCACAGAAATGGCAGAAGCAAAAGAGGGCAAGATCAAACAAACATATTTCAGGCCTCTACTTGTGTCTCATCCATCAATATCCTTTTGGCCAAACAAGCCACATAGGGTCGCGGAAGTACATGCTTCTTATGGAGGTGAGGGGCCTGGAAGGGAAAATCATTCTTACCAAAAATCTAGTGTAGGCACGATGCAAGCTTGGAAACAGAGAAATGTACCAGGCTCTCAATGTAGTCCATTCGAGGGATGATGGTCCTTTGGACCAAGAGGTGGCAGTAAAAGTGGTAAGAAATGGATGGATTTAGAATATAATTTAAAGGTAATACTCACTGAAGTTAAAGATGATTTTATATAGGGGATAAGGAAATCGTACATCACTCATATGCTGTTTCCTTCAGCAATGGTACCTCCAGGCGCCATTTACCAAGGCAGGAAAGATTGAGGGACAGACAGGAAAGATTGAGGGACGAACAGGCTCTTGATTTTAGACATGTTATGATTAGAGAAACGTCTTAGACATCCACTAAAAATGGTTACAGGACTGTTGGCTGTATGAATCTGGAATTCAGGAAAGAGGGTAGAACTGGAGATACACATTGAGAAGTCACAAGCATCTAGATGGAATCTAAAGCCTTGAGTCTGGATGAAACGGTTCTCAGATAATCTTCCAATCCCAGATATGGCCATGCCTGTCCCTGATGTTTCTAGTCTCATCTCTCAATATCTGTTTCTCATATCCTGACACTTGGTCTAAAGAAGATTAACTTCACATTCTCAAAATAACTTCACATTCTCTGCACATGTCCTCAACTTTGTTCATGCCATCCTTTTTTACTTGGAATGTTCTATTTCTTCATTTCTTCCAGTTAAAATACCCCTTTTGGAAGACCAGACTCATAGGATACCTTCTCCATGAAGCCTTCAAAAATACCTACATCTGAAAGTGACCTTTGCTGCTCACATAGGTCTGCTTATATATCAACTACAGTTCTCTCACCTAGCTTTCTATTAAAGCCCAGTTGACTCAATGTCCCCAAGCTGCCTTCCGTGGCTCCCATCCTACTTCAAGTAGACATACCTAGGGATCTGCATAACAGTTTCAAAACCACTTTTCCAGCCCCAAACCTCAATGTGTCAGATAGAAGTTCAGGCCCATACATCGTAAGTTACAGGTTCAAACACGTACTAGCAATCAGACCAATTTGTCCATGTGGCTGGATTGTCTATTGGACTATTCCTGAGGGCAAGAGCCTGATCAAAATCCTATTTTCACCCCTCACTTTCGTAAATCACGCGTGTTGTCCAACGTTTTTGTTGAGTTTGAATTTGGATTACCATCATAGACGATATAGACACCTTATCTGAGTGGTGCTTAAAGAAGAGCGGGTTATTCTAAAGAAGGTTTGCTGCATGGTGAATCAACACCAACTGTAAAAGCAGTGTTTTTTCTTTCTCCTTATACTCCCGTATATTATGTTCTCTTACATATTCAACATTCAGAGTTCCTGGCTATGGATAAGGCATACTACACTGAGATTTCGTTCAGCATTACTGAAGCATACTAGACAAATAAAATTGTAAGGGATTTAAAGTATGCAGCACTCCATGGAGACTTTTTTTTAAAGTAGGCTCCACACTGGGTGGCCCCAACACGGGACTTAAACTCGTGACCCTGAGGTCAAGACCTGAGCTGAGATCGAGAGTCAAACACTTAACTGACTGAACCACCCAGGTGCCCCTACACAGAGACTTTTAAAAATACTACTGAAACAGTGGAAACTGTAAATAATCTGCCATTTCTCTGAATCAAATAAGTGTCTTACTGTGTAGGTAGTGACTTGGGAAGCAAACTGCTGGGCCTCGCCACAATGCCAGGAATTCCCCTTTCTTTGGAGCAGGGGGTAAGAAGTGGAACAGTAATAGACTCAAAAGGCCATTTTTCAAAGAAGGAAGTAATTGTTTGAGAAAAGACATTGGTGAAAGATATATTTTATTTATTTATTTCAAAAAATCTTAATGTGTATTTACTTTTGAGGGGGACAGAGTGTGAGTGGGGGAGAGGCAGAGAGAGGGAGGGGGGAGACACAGCATCGGAAGCAGCCCAGAGCCCCAGGCGGGGCTCGAACCCACGAACTGTGAGATCATGACCTGAGCCAGAGTCGAGTGCTTAACTGACTGAGCCGCCCAGGTGCCCCAAAACGATACATTTTAAAAGATACTTTTGAAAAAAGTTAGGTAGGAGTTCTTTAGTTGAAAAAAATGCCAAATTTTCGGTATAAAGCAAACTTGCTTCAGAACAATTTGCATTGGTTTCTTGATCACGTAAGTCCACAAGGGTGGGTTTTGTTCAACACATAATATTGACCTTACGCTGATGTTTGTTTTTACCTAATCGTTTTACAGTGAGGAGGAGACAGCATTCCTCTGGAAAGCAGGAGCGCTAGCTTCCTGTCTCAGCAGTGCCAAGAGCCATTATAGGATGTTGGGCAAATTACTCCACTTACATATTGTCATCTATCCATCGAATCATTGATCGCTACCTACACTACATGGTAGTACTGTTAATGTTGCAGAAACTGTATTGGTTACAATCCTTGTGGTTGTCACAAGCTTAAGCAAAAAGGGAGACGTTCTCGAAAGAATACTAGGGTGTCTCATGCAGCCAAGGGCATGGTTGCGACCAGGCCTCGGCAGTGACCTGGAAAACTCTCAGGAATTTCTCTGTCTCCGTCTCTCTCTCTCTGCCGGGGTCTCTCCACCTTTCTGCATATCTGTATCATTTCATTAAAAGAAAATCAAATCTTATTAGCTCTGAACGATCTAGGAAACAGTCATTTGCACAAACTGGGTCAGAAGCCCAGCTCTGGTTCAGTCAACTGTGGCCTGTGGGCGGGGTTGGGGTGGGAGCGTTAGGTTATATGAACATGTTAGCCAGGAGCCAGCCCCACTACTTAACTATGTGGATGAGAAGTGTGGGCGGGTGATAGGGTCAGTGCTGAAATTCAGTGCCCAGGAAAAAGAGAGGAATTGAGATGTTATGGTAGGAAGAATAATGCCCCCTCCTAAAAATGCCCATGTCCTGATCCCTAGAATTTGTGAACATGTCACGTCATATGGCAAGAGAGAATTCAGGTTTCAGATGCATTCAAGGTTGTTAATCAACTGACTTTCACCTAAGGAGATCATCCTGGATTAGCCACATAGGCCCAATGTAGACAGAAGGGTTCTTCTAAGAGAGGGGCAGAAGGTCGGAGTCAGAGACAGATTTGAAGAGGATATGATGCTGGCTTTGAAGATAAAGAGGCTACACACCGAGAAATGCAGGTGGCCTCTAGAAGCTAAAAAAAGCAAGGAAGTGGGTTTCCCCCTAAATCTTTCGGAAGGAAGCAGCATCACCAACACCTCGATCTCAGCCCATGATACCTATTTGGTACCTCTGCCCTCCAGAATGGTCAGATGATGAAACTGTTGTCTTAAGCCACTAACTTCCAGGTAATGTGTTTCTTCAACAATAGGAAAGTAATGGAGAGGGCAACTCCACAGTATTCCTGTATATTGATTTAAATTTTTTTTTAATGTTTATTTTTGAGACAGAGAGAGACAGAGCGTGAACGGGGGAGGGTCAGAGAGAGGGGGAGACACAGAATCCGAAGCAGGCTCCAGGCTCCGAGCTGTCGGCACAGAGCCCGACGCGGGGCTCGAACTCACGGACCGTGAGATAGTGACCTGAGCCGAAGTCGGACGCTTAACCGACTGAGCCACCCAGGCGCCCCTGTATATTGATTTAGAGATGGCGTGTTGACTCGGAGCAAAATATATAATCTTAAATTATTCTGAATCCATGGGAAGAAATGAATTCGTTACACCCAATAATGAAAATGTCAATAGCGATAACTGATTCACTTATTTAACAAATAATTAGTAAATCGTTGAACCTCCTGTATCTTGGGCATCAAGCTAGCCATTAGGGGAAACAGCATTAAAGGGGGGGACGCAAAATAGGCACCAGGGAGCTAGCACTCAGACTTCGTCTCATCACAGGCAACCTCTAGGTCAGCACCGCCCCCCCCCCCCCGCCCCCAGGAATCTACTGCATATGCATTCATATTCAATGGGATAAAGTTTATCTGCTTTCCCTAAATGAGTGCAGGCTACATCCACATCGAGATGTCCACCTTTGGTTCCCTATTGCAAGACAGAATTCAATTTATTCTAACTTCTTCAGGTGACATTTCACCATGGTGCTAAAATCTTTATCCTCAAATGCTCTGCTAATTAAAATACATGAACTACGTAGAGAGAATTTCAAATTGCCACGCACCATATAGCCTCTGAAGTCCTTTCCGGCGTGTATAAATTCCCACTTAAATGTGTATCCCTTTGTGGTGCCTTATTACTACAGAATTAAAAAAAAAAAGCACGGTTCCATGCAAAGTGCGAACAGGTTTGGGGATTTTTAAAATCCTGAGATAATTAGTTATTTTTGATAAGGAGGAGTTCATCGTTGAGCACATCAATCAGTCTAGCAAATCTACTTATTTCCAACAGCGAAATCTTTTCAACCAAGAAAATCTATGAAAACATAAAAGTTGAGAGGTAGCTGAAAATCATGATCCAGTCGATTCACGTCCGTCTCCACACCGGACTTTGTCTTTCAGTGAGAACTCCCTGTTAAACGTGTCTTCTGTAGAGAACTTGAGCAATGCACCTTTATGGACAGGCTTCTGGTGACATCCGCCTCCCAACCCCCTCCCAGATTTTCCCGGGCTGCTGATGGGACCTCATGCATTCAGACTCACCTCTGCTCCAGAGCTTCTGCCTGTACATTTTCTGTCGCGTCCAGGATAACGTCGATTTAGTGATGAACACGGTCTTTTCCTCAACTGCCACATAAACGTCCACATACAACCCTTACTCACACAAAATCTGTATAGTAAGTTAGATTTCACAAATTTTATTGGATTGGGAGGGCACAGAGGAGCGGTGTCCTTTTCAGCAAGACGCAAAAAAGGTGAAATTCAACATTTAGGCAACCCTATTGTCTTAGTTTCCGATTGCTGCTGTAATAAATTGCCACAGACTTAGTGGTTATAAAAAATGATTTATTATTGGGGCGCCTGGGTGGCTCAGTCGGTTAAGCGTCTGACTTTGGCTCAGGTCATGATCTCCTGGTTCATGAGTTCGAGCCCTGCATGGGGCTCTCTGCTGTCAGCACAGAGCCGGCTTCAGATCCTCTGTCCCCTTCTCTCTGTCCCTCCCCTGCTCGCTCGCTCTCAAAAACAAAAACAAAAAAAATTAAAAAATGGTTTATTATCTTACACTATCCTGGAGGTCAGAAATCTAAAAGCAGTCTCACTGGATTAAAGCCAAGGTGTCCAGCAGGCCTGATCCCTTCTAGAAGCTCTGTGGGACAATCTGGTTTTTTGTCTTTTTCGGCTTCTGGAGGCTGCCTGCATTCCTTGGCTCATGATCCCTTTCTCCATGAAAGAGCTTCACTTCAACCTCTCCTTCTTTTGTCCCATCTCCTTTTTCTGATGATGAATCTCCTGTCTCCTTGTTATTAGGACCCTTGTGATGACACCGGGTCCATCGGATAATTCAGGATAACCTCCCACCTCGAGATCCTTAACCCACTCACAGCCAAAAAGTCTCCTTTGCCATGTAAGGTAACATAGTCACGGGTTGTGGGGGTGGGGATGTCAGCATCTTTGGGTGGCCGCCATTTGATTTGCCACAGTGATGTGAAACATATGTTTTTTAAAGTTTTAAAAAGTTCTTTTACCTTCCTACTCCCAGAGAATTGTGGCTGCCTCGTTCAGTACATCTTACTAGCTCCCCTGTCCACTCCTCCTCCCGTCAGTTTTCCTCTTCACCCCCTCTTTTCACCCAGATTCCCCAGGATAACTTCAAAATGGTCTTACTTTATTATACATAGCCATTCAACTCTGTGCCGCTGTAAGCTAACTCCAATTCAGCTCTAGCTCATTTCGGATGGACCAAAGTGTTAAGCTGAACAGTAGAGTACTTCATTGAACTGGAACCACCCTCTAGAAACTAAATGATGACTGTGAAAGGAAAAAATACCCTTATATTATGTAGAATGTTGGCATTGAGGTATATGGAGCTCCTCCCTAGTATACTCGCTCAGCTCAGCGGGTCAATGTATGTGTGGTAAACGAGCTGCCTTGTCCTTGACATCAAGAGTGTTTCTTGGTCTCTTACCCTCGAGCTTTGTGAAAGTGAGTGTTCTTCCCGTGGCCCAGGGAATAGCCTGCCAAGGCCAACCATGCAAGGTAACCCCAGTATGTTAGAGCTTGCCTTCTACTTCAAGGTCTTTCTGGAGTACGAACAGCATCCTTCTGATGCAGAGGCTTCCCCAGGTCTATTTTACCACAGTGGCTGGATAGGAAGGAAGGGATAGAGAGGAGAATCTGAAGGGAACTCGTGGGTTGAACCGTGTCTTCCAAAATTCATATGCTGAGGTCCTAATTGTCAGTATCGCAGAACGTGGGCTTCTTTGGACATAAGAACTTTGCGGCTGGGATCAAAAGGAGAAAACAATCACGTGAAGACACAGACGTACGGGGAGAATGCCAAGGAGTGCAAGGATTGGAGTCTACCTCGGGCCAGTAGGAAAGGCATCTCGGCATCTCAAGGCCATTACTTGGCGACTGATGTTTCTCCAAGAAGCCTCTGATATATTACAGACATTTTGCCATTGAGTTTTCTCCTGAGGCCAACATGCATAAGTCAAACGTCACCTTCTGATATTTCCGTTCATTAATTATGCTCCGTTGGTCCATTCGATACATTTGACATGTGAGGTTATGCAACGTGCATTAGGTTATAATTGCCATCTCAGTAATATTATAATACATAAAATATGTCATAAATCTATGAAATGTAGTACCCTTCTCACTTCCTGTCGATTCCAATGTCTGCGTTCACAGGTAAATTCAAATTTGCAAATATAAAGAACTTCTTTCCTTGTTTTATTTTGTCTTTGTTTTTGTTGTTGTTAGTGTTGTTGTTGTGTTCTGTCCTAAAAAGAAGAGTTTTAGTCAAGTGGCTTGCTAGGGCCCAAGTCTTGTCTTTACTCTCTGTAGCCTGGGAAAGCTTTTCATAAACTGATAGAGTGCCTTCAGTGTCCCCAAGTCTTGGGATACAGGGTATTTACAAGAGTCAGTTGCTGGTCTATACACAAGCATCGAACAATTGGAATTTGAAATGAAAAGACTTATTTGTAATAACACCAAAACCAGAAATTATTCAGTAAAAGTCTAAAACACGTAGAGGACTTATATGTGGAAAACTACAAAACTAATGAAAGAAACTGGAGAAGATCGAGAGAAATAGACATTTTGTGTTCATGGATTGGAAGACTCAATATTATTGAGATGTCCGTTCTTTCCAAATTGATCGATAGATTCAACAAATCTCAAACTTTCTGCAAGCTATTCAGTACCTATCGACAAAATGGTTCTGAAATGTATAATGGAAAGACAAAGACCCAGAATAGCCGAGACAGTGCTGAAGAAGAATGTTGGAGGACCCACACTGGCCGATGTCAAGACTGACTATATAAAAAAAAAAGACATACTATAAAGCTACCATAATCAAGACCACATAGTATAAGCGAAAATATAAACACATAGATCAATGAAAACGAATAGCGACCTCAGAATTAGACTCACACAAATACAACCGATTTTTACCGAAAGTGTAAGGCAATTCATAGAGAAAGAATAGTCTTTTTAACAAATGGTGCCAGAACAATTGAACATTAATATGAAAAATGAATCTAGATACAGACTTTACACTTTACACCAGAAGTAACTCAAAATGGATCATAGGCATACAAATGCAGAACTATGAAACTTCTAGAAGAAATCGTAGGAGCAAATCTGCATGATTTTGCATTTGGTGATGAGTTTTTAGCTATAATACCGAATGCATGACCCAGGAAAGAATGTAAATTAAAAATGTCTTGCCTCAGGGGTGCCTGGGTGGCTCAGTCAGTTAAGTGTCCGACTCTTGATTTCAGCTCAGGTCATGATCTCACAGTTTGCGAGATCGAGCCCTGCATCAGGCTCTGTGCTGACAGAATGGAGCCTGCTTGGAAGTCTCCCTCTCCCTCTCTCTCTGCACCCGCCTCTCACAATAAATAAATAAATAAATGCCCAGTCTCAGAAAGAAACTGTTAAAAGAATAAAAAGACAAGACATAGACTGGGAGAAAATAACTGCAAAATATATTTGATAAAGGGCTTGTATGTAAAACATACAAAGAACTCTTAAAACTCAACTACAGATCCTTCTCGGCTTATGATGGGGTTACATCCTGATAATTCCATTGTAAGCTGAAAATAGGCTAAGTCAAAAATGCATTCAATACCTAACCCACCAAACATCACAGCTTAGTCTAGCCTACACTAAAGGCGCTCAGAACACTTACATGAGCCTACAGTGGGGAAAAATCATGTAACACAAAGCCTGCTTTATAATACAGTGTTGACTACCTCACATAACTGATTGAATACTGTGCTGAAAGTGAAAAGCAGAATGACTAGATGGGTACAGAATGGTCGTCAGCGTATCGGTTGTGACCCTTGTGGTCGCGACCCTTGTGGTCGCGTGGCTGACTGGGCGCTGTGGCTTGCTGCCCTCACCGAGCATGACAAGGGGGGATCAGACTGCATGTGGCTAACCTGGGGAAAGACCCAAATTCAAAATTCCAAGGACAGTTTCGTGTGAGTATATATCGCTTTCACACCATTGTAAAGTCGAAAACTTATATGTTGAATAGTAAGTCAGGGACCATCTGCATAAAGAAACACCATAATTTAAAAACGAGCAAGATAATTAAATACAAATAAAAATGAGCAAAAGATACGGACAGACCTCTCGCCAAAGACGTACAGGTCGAAAACACGCTTTTTGCAGCAACACCTCAGGTTTCCATGAGGAGATTCTTTTCTTAAACACTCGTGTATTCTTGCTGTACTCCTTGTTTTGCTCCATGGAAATAGAGTGAGCTGCCTAAACGATGAATTTGATGGAAAAAAGTGCAAACGTAGCTTAATCTCTTCCTCCCTTTCTTTTTTGGATCTAACTGCAAAGAGAATGTTATTTTGTATACTTTGTGGCAAACATCTGGCTCTAGGCGCTGGTGACTAGTGGGTAGTTATCGTGGTCTCTGATTATCCTGCACTGCCTGTAAATCTTTTTTCTTAAACAAAATATAGTTTATTGTCAACTTGGCTATACAGTGCGCTCTCGGTTTTTGGGGTAGATTCCTGTGGTTCATCGCTTACATTCAACACCCAGTGCTCATCCCAAGTGCCCTCCTCTCTCTCCGCCACCCTCCCACCAACCCTCAGATTGTTCTCTGTATTTCAGAGTCTCTTATGGTTTGCCTCTCTCCCTCTCTGTTTGTAGCTATTTTTTTCTCCTTCCCCTCCCCCATGGTCTTCTGTTAAGTTTCTCAAGACCCACACAGGAGTGAAAACATATGGTATCTGTCTTTCTCTGACTGACTTACTTCACTCAGCATAATACCTTCAAGTGAAGATGTGGTTTATATATACAACGGGATACTGCTTGGCAATGAAAAAATGCAATCGTGTCATTTGCCTGTAAATGTTAAAGTAAGTCTTGATTCTGGGGTTCAGTGTTTAGACGATTGTTGCTTGAACATTTAAGTCACAAAGTACAGCTCAGCATTTATCAAGTAATGGTGATGTTATTTTCATCTTCATATGTTTTCCCTATCTCAACTTGTTTTGCATTCAGATAGGAAGACGGGGGCTATTAATTTCTAGTATAATGCTAACAAAGGATGTATAAACAACTCCAGCATTTTGGCCATGAGAGTAACCGGATAAATAGATTATAGTTTGCTGTTATTGGGCTCAAGAGAATTTTTTTTTTGCATCCGACAACTTCAAGATAGAGAATATACTAAAGCGTGTTTATAAGGTAATGAGAATCATCCAATAAGGAGGCAGCACCTAATTTTCAGGGCAACTGTAGGAGAAAATTTCAGGGAAAAGAGAGGGGATGCAATCCAAAGCTCTAGTGAAGAGAAGTTGGCCCTTTATAGGAGTAACACTTTCTCTACTATAATATGAGGAGATAAAGGCGTAAGCAGATGATCTTGTAGGTTTGTTGGTGGCTGTTGTAATCTTAGGTTGTGGAAAGACAAAACTTCTAGGGAGCCTAGTAGGATTGCTGGTCAGCAATGTTCTCATTCAGTATTTTTTTTTTTTATAAATTTTTTTTTTTAACGTTTATTTATTTTTGAGACAGAGAGAGACAGAGCATGAACAGGGGAGGGGCAGAGAGAGAGAGGGAGACACAGAATCTGAAACAGGCTCCGGGCTCTGAGCGGTCAGCACAGAGCCCGACGCGGGGCTCGAACTCACGGGCCGCGAGATCATGACCTGAGCCGAAGTCGGACGCTTAACCGACCAAGCCACCCAGGCGCCCCTCAGTATTTTTATTATACAATAAAAGTAAACACGACCAGCCCAGTGGTGCAACTTTCTGTAGCAATGGTCAGCTACTGAGATATAGGTATCAAGAAGGCAAGCTAATGAAGTTCATCCAGAATCTGGTGTTTCCCATGAGTGTGACAGAAGAAGAAGGGGAGCAAAAGAGTTGAAGTTATTAGTAAGGGAACGATTATAATGGTGAGCCCATGTGTACTTATATAAGTGAGTTGAGAGGTGAGAAGGTGGTGGTCAGAACGTAGGAGGCTTGATATCAAAATTTTAAAGATGGGGGCACCTAGCTGGCTCAGTCGGTAGAGCATGTGTCTCTTTAGGGGTTGTGAGTTCAAGCCCCATGTCTGGTGTAGAGCCTACTAAAAAAAAGTGTAAGATAGTATCGTTTCTAGCAATTTCTAGGGTGTGATTGTGGAAGGATTGATTGACAAGGACTTAAAAATAAAGTTCATCTGGAATGAGTTGAACTAGGAACTTTGAGGCCAGAGTGTTATGTAGGTCATGCACATAGACACTGAAGTCACCCAGGGTAATGACAAGAGTTGAGGTGGAGAGGAAGAGAGTAGCAAGAAGCTAAATCTTCCCCGAAAAAAGTAGATTGACAAGGAAGTAATGGGAAATGACAGGGACAAGAAAGAAGAGTGATGTTGTTGAATGACATGTGCCTCAAAGCAGCAAAGGTAGGGCAACAAATCACCAGGAATTAGCAATGGAGACTGAGGGAGCTGACTACTGTGTCTCTTGTTTTTGAGGTTCCCAGAGTACCAGAAAAGCATCTATAATAACAAAAAAAAAAGACAAATCGGAAACAGTATCTGCTTGACAGGGCTTAAAGGGAAGTTATGCATTTAGATAAGACAAGGCTGAAAGCAAAAAAGATGACAAAAGATATTCAATTCCATGCAAATGATAATCAAAAGAGAGCAGGGTGGGCATAATTATAGCAGACAACATAGACTTTAAGTCAAAAAATGCTGCAAGAGACAGAGAAGGATATCAGATCATGATAAAGTTCAATTCACCAGGAAGATTTAACAAGGATGGGGCTAGGTCATAAAAGATAATGTAATAAGTAGCATGGGGATAAGAGCCTACTGATAATGGACTACCAAGGGCCAAGTTCTGGTGATATTTGACATTCAGATGTGCCCTCTGACAGTTTAGCTTTCCTCCTAGTGGGAGGGTGGAATCAACATTAACTGAGAAACTGAGAGAGAAATGGGAACCAAAGAGGAGCAGGAATTTGGACGGGAACGAGAATTTAGTGCGGGATATGCTTGGTTTGGGATGTCTATTAGACATCCAATTGGAAATGTTGGTTGGGCACTTGGATGTATGAATCTGGAGTTCAAGAGAAAAGACGCAGGCTAGAAATGTCAATTGGGGATGGGTTACAAAACAGATGGTAATCAAATCCATGAAACTGAATGATATCACCTAGGGAGTCCATGTATGTAGGAGACAGACAACGTCCAAAGAGTTAGTCTGGAAAAAGAAAACAAAGTGGGAGGCATCACAATCCCAGACTTTAGCCTCTACTACAAAGCTGCAATCATCCAGACAGTATGGTATCGGCACAAAAACAGACACATAGACCAATAGAATAGAATAGAGAACCCAGAGGTGGACCCACAAATGTATGGCCAACTAATCTTTGACAAAGCAGGGAAGAGTACCCAATGGAAAAAAGACAGTCTCTTTAGCAAATGGTGCCTGGAGAACTGGACAGCAACATCCAGAAGAATGAAACTGGACCACTTTCTTGCACCACCCACAAAAGTAAACTCAAAATGGATGAAAGACCTACATGTGAGACAGGAAAGCATCAAAACGCTAGAAGAGAAAACAGACAATAACCTCCTTGACCTCTACCGCAGCAGCTTCTTACTCAACACATTTCCAGAGGCAAGGGAATGAAAAGCAAAAATGAACTTTTGGGACGTCATCAAGATAAAAAGCTTCTGCACTGCAGAAGGAAATAATCAACAAAACTAAAAGGCACCCGAAGGAATGGGAAAAGATATTTGCAAATGACATATCGGATAAAGGGTTAGTATCCAAAATCTATAAAGAGCTCACCAAACTCCACACTTGAAAAACTAATAATCCAGTGAGGAAATGGGCAGAAGACATGAATAGACACTTTTCCAAAGAAGACCTCCAGATGGCCAACAGACACATGAAAAGATGCTCAACGTCACTCCTCATCAGGGAAATACACATCAAAACCATATTGAGATACCACCTCACACCGGTCAGAGTGGCTAAAATTAACTCAGGAAACAACAGGTGTTGGCAAGGATATGAAGAAACGGGAACCCTCTTGCACTGTTGGTGGGAATGCAAACTGGTGCAGCCGCTCTGGAAAACAGCGTGGAGGTTCTTCAAAAAGTTAAAAATAGAACTACTCTCTGACCCCGCAACAGCATTACTAAGAATTTATCCAAAGGACATAGGAGTGCTGATGCATAGGGGCACATGTACCCCAATGTTTATAGCAGCGCTTTCAACAATAGCCAAATTATGGAAAGAGCCCAAAAGTCCATCAACTGATGAATGGACAAAGAAGATGTGGTTTATATATTCAATGGAATACTACTTGGCAATGAGAAAGAATGAAATATTTCAATTTGCACCAACGTGGATGGCACTGGAGGGTATTACGCTGAGTGAAATAAGTCAGTCAGAGAAAGACAGGTATCATATGTTTTCACTCATATATGGAATTTGAGAAACTGAACAGAAGACCATGGGGGAAGGGAAGGGGAAAAAATAGTTTCAAACAGAGAGGGAGCCAAACCACAAGAGACTCTTAAATACAGAGAACTGAGGTTTGATGGGGTTTGGGGGAGAGGGGAAAATGGGTGATGGGCACTGAGGAGGGCACTTGTTGGGGTGAGCACTGGGTGTTGTATGGAAGCAATGAATCGTGGGAATCTACTCCCGAGGCCAAGAGCACACTGTATACGCTGTAGGTTAGCTAACTCCACAATAAATTATATTTAAAAAAAAAAAAAAACAGTCTTGTAGCATCCCAACATCTAAAGGCTGGAGAAAGTTTAAGGAACCAACAAAAGAGACGAAGAGTGAGTGGGTGACCAATGTGGTAGAAGGGAAACTTTAGTGAGTGTGAGGTCCTGGGAGCTATGTGAAGGAGTTGTTTCAGGAGAAGTGATCAGCTGTGTCAGATCCTTCTGTGAGTAGCGATGACATGTGGACCAAGAAATGGCCATCAGGCTTAGCAATGTAGAGGTCACTGGGGACTCTGCCAGGGGAAGTTCAGGTGGAGCGGTAGGGAAAAAACCTGTTTGGAATGGGTGCAGAGAGAATGAGAGGAGAGAATTTGGAGAGAGTGAGAATTAACCAATCTTCTGTTGTTTTTGTGTTTTAAGGAAAGGCCAGCAGACGGATTGGAAAATGGGGTGAAATGAAGGTTAGTTATTCTTGAATTCTCTTTAAAAATTTTTCTTAATTTCGGAGACAGAGAGATCGTGCACTTCCCCCAATTCATGCGAGCAGGGGAGGGTAGAGGGGGAGAGAGAGAATCTCAAGTAGGCTCCATGCTCAGCAATGCAGGGCTTGAGCCCCACGCCCCTGGGATCATGATCTGAGCTGAGATCAAGATTTAGACGCATAACCGACTGAGCCACCCAGGTGCCCCTAATTCTCTTTCTAATATGAAAAAAATTAAAACCTGATCGTATGCTGATCAGAAACTTCCAGTAAAGGGGGCAGGGAGGTGATGACACCGGAGAGAGAAAAGAAAGAAGCCAAGTCCTTGACTGAGTGAGGAGTTTGGAGAACTAATGCCCAAGTGGCCTCAGCTGAGGGTGTGGGCAGCTCATTCATGGAAACCAGTGGGCAGAGTACAGAGACGTGGTTGTGGTTGTGGTCGTGGGAGGTTTTTGAAATTCTCTCCTGAATGCTTCAATTTGTTCAGCAAAGTGGGAATTCAGGTAACGGATGAAGACTGAGGATCAGAGAGGAGATGGAGGTCTGCGTAGACCGAAGACCAAGTTAAACGCTCGTCGAGGAGAGTGTGAGAGGAAATGAACTGGGGACACATAGCATGATCGCTTGGCAACCCCTCCTCACCCCTTGAGGTTTGCGGTCAGGATTTGAAGATGAGGCCACTTTGCATGGTTTGTATTTTCTCTAGTTATGTTCAGCTATATGGGGGAGACAAGCAAGTGCTCTTTGGTTCTCCCGGAAGTACTGATCTGGATCCTTCTCCGTCTGGTGGCTAAACTCAAACACTGAATCGCCTTGGGAAAAGCTCAGAGCTGTGAACAAAAAAGTGATATCCTTTAGCTTCTAAATTCAAAGAGCTATCATTTAAGGGGGCCAGGTTATGCTAATCCTCACAAAGATGGAAATGAAAGGGAGTCTGTTGAACAGCTTCAAAAAAGGAGAATGGCAAACACAATATTGTCCTTTTCCTCCTCAGGGTGACCTCCCTCCTCAATGCCAAATAATCCCCTTAAAAATCCGGGGGCTATTTCTTAAAAAACAATTTTTTTTGAGAGAGAGAGAGCGCACAAGTGGGAGAGAGAGGGAGGGGGCAAAGGGAGAGAGAGAGAGAGAGAGAGAGAATCTTTAACAGACTCCATTGCTCAGCATGGAGCCTGACATGGGGCTCAACCCCAGGCCCCTGGGATCATGACCCACGCTGAAATCAAGGGTTGGACGCTCAACCGGCTGAGCCACCCAAGTGCGTCAGGGGGGGCTATTTCTAAATAGAGGGATTCGATCTGCAACTTGTCTGAAATTCACACTGTGTTAGAAATCACAAGATAAGAGCAGCATAGAGCGGGCAGAGTAGCCCAAGAAATCAAGACAGGGCAAAGATTTTTCCCATTTATAGAAAAGTTGACATGGAGGGCTACAGAAAGTCGTAGCAGGGGGCACTCGTTGCCTTGCCAGATCCATCCAAGAAGCGGGATCAAAGGATCTCGATGAGAAGTTGTGGAGGGAAACACAAACACGGCGTAGTAGTTGGACCTCTGCAGATCATTGGTGTCCAAAGGCTGTGGAGAGGCTGCCTAGTAGATGCCTATAAACCACCGATTGGTCCAGACATAAAAAGCAGCTTTGGATAGGCTTTGCGGTTTCCATCCTTGAATAGAACACACTGAGAGTCATGAACGTGAGTGGATGTACCATTGCTTCTTTAGACCGAGGATGTAGACAGCTGCTGTCTATTTCCACAGCCACCTCCCCCCACCCTCCCCACCCCAGCACTGTGAGCCACTTACAGGAGGCAGGTACTGTCTTTTATTTCATTTACATCCAGGTTAGCTAGCATATAGTGCTATAATGATTTCAGGAGTAGATGCCAATGACTCATCCCCTATGTATAACCCCCAGTGCTCATCCCAACAAGTGTCCTCCCTAATGCCCCTTACCCATGTAGCCCAGCCCGCACCCACAACCCCTCTAGCAACCCTCAGTTTGTTTTTATATTATTTTTGCTTCCCTTCCCTTATGTTCATCTGTTTTGTGTCTTAAAGTCCTCATATGAGTGAAGTCATAGGATTTTTGTCTTTCTCTGACTAATTTCACTTAGCATCATACCCTCCAGTTCCATCCACGTAGTTGCAAATGGCAAGATTTCGTTCTTTTTGATTGCCGACTAATACTCCATTGTATATATATACCACATCTTCTTTATCCATTCAGCCGTCGATGGACATTTGGGCTCTTTCCAGACTTTAGCTATTGTGGATAGTGCTGCTATAAACATGGGGGTGCCTGTGTCCCTTCGAAACAGCACACCTGTATCCCTTGGATAAGTGCCTAGTAGTGCAATTGCTGGGTTGTAGGGTAGTTCCATTTTTAATTTTTTGAGGAACCGCCACACTGTTTTCCAGAGTGGCTGCACCAGTTTGCATTCCCACCAACAATGCGAAAGAGATCCTCTTTCAGGAGGCGGGTATTGATACGAGCTGAACTGTGTCCCTTCAAAAGTCGTGTTGAAGTCCTATTGCTCGGCACCTTAGAATGAGTCTTAATTTGGAAATTGCATCATTGCAGGTCTAATCATTTAAGATGAGGTTTGGCCCCAATACAATATGACTAGTGTCCTTATAAAAAGGGGGAAATTTGGACACAGACACATGCACAAGGGAAAACACCATGTTGAAGGCAGAGATGTGTGTGATGTTGCTTCAAGCCTAGGGATACCAAAGATGCCCAGAAAACACCAGAAGCTGGGAGAGAGGTGTAGAGCAGATCCCTCCCTCACACGCCTCAGAAGGAACCAACCTTTCCCACACCAGGATCTCAGACTTCTATTCTCTAGAACTAGGAGGCAACAAATTTCTGTTATTTAAGCCACTCACTCTGTGGTACTTTGTTATGGTGGTACTTTTAATATTTCTTTTTATTTTATTTTTTTAAATCAAAGCAGACCTAGGGAAGATGAAGGAGAAAATGCCTGCAAGAAAGGGAAGCCCTGGGATGGTGAACTTGACAGTGACTTGAATCTGATTGCATATGTATACAAGAGAGACTAAATTTTAAACCAGAAGTATCTGAAACATTATGGGGTTGAACTGGAATGCAATAAAATAAGTTGTCTTCTCTGGACATAGCCGGGACTCAAATCTAAAGAGAGTATGTATAGGTATTTTTTTAGTTTATTTATTTTGAGGGGGTGGGCAGAGGGAGGAGGGAGAGAATCCCAAGCGGTCTCTGCACAGTCAGCATGGAGCTCCACGCGGGGCTCGAACCCACGAACTGCAGGATCATGACCTGAGCCAAAGTTAAGAGTTAGATGCTTAACCAAGTGAGCCACCCAGGTACCCCAGAGTATACGCAGTGTGTGTGTGTGTGTGTGTGTGTGTGTGTGTTGGAAGGTGGGTAGTTATGAACTGTCAGTCGATTCATGGCCAGTTATATCAAAGCATTGTCAGTCACTGAATATGTGAAGAATAACCAAAGTGACATTTGTAATATTCTGTAAGTCCTGTTAAGTTCAGCTTAGCAAGACTTTAGTTGTTTTCTCAACTTAAAACCTGTGGCAGGGGCACCTGGGTGGCTCAGTGGGTTGAGTGTCCGACTTCAGCTCAGGTCATGATCTCACGGTTCGTTGGTTCAGATCCCCTGTTGCCCTCTCTTTCTGCCTCTCCCTCGCTCACGCTCTCTCTCTCTCAAAAATAAATAAGCATTAAAAAAAGACCTGTAGCATTCATAGAGTTAAAAAAAAGACTAACTCCACACAGAGTTCGTACCTGCTTCATAATTCGCAGAGATTCACTGGGTAGATCATAGATGCTTATGTTGACTGCGTGAAAATCGAATAGATCCACTAGATGTTTTGTTTTACATGATCATGTGAGCAAAATCCATTTTTCTTTAAGGAAGTAAAATTGGAACAAAATGCAACATAGACATTTTCAGCTCTGGATGAGGCAAAAATCAGGGAGGAGTTATAATTATAGCTGTCTTGCAATTCTGAAAATGCCTTCCTGTATGCTGTTTTATAGACAGTTTTTCCAATTCATAATAACATAACCAATTTTTTTGTATCTATATACAGAGACAGTTTTATTTGGGGAAGTGTAGCACAAATTAAGCGGGAAATATCATATGACATCACAGTGTGTTTATTTGCCGTAATAAAGTGACCATTGGATTACCGTGATGCCTGAAAACTGTGCCCGACTTCATTTTAGATGTATCAGCGTCTGCTAGTATTGCTGAGTGCAAAGAATCCTTTATCTGAAGATCGTGTTCTAATGTATTTGTTCTACCAGAAGCTGGCTATGAAACTTTAGCTCCTCTGAGTCTCGCTGGCCTCCCTGATAAAACAAATGGTTTGGGCTAGGTAAATTCCAAGTTTTCTTTCAGAGCCAATATTCGAAGTTCATTCAACAAGTATTTATTACCTAATGCGGATGAGGGACTGGGCTAGCAGGCAGGGATAGCCTGTCAGTGGATAAAACAGATAAAAATCCTTGCCTTTATGCAAAGAAAAACATGCTGGGGCGCTCCTGCACCCCAACGTTTGTCCCAACCCTCCCACATCCACGTCCTGTGCCATTTGAGTCATGTCCTTAGAGCGTGCTTGTGACCCAGTTCCTCTAGTCAAAAACTTGCAAAGCTCTCTATCAGTTGCAGAGCGTGTTGCAAATTCTTTAATTAGGCAGTCTTTACCCAGTGTGACCTAGCCTAATACTATGTTAACAATCTCATTATTTCAGAGGAAGTGTTGGTTAATGGAAAAGAACGGATACAGGAGTCTAAAGTCCTGGATTTGGGTCCTATTACTAACACTCATTAGCTATATAACATTTGGCAAGCATATAAACTCTGGGAGCCTCTATTTCCTCATTTGTAAAATAAGGACAATAACATAGCTTTATAGTGCAATATGCAAGCAATAAATCACACTTGATAAAGGTACGAAAGTACCTTAGAACTCTTAAGGTGAAGCAGGAGAATGGAAAGACCATGCATTTTGCAATCATTTAGAACTAGGTTTGAAATCTGGCTCAGCACTTTATTAGCTTTGTGACTTTAATTAATATCTCTGAACTCCTTATCTATAGAATTGCATCAAAATAGCTATTTGGTATGGTTATTATGAGTGGTAAATGAGTGTAAGGAAAATGCTTGACAGCCAATAGGTAATTAGGTGACCACTGGATAGTAGCTATTATTAAGGCAGTTGGTATTTATTTTAATCCTGCATAGAGAATGAATTGTATAGATATTGTATTCCTACTGGTTGGCAAATCAGTTCAAACTTTCCTCAGGAGAAAGAAAATACAAGTATATATTTGAGAAAGGAGGGGGAAGGAGGGAGGGACGGAGAGAGAGAGAGGGAGAAAGAAAGGGAGAAGGGAAGAAGGAGATTATGAAAGATTCTAACTGGAACAAGAATGAATTGCAATCCAAATTCTGAAGTCATGCTAATTTTACAGAACCATTAGATGGTATTAGATAGCCCACACTGAGAAATGCATAAGAAATAAAAAGAATAAGGAGATTGATTTAGCATTATTTAGTAGAGTTGAAAATGCATGAACTTTATGACTGAACAAATCTACTCCTAGATATGTGCCCTGTGGAAATTCCTCTGCACGTCCAAAGTGAGGTATGAATAGACACATTAATGGCAGAATTGTTTATGAAAGTTGAAGATTGGAAACAAGTTCAAAGTCCATCAATTGAAGGGCGAAAAAATAATTGTTTTACTCAATAAGTAGAATATATATAGCAGCAAAATGAGTGAACTATATTGTATAGCTTACTATTAATATGATTATTTTCAAAACTAAAATGTAGAGTAAAAACTATTGTGCGGAAGAGTATTCACAGCCAAGTATCATTTATATGAAGTTAAAAAACTTACAAAACCAGGGGCATCTGGGTGGCTCAGTCAGTTAAGCGTCCCACTCTTGATTTTGGCTCAGGTCCTGATCTCATAGTGGTTCGTGAGATTGAGCCCTGCGTTGGGTTCTGTGCTGACAGTGCGGACCCTGCTTGGGATTCTCTCTCTGCCTATAAACAAACAAACAAATATTTTTTTTAAAAAACTTACAAAACCATATTATATATGGTTAATTCTAGGCCAGGTGTGTGTGTGTGTGTGTGTGTGTGTGTGTGTGTGTGTCAGGGGATGAGAAACACACAATCGGGATGAGGTATTCAAGGAACGTCACCATATTTGTAATGCTCTATTTCTTAAGCTGGATGGTGGGTACATGGCCGCTTGTTACCTCATTTTCTATATTTGTATATATCTGTATTATTTTGTAATGTCTACCAAAAAGAGTGTGCTAATGACCTACGAGGAGAGGAGGGGAGGGATCTGGTTCACTCAGGCTAACTAACCAGGAAGCCATAATGAATTGTGAGTGCTGATTACCCAGTGAGAAGCTAACACAAGTAATCATCGTATCCAGAATAATACCAACACGCTTCCAACTTATACAAAATAACCATAAAAGTTTAAGTAGAATGGAACTAGAGGGTATTATGCTAAGTGAAATCAGTCAGTCAAAGACAGATACATGATTTCACTCATGTGTGGAATTTGAGAAACACAACAGGTGAACATAGGGGAAGGGAAGGAAAAATAAGATGAAAACAGAGAGGGAGGCAAACCATAAGAGACTCTTCCGTACAGAGAAGAAACTGAGGGTTGCTGGAGGGGAGGTGGGAGGGGGGATAGGCTAAATGGGCGATGGGCATTAAGGAGGGCGCTTGTGGGGATGAGCACTGGGTGTTCTATGGAAGTGATGAATCGCTAAATCCTAGTCCTGAAACCAATACCGCACTGTAAGTTAACTAACTTGAATTTAAAAAAAAACAAACCAAAACAAACCCCAAAAGTTAAGTAGATGTTTAGATTTCCCGTAGTCAGGCCCAAGTATCTATGTCCCCTCCTCCCGGAGGCAGCTAGGTGGGATAGTACGAGAACGTGAATGGATGAAAAGAAGTATAAGCTTGGAAGGCAAACTGACCTGGCTTATAAATTTCTTTTCTGCCATCCGCCCATGGAAATGAGCCGTAAACTTAGAACTGTCAGTGACTTGCTGTGTTACCTCAGACAACTTTTAATTTCAATATCTTTAAATGTAAAATGAAGGCTATAATATCTATATCTATATAGAATATCTAGCTCACACTATTTCAGGGAATACACACATGTGCATGCACACACACACACACACACATACACACACACTCCTAGAAGATAATAGGTACTGAAGGAATGTGTTTTCTTCCTTTTTATCCACTAAGAGATCTCTCATAGCCTGAATTCTCCTAAGATCGATTATTAAATTTCATTAGAATCCACTTGAGATCAATTTGTATAACCCCATTATTACAATGGCTTGGAGCAGTTTTGACGTACTGCAATTTTTCTCATTTTAGTATTTCTTTGTTCACCCTTTCTTTTATTATCATACATTGCGAAAAAAGTTGATTAAATCTCTCATCAACGGTTGGGTTGGAGAAGCAAATGATCTGTTCACGTTGTCTCCTGATAGGTGTTGCTAAAGCACGTGTGGTGACCACGGGCAGCACCGTCTCCCCCGGCCACCAAGATGGCACTCTAGAATGACTTTGAGCACCTAAGCCCCACGGTGCCCTGGGGAAAACAACACAGAGGACGTGGAATATTTAGCGTGGTAAGACCGTCGCATGGAAATCCAAAAGATCTGATATTTTATCCTGTACTTCACGTCCGTTTGCTACGATTACACACTTTTAATCATGGGGAGGGGGAGTATGTGGAGGGTAGAAATTCTGCATTTTGGTACCATCCTCTATCACTTCTCTGACCACCAGGAAATAAAGCTAGAAGTTAAATTGTGTATAGTTTACATTCATAGAAAAATCCAGCTATTCGGAAATTTTAAAACATTCTCTTTTTCTTAATGTTTATTTTTGAGAGAGAAAGAGAGAGAGAGAGAGAGTGAGCGAGCAAGCGAGCGGGGGAGGGGGAGAGCCAGAAGGAGACAGGATCTGAAGCTGGCTCTGTGCTGACATGGGGCTCAAACGGAGTCCAACCCGTGAGATCGTGACCTGAGCTGAAGTTGGACGCCTAACCAACTGAGCCACCCAGGTGTCCCAAAACATTCTTTTAAGTAGTGCTTAGGTCAAAGTGGACCTCTAAACTGGTTGTAGACTATTTAGAATATGATGACATGAGAACACTACATCTCAAAATATAGTGGAGTATGGTCCAAGATGAACTTAGAGGATTTACAGCCACATATGTTTTATTATGCAAAAGAACAAAAATAAGAATTTAACTAAAAGTCGGGACGCCTGGGTGGTTCAGTCGGTTGAGCATCCGACTTTAGCTCGGGTCATGATCCCAGAGTTCGTGGGTTCGATCCCGCACGTCAGGCTCTGTGCTGACAGCTCAGAGCCCGGAGCCTGCTTTGGACTCTATGTCTCCCTCTCTCTCTGCCTCTCTCCCGCTCACGCTCTGTCTGTCTCTCAAAAATAAATAAACATTAAAAAATTAAAAAAAAACAATTTAAAAATAATAAAAGGTAAAAGAAATACCTGTTAAAAAGCAGGAGGAATTAATTTATTCATTCAATACATATTTATTGAGTGGCTGCTATGTGCCAGACACGGCGCTAGGTACTAAAAATACAGCAGTAAAGGTAAACAAGTCTGTGCCTTCGTGGAACTTACGTTGTAAGAGAGAGAGAGAGCGAAAATTAACACATAAACAATTAAGTGAATAATGTGTTAGGTGGTAAATGCTTTTGATTAACAATAAGGCAGGGTAACAGGAAGTATATTTGAATGACAATGAAACGCAGACCAATGTGACAGGTATCACTCCTCAGCAAAAGTTTCAAAAATCAATGTTCATGATTTGTTATATTCCCTTTTTCCTGCCTCTGTGATTATGGAAAATGGCGTCAAGATAGGGCCTCCATCAGCCAGGGCCCATGAGACCCCTTGGTGACTCGTGGTGGATAGGTAGCCTGCCTGAGAAATAAACATCGTTGTGTAAGCCACAGGCATTTCCATGCTTTTTGTTACTGCCATATAGCCTAGGCCGTCCTCGTTCTTAAATTCATCTATGTGGAAATGTCAAGTAGTTGGCTGTTTACACAAGACTTTGGGACAGAAATAGGGAATTGCTGATATATAAATGGTAGTTGAAGTCATGGAACTGAAGAAAATCAGTGAGGGGAGGAGTCTACATAGAAGTCTGAGTATTGAAATCCAGGGCTCTGAAAATTTAAGACATCAATGAGGAGATAAAGATCCAGCAAAGGAAACAGAGAAGAAGTGATATATGAGAAAGAAGGAAAAAAGAACAATTATTCCCGAAGCCAAGAATAGAGAATGTTGCAAGGGGGAAGAAATGCCAATGAATCTAATGTTAATAGGTCACAGAAGAGGAGGACTGAGAATTGATCATTGTAGGTAGAATATGAAGGTCACTGATGAACTTTACTGATGTAATTTTGGTGGAATGATGGTGTCTTAGTCCATCTGGGCTGCTGTAACAAAGTGTCGTAGACTGGGTAGCTTATTAACAACAGAAATTTATTTCTCACAATTTTGGAGGCTGGAAGTCAGAGATCAGCGCGTCTGTACGGTTGGGTTCTGATTGAGGGCCATCCTTCAAGTCGCAAACTGCCAGCTTGTCGGTGTGTCCTCACATGGTGCAAAGGGCAGAGCAAAAGCAAGCTTTCCTGTCTCTTCTTCTGAGGGCCCTAATCCCATTCGTGAGGGCTCCACAGTCAGAACCTAACTGCCTCCCAAAGGCCACACCTCCTAATACCATCAGGTATGGGGCTAGGGTTTCAACATAGGAATTTTGCAGGGACACAAATATTTAGTCTATAACGGATGGGAAGCTCAACTTGAATGGACTGGATTGATGAGAGAATAGGAAGTAAGGAAGTATAAGCGATGGGAATCAACTTTTTAGATGAGTTCTTCTGCAAGGGGGAGCAGAGAAAGGGGTTGACAGCTGGAAAGTGGTATGTAAAGTTAAGAGAGGTTTGTTTTATAAAATGGAAGATACTAAGTTATGTTTGTCTGTTGATGGGGAGGCTGTATTGTATGCAATAGATCGCAAATCGATGGGGAGGCTACAGGAGAGAGGGAAAATGGGTTACGCAAGAAAGAGGGCAAGTGTTGGCTTTAGCTAGGAGCGTGAACAGTTCATCCATGCCAACAAGAAAGAAGTAGAGTATACGGGCCCATCCGGATGGAGGCAGACAGCCAGACGTGGTTTGGGAGTTCGTTCAAACTCTTTTCTAATTATTTCAAACTTCTCAGTGAATTAAGAAGGTTAATGAGCTTACAGTAAGGAGGGTGGAAGGCTATTGGCAGTTCAAGGGGAGAAGGTATGAGTAATCACTTTGCAAAGTGGGAGAGGGAACTGTCGGATGGCGAACAGACAACCATGGGAATTATCATATAAACAAAAGCAGGAGCTAACATGTTAGAAAAGAGAAAAGCACTAAAGTCTATAAATACATCTCTAAAACTTGGTTCTCCGGAAAGATCGACACAATACGCAAACTTACGATAAAACCAATAGGAAGAGAGAAAACATACATATATAATATTGGAAATCAAGAAAGGATACAACTACAGGGTTAGAGAAGATTCGAAATATTATATATAGAATTTAAAGCTAATACATAAAAACTCTTCACATAATGAATCATTTTCCAGGGAAATACATATTATCACAAGTATATCAAAGAAGTAGAAAATTGGAATAGGACATTAATCACAGAAAAAGTTTTGAAAATGATCAAAGAGCTACCAGCAAAAACAGCACTGACCTTAGAAGACGTTAAAGGTAAGTTCCTTCAAACTCCGAGATATAAACAGTTGTCATATAGCTTAAGTTTTCAGAGTATGGAAAACAATGGCATACTTTTCCATTTCATTTTATGAGACTAGTGTCACCACAAGCCTCAAAGGAACAGGTAGCATAAAAACTGTAAGACCAATTCACGTGGGAGCATAAGATGGCAAAAATATGGTTTGCCTCGACCCCTTTCATTAATATTTATGTGACCTGAGGAATAGGACATTCTAATTTCTCTTCTTCCGTCTGATGGCTGAATCTGGATGACGCAGAGGTCCTATGGAAAAGTGGAGTCAAAACATGGAAGCAACCTAGATTCCCGAGTCATCGTGTGGAAGATCGCTCTGCCAAACACAAACAGCAACGTTGGACTGACACACGAGTGAAAAATAAGTTTCTGTTGATTTTGGTCAATGGGACTTTGGGGTTTATTTATCCCCTCAATTAACACTATCCGAATTAACACGTGAAATTAATCAAGTGGTTGCCCTGAGCTTCTGTTTTCTCATCTCCAATATGATCATCAAAAAACTTTAGGTGGAAAAAGAAACTCTTTCCACCCACCTCATTGGTTCCTATGTGCCCACTCAGGGAATCGAGAGTTAGTAAGGACTGTAGTTTTTCCATGACATAGATTAGGCTATATACGCCAGTGAGATGGGTCATTAGGAATCTATTTCATAGAAATCCCCTCACCAGAGCATAGTATGTAAACAAAGATATTTATCACAGTGTTTATGTAGTGGCAAAAAAAAAATAAGAAGAGAAAGGAAGAGGAAAAAGAAGAAGAATGGGGAGAGGTAGAGGAGGGAAGGGAAAAAAGGAGGAAAGAAGAAAGGAAGAAGGAAGGAAGGGAGGGAGGGACACTCCCAAGCTCATTTTATAAGGCCAGCATTACCCTGACACCAAAGCCTTACAAGCACAATAAAAGAATATTCCAGGCCAATATTCCTTATAAACATAGATGCAAAAGTTCTCGGCAAAATGTTAACAAATCCAATTCGACAGCATTTTAAAAGAATCGTAGACCACAATTAAGTGGGATTTGTCACTGGGATGCAAAAACTGTGTCGACAGACACAAATCACTAAAAAATGATACATTAACAATCTGAAGGATAGAAATCATATGGTCATTTCAATAGATGTAGGAAAAGCATCTGACAAAGTCCAATACCCTTCCACTCCAATAATTCTCAATAAATCAGGTATAGATGGAATGCACCTCAATATAATAAAGGCCACATATGACCAGCCCACAGCTGACATCATACTCAGTAGCAAAAAGCTAAAAGTATTTCCTCTACAATCAGGAATAATTTCTTACCACTTCTATTAAACATAGTACTGGAAATCCTAGACAGAACAGTTAGAAAAGAAAAAGACTTAAAAGACATTCAGCTTGGAAAGGAGGAAGTAAACTTAACTGCATTGACATGATTTTAAGTATAAGAAAATCCTAAACACTGCACTAAAAAACCGTTAGAACTGGGGCACCAGGGTGGCTCAGTCAGTTAAGCGTCCTACTCTTTTTTTTTAATTTTTTTTAACGTTTATTTATTTTTGAGACAGAGAGAGACAGAGCATGAACAGGGGAGGGGCAGAGAGAGAGAGGGAGACATAGAATCTGAAACAGGCTCCAGGCTCTGAGCGGTCAGCACAGAGCCCGATGTGGGGCTCGAACTCACGGACCGCGAGATCATGACCTGAGCCGAAGTCGGACGCTTAACCGACCGAGCCACCCAGGCACCCCAAGCGTCCTACTCTTGATTCCAGGTCAGGTCATGATCTCAGTTGGTGCGTTCGAGCCCTGTGTTAGGCTCTGTGCTGTCAGCATAGAATCTGCTTGGGATTCTCTCTCTCCCTGTCTGTCTGCCCCTCCCTTACTCATGCTCTCTTTCTTTCTCTCAAAATAAATACATAAACATTAAAAAAGTGTTGGTACTGATAAATGAATTTAGCAAGGTTGCAGGATACAAAACCCACATCCAAAAATCAGTTGCATTACTATACAATAACAATGAACTACCTGAAAAAGAAATCGTGTAAACAATCCCGCTTATAATAGCACCGAAAAGGATAAAATACTTAGGAATAAATTTAAATAAGGAGGTGAAAGATATGTACACTGAAAACTATAAAACACTGAAGAAAGAAATTTAAGGCACAAATATAGTGGAAAAATATCCATGTTCATGAATTGTAAGGATTAGTATTATTAACCACCCAAAGTGATCTACAGATCCAAGTAATAATCCTTATCAAAATTCCAGTGGCCCTTTTCACAGAAATAGAAAGAATAATCCTAAAACTTGTACGGACCCAGAAAGCCCTGAAATGGACAAAACAAACTTGAGAAAGAACCAAGCTGGAGGCATCACACTTCCTGTCTTCAAACTATACTACAAAGCTCTAGGAATCGCAACAGTGTATTATTGGCATAAAAAAGGACGCACAGACCAGTTGGACAAAATAGCCCCCAAATAGAACCAGGCGGATATGGTCAGCTACTTTTTGACAAAGGTACCCAGAGTACACAATGAGGAAAGGATAGTTTCTCCAAGAAATGGCGTTGGAAAACTGGATATTCACATGCAAAAGAATGAAACCGGACTCCTACCTAAAACTACTCACAAAAATCAACTCAAAATGAATTAAAGGCTTAAGCATAGGGGCTCCTGGGTGGCACAGTGGGTTAAGCCTCCAACTCTTGATTTCAGCCTCAGTTCATGATCTCACGGTTCATGAGTTCATGATCTCCGGCTGTGTCCCAAGTCAGGTTCTGTCCTGACAGTGCGAAGCCTGCTTGGGATTCTCTCTCTCGCCCTCTCTCTCTGCCCTCCCCCTCTCCCATGCGCGCGCTCTCTCTCAAAATAAATAAATAAACATGTTTAAAAAAGACTTCAGCTAGAAGAAAACATAAGGGAAAAACTCATTGACATTGGTCTTGGCAGTGATTTTTTTTTTTTTTTGATTTGCCTGTTGCACAGGCAACAAAAGTAAAAAGCAACACGTGGCCCACATCAAACTAAAAAGCTTCTGCACGGCAAATGAAAGAGCCAACAAAATAAAAAGGCAACCTACAGAATGAGAGAAAATTTGCCAACCATATACCTGGCAAGGCGTTAATATTCAAAATCTACAGGAACTCTTACAGCTGCACGGTAAAGCACACACACACACACACACACACACACACAAACCCCCGCAAAAAAATAAATCCAAAACCAAAGAAATGTCCCCATTAAAAATGGGCAAAGGACGTGAATGGACATTTTTTCAAAGACTGTGTATAAGTGGCCAACAGGTATATGAAAAGGGTCTCGATATCACTAATCATCAGAGAAATGCAAATCAAAGGCACAATGAGATATCACTTTACACCTGTTAGGATGTCTGTTGTCAGAAGGACGAGAGATAACAGATGCTGGTGAGGATGTGGAGAAAAGGGAGCTTTGTTCAGCGCTGGTGAGAATGTAAATAGAACAGCAATTATAAAGAACAGTCATAAGAGGAATAAGTTCTAAGGATCGACTGTACAGCGTGGTGAGTTTTGTTAATAATACTGTATCGCATGCTCGAAGTTTGCCAAGAGGGTAGATCTTCCGTGTTCTAAAAATAAAAGATAACTGTGAAGTGACGTTTGTGTTAATTAACCCGGTCCTGGGAATCATTCTTTTTTTAAGTTTATTTACTTATTTCGGAAGAGACAGAGAGAGTGCTGGGAGGGGGCAGAGAGGGAGGAAGAGAAAGAGAATCCCAAGCAAGACTCCATGTTATCAGCGTGGAGCCTGATGTGGGGCTCGAACCCACCAGCCATGAGATCATGACCTGAGCCGAAATCAAGAGTCAGATGCTTAACCGATTGAGCCACCCAAGCACCCCGGGAATCATTTCACTATAAGCAGTTGAAGCAGCTGGAAATTTGGTTCTTTTTTTTTTTTTCTTTTTTCAGGTTTTTAAGTGTGGGGCTGGTACCATGGTAGGTCTTTAGATATTTGGAAAATTGAAACACAGGAGAGACTTAAACGTGTAATTAAACTCAATTTTGAAACTGCCCTGAGTGCTACACAATTTGTGATGGAACACATAGGCTAGGCTATATTTGCTGAACAATGAACCCAGACCAGCCAGATACCCGAGCCCTCTCTGTCTTTCTTTAAGATTTTACCTTTAAGTAGTGTCTACACCCAACGTGGGGCTCAAACTCACAGCCCCGAGATCAAGAGTCGCATGCTCCACGGACTGAGCCAAGCCAGGGGTCCTGCGATACCACAGACCCCTCTTAACGGGCTCAGTCCTGGTGATAATATGGTGGAGGTGGGGTTTACAGGTTATTACTCCCCTCTGGAAACCAGAAGAAAGTCCACATTTCATTAAAAGTAGAACGATGTGCAACATGCCATCAAATGAGCTACCGTTACTCCTTGACGCCCTCTGCAACTCTCCCGGCGACGGAGGTCAGTTTTCTCTGACGGTTGATGCTAGATCCTGAGGACCGGTGGGTGAGGGAGTCGAGACTGAGATCACCCCCTTTGCCAAATGGGTCTTCCCTGGGGACCCAGGGCGCGAGGCAGACAACACTCCCGGCACGCCGCTGCCTCCTCCAAGTGGTAGGGTGCTGTGGCTGCGGCTCGGTTACCTTCTGCACATGACCTCTGCTCCCTGACTTGTAGTCTGGGGGTGGGGGCGAAGGTGTGAACAGCCAGCGCTCTCTGCCCAAGCCGTTGTCATGACCTCTGCTCCGATTACTAAGTGACTCCACGCCACACGTAGGAGAGGGTCGGGAGGCCATAACAAGTGACAGGAAAACGTGAGAAGGGGTTAAGAGGGCAGTGTGGTTTTCGACTTTGTTGTCAGGGACAGATGATAACGGAGTTCTTGTCATTCTGGCCCGTACAGGAGAAATGATACAGCCACGTCATCTCCTTCGTTACCATTGCTAATGGTGGAAAGAATTGATCTCGACCAGCTCCTTCTTTGGTTAACTGTCACTTGCTATATATCCGTACGATGGAATGATACGCTGCCAGTAAAATCATATTTTTGGAGCATCCTTCATGACGACTGACAGTTTTATGATACAATCTCAACTGTGAGGAAAAGGACGCAAAACTTTATTCACGGGAGGATCCCACGCAGAGGGAAGAGCATTTAAGGAACTATATAAAATGATGGGGTCTCTGTGATTGAATACGTTTTCTTTTGTTTTTTTCATGTCACTGTAGTTTCCAAGGTCTCCACACTCAACTTCCTCTGCTTTCGCAATTACACAAACAAAAACCATTATAGTTGAAATGTCAGTTCTTTCCTTGTTGAAACTACAGGGCTCACTTCCAGGAACACGGGAAATTACACAAACGAAAGGTAAGAGAGGGAGGGTGGGGGAGTGCTTTCCTCATTTTGGGAGCTCAACTGGAATTACTCAAGCTGACAGGTTTTATTTGAACTTCGACTAACGGAGAAATGAGAGGAATAAAGTAAATGGAAGGACAAAGTATAGGGTTGGCTAGAAATTCCATTATAATAAAGAATTAGAATATGTGGGCATTGAAACAGCTAGCCAAGTTTATTCATTCTTTTTTTCTTTCTTTTTTAAACATTTTTTGTGAATACAATTTATTGTCAAATTGGCTAACAGGCAGTGTGTACAGGGTGCTCTTGGTTTTGGGGGTAGATTCCCGGGATTCGTCGCTTCCATAAAACACCCAGTGCTCATCCCAACGGGTGCCCTCCTCCCTGCCCATCACCCACTTTCCCCTCTCCCCCAGCCCCCATCCACCCTTAGTTTGTTCGCTGTATTTAACCGTCTCTTGTGCTTTGCTTCCCTCTCTGTATCTATTTTTTCCCCTTTCCCTTCCCCCATGGGGAGGTTTTTCAAGATCCACATACAAGTGAAATCATATGGTGTTTGCCTTTCTCTGACTTATTTCACTCAGCATAATACCTTCTAGTTCCATCCACATTGCTGCAAATGGCACGATTTCATTCTTTCTCAATGCCAAGTAGTATTCCATCGTATATATAAACCACAACTTCTTTACCCATTCATCAGTTGATGGACAGTTAGGCTCTTTCCATACTTTGGCTATTGTTGAAAGTGCTACTATACACATTGGGGTCCAAGTGCCCCTCTGCATCAGCACTCCTGTATCCCTTGGGTAAATTCCTAGCAGTGCTATTGCTGGGTCATAGGGTAGATCTACTTTTAATTTTTTGAGGAACCTCCACACTGATTTCCAGAGCGGCTGCACCAGTTTGCATTCCCACCAACAGTGCAAGAGGGTTCCCGTTTCTCCATATCCTCGCCAACATCTGTTGTTTCCTGAGTTGTTCATTTTAGCCACTCTGACCGGTATGAGGTGGTATCTCAGTGCGGCTTTGATTTGTATTTCCCTGATGAGGAGTGACGTTGAGCATCTTTTCGTGTGCCTGTTGGCCATCCGGAGGTCTTCTTTGGAAAAGTGTCTATTCATGTCTTCTGCCCATTTCTTCACTGGATTATTAGTTTTTCAGGTGTGGAGTTTGGTGAGCTCTTTATAGATTTTGGATACTAGCCCTTTGTCCGATATGTCATTTGCAAATATCTTTTCCCATTCTGTCGGTTGCCTTTCAGTTTTGTTGATTGTTTCCTTTGCAGTGCAGAAGCTTTTTATCTTGATGAGGTCCCAATAGTTCATTTTTGCTTTTAATTCCCTTGTCTTTGGAGATGTGTCAAGTAAGAAATTGCTGCAGCTGAAGTTTATTCACTCTTAAAAAAAAAAAAGCAGAGGTGAGGACAGCAAAAAATTTCATGCTTTTTTTCTAAAACCAAGTGAGAGTGCCTTGGTAACCAGCTCAGTGCTCATAGTCAGTCTGGATCCTGTAACAAAACAAGAATAAATAACAACAAACTGAACTGTGAACAAAACAAACTATGAAATGAAGAATATTTATTTCATTGGCTTATTGCCATATCTCCCTGAATCCCTTGTATACTTCAGTGTTTCCAGTGTTTAAACTCTGCATTTCAATGATCTCAGAGTAACAGTAATAACATAGTAGAAAAGGACTGCAAGGCTCCTTCGTAGTAAGTTCAGGATTACTAAACACAAATGGTCATCTTCACGGAGTTCCTGTTTTCCTAACTGCAAATGCTGTCCTTGAAGTCTGCAGATAAGTCAACTTTGGAGGAATTCGTATGCATGCTCTTGAGTCTGCAAAATTTTAATAAGGAAAGAAAACAAAATGTTGACAATAAAGGTTCTGTCGCCAACCATCGTTAGATTCCAGGGCACTTTGATATAATACTATCGTTCATTGAAACGCATTGGTGGAACCACCAAATTTTAGAGGCAGCAGTTATTTCGGAAACATAACACAGCCAACCACCTCACTTTGCAGATTAGAACATTGGTGCCGAAGAGGTGAAGAGTGTGCTGTCATTGCACTTTGCTGCCTTTTCAGCTGGTCAACCATCCGGGAGTACGGATGCCTTTATTTGAAAGGTCATCAGGATCAAAATGAATCAACACAATATTTCAAATCTTCCAATGTTCCAGCTGACTCTGGGCTGCAAAATTTCTTCTCCAGCCTTCCTGACCGGGTGTCCAGAAACTACTGCCTATGAACAGGATGACAGGCTTAGAAGACTTCAGAAAGTAAAATACGTTGTTTGTGAGCGTGGACAAGTGGAGAGGTCGCCAGGCAAAAAAAAAAAGGGGGGGGGGATGTAATGCTTTTTAAAAATATTTCATGCAGCAAGTAAAAATAACAAAGCACAAAGAGTTAAGTTTCATTTATCTTAAAAATGATTTTCCAGGTGATGATGGATGGATAAGAAACCACAGTATTCATTATGCTCTTTTTTTTTTTTAACATTTATTTATTTTTGAGAGACAGAGAGAGGCGGAGTATGAGCAGGGGAGGGGTAGAGAGAGAAGCAGACAGAATGCGAAGCAGGCTGCAGGCTCCGAGCTGTCAGCACAGAGCCCGACGCGGGGCTCGAACTCACAATCTGCGAGATCATGACCTGAGCCGAAGTCGGACGCTCAACCGACTGAGCCACCCAGGCGCCCCGGTAGTCATCATTCTTTTCTAATTTCATAACACATAATACTTCTCTCCCTCTTTGACCCCCATGCTCTCTGCTAATGGATTTAGTATTGCTTTCATGTTACTATAGTTTGATTAATCTGCTATGCATACTTTTCTATTTACTTTGAGAGTAAATGGTCACGATCATTAGCTTTGTGCTTCTTTTACTTTGGTCACCGTGCTCAGTAACTGACAATCTCGGTTGCAAAGGGAAACAAAATAACCATATCAAGTTTGCTCTTTTGACCGACAAATAAACAACCCCCAAATGATCCCTGTAAATCCAATTAAAGTTCAAATACCGAGCCTTTGGTTGAACACAGAATTTCTAATAAAATTACAAGGGGTTATTCCAGTCCCTAATGCTATTTTAAAGCTTCTAACTTGACGTGTTGAAGTGGTATTAACATGTGATAGCAAATATGATACTTCAGAACACTATGCAAATATAATTCCACTTTTTGTTACCTACTCAGCGCTGTAAATGAGGCACATATTTAAAGACCGGCCAATCTACTAATTTTTACCGGATTTCCATTTAAAAGCTGTGTTTGTAATATATTCTTTCATTTATTCTTCAGATATTATGGAGTCCCTGATATGAGTCTGGCACTTTTAGGCTCTGAGTCATTCTGCTTTCATTGGGTTTACATTCTAGGGGGATGGGGGGCAGATAGAAAAAAAAAATGAGTAAATAAACAAGATGAATTTAGCTAGCCAGGAGTACTAGGAAGAAAAGAAATTGGAGGAAGTGTGATAGAAGATGACCAAAGGAGGGGAGCTAATTTAGGCTGGGTGGTTAGGAGCACCCTCACTGAGGGTATGTGAACCAACATGTGAATGACAGAAGATCAAGGATTGAGAGACATGTAAGGTGAGATTCGATATGGTGAGGGAGCAAGTTATACGAAGGTCAAATGGAACGATGGTCTAGGGAATAGGGCAAATACCCTTAGCTGAGAATGGAATTGACATGGCCAAGGATTAGGAAAGAAATCCACTGTGGCTGGACCATAGCAAGTGACTGAGCGTGTTAACGGTGGAAGAAAAGAGGGGACTGATACTGAGCCATTGGGTACGTCAACATTAAGAAGTAGAGCTCAAGAGGAGGGTACGGAAAAGGGAACTGAGAATGAATGGCCAGAGAGCTAGGGGGAAGAAATCAGTTTAATATCACGGGAGCCAAGATTTAAAAATGGAGGGCGTGGGTGGCCAAACCAGTGTCAGGGAAATGGTAGCAGTTGGAGGCAGGACTAGAAAGGGTGAAGAGAGGGTGAAAGAGAAGGGAAAGGGTGAAGAGAGAAGAGCAGGTGATGAAATGGTGACCGAGAGTATAGACGACATTTTAGACAAGTTCTTCTGTGAAGAGTGGCAAAGAGACGGAACGCTGGCTGGAAGGCAAGCAAAGGGTCCAGGTCAAGAGAGGTTTGGTTATTATTTTTTTAAGATGTGAGTTATTTGAGCATGTATCACGGTTTGTTTATCCATTAACATGTTGAGAAATATCTAGGTTGTTTCCAGTTCCTGGATGTTAAAAGTAAAGCTGCCATAAACACTTGTGTACAAGTTTTTCTGTGAACGTATTTTTTTAACGGATCAGTGCACAGGATTGCAATCGCTGGGTCATTGGGTAGGTGCATGTTTTGTGTTTCAAGACACTGACAACCTGGGGCGCCTGGGTGGCTCAGTCGGTTAAGCGACCGACTTTGGCTCAGGTCATGATCTTGCGATTTGTGGGTTTGAGCCCTGCATCGGGCTCTGTGCTGAAAGCTCAAAGCCTGGAGTCTGCTTTGGATTCTGTGTCTCCCTCTCTCTCTGCCCCTCCCCTGCTCGCTCTCTGTCTCTCTCTCTCTCTCTCAAAAAAAAAAATATATATATATATAAAATATATAAATATAAATGTATTTATATATATTTAAAATATACATATTTCATATATTACATACATATATTACACATGTATACATATATATGTTATATATGTATATATATTACATATACATACATATGTTACATATATTACATATATATTACATTTATATATATAAAACTGACAACCTGTTTTCCAGATATCTACTTCACATCCCACCAGCAATGTATGAGTGACCCAGTTTCTCCATAGTCTCCATATCCTCACCAACAATTGGTTTTGTCACTTTTTAAAATTTTAGCCATGCTGAGAAGTGTATAATGATAATTCATTGTGGTTTTAATTTGCATTTTCCTAAATTGCTAATGACGGTGAACATCTTTTCATGTGCTTGTACACAATCTGTATATCCTCTTTGGTGAAATACTCTCTCGTGCGTTTTGCCCATTTTTTAATTGGCTTGCTTGTTTCTCTTCTGCTGAGTTTTGAGAAATCTTTATATATTCTAGACACTAGTCTCTTATCAGATATATGGCTTGCAGATATTTTCTCCCATTTGCTAGCTTGTCTTTTCATCATCTTAACACTATTTCACAGAGCAAAGGTTTTAAATTTTGATGAGGTCCAGTGTTTATCAATCTTTCTTTTTAATAGATAATGCTCTTGGTTTCAAGTCTAAGAATTTTTTTTTTTTTGCATAGCCCTAGGTCCCGAAAAGTTTCTCCTATGTTGTTCTATGAAAGTTTTGTGATTTTACATTTTGTATTTAAGAACACGATCCATTTTGAGTTAATTTTTGTATAAGATATGAGGTTTAGATAAAGGTTCATTTTTTTGCTTATGGATTTCCAATACAAGACATAGTTAAATTAAAATATATAATTTATAATCCAGGTAGAAAAAGTATTGATATTTTTTTACGTCCTCCATCAATTTCGATATTTTCCTATTGTAAATGTGAGATATTCCTAGAAAAGTCATTTCACGCAGCAGTATAAAACAGGGGTAAATATTTCCATGACAACATTAGCAATTTTTCTTTCTACTGTCTCCAGCATGGGACTACCTAGATTAAGCAACAGGAGAGATACATTTTAACTTCAAAAATGTGTGATGGGTGAAAATGTGAGAGTTTCTAATTAGAAACTAGAGTTTCTAAATTTATTTTCTTTATTTTGAGAGAGAGAGAGCATGAGTGGGGGAGAGGGGCGGAGGGAGAGACTGAGAATCTTAAGCAAGCTCCACGGTCAGCACAGAGCCCAACACAGGGCTCCATCCCGGGATCCTGGGATCATAACCTGAGCCGAAATCAAGGGTCAGATGCTCAATTGCCCGAGCCACCCAGGCGCCCCTCTAAATTTAATTTTAAGAGAAAAAAATAGCTTCCTCGTTTGCCTGCCTTGATCTACACAGGTAAAATGAACACGGCCATCAGTATAGGCATTCAACCTATTTTTTCGGAATGAATGACACTGTGGTTTTCCCTCAAATTGCCAAGAAAATTACCTTCACTTGCACTTAATGTCACAGGCACTGTGGTCACAGCTTCCTAAACCGTGTCCCTGAGTCCAGTCTCCTATACACTGAATTCATAATATACCAGCTCAATCTTCTTTAAAACCCTTTTTGTCATCTTTCTTTCTGTTCCCTTCCCTTAGAGTGAACAGCTCCTCATTTACTAAAACATAGCCCAGACTTCTTACCTTGGCCTTGCGGGTTCCCCCCACCCTGGCCTCTACCCTTCCACATAAACTCGTCTGATTCCATCTCGGAACCATCCATGAACTGCCTGCAACCACTCTTCCTCATGCGATCCTCTTACAGCTGACATTCTATCTGCGGAATAGACTCCCGGTTTTCCTGGTCAGTGAGAATGTGAACCCCTCCGATCAACCTACCCTCATCACTCTGGCTCACATCTTCCGAGGGCTTCCTCTGTCATCCAGGATAAAACACAAGAGCGTCACCGTGGCCCGGGAGACCCCACCTGATCCGGGCGGTGTTGCCTCTCTGACCTTCTCTCTTATGACACTTCTCTGCTCCTTGTGGCCTTTCTTCCGTCTTTAAGCCAACAGTGTCGCACTTCCAATCTCTTTAAATCTCCCTGACCCACTCTTCTGTCTCCCTCTGTCACTTACAAGGATCCTTTTGATGATGTGGAGGCCATCTGGGTAACCCAGAATAAGGTGCCTGACCTCAAGCTTCTTTTTTTTAATGTTTATTTATTTTTGAGAGATAGGGCATGAGTGGGGGAGCAGTAGAGAGAGAGAGAGACCCAGAATCCGAAGCAGGCTCCGGGCTCCGAGCTGGCAGCACAGAGCCCGACGCGGGGCTCGAACTCACCAACCGTGAGGTCATGACCTGAGGCAAAGTCGGATGCCCAACCAAATGGGCCACCCAGGCGCCCCCCCTTACCTCAAAATTCTTAACTTCATCACATCTGCAAAGTCCCTTTTGCCTTATGAAGTATCACACCCGCAGGTTGCAGTGATTAAGACATACACATCTCTAGGGGCCATTATTCTGCAAATCACATCTCCCACATCTTCATGTATTGGTTCCTTGCTTCACTCAAGTTTCTCATCAAATGTCACCTAGTCATCGATGCCTCCTCTGAGTGCAATATTTAGAATACCATACCTTCCTTTCTCTGTATAGTCTCTCCTCCTTAGTTTCCTTTCCTTATTAACACTTATCACCACTTGACATATAATTTTGTTTTCGTTTATTGTTTGTCTCATATAAAATACAAGCTCTGTGAGGGGCGCCCGGGGGGGCTCAGTCGGTTGAGCGTCCGAGTTCGGCTCGGGTCATGATCTCACGGTTTGTGAGTTCAAGCCCCGAGTTGGCCCTGTGCTGACAGTTCGGAGCCTGGAGCCTGCCTCGGATTCTGTGTCTCCCTCTCTCTCTGCCCCTTCCCCGCTAACGCCCTGTTTCTCTCTCTCAAAAATAAACATTAAAAAATTTTTAAAACAAATACCGTGCTTGGAGCCGGGTGCCGTAGAGGAGTGTGATAGCCGGGGGAAGACCCAGGAGGAGAAGGAGGAGAGCTCTCTCGTGGGATTGGCAGTCTTGCTTTCCCTCGGGCGTCAGAGGCTGGAAATTTTCAACCAAATGACCTCTGAGAATATCAAACTTCAGTCAGATCCTAAGCAGAGGTCAGAATTCAAAGGAGTTGAAACCCTAGGGAACAATACTGGGAATAATGTCTCAAGACTGAGAACCAAGACTGCAGTGGCAGAAGTCCTGTGGGGGAAGGTTGACCATAAAGAAGGAATGGAGAGAATCAGGTGTGTGCTCTCACAACGGAGCCAGCTAGTGGGGAGGTGGCGAGAAACAGGGCTAACTGCCCTTGTGTATCAGATCATGTGACAGATAGGAGGCCTAGTTCTATGTGTCCTGGCTAAAGGGGAGCCGGTCATAAAGGCCACCCGCTTTCTTAAGTACGTGCATGCTGCTCTTTCCGAAACCTCAACAGCATAGGCGTATCTTTGCGGGTGAATCTTTCAAATCCATTTTCAGGCATTTAAGGCTTCTACTCCTGACTGTACGAAGTGGAGAAATATCTGGGGTCAGGCCTGGGTAGAGACTGACGGCTCTAGGCCATCCTACGATCAAACACTGATCACTTCTATTCACATATACCCCAAGAAACATGGTAATGGCATTCAAAAAAGCAGCATAAAAGCAAGATCCAAATAAATGCCTCCTTTCGACTTAAGGGTGTTTTGCATTTCCAAAATACCCAAATAATTAAATAGAGACGGTGGAGGGACTCCATAGGCCTCAAACGGCTCCTCTGGTTTGTCCCTGAGAAGCCTCATGTTGCTAACGCTCTTGCTCTAACAGTGCTAAAAATAACAGCACAATCCATTTCAAGAGTGGGGAAGAAAAAAACGAGGAAGATTAACCAGAGGATGTGTCAGCGATGACCGAAAAGAACCCAGACGAATCATTTGGAGCTGTCACGGCCGAGAGACGGGTCCTCGGAGGTCTTGGCCTGTTTCATGAGGGCCTCTAACATCTATGTCTGTCCGCACACATAGTCTGGTGTTGTGAAGTCCACTTGACGTGCTGCTGAACCAAGTTGTTGGAAAGAGACGAAACTGTAATTTGTTTACCAGAGTGTGGCTATAAAATCCTTAAGCCCCTCCACCTACAGCCCCACGTCAACTGACTGTTCCGCTGAATTTTCTCTTTTCAACTAGTGGGCCGTCTTACTATGAATCCTGTGCAAACAAATGCCACAGTTCACTCTTCTCCCTGGAGTAATGCGCTCACTCAGTGAGTTTTTGAGTGTTGAGTAAGTGCTGGGTAGTCCCCTGAGCCCCGGGATACGTACGTATAGGAACAAAGTCCTTACCCTCAAGGAATGTAGAATCCGGCCTCAATGGCTTACCTCCCAATATGGATTCCAGTGCTGAGGAGAATGAAATCAGTCCCCGCTCCTTTGTCTTCCCCAGCCTTCTATGCACACATCCTCGGTGCCATTTAGCGTACCAAACCGAGGTGCCGGTTAACTGGGAGCACCCCAGTAGGCTGTGAGCAACTTGGGAGAAGCAAGGGTGCTGACTGAGGAGAATCCTTCAGCTGAGATCGTCTGTGCAGAGGTACCCATGTTTCCATGTGTCCGCACTCACTCATGGAGCATCTAAGCTAGGAGGGCAGGAGCCTTATCCTGCTCATGGCCGTATCTCCAGGGCCTAGGCCGGGGCCTGGAATTATTCCAGGCCCTCAATCAATATCTGTCGAATTAATAAATTGACAAACGAAACTGGTCTTTCTGATTTCTAGATGCAGGTTCTTGGCCCTGCGTCTTACGAGTTTGGGCCCTAAAAGCACCGTGTTCTTGCTCGTTCCACAGGGCGTGTGGCAAAGGTCCCGAAAGGGAGGATGCTGCTGTATCTTCTGCCAGAGTCTCGGCACCAGTGTGGTTTGTAAACTGGACTGTGTGTTGGCATGCTGTCTGCCGATGTCCGTGACCCTGACCGATTCGCGGCCTTGTAGCCGGCACCCGGAAGGAGAGGGCTTCAAGCCCCTAAGCCCTACTCGTGACGAGGGTCCTTGGCCATTTTTCTTTGATTTTGCTTCATTTCCCGACCTGTTCCTCCTTTCCCCTGGCTTCTTCTTTCTTGCATCACTTCTCATTTTGGACCCCGCAATTGCTTCTCCAGCTTTGAAACTCCTATGACCGTGCTGAAATGGCCTCGTGGCCAATCCGGTCTTTTTTGGCTACCGTCAGTAACTACATTTCTTGACAAGGCGATCAAATGCCATAATCCTCTCAGAGTTGGCTCCCATGGCTGGCATCCACTCATGTTGGCTTAATCCGGTCCCCCGGAGGAGGAATCAGACACAACAGGCATTCAATAAGTGTGTGTTCATTTGAACTCCCTCATAATAGTGGATGTAAAATGGGATCGCTTTCGGGCTCACGGCAATCCCATCAGTGACGATGCCTGTGTTCTCCTCCCTTCCTTTTTTTAAAAGTTTATTTATTTTTGAGAGAGAGAGAGAGAGAGAATGAGTGGGGCAGTGGAAGAAAGAGATGGGGACAGAGGATCTCAAGCAGGCTCCCTGCTGACAACAGGGAGCCCGATGTGGGGCTCGAACTCACGAACCGTGAGATCATGACCTGAGCTGAAGGCAGACGCTTAACCGACGGAGCCACCCAGGTGCACGTCTCCTCCCTTCCTTTGGAGGAATCCTCTTTTGCCCCCAAACACACTGTGTAAATGGAATCTGCTGTTTTCTTCTATCACACACCTCCCTGGTCATAATTTGTGATCAAAGAAGAGAGAGGATGAGCAACCTCTAACAAAGCATGTGACCTAGAATTAACCTTAATTCTCTTATGATGAATATCCTTGGAAGACTCAGAAAATGGGAGCCGAATCTAGAACCATGAGATCGGTCCATCAAATAATTCCTTCTCCCGTCAAAAAATGAGTCAACAAAGGAATGTCTTCAACTCATTTTGCTATCACTGTCCATCAGGGTGAAGTATACTTTTCGCTTTCTCCCTTTATTGAATGGGAGTTTTTATTGCTATTTTCTTCTGCTTTTGTTCCACTGTTACATAGGCGTTGTTCTGCGGGTGAATACATGTGTCATTTGGTCGTAGCATATAAGGAACTATAAGGAACCACATTCGAACTTGGGTTGTCTCTTGTGACGGAGACCCGGGAACGTGTCTGCTTGCACGTGGGAAAATCGCATTACCCTTGGTGCTAATGATAATGGGAGGAGGGGTGTTTTTACAAGCATGCTATAGGAAGAAGGGGCATGTGTGCCCCTTCATTTTTATGAACACGCCACGGCCTTCTAAAACATATTCCCTTTACCTAGGCTACTTTAAATTAGGTTTGTCTTGCCCGACGACCAGAACCAGCCACACCAGTATGCTAGTTTGTAATGCATTCTTTGGTGATGAAGTTAAAAATCAAAAGCTAAAAACATTAACGGAACAAAATTAATAGAATACTTCTGAGTGCATCGCAGGAAGTGTCAGTTTGACACTTTTCTGTTGTGTGTGTGTGTGTGTGTGTGTGTTGCACACACAGACTAGATCACTAAGAATATCCTGCTCAAAAACGGTTAAAAGCCATGACACGAAAGCATTTGAATCTGTGACTCAGTGGGGCCACTTTAAGAGTGTTAAGAAGTCAGTCTAGATCATTTTGTTTTTGATGAGCAACCCAGGTATGTGGGAGGTGAAAAAAGCCTCGAGAAAGGCTGAGTCATTAAAGAAACTTCTCTGTACTTGAAGCAAAACCGTCTCCCCAAAGGGGCGGTCTGTGGAATAATTCATGCTTATGAATTTGGTAAGGACTGCAAAGCAAAAGGCCAGAAAGAAGTTCCTTTCGGTAGCTGCAGCCTCGCAAGCTGCGAGAGCCCCAATTACCCAGGTGACCGGCTTCGTGTGAAATCTCCATATTATGCAAAATATGAGGAGGGATCAGAAGAAGCTAATAGAATCGAGGCAGTGATGAGCGCACAATCGTAGCAGGATAATGGCTGTGCAGCAAGACTCGTTTCGAAAACTAAAGCAAAATATCAGGCTGACTTAGTTATGAATGGACACCTCCGCTAATTTCCATCAGCGCTGCTGGCCTGTCGGGAGCCTCCAGTTTGTGGAATCCTGCTCCAAAGAGAGGGATTCAGTCTCTACATACAGCTGCCAGGAGATAACGGACTTATTACTGAAGCGGATAACGCCGGCTGAGTGACAGTTCGAGTTGCTCTAGGGGGAGAGGAGAGGAAATGAATCCGTATCAGGCTGAGGCTGATGTACGGATACAGGGAGCATTGTCTCACCTGGACGAGGAAGTAATTCCTGGCACCGATCCGATTATCTGGAGGGAAAATGCAATCTTCTTAACAGAAACTAGAACGGCGGGAGGGGTAGGTTGGGGGGGGGGGGCAAGTCTTGGAGAGCAGTTCTGCCCCGTGGAATTCTCTATGATGACCGATCAGTTCTGCGCTGTCCTGCACGGTCGCCACTAGCCACGTTTGCCTATTGAACCCTTGAAATTAGCCTAGCGAGCCTGAGGAGTGTCTGGGTGTTTAGGAGCAGCTACCTGGTGGTGGGTCTGAACCCTCCGCCTGGAAGCGGGGTGGGGGGATAGGTGGAATGCACATGGCGCGGAGGGAAATGAGGCCGCTGCGACAGAAAACAAAACTCGCCTCTGTTGGGCGAAGCTTACTTCCTGCACACTCCCGGTCCTTGAATTGTCACCTATACTGGCGGGGGGAGGGGGGTCCTTGGCAAAATCAAAATAAGAGTATTTTAGGCGCGCCTGGGTGGCTCAGTTGGTTGAGGTCGGACTTCGGCTGGGGTCATGATCTCACGGGTTCATGGGTTCGAGCCCCCAGTCGGGCTCTGGGCCGACAGCTCGAGCCTGGAGCCTGTTTCGGACTCTGTGTCTCCCTCTCTCTCGGCCCCTCCCCTGTTCATGCTCTGTCTCTCTCGATCTCAAAAATAAATAAACGTTAAAAAAATAAATAAATAGACATAGCTTCTCACTGGAGTCCAATTCATATAACATTGGACCCGTTGACCGATTCTAAACAAGTTGTTATGTTTTGTACGAAAAAACTGGTGTCACTATCCTCCCACAAGTCACGTCTGTGAAAAACTCAGAAACATCTTTTTTTTTTTTTTTTTTGCTTTGTAAAATTTGGAAGATTTTTTAAAAAGCATTATACACGCTTTACTTGGCCATTATGGAAAACTGATAAGATGTGAGTAATCAAAAGGACGAAAAAATCATTATTGATCCTGCCATGGAAACTCCAGTTGAATTTTGTGATATATGCCTCCAGAGAGTTTTTGTCCTATATGACTAATAAGGTCCTTTCTACATGCATGCACCTACACGCGTATTAAAGTGAGATCACCGGGGCGCTGGGGTGGCTCAGTTGGTTACGTGTCTGCCTCTTGGTTTTGACTCAGGCTGGTCATGAACTCACGGTTTGTGAGATCGAGCCCTGCATCAGGCTCCGCGCTAACAGCAGGGAGCCTGCTTGGGATTCTGTCTCCCTTTCTCCCTTCCCCTCCCCCAGTTGTGCTGTCTCGTTCTCAAAATAAACAAACCTCAACAAAAATAATAAAATAAAATAAAATAAAATCTGCTTTTCTCTTTCCATGCAAGTAGATATAAACTTGTGTTTCAAAATATACAAATTTGCATACAATTTGTCATTTTTTAAAGCTGCATAATATTTCATTGTGTGGATAAGTCAGGATCAATGTAGCCATTCTCCTGTTGTACATTTAGGTTCACTTTTTCACCCACCATCATAAATAGCACTCTGTACGACATTATCGCATCCACGTATGCAAGCGTTTCCTTTAAAGTATTCTTTTGAGTGGATACTTAGGTTTGATAGGTAATGAAATAAAATATGATGATCCCTGTCTTTAACGCCAATAATGATAATAGCTGAGATTATTGAGCACGTCCTATGTGCTCAATATTATCTTAACTGCTATCTGAATTTACTCCTTGTGCACTCCTGTTCCTTGACTTCCCACCTGTATTTGGGGACATCCTTGAAAACATAAATAATTAACTCTAATAAGTGCTACTATTATACCCATTTTCCATACGGTAAAACTGAGGCACAAAATAATTTATTCGCTTGCCCACTATCACTTAACTAGTGAGGAGGAATCTGGATTTAAATTAAAGCAGTTTGACTCTAGTTTTTGCCTTCAAACAGAATCTCCACTATGCTTCCTCTCCATAAGTTTTGCTTTCGGTGCTCACATTAGAAATCCCGTTCACTGTTATTTCTCATATACAGGGCTGTGTCTTGGGCTTTTGCTACCCTTAGCACATTGGAAAATATGGCGCCATTCATATATCAAAAGGTTCCTGATAGACGAAAGGAACTCTTTGGTTTCGGGTAACCTCAATTTCACAGGCTGAAAAAGAGAAACACATAACAACGGCAAGGAATGATGGCACCTAGTCAGGGAGGGTGTTATAATTTCACATATCCCATTCATTTTCTGTTCTATAGGGCCTGGAATCATGTGTTTTAAACTCCAGAGAGATGCAGAGACATGATCTTATGACCCTATCTTGGCTGTAAAGTGCCTTCATAGATCCCGTAGCTTCCACAAATAAAGAAGCCACCTCCGTCTGTGATGTTGTGATACAAGAAGAAAGAAATATTTAGGGTTTGTCCCTGGTTTCTGGCACACAGCTCCTAAAAACTCTTGTAATTTCCTGAGTGACGGATGTGATAGGAGCATTGGCTCTTAGAATATTTGGTCTTAGGCCCAGCTCCTGACACAAGAGCTTTGAAGACCCTTGGAATCTCTGGAGTGATAAGTGTCTTTTCTGTGTGCTCATGAGATGGCTGGTAGCTGAAGGCCCCCAGGTAGCATCAACATTAGGCTGTGCTTGGCAGAAAGACCAAGGCCTGATGGGAGGGTTAGAACTTTCAGCCCCACCCACCAACCTCCAGTGGGGGAGAAGGGCTAGAAATTAAGTTAATCACCAATGGCTAATGCTTTTCAATCACATCCATGTACTAGAAAACTCCACTGAAAACAAACGATGAGGCTCAGAGAGCTTTTGGCTTGGCGAACAAACACGCTGAGGTGCCAGGAGGGTGGTGCACACAGAGAGGGCCTCGGTTATCTGCGTCCTTTGCTCCCATGCCTTGCTCTATACATCTCTTCCATTTAACTGTTCCTGAGTTGCATCCTTTCTTCAACAGTAAATGAACTGTTTTCCTGAGTTCTGTGAATCATTCTCCTGAGGAGGAGGTCGTCACGATAGCTGGTCCATCTGAAGCAGGGGAGGCCCCAGAGACTAGTGACTGGTGTCTGAGGTTGGGAGGCAGTCTTGTGGGACTGAGCCTTTTACCTGTAGAGTCTGATGTCTGTCTCCGTGTCTGGAGAGTTGGAGAGTTGGCTGGTGTGGGGAACGAAACCTGGCACATTAGCTGTCAGAAGTTCTTGGGAGTGGAAAAACAGACCAGAGTGTCTATTTACTAAATGCCCATTGATTTATAAGAACGCTGGCTCTTGAGCTATGGCAGATCCCTGCAGTGGGGACCCTTTGAGGTGGCTCTCAAAAGACAACTACGTATGGACATTTAAGGGCTCATTTATGTAAAAGTCCTATGAAGGGACTGGATTATTTTTCTTAGTTTCTATTACTATCTTATGCTCTCCCTGATGGCTAAATGTCAAGAAGCAGCTAAAAGTTATATATGAGTCCACTGAATCATAGAAGTTAGGTTTCTACCAGTACGGGAAATGCTTAAGGATATTTTAACATTTAAAGTATTACAAGGGGGATTCAGAAAAAAAAAAATGAGCGGCCTTAGGGATGTTGCATGGGCATGTCCATTTTTCGATAATATTCCTATGCCCTGCTCATTTTAATTAGTAACTGAAGCAAATATTAAAATCCATTAGATGATCAGTTGGGTTTGCCTTTTCATTTGGAAGTGCAGGAGTATCTGCTGAGAAATCTCGGGTGTGACAATGCAATCAAGACTTCAGAAAAGCGTAGCCAAACGCAATTGATATCCGTGCTCAGAGAAAATTGATTGTGATATTATTTATATCATTTTTCTCTGCATTCATTTCTCCATCCACGCATATAAAACTGTTACTTTCTGACTCATGGACTATAGACACTATAGATTATATGAAATTGGTCATACATTGAAGATTTTAGAATCTTAGGGGGAAAAACATGTTCTACCGAGTGATCCATCTTAAATAAAAATATCCATATAAAGAGAACTGGTGTCCCTTTGTGCTTCCACGAGGCAGGAATCTGCTCTGCACTATGTTGCATTAACACGAGTGCTTACTACACCCCAGCATGGAGGCCAGTCTCCGCCGACAGCGGTAACCAAGGGAGGGACGAGGCTGCAGCGGAAACCCACACTTGTATTTGTGAACCAACCCTTCCCCTTCCTATCTCCACACGGTCAAAAGTGTGGCCAAAGGAGCCACAGAAGGGCATTGTGGCATTTGCCTGGGAAGGTTCCCCCAAAGCAGAAAACAGTCAGGCAAGAGATTGGCAACGAAAATGATCAGTTTTCATCAGTTCCCATCCTCGTAAAATGCAGTCAGTTTTTATAACATGAAGTTTTTGTGGCAAAAAAAAAAAATCTCCTCATCGCCGCATGGCGAAACGGGGCATAAAAGAACCAGCTGTAATCATTACATCTACAAGGTCCTAGAGTTTGAAGAGTAAACTATGATACAATAGGCTCCAAGATATGAGAGTCTGATCTGGTCCGCGAGCTCAGGGTCTCCTAGGATGAAATGTTTTTTCTTTCTTTATAGTGACTTCAACATACCATACAAGTCACTCGTTTAAAGCATACGAGTCAAAGGTTCTTAGCATATTCACAGAGTTGTGCAACCATCACATTTTCTTTTTCTTCAAATAAACTAAGTCATCACCCTGAAATCTTCTGTCGCCCCCTCTGGCCCTGGGCAACCACTAAGCTACTTTCCGTCTCTACGGATTTGCCCCTTATGTACATTTTTATGAACGGGGTCATTCAGCCTGTGGTCCTTTGTAGCGTGTGTGGCACTCCTCTTATTTTTAGAGCCAAGTAATATTCCATTGTGTGGGTATTCTACATATTGCTTATCCGTTCATCCACTAATGGATATCTGGGTTGTTTCCACGTCTGGCTGTCAGGAAGAATGCTGCCATGAATATTTGTGCGTGGAAATAGATTTTTAATTCTCTTGGGGATATGTCTGGGAGTGGAATTGCTGGGTCATATGGTATTTCTGTACTCAATATTTTGGGAAACAGCCAAACTGTTTTCTGACGCAGCTGTACCATTTTCTATTCCCCCAGCAGTGGATGATGGTTCCAATTTTACCACATCTTCACCAACACTTGTTACTGTCTGTCTTATTGTCGCCATTTTAGTGACTGCCAAGTGCTGTCTCATTAGGGTTTTGGTTTGCATTTCCCTGACAACCGAGGGAGCACTTCTTGATGAGTGATTAGAAAGGAAGAAGGAGAAAGGCTACTGGCGAGCTGTAGGAGGTGGGGCCATGTAAGGACAGGTATACGAGTGGTGCTAGGGCCTGACTCTTCAGACCATTGTCAAGTTAGAGGTTGCAAGTTGTGTTCCGTTTTATAGAAATAACAGTGGGGAATGAGGTTCTAGGTGAACTTTCTGAAATCACCTGGCAGAGAATAAACTGGTCAAAACGACAAGTTATTCTAGAAGACGGATTGTTTGAAATGACTGATTAAAAATGAGAATTTCCGGGGCGGCTCAGTCAGTTAAGCATCCAACTCTTGATTGTGGCTCAGGTCTTGATCTCAAGGTCATGAGATTGAGCCCCATGTCGGGCTCTGCACTGGGCTTAAAGCCTGCTTGAGAGAGAGAGAGAGAGAGAGAGAGAGAGACAGAGACAGAGAGACAGAGAGAGAAATTTCCAGTGGGTGCTATGACAGTACAGAACAATGGCTCTGAAGTCCTCACATTACTGCCGCAGGGGTTGGCGAAAATCTAATGGGAAGGACAAGATAAACTCAAGGATCAATTCAATGTCTAACAACCTGTGAATCAATGATAAATCTTTTCAACCATTATTGAGATCTCCACCCTCTACGTACATCCAGTAGATGGAATACATTCTTTCTTTTGGGCTTGGAATTGAGCATTGATTTTCATTTCTCTGCACTTAGTATATACATAAGCACTTTACGATATTGTTTGGGGAAAAGGGATGGTTTTGCCACAGTTTTAAAGAAGCCACTAATGATAGCAGATGTGCATTCCGGAGGTTTCTCTCAGCTCTCAACTAGGCCTGAGATGCATCTAGTCCGCCACAAAAGTCACCGTGCTTCCTTGAGTTTAACAATGTATCTTCACAGTCTTTGGGCCAGCTCCAGCCCCAGCTGCTATCTCGCGGCAACTGCATGAGTAACCTGAGCAAGGTCCTCCCAGCTAAGCCCAGCCAGCCAAAAGAACTGAGGGACAGAGTATAATGGTTGTTTTGCAGCACTAAATTGTGGAATGGTTTGTTCTGTGGCAAACATAACCGGAACAATGGAAGAGGGAATTGGTCAGAGAACACTAAGAGGTGTTCACGCTGGTCCTTGGATTGTAATGAAGCCCTTGTCTGCTGGTGCGACCTTCTCGAGCTCAGCTTCTCAGGTTCAGGAGTAGAGGGAATAAATAGTAGGGTTATGCAAGATTCTTATTTTGCCACATGGCGTGAAGAGACGGCAACCCCCCCCCCCCAGGAATGATAAATGGGCATGCGATGAAACTGAATTTGATTTAGAAAGGAGAAAAGGAACCCAGAAAATGGAGGTGTGGTTCTCAAAGTTTTGTCGTCTAGGGCCAGTGTTACCCGAAGAATGAGATTGTTAAAAAAAAAAAGCTAATGCATTTTCTCTTTTGAGCTCTTGGCCATCTTGGTTCATTCCTGCTTTTGTGCCTTCCACTGTAATTACTTAGGCACCGAGTTATTCCCAGCTATGACGTGCTGACATTTAATAGGGCAATGGCCATCTTGTTATTTTGGACATGCAGGTAGCCCCCTGCCTTATGCTTTAAACAGGCTCTCAATAAAAGTTTGGAGTGCTGCTCTTTCTTGACCAAACAGAATATTGCTAACACTCAACCGGTGCTCTGGTCTGGGGTCTAGATCTCTTTCGTCATTGCATTCAATCAAGTGCCACAAAAAGACAAGTGAAACTAATTTTCATGATTTTATTCTCGTCTATGCTCATATGTTCTAACTTCTGAGTTGCTTTGCCTGAATGTCAGAGTACTGGAGAAATTTCTACACTTGAAAAATTTCAGTATCTCTCTCCATGTAGATGGATGAAAAGCCAGGCCTCTTTTTTATGTTTCAGTTTGTACATTTCCTTTGGAGAACTATGAGACGTGTTAGCTGTTTCTGGCACCTGATTTGCATATGCATTCTGCACTTTTCTTTTATTACAAATTTTTCAAGAGAATCACAGTCCACACTTTCAGGAACCCAAAAGTCTACTGGAAGAGAGAAAGATGGAAACAAAATAGGTACTCTATATATCTTGAATGCAAAAGGAAAAAAAAAAGATTTAAAAGTGATGATAATAAGTGCCATTTATTGATTACTACCTATGTGCCAAGAATTGTGTTACACGTTTTACGTGCATTTCATTTTGTTTTGTGTTCCTAAGACATTTACTTCTGATTTTGTTGGGGAACCTATTTTAATAGGCTGTTCTTTTTAAAATGAACTTTGTTATTTTTCCTTCCCTTCCCCTATGTTTATCTGTTTTGTTCCTTAAAGTCCACAGCAGTGAAATCGTACGGTGTTTGTCTTTCTCTGACTTATTTCACTTAGCATAATACACTCTAGTTCCATCCACTTTGATAACAGAGAAGGAAGCAAACCAGAAGAGACTCTTAAATACAGAGAACAAACTGGGGGTTGCTAGAGGGGTGGTGGGTGGGGGGATGGGCTAGATGGGTGACGGGCACGAAGGAGGGCACTTGTTGGGATGAGCACCGGGTGTCATAGGTAAGTGATGAACCGCTGGGTTCTACTCCTGAAACCATTGTCATATTATATGTTAACTTGGATTTAAGTAAAATTAGAAGAAAAAAATGAAGTTTCTATTTTCCATTGAAGTATAAAGTTTATCATTTAAAAATTAAAAACAGAAACGCAGAAAGTAGAGAAAAATTCCTGTTGCAGGCGTTTCATTTTTAAGGAACCACACAGGTAGCTACTCCCATCCCCATTTTATTCTATTTTTTAAAAATTTTTAAATGTTTATTGTTGAGAGAGAGAGAGAGGGAGAATGAGCGGGGGAGATGCAGAGAGAGAGGGAGACAGAATCTGAAGTAGGCTCCGGGCTCCGAGCCGTCAGCACAGAGCCCGACGCGGGGCTCGAACTCACGAACTGCGAGATCACGACCTGAGCCGAAGCTGGATGCTCCACCGACCGAGCCACCCAGGCGCCTCTCTCACCCCCCGTTTTAAAGATGAGGAAATGTCTAAACCTGCAACCTGACCAGACTGAGGCATCAATGTATAATCAAGTCATTCTGCCGCGGGGCCAGAAGCGCGGAATAAAAGCGCGGAGGGGGAGACACGAACTTGGCCCGAGGGCATCGTGGAAGATGAGAGAGCGGAGGAGGCCTCGGGGCCGGTCACCGGGCAGAAGGCAAGAGCCGGGTCTGTGGGCGCCTCGGGCCACCGCGGATTAAAGACGGGAGGTGGCCGTTTGTGAGGGCCGGGCCGGGGGCCACGGGGACGGCAGCGCACCGGGGAGTCGCGCGTGGACTGGGGAAGCCCAGAGGCAAGAGGCAGGGAGAGCAGGGTGGGCTGCAGAAGTTTCTGAAGGGCTGTCACTTTAGCGTCCACGTTGCACGGGAGGCACGCAGACGCCCCGATTGGCCGGGGCAGAAGCCCAGGTGGGCGAGGGGCGCGGGGCTTTCAGGGCGCACATCCTCCTGCTGTTTGCGGACGAGTTGGCCACTGCGTTAGGGGTTCGGACGCTGCTTCTGCCGCTGCCTGCGTGTTCTCGGGTGATCCGTCAGCTTCCCAGGGCTGCCGTAACCGGCTACCACGGGCCGGATGACTTAAACACCGACGCGTATGGCCTCCCAGTTCTGGAGGCCAGGAGGCCAAGGTCAAAGTGTCAACAGCACTGGTTCCTTCTGAGGGCGGGGGGATAATCCGTCCCGGGCATTTCTCCTCGGCTTGGAGCCGGCTGCCTTCTCCCCGTGTCTTCATATCGTCTTCTTTCTACGCATATCTGTGTCCACACCTCTCCTGTTTATGAGAACACCACTCGTATCGGATGAGGGCCGCTCATAGGGACCTCTTGTTAACTTCACGACCTCTATAAAAATGCTATCTCCAAATATGGTCACATTTTGAGATGTTAGGGGTTAGCACTTCCACATGGGAAACCGAGGAAGAGAGGACACAATTCATCCCATGACGGGCAAGTTAACATCCACCCACCGGCTTCGTGAGCGCCCGCACTAATGGCTTACATTTGCGACCTGCTCTTGAGAATTCCTCTTGGTCAATGACGGCCGTCTGGCCAAGAGATGTGTGTGATGTTAACCTCCCACCTCTGGGTGTGCCAGATGCCTGGCTTTGGGGGTGGAGGGTACAAAAGCCCCGTGGCCCTCTTGTTACAACGTGGAAAAACTCTGTGAGGTGATTTATGCTCCGCAGCCTTCCATACGCAACACCCCCCCCCCCCCCCGCAAGGCATAAACCAAAGCTGAACGTTACCCGAGACCACAGGCTTCCTCAACTCTTTCCAATTTCCTGCTTTGTTTCAAGCTCTGCCATATGGGTTCCACCTGGAGAGCACACGCCCGAAAAGTCACATCCCCCCGAATGTCTACGCCAAGTGCTATTTCCAAGAAATTCAATCTCAGATATTACCTAATCTTTCTGTGCTCTCCTTTCCCGACCTGGCACATAGCAAATGGTCAATAAACGTTGGTTACCATTTCTCTTATTGATATGGTGTCTACTTTGGTATTTCATTACAGCAAATCATTAGATATTGTTGTATATTGCAACGTATCACAGCGAAGAGTGATGCTGATGTTTCATGATATTTTGGTAGTCCGGAGATTCTGCCTTGGGGAGATCTGACTCAATTATAGAGGCCTCGGACTTTGAGACGATCCTAAAGTTCCTAACTAAAAGGGTCCGCCCTACCGAAAGATACTTACATGTACAGTGAAAACTGGACACTGGGGCTTCAGAGAGCTAACCGAGGTCTATGGCAACGACTCTTAGCCAGACAAAATAATAGATTCTTTTAAAACATGCAACAATTTTGGAGCGCCTGGGTGGTTCAGTTGGTTAAGCGTCCGACTCTTGATTTCAGCTCAGGTCATGATCTCACGGTTCGTGAGATCGAGTCCCACGGCGGGCTCTGCACTGAGTGCGGAGCCTTCTTGGGATTCTCTCTTCCCTCTCCCTTTCTCTCTCAAATTAAATAAATATTTGTTTAAGTTTTATTTATTTTTTTATATATAATTTATTGTCCAATTGGTTTCCATACAACACTCAGTGCTCATCCCAACAGGTGCCCTCCTCCATGCCCATCACCCACTTTCCCCTCTCCCTGACCCCCCAGCGACCCTCCGTTTGTTCTCAGTATTTAAGAGTCTCTTATGGTTTGCCTTCTTCCCTCTCTGGAACTTAAAAAGTTCCAAATAAAATATGCAACCGTTTGGAAATATTCAAATTAGCAGGGAGGAACATTACAGTGAGCTGGAAATGCTGTGGGGTCGGGTGCAGGTGAGAATCAACAAAACATGGGTTATAACAGCCTCCCTTTCAAGTATTATCAAATGTGAACTTAAGGACACACAAGGCTTACAAACAAATAAATCCATCAACCCATTGAGACATCTCTAATGTGATACTGAGCAGCTTTCGCACAAGACCCAAATAGAGAAAACAAAAAACGTTTGTATATTTGTTTGCCATTAAAAAATACCAATATTGACTCCTCTGAAAAAACGCATTCTTATTTTATCTTTATAGAATAAAGATATAGTATACATATATATATTTAATATATAATATGTAAATATATATTTAATATTTAATATATATATATAATTTATCTTATAGAATAAAAGAATGGTAAATGAAAACATTGGCTTGCATTTTAGTTTGTGAAGGAGAAGCAACAGAAAGGTACTTTAAGATTTAAATTTTGAGGTTAGGTATGATGGTGGTAACATAACACTTAACATTACTAGTTCCAACCAGAAAGGCCATGCCATTAACCTAACAGACGTATGAAGTCATTTGATCACATTCCTTACCCAGCCAACACCTACTACAATGCCTGGCACGTTGTGTATACTCCATAAATATTTGTTGAATTCGTGCTGAGTTGTCTCGTAAGGAAAAGGAAAAAAAACACACTTTTAGAAGGACATTAGTTATATAAGACTATTTCCACCGGTCTGAAGCTAGCAGCCAATATCATATTAATTTTCAGAATATTCCAGCTCTCATTATTTAGGACAGTGAATAATACCTCTCCTGCCTTCCCCTCCTGAGCTCCGAACTGAAAGGGGTGAGGCGAAGGAGAGAGAGAAGGAGAGGGAGAGAGAGGACAGAAACAGACGGAGATCAGTAATCAGCTTGGTTACTGATGAAAACTCTATGAGAGGATGTGGCTTACGTGTGTGGCAAACTGGGCTTACTCTCACTTTCTGAAGTGGACACACTCTTCTCAGATTTCAGGCTTTCTGGGAGAGGCTAATGGATGTGCAGTAGAGCCTTACCACAATGGCCAAGGAGGAGGACCAAAATTCACCCTCCCTGTAGACAGGTGCATCCTAAGGAAGAGACTGGAAGAGTATGGGAGTGAGCCTTGTATGCCCAGTTCGTTCTCTTAAAGTAATTAGATAAGTCTATTCTTACTTAAGGACCGGCAAGTGACGTAGAAGAAAGAATGAGAGGGTGGAAGGAGGCTGAGAGTGTCACTCTAATGGAAGCAAGACATACTGGTCCCTCTAACACTCACCATCGTCATTGTTCATCCATCAACAAACGTACTTGGCTCTAACAATCCAACATACATGTTGGATCTGATGACCTGGTTCTATTTCCACAATTATCACTCTAATACAGGCCCTGAATCCCCTGTCCGGGATAATGAAATGGTTTCCAAACTGGCAGAACTTCGAGACAGCTGTGTAGGTTGTGCATTGGATTACTCCATGGGTTCTATGGTATACCCTGGTGTGGCACAGTGCACAACGAGGGCAACTATATGGGACAAATTCCACATTACCAGTGCCTGTTATGTGTTAGTGTAGGCTAATATTAGGTGTAGGCGATACAGTGATGAGAAAAAAACAAACAAACCCTGCTGCATGGAGCTTACATTCCAGCGGAGGAGGAGACGAACATGTATATAAATCAACACACTGATTTCAGACAGTGACAATTACTATGTGAATTTTAGATAGTGGCAGGAACTATGAAAATAGCAAATACCACGCACTGGAATACGCCTTAGTCCCCTACGGAACGGCTCAAGACTCTCTGTAAGCTGTGCTTGGAAACGGGACTGGATCTTGGAGTTAATTCATGCTGGACAATAAGCTAAAAATGCTGGGCAAAGACCATCCAGAAGGACAAGGAAGATTGATTTCCCAGAGGCCATTGCTCCATTGAGGGAACTGCTCCTCCCTTAAGAGACAGAGGTGAATTTTTACAGTCTGGGGCCTGGGAGTTCATAGGTGCATTTGATTGTTTTATTTCCAGGAAGTGCACAAACACAGAGGCTTGTATATTCTACCTGTAGAATATTTGCACAAGGATCTCCCAAACTGAAATGCTTACAGGGCCTGGGCAGGTAATGTAAATGCACAGAGGAGGCGAGTGGGGGAATCAACTCTCGTTTCCAAGGGATGCAACAAATTTGGATTTTTATGTGAAATTTCTGGATTGTTAGCAGTCCTTTCTTAAAAATAAGCTATGTAGGTCAGACGACACACTTTCAAGCTGAGGGCAAGCCATTTTGACCTCTCAATCAGTCTAAGAACACCAAAAGAACTCTTTCATTGTTGAACACGAAACCTTATTTGTTTCCTCGAGATACAGATGTGGGTATTCTCACATGTCTATTCTGAGAAGGCTGTTTGAAGAATGGTCTTTATTTTTGTGCGTTTTGTTCTCAACAGCATTCCAGGCCCTAAGTCTACTTAATCTCTAGGCACTAAAAATGAAGACATGATCTTCGGAACCTGATTCTGAGGGCAAGAAAAAAAAATACAGAGGGATTAGAATAGTTCCCCGGGCTTATACTAAGTCTGTTAGAGTTAGCTCTTTTGCCCTTCGAAAATGACTAATTTAGATGCTTTGAGCTACTGGCCGCAGAGTAGACGATTCAGATCCCAATACTGGGCTCTCGCAATCTACATTTGATGTCGAAGAGACTCCATAATTGGAATCAGACAGAGAAGATGTGGCACGGGTGTTATGTTTCCATACTGAAATTTTAATGCGATTCAGGATTGCTGCCTAAAATCTCTTTCCATACGTGCACACGCACGTACACGTCAAGTCGTTCGGCTAGATTTTAAAACAAACACACAAAGCGGCGCTGATAAATACCTGACCGTGAGAGAGAGAGTTTCTTTTTCTGAGCTCCAAATATATGGTTTTCAAACACTGCTATCTATCTGAACCATTATTTTAACACATTTTGATCGACTGAGAGTGGAAAAATACAAGATCGTATTCTGAGACTTTGAAATCTGAAAATTCAAAGTCAAAATCTGTCATTAATATATTCTGTTTGCCTCAGTACTAACGGACATATGTTCCATCTGAATCATGCAGTTTCATGATGTTCCTAGGATTTGAAAAAAATGACATCAGCCTTCTCCGTATTGTTCCTTTACAGAGAAACACGCAGAAGTTCTTCAATGAGCACTGTGATATGTACCGGGGTCATCTATGTTACTTTGTTTAGATAAGCTGATAAGCTTTCTTGACTCTTAAGGTGGAGGGAAAAAGAAATCAATGTTTCTGTTAGCAGGTCACGTCCTCATTGAATCGTCTTGTCCGAAGGCTGTTGCTGAGCTCACAAAGCAGAGTCTATACAATATGATGCAAAAATATATTTATAAATACCGAAACGGAACAAAGAATGAGTTTCTGTGAGTAAATACGTGTAATATTTCAGGTTGATTTTCAAAATGTAACAGAATCATCCACGTATCACCGTGCTACTTTACCTGCAGCTTCTAAAGGAACGTGGGGTTCATCGCTTTAAGAAGTCAGTACAAAAAGAGATGTTCTAAACAGTTAAAATTATGCTTGTGTCAGACAGTAAATAACATGTCTTTCCCAGTGTTGTCCTCTAGCAGGATACGATTATATAATTTATAACTATATTTGTTTCAAATATGTGATTCTTATGAAACTTACACAATGTGTAATTATAGATATCCTTTATTTTAGAATTAACAACATCTAAAGGTACCGTATAACCGATGGATCCACAAGGGCTGAAAAGGTGTGAGGTTTGTAAACTGTCATAAGAACAACAACATAAGAGATTCTTTACACACGTTATCTCAAATTATCATAATTATCTCACAAAGTGGGCCGCCATATTATGTTATTTTACAGATGAGAAAAATGAGGCTTACAGAGCTATTTTGAGTGGAACATAGATCTATTTAACTTCCCTTTGCTAAGGATGATTCATCCAGGCATATGGACTCTCAAAAAGTCAAAATATAGACATCAGGGTTCTCGCAATCTCCCCTAAATTTGTGTGTACAATTTTGTTTGTCTATAAATGTACATTTTAAAAAAGTAAAATCCATAACTTTTATGACACTCTCCAAGATATTGGTGACCCAGAAAAGATCCCCTGTGCACACATTGAAATTTTAGATATGAATTCCGTAAGGGCCAGAGGCATGGGGTTTCTCTGACTTCTTCCATTCTATGCTGGCACGCAAAACATCTGATGACATATTCTCAACAGTTATGAAGATACTTGTAATTAGATTTTCAAAATGCAGAAGGGTTTTCTTACAACCAGAAATAAGTGAAAAGGGGCAGGAGCCAAATCTTTATGACATAGTTTCGTGTTGCGGATACAGAGTTCACCCCATTGAGTTGGTAAGATGGCCGAAACGGCCTGTCTGCAGAGAGCGTGGTTCCATTGTCCCGGCAGACATCGAGCTAATTAGCGGCAACAGGATATCACCTCTTAGGTTATTGCATTCAGACGTCAAATTCAACGCCACCCAAATGGAACGTATCCTCTGAACTCCCCTCAAGACTTCTAAGCCAACTCCCTTCAAGACTTCCCTATTTACGAGACCGGAATCAACCTTCTCCCAGTTCTTCTTTACTCTAGAGGACACTTCAGATAGAAAATGGAGCACATACGAAGGCATCAAGGGGTGAATACAACATCTTCTTTATCAGTTCACCCATAGACAGGCACATAGGTTGTTTTCATGCCTTGGTTATTGTGAATAATGAATGTGACATTCACTGAAGATGTCACTATAGACGTCACGTCTATTCGTGTCCTCTGCCCATTTTTAAGTTGTCGTCGTTGTTGTTAGTAATAGTGCTATTATTATTAGCTATTGAGTTGCAAGACTTCTTTGCAAATTTGCATATTAAGGTCTTACCAGAAATATTTTCTGCCAGTCTGTAAGTTGCCTTTTCATTTTGTTGACCATGTCTTTTGCTGCGCAGGGGCTTTTAGTTTGACACGTACCACTTAGTTATTTTGCTTTTGTTGTCTATGCTTTGGCTCTCGTACCTAAAAACTTTGTTGAGAGCTTATATCGTGAAAAGATTATTGAAAAGAATTCCCTTCCCCCACTGAGTATTCTTGGCTCCTTTGTCAAATGTGAGTTGGCCACACGCCCGCTCGATTCTGCTTTATGTGTGTTTTCAAGCCGGTCATTCTGGTGACTGTCAATAAGGCCAGAGCCAAAAGGATTGTTTTGTCCAGTTTTGTCTGGTACAATCACGTGTCTTCGTCATACCGTTCTCTTCATTTCCAGCGAAGCTGCACGTAGTGGTGTTTGAAAGAAGCACTTCAACTTCTCTGTAACGTTTGTGGGGTCACCACCAGTGGAGCTCCCGTCCGTCGCCATACGATGCTATTACGACGTCATTGACTATATTCCCTACGTCGTACCGTTTGGCCCTTCTTAAGAAGCCACGCGGCAGGTAGAAAGGTGGGGTTTTTTCTCCTGTACCTCCAGTTCTCAATCTCTTCTCCTAGCAGAACTTGTCACAAATGCAACGAGGGGCCCACACGCCTGCTTCATGGGTGTGGGGCAGATGCAAACATTCAGTGTCATGAGAACATGATTTTTAAGGCCGAACTCGCAAGGTATTTTCGTATGTAACGTTTCGTATGATGTTTTATTCATCTATCTGTGATTCCCTAGCACGTGCTTTTTACCCTCCCCCTTGGGAATTCTCGTCCCAATCCCCAGCTTTGCCAACATTTTATTGACTTCTCAAGGCCCATGCTTTCCTAATTGGCAAAATGCAAGGGTGCCTTTCAATGCTTACCCCGTGGGCCTACGGCATCTGAAACCATCAGAGGTTTCACCTTTTTTGAATTGTCTCCTTCATGGTTTTCTGTTATTTTTTTCATCTGTCACTTATATTCTGTTTATCATCAGAAAAGATTTCTGTCAATTTGAAATACAGAGCTGCAGGTGAAAGAGAAAGGATTAGATAAAGCTAAAAAGAAAATCTTCTATAGGGATATTCTTAGCCAATTTACCTCTTCTGCCTGATAACCAGGAAGTCCGAAATTATTTTCATGCCAGAATAGATTTGCCTTACCCCGAATGGCTGATACATCCCTCTCATTCCTAATGATTTCAAGTTTTTCTTCTTAGCTTTATCTAATCCTTTCTCTTTCACCTGCAGCTCTGTATTTCAAATTGACAGAAATCTTTTCCTTTGCCACCCCCCCAATCAGTCACCAAACCTTGTCGATTCTTCCAGGGACACTCCCTCTCCTTCTCTCCCAGTGGCCTCAGATTCCTTGGATAACCTCAACACTGGGAAACCTAACTCTTGCCTTCGTCTTTCCAGCCCGACAAATATTCTTTTCCCTAAATTGTCACTTTCTTCCTATTCTTTCTTTCTTTCTATAAAGGCTTCAGTGGCACCAAATTACAGGCACAGAGCTCACACTCCTTATCCTGATGTGGATGCTCCTTCGCCATTTCACCCTTAGATTCCATCCCGTTAAACTCTGACACTTCCTATTTCCTTGCATGTTTGTTATCCTATACCTCTGTACTTGAAGGCTCATTCTCCTCCTCTAGCCACATAGTTCTTTTAAGAGCCAATCCCAGGTTCCCTGCGTGCCAGAAATATCTATCTCGCTGCTGACACTGTAATTGCAATATTTAATTGTTACTTACTTACATTTCTATAAATCCTGAGATTGCTTATCTCTCTCCAACCGGATCATTAGCTCCCTAAGGGATGCCTCAGACATCTATGCATTCTCAACGGCACCTAGTCTAGTAGATATTTTGTAAATATTTGGTGATTTGTTTTAGAGCTCTTTATCCAATTGCTTCCCTACTCCGTGATATCTACAGGAAACTGTGCGCACATTAAGGGAACAAGAGAAATGAAGAAAAGTTATGATATTGTTAAATCAAAAGGCACCTTGCTCCCTCACCTTTGTATCAAAACAGACCTTACTGGTTTGCTGTCTTAACACCCACAGCAGCGTATGCTCCAACCGGCACCTGGAATCGATCAAGAAGACAGGAGCTGCCACGAGTTGCTGTTCCAGAAGTAGAAAATGCCATCACTGCCATTGTAATAACACCAGGGAAGGTTGAATTACAGAATTAAAACGGGCCTGCCTTTCCGAGTTGAGCCTCTATGTGAACAATCATGGGCCAGAAGAGCTGCGAGGGCCGTGAAGACTCATATAACCTGAGTAATTATTTGCTTACGGTGGGATATCTCCTGGAGGGAATAATAACAGCAACGACTACCATTTATTGCACTCATACTGTGTGCCAGGCACTGTACTAAATGCTTACATGAATTATGGAATTTAATCCTCCCGAGCATGTTCTAAGATAGAGACCATTCGTTTTCTGTTTTACAAATGAGGAAATCGAGACAAAGTAACTTGCGTGAAGTCATAGCTAAGAAATGAGTCAACTGGGATTTGAATGGATGTAGACTGGCACCCAAGTTCACAGCTGTTTTCTTGCTTTATATTAATAGCCTGACTCACTCAAAAATCTAGGTAGAGATTTCTTTAATCATTTTTTTCTTTTATTCTGGAGAGAGAGAGAGAGAGAGAGAGAGAGAGAGAGAGGGAATCCCATGCAGGCCCCACACTCAGAGGGGAGCCCAACGCAGGGCTCGATCCCACGACCCTGGGATCATGACCTGACCTGAGCTGAAATCAAGAGTGGGACACCCAACCTACTGAGCCACCCAGGCGCCCCCTACGGAGAGATTTATTCTAATCACGTGCTTGCATGCATCACGTTTCAGGAAAGGGGACGGACAAAGTGTTTTATTTCAGATTACTGGCCACCTTTAGAAAAAGGCTTTGGGAATTTTGATAAATCCAAGCTTGGTCTCAAGTTCCAAAAAAGGCTTTTACGTGGAGATGCGAACTAAAAAAAAAATCCGCTAGTTGTAACAGTCCTCTGATGGATTAAAATCTCAGGCACATGGGCTGAATCCATTCTGCATGTCTCAGTATGGATGGTGGATGATGCCTGTGCTATTCCAGGGGCTTTTCAATGAGTGCCTCTTCTTGTTCATCTGGTTACCACTCCGGTCTGTTTTCTCGTGCTAAAGACTTCGTGTGCCAGTCATGAGATATCAGATTCCATCCTTTAGAAAGCTAATGGAGATATTTTTAAACTTTGTAAACTAGCAATTCTGTCTCATAGATAACATAAGGCCTATACGCCAATGCACTGCCATGTTCTTTGGATTTAAACAGAGTTTCTTATGTCATGTCAGAAAACACATGCCATGCCAGAAAATGATTTCATTCACTGCGGTAAAGAAATTTGAAAACAGCCATTCAATGCTGTGGAAACTGGGTAAGATGTACTCAAAAGAATGAATGCATGTGATAACAATAACCACATGGGGATTGATAACAGATAATAATGTCATAGTTTGATTCATAAATTCCTTGGGTACTGGGGCCATGTCTGATTTATCTTTGGATTTAGTATCTTTGGATACTAAACGGTTGTTTGTGGAGCTAATGTGGTCACCCCTAGCAATTTTTCTATATCCCTCAAGTGGGCCTATGACTTGTAATCAGGCAAGAGGCCTATCTCAAGTGAATGTGGACAGTACAACATTTTTACCTCATAGAACAGTTTCCTCCACTCTCTCTTTTCCCCCTCTTTACCAGCATTCATTTTTAAAACATTCTTCCTGGTACTGAAATAAATTTTGGGTTCCTCAAGGCTCTACTTATAAAATAAAATTTAAAAGATAATGAAATTACTGTCACCCTTAATGTTCCCTGTGTTTCACAGCTGGATCTGCTCCTGCATCTTGGGGGTCCTACGTATCCTCTTGCTATACAGAATTTACTTTCGTGGAACCCCTTCCTTGTTGACGCAATGCATGGGATTGTGCTCCTCCCTCAGCGTCCCCACCTAGCACCTCATTTCCCTACTAAAGCCAAGACCTATCGTAAAATTCATCCCATCCTTTTAGACCCAAACACTCTAAATATTTTTTGATGACTTTCAGGTATCGGGTTCCATATCTTACAAAGATACCTCAAGAAATCTCTTAAAAACCATTCTTCCTGGATAGCTTATCCTCAGTTCACCATTGTTTTCCCCTACAATGTCAATCTGCCTTTATTTCCACCTGGTGTATTTTTCATCTCTGACATTATCATTTTTCTTTGTTTCTCACGTATTTACTTAACTTCTAGCACATAGAGGATGCAGTTAAAACTTTTTAAAAAGTGAGGTACCATTGGTGTAACATTAGCTTCAGGTGTACAATGTAATGATCCAGTATTTGTATATACTGTGAAATGATCACCACAATGTGTCCAGTAAACATCCATCACCATACATGCTTACAATTTTTTTCTCACGATGAGAAGTTTCAAGCTCCACTCTCCTAGCTGTTTTCAAATATGCAAGACAATATTGGTAACTATAGCCACCGTGCTGTACATTACATCCCCGTGGCTTCCTCATCTTATAAACGGAAATGTATTTGTTTGTTTGAACAGGCTCCGTGCCAATGTGGGGCTTGAACTCATGACCCGCCGATCAAGAGTCAGATGCTCTACTGACTGAGCCAGCCAGGTGCCCCTTTATAACTGGATATTTGACCTGTTCACTCTATTCATTTCTTTTTTTTTTTTTTAATTAATGTTTATTTATTTTGAGAGAGACAGAGCACGAGGAGGGGAGGGGCAGAGAGAGAGGGAGACACGGAATCCGAAGCAGGCTCCAGGATCCCAGCCGTCGGCACGGTGCCCGACGCGGGGCTCGAACTCACAAACGGTTAGATCGTGACCTGAGCTGAACTTGAACACTTAACTGACTGAGCCACCCAGGCGCCCCTCACTCTATTCATTTCTATCTTTCATCTCTGCCGTTTTAGTGTTTCTTTATATTCACTGTGTCTACTTAACTTGGAGAACATATAGAATATAGTTATGACTGTTTTAGTGTCTTTGTCTGCTGTTTCTTACATCAGGGTCAGTTATGCGTTGGCTTTGAATGACCGATTATTCTCGCTATTCTGAGTCACGTTTTCCTGCCTCTTTTCATGTCTGGTCATCTGTAACTGGATGCTAGACATTGGGAACTTTACCTTCTCGCAAGGTGAACATCCCTGAAATAGTTGTTTTTCGGAGCTAGTTCGATCCATCTTCCTTTTTCTATTTTGTAAGCAGGACCTGAGCAGCGCTTTTTCCTCGCTACGGAGCCAAGTCCTTTCTGAGCTCTTACCAAATGCCCCGCGGATTAAGACTCTGCCAGACTGGCTGGCGGGAACTGAGCTCTTCTGGTCCTGAGCAGTGAGCACTAGCACCGTTAAGCCTTGCGAGATGCCCTTGGGCAGTTCTTCACGTGCACTTGCTGCTCAGTGCTTTGCTGAATGCCGTGCAGCTGCCCAGCTTTCCCTTTCTGTGGCGCCCTGTCCTCTCCAGGACTCTGTCCTCTGGACCGTAGGTATCTTGCGCCTCAACTCGGACGTTCCTCCAGGTCGTGCCTGTGTATCTCCCCCCTGCACCGTGGCCTGGAAATTTTCTCAAGGCGGGAAGCTGGGGCAATCCTACGACTCACTCCATTTGTTTCCTGTGTCTCAGAGATCACGGTCTGCCATTGATTATCATCTTGAAAACCATTGTCTCATATGTTTTTTGGCTTTCGTTTGTTGCCTGAAATGGCCAGGTAAACCCAGTCTCTGTTATTTCATCTTTTTTTAAAAAAATTTAGTGTTTTATTCATTTTCTGAGAGAGAGAGAGAGAGAGAGAGAGAGAGAACAGGGGAGGGGCAGAGAGAGAGAGAGGGAGACACAGAATCCGAAGCAGTCTCCACGGCCCGGAGCCTGATGTGGGACTTGAACTCACGAACCATGTGATCGTGACCTGAGCTGCAGTCAGACGTTTAACCAAGTGAGCCACCCAGGCGCCCCAATCTGTTATTCCATCTTGGCCGGAAGTACCATCATATATTTTTTTAAACAGGTATAGTGTTATGTATATTTTTATGTCTTCTGTATCAGACTTTGGTAAGTTGTATTCCCAAAGGAATGCTGTCCATTTAAGTTATTTAATTTAGTGGCATGAAATTGTTTATAATATTTCCTTATTTTCATTTTAACATCAGTGTGGTCTGTAATAATTTCCCTCTTTCATCCCTATTATTGGTTTCCCTTTTCCCTCTTTAATTCTGGATCAATCTTGCTAGATGTTTATCAATTTTTAATCAGTCTTTTTACAATTTTTTAATCAGCCTCTCCAAAGATCAATTTTTTTACTTTTTTGACTTCCTCTATGTTTTGTCTATTTTCTATTTTATTGATTTTTCTTTCTTTTCTTTTTAAAAAAAAAATTTAATGCTTATTTATTTTTGAGAGAGAGAGAGAGAGACAGAGCACAAGCGGGGAGGGGCAGAGAGAGAAACACACACACAGAATCCGAAGCAGGCTCCAGGCTCTGAGCCATCAGCACAGAGCCCGATGCAGGGCTCGAACTCATGAACTTTGAGATCATGACCCGAGCCGAAGTCGGAGGTTTAACTGACTGAGCCACCCAGGCACCCCTATTTTATTGATTTTTCACTCTTCGTAATTTCCTTCCTTCCACTTACTTTAGGATCAATTTTTTCTTCTTTTTGTAGCTCTTCATGGTGGAAACTTAGATCACTAAAACTGAAACTTTTCTTCATCTTTAATATATGCATTTATAGCTATATTTTTCCTTTAATCATTGCTTTAGCTCATTCTTAAAGTCTCGTATGTTATCATTTTATTATTGTTTGAGTCCAAGTAGTTTATAATTTTCCTTGTGATTTCTTCTTTGATCTATGTGTTACTCAGAACTATGTTGTTGAGTCGCCAAATGTTCAGGCATTAAAAAATGTTTAATTCCACTGTAATTAACATACACTGTTATATTCGTTTTAGGTGTACAATATAGAGATTCAACACTTCCATATATCACCCTGTGCTCATCGCCACAAGAGCACCCCTTAGTCCCCATCACCCATTTCACCCATCCCCTCACCCACCTCCCCGCTCATAACCATCGGTTTGTCTCTTTTTTTGTTTTGTTTCTTAAACTCCACATATGAGTGAAATCATATAGCATTTGTCTCTTTCTGACTTATTTCACTTAGCATTATATGCTCTAGATCCATTCATGTTGTTGCAAATGGTAAGATTTCATCCTTTTTATGGCTAAGTAATATTCTTGTGTGTGTGTGTGTGTGTGTGTGTGTGTGTGTGTGTGTACACATACCGTATCTTCTTTATTCACTCAAAATCAATGGACATTTGGGCCCTTTCCATAATTTGGCTATTGTTGATAATGCTGCTGTGAACATTGGGGTGCATGCATCCCTTTGAATTGATGTTTTTGTATTTTTGGGGTAGATATTCAGGAGTGTGATTCCTGGATCGTAAGGTAGTTCTGTTTTTAATTTTTTAGGAAACTGCATACCGTTTTCCACAGCGACTGCCCCAGTTTGCATTCCCACCAACGGTGCAAGAGGTTTCCTTTTTCTTCACAGCCTCAGCAACGCTTGTTGTTTCTTGAGTTTTGACTTTAGCTGTTCTGATAGGGTGTCAGGTGATACCTCATTGTACTTTTGATTGGCATTTCCCTGATGATGCGTGATGGTGAGCATCTTTTCATGTGTCTGTTGGCCATCTGGGTGTCTTCTTTGGACAAAGGTCTGTTCATGTCTTCTGCCCATTCTTAAATTGGATTATTTGGCTTTTTGGTGTTGAGTTGTATCTGTTCCTTATGTATTTTGGGTACTAAGCCTTTATCAGATGTGTCATTTGCAAATATCTTCTCCCTTTCCGCAGCTTACCTTTTAGTTTTGTCGGTTGTTGCCTTCACTGTGCAGAAGTTTTTATTTTGATGAAGTCTCAATAGTTTATTTTTGCTTTTGTTTCCCTCACCTCAGGAGACGTATCTAGAAAGATGTTGTTACGGCCAATGTCAGAGAAATTACTGCCTGTGCTCTCTTCTAGGATTTTTATGGCTTCAGGTCTCACACTGAGGTCCTTAATCCATTTTGAGTTTACTTTTGTGTATGGTGTAAGAAAGCGGTCCAGTTTCCCCAACACCCTTTGTTGAAGAGACGTCTTTTTCCCATTGCCTATTCCTGCCTCTTTTGTCAAAGATGAATGGGGCGTATCATTGTGCATTTATTTCTGGGCTTTCTATTCTGTTCCATTGATCTATATGTCTATTTTTGTGTTAGGCATCTCTTAAATATCTTATTATTGATGGTTTCTAATTCAATTTCATTTTGGTCAGAGAATATATTTGGGGTGATATAAAACCTTCTAAATATATTGCAATTTATTTTATGGCCTAGAATGTATATTGCAGTTTGGGGACATACTGCTATTCAGTAAATATCAATTATGTCATATTGGCTGTTCAGATCTTCTCTGTACTAATTTCTTTTTTGCTATGTGTTTGAACAGTGGCTAACAAAATATCTGTGTTTATTAATTCATTTATTTCTCCCTTCATCATCTCTTTTTTACCAACTGTGTACTAGACTCCCAGCTATGCTAATCCTCAACTCACTGCCTCTGGGTCTGGCCCCACAGCAGTGTGTTTCTTCCAAGAGTAGGCATTAATGAGTCTCAGATTCCTTTTTCCCCTCACTGACGTAGCACGCTTCACGCTGTCTCCTACTCGAGACACAACCTAAGGAGTTCAATGGACCCCCCCCCCAAATTATAATTTTTCTCCCTTTGGTCCAAATAGCTTCATGTTACTTTAAAAATATCAGGACCGACAGCCTCTTATTAGGGTGTTTGCAGTAGGCGAGGATGTGTTAAATTCACTTAGTTGTAGTTCTGACCAACGTGATAACATGTGAGTTGAGGGGTATGAGCATAATGGTTTCAGGTTGTGGGTAAAGAGCCGGCGGAACTAAATGGCCCCATTCGCATGATGCTCATGCCCCTCCACTCACAGGCCCAGAATGTGTCAGTCTTCCGGTTTTAATTCGATGTAAATCTTCTTTTGGGGTAACAGATAATCCTAGGCACCTCTGCTCTTAGAAGACGACTTTGTACGTGGAGGTCAAGGGCTAGCACTGTGACCACAAAGAGATAAAAAAACAAAGCACCGCCTCCACTTGGCATGTCCAAGCTTCCATAGTGTGAGTCCAAACGATCACATCGCCCGAAAGAGGTAACTTTTCTCTAGATAGAGAGGAGGGAGAGGCCTCAGCAAATGTCCGTGTATATGGGAGAGCACTTACAGATCCTATCAGAAGGCTCATCTTAACAGTTGGCTTTTTCATTTCCTTCCGTAAAATTGAATACTTTCTTTTTGTCACATGGAAGAATAACGGCTCGCAACAATGCCTCTTTGATCTGTGCGAAGCCCAGTCTTTTCCTGAGGAGTGCGGTTGTCAAGGACATTGTCACTGCCGCATCGTCCTTGAGTACTGAGTGGTGAACCTGAAGACCCTAGGAAGCTTTCTTTGCATGCAATCAAGTCTCTCGAAAAGATAACGGGCAACTGGTGGGGAAACGGAGCCTGAGGTCTTGTGCAAATGTTATATTCTGCCTTCGTTGCCGCTTTATAATGGAATGCAAGAACACTGCTGTAGAGTCTGTGCTTCAGTCTAGCGTTCTCAGTTTACTGTTGAGATATAGTAGAGCTATTGACAAGCAGAAGGAACTGCCAGAGATGGAGCATATATTATTAAAGCAGTTCATTTTCTCATCAGCAGTTTATGTCTTGCTCTGGATAATTAGTGAGGTCTTGGAAGGAATTAGTCTGGTGCTTGGGAATGTGTGCGCCAAGAGAATACACATACATTGAGTTAGAAAAGAAATGTCCTCATTTATGAGGGGACTGAGCAATGTGAGCGGCATGCACGTAGAAATTGAACTCTGAGATCATTCACATGAGTTTCCCATTAGACCCATACAATTGTCCCATTTATTGCTTTTTTGTCTCGAAGACTGACCGGGGGTCATCATGTTTCTAATGTTATACCACCGCACATATCCAAAGCTACTTTTTCATTAACCCACCGTCACCCTGCATAAACTGAAGAAAAAGACTCATTCCCACTCAGCAGCCTGGGGATATGTCAACCAGAGGCTATAATGGATCAAATGAACTCGTTCCGTTTATACGGCTAAAGTGTGTGCAGGAGCAGGTAGAGCTCCAGGGACTAACCCACACACACACTCTCTCGATGATCCCAGGCATCCGGAGAGTCATACGAAACCTAGGCGGCCCAGTATTCTGTCTCTGGGATGCGTCGTACAGGGCTACGTTTCGACCTAATCCCATCTTAGTACAGTTACTTCTCTGTCTTTCTAAAATGATTATTTCCATTGCATTTTGTAGAATCATGGTTCCAGCGGGGAATAACCTTCCCCTAAGGTGGTGCAAGGGAAACCACTTTCATGAGGAGACTTTCTAGAGATGTGAGGCAGGGTTAAGGGGACTGACAGTGGATGTGGAGGTCCCGGAGACTAACCGACAGCCGGAAACTGTTACCATCGCTAGGGCTAGAAAAGCGAAGGGAGGTAAGGGTGCTTCTAGACAGAGTAACTTGCACAACGGCACGCAGCTAAGAAACGGCTAAGCCAGGGGTGCCTGGGTGGCTCAGTCAATCAAGCGTCTGGCTTCAGCTCATGTCATGATCTCATGGTTTGTGAGCTCGAGCCCCACGTTGGGCTCTCTGCTGTCAGCACAGACCCTGCTTCAGATCCTCTGTCCCCGTCTCTCTGCCCCTCCCGCATTCACACACACACTCTCTCTCTCTCTCTCTCAAAAATAAGTAAACATTAAAAAATTTTTTTTTTAAATGAGTAAACTGGGATTTGAATGGAGGTAGACTGGCACCCGGGTTTACATGATTTACTAACCCGAACGAATTCTTCTTTTGCTACTTTCTTGCTTTATATTAATAGCACGACTCACTTAATAATCTAGGTTGAGATTTATTTTGATCATATACTTGCGTACGTAATCATATTGCTTCCGGAAAGCAAGGATGAAGTGTTTTATTTCACATTACTGGCACCTCTAAAGGTTTGCGGAGCTGAGAATGCCATATGGAGAGGCTGGGAAGGAGTTGGGGAGAAATACCACCCTTAGCCTTCTCTCTCCCCATCCTCCAATGTCCAGTGGGCTAAAACCCATCCAGAAGACAGCAAGGGAGCAAGGCTCTGTCTCCAGTATACACAACAGGCAGGAGAAGGTGTAAAGTGGGCCCACATAGGGTGGAGTGGAGGGATGGAGAACAAGTCGACATACATTTAGAGTTTCCTGCTTTTGCACAGAAGGATGAGGTGGCCCGCAAAGCATTTGAACTTGTTCCATGCCTCCCTCAGCTTTCGGCCGGACTAGTGCAAGTTTATCCTAAGCAGCCTCCCCGCATCCACACATGGCTCCATCCAATCAGAATGGATGGATTCTGATGGGAAACCATGGAGGCCAGAGAAATCGGTTCAAAACAAAACAAATGAATAAGCAAACACAAAGAGCAGAAGTAGACCACTAAATTCGGAGAACAAAGGGACCATTGCCAGAAGGAAGGGGGCAGGGAGATGAGCAAACTGGGGGGGGAAGAGGAGGGCGAGATGCGGGCTTCCAGGTGTGGAATAAGTCACAGGGGGTGGCTACACATGGGGCGAGCACCGCAGAATGTAGACGCTTGTGCAATCACTATGTTGTACGTCTGAAACTTCAATCAGAAAAAGAAGACAATAGCATCAGTAAAGGGAACTACGTAGGGAAAAAACCCATCTGCTATACCTTGCCCTCCGCTGCCCCCTCCGCTCAGCACTAAACCTTTCGGTAGATTCCGTCGCTTTTAGGACAGGAGCTGAAATCCCGACCAGAGCCGGTCGTGTCCTACACGGTCCAGTCCCCACCGAACCCTTCAATCGCGTCTTATCCCCTTCTGTCCTTCGTTCAGCTCCCCGCGGCAGGACTGCCTTTCTTTGCCTCCTGCCTGATTCAGAACCTTTGACACGTTGCTCTTTCCTCCTGGAATATTATTCCCGCTTTTCCCCGTCTCTTGTTGGTGCTTCTCATCCCTCGGATTTCATCTCCAAAGTCACTTCCCCGCAGAAGCCCTGACAGAATTCTTAGGTCCACGTAGCTACCAATTTTTATTTATTTATTTATTTATTTATTTATTTTATTTTTGAGAGAGAGAGAGAGAGCGAGCGAGCGAGCACGAGCCACCCAAGCGCTACCAATTTTTATAGATTTTGCTTATATCATGTATATCTTCTTCATCGAAGCTTCTCGGTGTGAAATTCAACTCGTATCCCTGTGACGATTGGCTTGATTTCCATCTCTTGTACTGGATAGTAAGCACCACGGAGCAAGGAACTCGTCTGGTTTTGCTCTCCGTTGTACTCCGGGCCCTAACTCAGCGCGTGCACATGATAGGCCTTCAGCAAATAGTCGTCAACCATGTTGCAAGATTCATCGTACGCACCTGAAACTAAGATCACACTATGTGTTAACTACACCGGAATTAAAGTTTTCAAAAAAGACACCCTGTGCACATCAGCTGGAGTGCCGGATGTTCATACCAGATAAGACGCAGGCATTAGCCGGTCTGGGTACGTGCTCAGTTTTGAATTGATTATTCAGCTCTCCACGCAGAAAAACATACCACAACACACCCACAGTTTACATTGGCTCTTCATGTATTTTACAAGTAAGGCAATCTTTTCTTATTTGTATTTTCAGGTTATGTCCTTGAAATGTCTGAGCTAAAATCGTTGGTGGCATTATTATGCATCATAGAAATTGTGTTTCTAAGAAAGAAAAACATAAATTTCTCTGAAAACCGTGTTTAAAAAACACCTTTTTACTGTCTTGCCTTTTTCTTCCTATAACACGCACATTTTCCTGGTCATGAAAAAGAATGCAGTTGCCAGGAAAAAGGCGTGAGCGTGAATGCATAATATTTAAAATTAATTCAGAGTAAACGTTCTTTCAGAGAGGAAAATGGTTATATCAGGAGAAATGCTGTCTGCTTCCTAAGAGACCATTCTAAACAAATAATTATCAACCACATTTTTGACGTGGCCGATGAAGTTCTGGATGGCAGGATAGTTTTGTAATTGGTTTAGCGATGTTCGGGGAGACATGACTTCAGCCCCGTTACCACATCCCTTATTAAGGCTGTTTCTACACGGGCCACAGGGAATCTCTATGAGGGAAATACCTTGGAACGTTGTTGAATTAATTTAGTTAGCGGCAGTTACTTTCGACATCCCCAGAAGCAAGGAAGAAGGCACAACTCCTTCAGCACACCTCTTGGAACGGGGAATAAGGTGGTCCATGTGAGTGAGAGGACGCACAGGAAGCGCCTAGCTGGGGGAGAATAAATACTAGCTAATATCACACAGTAGACACTTTGTAAATATTAGTTCCCTCTCTCTTCATTTGTTGAGGCACTCAAGTTGTCAGGGAAACACTGATTGCAAAAGGACAGTCACAGTTGCAAGGGCGTTTCACGGGGAAAGGTGGTGCACTGCCTTTCTTTGTATTCCCTCTCAGCCGGGCCTGAAGGAGACAGGACGCAAGGGTTCAAGGTTCAAGCTGAGAAGCCTCAACGGGGCGGGGCGTAAGAAGCTCCCCGTGAGAAAGAGGAAGGTGCGGCCTGCAAAGATAAACGGTGTCCAGACCATCACTCTGGTGGAAAGGCAGGAGTGAGCGGCTTGTAGCTTTTAAAGCAGGAGTACCCGATTTCCCATTGGATCCTTACCCAGGATTGTAACACATGAAAAAGATAGGGGCGCCTGGGGGGCTCGGTGGAGCGTCCGACTTCGGCTCAGGTCATGATCTCATGGTTCGTGGGTTCGAGCCCCGTGTCAGACTGTGCTGACAGCTCAGAGCCTGGAGCCTGCTTCGGATTCTGTGTCTCCCTCTCTCGCTGCCCCTCCCCCCCTCAAAAATAATACACATTAAAAAATTTTTTTCTTTAAGGGTAACAAGAAGGGGCGCCTGGGTGGCTCTGTCAGTTAAGTGTCAGACTTCAGCTCAGCTCGTGATCTCATGGCTCGTGAGTTCGAGCCCCACATCAGGCTCTGTGCTGACAATGCAGAGCCTGCTTGGGATTCTCTCTCCCTCTGTCTCTGCTCCTTCCTCCCTTGTGCTCTATCGCAAAAAAAAAAAAAAAAAAAAAAAAAAAAAAAAAGATAAAAAGAAGAACTCATGTGGTTGTTGGCACACAGGGGATTGGGATTACATGCCCACCCTCTCGTTCTTTCCACCCAATGCCACCCCACCCTGAAACTTTTGTAGTTCTACAAATAACACTGTAGCAGTATAGCCCAGCACACCGGCCACAGGGGATTTATAGCCAAGTCTCTAAGGAAAACTGAGAGGTTTTCCAACTGAAGTTTAGGTGGAGAGGGTACTTAATTTGTGCCTAGGAATGCCTTGCTTTAATTGTATCTTTCATTCATCGCTAATTCCAAAGATTGAGTTCCTAAATTGGCAGTAATTGCTGCTTAGGGAATGTCAGTGCTTTTTGTTAAATATTTTATTTTATGGGAAAAAGACTAGATCGTTTGTTAAATTATTTATTTTATTGAAAAAAAAATGGATAGATGCTTAAATTGCTGACTTGAGATAACTATAGAAAGGGATTATATATAAATCGAAACCTGTCTTCGAGATAGATGGGTTTATACTACTTTTGCTAAATAGCAAAGTTGCTTTAAAAACGTGAGAAGAAATTAAGGAAATCATGTGTTGTGCCCACTGTTCATTTTATTTAACTTCTGTTTGGACTGACAACAGTTTTAAACTTCCATTTAACTGTCAGCTGACATCACTGAATGGGACCCCTAAAATGCAGCATTATCAACAAAGCCCATCCTAAAAAACTAAAAACAAAACCAGAAACAAAGCCCCCCCTTTCCAATCCCAAGTGGATGCATGCTATGCTGGTGCAGGCTATAGTTCAAAAGCAAAGGTGGGAATAAAAGCAGAGAGGAAATGCTTTGTTTTCCTGCCACCAAATCTACCACTGTTTTATATGTGTACCTGTGTAGTCTGCCTCCAACTTCCCACTCAAATGGAAGATGTGATTCCAAAATGAGTTAGCGTCATATGTTGAGTTCTGGCCATCAAAATGAAACCAATGGGATATGGACCAAGGCACTTAGGAGTCCGTACATTTGCCATGTGCCTTCTCCCTCCAACCTCTAAGACTGTAAGTGATGGACTTGTATCCAGGTTTATTACCACAGCATAGGCTTTACCATTCTAGCCCGTCCCAATTAACAGAGATGGCAATGGGTTTTGTCAGTTTCTCAATGATTTCATTAAGTTTCAAGAACTACCGTATGTTACGTCCTTGGCTCTGCTGTTCTGTATGTTAACTTTTCCTTACTTTTAGCTCTGCATTTACCTCTATATTGATCAATAGATCAGATCCTAAGAAAAAGCTAATGGCATAAAAAATAATTTAATTTGGTTCTGATCCAGCATTTCCTAAGGCGTTTTTCAGGAAGCATTATTACCTCTGGGACATCTGAATATGTATACCTGAGTTTCCAAGCTTATATAATTTTGGAAAATGCTACATTCTATGGATCCCTCTTGGAGACATTTGACATATATTACCATACTAAAGGCTCTGAACAGACCTGTAATAAGGAAGCCAAAGTTACAATGCAAGTGTTACCTGCATTTATTCGACCATGAGTTCTTTTTCCTGCAAACATTTCTTCGAAGTGATTCCATTTGTGCAAAAGTAGTTATGCCGATAGCCTGAGAAAAAAAGTCCTGCAATTTCACTTAGAAAGATGAATTTTCACCAAAAGAACACTAAATTAGTCAGAACTCTACCAAACAAACAGAACGGCAGTTAAATAGGTGTGCTCGTTTCCTAGGGTTGTTGTAAACATTACCACAAAATAAATGGCTTAAAAGAGCAAAAATGTATTCTTTTCACCCTTCCAGAGGCTAGAAGTTCGAATTCAAGGCGTCCACAGGGCTGTGCTCCCTCTAACAGCTGTAGGGAAGAATCCTTCCTCGGCTCTTCTGGTTTCTGGCGGTTGCTGACAATCCTTGATGTTCCTTGGCTTTCTTCTCTATGTCCCTTCTGTGTCTTCAGCTCTCCCTCTCCTCATAGGGGCGCTGGTCATTGAATTTAAGGCCCGCCGTAATTCAATAGGACGTCATGTTAATTTGATGACGTCAGCAAAGACCCTATTTCTGAATCACTTCACGATCACAGTGTTGGGGATCGGAAATTAGGACTCCAACATATCATTTTGGGGACACAATTCAAATTCCAATAGTGGGAAATACTTTTCATCTAAATATCTATCTAGCAATCAAAAAACTGGCTTATGCAACTGTAGCATCTGGCAAGGCAAGTCAGAAATATATAGGGCAGGAGCTGAAACCGTCATCCACAGGCAGAATTTCTTCTTCATGGGAAGCCCAGTTTTACTCCTAGAGCCTTAACTGATTGCATGAGCCCCCCCCCACACACACACACACTATCGAGGGTAATTCACTTGAGTTCAAGTCAATTGATTGGAGATATTAACCACATCTATAAAACGCCTTCACAGCAACATCTAGCTTAGTGTTTGATTGAATAACTAGGTACTATAGCTCGGCCAAGTGGACACAGAAAACTAACCATCAAACATAAAATTAAATTTTCAGGTGAAGAACTTTCTGATGTTCTAACACATGCTAAAGCCGTAAGCCTACAAAAGCGCTTTTTTTTTTTCTTCTCCATTCACAAAATTTTCTTGGGTTACCATTATCAGACATGGGGTGGCCATTACGAGTCCTGTCTCTGAATGAAAGGGAGGACTGATGTGATGCGATTTAATTGTTCGGATAGTTCCAGAAATAAAACACAATGTGTATTGGGCTGTTTTGAAATCTTTACTTTGAAATGAGCTGAGATGCTACCTAAGCTCTTATTCTTACTTTATCAGTGGGTGAAGTGGGACCAGAATGGATAAGCACCTTGCTCGTGTTTTGCTGGCAGATTCAGACCCGACCTGAGATAAGAGCACGGTCCGGTTCCACCACGGCTCTCAGACAACTGTCAAAGGGGCACACTAGGCCACACCGAGGAGACAGATAAACTCTCTGGCTTTGTTCGTCCGGTCATTATACTGTGGCTACACACGCGTGCCGAGAAATCTCCCGTGCCCTCCGCGAGGACACAGAGTGCGGCTGCCAGGCACCGTCCATGTTGCTGGAGAGGAAGGGTGCCTGGGCATGAGGGCACCTCTCCCCGCAAAATGCTTTCCTTGCAGCACACGTCTCGGGACCCTCTTTAAGCATGGGTGGCGTCCTCTATCTGCATCGCACTTGGAACTCAATTTTTTGTCACTCGGTGTATACCAGGTCGGCTTGCCTCTGCCTTTCGATGCCAGCGCATGGTTTGATCTCCTCGGCGACAAGTCTGCAAAAATACCTGAAGACAGGAACGGCAAAGGTCCTAACTTTCCTTGTTACCGAAGATAAAATTTAATGAGCTAGATCACAGGCTGCTTTAAGATCGGCCGCGCCAGGTTAATGGGGCTCTGCCACCGGAGCCAATTACAGTGGGTACAATTACATCCTATTCTAATAGCTGTAAGTCCGGGTTACACAAAGCTCCTGTCTCTGGGTAATCACTGGCTAGGAAGCAGGTGAGGGGAAACTAAGCAAATTGTCACTGATCATACAAGAGACACACAGAAAGCACAGAGCTGGTAGCTATTCCGGGTGCGCGTGTGTCGTCTGTTGCTAAGAAGGAGCCGGCGTCGCCGGCAGAAAGCCCTCTTCTTCCAGCACTGACCAAAAGGATATGTGATCTCAAAGACGCCTTTAGAAAAGTAGCTGAAAAGTGAATAGTAGGAGAGGGGGAGGAAGAACTCAGAAGGCCCTTCTCTGTTCAAACTGTTTCCCTGAGGATTTGGAAAGATTTAGTGGGCCGATATTGTTAATTTTTTTTTCCAACCTACATACGGGGGTGGGTTACCAAAACCCAAAGTGATGTTGTAAAATTTGAACAAACAGACCTTGAAGATCGACTTAATAAAAGGCCTCCTTTACATTCTCTGTTATGGTCACCCTTGCAGCTATTTACAGGTCCTGTACCACACATGGCTAAACGGGGGCCATTGAAGAGTCCCTGACAATTGAAGATCCATCAGAAATATAGATGAAAACACTTTGAAATTTCAAAGTAACGGGATTTTCCTATGATCTCGTGGATCAATCTGCACACTGTTGATTTTTGAAAAGCCTTTGAGGAACCACATCTTCTCCAAGTGAAACACACATGTTCGTGTTATTGGCGAGTAAATATTTTAACATCCAAGGGAATGGGGAGGGGGATGTTTTCTTTATGAAAGCATCAATGACATTTATGGGAACTGTGGGAAAGTCATCGCAGACGAGGGTAGCTGTCTTTCTGAGTGCTGGCTTTGGAGTAGAATGATATTTATAAGGGAATGAGTATTAAATAAATGACACAAGCAATGTCAATTTCCCAAAATGTTCTTTGTTTCCAAGAGGTTAAAGATTAAAAAAAGTAATTCCTAATATTGGTTGTTCAGACCACAATTGGAAAGACTTCCAGAATGACTCAAGGTTTTTTCAAAGATCCTTTCAAAGTAATGAAGTAATCGGTGGTAGAGTAGAAACAAAGAAACAAGAAGGTGGTATCGTTGGGATGGTGGGAAGTCAGATCATCCCCTCTTGCTACTGCTTGACCTGAGGTTCAGTTTTGGTGATATTGCTCTTTTTTATCATTAGAAGAGAAAGAGGAGGTTTTCCGTAATTTTATATTCATTCTGTCCCTTTTCTCTCTAAACCAAACTCATTTTTCCAAATCTTTCCGGGTTTTGTTTGTTTTTTACGCTCTCCAAAATATCATGTGTTTATACTCCTGATTTAAGCTTGCTATCCTTTTCTTGGTTATCTTCCTCAGAGACTCTCCTTAACTTGTGCAAGTATGTTTAATGATTTGGAAGAGGCTTCAGGCATTCCCATCGAGACTGCCTTGTAGAATTGCACTTTCGTGACAAGTGCAAGAGCCCTAAATAAATCAAAGGACAGAATACTCTTCAAGTGTCGTTCTAGTTCTTTCAGTATTCGGTTGTACACAATGTCATATCAATAAGGGAGAAAACCCCACTGAAAGTATATTATATTTTAGAGTTACCCAAGAAATGATTCGGCCATCCTTTCTACTAAATAGATCGGCCAATGCCGATCTGTCTTGGATAACTGGTGTTCTGAATGTGCGGATTTTCTACAAAGGCAAACAGATATTCTTTTTTTTTTTTTTAATTTTTAACTTTATTTATTTTTGAGAGAAAGAGACAGAGCGTGAGTGGGGGAGGGGCAGAGAGAGGGAGACACAGAACTGGAAGCAGGCTCCACGCTCTGAGCCGTGAGCACAGAGCGCGACGTGGGGCTCGAACTCATGAGCGGTGAGATCATGACCTGAGGTGAGGTCGGATGCTTAACCGACTGAGCCACCCAGGCGCCCCAAACAGATATTCTTTAATATTTTTATTGACTGTGGCAATTCAGGGAACATAATGGTCGGCCCTGTCATTCATGCCGGACAGTAGAGGAGAGAAAACAGGAGAAGATACGTTTCCGGGCGAGAAATGAAAAAGCACATCTGATGAGGAGTAATGCGTTTGACACCATATATCGGTACCCCCGCCTACAACTAATACAACCCAAGAATGATAACCCCCCACGTTGCAGGCACATTTAAAAACACAAAAATAAAAATAAAAACTCAGGTACGCTGGTGGTTTGCTTTAATGCCAACGGGTCCCTATTAGAGACAACACAAAACAGAGTCACAAAGGAGTTATCTTGTCCCTGGCAGGATTAAACCTTCTTAAAGTGGAGTTCACGAATGACCCAGATCAAATTCATATCCTGCAGTCTCCTACGTGAGACCGGCCCACAGACCAGAAGCATCGGTATTACTTGGGAGCTTGTTAGAAAGGCAAAATCCCAAGCTTTGCCTCAGGCCTACTGAATCTGAATCTGAATTTTATCAAGTGATTCGTAAGCACATTAGAGCTGGAAAAGCACAACCCAAAACACTGTAGACCATGAGGTTCCAGTGTCTACTTGCGTTATAATTTTTGTAAAAGAACATTTAAAACATTCCAGATCGAGTTGCAGATTCAGTTTCATGAATCTTCCAATATGTTCAGACTCAGGTTTGTCTCAATACTATGAGCGCGGAAAGAAATCAGTGGTAAATGATGATACTAGGGACTGCATGGCCTTAGTGGAATGAACACTAAGCTTGGAGTCCCAGAGAATTACGCTCAGTTCCTGACTCACCGCTAGCTGTCACCTAACAAAATTGGGTTAACGCCACCCGTGTCATAGCGCCGTTACGAGAATGGACTGAGGTGGCCTGAGCAGAGTGCTTAAATAAATCTAAGTTTCATCCGTTGCCTGAGGACGATCTCTTCACTCCCCCCCATAAAACCTCAATATTCATTTCCCTTCTCTGGTTCATTCCGTAATCTGGTGCCTCAAAGGTATCAGGCAACTTCGCATCAGTCATACTCTTACTTTGGAGGCTCACGTGTTCTCAAAGCGGCAGCCTCTTAGGCCTCGTCAGGAACTCAACACGATAATCCAGGTGAAACGACTTCTTCCCAAGCCTCATTGCAATTAGAGAACCCCAGAGACGTTTCGTGGCCATCTGTCAAACTGCAACTTGGAGAATGCTGAATCCGACATAACAAACTAATCGATCCAGAGGGCTCTTCTCATTTACATCGCTGGACTATTTGTCCTTGTTTTGCCAGCACGATCCTAGTTTACTCTTGTTTTTCAGGTGTGATCATTAATACCCCAATTTCGCTTTTTTTTTTTAATTTTTTTTAACGTTTATTTATTTTTGAGACAGAGAGAGACAGAGCATGAACGGGGGAGGGGCAGAGAGAGAGGGAGACACAGAATCGGAAGCAGGCTCCAGGCTCTGAGCCGTCAGCCCAGAGCCCGACGCGGCGCTCGAACTCACGGACCGCGAGATCGTGACCTGAGCCGAAGTCGGCCACTTAACCGACTGAGCCACCCAGGCGCCCCCCAATTTCGCTTTTTAAAAAAGCATCCCAGCTTGTGTGGTGAATTACACAGTCAGCTATGAGCAGCTGACTTTGGCTATCCAAAGTTCAACAGCAGGTGCAGAAGAAATGCTCCACGTGTTCCCTTGCTTTGCCTAAGCAGCTCTTCCAAAGGTTGCTTCTGATCTAGAACCGTGTCAGTTCCATCAGGCCTCCCAATCCTACGCCGGGCCTGCTAACTCTCTTTTGGCATTCAGTACTCTTTCACCTCCCTGCTCTGTATCTTGCCCTCTGTCGCAGAAGATGCAAACTCGGGACTCCCTTGCTGGACTGAGGTCCATAGAGTCTTAGATTCCATGCTAAGACCCACTGGCATGAGGTTTCAGAGGCAAATGAGAATCACAAATACATTTGCTTCTTCTTGCGTAAATGGCAAGCAGATTCTTGGATCCCCAAATGCATGCTTTTTGTTGCACTTCTGCATCCCTCAGCCACTTAATCTGCTTGGAGGCTGAAAAGGATCTGTGAGGTTGGCGGTGAACTTGCTACAGATCCCTGACCCTGGGCGGCAGCGTCTCTGGAAGCTTCTGCTTGACGTGCATCTTCTTTACTCCTTCCAGTGCTTTGTTATTTGCTTGCTTGCTTGCTGATGCTTTACCACATCTATTGAGCTATGATGGATATGATTAACCCTCTTCTTTGTCCCCAGCCCCAGGCAGCTAATGATCTGCTTTATGTCATTATAGATTAGTTTACACTTTTAAGTTTTGCATAAATGGAACCTTTACAGTATGTACTCTTTTTTTTTTTTTTTTGTCTGGCTTCTTTCACTCATCATAATGTTTTCTGAGATTCATCAATGTTGCTGCAGGCATCAGGTTTCATTACTTTGTCTTACTGAATAGCATTCCACTATATGGCTGTACCTTGTTCCCCACACACCCATGGATGGACACTTGCACTCGCTTTGTTTCCCATTTGGGTTATTACAAATAACCAAAGCTACTATGAACATTCCTGCAAAGCTTTGTATAGACCTATTTTCGTTGTCCTTGAGTAAAGAATTAAAGAGTGCAATGGCTGGCTCTTTTCTGTGGCACCTCAAAGGCAGTAGGCTGCCTCAGGATGAAGTTGAACATCTCTTTCCCAGCTATCGGCTGCCAGAAACTCATTGAAGTGGACAATGAACACAACTTCATACCGTTTTTGAGAAGCATATGGCCACAGAAGTTGCTGTTGATGTTCTGGGTGAAGAGTGGAAGAGTCATGTGGTCTGAATTCGTGGTGGCAATGACAAACAAGGCTTCCCGTGAAACAGAGTGTCTTGACCCATGGCCGTGTCCACATGCTTCCGAGTAAGGGGCATTCCTGCCCTAGGCCAAGGAGGACTGGAGAAAGAAAGTGCAAATCTGTGTGGGGTTGGACTGTGGATGCCAATCTCAGTGTTGTCAACTTGGTCATTGTGAAAACAATGGGGAGAAGGATATTCCTGGACGCACCAATGCCCCTGTGCCTCATCGCCTGGGGCCCAAAAAGGCTAGCAGAATATGCACACCTTTCAATCTCTGTAAAGAAGATGATGTCCACCAGTATGTTGTGAGAAAGCCCCTAAGCAAAGGGAAGAAACCTAGAACCAAAGTGCCCAAGATTCGGCGTCTTGTTACTCCACGTATCCTCCAACACAAACTTTCACGTGTCACTCTGAAGAAACGGCGTACTAAGAAAAATAGGGAGAGGCTGCAGAATGTGCTAGACTTTTGGCTAAGAGAATGAAGGAGGCCAAAGAAGAATGCCAGGAATAAGTTCCCAAGAGACGGACGCTGTCCTCTCTGAGAACTTCTACCGCTACGTCTGAGTTGAGTCAAAAATGAGATTTTCTAAGAGTAACAAATAAATAAGATCAAACATGTTTTAAAAAGAGTGCAATGGCTAGACCATAAGGACCAAAAGTTGTTCAACCTTGGAAGAAATTTCCAGTTGCTCTGCCTCTTCACCAACCCTTGTAATTGTCGTTTTAATTGTATCTGTTCTAATAGGAGAGGAGTAGGATGATCCACATCTCCGTCAAGACCTAAAACTGGGGCACGTGGGTGACTCAGTAGGTTGAGTGTCCGGCTCTTGATTTTGGCTCAGGTCATGATCTCACAGTCTTGGGATTGAGCCCCATTCAGGTTTGTGCTGAGTATGGAGCCTGCTTAGGACTCTCCCTCTCCCACTGCCCCTCCCCTGCTCATGCCATCTCTCTCTCTCTCTCTCTCTCTCTCTCAAGACAAAAAAAGACTTAAAAATGGCCACATTCGCCTGGGGAGATTTTAGGTAAGATATACAAAATGGTAGGTAATGGTGAAGGGTGAGAGAGAACAGAATGAATCATGGAATGGGGTGGCCATGGGGAAGGACTTGGAGAAAATACCCTCTCTTTGCCCTGTGAGCCTCCAGAATTGAATGTGGAGTTATGAGGAAAGTTATCAGGTCAGTGTGAGAATGCTCTTTCAAGACTTAAAGAAAGCCCCTTTTGTCCAACCAGAGAACCTTAGCTTCCCCAGAATCACCCCCACAGGGGTGTGAAGAGTGGTACTTTGTGATTTCAAAGCCATATCATGGCCTCCCCAGCATCCACCACTCTATGTTGATGTCCGAAGTGGTTCCCTGTGATGCCCGAGGCCCCCAAGCCACCATTGGCTTGGGTAGTGCTTAGCTGATCAATCAAACTGAAGAATGTGGCTCTTCGTTGCCCTGGGGAGGGTAAACATAGGGAGGTCAGAGGCTCTGAGTTAGGCCAGTTCTTGGTTTCTTCATGGCTAAGGCAACCAGGAAACCTTAGAATCCTAGAATAATTATAGTACAGTAAACTCCAAAGACCAAAGGGAGGAAGACGAGAAAGACCCTCTGTCAACCGAGGTCCAGAGATGAAATCAAGGTGACATGACTTGAAGCAAGCTCTTCTTCTTCCCCTATTGACTTTGTCTCCCAAATCCTTTACCCTCTCCTTGCCTGGCACAAGACCCCTGATCGGTCCACATCCTTCTTCACGATGTCCCGCTTCCCAGTTAGTCCTATCCTCTTTCTCCAAAGTAGTGCCCTGGGCTGACTCTCTTGCCCTTCCAGGCAAGATCAAAAGGCCCTTTCAAGGGAACCTGAGAAAAGCAATCTCAAACATCTACCACTCATTCAAAAAAGCTTAAAAGAGCATAAAGCCAACAATATTCATCTGTTACCATAGGATGAATAGAAATGGCATCAAAGTAAGAGAAGGAATCAAAATAAGAGATAAGACCAAAGGTCCCAGAACAAGAGACCCCGGAGAAACCCACCACTTCACATAACTTGTGCGACCAGCAGCTGAATAAAAAAGGCCAAGACCTTAGAAACATCTGTTGAGTCTCCAGAGGCCTGGTTTCTGAGAAATGGCCAACCACACAGAGGCTGAGTCTTCTACGAGCAGGGTAAACTGATGGCTATGATTAAAATAAAAATCAAGTTGTGAAAAGATGGTATTTTGTGTGTCTCTGTGAATTCTCCGTGTGAGAAGGGAGGGATGTGGGGTCCCTGGATAGTGGGGGACCAGACCGTCAGGTCCACAGTTGGCCAGACATTAGGGATAAGGACCAGGTTAGAACTGAGCACTGAAGATAAAGACCCCTGCTTAACACTTTATCTCCAGGACAAAGAATAAAAGGATGTGAGGTTACTACATTTGTTTGGGTGTGAGGAGCAACATTAGGGTCTAGATTACCACAACCCAGATGGGAGGAGGGTTTGACATGCGGAAGGTGACTGTGACTATGATACTTTCCCCCCAAAAGGCAAAGCAATGACTTCCTGGCCACCTACCGTATCGTGGGGCTCTCTGCACCCCACCACCGTACGCTGTAAGCTAAAGGTGCTCAGAAGTCACAAAATGCTCACCTTACGGAAAGTCACCGTCGGCGCCCCCGAGGACTGAAATAATGGTGGGAGGGAACCTAATCCAATACTGATTAGGTTCCTTCCTTGCTAAGAAACTGGGGGTGGGGTGGTGGGAGAATTCCACTCCCAGGACAGGTGATAAGGAAGATCTTTGCAGAGTTTTAATACAACTGTAAAACCAAGTAAAGGCTGGTCTTCTAACTATCCCCACACCCCAGGCATTTCTAAATAACTACAGTGACGAAACACTGTTCCTCAATAAAGTCTTTTGTTAGTTCAAATTGTATTCTTTTAATTGAAATTCAAGTTAGGTAACATACAGTGTAGTCTTGGCTTCTGGAGTAGAACCCAGGGATTCATCACTTACGTACGACACCCAGTGCTCATCCCCACAAGCGCCCTCCTTGATGCCCGTCGCCCACTTAGCCCATCCCCCCACCCGCCTCCCCTCCAGCCACCCTCAGTTTGTCCTCTGTATGTAAGAGTCTCTCATGGTTTGCCTCCCTCTTAGTTTTTATCTTTTTTTTCCTTCCCTTCCCCTATGTGCATCTGTTGTGTTCCTCAAATTCCGTACATGAGTGAAGTCATGTGATATTTGTCTTTCTCTGACTGACTGATTTCACTTAGCACAATACCCTCTAGTTCCACCCTCATTTTTGCAAAAGGCACGATTTCATTCTTTTCCATCACCAACTAGTATTCCATATACCACATTTTCTTTATCCATTCATCAGTCGATGGGCATTTGGGCTCTTTCCATAATCTGGCTATTGTCGATAGTGCTTCAAATCAGTATTTTTGTATCCTTTGGATAAAATTCTAAACATTTAAAAGTATAGGTTTATTCTACGACTAAACAAAAACTAAGCTGAATTCAAAAATGGCCAAAGGATTTTTTTATATATATTTCTCCAAAGAAGATATACAAACAGCCAATAGGTACATGAAAAGATGCTCAATGTCATTAGTCGTTAGAGAAACACGCGAGTCCAAATCGTGAGGTACCACTCCACACACACCAGGCTGGCTAGTGTGCAAAAATTAAGAAGAACTGCTGATGAGAAGGAAAATGGTGCGGTCGCTGTGGAAAACAGCTTGGTGGTTCCTCAAAAAAGTAAGCATAGAATGACCATATGGCCCAGCAACTCCTCTTCTAATTATATACTCAAAAAAATTATATGCTCAAATACTTGCACACCAGCATTCACAGCAACATCATTCACGATAGCTAAAAGGTGAAAACAACATAGGGCCCGTCAACGGATGAACGGCTAAACGAAACACGGCACATACGTGCAATGGCAGAGTATTCGGCCCGAGAAGGAAGGAAATGTTGACACCTGCTACAGCATGGACAAACCTGGAAAACGTCATGCCAAGTGAAATCAGCCAGGCACAAAGTGACAAAAATTGTATGATTCCCCTTATATGAGGTACCTAGACCAGGCAAATTCATAAATACAGACGGTAGAATAGAAATTACCCAGGGCTTGGGGAGGGAGGAATGGGGAGTTACTGCCTAATGTGTACAGAGTTTCTGTTTGGAATGATGAAAAAGTTCTGGAAATGGATAATGGCGATAAGTGCAGTGTGAATGAAAATGGTTGGGGGGGGGGAATTTTATTTTTACCACAGTAAAAATGCAAAAAAAAGTTTATGTAATATTCCAAACGGCTCATTTTTAGTACTTATCCTTTAAAAAAATCATTGTCTTCTGCAACGGACTTAATTTGGAGAAGGCCCTGTTCCACTGCTGGCCTCAATGCAAGCTGGCAGTTACCACTGCTCCTTCAAATAGAAACTTCCTAATGGTTCGGAATTGTTTGGGATGACTTCCAAAACACTTCCAGTCTACAATCCCGCAGGTCATATATGTAATACACACATCCCACAATTAAACAGGAGATTCCAGGGGCGCCTGGGTGGCTCAGTCGGTGAAACGTCCGACTTCGGCTCAGGTCATGATCTCGCGGTCCGTGAGTTCGAGCCCCGCGTCGGGCTCTGTGCTGACAGCTCAGGGCCTGGAGCCTGCTTTGGCTTCTGGGTCTCCCCCACGTGCACTCTTTCTCTCTCTCTCTCAAAAATCAATAAATATTATAAATAAATAAATAAATAAATAAATAAACAGGAAATTCTAAATACACAATGCTATGACAAAGATTTTAAAGGTAAAGACACGGGGTTGGCTTGTTTCGTGAGCGCCTAGGAAACACTTCAATACTTTCGGGTGTCGCTTTTAAGCTTTGTCCGATGGGACCAGAGTAATATTCGGTCTAGGGTAGTTTTCCCCAACCCCGGCTGCAAACCCCCCTGCGTGCACTACCTCGTGTTATCACAGAATACCGTGTACCCTATTCTCAGCCCTGTTGGAGCCCTGAGCACTGTTCCCCCGAAACCCCTGGGGTGGTTCCTTCCTCGCCTAGGGTAGTTCCTTCACCCACATTTGCTCACGAGGGCCAAGGAGTGGTCTGCCGAGGACTGCAGGGGGGCAGCTGTAGATCCCTGGCCTTCTCTCATTCTGTCTCTCTCCTTCTCCCCTTCTCTACCCGCCTCAACTCCTTCCCTTCCGGTGCTCTGCCCCCTGAACTCCAGCCACCCTGATCAGCCTGGACTCCCAGCTCTGCCTCTTCGCCTCGGGGGAGCCACCGGGGTCTTCCCGGGTTTCCTGTTCTGGCACCACGACCCGAAAGTCAATCCAGGTGGTAAGTGGGGTCCTCCTGGGGCACACCTTGTTTTTATCCCGTCTCACGGACATCGCTGGCCTTCGTTAGCCAACGGCCGATGGCCTGCACACCGATACTCGATATACTTCGTCTGTTTTGGTTTTGGTTTTAGTTGTTCCCGATAGGAGGGTAAATGAAGTTCTTGTGACTAAGTGGCAGTCTTATCCCTTGCAACAGCTTGGAAAAGAACTAATTTACTGCAATAAATGCCTTCCTGTCTGAAAAACTTAGAATGGTTCCTGTTTGGCTAATGGGATACTGACTACGGGTGTGCCTAGAGTTTGAAGTAAATGATGGAACAACACAAGCGGAAGCTAACATTTATTCAGTACTTACTGTCTACTGGGCAAATTGAAATTGCTCAGTGGACATTAGCTGCCTCTGAAGGTTACCCATTTCATTTACTATTTTAGTACATGCCTGTGTAATTAAATTGCATTTATTCGTAACTATAACATATTAGTATATAAGGAGGGGATGTAAGGAGTAGTGGTGCTGGCAGTAAACCAGGAGCCAAACAAATTCCAAACGCTAGCCAATTTACGGATTTATTTTTCAATGTTTATTTATTTTTGAGAGAGACAGAGCACGAGCTCAGGAGGGGTGGAGAGAGAGGGAGACAGAGGATCTGAAGCAGGGTCTGCACTGACAGCACAGAGCCCTATGCGGGGCTCAGACTCACGAACCGTGAGATCGTGACCTGAGCCAAAGTCGGACGCTGAACCTACAGAGCCACCCAGGTGCCCCTAAATGCTAGCAAATTTAAACAATCGACCTTTGACATTCGGTGGCTAAATAATTATATATTGTCTCAGTGACTAGTTACACAGAGTCCTTACGGCACTTTGCTTGCTTTATATTTCTAACACTTTTTAAAAGTAGGGTATTCCAGGACTGCAGAATCTGATCATAAAAGTGGAATTTCATTTTTAACCATGAATATAAATTACAAACATAATGAGATTTTTATAGAATATTTTGAAAATGCAGAAGCTTCAAGACAAATTAAAATGACCAATAATCCTGCTGCCTGTCGATATGAATCCTCATGGTCAGGGAACCTGGATGGCTCAGTAGGATAAGCATCCGACTCTTGATTTTGGCTCAGGTCACGATCTCGTAGTTCGTGAGTTCGAGCCCCGCATCTTGCTCTGTGCTGACAGTGCAGAACCTGCTTGGGATTCTCTCTCTCTCTCTGTCTCTCCCCTGTTTCCTCTCTCTCTCTCTCTCTCTCTCTCTCTCTCTCTCAAAAACCAATAAATAAACTTGAAGAATTATCATGGTCGGCTTTATATTTAACTAGTATTTATCGAAATGCAACTTTGAATGTTCATCTAAATGTGTGTATATGTGTGCATACTTAAGTTTCTCGTAAAATGATGTTGATATGGTATTTGTTATGTGCTTTTATGAACCGTAAGATCTTATACTTTATGCTTCTTGTGCCATTTTATAAAGATTGTTCTTGAGAAAATATAGACTTGTTACTCATGTACTTGCTTCCGTTTTCAAAGAGAAATCCTTTTACTGTTCCACACCATAATAATTTTGGTCTATCCTAAGAGAATCTGTCTCTTTTGTTTAGAAGTTGCTTACGAAAACATCCCTTTTAAAAAGACGATAACACAGCCAGTGGTGTGCCGGAGGGTTATCATTCCACTTTGCAAGAGCTGATAATAAGCGTTTCTTCCTAATACTGCATTCAGTGATGTCGCGGTGGTTGCCTGAATGCAACCGTGGGGGTATTTGCAACACAGAAAAGGGGAAATGGTACAGACGAGGGCCACTTATTTACTGTTTGTGAATATCAGATGTGATTTGTGCTAGGGAATTTTTTATACATGACTACGCATCTAATCTCCCCCAATTCTGCATGACTTGGATTTGATTGTCCTCATCTGGCAGAAGGACCAGTTGAGATGCACAGAAGTTATGTTATTTGCCCACAATCAAACAGCCCATGTATGTGTGAGTGCTTGGCTTTAAAGCCAGTTTTCCCCCCTCTCTGCCAAATGGAGAGCTCCACCTGGTTGTTCCATCCTGGAATGAATGAGAAGATCTTTTTCTTTTTAATTTTTTTTTAATGTGTATTTATTTTTGAGAGAGAGAGAGAGACCCAGAGTGTGAGCAGGGGAGGGGCAGAGAGAGAGGGAGACACAGAATCCGAAGCAGGCTCCGGGCGCCGAGCTGTCAGCCCAGAGCCCGACGCGGGGCTCAAACCCATGAACCTTGAGATCATAACCAGAGCCGAAGTCAGACGCCTAACTGACCGATATTAGAAGAGTGCTGACTGTGTGAATCTAGAACTGGTAGGCTATTGACAGCGGAGGAACTTGAGCAGGATTCTGTGTAACGCGATTCCCCACAGAAGGAAATTCTTTGAAAAGGTCACCCAGACTCCAAGTGAGATGAGCAAATCCATTCTATTACCCGACAGCACACATCTAGCTGTGTGGCTTTGGGCAAAGGGCTTCCCCTTGCTGGGCCTCAGCTTTCCCGTGTATAAACCAGGGCATCTCAAATACTTCAGGAAATTGAAAATGAAATAATGACGCACTTATTATCAGACTGGCAAAAATCAGAAAGCTGGATAATGTCAAGTCCTAGTTGACTTGCTGGGATGTTACAGTGTTGATAGGAAGGAACGTTGTTGAGAATAATCTGACACTAGCTAGTCAATTCAATATATGCAAACCTTACAACCCAACAATTCTGTCTGTGGGGATTTATCCCAAAGACATTTCCCCACAGCTCCATAAACTCTATATAACGTATACATTATGGATGAAAAATATAATAGCGTGGTAAGAACCACAAACATTGCTGAGGTTTATAGCTGAAATCATTCCCTGGTGACATCAGAAACCTTTTTCCTGTTTCACATTCTAATTGCAAGATACACTAGGGCGCGCCTTGGTGGCTCAGTTGGTTGAGGGACCGACTTTGGCTCAGCAGAGAACCTCTGTCCCCTTCTCTCTCTGCCCCGCCCCCACTCGCATGCATGCTCTCTCTCTCTCTCTCAAAGATAAAATAAACATTAAAAAATATAGCAAGATACTTCCTGCCCTTATTAAGCCTTAAAGGCAAGATATTTACATGCGTCTGGACATTTTGTAAATTGTTTTAGAGTGTGGAATATACAATCTGATGTTAACTTCATTTTGAAAAATTTTTTTTATCTTAATTTTTTTTTTTTAACGTTTATTTATTTTTGAGACAGAGAGAGACAGAGCATGAACAGGGGAGGGGCAGAGAGAGAGGGAGACACAGAATCTGAAACAGGCTCCAGGCTCTGAGCTGTCAGCCCAGAGCCCGACGCGGGGCTCGAACTCACGGACCGTGAGATCATGACCTGAGCCGAAGTCGGACGCTTAACCGACCAAGCCACCCAGGAGCCCCGAAAAATTTTTTTTAAAAAGTAAAGGACACTTCAATGAAATAAAGCGAAAACTTTTCCAGAGTGCCCACTTAACACCAGATCCTCTGCTAAGCTTTGCAGATACGGAGATATCGAAGGTAGAGTCCCTGACCTCAAGAAGCCTGCATGACCTCAGAAAACATTTTAGAAAAAAACTAAAACGCGGATTTTTTTTTTTTTCACCCATCAGCATCAAAAGAGAAGCTCAGTTCAGATTTTAAGTCGATGATATGGTTATCTTTTATCTGGACTGCAGCTCTCTAATTAAATCTTTCTGGCACTTTAACTCCAGGGAAGCCCAGTTGATGATTCAAAGTCAGTCACTGAATGTGATTTAAAATCAATAAGAGTGAACAGCACCCTGGCTGTGCTGTCCTTTCAAAGGAAGTGGGAGCACTTTCATGCCTTGTTTGTAGAAAATCGATTCTCTCAAGCAGCTACCAGGCTGATATGGACAGAGAGAGCTTATGTCTATGGGCAGGCCAATGTTATTATCCCTGATCTGCATACATTATAACCATTTGACACCTTTGCACTTGAATGCTCTGCTGTGGGAATTGCTGGCCTGTTTACAGTTAAAGTGGAAGGTTTCTGTGCCTCGAGAGCTGAGGTTGACCAAAAGCAAATATTAGAGTGCCTTGTTTCCCAAACGAGCCCCGCCCCGGTATGTACTTAAATGTGTGTGGATACTTTGTCATATTCCACAAAGAACTGAGGTTGCTTGCACTTTACAAAGGATCCGGGGATACATGGGACTGAAACAGGAAAACGTGAATAAGAAGCCATGAACAGAGAAAACATATAGCCAAACAGAACAACTACAACAAAAGATCAGTATCAAATGGGTGTATTTCCCCGTGCACAGGATAGCATATTAGACATGTCATTTCCTATTCCAGAAGCTATTATTTGCTCCTTACCAGTTACAAAGTATGGTGCAAACGCTTTAGACTAATACAAAAGATCGCCTGCGAACAGGCTTCAACTTCTCTTTCTAGCCACATCCATAACAACCCCTACTCAAGCAACCTATGCTCCAGAAAAGTTGACTAATGCAATGATTTCCCCGAGACTCCTCTGTTTTCCTCGGCACCTATATCCATGCTATCCTCCGCGAGCCCAAACCTAGCATTCTTCCAAGCGCAGTCTAACTGCCACCTCCCAAAGTCTTTTTCTCAATTACCCACTAAGTGGTAATTTTTTATTCTCTCTACTCATTTATTTTACCGTTTACTACATGCCGCCTATATGATAGTTATCTGAATACGCGGCTTACCAGAAACACGCCTCAAAGGGGTAAATTTTTTTTTAATTTTTTTTAACGTTTATTTATTTTTGAGACAGAGAGAGACAGAGCATGAACAGGGGAGGGGCAGAGAGAGAGGGAGACACAGAATCTGAAACGGGCTCCAGGCTCTGAGCGGTCAGCACAGAGCCCGACGCGGGGCTCGAACTCACGGACCGTGAGATCATGACTTGAGCCGAAGTTGGACGCTTAACTGACTGAGCCACCCAGGCGCCCCATCAGAGGGGTAAATTTTTAAAAAATCAACGCTGTGATGTAAATTCTTATCAGAAGTAGAGTTACCTAGGCGTATAAGGCTGAGACAATCACTCTATTCTGCCAATTACATCTAAGAATCTGTTTTGAAAATGTAATAAAATAACATGGACAAACTGAAGAATGGGTAGGAGTCGGAAGATGCTAATTAACTTCATTAATTAATATTGAAGAATAATTGACATAGAAGAGGTGAAAGTTATTTCAATCAGAGGTTTCTCTGACCGGAAGTCAAGACGAACTCCATGTCCTTGCATCAATACCACTCCTTTGCAGAAACAAAGGCAAAGCCCAACAAAGTGCTCGTGGACTCACAATGACAGCGCCACACCGCTGGCTCTGACGCTTTTTTCAGCAGAGGTCCAGAGGCAGCCTATGTGCTGAGAGTGATAAACAGCCCTCTGCAGGACTCCACCCATCCATCATCAGGAATCAAGTGGGAGCTCCAGAATTCTACCTGCTCCTGGCAAGTCCCCTGACCCCCACGCCTTTCCTATAGGCTTGTCACCTCTTCCTGCCTTGTGATCATCATGATTCCATTTCATCCTGCCTGCTCTTCAACTAATCGTGTTGGGAACCTGGATCTCTACACGCAAAAGGATAAAATTAGAGCCTTATCTTACACCACACACAAAAAGAACTCAAAATTGATTAAAGACTGGGGCGCCTGGGTGGCTCGGTCGGTGAAGCCGCTGACTTCAGCTCAGGTCATGATCTCGCCGTTCGTGAGTTCGGGCCCCATGGCGGGCTGTGTGCTGACAGGTCAGAGCCTGGAGCCTGCTTCGGATTCAGTGTCTCCCTCTCTCTGCCCCTGCCCCGCTCACGCTCGTGCTCTGTCTCTTTCTCTCTCTCTCTCTCAAAATAAACAAACATTTAAAAAAAAACTGATTTGAGATTTAAATGTAAGACATGAAACTATAATACTCCTAGAAGAAAACATAGGGGAAACTTCATAAGGTTGGTCTTAGCCATGATTTCTTGTATGTGATACCAAAAGTACAGGCAACAGAAGCAAAAATAGAAAAGAAGAAGCACATCGAACTAAAAAGCTTCTGCACGGCAAAAGAAACAGCAAAATGAAAAGGCCACCTACAGAATAGGAGAAAATATTTGCAAATCGTATGTCTGATGAGGGGTTAGTATCCAAAATATGTAAATAACTCATGTAACGCCATAGCAAAAGAAACAAAAACAAGAAAAAAAAATCCGATTTTAAAATGAGCAAAGGACCCGCGTAAACATTTTCCAAAGAAGACATGCACATGGCCAACAGGTACATGAAAAGATGCTCAATGTGACTGATCATCTGGAAAATGCATATCAAAACCACAACGAGGTATCACATGACACCTGTTAGGACAGCTATTATGAAAAGCACAATAGTTAACAAACGCTAGCGACGGTGGAGAAAGGGAACCGTTGTGTGCTGCTGGTGAGAGTGTAGATCGGTGTGGCCATCATGGAAAACAATATGGAGCGTCCTCAAAAATGAAACATAGCAACTACCATATGATCTGGCAATTCCACTGCTGGGTATAGATCCGAAGAAAATTAAATCTTGACCTTGAAGAGATATCTGAACTCCCATGTTTATGGCGATATTATTCGCGATGGCCAAGATAGGGAATTACCCTAAGTGTTTATCAATAGATGAATGGATAAAGAAAATGTTTTATATGTGTATAGTGATATGGTATATATTATACATATATGTACATATATGTACATATATATATATTGTATATGTTGCACATATAATGGAATATCATTCGGCTATCAGAAAGAAAGAAATTCTGTCATTTGCCACGATATGGGTGGACCTCGAGGACATCACCCTGAGTAAAATAAGTCAGGCAGAGAAAGACAAACACTGTATGATATCACTTATATGTGGAATCCAAAAATTCAAAACTGATAGAGACAGAGAGCGGAGTGATGGTTGCCAGGGGTTAGGGGTGGGGGAAACGGGGAGATGTTGGTCAAAGGGTACAAACTTCAGGTATATAAGATTAACAAGTTCTGGAAATCCAATGTATGGTACGGTGACTGTAGATAATAGTGTTGCATTATATACCTGAAAGCCGCCAAGAGATGAGATCTCACAACATGAGTGAATTTCGAGAGCCTTATACCAAAGACGGAGAAAGACAAATGCTATAATGATCTCTCTTATATGTAGAATCTAAACAAACAAATAAATCAAGCTCATAGATATAGAGAACATATTGGTGCTGACAACGACAAGGGGTGGGAGATGAGAAATAGTTGAAGGGGATCAAAAGGTAGAGAGTTATTAATAAATAAATAGTTCTTATCACAAAGAAGAAATGGTAACTGTGTAACATGATGTCGGGGCCAGCTAAGACTATACTGGTAATCATTTTGCAATGTATACATGCGTCAAATCAACACTCTGTATACCTTAAAGTTACACAATGCTATACATCAATTATATGTCAATAAAACTGGAAAAATTATTTATTTTTGTTGTATTTTCTATTTTAAAAAATTTTTAAATGTTTACTTATTTTTGAGAGAGAGAGAGGGAGACACAGAACCTGAAGCAGGCTCCAGGCTCCAGGCTCCGAGCTGTCAGCACAGAGCCCCACGCAGGGCTCGAACACACAAACCGCGAGATCATGACCCGAGCCGAAGTCGGACGCTTAACCGACTGAGCCAGCCAGGCGCCCCTGGAAAAACATTTTTAAAAAATGATCAAAAGATGTAGGAAAAGATGTTCAACATCACATGCAAATCACAACCACAGTGAAATATTCCACCTCACACATATAAGAATGGCCATTTTAGAGAGAGATAGAGATATGAGTATAGTTATACAAATATATAAATACATATCTTAAACAGTAAATAACAAGTGTTGGTAAGGATGTGGAAAAATTGGAACCCTTGTACATAGCTGGTGGGAGTGCGAATTGGTGCAGCCACTATGGAAAACAGGAAAACTATATAGAGGGCCCCCCCCAAATTAAAAATGGAACTATCATATGATTTGGCAATCCAATTCTGGGTGTTTTTCCAGAATAATTGAAATCAGGATCTCAAAAAGACATTTGCATTCCCATGTTCATTGTAGCATTATTTACAATAGACAAGAGGTAGAAACAATCTAAATGTCCATTGATGGGTGGATGGATACAGAAAGTGTGGCATATGCATACACTGGAATATTATTCAGCTTTTAAAAAGCAGGAAATCTGGTCATATGCTACAATGTGGATGAAACTTGAGGACGTTATGCTAAGTGAAATAAGCCAGCCACAGAAGGACAAGTGGAATCATGCAGTAATTGAAGTAGTCAAACTCAGAGAAGCAGAAAGTAAGAATGGTGGTCGCTAGGGATTGGGGGTAATGCAAAATGGGAAGTTTCTGTTCAATAAGTACAGAGTTTCAGCCATACAAGGTGAGAAGGTTCTAGAAGTCTGTTGTACAAAAGTGTGTATATAGTAAACAAGACTGTCTAGAAATTTAAAATTTGTTAAGAGGTTAGATTTCATGTTACGTGTTTTTTACCAAAATAAAAGCATAGATTTCATCTTGTTTTATATATATATTTATGCCAGTTACCACAAGAAGCTAAGAGTCCTGAGTCATTCGTCCTTTCTCTCCTGGACTCTAAAAGGCATAGTGCTTCTTCTTTTCTATTTCTCCCACCTCTCCTCAACTCCCGAAACTCATTCGCTGGATCCTCTGGAAATGATCACCACCAACATAAACCCCGCTGTGTGCAAAAGATCTCATCTTTCCACAGCATAGACCCCATCGTCCCCCCTTGTTAGAGGTGTTTACAGACCCTTGACTCCCTGTCACCCTCTCCAACTCAACTCATGCCCTAATTCTGGGGAATTTCAGTGTAAATACAGATGGTCCTACCAGTCCTCTGTTTTCTCATTTCCTTTTCCTTTCCTCCAGTGAACTTGCTTTTCTCTTCCTCATAGTCAGTCACACCTATGGCCACATCCTAGACTTTATCATTTGCAACCACACTCCTTCATAATCCCATTCCTTGACCACGACCTTCTAACTGTCCAACTTGCTCTCTTTGGTACCACATCTAAAACATTCTTTGACCCCCCTCTAGCGTCTCTAATACACTGAACCTACACTCTTTGGATTTCTGCCACCCACTTACATCCTCAGATGCCTCCTTATCCAGATTATATTATATAGTCAACGATCAGAATCATTAATTGCACGCACACCTCTTCCTAGCTGCACTGTTGTGCTTATTTGGGTTAATCACAACCATGCTATGTTCATATTTCAAAAGTTTGGCCAAGAGCTCAGGAGCGCATGAACTCAAGCATTGTGGATGTGTTAGAGGGGGCACCCTTGAGTTATGGGAATGGAATTGACAAGATCTATTGACAATGGGTGATTAAAAAGGGCAAGGACTAAGGATGGCTTTTATATATCTCTCCTGGGAGATGGAGTGTAGCTAGTGGAGATATTAACTGGTTTAGGTTAATACGAGGGAGGACATGTGCACAGAAGAAAATTAATTCGCTTCCAGTCTTACTGGAGTTTTAGTTGCCACTGCATCACCCAAGTGGGGATGTCCAGCTAGTAGCTGAAAAATATGGTCTCAGAGCTCAGCAGACAACTCAGAGCAGGGGTTATTCAAGGATAGTAAGACACTAAATCCATATGAGAGAAAGAAATCATTCAAGGGAAACCACGTAAAACAAAACATAAGAAACTGCATCAAGAACTTTTCACTATTTATTAGTGTACATCACACTGTGTAATCAACGCACTAGGATCTAACTCTCCCCCAAAGAAGCACATCATAGAAAAATAGAGATACATTTAACTCTATAATAACAAGCTATACAATTCCTCTAAAATTCTCACTTTTTGCATTGTTCCAAAGGGATGCATTATTAGAAAAAAACGTTTTCTGATGAGAACCTGACCTGTTATAAGAAAATGAATAGCTCTATTTTATTCTCATATATTTTGGTCCTAAGGGCTTTTTACTTATGATTTAAGATCCACTACAGTCAACTATTTACGTTAGGATCTCTGTAAACAAAGCCCCTACCCAAATACTGCGTCATAATGCCTGAACTATTCTGATCTTCATACAAACTCCAGCATCTGAAGAGGTTATGTCTGTCCTAAGTACTGGAAGAAAGGGAGCTTTATCAGAAATCAGCAAATGCTCATTAAATCCTAAAAGATTAAACATGCAGGCTGGGGCTCAGTGACTGTGCTTGGTCATTTTCCCGTTTGCTTTCAGAAACATTCTTCACTCAAATATAGCATCATCATTCCTGTAACAGGAACAATGCTATTTCCTGAAGTTATCCTGAAAGTCAAAGGCAAAATTGGGTTATAAACTTGGCCCAGCTTTTTATTAGTCATGTGATGTTCACAAGTCACTTGACCTCTCCAGGACTCAGTTTCCTTATATAAAATATTTTTAAAATACCTAATATAATTATCAAGAGGATAATTATAAATAATATAAAAGACTGTTGAGTAACATATAAGATATTAACTCTCTCCAACGTACTTCGACTAAAACAGGAGTTTTTCTTTATTGTGCTTACTGACGTAAGTGTCCGGTAGAATATAAGGCACAAAAGAGGTATTCAACAAATATTTCTTGGATGCATCGATTAATTTGACTTTATTTTACCCACTTTAAAATCCTTCAAATTGCACACTAAATAAAAAGTAAAAAATAAGATATATGGAAAAACATTTACATCAATAAAGATGTGCAAAAATACTTCTTGAAGGCCATGGGATCACAGTAAAGCTAGTTGTTTTAAATGGGAAACATCAAATTAGAACAAGCAGAAAATCTTGAAATACAAATGAGGAGAAACTCCATGCCATAAATTCTAATCATCTCGATTTTATTTTTTTTTTAATTTTTTTTCAACGTTTTTTATTTATTTTTGGGACAGAGAGAGACAGAGCATGAACGGGGGAGGGGCAGAGAGAGAGGGAGACACAGAATCGGAAACAGGCTCCAGGCTCCGAGCCATCAGCCCGGAGCCTGATGCGGGGCTCGAACTCATGGACCGCGAGATCGTGACCTGGCTGAAGTCAGACGCTTAACCGACTGCGCCACCCAGGTGCCCCAATCATCTCGATTTTAAAATGAGCTTATAGTAAGAAACAAAAATAAAAACACAATACAGTAAAACCTTGGTTTGCGAGCATAATTTGTTCCGCAAACATGCTCGTAATCCAAGCCACTTGTAGTTTCAAAGCGAATTTCCCATAAGAAATAATGGAACCTCACATGTTTCATTCCACGACCCAAAAATATTCATATAAAATGATTACAAGACTGTAATAGAATACAAAATGATAAAGAAAATGCAAAACGTAAATAAAGCCAAATTAACCTGCATCTAACCTGCAAAAACCTTCGTGGCTGGTGTGAGAGAGACAAGAGAGAGGAGGGTGATTGTGTAGGACAACTTTCACTGTCACGAATGGAATCACTTATCTATTGGCTCGATGGAACCTTTTTCTGCATGGGGGCCATTGTAATACACTCGCACGGATGTTGACTACGGTATAGTATTAATAAACTCTGGTCATATGCTGTATTGAATGTAACTGGCAATAAGGCAGCAGAGGAAAGGGTCTCTATCTGCAGGCAGCCTGGCCTAGAAGGAAGCAGAGCGTTCCTAAACTCACTCTTGTATGGAAAAGCAAAGGACTGTCCATTGGTGATTTGAAGTGACAAAAAACACACCAGTACCAGGTGTGGGCGCTTTCCAACGTTCTGAAAAATCACTGATTTCTGCCAAACACCACGCCTGAGACTGAGCATCCAAGCATGCGGGGGTGATCACTCACAATCCCGCAAAGAGAGTGAGAGTGAGAGAGACAGAGAGAGAGAGAGAGAGAGAGAGAGAGAGGAACCATTGGCTCAGTTGTGATCATGTGATGTTCGGCATCATGTACTACTTGTAATGCAAGACATCGCTCATTTATCAAGTTAAAATTTATCAGAAATGTTTGCTCATCTTGCAGAACACTCGCAAAACAAGTTACTCGCAAGCTGAGGTTTTACTGTAATCTTTTACCAGGAGGTAGGTTTTTTTAACGACTCTTTTTAATGCATTCGTGTGTCTTTTCCAAATTCCATACTTTCTTCAATTGCTTTCCTAAGCTAAGAAACTGGCTTTGCCATTGTCAAGTATTTCTTACCTCTCAAGCATGCCACCTGTGGTTGCTGTGCAGCAGATGGTTTTTCATTTGGGAGGCTTGGATAGTGGGGAATTTTTTCATTAATAAATGTTGCAAAAGGCCTATTTTTTAAAATTTATCTGTGTATCAGACTGGAGATGATCAACATCCCTTTACAAAGATCTTTTACTTTTCATAAATTCGTTTTCCTCTTGCTTTTGGTTAATGTTAACTGCATGTCCTTTTTAATAGGTTTATCTATTTCAGTTGTTCACATATGTTTCCCTGAGTTCATTTTGGTTTTTCCTCTTCCACTGAAATATCTACACTCTCTCAGTGTACTTTGTTAATAGACAACATATCGCTGGGTCTTTTTTTATCCACTGTGTCAGTATGTCTCTTTTAATTGGTGTATTTAGACCATCTATATTTCTTTTTTTTTTTTTTTAACGTTTATTTATTTTGGAGACAGAGAGAGACAGAGCATGAACAGGGGAGGGGCAGAGAGAGAGGGAGACACAGAATCCGAAACAGGCTCCAGGCTCTGAGCTGTCAGCACAAAGCCCGACGCGGGGCTCGAACTCACGGACCGCGAGATCGTGACCTGAGCCGAAGTCGGACGCTTAACCGACCGAGCCACCCAGGCGCCCCTAGACCATCTATATTTCAAGTGGTTATTCTTCTATTGTATTAATACCTACCATGTTTGTAACTGTTTCCTATGAGTTGCACTATTTTTGTGTCTCGTCCCCCCTTCCCATCTTGTTCTGCCTTCTCGGATTTTACCTGAACATTTTAATGAGTCCACTTTCTCTCCTCTCTCACCATATCGATCATACTTTTCAAAAATTGTTTTAGTGTTTGCCCAGGGGGTTACAATATAAATTTACGACTGACCCAAGTCAGCTCGCAGATAACATTCTATCACTTCGTGGATAGCGAAGGTCACATAACAGAATGTTCTCAATTCCTCCCTCCTGTCCCTTCTAACACTGCTGCCTTTCATTTCACTTTATCCGTACGCTTTAATTGTCTAATATGTTGTTAGTATTATTACTTTGAACCGTTATAATAGATCGATTAAACATAAGAGACTCTAAAACATAGAGAACAAACTTAGGGGTGCTGGAGGGGTTGTGGGTGGGGGGACGGACTAAATGGGTAAGGGGCATTAAGGAAGACACTTGTTGGGATGAGCACTGGGTGTTATACGCAGGAGATGACTTGTTGGAACCTACTCCTGAAATCGTTGCTGCACTATATGCTGACTAACTTGGATGTCAATTTAAAAAAAGAGAGTAAGTAAAATAATTTTTTTACCTTCATCTATTCTTTTTTTTTTAATTTTTTAACGTTTATTTACTTTTTGAGAGTCAGAGAGAGACAGAGCATGAGCAGGGGAAGGACAGAGAGAGAGGGGGACGCACAGAATCCAAAGCAGGCTCCAGGCTCTGAGCTGTCAGCACGGAGCCCGATGCGGGGCTCGAACTCACGAACTGTGAGATCAGGACCTGAGCTGAAGTCAGACGCTCAACTAACTAAGCCACCCAGGCGCCCCTGCCTTCATCTATTCTTAAGCTGCCTTAAAATACTTTTAGAAAAGTCTGTTTTCTTAGTTTGAGTTTCTTCGTTGAGCTGCACAGTTATAGCAGAGCCCTGGGTCCGATTATCCGTGTTTCTCTTGATTCCATACTCTTTCTGGTGCTGACTTCGTCCTCAGGATAGCTTTCTTCATATTCATAAGATAGTTGTGCCTTGCAAGTGGGGCCGCAGGATTTTTTGTTAATTGCCAGGATAGAACATGTTCTACTTCCCATAATATTAAACGTGTCTTAAGTTTACTTCTAATTTACTCCTAAACTCAATCACTCTGTTCAGGGATTATTTCCATCACCTATCCAGTTAGGCTCGGGCTAGCGCCTATCTCTGTGTGTAGGGTGTAGTTAGCGCACTGTCTTAGTTTAGTATTCCTCCGTGGGACTGCTATTACCAGCCACCCCTGAACGAATCACTGATTGGCCTAGGCCTGAATTAGGGGCCAGCTCCTGATTGACTCACCAAGGGCAGAAGATGGAATTATCCTCTGGAGTGTAGACCAATCGGAGTCTACCCCTAGACCTGAAAGTGGGGTTGATCCATTCCAAACCACCTCAAGTGCTATACAATTGGGGATGGGTGAGATGAATGTCACAGAAGCAACTATAACGTTTGCTGCCTAGACCAAATGCCGAAAGCTTTTTATAAGTGAACAGTTATAAATAAGGAAAAGACAAATACGAAATGAGGGAGAACAAAAGATGTAATCAAGAAATTCACAAAAAAAGAAATACTAGTGATCAACATCAATAAAATATGAAAAGATATTTTATCTTACTAGTAATCAAATTATATATATATATATATATATATTTAAGTGAGATTACTTTTTCACGTATCATGTTTGCAAACTACTGTTCCTGCGTAGGGTTGGCAAGGATGTGAGAAAAATGGCATTCTCATCTATTTTCAGTCAGACTATGAATTGGCAATAAAAAAGTCTTCTGAAGGGCAGTTGCCAATTGATATAAAAAGCCTTGAAAAGAACGTACATTTTTACTTAGCATTTTAATTTTTAGGCATTTAATCTAAAAACATTACCAAAGAGTTTGCAAGCATCTGTGCACGTGTTTCTCCACAGCAACATTGTTTGTGAGAGCAAAGATTGTGAAGACACATGAAAATCCACAAAAAGCACATTATTAAGCTTTTTTACGTTCTAGACGTCGCCCGATGTCAGGGACGCTGCAATGAACGGGACACGCACGGTCCCTGCCTTCACGAGACTTGGACCCAGGACGGGATGATGTGGGAATTCTGAACCCTGTAGCGATCGTTACGAACGATGACCGATAGGTGTGTGTTGACATGGAAATATTTTCCCGAAATACTGTGCTGAAAGGAAGACTGCAATACAGCTTGCAGACTTTGATTCAACTTCTACAAAAAAAAAAAAAAAAAAAAAAAAAAAGTGTACTGATTTATGTACATACGCCCATCTAACGGTATATATTATATACATTATAAACATTCGAGGTGGAACAGTAAGCACCAAAACATTAGCAGTACATATTTCTGCGAGACGGCATTATGGGCGCTTTCTCATCTCATTGGTGACAGTTCTTGCATTTCCAGACTGTTTTGCATTGAGTATATATTGATAATCAGAAAACGTTAACAAAGCTATTTCACAGCAGAGCGATACAGCCATTACGTTAACACATGCGCGGCCGTGCCTTTGCCCTCTTACCTCTTTGCGTCTCCGGGGCCATCTTTTCTCCCAACTCCCCCCTTCTACCTTCGATGGCGGTCATCGCCTACACGTCTACTCCCGAAGGACCGGTGCTTCCTTGGGCCTCGGCGCCTTTGCGAAGTCTCCCCGCCTCGCTCGGTCTGGAAGGCGCCTGCCCACCCTTTCGCTTGTCTACCTGCTTCGGGTGTGCGAGGAGTCGCCTCGGGTGTCTTTACTTCAAAGCACCCGTCCCCTCCCTCCTTGCCTTCAGACCACGACAAACGCCTCCCCTCTTCACCACCACAGACAGCACGGTGCGGCCTGTGCGCCGCGAACCGAGTGGTCACGTAAACGGAGAGATGAATTTCCTATTACTTCCCTCCTTTTCCTGCCTGCTGTCTCTCACCAGCGGCTCATCCCTTTCTACTCTCCTCCTCGCTCACCTGGTCCCCTCGGCACGAGCCCCGTCGCTTTTTCAGAAGGGCACACGCAACGCCAATTGAGGGCTTTTGTCTCCGGCCGTTTCTTCTGCCCCCAGGAGAGCTGCAGAGTCGGTCCCTCGCTTTTTGAAGCCTTTGCCTAAATGCCCTGGATTAGTAAGGCCTTCCCTTACTGCCCTCGTCGGGGGCAGGGGGCAGGATTCCCCATTTCTCATCACCCATAACTGGCTCTCTATGCAGTAGCATTTAACTTTTTAGGTGTTTATGGTTCCCTTCCCTCTTCCTTGACTGGAACACAAGCCCCGTGAGGGCAGGGGTCTACGTCTTTTCGTTTTTGATGTGTCCTTTGCACCCACAACGGGGCCTGAAACACAGTAGGGGCTTAATTGTATCTGTTAAATGAGGAGTAACCATTAAACCACAGAATCCCTGCTTATTTTTACTGTCAAGTAAAAACAAATCCAGATTTATGTAAGAAGCAGCTTTATTCGAAAAGACCGCCGCAACAGAGAGAATGCTCTGACCACAGGTCCCGCGAGGGTCTCAGAATTGAACAGAAAACGGTGTTTCTCTTATAGGAAAGGGGGAGCAGGGGCAGGAGGAAGTTGGCGTGCGTGTGCGGGGGCCGCTGGTGGGAGCGAGCAGACGCATCACGCAAACGGGAAACGTTTCTCTGTCTTTAGCCCATTCTCAGAATGAGCTATTGAATGGGGAATTTCTGCATCTTGGTTCTTGCTTAAGCTTGGGGGTGAGCCAAAATTCAGGAGCCTGTGAGGAGAAAAGCGTGACTAAAGTTTGGTTAAGCCAGGTCAGAGGGTATGTTATGGATAATTGGGAGCACTTGGTCAGTCCCTGGTGTTGCTTAAAATAGGCCAAGACAGGGGGCGCCTGGGTGGCTCGGTCAGGTAAGTGTCCAACTCTTGGTTTTGGCTCAGGTCACGATCTCACAGTTTGGTTCGTGAGTTCAAGCCCCGCAACTGACAGTGCAGAGCATGTTTGGGATTCTCTCTCTCCCTGCTCCTCCCCTGTGCTCTCTCTCTCTCTCTCTCTCTCTCTCTCTCAAATAAATAAAACTTAAGAAAATGAATTAAAAAAATAAAACAAAACAAAATAAAATAAAATAAAATAGGCAAAGACTGTCCTAAACACTACCATGGATAGAGTTAGAGTTGCCATGAGGTCAAAGTTGCTCACAGCGGTTTTCGCGGGTGGGCTGGACACACAGTCTTGTTGGCTTTGAAGTATTACCTATATTATATGTTGAGCATTTTATCAACCAACAGCTGTTGGAAGGTCTTAGAGACAAGGCACTGGTGAGAGGTATGCCTAGGAATATAACAAAAAGAATGATTACTAAAGGCTGAATGTGGGAGTAAACCCCAAATCTGATACCAGAAGGGAGTCTACCGAGAGGAGTCGAGGACATTGGACCCAAAGTGCCCTTAGATGGTAGAGTGAGAATAGCAGTGGTGATCTGATGGTTTGTGTTTGAATAGTTTTGGTGCTAGCATAGACAATCCGAGATGTTTTGGAGAACATATGCATGGCAGTCCTTCTCACCACCGCTCACTGTATAAGTGCCCCTTTGGGAAGCCAGAATCATGTCCAGTGCCATAAGAGTTTAAAGGACCACTTGTTGAAACTTATGTAGTTCGGTGGCGATCACATTCGTGGTTTCGGTAAGGTTTCCCAGAGCAAAGCATGGAAATTATGGCAGTTTGTAAAGAAGTTCAAACTTTGAAAAGTGAGAAGACTTTGGTTTCTTAAATAATCAAGGACATAATAAAATCAACACAAAAGCATAGGGAATTACTCTGATGAGGCACAGTATTCTTGCCTCTCTTGACAGATTACTTAGAAGTCAAAGAAAAACTCTTATAATTTCCTATTAAGAGCAGATCTACAATCCAAAAACATTTTGTTATTTAACAGAGAAAAACCCAATCCCAGTTTTGTATGAGTATATTTGATATTAAATTTCCTTTTTAAAAAATGAAAAATAAGCCTGTTAATCCTTTGCCATCTTTGACCACAACACATAGAATCCCCCCTTTATCACTATTTACATCCGTTTCAATTTTATCCTACATTTTCTTCTTTTTTATTCTGGAGCAACCAGTCATTTTACCTTAGGACAAAACTATTTTTTCCCTTAATAAGAACACATCTTCTATGCTTTGCCTACAAAGTTGTTCCTATATGCTACTATTGCTACTGATAGAGTTTTACTCACAGATACTGCTTCCAACATTCATCCACAGTAACTTTAATTTTAGAGAAAGCCAGGAGGTGGAAAATTGTGAACTGTCTGTCACACACCAGTATTTTGTAGCAGATCACCAGACCTTATGAATATAGGTCTCACAATTTTTATAGCTATAATTATCTCTTGTAGTATAACGTTTCATCGAGGCAAAAATGACTATTAATAGAGCCAAACATATATAGCCTTAAAAGTATGCTTACTAATTAGCGTTTCAATATTTATCTTATGTAAAAATGATCTAGTTATTTAATAAATATTCATTAATTAATTTAGCGTAAGTCTAAGGTTTGAATTTACCAGAAGATTTTGAAAACGGTTTTCAAGCTGACATATTATAAAACATAATTCGTGGCAACATAAAGTTTGTCAGGATAATGATTTAATTTGGTTCAACACAAATTTACATTTTTAACAATCTTAAATGTTTAATAGATGTAGCGTTAGTCTATTCAATCAGTAAACCCGTGTACGTTTTAGGAAGAATATTCCAAATAGAATAAAAAAGTCTGCTTATATTTTATCTAAACTTGATAACTCAGAAGATAAAAGAGCTAATTTTATTAAACCAATAATACTAAACTAGTCTTGTTTGCCAAGATTTACTGAACTTGTGTTCACTTGAATTTTAAAAACTATAATATTACACTGTATGCTAACTAACTGGAATTTGTTTTCTTTTTTTTAATGTTTATTTATTTTTGAGAGAGACAGAGAGAGGGAGAGAGAAAATTCCAAGCAGGCCCCCTGCTGTCAGCACGGAGCCCGACCTGAAGCTCCAACTCAGGAACCACCAGATCATGACCTGAGCTGAAGGTGGACCCTTAACCGACTGAGCCACCCAGGCGCCCCAACTACCTGGAATTTAAATAAAAACTTAAAAAAATATTTGGGTTAGTTTCTATAAGACTATTTTTGAAAATCCTAGATGTTAAATTCCGTTAACTTTTGAGAATTTTAGACATATTTAATTTATAGAAGTGCTTATTTACCTCTAAGCCAATTAAAATAGAGTTCTTTAAGGCATTTTATAATCTAATATGTTAATACTATCTAGGGATAGGAAAAGAACATACATAAATACATAGACAGGCAGACACAGAGAACTAATGGCTGAACTAATGGCTTTAATTTCTAATTTTTAACTCATTGGTTACAAACAGTTGGCTCTTGCCCTTGGACACCTTTACGTTTTTATAAAAATCAGGACTACATTTCTGGCGGATGGGGCAATGGAGGACATCTGCTCATTATGAGAGCTGAAGCGCCCCCAACAATATTAGTGGAGGAGACCCTTAATTTTCTTTGGAGGCTGTGGATTAAATCTTGGGCAAGGGACTGAGGAGATATCAGGTGACCGTCTGTCTGGGTGTCTAAAGCTCATCTGAGTTGATAAAGCACTCAGCCTGTTTCTAAGTAGCTTTTTCAGCATTAGGTGTTTGCTCTCGGGGTCCCGAAGCCGCTTAATAACTTCCAACAGGGAGAGGGGGGCCTAGAGTTTAAGTGACTATAAGATGTTGAAGGGCCCAAGTGGGATGGAAAAAGTTTGGCAGAAGTGGATAGAGGGATAGAGGAGGTAGGAGTGTTAAAGGGGGAGAGACAGATCGAAGGATTCAGGGAGATGAAGGGAAGTTTGAAGGTCATGAAAAGGAGGAAGGAGGATGGGGGGGCAGGTGATAGAAGGGATAGGTAATTGATGAGCCAGCATGGGGAGATCCCATGTTTCCCAAAGAGGCCACCGAAATTCTAAATTCTCTGTAGTAAAATCTTGCTACTTTTGAAGGTATTGAACTGAATTAATGCCATAATGATGGAGCATATAGTCCAGCAGGGAAAGTAGAGTGAGAGTTACCCACGATATTAGTTCATTAGACCAGAGATAAGCCCTTAAAGAAGCCAGGAAAGAGTTCTGCTTGATTACTCCCCTGTATCATCCCTGTCGGAAGGGCCAAAGAAATTCCCTCCTCCAATTCCCAAGGAAAAACAAAGGAGTCATCATACAGAAGAGTAGGGAAGTTTCCTTCTCAAGAGTCAGGGAACGACTGCCCACTCAAAGTGCCAAAGAAAGATTCCTATGCCCAAAGAATCAAAGTAACTCCTTACTGTGCTGTAATAGACATGATGCCCAGAGCACTGGTGTGAGAACTGAATTTACCAAAAGATTCCCGAATTCACGAACAAGAGCCGAGTTCGAAGAAATTGCAAGGTGCCGTTAGGTATCTGGGCAGGTACGACAGGGTTCTGTAAGTGAAGTCCAATCTTGAGTTGCCTCACGACACTTTAAATCTGTCAATAAAACAGATCCAGGGGTAGGTAAAGAAAGAATTTATTTGAAAAGACTGTTGCAATAGAGAGAATGCTCCGACCGCAAGATCCACAGGCATCTCAAAATCGAACAGGAAAAGGCTTTTTTTTTTTTTTTTTTTTTTTAAATAAGGAGCGGTGAGCAGGGCTAGCAGGAACTATGACAGGGATGGGAAGCTGTGGGGGTGAATGGGCAGCATGATCTGGGGCGGGGGGTGGTTAGTAGGAATGTTTCTCTCGACAGCAAGGAATGAGCTGCATCTCAGTGCCTGCTTAGGCTCGAGCGTGAGCCCAAATGTAGGGGTCTGTGGAGAGGAGGGAAGTTACCAAACCAACGGGTTACTAAGGAGCAGTTGTGTGAGTACTTGGTCATTACCATTCTGAAAACTCCCTCAATTCCCACCTTGCCTCTCTCTTCAAGTTGGTATTGCCCAGTGTCCTGAAGAATGGTTTAAAATATCATACTTTAGAAAGTCAAAGCGTCAGGGACATCTGGGTGGCTCAGTCGGTTAACCGTCTGACTTCAGGCTAAGCTTCCGACTTGGGCTCAGGTCATGATCTCATAGCTCATGGGTTCGAGCCCCACGTGGGGGGGGGGGGGGGGGGGGCTCTGTGCTGACAGCTCGGAGCCCGGAGCAGCTTTGGATTCTGTGTCTCCCTCTCTCTCTGCCCCTTCCCTGCTCATGCTCTGTGTGCGTGTGTGTGTGTGTGTCTCAAAAATAAATAAACATTTTTTAAAAATTAAAAAAAAAAGTCAAAGCGTCAGAGTAGCCACGTTTCCAGTGTAACCATGTCGTCGGCTTCTCAAACTTCTGTTCCCTGGTCAAACTAAATGAGATCCTAGCCTTTGAGCGTGTCCCAGATATGTTTATCCAGAGCTATTTCTGCCCCCATCTTAGCATAATCATTATTAGCAGATTTAATGAAATCGGTATTTCACAGCTGTTTCCCTGAGATCATCTCAACTCCCTACGCAGACCCCGTCACTAAAATTTCCGGTGAAATTCTAACCACCTCCCAGCCAGAAGATGAAATCATGGTGTTCCAGACTTTTCCCTGGGGTTCAGATGGCCCCTGGTCCACATGTGACCACCGCAGCCACTATCCCCCCAGGAAATGGCTCCTGGGAAGTCCCTTTGTTTCCTGCTAGATCCCATATTTGTAAAGAACTGGACACACGTCGGGATACGGAGTAAGACACAAGTGGGTAAAACGGTGTTGCTAGCTAGTTAGGAACACCATTTCTAACCATACAGGCAGGGGGGATTTTTTTTCTCTCCCGAGGGAACCAGAGTCGGGAGCCACCCTTGTCTACCTGCTTCGGGACCCTTCGGCATGCCTTCTTCGTCTTCGTAACCACGGTCCTGTCTGAAGTCTTTCCTCGGGGCCCTGAGAACACTGTACTGGACGCGCTAACTTTTATCAGCTCCCAGGCCCTTGGCCTTTGCCTGGTGCTAGAGAACTACATCACCCAGAATGCTCTCCTCCGTAAGCCGCGGCGCCACTGGCCAATGAAGAGGCCGGAGAGGGTCGTCTGCGTGCATTACGCGCCCTCTCGGGGCGGGACTTCTGGCTCTGTCCTCGCCGTGGTTATCTTACCCGTTCCCGGCCCGGGATCCCCGAGTCACACCGGAGGTGACGGAAGAGAAGACGTCCCCGCGGCACTGAGCCGGGCCTGAGGCTCGGCGGCGTCGCCGCCCGGTGTCACCCCGCCGCCGGGGCGGGCTGGGGCCCGCGGAGCTCGGGTCCCCGCCCGGGTCTCCTGGCCTCACTCCGCCAGCAGGCCCCGATGGCGGCGGCTGCGCTGTCGGACCCGGCGCAGGGGTGCAGTCGTTCCCAGGTGCTCACCCGCCCGACGCCACCTCCCTATCCTAAAGCTCCGAATGAGGGCGCCTGCCTTGGTCACTGAAGGCCGGGCGGCTGTGTCCAACACGGTGGGGTGCTCTGAGTGGGGTCCCCATTTCCGACAGCCAGTGGGAGAACGTGGAGGGGGAGTTGCAGGCAGAAGGACGAGCACGTGCAAAAGCTTGGACGTGCGACTGGGGCGGGAGCCCTCGGGATACCTCGAGGGAAGCCGAGCGCCCCTGCGGTGTCCGCGGGCAATGGAACCTGGGGGGCGGAGTCACACCCGGGAAGGCACCTGACCGGCGGGGACCTTCCTTCCTGGGCCGCCACAAGCCACGGAGAGTGGGGACGCAAGAGGGACAGGATCTGCGCTAGGATTTTAAGTTTCCCCAAAGTTGCTCGGGGGGTGGGAGAGGGGCGATGAAGGTGGAGGCAGGGAGACCGATGAGACTGCCGCAGTAGAGTCCAGGAGCGTCAGGACGGGGTCCAGACTCGGGTGAAGGCAAAGCACCCTGAGTCCAGATAGAGCTTAGGGACAGAGAGTCCTCTGCCTGCTGCATCAGGCTGTGAAGGAAGGTAGGGAGTGAAGGACCACCCTAAGTTTTTTGGTTTCTTTTTTCTTCTTCTTCTTCTTCTTCTTCTTCTTCTTCTTCTTCTTCTTCTTCTTCTTCTTCCTCCTCTTCTCCTTCTTTTCTGAACATCTGGGAGAATGAGGATGAAGAAATTGGGTGGAGGGAGCAGGCTGTAGGGGGGAAGGTCAGAAGTTGCATTTTGGACCCGGTGAATCTGAAGATGTTCCAGAAGTGGGGGGGCGGGGGGGCGCGGGGATGGGGTGTGGGGGGAAAGAGAGAAAAAGAGATGGATAGATGGACAGGCAAGTCTGCAGTTCCAGGAGGGGTCTACACTGGGGATGTTTAAAGGGGTTTTAGGTCTGGACCAGGACATAACCTGGGGAGAGGATTTAGGAGAGGGAAGCTTAAGGTGGTTGCTTGAGATGGCCCGAAGTGAGAGACGGAAATGCTGGAGGGTAGGCGCAGGGGGTGGGCACCCCTGAGGCTTCGAGAACCCCACTGGGTGCTGGCTGTTATCTGAGGGAGAGGAAGCCAGGGATAAGGGGTAGGGGGTAAAGAGCCAGGCAGGCATAGAGATCCAGCTGCGGGGAGGTGTATATTCACTGCCTTGTGGGCTCAGCAGGACCTTGTGTCTAATCCTGGTGAGCCAGGAAGAGTCAGCTAGGCCAGTGGAACAGCCTAGGCCAGACCAGGGCAAGGGTGCATCAGCCACTCTGCTCTTCAAGCCCCTCCACAGGAGGGTTGGTCCGGCACCGGCATTCTAATGGACGTGTCCCCTAGCAGGTTCTCCTTCGGGGGACCACGCAGCACCCAGGCTGCATTGCCGAAAGAACTAGCATCCCACTGGCCTGCTTAGACCCCCCGCCCCCTGAATTGATGAGTGGATGAATGAAAGAAATGATGGCTTCTTTAAACATTTCCCTAAATAGAAGCACACGACAGAAGCTTAAAACTTACAGATTTAACTAGTTCACTTCACACAAGTTCTTACTAGTGGTTTGAAAAGTTCCTGTACCTCTAAGCATTGGATTAAAGTCAAAAGTCTTAACTGTCACATTCTCTTAAAGGCTTAAAAAGCAGGAAAGCCACCCACAGTTTCCAAGGCTCATCGGCTCGTGTGCACCAGGGTGTTAATCCTGTGGACAGTACAAGCTGATATTCAGCGAGTGACACGTACTAAAGTGTTTGATGCCAACAACAGATAATAAGACAGTAAGACGGATACCAGTGTTGCGCCCATTTGACAGATGAGGACATCACAGCACAGAGAGGTTGAGTTCTTCTGTTAGTTCACGCAGCTGGTATGAGGCAGCGCTGTAGTCTGAACCCAGGTGTCCCTCTGGGTATAAACGTACACCAGGCCCAGTCACTTCTCCAGCGGCCATCCTGTGTACGGTCATCATAGTCCTGATCGCTGTCAGGACTTGGCTTGTTTTTTCTTTGGTTGTCACGTGGCTCTGTCCACTCCCTCACACTTCATTGCAGGCTTGCCCCAGTGTCTCCTCCTCTGAGATGCCGTCCTTGGTTGCCCCGTGGAAAGTTGCCTCCAGTGTCTTACCTCCTCACCCTTATTTCGTTGTTCTTTGGGATCCTCTTGATCATTTAGTTAGTTCCTTGCGGATGATCCGTCTCCGACCCTGGAATGTAAGCTTCTCCTCCTGCTCTGTGCCCAGGCCTGGAGCAGTGCCGGCTTGTGATAGGTGCTCAGTGTGCACGACGCCACCCTTCATGGGCTCCCTTACCGTGCTTTGGAAAGTCCCGTCCTCGGAGACCGTCTCTGACCTTGTCTCCTTCTATCCTTCCCTTGCTCCCTGCCGTCCGGCCAGGCCAACCCGAACATGCCAGACTCTTTCCCACTTTCTCCCAGCTTTGGCCTTTGGAGTTGCCTCCGATGGGGACGCTGTTGCCAGATCTCGCCTTGGCTGCCCTTTCACATCCTTCCAGGCTCTGCTCAAATGTCACCTCTTTGATGAGGCCTTTCCTGGCAGTGCTAGCTAAAATAGCCCCTGTCCCTGCCTGCTCTCATTTTGCCATTTTTGTGCCGGGAACTTGGCGCAATCACAAAAGCAAAGGCGCAGGGTAGGTTGAGCTTTCCCAGGTTGCTGACAGAGTAAATGGGAAAAAGAGTAGTGACAGAACAACCGTAAGTGCCATTATGTCCCACCTCTCACCTCCTTAGAATCTGATTCTCTCCTTTTCCTCACTTCACAGAAGAGAAACTTGACGCTCAGAGAAGTCAAGTCACCAGCCCAAGGTCACACAGCTCTTAAATAGATGAAACTCAAACTCAGCATGCCAACTGCCAGAGCCTCCCCCCCAACCGTGACAGTACCCGTGGTGGGCTGGGGGTAGGAGCTGGGGTGACACGTAAACTTCGTAGAATGTGTTTACGCTTAGGAACGAGGAGGGCACGGGGAGCATCTCGGGCAGAGGAAACCGCATGGGCGACGGTGGTATGCGGGTCGTTCGAGGTGCATCCCAGAGGGCAAGACTGGGGGGTCACTTGCTGGATGTTCATCCCACCCTCCTTGTGGTGGTGGATGGGTAGGGGGTTTCTACACACAGACCCTGAACCAGGCGGACCTGGGTTCAGATGTCCACTTAGTGCGGATGTGACTCTGGTTGATCGGCTCGATCTCCCTGAGCCTCCGGACACTGACCGTGACATGGAGGTGATGACGGTGTTGCCCTCGTGGGCCACGGGAAGATTAATCCAAGTAGCAGAAAACATGCCGCGTGTAGACATGGGCCGGGCATCCCAGCGTCTGCCTTATGAACATCTCCTCTTGCATCCCGACAACAGCCTGGTGAAATGGGAACGATTAGTATTGAGGCAGGATTCACCGTGCAGAGAAATAGTGACTTCCCAAGGTCACACAGCAGGCAAGCGTCAGATTCAACCCTAGGAGTCTGGCTCCGCGGCTAGGGACGTTTCGGGACATTTCACCACTTTAATACGGCACGTCAGGCACTCAGCACAGAGCCAGGCAAACGGCGAGGACCAGTGAGACTCAGCAGCTGCCGCCGTTACCATTTTGGCGTCACGATTACTGTCGTTATTTCCTATTCTGACATCTTCGGGTGCTCACTATCCGCTCCTCTCAGGACACAGAGGCTCGCTACTGTCTTGTGTCGTCGTCCGCTGGCTTCCCCCATAGCAGCCTTTTCACTGTGACACAACTGCCTTCTGTGCGAAGGCTGCGCCCACCTCCCCCTTGAGCCCGGCACCGGGCTAGGCCCTCAGCAGGTGCGGAGCCACTCAGACCTTGGGTACCCCTGCATCTTTTCCAGGGACTGAGTGTCAGACTAATCCCTCCCTGTCTTTGACTTTCTGGGGATCAGTGACCCTCGAGGGTCTGGCCATGACCTTCCCTTGGAGGTCCCGGCCCAAAAGACGGAGACCAAAAGTCCGTGCTGCGGACCGGGCGCCCCCTTAGGGAGCCTGCAGCCTCCTCCCTTCTGCCCTCGCACTTCGGGCCTGGCGGGGCCAGACAACACGGGGGCCTTCCCTCTCTCGTCCCCACAGCTCCCGCCCTGTTTGGGTCCCGCATGCCGCCTGGTCTCCCCGTGTGTCCAGCAGGCCTTGGTGGGGCCAGATCAGGGTCCCCTTCGAAGTGGTTCACAGCGAAGGGAGGGCTTATCGGAAGGGGGTGGGGATACGCTGCAGAAGCCAAGGGCACGATGCCCAGCCGGGCCCCGTGGGACAAAGCGAGAACCGAAAGGAACCATCACGTGCCTCGGCCTCAGTGCCTCTCGTCGTGGCTTCTCTGCGTCCGCTTGTGCCACACTCGGCCGATGGGCTCTTTCCGCTGCAGATGGCTCCCCGAGGCCCCCGGATTCCTTGCCTCTACTTCCCTCGGCGAGCTTTACATCCTTATTTGCAGTCGTCGTGTGCGGTTGTGCTTTCCTGCGTGTGCAGCCTGAAGGCAGGAAATGCCCCCCCCCCCCCCCGCAGCCTCTGTTTCCCTCAGCTTCTCACCCCAGTGCCCATCACAGGCTGGCCCGTCTGCGATCCTTATCCTGAACTGCCACAAGAAGGAAGCTGGCTGGCCCAGGGGTAAAGGGGTTCCCAGAGCCCCCACAGCAGGGGTCCTTGGGGATGAGCTATTCTCCCAAGAAGAAAGGCGAGTCAGGCACCCAGAAGGCATATACCCTCACTGTCACCTGGCATCCTTCAGGGGAAAATGCAGTCTCAGTTAAAGGGTTAAAGCTCGATTGTTCCCAGAGGCCTGCGGCACGGACCGAGATCCTACAGTTACACGAGGTGACTGCAGAGGTACACAGACGGCTCATCAAATGGCACCGGCGGCCGGAGAAAGCTGTTCCTTTCCCCACTTCCCTGGGGGGTCGATGTAAAGACAAGCAGCTACCGTTCCATGCGTGCGGACCACGTGTCACGCCTGCTCCGGGCACTGTCCCTGCCCCACTCCTCTCACGACCCCAGCCTCTCGGTCTTCGGCGAGGAAGAGGTGGTTGGCCGATAGAGTGAGACTCCGTTTAGAAGATCGCCCTGGACTTGGAGAGGATATCCACTCATGCCCAATCTGCACTTCGGGGAGCAGTTTCCACTCTAGTCCCTCCGTCCCCTGCCTTAGCCCGTCTTCCTGGATTTCCCTTTGAAGGGGTCGGAAATCCAAGGATCGGAAAAGGAAGAAATTGCAAACACAGGTTTCCGGAACGTCAAAACACAACAGGCACGGAGACTATTTTCATCTTCGCTTCTCCCCGAAGGAGTAATCTTGCTTCTCCGTATCCTAATAGCCACCTGTGATGTAGAAGATTCCCTTCTGGAGACCAAGCACAACCTGGCCCCGCCCAGCCTACCACCCAGGAGCCTCGCTCCAGGGACAACGGACTCAGGGAGCCGCAGGGGGGTCAGCAAGGAAGGGCCTTCAGAAATTCAGGAAAGGCGCTTGAGACCCTGACCAATCCTCCAGAAGATTGTCTCTGGGAAATGAGCCTTGAATGCCACAGTCTGGGGACAGATGATAGTATGAGCTCAAGGGTTTTACGGCGGCAGTTCTCTCCAGGACATTCTGCCTATGAACAGGGTTCATCCTGACCAAGCAAAGACGCCGTGCTGCATCCAGGGAAGAACCCCTACCACTGCAAGGACTTTGGGGGAAGGGGATAAACAGGAATTTCCTCCCTGCTCGACATCAGAATCACTCCGGAACGAAGTCCTGTGAGCGCAAGCAGTGCCATAAAGAGCTTCTGACCGGGCACACCTCATTTGACACTGTCCATACTAGGAAGGAGGCCAACGGGTGAAGTGAAGGTGAAAAGGCCTTCACAGGCCACGCTGCTTTTGTCCGGCATAAAATAATGCACACCAGAAAAAGCCTCTGGGTACAGAGAATGCAGGAAAGCCTTCTGTGACACCTCTTCCCCAACATATTACACAAGGAGGGACACTGAGAAGCCCTCTGAGAGCACTGAGTGGGGAGCAGCCTTTATCCACGAGTATCCAGCGGATGCCAGGATGGATCCCTCATTCAACCCTCCACCGTCCACACCGGGGAAAAGCCATGCAGGTGTATCAAGGGTGAAAAGGCCTTAGAGCACAGATCAGTGCTTACTTTTACAGGGTTTTATTAGGAAATGACCCAGCCGGGGCGCCTGGGTGGCTCAGTCGGTTGAGCGTCCGGCTTCAGCTCGGGTCATGATCTCACGGTTTGTGAGTTCGAGCCCCGCGTCGGGCTCTGTGCTGACAGCTCAGAGCCTGGAGCCGGTTTCCCATTCTGTGTCTCCCTCTCTCTCTCCACTCTTCCCCTGCTCGTGCTCGCTCTCTCTCAAAAATAAATAAACATTAAAAAAAAAGTTTTTTTTAATTAAAAAAAAAAAAAAGGAAATGACCCAGCCTAGGAGGCCTGAGCGGCTCAGTCGGTTAAGTGTCCGACTTCGGCTCAGGTCATGAACTCACAGTTTGTGGGTTCAAGCCCTGCATCGGGCTCTGTACTGACAGCTCAGAGCCTGGAGCCTGATTCCGATTCTGTGTCTGCCCCTCCCCTGCCTGTGCTCTGTCTCTCTCTCTCTCTCTCAAAAATAAATAAACATTAAAAAAAAAAGAAAAGAAAAGAAAAAGAAATGACCCAACCCTACAGCCTTTCTCTATATCTAAGAATTCATGCCGGGGAGAAACTTAGCGGTTCTTGCGGACTTGGGGAAAACCTTCATAGTTTGATCTTTAGTTTGCAGTGGAAAGCTCTCTTTAGAATATTAAACAACAAAGGAGGAAGAAAAAGAAATGCATGCATGACTTCTTCCTGCCCTCGCTGCCATGCCTTTGCTGAGTTATCGTTGGTTATTTTTTGGAGAGGGTATGCCAGGCAAGTAATGGCCCCCCAGAGATGTGTGTGTCTTCATCCCTGGAACCTGTGACCGGGTTATGTTACACGGCAAAGGAGGACCCAGGCTACAGATGGAATCAAGGCTGACCATAAAACAGGGAGGTTGTCCTGGATGATCCAGTATAATCACAAGGGACCTTAAAAATGGAAGTGGGAGCCAGAAGAGTCGATGTCAGAGTGATGTCACGTGGGAAAGACTCAGCAGGCCGCTGCTGGCCCTGAAGATGGAGGAAGAACATGAGCCAAGGATGCAGCTTCTAGAACCAGAAAGGGCAAGAAAACAAGCTGTCCCTTACAGCCGTCAGAAAGGAACCCAGCCCTGCTGGCACGTCGGTTTCAGCCCTGTAACACCCCTGTTGGACTTCTGACCCCCAGAACTATATGATAATGAATCTGTATTGTTTTAAAGTTGTGCTAATTTGTCAGAGCAGCAATAAGAAATTTCTAGCGATGGTAGGGGGTCGGGGTGGTTGGGAGGCGAAAGGGCCTTTTTGTCTTTGTCTTTTACAAATGGTCACTGCCATCCAGGGCACTTGAAGGCAGCTCTACAGTTACTGAAAGACTTCTCTCTTCCAAAACGTTGTCTCTACCCTTGAGGAGCATAAGTCTTTGTAAAAAATATGAAGTCCTAACTTTTGAAATATTTACAACTTACAAGAAATCAGAATACTAAGTATAGTGTTTTATGAAGTTATTATAGTTATGGAGATAAGGATCCATATACAAATGAGCACATCGTACCACACCCCGGAAACCTGTTGAGGGCTTTAATTAAAAAAAAAATCGGGGCGCCTGGGTGGCTTGGTTGGTTAAGTGTCCGACTTCGGCTCAGGTCATGATCTCACGGTCCGTGAGTTCGAGCCCCGCGTCGGGCTCTGTGCTGACAGCTCAGAGCCTGGAGCCTGCCTCGTATTCTGTGTCTCCCTCTCTCTCTGCCCCTCTCCTGTTCATGCTCTGTCTCTCTCTCTGTCTCAAAAATAAATAAATATTAAAATAAAAAAAAATAAAAATAAATCAACAGCAACTTTCTTTATGTGGTTTGGAATGTCCGTCACTCACTTTCATTTGGTCCTGGTCCCCTTGTTTGATTATTCTTCATCTTCTATGTGGAGTGGGGATGAATGGGTAGCTGTGTGTTTCTCAGCTCCCTCAATCCTCTGTAGAGGGGCTTCCTTCCGACGCCCACCCGGGCAGTTATTTAGAGGTGGAATTAGAAGTAAAACAAAATACTACACACAGCCAAATTCAACTCATGATCAACTCAGAGAAAAAAACACAGAAAAAAAATCCATTATTTGAGCTGCTAAAAGACTGTGAAGTGTCACTGTAAAGTGATTAGAATTTTTTCTCATTTTTACAAGTTCTTAATTCCAGTATAGTTAACACAGTGCTATATTAGTTTCACGTGTACAATATAGTGGTTCAACACTTCCCTACATCACCCGGTGCATCAGAACAAGTGCCCTCCTTTATCCCCATCACCTGTTTCACCCATCCCCTCACCCGCCTCCTCTTTGGTAACCACCAGTGTGTTCTCTACAGTTGGGTCTGTCTCTTGGTTTGCCCCTCTCTCTTTTTTTCCTTTGCTCACTTGTTTTGGTTCTTAAATTCCATATATGAGTGAAATCATTTGGCATTTGTCTTTCTCTGACTTATTTCATCATTATGCCCGCTACTCCATCCTCGTCATTGCAAATAGCACGATTTCATTCTTTTTTATGGCTAATACTCCACTGTGTGTGTGTGTGTGTGTGTGTGTGTGTGTGTGTGTGTACCACATCTTCTTTATCCATTCATCAGCTGATGGCCACTTGGGCTGCTTCCATATCTTGGCTACTGTAAATAATGCTGCTATGAACCTAGAGGAGCATGTATCCCTTTGAATTAGTCTTCTTGTATCCTTTGGGTAAATACCCAGTAATGTGATCACTGGATCATAGGGTAGTTCTATTTTTGAGGACTCTACAGACTGCTTTCCACAGTGGCTGCATCAATTAGCACTCCTACCAACAGTGCACTAGTGTTCCTTTTTCTCCACATTCTTGCCAACAACTGTTGTTTCTCGTGTTGTTGATTTTAGCCATTCTGACATGTGTGAGGTGATAGCTCATCGTAGTGAGCTGTAGTGATTTGCAATTCCCTGGTGACGAGTGGTGATGAGCATCTTTCCATGTGTCTGTTGGCCATGTGGATGTCTTCTTAAGAGAAATGACTGTTCATGTCTTCTGCCCATTTTTAATTGGACTGTCTGCTTTTGGGTGTTGAGTTTTATGAGTTCTTTATATATTTTGGATACTAACCCTTTATCGGATATGTCATTTGCAAATATCATCTCTCATTCCATAAGTTGCCTTTTAGATTTAATGATTGTCTCCTTTGCTGTACAGAGCTTTTTATTTTGATGTAGTTCGAATAGTTTATCTTTGCTTTTGTTTCCCTTGCCTCAGGAGACATATCTAGAAAGATGTTGTTATGACCAATGTCAAAGAAGTTACTGCCTGTGTTCTCTTCTAGGATTTTTATGGCTTCAGATCTCACATTTAGGCGTTTAATCCATTTTGGATTTATTTTTGCACATGGTGTAAGAAAGTGGTCCAGTTCCATTCTTTGCATCTTGTTGTCCAGCTTTCCCAACACCATTTGTTGAAGAGCCTTTTTCCCATTGCATATTCTTTCCTGCTTTGTCAAAGATGAATTGACCATATAATTGTGGGGTTCTTTCTGGATTTTCTACTCTGTTCCATTAGGTCTATGTGTCTATTTTTGTGCCAATACCATGTTTTGATGACCAGCTTTGTAATATAACTTAAAGTCCAGAATTGCAATGCCTCCAGCTTTGCTTTTCTCTTTCAAGATAGCTTTGGCTATGTGGGGTCTTTTGTGGTTCCATACAGATTTTAGGGTTGTTTGTTCCACTTCTGTGAAAAATGCTGTCGGTATTTTGATAGAAATTGCATTAAGCGTGTAGATTGCTTTGGGTGGTATAGACATTTTAACAATATCCGTTCTTCCAATCCATAAGCATGGAACGGAATGTCTTTCCATTTCTTTGTGTCCAAGTGACGAGAATGTTACCAGATGAACCAGAATGAATACAGGCAGGTATGTGTGGGGGTCACAGTTACCACCATGGGCTAATTCTGATGCCGCCCTCACTGGCCAACGTTGTTTTGGAATTCCTTTTTGTGATTAACTTGAGGCTAATTTTCAGACCATATGAGATGTTACCTCAGTGTTACCTTAGGTTAACAAATTTAGGGTAGAGAAAGGTATAAAAGTAGCCACGTCTTCACGTTGGGCCGTCTTCAGGACCGGTTCAAGGATTACCTCCCAGTCTGACTGCATTTACCAGAGTGGACCCGTGCCACCATTGTGTACTGTACCCACCTATCCTTTTGTCTGTACACGTATAATTTTGTGAGAACTAGGTGCAGAGTTTTCTCTCTGTGGGAGAGCAGTGCCTCTTTAGGACGCGGCCCCTGCCCGTCTTCCCCAGGAACGCCTCCGGGCTGTGGCTGTGGCCGGGCTTGTCGCGGACCGCCTGGGTGTGGGAGAGTTGGATGCTCTCTCTCTCCTGAAACACTTGGTCCTCAGAAGGGGGTCCTTTCCAAGGAGGGGCCTGTCCAGAGCTCCCTGGGGCCTTGCAGCTCTCAGCTCAATCGAGGCTGGGGAGGAAGAACCTTCCTGGCTGTGAGAGGCCTGTGGTCAGCACTCACCGCGATATCCCATTCTAGAGAACAGGAGAGAACAAAACAAAACACCCGAAACATCATGCAGGAGTCTGGACAACCTACCCCTCAGAAGTGAGCGCACGGGGAGATGGGTCTGGCATCGGGGGCTGTGCTGTGAGCTGCCTGTGAGAACCCTGCCCTTCAAGAACGCCTCACACGGTGACGCCTGCCGACATGCTCTCTGAGAGCAGGGACACGCTGAGAACGTCTACGGGGGAGCTGCTGGACTTGAGTTACCCGGATGCAACCGGAGGGAACCTCCGGGGTCATGCACAGAGGTGTGAATGGAATCGGGGAGCAGGGAGGTACTGATATAAGGAAACTTTTTCTTCCCGAGGCCTCGTCAGTAGCTCTTTCATTTCCTCCGGCAGGTGTTCTACCGAGCCCAGACTCTGATCCTAAGGCCTCAGAGCAGCTGGCCTGGCTCGGAACTGGAACGTCCCCGGGTCTGGGCTTACTGCACGAGGGTGCCGGCCCCTGGACTCCAATGGCTATCTGAGCCCTGTGTGCCCCGTTCCTCTATGTTTATGCAGGGAGCTGTCCCGGCTCTGCTCCCTCATCTGTTGGGTCCTTGCTTATTGAAGACTATTTAATAAAAGCGTTTGCATTTTGGGACGTCGGGGTGGCTCAGTTAAGCATCCGACTCTTGACTTCAGCTCAGGTCATGATCTCACAGTTCATGGGATCCAGCCCGCGTTGGGCTCTGTGCCGACAGTACGGAGCCTGCTTGGGATTCTCTTACCCGCCTCCCCTCCCCCGCTCATGCTCTCTCTGACCCTCTCAAAATAAACATTTTTCAAAAGTGTTTGTATTTTGTATGGATGCCTATGGGTGTTAGCTTCATAGGAAACTCTTCCCTGTGAAGATTAGAGATGGCCGTTCACCCTGGTTTCCAGGCTGGTTCCCTTTACTGCTCTCCTTAACACCGCAGCTAATATTCAGCAGGGAGAGTGTATTGTTCATTCATTCTTGGCCTTACTGTGCCAACTGGGAACTGTGTTCAGATCACCCACTTTACAAACCCTTCCTAGTCTCTGCTTCCAGTTTCTCAGGTCAACATTCATCCCTGGAAAAACTCAACTGTATTTTATTTAATGTTTTCTTTCTTCTTCCTACCAGGTGTTTCCTAAGGCTCCAGGGACTGCTGGCCAAGATCATACCTGGCTTGTCACTCTGAACCCAACTGTGATAAAAGTCTTAGGTTGAAAATTGTCCTTTCTAATGTCATCCTTAAGATCTTTCTCTCCCTTTCCTATTTGCTCTCCCGTGGAAACTGCATCTCCTGACATTTTCAGACTCCATTTAATTCCCTCATTAAAAAATGCCCAGCATCCCTTGTAACTCACATAACCCTTGTAGTCTACACTACAAGCCCATACAAGGCTATAACTCCAGCTACCGCTTCTGCAGTCATTACTGACATCTCGCTCAAATTTCCTTCTTCGCTGGTGGCCTGAACTCTTGGCTCATGGCCTCTCCCTCCTCCCCTCCTCCTGTTACCACGCGCCATGACTTCCTTAAGCGTCTCTGGTGGGTGACCCAACCAAAGCTCCACAACCTCGGTTCCTCGCCGTCTTTACTTCTAATGATCTTTTCTCCCATTACACTGCAGCCAAGGCTTCTGTGGTTCCACTGTGGACATAGCCATCAGGACATGTTGTCATTATGAACTCCAAAACATGCCTCCTCTTGTTACTCCCACCTAGCTGTCCACACTCTTAGCTTCGTGGTTTCACACTTCCGGATATTTTACACTCTAAATGTCTAATCCACTGACACCATTATATCCTCATTCTCAGTGACTCCCCTCCCTCTGTAGAAATCCTAGATTGCATGTTTTGTTATTATTGCGAATCGCTTGAAAACACGATCGAAAACTGCCTTGTCCTAAATGGTAGACCCATGTCACCACTGAGCAACTGAAATGAGGCCAGTATTACTGAAGGACTTAATTTTTAATTCTTTGACAAATAAAAGTTATATACATTGAAGATGTACGACGTGATGATAGGTGTACACATTGTAGATGACTATTGCAATCAAGTTAATGACCGCATCCGTCACAAAACACAGCTGCCCCTTCTTGTTGGTATGGTGAGAACACTTAGCATCTACTCTTTTAGGAAAGTTCAAGTATACAATACAATATAAATTAAATATAGTCATCCTACTATACATCATATCCCTAGAACTTATTCCTCTTATAGCTAAAAGTTTGTTCTATTTGACAAATATCTCACGATTTTCCCCAACCCCAACCCCTGGTAAATTCTATTCTACTCTCTGATTCTATGATCTCAACTTTTTAAATTCCAACATACAACTGAGATCACATAGTATTTATCTTTCTCTGTCTCGTTGATTTCACTTAGCATGATGTCCTCCAGGTTTACACGTTATTGCAAATGGCATGATTTCCTTCCTTTTTTATGGCTGAGAAACATTTCTTTGTGTACCCGTGTGTGTGTGTGTGTGTGTGTGTGTATCACATTTTCTTTATCCATTCATCTGTTGTTTATCTTGGCTATTGTGAATAATGCTGCAATGAACATGGGGTTGCAGATCTCTCCTTGAGATCCTGTACCAATTTACATTTCCATCAATAGTGTACAAGGGTTTCTGTTTTCTCCACATCCGAACAGTTGTTCTCTCGTGTCTTTTTCATACTTGCCATTATAATAGATATGAAGAGATTTCTCGTGGTGATTTTGATTTCTGTTTCCCTGAGGATTAGTGATGCTGAGCACCTTCTCATGTACTTGTTAGCCATTTGTAGGTCTTTGAAAAAAATGTCTATTCAGGTCCTTTGTCCATTTTCAATCAAGTTATTTGGTTTTTTTTTGTTTTTGTTTGTTTTGTTTTCGCTACTGAGTTGTATGATTTTCCTATATATTTTGGATATCAAACCCTTATCAGATATATAGTTTGCAAATATATTCCCCCATTCTCTATGTTGCCTTTTCATTTCATTGAATGTTTCCTTTGCTGTGCAGAAACCTTGTAGTTTGATGTAGTCCCACTTGTTTATTTTTGCTTTCATTGTCTGTACTTTGGTGTCAAGTCCAAAAAAAAAACTTGCCAGGACCAATGTCAGGAGCCTTTTCTCCGACCCTGCCCCCCACCCCCCACACAGGAGTTTTGAGTTTTAAGCCTTATATTTAAGTCTTTAATCCATTTCAATTTCTGTGGATGGTGTAAGAAGATCCAATATCATTCTTTTTCATGTGGTTATCCAGTTTTCCCAACACCATTTATTGAAGAGACTATTGTTTCTCCATTGTCATAGAGTAGTTGCCCACATATGTGTGGGTTTATTTTCAGTCCATCTATTCTGCTCTATTGGTCTATGTGTCTGTTTTTATGCCAGTACCATACTGTTTTGATTATTATAGTTTTATAATATCAGGAAGTTTTGAAATCAGGAAGGGTGAGGCCTCCAGTGTTGTCTTCCTTCTTAAGATTGTTTTGCCTACTCCAGTCTCTTGTGGTTCCATATGAATTTTAGGATTATTTTTTATATTTCTGTAAAAAATGACATTGGAATTTTATAGGGATTACAGTGGATCTGCAGATCACTTAGGGTAATATGGACATTTTAACAATGTTGATTCCTCCAACCATCAAAATCCCAGAGGAGAACACAGGCAGCAACCTCTCTGACCTTGGCCATAGCAACTTCTTACTAGGCACACCGCCGGAGGCAAGAGAAACAGGGGCAAAAATGAACTATTGGGACTTCATCAAGATAAAAAGCTTCTGCACAGTGAAAAAAACAATCAACAATACTAAGAGGCAACCTGCAGAATGGGAGAAGATATTTGCAAATGACATATCAGATAAAGGGTTAGTATCCAAAATCTATAAAGAAGTTATCAAACTCAACACCCAAAACCCAAACGAGCCAGTTAAGGAATGGGCAAAAGACATGAATAGACACTTCTCCAAAGAAGACATCCAGATGGCCAACCAACACATGAAAAAATGCTCAACATCACTCGTCATCAGGGAAATACAAATCAAAACCACGATGAGATACCACCTCACACCTGTCAGAATGGCCAACATTAACAACACAAGAAGCAACAGATGTCGGTGAGGATGCGGAGAAAGAGGAAACCTTTTACACTGCTGGTGGGAATGCAAACTGGTGCAGTCACTCTGGAAAACATGGAGGTTCCTCAAAAAGTTAAAAATAGAGCTACCCTACAACCCAGCAATTGCACTACCAGGTATTTACCCAAAGGATACAAAAATACAGATTCAAAGGGGTACGTTCACTCCGGTGTTTACAGCAGCATTATCAACAACAGCTAAACCGTGGAAAGAGCCCAAATGTCCATCAGCTCATGAATGGATAAAGAAGATGTGGTATGTATATACACAGTGGAATATTAGTCAGCCGTAAAAAGAATGAAATATTGCCATATGCAACAGTGTGGATGGAGCTAGAGTGTATTATGCTAAGCAAAGTAAGTCAGAGAAAGACAAACACCATATGATTTCACTCAGATGTGGAACTTGAGAAACGAAACAGATGAACATATGGGACAGAAAAAAGAAGAGAGAGGGAAACAAACCACGAGACTCTTAACAATAGAGTGTATAGGCCTTCTACCTCAGTTAAATTTATTCTTACGGATTTTATTCTTTCTCATGCCATTATAAATGGGATTGTATTCTTTATTTCTTTTTTATAGAGTTCGCTGTTGGCGTACAGAAACACAAGTGATTTTTACACATTCATTTTGTGTCTTGCACATTTACTGAACTCATTGATTCTAAGAGTTTCTTTGTAGAGTCTTGGGCTTTCCCATATATAAGAGCATTGTCATCTTCAGCCAGAGACAATTTAACTCGTTCCTTTCTAGTTTGGATCCCTTTTGTTTCTTTTGCTTATAAAAAGACCATATTTGGATTGTACTTTATGATAGATAGGAGTGCCTTGGTAATGGCTTCAAGCTCTCAGCCACCAGCTTCTTTCCAGAAAAAAAAAAATAAGGTGAATGAGAGAATCAAAACCATGGTATACTATGCGTACTCAGGTGAAAACCTGGGAGCCTGGACTCTGATGAACTACCAATCTGTTGCTAAGCAAGAAATTTTACGGTTTTTCCCGTTTCCCTAGTTTACTTAATAAATGGGTAAAACGTATTATATACATTTGGTATATACATTCAAACTCAATTTTGCTTTCTATTTTACTGAAAATATCCAAATGCTTCTTTATTACAATTTGCTCATTGATAAATCCCACTGACCTAATAGTTTATGGTCTAAAGCAAGATTGAAAGAACCCACAGGTCCATTTCATATTTTTCTTCCTAATCCTTTTTTTTTTTACGTTTATTTATTTATTTTGTGCAAGAGACAGAGAGAGAGAGAAAGAGATAAAGGAGAAAGAGAGAGAACCAAAGGGGGAAGGGCGGGGTGTGCAGAAGAGCCAATGTGGGTTCCACGCTGACAACACACACACTGATGTGGGACTTGAACTCACGAACCATGAGATCATGACCTGAGCCTAAACCAAGAGTCAGACGCTTAACCGACTGAGCCACTCAGGTGCTCCTTTGCTAATCCTCCTTATCAACCACTATTTAATATAACCCCTATCTTCCTTAAATATAATATTTCTTTTAACTGGATCCTTTTCCTTAAAATAGTTTAAACTTTTTACAAGAATGGTTTCAAGTCTGACATATTTGGCTAATTTTCTGTGAAAAGCTTTTGTAGTTCAAAAATAGATGTCAAGAGGTCCTAAGAACTGGTCCTGCTGAGGAATGCGACACTTGGGAAATTGTTATTTCACTCACCTAGACTCTTAGTAAACAGGAGGGGGGAAGGGTGCAGGGAAAGAGATTGTGTGTGTGTGTGTGTGTGTGTGTGTGTGTGTTGCTAGTTGCTGGTACCTAGTGAATGGGCAGGTATGACTTGTGTTCCATCCTCAGAATACTTGGGAAGAATCTGGAGTTTATCTAGAGCCTCTCTGAGATCAGGATGGGGCAAGACTCTTCCGTCAGTGGAATCTTCCTTATGTATGAGCAGTATCGTTGCCTCCTGTACATCCCCAACCCTCTCAGAGAGATTTCTTGGCCTCCTTTGTTCCATTATATGGCTGTTCTCAGTTGCTGCCTGTGCAGGAAGAATCTTCCCTCCGTTGATAAAGACCTCAGTTCCTCAAACAATCAGTAACAAGATGCTGAGTTCCCAAAGTTCAAAATTAGTTAGCTGAAGCTAAGCGTACCTGATTCTTTATTTCAAATTGTCGAGAGAGAAGAAAATATTCATTAGTACTATGCCTCTATACTCAATTCTGTGATCATCCTTTTACATTCAGGAGGACATTTCTCAGCTGCCTGATTGCATCCCTTAACCTTAACTCTTTGTCAGTTGAAGGTACAGCTTTGATAGTTCAAACACACACCGAACAGTCCCTTAGCAACCACTGAACTCACTGGGTTAGGTACTAAACTGCAATGTGGTAGAGAACGTCTCCTGAAAAAGAAAAGCTTTGAATTACACAATCTAAACTTACTGGAGGCTAAATCAAAATATGCCACATTTAATTGGTGTAAGAAGGTGTTTCAAACAGATGGAACGTAGTGTCACTACAGCCTCCAGTAAGCTTAAAGTGGAAAATTCCTCCTTCTTTTCTTCACCTAAACTAAACCAGATTTGTCTTTCAGTGTCTCTCTGCTCTGCTTGAACTTGCCTTGCTTGTTTCAGTACTGTTAGGAAAGTGCGCATGACAGGCACTCCAACACTTAAGAATTCATTATGAAGGCAAGTAGAATCCGAAAGTCAACAGTGCTGAAATTTAGGGAAAAAACACAATTACTCTAGCATTTTGAGGATCTCCCCTTACAATTTTTAAGACTGAGAATTTATTCATATGGAAATCCAGTAGAGAAATCTATATAATTGGCATTCTTCTCCCAATAGGGCTTTGGTTGTCTTTTCTGCTCTGGAGCCCTAAGTCGGAAAATCCCCAAAGGTGGCTACTAAACTTCAATGTTTTCTTTGTAAAATTCAGGTTCCCAGGGGTCATGTCTATCTCAGTAGGTCTGGTCTGGGGTGTCCAGGAATAGGCCTTTTAAAACAAGCATTCCGGGTGACTCGGTACAAGTCCTACTTAGACTACAACATGAGGGAAACTGACCTAGGAAACTGACTTCTTCCTGAAGTTTGGAGAAGTGAGCCCATGCCAATAGGCCCCATCCTGCGACAAACACAGAAATGCTGGATAAGATTTAACAAAAACTGTTTAATATATAGCTAAGTTTAAAAGAAGGGGAAGTGCCCTTGTGCCAGAAAGGGAAACATAAAAGCCAGAGAACTTATAAGTACGTTCCATCAATTTCTTTTTTAGATTATCACAACAATTCTTCAGGGGACAACCAGTATGGAGATACGTGCTGGAGCTACCATGATGAAATTGAGATCCAGAGATATGAGATAACGTAAGATTATACCACAAAATCATTGAAACCAGGAAAGGAAGTTAGCTATAAATTCAATACTTCTAACCAGTGTATAATTTCAGGTTAATAAGAAGCAGTAAGGTGTGTATTGTTTAGAAAGAAAGGAAGAAAGTTATCTGTAGATGATATGATTGTCTACATGGAAAATAGGCACACATCCACAAAATAAATTTCAGGAAGAAGGTTTTGTCAGCCATTTAACACACAAGATCAAGGCACCAAAAATGTTTCTATATAACCACCATGGCCAAGTAAACAAGGTAATCATGATTTAAAAATCCACAGTAGCAACCAAAACTATGGGTGTGGGATGATTGATTTTATGTCTCGCTTTGGGCCACAAGGTGCCCAGACGTTTGGCCAATATTACTCTGGTTGTGTCTCTGAGGGTGTTCCTTGGTGAGAAGAACATTGAATTGGCAGACTGAGTCAAGCAACTTGCCTTCCATAATGTGGTTGGGCCTCACCCAATCACTTGAAGAACCTAACAGAACAAAAAAGCCCAGTCAAAGGAAACTCCTCCCGCCTATTCAGCTGGGACACTGGTCTTCACTGGTCTTCAGACTCCGACTGAAACATCAGCTCCTTTTGGGTCTCTAGCGCTGCTGGATTTTTTGAATGGAAGTTACACCATTGGCTCCCCTGGTTCTCAGGCCTTTGGACTCAGACCGGAAACCACACATCAGCTCTCCTGTGTCTCCAGCTTTCTGACTGCAGCTCTTGGGACTTCTTGGCTTCCATAACTGTCTCAGCCAATTCTTTACAATGAATCTCTCTCTCTTTCTCTAAATGGATATGTACACACACATACACACTTCCTATTGGGTCTGTGTCTCTGGAGAACCCTTGATTAATACAGGGGGGCCCCTGGGTGGCTCAGTCGGTTAAGCATCTGACTTCGGCTCATTTCATGACCTTACAGGTTGTGAGTTCAAGCCCCGCATCGGGCGCTCTGCTATCAACGAAGGAGCCCGCTTCAGATCCTCTGCCCCCCGACCACTCTCTCCGCCCCTCCCCTGCTCATGCTTCCTCTCTCTCAAAAATAAATATATATTTTTTTTAAATTCAGGGTGTTCAGAAATTACTAAATAATGCGCAGGGCCTGCTCATGTGTAGGAAGAAGTTATGTTGCTAGCTTTGCAAGGCTGAACCAACCGCTAATTTCCACATGCAGGTTCAAGCACATCTCACCTTCTGTGTGAATCCTGAGTAAAGCAGGGAGTGCATCTCCACCCTCTCTCTTGCCCCCATATATAGGGCAGTGGTTCTCAAAGTATGACGTGTGGGCTGGCAGCACATGGATCAGCATCATTTCAGAACCTATTACAAATACTTCACCTCAGATGCATTAAGCTATACGCACTGGAGTTAGACATCCGAAGTCTGGGTTTTTTTTAACATATTAAAGTGTTGAGCGTCCGACTTCGGCTCAGGTCATGATCTCACGGTTTGTGCATTTGAGCCCCGGATCGGGCTCTGTGCTGACAGCTCGGAGCCTGGAGCCTGGTTCAGATTCTGTGTCTCCCTCTCTCTCTGCCCTCCCTCACTCACCCTCTGTGTCTCTCTCTCTCTCTGAAAAATAAATAAACATTAAAAAACTTTTTTAAAATGTTTTAATGCAGATGCTGATTCAGTAGGTCTGGGGTAGGCCTGGGACTCCGCATTTCTGGTCAAAGCTCCCCTGTGATGCTGCTGCTCTGGGGACCGTGCTTTGAATAAAGAAGGTCTGGGATTTACAGTGACATCATCCTCGCAGATCCAGGGTTCCGGACAAGCTGCTTAGACTCTTGTATTGCTTCCTCAGCATCAACAACCTGAATCACCCTCGGGCGTTAGCTCCTTCGAAACATCACTAATCCCTTCTCCCCTCTTCTCCCTCAAGTCCCATCTCTTCCTCCCTATGATCAAAATACTAATTTTGTACAAGTGTGTGCACGTGTGTGCACACGCACGTGCTCGCTTGCTCTTTTCACTCAAGCACCCCGGGGGCTGGAGGTGGTGATTTGTACATCCCTACCTCCTAATTCTGACCACAGTACATATCCTGTGGCCCATGCCCTCAGTAGACTGTAAATCTACTCTAAGTTTAAGTCTGGTCCATAATGTCCCATTTTTATGATTTGTTCCTGGTAGTCCTTCATCCTAGGCCAGATGAGTGTTTTATAAACTTGGCAAGTTCTCTCAAGAAAATATAAGTTCCCCAAGAGTCCGTGGATCATAATTTGAGAAAAAGTACAATAGAATCTAAAGGATGTTACTTTAGGGGTGCCTGGGTGGCTCAGTTGGTTAAGCATCTGACCCTTGATTTTGGCTCAGGTCATGATCTCATGGTTGTGAGTTTGAGCCCCGCATCAGGCTCCATGCTGACAGTGTGCAGCCTGCTTGGGATTCTCTCTCCCTCTCTCTCTCTTTCTCTCTCTCTCTCTTTTTCTGTTTCTGCCCCTCCCCCGCTGGCATGCGTGCACCCTCTCTCTCAACTTAAATAAATAAACTTTAAAAATAAAAATGAAAAGGGGCGCCTGGGTGGCTCAGTCGGTTAAGCATTGGACTCTCGATGTCCACGCAGGTCATGATCTCACAGTTCCTGGGTTTGAGCCCCAGTTGGGCTCTGCACTGGCAGTGCTAAGCCTGCTTGGGATTCTTTCTCTCTCTCTCTCTCCCTCTCTCTCTGCCCCTCCCCTGCTCTCTCTCTCAATATAAATAAATAAACTGAAAAAAAAAAAACAGTATAGTACTAGCACAAAAAAAGACATATAGATCAATGGAACAGAATAGAAAACCCAGAAATAAAGCCACGATTTTATGGTCAATTAATCTTCAACAAAACAAGAAAGAATGTCCAATGAGAAAAAGTCTCTTCAACAAATGGTGTTGGGAAAACTGGACAGCAACATGAAGAAGAATGAATCTGGACCACTTTCTTTCACCATGCACAAAACAAACCCCAAATGGATTAAAGACCTAAATGTGAGACCATAAAAATCCAAAAGCCATAAAAATCCTAAAAGAGAGCACAGGCAGTAATTTCTCTGACATCAGCCATAGCAACATTTTTCTAGATGTATCTCCTGAGGCAAGGGAAATAAAAGCAAAAATAAACTATTGGGACTACATCAAAACAAAAAGCTTTTGCACAGTGAAGGAAACAATCAACAAAACTAAAAGGCAACCTATGGAATGGGAGAAGATATTTGCAAATGACATATCTGATAAAGGGCTAGTATCCAAAATCTATAAAGAACTTACCAAGCTCAATACTCAAAAACCAAATAATCCATTTAAAAAATGGGCAGAAGATATGAACAGTCATTTCTCCAAAGAAGACACCCAGAGGCCAACAGACACATGAAAAGATGTTCAACATCATTCATCATCAGGGAAATGCAAATCAAAACTATAATGGGCCGTCACCTCACACCTATCGGAATGGCTAAAATCAGCAACACAAGAAACAAGTGTTGGCAAGGATGGGGAGAAAAAGGAACCCCCTGTACTGTTGGTTGGAATGTAGACTGGTGCACTCACTCTGGAAAACAATATGGAAGTTCTTCGAAAGGGTAAAAATAGAACTACCCCTATGATCCAGTAACTGCGCTACTAGGTATTTATCCCAAAATTACAAAAACACGAATGCAAACGGATACGTGCACCCCTATGTCTATAGCAGCATTATTTACAATAGCCAAGATGTGGGAGCAGCCCAAGTGGCCATCGATTGAGGAAGGGACAAAGAAGATGTGGTGTATATGTGAGCAATGGAATATGACTCAGCCATCAAAAAGAATGAAATCTTGCCATTGCAACGACATGGGTGGAGTTAGAGAGTAGAACGCCAAGCAAAATAAGTCAGTCAGAGAAAGACACATCCCATATGATTTCACACATATGTGGAATTTAGGAAACAAAACAAACAAGCAAAGGGGATAAGAGAGAGAAGGGCAAACCAAGAAACAGATATTAACTATATATAGAAAAATGAACTGATGGTTACCCGAGGGTGGGGGGGATGGGAGAAATAGGTGATGGGGATTCGGGAGTGCGCTTGTCGCGATGAGCGCTAAGTGGCGTATGCAACTGTTGAAATACTATATTGCACACCTAGGTTACTAATACAACATTGCATGTTAACTATACCGGAATTTATAATAAAATCAAATTTAAAAATTGTAGGCTGTTGAACCAAGCCACCTGAATTTGCCTTCTGCTATTTTGTAAGCAAGCTCCGTGTCCAACTATGGAGCTTGAACTCACAACCCTGAGATCAAGAGTTGCATGTTCTACTGATGGAGTCAGCCAGGCGTACCTTCTATTTTTTAATTATACCTCATTCCTTTACTAGCTGCCTGACCTTGGGCAAGTTATTTAATTGAATGTTGTAAGCACTCGAAAAACATCATTTTATGCATACACGTATACACACACACACACACACACACAAGGTCATTATGTGAGAAGGAAGAGGTTTAAATGCTTTCTAGACTGTTCTATGAAAGGTCAGATTTCTGTATTGGGGATTAGTAATAATGTCAGTATGAAGGGGAAGTTGATGTGGCTTATGCTCTCTTTTTTCCCATCAGGGATGAAACTTTTGTATCACGTAACAGCTGCTGAACGAACAGCAGTGAATCCAGGAAGCCATAGAAGAATCCATTAGTGTATGTTATGGGTAGACTGTGTCCCTTCTCCCCCCGCCCCCCCTCCACCAAATATGTGTTGGGAGTCTTAACCCCCAGTAGCTCACAATGTGAAACTTATTTGCAGAAGGTGTTTACAGAGGTAATAAAGTAAGGTCATTAGGGTGGCCCCTGATCCAATGACTGATGTACTTATGAAAAGGGGAAATTGAGACAAAGAGACATACATAGAAGATGATATAAAGAGACACAGGGAGAAGAACGCCATCTGCAATCCAAGGACAGAGGCCTGGAAAAGATCCCAGAGAGTCTTCAGAGAGAACCCACCCTGCCCACACCTTGATCCTGGACTTGTGGCCTTCAGAACTGAGAGACAATAAAATTCTGTTGTTGAAGCCTCCCGTTTTGTGACACTTCACTTTTTTACGGCAGTCCTTCAAAGCTAAAACACTGCAGTCTCTTCTCTCAGATCTGTGTGCACACTACCTTTGTCCACACAACTCAGCCATCCTGGCCCTTCCACTACCTTCGGTCAAGCTACCTTTAACCCTTTTGGGGGAGATAAACGTGTGTGTCTAATACAATTGTCTTTTATTTGTTAGTAATTTGCCCTGTCTTTTCAATTTTCCCAGGATTTTGTTAGTTTTCGTTTGTGCTCTGTTCGCATTATCTGGTACACGATTTTTTAAGTGGTCTGTCCCAACCCTATTTTCCCCATAAACCCTTTTATATTCTACGCATCAGTTCACCAACTGCGAGGTTTTCCCGGAACACGTATTTTGCATTGCGTTAGTTCTCTCACTGCTGCCGAAGAAATTAGCACAGACTTGGTGTCCCACACCACACCCACATTTATTATCTCAGTTTCTGTGCACCAGGAGTTGGGCACGGGCTAGTTGGGTCCTCTCAGAGTCTCACAAAGCTGCAATCCAAATGTTTGCTGGAGCTGAGATGTCTGGAATCTTGACTGGGGAATCTTCAGAATTCACTTTCTTGAAACTAACTATGGAGGGCCCTGGAAATTCACTATCAGCTGGAGGCGGCCTCCAGATCCCAGAGACCCACTGTGGTTCTTTCTCAAGTGGGGTTCTTTAATAAGCTGCTCGCTTCATGCCCACAAGGAGTCTCACTACAGTCTGCTAACATGGAGTCTTTTTTAAACTAAAAGAAACTTTTTTTTGATGTTTATTTATTTTCGAGAGAGAGGGAGAAAGGGAGGGGAGGGGTAGAGAGAGAGAGGGAGACACAGAGTGCAAAGCAGGCTCCAGCTCCAAGCACAGAGCCCGACTTGGGGCTCGAACACACGAACCATGAGATCGTGACATGAGCCAAAGTCCGCCACTTACCTGGCTGGCTACCCAGGCGCCCCTGGAGTCTTATATAATATAATAATCACGGTAGTAACCTCCCATCACCTTTGCCATATAATGTAGCCTAATTATGGCAGTGGCATCCATCACCTTTGCCATAATCTGTAGGTTAGAGGCAAGTCACGGGTTCTGCCCACCCTCAAGTGATCGTACAAAGGCATGAACACCAGGGGACACACGGGTGGCTCAGCTGGTTAAGCGTCTGACTCTTGATATTGGCTCAGGTCATGGTCTCACGGTTCATGGGATTGAGCCCCGTGTCGCACTCTGCGCTGACAGCGCGGAGTCTGCTCGGGATCCCCTCTCCCCACATCCTCTCAAATAAATAAACATTTTAAAAAATTTAAAGAAGGCATGAATACCAGGAGGTAGGAATCATCAGAAGTATGGCAGGATTACACTTAATATAAAAGACTCTTGTACCTCCCTGCATGGAGGCCCACTTACACCTCAAGAACAGCCATTGTATCCAGACCACCCAACCTTGATGAACAGGTGTCCAGGCGGGTCTCGACTCCAGTTTCTTCTAGGTCTATACACGTTTCAGCTTAGGCATATATTCTAGAACAAACGCCCCTTCCCATTTTCCTGGGCTTAAGTTCTTTTTCCTGATGGAAGTTGGAGCTCCTAATTTCATAAACAGGGATGGAAGAAGGGAGGTCTGACACCTGCTTCTTCCTTCATCCTGTGTTTTGGTTTTGGTTCGCTTTGGTTTCTAACCTCCCCTGTCCCGAATTTCTTCCTGGCCCCAAGAGTTGGACACTCCAAATACGGATTAGCCAGTTTGCTCATTGTCGTAAACTGTGTACATTGATTCTTTCATGTCCTCAGGTGTTTACAGTGAAGGACGCCCCCATGATGCTTGCAAAAGCAGCCTCTTGAAAGAAGTGCCTGGGACATCCCCAAAGGCAAGGGAATTAAAAGCAAAAGTGAATTACTGGGACCTTATGAAGATAAAAAGCTTCTGCACAGCAAAGGAAACAACCAACAAAACTAAAAGGCAACCAACGGAATGGGAAAAGATATTTGCAAATGACACATCGGACAAAGGGCTAGTATCCAAAATCTATAAAGAGCTCATCAAACTCCACACCAGAAAAACAAATAACCCAGTGAAGAAATGGGCAGAAAACATGAATAGACACTTCTCTAAAGAAGACATCCGGATGGCCAACAGGCACATGAAAAGATGTTCAACGTCGCTCCTTATCAGGGAAATACAAATCAAAACCACACTCAGATACCACCTCACGCCAGTCAGAGTGGCCAAAATGAACAAATCAGGAGACTATAGATGCTGGAGAGGATGTGGAGAAACAGGAACCCTCTTGCACTGTTGGTGGGAATGCAAATTGGTGCAGCCGCTCTGGAAAGCAGTGTGGAGGTTCCTCAGAAAATTAAAAATAGACCTACCCTATGACCCAGCAATAGCACTGCTAGGAATTTATCCAAGGGATACAGGAGTACTGATGCATAGGGGCACCTGTACCCCAATGTTTATAGCGGCACTCTCAACAATAGCCAAATTATGGAAAGAGCCTAAATGTCCATCAACTGATGAATGGATAAAGAAATTGTGGTTTATATACACAATGGAATACTACGTGGCAATGAGAAAAAATGAAATATGGCCTTTTGTAGCAACATGGATGGAACTGGAGAGTGTGATGCTAAGTGAAATAAGCCATACAGAGAAAGACAGATACCATATGGTTTCACTCTTATGTGGATCCTGAGAAACATAACAGAAACCCATGGGGGAGGGGAAGGAAAAAAAAAAAAAAAAAAAAAAAGAGGTTAGAGTGGGAGAGAGCCAAAGCATTAGAGACTGTTAAAAACTGAGAACAAACTGAGGGTTGATGGGGGGTGGGAGGGAGGGCGGGGTGGGAGGGAGGGCAGGGTGGGTGATGGGTATTGAGGAGGGCACCTTTTGGGATGAGCACTGGGTGTTGTATGGAAACCAATTTGACAGTAAATTTCATATATTAAAAAAGAAAAAATAAAAATAAAAAAAAATAAAAATAAAAAAAAAAAAAAAAAAAAAAAAAAAAAAGAAAGAAGTGCCTGGGAAAATGGAAGTTTAGTTCTTTGTAACATTTTACACAACATGACATTCTAAAAATACCCGCTTTCAGAAAAGTCTTGCTGTTTTCACAAAAGGAAAGACTGTGGCCTGTACAAATAGAACATGCAGTCTCTCGTTTAGTCTTCCTTTTTAATCATCTAGTCTCGAATAGCTTTCCCATATGTGAGATTATTTTTAATGTTCAATGTATTAGTAAAATGGCTCAGTACTAACCACTTGGGTATTTTCGGATGGGAGAAGTATGCTTGAATTTCCCAAATTGCATTTACAGTGAAAGATGCTTCGTGCCAGTGACTCAGATCTTGACAAACGAGGCACGACGTTCATTAGTTTAATGTTTTCCCCCTATTGTGATAGAAATACATAATGACACAGCCTAAGTAATGTGAAATTATTCAGCAATGTAAGAAAAATTTCAATAAACACTGCCTACCAGTTACAGTTCTTAAGCTCATCTTTCAGATTTCTCCAGTAGAAAATTGCTTAGGGGATTCTGGAAAACTTGCTACCTTTTCCATTGCAATCATGGCTAACAATCATTATCCCTTATTTATTTTTCTCAGTTTTTCTCAAAACCATCAAATTAATACAATGAATTCTTAGCTTCCATGAGTCTTTAGGATAAAGGATGCAAGGAGTCATAGGAGGCTAAGATAGCTTATTGTGGCGAACATCTCACAATGTATACAGATACCAAAATATCACATTATATATCTTAAGTATACACAATTTTTGTAAATTGCACCTCAACGGCATCTGGGAAAAAAAGAGGCTAAGATAATAGTGTTACTAGATATTAATGTCTATAATCTATAGTTAAAGTGGCACGTATTTTAAAATCAGGGGATGTATCTGAAAAGAATAAAGGCAATGTCAGGAGGTCACGTGCCCAATCATCTTGGCATTAGGCAGGACTCTATCTAAACCCTCTAAAATTGCATGGTAGAATGTAAAGAATGATAGCTTAGATATCTGGAGACCTTTGCTCTACTTTAGGCCGTGCCTTATATTTTCTAGATCTCAGTCTCTTCATTGACAAAATTAAGTGGTTAGACTCCTCTAGCTACTCAGTGATAACAGAGTACCTTTTAAATAAACTTGCCTTCAGTGCAAGAGGGTTCCCGTTTCTCCACATCCTTGCCAGCGTCTGTAGTTTCCTGAGTCGTTCACTTTAGCCACTCTGACCAGTGTGAGGTGGTATCTCAGTGTGGCTTTGATGTGTATTTCCCTAATGATGAGTGACACTGAACGTCTTTTCATGTGCCTGTTGGCCATCTGGATGTCTTCTCTGGAAAAGTGTCTATTCATGTCTTCTGCCCATTTCTTCACTGGATTATTTGGTTTTCGGGTGTGGAGTTTAGTAAGCTCTTTATAAATTTTGGACACTAACCCTTTATCCGATATGTCATTTGCAAATATCTTTACCCATTCTGTCGGTTGCCTTTTACTTTTGTTGATTGTTTCCTTTGCAGCGCAGAAGCTTTTTATCTTGATGAGGTCCCAATAGTTCATTTTTGCTTTTAATTCCCTTGCCTTTGGAGATGTGTCGAGTAATAAATTGCTGCAGCAGAGAGGGGGAAAATAGATACAAACAGAGGGGGAGGGAGCCAAATCACAAGAGGCTCTTAAATACAGAGAACAAACTGAAGGTGGACGGGGGGGAGGGGGAGGGAAAATGGGTGATGGGAATTGAGGAGGGCACTTGTTGGGATGAGCGCTGGGTGTTGTATGTAAGCCAATTTGACAATAAATTATATTTAAAACAAACAAACAAACAAACAAACAAACCTGCCCTACCTGGATAGATCCATCAGTGAGTTCTCTTAATTTATTTTATATCGTTCATATATGTTTCTATTTAAATACTATTTTTCTCCTTAATTGTGAAGTCACATAGTTGATTAGTATTGTATAGAGTCATACATGTACTTTCCCGGTACACAGGTATCATCTGATCCATCAAACTGTGCTGTTCAGCTCTGACTTAAAGCAAGGATTCACTGTGTTACAACATAATAACCACGGAAACGGTCACCAGATTGACCCGGGTTCAACCCCTGGCTCCACACGTTTGTAGGTTCATGACATTGAGTGTACCCTTGACCTTCCATGAGACTGTTTATTCGTCGGTAAAGTGGTCAATCATTATAATCACTCCCATGCACACGCTCACATTGTCTTGCTCCCCTCTCATCTTATTATACTCCTTTAGCAAAGCCACTCTTGGTCGAATAAAACTCTCAGGCTCTTCCACGTGTGTATGGTGGAGCTGAACATGGCTAGAAACAGAACAAATTTGTTAGCTCATCTCACTTGAAATTCCTAATCGTAAACCTCAAGTGCGCCTTCAGTGCCGTCTAAAGCCATGCTTTTTCCCCAGTTTTACCTTCCCACTCTTTGAAGTGACTACATTTTATCTTCTCTTTCCTTAATGCCCTTCCAGCTCCCTTGCCCTAATTCTTAGATGATTGAGTGTTCAGCTAGGAGTGGCCATGTAACTAATGTTGAGCTTTTGGAATGGACGTCATGTGCTTGAATTCTGGGTCATCTCAAATTACAGAAAATGAACTTACATGGTTATTTTTTTTCTACCCATGAACTAGAACATGGACATAGCAGCAAGCCTGCTTTGACCATGCAGTTGAAGACAACGTTGGGGAATGTCAGAACAAAAGGAATATATGAATGTTGTTCCCTGAGTGACTACTTTGAGCAGAGTATCTCCTCTAGTTCAGAACAACTGAACTGTTACATGAGAAAAGTAAGCTTTGGCTTTATGTAAGCCACCAGATGTTGGTATTCCTTTCTTATACAGCCTCAACTCTAAGAGTACGTATTTTATGATTGAGGTTTCAATTACATACAATGAAATGCATAGACCTTAAATATCCAATTCTTGTTAAAATTGACAGTCACATATAATCCCACCCACCACCCAAAATATATAGGGTATTTCTTTCATCCCAGAAGGTTCCCTTGTCTTCTTTTTCCCATTAGCCCCCATAGGCAAGCATTTTCTAACTTCCGTCAACGTAGATTAGCTTTTTCTTTTATGGACTTTATACAAACGGGAAAAAACAGTACGTACTGTCTGGTGTCTGACTTCACGAAGCAAGTTTTTGAGATTCATCCATGTCAGTTCATTCTAATTTATTTTGAAGTTATAATTTTTAATATGAATATACCACAATTTGCTTATCCATTTCCCAATTGGCATTTGGGTTGTTCTGCATTTTTGACTGTTATGAATAATGATGCTGCGATCATTCTTATGGAAGTCTGTCTTCATAGTGAACAACTTCTTATACTGTGTCCAGTCTGATATTAATCTCATGGGATAAGTTCTCCATTTGTGATTTTGTGTTTTCTAATCCTAGCATTTTCACTTTGAAGGTTTTTTAATACTTGCAATCTCTTTGGTGAAATTCTTCAATTGTTACCCTCCATTGTTCATCTTTTCAAATAAAGGTATTTATGATAGACAATGTAAAACTCCTGCTTGATAATTTTATTTATTTATTTATTTATTTATTTATTTATATTTTATTTAAATCCAAGTTAGTTAACATATAGTGTAATAATGATCTCAGGACTAGACTTTAGTGATCTATCGCTTACATACAACACCCAGTGCTCATCCCAAGTGTCCTCCCTAATGCCTATCACCCATTTGGATCATCCCCCTACCCGATGTCTCCCCAGCAACCCTCAGTTTGTTCTCTGTCTTTAAGAATCTCTTATGGTTTGCCTCCCTCTCTGTTTTTATCTTATTTTTCCTTCCCTTCCTCTATGTTCATCTGTTGTGCTTCTTAAATTCCACATATGAGTGAAATCATATGATATTTGTCTTTCTCTGACTGACTTATTTCGCTAAGCACAATACACTCTAGTTCCATCCACATTGTTGCAAATGGCAAGATTTTCATTCTTTTTGATTGCCAAGTAATATTCCATGCATATGTATCCCACATCTTCTTTATCCATTCATCAGTTGATGGACACTTGGGCTCCTTCCATACTTTGGCTATTGTTGATAGTGCTGCTGTAAACATTGGGGTGCATGTGTCCCTTCAAATCAGCATTTTTGTATCCTTTGGATAAATACCTAGTAGTGTAATTGCTGGGTTATAGGGTAGACCTATTTTTAATTTTTTGAGGAACCTCCACACTGTTTTCCAGAGCGGCTGCACCAGCTTGCATTCCCACCAACAGTGCAAGAGGGTTCCCCTTTTTCTGCATCCTCACTGACATCTGTTGTTGCCTGAGTTGTCAATGTTAGTCATTTTGACAGGTGTCAGGTGGCATCTCATTGTGGTTTTGATTTGTATTTCCCTGATGACGAGTGATGTGGTGCATCTTTTCATGTGTCGGTTGGCCATCTGGATGTCTTCTTTGGAAAAGTGTCTATTCATGTCTTCTGCCCATTTCTTCACTGGATTATTTGTCTTCTGGGTGTTGAGTTTGGTGAGTTCTTTATAGATTTTGGATACTAATCCTTTATCTGATATGTCATTGGCAAATATCTTCTCCTATTCTGTCAGTTGCCTTTTTTGCTGATTGTTTCCTTCGGTATGCAGAAGATTTTTATCTTGATGAAATCCCAGTAGTTCATTTTTGCTTTTGTTTCCCTTGCCTCCAGAGACATGTCAAGAAAGAAGCTGCAGCAGCTGAGGTCAAAAAACTTGTTGCCTATTTTCGCCTTGAGGATTTTGATGGCTTCCTGTCTTACATTGAGGTCTTTCATCCATTTTGAATTTATTTTTGTGTATGGTGTAAGAAAGAGGTCCAGGTTCGTTCTTCTGCATGTCGCTGTCCAGCTTTCCCAACACCATTTGCTGAAGAGACTGTCTTTTTTCCATTGGATGTTCTTTCCTGCTTTGTCAAAGATGAGTTGGCCATATGTTTGTGGGCCCACTTCTGGGTTCTCTATTCTGTTCCACCGATCTGAGTGTCTGTTTTTGTGCCAGTACCATACTGTGTTGATGATTACAGCTTTGTAATACAGCTTGAAGTCCGGGATTGTGATGTCTCCAGCTTTGTTTCAACATATGACCATCTCTGTGTCTGCTCCCTTTGACTATTTCCTCTCTTGATCATGGTTATAATTTATTGCTTTTAACATTCCTGATAATTTATTGCAATCCGTATATTTCATATAAAAGTACAATAGACTTTAAAGTAAATAATATTTTTCCCAGGAAGAGATCATATCTCTTCTTCTGTTGGATCACTGAATGTATTAGAGGTGGGGAATTAAGCCTATCTAATCTACAGTTGACCTAAGTACGAGCTGCTTCTTCAATTTCAGTTAGATTGATTTCACCGTTAATTTTAAATATTTCAAAGGTAAGGTCAGAATTTTCCTTTGAAGGATATCAAAGCATCAGCAAGACACTAGAGAACACTTTATTTTTATTATTATTTTTAATGCTTATTTATTTTTGAGAGAGAGACAGAGAGAGAGAGAGAGACAGAGAGAGAGAGAGAGAGAGAAAGCAGAATGCAAGTGGAGGAGGGGCAGAGAGGAAGACATACAATCTGAAGTAGTCTCCAGGCTCTGAGCTGTCAGCACAGAGCCCAACGCGGGGCTCAAACTCACGAACTGCGAGATCTTGACCTGAGCTGAAGTTGGACGCTTAACTGACTGAACCACCCAGGTGCCCCTAGAGAACGCTTTATGCTTAATACTGCACTCACTAGCTTTCCAATCCATGGGAAATCAGTCTGCTTTACAGGGTGGCTTGGCCAACAATTATTGGGTTGCCTTCGGATTCTCTTTGTTCTTCAATCTTTTCTCTGGATCTCTGGTCCTTGGGTGATTTCTGAGCTGTCTTGCCCTAAGCTTTTGGAGGGCCACTGCGGTGGCCTGGACGAAGAGCCAGCTCTCCTGTCATATCTTCAGGCTTTGGCTTTTCACCGAATGCTCTTTGCATGCCTCAGTGGGGGATCTTTCTCAGCTCTTCTGCCTCCACTCCGTCTTTGCTGGACTACCCTTGTGATCTCATTAAAGGCCCATGGGAAAGAGTTGGCAGGTAAATGCAGACTCGCTTGGAGGTAGGAGCTCTTAAGAATTCATTCGGTAACTCCAGGGTACATGTAGCCATTAAATGTTTATTCAAAAGTTTTGCTCTTTTCTCCTTACCCCCATATCTAAGGGATTTTTCTACGTCTTCCTACTTTGTCAAAGATGGAAATAGCAGCAGTTCTCATATCACCTAGAGAGGGCTTGAAATCCATGTATTTTGTTCACCAAGACCTTCCCAGCTCTCTGATGGGTTTTTAAAACGTATGACTTTGCATGTTATCCAGGTTTTTCTCAATAGGGTAAGAAGGACAATTTCTTTTGACTTTCTATGACCTAACTGGAATTGAACTAACACAATTGTTATTCATTATTAAATAGATCAGAACACAGAACACATTAAAGTTCCGAATATCTTAACCAATACAATAAAATAAAAATGAATGATAAGCATAGGAAAGGAAGGCATAAGGTTATTATCATTATAGGTGATATTCTCATCTACATAGAAAATCAATGAGAATACACTAACAGATAATTAGAGCTAGTAGGAGAGATCAATTAACTGGAACTCAAGGTAGCAGCAAGAAAACCATACAAAAACTAAGAGCTTTCCTGTATACCTGCAACATTATCTCTTCCACAAAAACCTTATCCAGCCATCTTACACAACGTTAGAGCTAGGTGTTTCTTTCCGTCTACACTGACAAAGTTTCTTACACATTTAAATGGCAAAATAACCTATTTTATTATTAGTACCTAAGATGTATCTCTGTCCCCAAATAGACTTTGAAAGCTTGAGGGCAAGAATAGGACTATTAACATCTGCATCATGAGCATTTAGCACAAACCCCAGCAAGTAGAATGAGCTCAGTAAGTAACGGACATTTGACTGAGGGCAAGGCATTGAACTAAAAGCTGCCTGAGGTCTCTTTTCCCAAGCATGAAGATCGTACTTTTATAAATTATCTTTTTAAGGGTGTAAAAAAAAGTATGAAAGGGGCGCCTGGGTGGCGCAGTCGGTTAAGCGTCCGACTTCAGCCAGGTCACGATCTCGCGGTCCGTGAGTTCGAGCCCCGCGTCGGGCTCTGGGCTGATGGCTCGGAGCCTGGAGCCTGTTTCCGATTCTGTGTCTCCCTCTCTCTCTCTGCCCCTCCCCCGTTCATGCTCTGTCTCTCTCTGTCCCAAAAATAAATAAAAAACGTTGAAAAAAAAAATTAAAAAAAAAAAAAAAGTATGAAATATTCACCTCCAAAATAATAGTGCACATACTTAAACCTTTTGGTGTGCTGTGGATTTTGCAATTAACAATACTTAAAAGTAATAGATGGTAAATCATTAGGTTAAGTCCATGATTCAAAGAAAGATGGAACAAATGAGTAATGTGATCAAGCTTTGTACATTGAGTGACCCTAAGAAGTGACACTTCATTTGGTTGTTTGCTATTTCTTTAATGAACCGGAGCAGTTTTCTTAATTAGCGGGGGCCCATCTGTTTCAAGAACAAATGACATTTAGTATAACAAAGGCTGAAACAACAAGACAGCTCAATTTTGGAGTGCAAACGGCAACACCAAGTGGCATAATTAGTAGTTTGTGTTTTCCAGATATGGTTTAGTAGGTCTTCTAGAATGGAGGTCAATCTGGTCATCTTGTCCTTTAAGAATTCATAATGTACTGATTGTTATTTCTTTAGAGAGGAGCAATGTTATCTGTTACAGGACAGAATTAGATATTTATGAAATAGGGAGTTTCTTCTTTGGGTTTATAATTTGACACATACAGTAAGCCTATTATTTTTGAGGCTTATTGGTTGTTTGTAAATTGTTTTCCATATTAGAGGTTTTCATAGGAGAAAGCTATATTTTCATTTCTGTTAAAATTTTCATTACATTTACTATGTAATGGATATTTTATAGTTCTTTACATGTTTATAGCTCTTTTAGGCACTTACAAATTCAAAGGTGACTCCCTTCTTTGGTTAGACCAAATTCTGGTCCCTTCAAAATAAGCAATGAGGTAGAAATTTCAGGAACCAAAACCCTCCTTGTCGACCACCCATCTCTCTACTCTTCGTAGGAAGCACAGAACTGTGTCGACAATGGGAAGATAGAAAAATCTCACAAGGAGAGGGCCCAAACTATCTGAATAATATTTGCATAACATCTGAGTGCTGTTTAATATTATTTACGGCAGAAGATAAAGGAGAAGAAAAAATATTTAATGTGTTTATATGTCTTGATTCCTATAATTTCTATCTCATTGCTTATTCTGAAGGTACCCATAAAATGAGACCTCCTCAGGCAGAAATGATTGGCCATGGGAACAGCCAGTCATAGTTCAATTGTCCAGTTTGCCTCTTTTCTACTAACAGTATTAAAATAGCAAACAAGAGAATGGAAAGTTGTGTTTCTTACAGAAACTACAAGAGTATTTCATGTGATTCAATTATCAGTTCAACTAAAATTTATTCAAAATCTACTATGATCCCAAGCATTGTGCCAGACAATAGAAATATAGCAGTGAAAGGAATAGAAAAAAAAAATCTCTGCCCTCAGGGGGCTCACATTTTCATGAGGGGAGACAAACAATAAACAAAATAAATACATAATGATATAATGGGATTTCATGCAATACTAAGTGTTCTGTGTTAACATAAAGTAGGGTAAGGGAAGAGAAAAATGACAGCCATGGGGCTACCCTTAGCAGGTGCTAATTAGTGGAGGAAATGAGTGATGTATCTATATGGAGATAAGAGGGTCTCAGGCACAACAACCAGCAAAAGCAAAGAGGATGAATCAGAAGTAAAGTGTTTGAGAAACAACAATGTAGCACATGTAGTTGAAGTTCAGTGAACGAATTGGAAAGTGGTGGAGTACGAGGTTGAAGAGGTAGGATAGATCAGGCAGCTGAAAGGTCCAGAAAGATGACAACTAAAAAATGACAACTGGATTTGGCAACTCAGAATTCACTGGAGACCTTGACAAATGTGTTCATAGTGTAGCGTTCCAGTACGGTGTTGGGGACGAGAGTAATTGTTTTATGTTCAAGAAAGAATGAGAGATGAAGAAGTGAAGACAACAAGCGTAACCATCTCTTTCAACAAGGTTTGTTGTAAACATGGTGTGAATTCATCATATTTGGGTAAAAGAAATAGCAAAATGTGATGGGTACATACTATGCAGTACTATGGAGCAGTGAGAGGCAATGGCCAGGTAAACATATCAATATGGACTTTTTTTTAATTGTATAGCTGAGTGAAAGAATTAAAGAAGGTAATGAATCTATACACAATGCCATTTACATGAATTAAAATATTTATGGAGGGGCACCCCGGTGGCTCAGTCGGTTGAGCCACTGACTCTTGATTTCAGATTAGGTCATGATCCCTAGAAGATTCTCTCTTTCTCTCCCTCTGCCACTCTCCCTGGCTTGATCTCTCGATCTCTCTCTCTCTCTCTCTCTCAAATAAAAAAATAATTTCAAAATATTGATGAAGAAAAGATGTTACAGGGGCACCTGGCTGGCTCAAGTCAGCGGAGCACGTGACTCTTGCTCTTGGGGTTGTGAGTTCAAGCCCCACGTTGGGTGTAGAAATCACTTAAAAAGAAAATCTTTGAAACAAAAGAGAAAAGATGTTACATATTTCAGAAGGAAACATAGTGTTGAAGGACCTCTAGCAACCACAGTATCAAGTTAATAAATAAGAGCTGAGGCTCTCGCTGAGGTGAGTGATGATCACAGCTGCGGTAATTATTACGGTCACGGTAGTAAATTTACAAACATGGAATAAACTTAGCCACAATTTAATACAGTTTTCAGAGAGAACAGACGAAAGATCCAGAGAGTGCTGAGAATTACCATAAATAAAAACAGGAGAAGAGTCCAGATTATCAGGGTCAGGTTAATAATGGCACAGAGGACAAAAAGAAAGATGATATTACGTGGAGCACTTGTGAAAGGAAAGTAATCTAAAGAGGATGATTGAAAGACAATGTTTGGGGTGGGTTTACAAGGGGATAATGATCAACGTCCCAAGGCTCCAACTTTTGGTGTCTTTGGTCTCTAATGGGCTCATTAATGCACTTTTTTCAATGGCCCAGAAACACGTTGAGTGAAAGGCTCAAATATTGGCAAGCTAGCCCAGCCAGAGCTCAGTAGGAGGCCAAGTAAGTGTATCAGTTTGAGATATTCATCCCAGCTGGACGACAAACTCTTAGATCCAAGTTGTTGAAGCACAGGGGTCTGAGTGTAACAAATTCAATGCTGAATTAGACTAACTTTTTTTAATCTTTATTTATTTTTGAGAGAGAGAGAGAGAGAGAGAGAGAGAGAGACAGAGTACGAGCAGGGGAGGGGCAGAGAGAGAGGGAGTCAGAGAATCCGAAGCAGGCTCCAGGCTCTGAGCTGTCAGCACAGAGCCCGACACGGGGCCCGAACTCATGGACAGGGAGATCATGACCTGAGCCAAGGTCGGAGGCTTAACCGACTGAGCCACCCTGGCGCCCTTAACTTTTTTGTTTTAAGAGAGAGAGAGCATGTGCTGGAGCGGGCAGGGGGAAGAGGAAGAAGGAGAGAGAGAATATCTTAAGCAGGCTCCACGCTCAGCACGGAGCCCAACGCAGGGCTCGATCTCACGAACCAAGAGATCATGACCTAAGCCGAAATCAAGAGTCAGGCACTTAACCAACTGAGCCACCCAGGCACCCGTGAATTAGACTAACTTTTGAGGATAAAAAGTACTAACATGGCTAAGAGAGATGCTGACGTAAGGTATGTTATCCAAATTATTTCACTATGAAGTGAGGAGAATTTTAGATACTGGAAGATACTGATGTTATGAAATGACGGTTACAGGAATCCTGAAGCAGAAGCTAATTTAAAGAGAAATGGCCTTACACAATAAAGGAGGGAAGTGAGAAAGCCATTTTGAAAAAATCAGTTTTGATCAGGTAGATTGTATGCTACCCCAGGCACTGAGATTGTAGTCAACTAACCCTAATCCTGCTGGGGCTTTTCAACACCAAATTGTATCAAACCAGACTTCCTTTCTCCTGGGCCGGTGTGCAAACGGCCTTTTAAATGGAAACGCAAAGCATCCTTGTTAAAAATTTCTCTAGTTTTTTAGACACAGTTATTTGCCCTCTTTGAAAGATTTGAGTATAATAGTTGACAGTGAGCTCACACAGATACGCATCTGTCTCCATATACTTTGTCAACTCTGCTTCCTCTATATACCCTTTGAATATAGCTGTGACCCATGGTTTTTGCCTCCATTTTCGTAACTTCATGCATGACTTCTGGGTGATGTTATCGGCATCTGTGTGAAACCACCCTGTATTACTGATGCCTCCGTAAGAACTGCCTCAATCCCAGAATTCTCTCCTGAGTTCAAGAATCATATTTCCAACTGCTCACTAACCATCTCTTCTCGACCTTCCCACAGGTGTAACAAACTGCAAACTTAAAACTGAACTCATATAATGTGTAGAGTGAGAATGAAGGCAGAGGGTGACAGTGGTTTCCTAGCACAGACATTAGCGCTGGGGGCAAGGAGAGCTCCTCATAGAAGTCAGAGCTGTAGGGCAGTCAGGACTGAGTGTAGGGCTTGGGACAATGTATCTGAGCTTGCCTCACACACTTATCTGAAAACACTCAGGTTCCCAGGATCCCAAGGGTTCAGTGACTGGAGATCATGACAGGACCACAGCCATCAATGTTAGTAAATTACAATGAAACTGACAGAAGAATATGAGGTATCTCAGAGGAATATCTCAGAGGAAGCCAATGTAGACTATGGCCCTGGTTATCGTGGACCAGATGGCCCGGCCCCCTCTGATTTCAAGACAGAAATACCTTCAATCCTCCTAAGTAGGAGGGAAGGAGGAGGGGAAGGGGGAAACTCCTGAACTGATCAGACAAAAGAATCTAAGGTGTAAGCTGAAACTGACTCAGTTTATTTTGAATCGCCTTAATAGTTTTACGACTGTTGAGTGCCGATGGAAGCTTCGGTCACAGAAAATTTTACCTTTTGTACATCAGAGGACATGTCTGTGAAATTCAACTACATTAATTCAAACGCATTCAGTAATGAAAATGGAATTTAATGTTTTGTATATTTTGCAATCAGAATCTTAGAAAATGTCTTTAATAAAGATGTAAAGACTACACGACAAGAAGAAAAAGGATGTGCTAGCTTTATAATAGGAAATCTGGACACATTCAAAAATAAACAAAGGCATTGATTGAGCTGGGACATGCTGTACTAGTAATGCTTAAGAGCATTTGCTCTAGAATTGGGCAGGTGTAGGTCCGTGCTTGGCTACACAACTCATTTGCTTTCTGATATGGGCAAGTTACTTAACCTCTCTAGGCCTTAGTTTCTGTATTTGAAATTGAGGATAATTATGCCACCAACATAAGAAAGTTGTGTGTATTAAATGAAATATTTCCCCATAAAGCACTTAACTTAGGGTTGGACATATAATATTCCAATAAATCTTATATACTGAAAAAACCGGACCCATTGTTTCCCCTCTCACAGTGTTCTCTGTCATGGTTAATGTGCCATCATCCATCTAGTGGCCCAAGTCAGAAATTTGGCAGTGATCCTAGATTTTTTTTCCCTCTCGTCGCCAACCGCAATCATGACATTTATGCCATATGTCTTAAATCTGACCCTTCGTCTCCTTAAGCCATTACCTTAGTTCAGGCACTTACCATATCTGTCCTAGAAATGCTACGAGAGCCACCTAATCAGTCTCCTTTTCTATAAATATCTGAATATCCTTTCCCTAAAATGCAGACTACGGGTCTCACCACTAAATATGTGCCATTATTTCAGTTTTACAGATGATAAAAGAGTTTTACAGGAGACTAACTTACCCAAGGTCATACAGTTATGAAGTAGCAATGGCAATATCATTAAGATGCTGCAGAAAGTAAAAAAAAAATAATAAAGCAGAGGTATTATTCCGAGGAAATGCAATTTTGGAAAATAAATTTCTAAAGTGGAGTTCAAAACATGACAGCACCCATTTGTTCGTATAAGTTATGGGGTTTCTGTACAAAATTATCACTCATATTCCAATCATCATGCTTTTAAATTATACAGAACAGCTAAGACAGGTGTCACAAGGGCAGGAGTAATACCAACCCAGAGACACGTGATACAAATTCCTTTAACAGAAGTAAAAGTTACAAAACTTAACTGACCTAGGATGGCTGCATACAGCAAGGGACGCAGTAGCATTTTCCCAGCTGGAGGCACAGCCCTTCTGGCCGCACACAAGGCCACGCGATTGTCAGTAATATTGTGTGATCAGGGTTAGGATTCCATCAAGTCTTTCTAGAAGATAAGCCTAAGCACCTTCCCCCTCATCTGTTTGTTGTCGTTGGGAGGGCTCTCACTCCCCTGTGGCAGCCTCTAATTGTCCTGAGAGACAAAAATAAACACAAATAATCCTAAAGTAGAATTTTAAGCATGTTTAATTTAATTCAACACTTGGTGAACACCCACCGTTTGCAAGAAAGGCTGGACGCTATGGAAGACTAAAGATGAGAAGAGCAGATTTGCTGCCACCAAGAACCGAGACGCTAATATGGGATAAGGGATAGGGAGAGTATTTTGGTAACTGAGAAAAGAAATCTGTAGGCTGGTTTCACTAGAGTGCTTCATTAGTGGGAGATGAAGCTATTGGGTGCTTCGTGCTGGGTAAGTTTAGTAAAATTAAGTTGACCTGTTGCACTGCCTACATACACATATGAGAACATTAAATAAGATATAGGAGGTTGTCATTGTCATTTTTAAAATTCAATAAATTTAGAAATAGATAATTCTATGATGGCTTCTTTAAAGTCAGCATAGTAAAGAGCACATTTTATGGGGCACGGGGGTGGCTCAGTCGGTTGAGCATTCGACTTTGGCTCAGGTCATGATCTCGCAGTTCGGAATCCAAGCCCCGCGTTGCGCTCACTGCCGTCAGCGTAGACCCCACTTCAGATCCTCTGTAGCCCTCTCTCTCTCTCTCTCTCTCTCTGCCCCTCCCCCACTCATGCGCGCACATGCACGCACTCTCTCTCAAAAGTAAATAAACATCTTTAAAAAACGAACACATTTTATAAAGGAGAAATTCAGGATATTTTTTTGAGGTCTCTTAACCACATATTACATGCCATATCCAAGGCTAAAAGGACCAGAACTGTGCTATTTGGCTGAAGTTTTAAATCACTTTTTGTTTCCTTAATATCAATCTGCACAGGACTCTGTCAGGTCAAAAAGGAGAGGCAATTTCTTGTTTTATACTCATAAGCTACAGCTCAGCCAGCTGTCACTCTATCAACAGACTGATGTGAGAAGAGACGTTGGGAAGATACATAGTGCGCGCAAGACAACCGTGGGCTACCAGGCTGAGACAGGGAAATATAGAAAGAAATTCCTGAATTGTATTTGCTCCAGAGGCAATTCATTCAGGGAGGTAACTTATACTCCAATAATGAAGGGGGAAAAATGAGTGAAAATGTAACTGTGGATCATTTGGGGTTGTTACTGGCACAGGCGAATTCTCTTTGTTTTGGTAACTCTGAGAGGTGCTTCTTCAAACAAACAAGACCTTTTCCATCCCAGGAACATCAGAAAACCGTCCTTGACACCAGTTTCAAGGCTAGGCATGTGTTTCCGTCCACATCCCGGGCAGGACATTTTGACATTTATGACCTCTGATGCATATGTGAAACCTTTGGTTTTCTTAACTGTCACTGAGTTTATTGTTCACTTTCTGGTCCAAATGACAAAGTAATTTGATTCACAGTCATAGCATTGAAAATCCCAATTGGTTTATGTTTTGAGCTATGCCAGGGGCAGGAACTGCACATAATATATGGCAAAATCTAGAAAATATCCGGAAAGTATGAAACAGATCAGATGTGAACTGCCAAGCATCATATGGTTAGGCATAGGAAAATGTTGGTATTTTCTCAATTGGTTTTAACATCTATCTTTAAATTTCCATTTTAGAACCTTAATGATACATATTTTAGAGTGTTATATGCTTTTCTAATTAGATAGGTCATATCTGCTAAATAATCTTTAGTGAAAGCACTGTATCTACCAATTTAGGTTTGAAGAAAATAAGGTAGATGGATTTATATGAGTGAATAAAATAGAATACGGACTTCAATTTCTAGCAATATGGCAGACTAGATATTCTGAAAATCCTTAGCTAAACAGAAATCCAACCCAAACACACCAAGAAATTCTGGATGAAATAAAACATCATTTTAAATTAATATCTGAACTCACAATAAAATTAGGGAATTCCTCAGGGAACAAAATGAAGAGAGAAAATAGAAGTTCACAGCAATAAGTCGTTTGGGGGAAATTTTCTTGTCTTAATAAGGAGAGGTTTGTATTTGAAAGGTCAGATGATGACAGGAAAACTTGAACTCCTAGAAATTAGGGATTTATATTTGAAATGCTTTTTAAAATTCGTTAACCCATGAGTTAGTTGGATATATTTTATTGTCTAAATATGGTGAGTGTGTTTTTTTGACCTCTAATGTAATTGAAGTAAAATCTGAGATCGTGGTTTGTATGACACCCAGTCTATGAAATTTGTTGAGGCTTTCTTTATGGCATGGCCTGGTACGTGTTTAATGTTTTATGTTCCACATGTGCTTGAGAAAATGTGGATTTTCTAACTGTTGGAAGACTGTCATCTATTATCTATCTGCCTATACACATACATATGGATATCCTAATTTCCATTTGCAGTATCCTAATATACATTATATAATATCTGAATATTCATTAGGTGAAGCTTGTTAATCATATCATTCATCTTTTATATACTTTTTTTTCCCGATTCACCTGTCAGTTGAGAGCTGTGTTGAAATTTTCAAAAGGAAGATGGTTTCATCAACTCATTTTTGTAGTTCTACAAATTTTACTTCATAAATTTTAAGGCTATTGTAGTAGGTGCATACATATTTAACCATGTTAGATCTTCCTGAATGTAAACATTTCTGTGTGGTGACCTTTGCTATCCCTAAATAATGCCTTTGCACATGTGTGTTAGTATCTATTTTCTCTGATGTTAATATAGCTACATATTAATATAGCTTTCTTAGGATTTATAGTTGTCTCATAGGTTTTCCTTCATCATTTTCCTTTGAAGTTTTGCATGTACTTGGATGTACATCTAGTAAACTGCACATATTTGTGTTTCTCCCAACTAGTCAATATGTTTTCATTAGCCAGTTTAATCCATTTGCATTTATTCTAAGTATTGACATATTTAGACCTATTTCTATCATACTAATCTATTACTTCCATTTGTCCCATCATTTTTGCTTTATCTTTATTCCTTGTTATTTTTGTTTCTTTCCTCCTTCTCCTTCTCCTTCTCCTTCTCCTTCTCCTTCTCCTTCTCCTTCTTTAATTAGGCTCCATTCCCAGCATGGAGCCCAATGTGGAGCCTGAACTCATGACCCTGAGATCAAGCCCTGAGCCAAGATCAAGAGTCGGACGTTTAACTGACTGAGCCACCCAGGTGCCCCCCGCCTTTTGTTACTTTATTTTAAAAATGCTATCTATCTTGCCCCTTTCATAAGACAAGAACTTTATTAAGATCACACATTCATTGGTCTCCCTTACTCCCAAATTCCATCATGTAAATATTATCTAAAAGTTTTAATTTCAAGCAGCTATGAATATATGTTCTCTTTTTCCCTGGCCTTAGATTTTTAAACGATATCAATAAATTTCACCAAGATATTTGATAAGCTTAATTTGGTTCATCTCTTCCCCTTTATTGTCTCTCATTTAGGCACTTTACTCAAACTATTTGCCATATGAGGCCTTGTGTGGCAAACTTCTGGAGTCCTACATTTAAGGATACTTTTGTGACTTTATATTTGAAAGACAAAAATATTCTCCATTGTTTTCACAGGTCCAGTTTTACTGTTGAAAATTCTAATGTCAGCTTGATTTTTGTTCCTTGATATGTGATCTTTTCTTTCTTAAAGATAAACCTACTACTAGGTTTATGCTTTATTTTTCTATATTCTCTTTTCTGCTAATATTTTCTCCTCTAGATGTGTCTAGGTGTGTTTTTTTCCTTGTTCTTCCATGTTTGCCCCCTAGGGGGGGCTTTCGTTCTGAGGTCTTTCTTTTAGTTTGGGCAAATGATTATCTCTGTTATTGCTTCAAATTTTTCTAGTATGTTTTTCTTTCTGATATGCTGCCTACTTCTATCCTCCATATTTCTTAGCTTTTCTTTTACAGTTCCTACTTCTTTCTTTTTTTCTCCTTTCTATGAGATTTCTTCCATCTGGTCTATAGATTTCCTGATTTCTTCCTCGGTTTTATCCATCTGCTTTTTATCTCCTGTATTACATAGTTTATTTCAATTATATTTTTGCTACCCAATGGGATTTTCTTCTTCATCTTCTTATGTTTTTATTTCATATTGCTTATATCTTCCACTATCTCTTTTAGGAGGTTTATTAGACTATGTATTATTAGCCTCCCTTGTTCTAATACTTTTGCTTTCATGGAATCTGTGCCTAGAATGCTAGATTTATCTTTTTAGGTTTATGCTTTATGTCATTTCCCTTTGAAACATGCCTTGGAACCCAGCTGCCAAGCTGGGAGGAAGCCCAAGCAACCTTTTGGGAATGCCCACATGGGAGAAACAAGGCTCCTGGCCAACATCCCCAGCTGTGTTCCCAGACATCTGCCAACTATATGAATGAATTCACTTTGGACATTCCAGCTGCCACAATGTCCCAGCTGCCATCACATTAAGCAGAAGGACCAGCTAGTCAACTCATAAAATAGTGAGAAATAGGAAGTTGCTGTTTTCAGCTACTAAATTTGGGTCTGTTTTGTTACACAGCAACAGATAACCAAAACACAAAACTTTCCCATGTGGCTTTTCAGAGCATGATACTTGGGATCCCAGAAGGAATGTTCCAAGAGAACAAACCCTAATTGCTAGTGCTTATCAAGCTCCAACTTATATCACGATTGCTAATGTTCCATTGTCTATTGCTTATCACATGCCCAAGGCCAGAGTCAATATAGTAGGGATATTATGGGAGGGAATGAATAAAGGGAAATGTGGTTCATTGACAGCCACCAAAGTTAACAGTCTACCTTGATACATTTCAGAGAATATAGACCCCATTCTCTGGCCAACAATAAGAAAAATATAAATTTTAAAAATCCAAAGATTGGGAATTTTAAAAGACCATATCTAAAAAAACTCAGGGAACAAAGAACACATAAAAATGGAAATCAGGAAACATTTAGAACTGAGTGGCAATGAAAATAACCATATCAAAACTCATGGGATTCAGCTGTCATATTTAAAATGAAATGTATGGCATTTAATTCTATATTTAAGAGGAGGAATGATTGGAAATTAATGATCTATGCCTTCAACTTGAGAAGTAAGAAAAAGAATGGAAGAAATTGCTCTTTAAACAATGCAAACAACTTAGAATTGCATTGACTTGTAATTTCTAAAAGAGCTTTCACATGTATTATCTTAATTTATTCAGATATAATTTATACATAGCCCTTTGGCTATGAGAACCCAGTAGGTAGCTAGGTCAGGTATTATTACAGCCAATTTTAGAGATAATCGTATTGAGGTTCAGAAAATTTAGTGATTTATTGGATAACACATGGCTTGTAAGTCACAGAGTAGTGATTCAAAACCAGGTTTATGAACCTGCATCTAGAGATCATTTCAGTGTATTATAATGCTGGCTTATATTCGGAGAGAAGAGATCAAATGGATAAATACGATGACCACTGTAGAACAGTTTTGGGCGAACCACAGCATAAGATGCAGCATATGTAACCACTGTGGCTTCAGCTTAAGAGAGTTCTAGGAAACTGCCATTGTATCAGAGTGTGTAAGCTATTCCTGGGTTCTTCAGTAAGAAACTACAAGAATCATTCAGTGCTAAAAATAAATTGGCTATCAAGCCATGAAAAGACTCGGAAAAACCTTAAATGCAGATTACTAAGTGAAACAGTCAATCTGAAAAGCCTCCATGCTGTATGGTTCCAACTATATGACAGTCTGGAAAAGGCAAAACTACAGAGACAGTAAAACGATCAGTGGTTGCCAGGGACTGGGTAGAGGAGAGGGATGAATGGGTGGAGCAGAGAGGATTTTTAGGGCAGTTGAAATAGTCTGTATGACACCTTACTTATGGATACATGTTATTATACACTTATCCAGATCCATAGAATGTACAACACTAAAAGTGAACCCTAAATTAAACTACGGGCTTAAAGAGTGTAGAGAAGATAAAACATTCATTATTCACCGAGTAATAGTAATATGTCAATGTAGGTCCATCAACTGTAACAAATGTCCCACTCCAGTAGGGGATATTGATAACGGGGGAGGCTATGTCTGTGTCGGGGCAGGGATATATGGGACATTTCTATATCTTCTCAATTTTGCAGTAAATCTAAAACTGCTGTAAAAAGTAAGTCTTAAAAAAAAGAAATTACAAGAGTGAGGCATGGTGGATACCTTACATTTGTCCTTTCGGTATACCTTCGCCCTTCCCCTCCCAGCTCTACGCCATGGTAGGCTGACCCACATGGATCGACTGCGTCAGTGATTTCCCTTGATCTCTTGTGTCTGGTTGTGATCTGACGAGGAGAGGGAATACAGAGGCAGAAGGAGGAAAATGAGGTCAGGGATTTTATGCCCATGCTTCTCACTCTGATGGGTGACCACAGTTGAGTCCCTCTATGGAAGCTCACAGCTCCTGCCAGGCAGCCTTCTCCATACATCTACCAGGTTTCAGTAAATTGTCTCTCCCTTTGTACTTTTCAGGTCTAAAGGTCATTACACTGTTAGTTTTAGCCCTGGGATACCACACTGTCTGTCACTGGTTTTCATAAATCCCGAACATACCCATATTAATATCCCTTTACCAATTTACTCCCAAACCACTCATTTTAAGCATGCCATAAAATTCTTGACAGAGAGCTGAAAGATTAGAAAAAAAACAAAAAGCTAAATAATAAGTGCTGCAACCCGTGGTTGTTCACCTGAAAATCTAGAATGAACGACAGGAAACCTCTGTTAAGGAAGTCCTTTCTGACCTTAGCCAGTGTTAGTGAGATTGCTGAAAATTTCTATAATCGTGAATTTTGCTGAACTGGAGCGGTTAAATTCTCTGCTGCAGCCACTTTCTAACGTTAAAATAGGTGTGCCGGTCAGGCAACCATGCACTATACTGGTTTCAATACGGTTACCTAAGAGGAGCCAGTAGATTTGGGAGAACCCAGAAACTCAAGGCCTCTCCAAAGCACCTCTTTCAGTACCTCTACTAAATAAAAATAAGTGATAATGGTTATGTTGGAGGCCAACATTACGTTGTAAGGAAGATTAGAGATGTCTCTCAACCCAACACACCAGCCTAATGGTTTCCTTGTCCACACTGTGAGAGGCCAGGCCAGTAAGCAGGGAGCAAGAGAAAAGAGCTTGGCATCCAGGAGAAAAAAAAAAAAAGCCCTAGGGGTAACGTTACCCCATCCTTGGTTTTTCCATTGGCTTACTCAGGGATTTGAACAGCACGACCCAGTGGTGCTTTTGGCATTCGTTGCTACCACATAGAATCCTCAGAATGAATTGTCAGGCAGTCAACTGAAGTCTTACTTGATAAATAACTCTAGAAAAAGGATCTAGTAATGACTTGTGGTTGTTCAGCCTCTCGGCCAGTCCTACATCCCCAAGGCCAGCACCAGGAAGTAACGGCTATCTGTCAGCAGAAGCCGCCACCTTGGTCCAGCCGTGGGCAAACCTTTCCTAATTTGTCAGTGGGACTGAGGGACATGTTAAATCTGAATAGGCAGAAGCAGAGATGGTCAGACTGGCCATATAAGGAACTCGTTTCTTGTCCAGGAGATGTTCAAGAGAGTCACTGATTCAATCATTGAACCTTCCATCCGTGTCCAGTATAATACATCATTCTCTGGACCAGTGAATAATGAATGTTGTATCTTCCCCACAGCCTTTTAAAAAGAGCTTTCCATGAATATTTACTAATGATTATGAGAAAAGCACTTGTATATTATTTACTACAGAATATATGCATAGGATTGTGCTTGTATTTTAAAGTTTAATTATGAAAATTTCAGACATACAAAAACATGGAAAGTATAACATAATCAACTTCTGCGTTCCCATAATGAACGTAAAGAATTAAAAAAAAAAAAGCATCAACAAAGAGAGGGAGAGAGAGAGAGAGAGAGAAAAGAAACCTCAAACTCATAGTAACAGATAGAATTGTGGTCACCAGAAGCTGGGGGTGGGGGGAAAAGGGGAGATATTGATCAAATGGTACAAACTTTCAGCAATAAGATGAATAAATACTGGAGACCTAATTTACAGCATGTACCTGTAGTTAATATATATACTTGACAGTTGCTAAGAGAGTAGATGTCAGGTGTTCTCGCCATACACAAACATACACAAATGGTGATCATGAGAGGCAGTGCATGTGTTCACTCGTTTGATCGTGGTAATTATTTCAGTAGACATATATCAAAATATCACGCTGTATCCCTTAAATGGATGCCATTTTGATTTGTTCCAAATAAATACAAATTAAAAAGAATAAAGCCTTACAAATTCAAGTCCCCTGAACTTCCCTCAAGTTATACTCTTTCACGCTTCCATCTCCCCGGTGCTCCCCACTATCTTGAATCTGGTATTTATCACTCACGTACATGTCTTAATTAGTTTCCTATTATGCAAGATTCCTAAATGATACATATAAATGTATATTTATATATCATGTAAAATGTAATCTTATGCGACTTGTTTTTCACCATGCAATATGATTTTAAGATGTATACACATGGATACTTCTCTAATTCACTTACTTCTGATGAAAACATTGCATTCTATAAATATACCATCACTCATATGTTACTGTAATTACTTGCTTTCTCATTAGATTCTAAGATTCATGAGAGTATGGTGTGTCTTATTTATACCCATCGCTACATCCCAGATTCCTAGTACAGATCCCAGTAAATAGTAGGCAATCAATAAGCACTTGTTAACTAAAAGGGCTGCTTTCATAAATGTGGACTCTGTGCTTTTAGCTCTTCCCTAGAAGCGCAGTTATGAGTAGCTACGTGATGAAATGTGAGCCAAAATGAGTTGTGCCACTTTAAGGCTTGCACCTGAAAAAAGAAAACCCATTATCCATTCCTCTCTGCTCTTCTGCCCTGGTAAGTGGATGAGATAGAGATAACACCTAGGGAAATCTTGAAAGCCAGAACTTCGATATAGCAGAACCTCTGTTAGCCGGAGACTCCAAATGACTATGTGGGCCTGTGGGCCTGTGGGCAGTTCACCCACACTGTACTTTGAGGTAAGAGATACGCTTCTGTTGTGTGTGGGCCATTATGCACGTAGCCCTTTTTACAGCCTTCAGCTTACCCTTTCTAATAAACATTTCTGCATGCAGTTACCTCTGAGCTCTGATTGAGTTAGATCTTCGAGTTTCCCATATGCAACCTTTTCATTGTTTCCTGAGATTCCGACATTTTTAGCTGTGATTTGCTCTGTGAATCGAGTTGGTTTGTAAAGGATTTAAATTTCGATTGCATTTAATTTTCCGGGGGCGGGGATAAATACTTGCTTTTCCAGTTTTGTAATCAATAAGTATTATCCTTCAGTTATAATGATCATAAAATGTTGCCTGCCCTGTTTCTA